>NC_069662.1:104380293-105580293 GCF_027244095.1 Hemicordylus capensis
TTCTTAAACCTAGCTGATTCACCTTGCACTTGCTACAGAGTATCATAAAGGTGTACCCTTTTTCACAAAGTAAACGTTCCTGAGTGTAAGGTGGGATATGTTTTTACTGTGGGGTGGTGTTACATGGATACAATACTGTTTACTGGCAGGGCCATCCCTAGTGGGGTGCGGGGCTAGGGGCAAATAGGCATGTGTGGGGCCCCCTTAACATTTCAATCTAATAAGCATAATCTGTAAAACACAGACACAAAGACACACAATTTAACATGGTTGCATTCCAAACTTGAATTCAAAAATCGAATTCTCTTGCAATAAAAATCTCATTTGAAGGAAGATGCTTGGATTCCCAACACTTAACTCAAAGTTTGATGGCAGACCCCTGCTGACTTGGCAAAGAGGCACCTTTTAATGTGGTGATTCTCTTTATTTAGCAGGGGGAGAGTAACTGGCCCTATCCACCCCCAGCATAGTACCTCCAGTGACTGTTGCTGGTGTCATGTTTCTTTTAGATTGTGAGCCCTTTGGCGACAGGGATCCATCTTATTTATTTATTATTTCTCTGTGTAAACTGCCCTGAGTCATTTTTAAGGCGATATAGAAATCGAATAAATAATAATAATGATAATAATTAATAATGGGAAGGACTCAATGTCTGGATAAAACAAACCAGTCAGTAACACCTGTCTGACTGTGTAAACAAGAAATAATAATAATAAATAATAGGTTATAGTTAAACAATCCATTATATATGTTGGATGATATGTGGAAAATGCAGTAATACTTCCTAATGACCTACAGACTTCAGTATAAAATATACACACAAATTTGGCCACATTGCTGCTTACCCCCATTTCCAGCTCATTTATGAATATATTAAAAAGCATTTGTCCCAGTACAGATCTGGGGGGTGGGGTGCTAATTCTTAGTTCTCCGTATTGTGTAAATCTTTTTATTACTATCCTTTGTTTGCTGCCCTTCAGCCAGTTATAATGCATAAATGAACCTGCCTCCTTATTCCAAGACTGCTAACCTTAACTTGACACCTGGGTGGCACTCAACCACCTGAGTTGGCTATTAGAAGAAACAAGTGGACCTTGCAACAAAACATTGCATCTCCCAAACTTTAATGCAATTTAAATGATGCTCCAAGGCATTAAAGGCTCAGGCAGGCTAATCCCCAATCCTCACTAACCTTTATTCTGCTGATTCCACCCCCCCCGCAAGCAAGTGACACCTCAGCTTTTGGTGGCATTGAGTGCCTCCATCCAGCCCATACCTTCTCCAAGCAGCAGCCACTTGCTGGCCTCTGGTGGTGGGAAGAGAAGGCAGCCAATCGTGAGGGCCTGGCAGGTGGCAGCTGACAATGCTTGCGGCCTGGGCTTGTTGCTGCCTCCGCTCCGCTCCCCACCACACACAGCAGCACTGCCAGCACCGGGAGAGCCAAGGCAGGCGCATAGGTGGCTTTGCCGCTTGCACGCTGCCTCCACCACCCGCTCCCCGCCACTCCGCACCCCCAACCACACGCATGGCAGCGCTGGCCGGGAGCCTAGGGGTGCGTGCGGCCACTGACGTGTCACCGGCATCACTGACGTCAGGGATGTGCACTGGTGCCAGCGCTCTGCCCCTCCCCCCTGCCCAAGCAGGCATTATGGTGGCCACCAGGAGCCAAAGTGGCATGAGGCTGCTGAGTGAGCGGCTGCTTGCCGCTTCCGCCTCCACTGCAGAGCCACGGCTGCTGTCATTGCGGGACCCCTCCCAGTGCTTGGCCTGGGGTGATCGCACTGGTCGCCCTGCTCTAAGGACAGGCCTGCTTACTGTTAGGACTTGAGCTCTTGTGAGACCTTTGGGGACAGGGATCCATTTTATCTCTATCTATCTATGTAAACCGCTTTGGGAACTTTTGTTGAAAAGTGGTATATAAATATTCTTTGTCTTTATATTACTCCTCTTTCCCAACTAACTGACTGTGTAACGGTCACAGTACATGTGTAAGTGTCCGAGGGACCTTGGACAACAATGTGGGCTGAGTTGTGTATGCGCTGCAGGGAGAAGTGAAAGCCCAGAAACCAAGGCGGAGCTCTACTAATGGAAAGTGTCCTCCATCCAGTTTTTCTGGTCTCTCTTCTCTTTCTCTGCAGTGCTATTGGTCTCTTGACTTTCAGCAGTACTGTACTTTTTCCCTTGCAGACTTGAGGGTGGGGCTGTAGAGGTTGTTTGCACAAATGTTCTTATGCTGGCATATCTGTGTATGCGAGCCCCCAGAACTAAGATATCTGCAGTACACGTAACCCAATCTGCCTCATTACTGATATCCAGTATCCTTATTTTTGCTTTACCCTGTTCCACCACCATTTTGGCTTTAGGAACATAGGAAGCTGTCTTGTATTGAGTCAGACCATCTAGCTCAGTATTGTCTATACAGATTGGCAGCAGCTTCTTCAAGGTTATAGGTAGGAGTCTCTCTCAGCCCTATCTTGGCGATGCCAGGGAGGGAATTTGGAACCTTCAGCATGCAAGCAGGCAGATACTCTTCCCAGAGTGGCCTCATCCCCTGAGATGAATATCTTACAGTGCTCACACATCTAGTCTCCCATTCAAATGCAAATCAGGGTGGACCTTGTTTAGCAAAGGGACAATTCATGACCAGCTCTCCTCCCGCTTTATATTTGCTTGGTGGTCAACTCTGTTTTTCTCTCATTCAATTGAGTGGTAGGTGTTTACACAGCCAAAGACCTGCAGCTTAAAAATGGCACACTTTATAGCAAGATAATATGGCTCTGAGTTGGCCTTGGCCTTTAGTTTTTTAGTTAGAAACTGTAACTATTATGACTCAATCAGTCAATGACATTAATCAAGTGTGGGAGGTGTTGCAGATGGCTTCCCGCTTAAATATAAAAGAACCAGTCTGGGACTGGTCCCGACTGTGGGCCCATTTGAATGACAAATGAAACAGAGGGTAGGCTTACCTGACGTTAACCTCAGAAGCAAGAATCATACCACAGATGATCTGGCAGCTGCGGTTCCATTGTCTCCACCTGCAATCCCTCTTCCACCGAGCGCCTCATTTGCCTGGCAACCATTGGCCCTGATATGAGAGGGGCACGCTTGCGGGAGGAGCTTGAGCACAAATCCCAGGTCTCTGCATTCAAATGACACAATGGGGTCAGCAGAGCTCCGGTTCTGGTTAGTTTTTGCAAATGATAGATTTGTGTGGGGGGGCGGGGGGCGGGAAAGGTTGTGGAGAACTCTTTCCCAGCATACAAATATCAGTGTTTTGATACTGGGAAAAGCAATGCAGTTTCTTCCTTAGCTGCTACTTTGTTGGAGTGCTGTATGGAACGTGGTTGTGCAGATATCGTGAATGCCAATTAATCAGTGCCCATGCCATCACAAATGCCAAACTCCTCCCCTATTCATACCATTTTGGAAAACTTTCTGACTGTTTAGAGGCAGAATGTTCCTCACCTATCAATCCAATGGGAGTACTTGTGTAATCTTTAAACACTGAAAAATGACTATACCAGCAAGACAGCAGGGTTTCTCCTGCAGCAAGGCTACCACTTATCCACTGTGTGAGAACGGCACATTTTGTTACTGGTGCTGTTGATGAGGCTAGTTCTGTTGTAGTGCAAGAATAAAATCCAACTAGCCCCTTAAGGAAAGATGTGTGGAGGTTCTAATGGACAGAAGTGATTTTGCCTGAAGGGAAGGACTGTAGGTCTAGACACAGAAGAAATCTATTGGCTTCTATTTTTATTTTGAATACTTAAGTGGAACTGACAGGCAGAATATAAGTATTCAAAATAAAAATAGATTTGTTGTTGATTACATTTTAATATTCTTCCCTTTCTCCAAGGAGCTCTGGGTAGCATTTGTGGTGATTCCTACCACCATTTGAGTTTCACAAGTGGAATCTACCTCTGAGGTAGGTTAGCCTGAGAGATAGTGACTGGTTCAAGATTATCCCTCTGATTAGGAACTTGAACCTATCCTAGTCCACTACTCTAACCACTGTACCACATTGGTTTTTAGAACTCCCTCGTTTTATTTTTTAAAGAAGAGGCCTAGGAGAAAGATCTCTGAAATTTTTCTTTGAAATTCTTATTTTAAAAGGAGGAAATGGCATAAAATAAGCGAGGTGACCTTGAGTAGATATCCATTGATCTTCCTTATTTAATGTATGTGGATTTGCAGAATGTTTTAAAAAATCTAATATAGTTTTTGCCTGTTCCTACTGAAATAACTCAATAGTGCTGTAAGTGTAATGAAGAGACAGAATCCCATCCCTTCTGTTTCCCTTTTAAAATATAAATGGGGAAAAAAATCAGTTAGGAAATCCAGTTTCACACAAAGAGTGTACGAAGGCTTGAAATGTGCCAAGCTTGTAATGGCGCTTCCTGTTCATTCAAATGCAGACTTGCAGGCTTGGTGCTTAGTGTGCACTGATTGGATGCAAACTGGCCAGTTGAAGCTGAAGACATGACTCAAGTCACTGTAGTTAGGCTGAGAGTAATGCTAAACTGTGGGCCTCCTTTGGTCATAAAGATTTTAAGGTTCAGGGTTCTCCTAGATCCAGTATTGCATTTCTGTTTTGTACTGGGGACTGTGTAATCGAACACTTTTGACTAGATCCATCTGGTGGTAACAGTGAACAGGATCCCATCAGTCAGAAGATGGAATTCTTTCGGAAATTGGTAGTCATGTCTTAGTAACTTCAGGGAGAGGCTCCTTCAAGTAACTGCAGCACCTGAGGCTGCCCTTGAAAACTGTCAAGGCTGCCATTTCTGCAGAACGTGAGTCTGAATTCTTACACACAATTCCAATGTTTTATTTGAACCATCTTGGCCAGGGCTGCTCAACTTCGGCTCTCCTGCAGATGTTGGCCTGCAATTCCCATACTCCCTGGCTATTGACTGATGTGGGTGGGAATTATGGGAGTTGTAGTCCAAAAACTGCTGGAGAGCCAAAGCTGAGCAACCCTGATCTAGGCCCAGTTCAAGTTGTTGGCTTTGTGCTATGTTGAGAGTCTGGGATTCTACCCATGTTCATTCCTTGGTTGGGTAATTTACACCTGGCACCAGTATCGCACTTTCAAACAGAGCTATATTAAAGTTTTTGCTAGCAATCAAAGCTCATTGGAGTGGCCGCACTTTCCAGCAGGTTCTAAGTCTCTTTTATATTGAGATAACAGTACATTCCACACTTGCGCATTTCATACAAGCCAGTATATCTCCTTTTAACTCAAAAGGTCCCAAATGGTTTCAAGTGTGACTTCTCTCATCCACACAGACATAATCAAGCACCTTCAAGGCAAGGAACAGAATGTACTTGATATGAAAAGTGCCAGCTATCTCAGCTAGGTTGCTACTTCTTCAGACTACTTCTGAACTTAATGTACTTAAATGCACTTAAGCACATTTTCAATATTTTCCCACACCTATGAAGCCTAAGATGGCTCCTCTGGGCATTACCAGGCATGTTCATGTACTTTTTAACATCAAGGTATGCTTATATGTCCTTGTTTACAGAAAGTTTGGATTAGATTGCTGAGGCAGACTCCATACTCAGAATAAAAACACCAAAGATGTCTTTAGGCATGCTGTAGTTGCTCCACAGCTCCAGAATCTTGTTCACTAAAACTGAGCATTTTTTTGGTGCTGGGGTGGGGAGTTAAAATACTTCATTTAAGCAAATGTGCTATTTGTAGAGATGGATTTAGGGATATTTTTGGCATTCACTATTTTGATTTTATTTTGGAAATGTCTATACTGCCCTTCAGTACAAAACTCTCAGGGCAGCATATAGATAGAACAATAAATAATTCAGTATTAAAATGCAAAAGCAGCAGAAGTAGCAAACATCAGAACAATTACAATTACATACATAGTTTAAATGGGTTTGTTGCTGTTTTGTTTTAGAGACAGACTGAAGAGTGTGTGTGTGTGTGTGGTGTGTGTGTGTGTGTGTGTGTGTATTCAGCAGTCATATTGCACAATAACTGAAAATATAGTTGTGCATAAATATGTTTGGTTCATATATTTTACAGAAAATAGCCTTGGGGCTATCTGTCTATGAAAGTTAATGTCCTTCCTTCACAACATTGAAGATATGCTGGTGCCTGGCAATAATTCTTGCTGAGGGTAGAGTGTTGCTAAAGTGGAGGGTGAATTGTGAAGGTCTGGGGAGGAGGGAAGCACCAACATGACCTCAATGTGGAACTGTGCTGACTCATGACTGCTGGGTTAATAAGTATATCCTATTGCATAAAAGCAGCAGACCTCTTGGACTTTAATGGAATTATAAGTGCCAAGCATTTCAGTAGGTTTATCCAAAATATGCATCTTCCTGTTTATAAAATAAATCTATGACATACATTTACATTGCTGTCACATGCAACAAATTGAAGGTAGTTACCCCGTTAGCTAAGCAAAAAGGCACGTTTCAAAGTGGTGGATCCTCTTCTGTTTAGCAGGGGGAGAGCAACTGGCCCTCTTCAACACCAGCACAGCATCCTTTTAGTAGTTGTTACTAGTGTCTCCCTGATATTTAATCTTAGACTGTGAGCCCTTTGGGAACAGGGAGCCTCCACCATCTGTGTAAACTGCTTTGAGAACTTTTTGTTGAAAAGTGGAATATAAATAGTGGTAGTAGTAGTGTTTCCTCCTGTAAAGCAAACTGCACAGAAGGTTGTCAAACACACATAAGGAAACTATCTTCTGCTAGTTGCAGTATAATAAAAGTTAGTGATGACATGTGTCTGTCACTAAACAGCTTGGGTCCTGTAGACTATAAGTCTGTCTCTGGGTATTTTATTTCAAAGGCCAAAACTGCGTAAGGGAGAATGTATTGCAGATGTAGTAATGCAGGGGCAATTTTGCACTGGCAAGAGCACATAACTCTCTCCCAATGCCTTAAATAATTCAATCTACCGCACTTGCCACTACTATGCTTCTTTTATTTATTTATTTTTATTTATTAGAAACACTTGATATACCGCCCTCTCTGAAGACTCTGGGCGGTGTACAAAAACATGCAAAACCAAACAGGATTAAAATTACATTCTAAATAAAACTAAAGTAACTAACAGAGGGAGGGGGGGGAAATTAGGTAAACTACAAGGTAAAAGCCTGGCGAAAGAGAAAAGTCTTCAATAGAGACTTAAAAATCGACAAAGAAGGAGCCAAATGAATCTGCAGAGGAAGGGAATTCCAGAGAAGTGGGGCAGCAACCAAGAAGACCCTTTCACGGGTCCTAGCGCCATGAACCTCCCGGAAATCGGGGACCGACAAAAGGGCCATCTGAGCAGATCTGACCGGACAGAATGTAACTGGATGGGAGAGGCGGGTCTGTAGGTAAACAGGTGCCAAACCCTGCAAGGCTTTGAAGGTCAAAACCAGGGCTTTAAATTGAACTCTGTAGCAAATAGGCAACCAGTGTAATGACTGCAGGAGAGGTGTTACCCTGTCATATTTTCTGGCACCCATAAGTAAACGAGCCGCTGCATTCTGGATCCGTTGTAGATTTCCGATCGTCCTCAAAGGTAACCCTAAATAGAGGGCGTTACAATAATCTAGGCGGGAGATAACAAGGGCATGGGTCACTGTCATTAATGCTTGCTGATCAAGGTAAGGGCGTAATTGACGAATCAGATGGAGCTGGGCAAAGGCACTTCTGGCTGCAGCCTCCACCTGCTGTTCAAGCAGGAGGTGCGAGTCCAAAAGCACCCCCAAATCACGTACAAGCTCCTTCGGGTTCAGCGCCACCCCATCTAAAACAAGGTTCACATCCAACTGTTGGCCGGTACGAGGGCTGAGTAGGAGTAATTCAGTCTTGGTGGGATTCAATCTGAGCTTATTTTGATTCATCCAGACCTTAACAGCTTCCAGGCATCGATTAAGCACAGAAACAGCATCTCCAGAATGGTCTGGGATGGCAATATGCAGCTGAGTATCATCAGCGTTGATGAAATCTCACCCCAAACTGGGAAATGACCTGACCCAGTGGCTGCATATAGATGTTAGAGGACAGGGGAAAGAACTGAACCCTGGGGAACTCCATAAAGGAGTGGCCATGGGTCAGAGCATCTGTCCTCAATGCATACCGACTGGACACGCCCGCTAAGGTAAGAACGGAACCACTGTAAGACAGTGCCCCTGATACCCAACCCACGCAGGCGGTCAAGGAGGATCGCATGATTGATAGTGTCAAAGGCCGCTGAGAGATCTAAAAGGACCAAGAGAGGGACACTACCCTCATCAAGGTCCCGAAGAAGGTCTTCTACCAGAGCGAGTAATGCTGTTTCTGTGCTATGCCTAGGCCCGAAACCCGACTGATAAGAATTAAGATAGCTAGTTTCCTCTAAGATCCTCTCAAGCCAGGCACATACAACCCTCTCTAACACCTTCACTACAAAAGGGAGGTTGGAGATCGGCCTGTAGTTATCAAGGACCTCAGGGTCTAGGGAGGGTTTCTTCAAGTGGGGGTGAACTATCGCCTCTTTAAGGGCTGCTGGTACGAAACCCTCATGTAGCGAAGAGTTAACCAACTCCCATAGCCAAGAATTAACATTCCCACCAGCTGTTCTAACCAGCCAGGAGGGACAAGGGTCCAAGCAACATGTTGCTGCACCCATACCTGAGAGAATCGTGTCCATATCCTCGACCAACTCAAAGGTGTCCCATATAACATCACAGGGTGGAATCTCCTCTATCTGATCAGATCCTACAGAAGTAGAATCCAACTTGAGCCGAAGGCGGGTGACTTTATCAGCAGAGAATTGAGCAAATTGATCACAGCGTCCAGACTGAACATCTACCAGCTCCTCTCTCCTAAGAAGGGAGTGGATAATCCAAAATAAGGCTGCTGGACGAGAGTCAGCTGATGCTATAAGAGCGGAGAAATAGTGGGATTTTGCCACTCTTATCGTCCTGGAATATTCCCGAATATGGGAAAGTAGTCGCATTCGGTTATCTTCAGCACCAGTTTTCCTCCAATGGCGTTCCAAGCGTCTTTTGGTTTGTTTCATCTCCCTAAGCTCCTCAGAGAACCAAGGGAGCCGGGATCCACGAACTGTAAGAGGACGCTTGGGAGCAACTTCATCTAATGCCCTCATGGCCTTGATGTTCCAAGATTCCACGAGCTGTGGAATCTTCTTTTTTATATTTGCAAAGGGGTTTATGGTCTTTCTCGTGTTTGGTTGTATGAGGGAATTCCTGTTTTATCAATGGGGAGCTGAAGTGGAGCAATAAGTGGCCAAGGCAGCACATAGGGCCAGTTTGGACAGAGCCCTATCGGCCTGCATGATTAGAAAGGGGACATACTGAGAGTGAGCCTTTCATGGTCCTCTAGTCCAGGGATTCTCAGTGTTGGGTCCCCAGATGTTATTGGACTTCAGTTCCCATAATCCCCAGCCCCAGTGGCCTTTTGGTTGGGGATTATGGGAGTTGAAGTCCAACAACATCTGGAGACCCAACCTATCATCATCATCATCATCATCATCATCATCATCATCATCATCATTTATTATATTTATATTCCGCTCTTCCTCCAAGGAGCCCAGAGCGGTGTACTACATACTTAAGTTTCTCTTTCACAACAACCCTGTGAAGTAGGTTAGGCTGAGAAAGAAGTGACTGGCCCAGAGTCACCCAGCTAGTTTCATGACTGAATGGGGATTTGAACTCAGGTCTCCCTGGTCCTAGTCCAGCACTCTAACCACTACACCACTCTGGTTCTCTATAGGGACACGCATGTCCCTATATCACACGAGGGACAGGGGGTTGTTTTCTGAATGGGCCCTCTGCCGTGCTTCAAATACTTATGTTAATAAGTATTTAAACAATGAGTCCATGACAAATCTGTAAGATCTTGATCCAGGTTCAGTTCCACCTGAGACACACTGTTGTGATGTAACAACTAAATGGTACTGTTAAGACAGAGCTCTCTATCTTGGAGAGCATGATAGGTGTACACTTAGCTATGTTTTGCTGAAGTTGTTTTGAGCTGTGGGTAAAGACCTAGAGGGCATGTAGTCCTCATCTGGGGTTACATGCCCTTCAATCTCTAGGTAATATTTTGGCTTCTAGTAACTTTTTGTCTAGTGAACCACTCAAAGTTGTATTAGCAGTTTTGCTAATTCAAGGGCTCGCATGCTTTTCTTTGCTTCGGCCATCTGTCTTACACAAGATTTGTGTGTTCTGGTTAGCGCTAGAGACAGATCTGAATAACAGCTGGTATTTATATTTTCAAAGGGAGAATAGCCATTCAGGGCTGTCCCTAGTGGGGTGTGGGGCTGGGGACGAATGTGTGAAATGTGTTCAGCATGTGTAGGGCCTCCTTAACATTTCATATGATTACAGAATCATACTGACTGATGACATACTTTGTAAATAGTGTGAGTGAAGTTTTTGGACATGTCCAACCAGCTTGTCCAGATCCTTTTAAATAAACAAACAAATAAATAGTGCATTTGTAAGGGGGCAGGAAGCACAGCACATGCCCCATGCTTCACAGTTGTCACTCAGACCTTCTGGATTTTAAACCAACTTGAGCACAGTGTATTTATAAGGCGTACCCGTGGCTAATCCCATGCATATGCAGATAGGGAGGAGGAGCCTGTGATGGTTAAGGTCAGTTGGAATGTAACTGTTACTGGCTGGAAGATGTTATTGATTGTAGAGGAGAGGTGCCTGCCTGCCTGCCTGCCTGTCTACCTACCTACCTAGTTCACTAAGACATACCCGTGACTAATCCCATGCGTGGCAGCTCTCATGAGATTTTGCGAGTGAGGGGAGGGGGAGAGGAAGGCAAGTGGCCAGCGAAAGGAAGTGGCTCCACCAGTTGCTGGGCGGTGAGAGAAAGTGCCACCTGCCAAGAGGAAGCGAAGTAGCGGCCAGGCTGGGCAGCAAAAGGAAGCGGCACCCAGGCTGGTCGCCAGGCAGCAAGAGAAAACGCTGCTCGGTGAGAGGAAGAGGCGATCAGGCCAGCTGGCTGGCTAATGAGAGGAAATGGTGGCCGGGGCTGAAGTGTGGGGGGGGGGACAGGGAGAACTAGGAATGCAGATGCTCTGCGCCAGGTCAGCTAGTATATATATAAAAGTATAGTGGGCAGGGAACTGCAAAGAGAGGGGTCGTGAGGGAGGAAAGAGCCCTTTCAGGAGAAGGAGGCTGCCATTGTGTGAATTAGATGAGAGAACAAGATCCGTTAACTCAGGAAGGGAGAGAGAGAGAGAGAGAAATTAAAAAGAAGAGAGAGGAAGACAGACAGAGGGGAAAAGCGAGTGGAGGAGAGCGAAAAAGAAGGGAGGGGAACAGAGAAAGAAGGAAAGGCGAGGGACTGACCTGGACCTCTCAGCGGCCTGAGGGGAACGAGTGGCCATGGTGGCGGCAGCGAGGAAGGGCCTGGTCAACTGCTGCTGCTGCTCATGTGGGGTGGATCAGGAGCGGGGCTTGGGGGAGGAGGTAGGTCTCTGGGGAAAGGGGGCTGCGGCTTGGCCAATAGGCACCAGCAATCCTGCAGCCTTGACCAAGAGAGGAGAGGGGGATGGAAGCGACAGGATGGAGCAGCAGCAGCAGGAGTGTGGCTCAGGTGAGGGTGGAGAGATCTCTGAGGTGAGGGGATCTGTGGCAGGGGTTGAGAGGAGCAATCAAGTACTAGCATGCAGATGCTCTGCGTGGGTTAAGCTAGTATATATATAGTTTGTTGCAGAGGTTTTTCTAATTTTCTGCCATGAAACAAGCCACTTGTTTAATAGTTTTAAAAAAATATCCAAAAAAGTATTAAAAACCAATAGATTGACCGATCTGTTTCAAATTAAAAATACAGAGCACAGTCACACACCCTACCCTGCCCTACATCTGTGCTCAAAGCCCTATGCCAAGTCATCCCAGGTGATCTAAAGGGTGAGGCAAAAGGAGGAGTGTGCTTTACCCATTTTTATGAAGGTAAAGGGCAGATTCCTCTACATCAGGGTGGAATGATGATCCAAGGGAGGGGCTTCAGTTCTAGAAGTTTTTGTTATTTTCTTTAATGAAACAAGCCACTTACAGGACTACTTCAAAGGTGTGTTGTTGTTGTTTTGAATAAAAAATTAAATCAG
Organism: Hemicordylus capensis; assembly: GCF_027244095.1. Classification (NCBI taxonomy): domain Eukaryota; kingdom Metazoa; phylum Chordata; class Lepidosauria; order Squamata; family Cordylidae; genus Hemicordylus; species Hemicordylus capensis. The sequence continues at coordinate 104,392,391 of NC_069662.1, forward strand.
GGGACAATACATACCTGCCGCACTCAAATTATTTGAGGCCAAGATGCCTGCACAACTCCTCTATGGAGCCCACTCTGGCGGGGGGGCCTCCCATCTTGTCCCTCTGGAGTGGGTGCAATCCTCATTTCTAAGAGCAGTCCTCCAAGTCCCTCATTGTGTCTCAAATGCTACCCTACACTTGGAAACAGGCATGATTAAGGTTGAGGCCAGAGTGTGGCTGCTATTCTTAACCTCTGGCTTAAGCTATCCCTCAACCCTCAAGGTTTGGCCCCTCTGACCTTACAGGACAGTTTTCAATCTTCTTGGAAAAGGGCCATGTGGTCTAAACTGCTGCTCCTGGGCTTTTCTCCCCATCTCCTACTTGCTATGGGCGATGATCAGGCGAGAACAGCCATCAAACAGAGGATAATGGACCCTGAGTGACAGGCTGACCTAGGCAGGTTTCCAGCCTTCTTATCCCCAGAAAGCCTCAGATACTTTGCCTCTCCCGCTGCATACCTGTCATAGTTAGAAACCCCAACCCACAGAAGGATTTTTACCCTCGCCCACTGCCATGCCCTCCCCTCTGCTCTACTGAAAGACAAACACAGAAAGATCCCAATGGCAGAAAGGCTTTGCCCCTGTGGCACAGGGGAGGTAGAAACCACAGAGCATGTTATTCTCCTCTGCCCCTTTTACAGAGACACTGGAGCCAAGCTTATTTCTCTGCTGCTTCACAAGTACCCTGGCCGCCCAAACTGTATCTATGCTGCTTTCAGATGAAGTCCTGGTCTTCACGTTTAATACCGCCAAGTTCTGTGTGGCAGTGTGTAAGATCCGTCAGAGGATGATGACCAGGGCTTTCCCTTGCATCAGCTCTGCATAGTTTTGTATGGCAATCTATGCCACTATTTTCTAGCACTCTTATCATATATAATCTGTTCTAGTCACCGTTTTTTCATATTAGAATTTTAATAATCTTATACCTGCAAGGGTAGTAGTTTTAAGTGTCATATATTATAATAGCTTTTAATATTAGGGTAATAATTTTAAAGTAACATAGTTTTATGGTTCCATATGTAGTGTCTTATTCTATTATACTGTATCAGAGCTTAGTAGTAATTTTATAGTTTTATTTACAATTTTAGAGTAGCTCCCCCCCCCTTAGTAATTTTATAGAATATCTATAGTACTTATCATGCAACAATAGTACTTATCATGCAACAATAACTGATGTAACATGATTTCATGACTTTTTCTTATGGCCATACTGTTTCATAATTGTTTTTAATCATGCTCTTATGCTGGTCTTGGACCGTAATAAAGATGATTCATATTAAAAATCAATAGATTGCCCAATTCATTTCAAATTAAATATTCAGAGCCTTCCCAACCTGCCCTACATCTGTGCCCGATATAAAAATCCTATGGCAAGCCGTTCCATAAATATTCAAAGTGGAGGGGCGGCATAACCACAAAAAGGGAATCGCATCTCTCCATCACTAGGTTTGAGGGGGAAGTCTGTCTGTCTGAGGCAGGCACAAGCTCAAGGCAGAGGGTGAGCGTAGCACTGCAGTGGGTTGGCCTCTCTGCCTCCTTCCTTCCTTGCTGTTTGCAGGCAGCCTGCCGGCTGGCATTGTACAACTTCATGGAAGCCTACAGAGAGAGGCCTCTGGAAGTCCCACCTACCCGCCAAACAGCTGAGAGTCAGTGGTGGGAGAGGGAGCTGTGGCCCGGGGTGGGGAGATATATTTCTGGGATAGAGAGAGCAGGGCAGGCTGCTTGTCCAGTTTGCCAGCAAGGGGCCTAGCCAAGCGTGGGGCTCGGGGTGATTGCCCGGGTTGCCCCGCCCTAAGGATGGCCCTGCAGCCACTTCTTCTCTGACTCAGTAGTCCTTGGTGCAACCTGAACACTGTTTTTCATCAAGCACCATCTGCCACAATTAGACTTTGTTGTAAGCCGCCCAGAGATGTGAGTTTTGGGTGGTATAGAAGTGTGTTAAATAAATAATAAATACATACATAAAGTTTACATCACACCTCCTGTACTCACATTGTAGACTGTTTCAAAGTGTGAGCCGTGAGGCTTTTCTGTCACACCAGTCTTCTTTCCCCTTTTAAAACTTGTTAAAACTTCCATCCTGAAGAAGAGTTCTAGGGAATTTGAAAGCTTGCTCACTTCTTTATAGCATTTGGTTTGGTCTTAAAGGTATTGCCTTGCGAAGGTTTCACTTAGCCAGATTCTAGTCCCGGCATCTAATCCTGAGGAAAAAAATGTTCCTGCCACTACTTGCAATTTCATAGTAATAAGCTGCTCAGGGATTTTAATATTAAAATGAGACCTAAGAGAATTGCACATTACTAAGAAGGCCAGAATCAAATGGCCTATTTATCATTTACCTTTTGAATATCTATGACTGACATTAATGTAACCAGGTTATCTCTTTTGGGACTGACTGCGATATGCATTTTAAAAATGTAAGCCTTCCAGCATAGTCTGCTATTTGTAAGATAAGACAAGCAGAGAAAATGTCTTTGGGCCTGTTTGAACCACAGAGAAGAAAGGGCATGGGGATATATATAAACTATATACTTTTAAAAACTTGTGCTTATTTTTAGGCTAGTTTTTCCATCTTGCTGTTTATGGATTAAAAAGCAGAGTTGATAAGAAAATGTATGCTGTGAATCCAAATGTGAAACAGTAGTTGAAGTGAATAGAAAGAAATTGGTTGCAGAATTTCTAATTTGGATGTAGTTACTTTGCTTCATATCAATTAGACTGATATCAGGCTGAATGCTATGATGGATTCTACCTCCTCTGTTCCTACCCACAATTTTATCACATCTTTAATGAATATTTGAGGTAGGGCTGCTGTGGCTGGAGTGTTTGCCACTAATTTTGAGGTGTAGTGGTGATGGCTGAATCTACCATTTCAGCTAGATAAAAGCATTTCTTGCTGGTCTGCCTCAGTTAAGCGTTAATCTGTGAGGAAGGTAGAAATAATGCATGTGGTTTCTAGGCAATAATATAAGCAGCTTCATTATTTCTGAGGCAATAGCAACCACAGCTTTTTCCTCCTCTTTTCCTTTTTAATGCTTAAGAAACTGGCTGGAAAAATCTGTGATGATGTAACCAGTGTTGGTTTCCTGTATGAGTTACAGCAGACCATTTAGTTGACTAGTTTGAGCTTTTTACTCTCTAGTCTGTTTACACCACTATGTGATATTTTTAAAACAGGCAGTGGCCTTCTACTTTGCTTGAAATGGTTCAAAGTGTAAAAGTGTATATTTATGAGTATGACAGATAACACATTGGTTGACATCCATACTAACCCTGCATTGATGGACGAGGCGTCTTCTGTCCTGCAAGTGTGTGTGTGCAGCCTTTGGTGATCCTCCCCCTTCCCTCTGCAACCATCTGTGCCTCTTGAAACTATGTGCCTGTGGGCCCCCCCCAACCCTCAGGGACATAGTTTCAGGAGGTACAAGTGACTGGACAGATAAGAGCTGGGGAGTTGCTGAAAATAACACACACTCGTGCAATGGAAGACCCTGGTGCATCAGCACAGGATTAGTCTGGATGTTATGCAGGAATTTCACTCGGATGAAATTCCCGTTAGTGGATTGGGAAGATGTTAGATATACTTAGCTGAAATTTGTATAAATAACTTCCCTAAGTGCACATGATATTTTATAAATGCTTTATAAAATACATTAAGCAAAGTACAGAGGGTGAGTGCAGTGTTTGTGTGTACATGTGTACACACACACACACACACACACACACACACACACACACACACCAATTGGCAGGATGAGATACAGTAGTAGCAGACTTCCTCTAATGTTGGAATCTACAGTCTGCCTCCATTGCAGGCCAACAGCAGTAGAGTGTTTACCTGTTTACACTTGTTTGTATAAAAGAGAGACTTCCACAGAGCAATTTCTTGGGTTTTAATTATTTAAGTTTGACTTGGACACCTAGAAGGCCCTTTCCATTCTGCCCACCAGCCATGCTTCAGCTGGTGGTGGGATATCCAGCAGGGCCTCTCCTACTCCCCATAGGGAATGTTTTAGTAGTAACAACAAAAAGAATGCAGATTTTCTTCTTCCCCGACCCTTCCAAACTTAAACGTTTATATTCTCTTGTTCTTGGACTAGTGGGTTAAAAACAATCGTAAATTTACATATGATAACGAAACAGTTAAAGCTGCTATGGTGTCTATATTATATTGAGGCATTCTAAAATTACCTGTCTTGTACCTGAGGGATATGGTGGCATAGAACTGTATTTTTAAATATATTGCGGTTTTATTTATTTAAAAACCTATATCCTGCCTTTTACTGAAATATTTCAAGGTGCTTACAATTCAAAGATTAATGCCCAGTTCCCAAAATCTAAAAATTAAAAAGCACAAAAAAGACAAATCAACAATATATAGAGACTTGTATATAAGGAACTTGCCACCTAATGGCTCAGCAGGGAAGTAACCTGCTTAGAGAGCAGGAGGCTGTTGGTTAAAATCCCCTCTAGTGTGTTCCCAGAATATGAGAAACTCCTATATCAGGCAGCAGCGTTATAGGAAGGTGCTGAAAGGCATCATCTCATACTGTGCGGGAGAAGGCAATGGTAAACTCCTCCTGTATCCTACCAAGAAAACCACATGGCTCTGTGGTTGCCAGGAGTTGACACCGACTTGATGGCACAACCTTTCCTCTCCCCACCCCCCATGTAAGAAATTAATGGTAAAAATAATAAATAGTAAAACCAGTTACTTGTGCACAAAGCCTCAGAGATATTGGGCAACCAGAATTAAATATGGATTCTCAGTTGTCCCATGCTTCAGAGACCCAGTGGCTGGAACAGGTAATGTTTTCTGGGAGGGGCCTGCTAGGTGTGACTGCTCATGGTGGTCCTGATGTTGTTTTTAAAATATGTATGATTTCAAGCAACATAGAAACAAAATGTGCTTGAGCTTGGGTTGTGATTCAAAATGACATCTGCACTCTGAACCAAATCAAAATGACTGCCTCTGGTCTCTGGAGTATTGGCTCTGGAGTTGTGATAGATGGTAAACTGCTATTAAAATGACACTTTGTGTACTCTTCTTTGTAATAACTGATGAAATGGTACTGTGTGTTCTTAGTTATGAGTGTGTTTGTGTTGATGCAATTTTAGATATGGAGCTAGTGTGCTGGGTCTTTAAAATTTTATGGAGATAATACTGTACAGCCTTTCATGATAACTCTTTAGGATGAAAAGTTTGTATGACATTATCATTTCCTAGTATATTTTTGTGAAAATTAGAAAAATTACCTGCTGCAGGTTTCGTTGCTGTATTGAGGACTGTTATGTACTTAGGTTTTATACTAGAAATATAGACTAAGAGTAAAATATAAACCCTTGTGTTTAACCCTTGTGTTTAATTTCCAATACAACCTAAGGGCTTAGAGGGGAAATGCTTGACTAATAAGTAGAAAGTTGCCGGTTCAAATCCCTGCTAGTACTATATTGGGCAGCAGTGACATAGGAAGATGCTGAAAGGCATCATCTCATACTGCATGGAAGGAGGCAATGGTAAACCCCTCCTGTATTCTACCAAAAGAAAACCACAGGGCTCTGTGGGTGCCAGGAGTCAAAATCGACTTGACAGCACACTTTACCTTTACCTTAATTTCCAAAGACAATGGTCAGAGCAGATGTTTGATCACTATATGGATGTGTTCCTAAAGGTACTTATTTGAATATAAGTCCTCTTGGAATCAGTTGAACTTACTGTTAAATAAATATGGTTATGAGTGGGTTGGGAGGTGAAATTTAGGTATTGGTCATAACCTATAAAGCCCTAAACAGCTTGGGCCCTGGGTATTTAAGAGAATGTCTTCTTTGTCATGAATCCCACCGCCCACTGAGATAATCAGGAGAGGTCCGTCTGCATTTTCCACTGGCTCGTCTGGTGGCTACTCAGGGACGGGCCTTCTCCGTTGCTGCCCCAAGGCTTTGAAATGCGCTCCTTAAGTGAAATAAGAGCCCCCCCCCCAACTCTGACAACTTTTAAAAAGTCTTTAAAGATGCACCTGTTCACCCAGGCTTTTAACTGATATTGTTTTGATTGTTTTAAAGTTGTTTTTAGAATATTGTTTTTAAAATTTTAAATGGTTGTGTTTTAAATTTCTTGATTTTGTTTTTAATTAATGTTTTACTTTTGTAAAAAAAGACATGAGTTTTGGGCAGTATAAAAATACATGAAATAAAATAAAATAAATTTCTGAAATTTTTGTAGCTATTGATGCTAAGTACATCTCTCATCTATTCTTGAAAAAGGACAATGAAGACCTTCTGATCATATTAGTTGCAGTACTGGCAGTTTTGAAATAGCCCTTACAAAATGAAGGCCGGTATTCAGACTAATTAGTCAGGACATGGCACCATTGAAATCAATGAGATGATTTAGTCATGCCTACCTGAAGTCCTATTAACTTCAACAGAATTATTTATGGATCCTGCCCAAAATTTCTCTAATAAATGAGTATTTTTTTAAAAAATCTTAATTTTTGCCGAGACATCTGCTGTACTAATTGGCAGGAAAAAATGGCTGCTGGTTTTGTTTGCCAGTTAATTTTGTATTTGTTACATTAAGCTTCTGGAATTTTGCCTTTACCTAAAAGTGTGGGTGTGTTTTTTACAAGTCGCCTAATTGAAACTGGTAAGGCAGGCCATGAATTTTCAGCATAGTGAAGCTGTTTTCTTGAATAGTCAGATCCTTTAATTCGAAAGATAGATTATAGGGATGTGCACAAAACCGGCTGGCCCGGTTTGGTTTGAGGCCGAACCCAACTAGGGCCAGTTTGGTCTGGCACCCCCTTGAATCCCCCCTGGTTTGGTTTGGTTCTGGGGGGGGTTGCGGACCCAACATTGGTGTTTTGTTTTGTTAATTTTTACCTTGTACTTGCCTCGGGGGAGTTCCTGGAGGCGGTGTGTGTGTGTGTGTCCACAGAGGATCCTCCCCGCCGGCCTTCTAAATCACCCCCTCACCCCGTTCGGGTGCTCTTCAGCCAGTTTTCGGCCTTTACCCGGTGGCCCGGCAGCCATGTTGGTGGCAGGGCGCCTGTGCACATGACCTCTGCATGGCACGCATAGGCTATGTGCGCAGACTCCCAGCCCCAAGCATGGCTGCCAGGCTGCTGGGTGAAGGCCGAAAACCGGCTGAAGTGTGCCTGAATGGGGTGAGGGGGTGATTTAGAAGGCCGGCGGTGGGAGGGGGAACCTCCATGTGGCCCCCCCCCCACTGCCTCCAGGAACTCTCCCAAGGGGGTACAAGGTAAATTTTTTAAAAAAATTGCAAGCATTTTTGGTCCACAAACCCCCCAAACTTTGGGGTGGGTGGGTTTCTGGTCCGGGTCCAGACCGAACTGGGGGGATTTGGTTTGCCCCCAAAACCAAAACCGTGAACTGTGAACCACCGAACCGGTTTGTACATCCCTAATAGATTACTACCACTATGTACTTCATGTAGAACTAATTACATACAGTATATTCTTTGTTGTTTCTACTGGATTTATATCCTGCTTTTCCACTCTTAAGTGGAATGCTCAAAGGAATCTTACAATATATGCATATAAATAATAAAAAACATATGAAATTCTCATCAACCATACAAAAATGAAGCACCGTAGAAAAGAATAATACAACCAAGAGCTAAAGCTATCAGACAGAAGAGATAAGCTGAATGCTTGCCATAATAGAAGAGTCTAACTTGGTGGTAGTAGAAAAACAAGGGAAATGGGGCAAATTGGAGTTTGTAGAGTAAGGAATTCTTCAATCTGGGTGTTGCCATGGCAAAGACCCTTTTCCTTGTTCCCAGTCCTTGTCCACACTTCAGGTGGTGGATGGCACACATGGTAGATTCTCTCCTACTGCCCACCTAAAATGGAAGATTGTTGTGGGGCAGAGTTCTTAAAGCTGATAGTTTGGGAACTGAGGAGGGAACTGAAGTGCACTGGCTTCTATGCTCAGTTCAAAGTGTTGGTTCTCTCATTTCCCTTTCTGGCTTGGCTTCCAACCAATATTGCCCCTATCCATATGATCGTGCCCATCCTTTAATAGTCACGGGATGGATTCATCTTGCTTCCTCCCCAGTTAATTAGTGACATGTTCCAATTTGGAGATACAGGTGGACCTTGTTATCTGCAGATTCATGTGTCCGTGCTCGGGGGGGAAAGCCCCATGCCGACGTAGTGTATCCCTGGGTCAGAGGTGGCAGGAAGGAAGTGACTGCGGAGGTCATTTCCAGCTGCCATTTTCTTTGATGGAGCCACAAAATGGCTCCCATTCTTGTAAAAAAAGCAGGGTGTGCTGATTTTCAGCAGATTTGGGGGCACAGTATGAGTCAAAGGGAGCAGCAGAGCAAGGTAATAAGCTCCCCCCCCCACATGCAATTCAGCTGACTTTGGCCATTTTCTGCCATTTTTGGCCAACCGGGAACCTAACACCTGTGATCCCATGAGATCAGTTACTTGATATTTGCGGTTTCCATATCTGTGACTGCAGTCCAGAATGGAACCCCCGCGGATATCGAGGTAATCCTGTATACAATAATGAACAAGGCTAACTTTTTGGGTGGCTCATGATACTATGAAGTTGTGTAATATTTTTGAGAACATATTCAGTTACTGATCTTTTTTCCTTTTCAATCTGCTTCTAAGTTTTCCTGGTGGTGGTGGGGAATGTCAGTGTGGAACGTGACAGCCACAGAACAAATGTGTATTGTGTCTCACTTTGCATGGAATTCTTTAAATGTTAAAATGTTTAAATATTAAATGAATAAAGCTTTCTCTGAAGTAGGGATGTGCACGAACTGTTTGTGCACTCCCTTGTGAGCGGGGAGGGGGGCCTTAAAAAACAACAACAGGTAAGGAGCTCCTTAGCTGCTCGCCCCCTCCCCACCACTTCCCTCCCTCATTTTAGAAACCGCTGTGCAGGGCTGCAACATGCTTTTCTGCAGCCCCAATTGGCGTTGGCATGCACATGGCCGGGGCACATGCACACTGGCCATTTGTGTGGTCATTATTGTGTTGCTGACCACACAAATGGCTGTTGTGCGTGCGCCCCAGCCATGTGCATGCTGACACCGATTGGGGCTACAGGAAGGAATGTTGCAGCCGTGGCTGTTTCTAAAATGAGTGCCGGTGGGGAGAAAGCAGCAGGGAGGGTTAGACAGGTTGGCAGCTCCTTATCTGTTTTTTAAAGGCATCCCACTGCTGCCTGTTGAGCTGGCTTGAACCTGCTTGTGCATATGCATAGTAGAGCTTTTGAGTAATTGGACAACACGTTGTCTCTTTTCATTAACAGGTATTTCATGCTGGATTTTGAGACTGGAATTCTGCAGTATTTTGTGAATGAACAAAGTAAAAACCAGAAGCCGCGAGGTGTGCTATCCTTGGCTGGGGCTGTAGTTTCTCTCAGTGATGAAGCTCCAAACATGTTGGTAGTATACTCAGCTAATGGAGAAATGTATAAACTGAGAGGTATAGTAACTGTTGCCAATGTTTTTTTTTTTTTTAAATGCCACTGTAACTTTCCTTTGCTACCACTCTTTCAAGTTCTAACCTTCAATTACATTTTTCATAACTATGGCAAACTTTTAATTTTGGCATAGGAAGCAAGTTTGTGTTCCTGCATAACAATTGTATTTCAAGGAAACAAACGTTTCATACTTGTCAACTAAATCTTTAAGTACCACAGTGTTACGGATTATTATTAAGCTGCATTCATGAAAAGATTGTAATGATTTAATGTTGTTCAGGTTCTAAACTTGCATGTCAGCATTAAACAGATTGTTAGTTTAAGACTGCAATATTTAGCTTAGAGTCTTAATTTTTTCCAAATTGAAAAGGGTACCAGCCAAGTATATATATATTGATTTTAATTAAAGGCTAGTGCATGCAGTTTATCACAATCAAGTGGCAAAGGCGGAGAGCTGGTCTTGTGGTAGCAAGCATGGATTGTCCACTTTGCTAAGCAGGGACACCCTGGTTTGCATTTGAATAGGAGACTGCATGTGTGAGCACTGTAAGAGATTCCCCTTAGGGTATGGGGCTGCTCTGGGAAGAGCACCTGCATGCTTGCATGCAGAAGGTTCCAAGTTCCCTCCCTGGCATCTCCAAAAGTAGGGCTGAGAGAGACTCCTGCCTGCAACTTTGGAGAAGCCGCTGCTAGTCTGTGTAGACAATACTGAGCTCTATGGACCAATGGTCTGACTCAGGATAAGGAAGCTTCCTATGTTTTCTGGACCATTCTAGTGAAGAAGAAAATCAAGTGTTGGGGTGTGCACTAACTGATTCCAGTGATTTGGTTCAAGTCCTAACTGCCTGGTCCATGTACCAGTTCTGTCGAACTGGCTGGTGGTGCGGTTCATGTCAATAACCAGGGTTGAACTGGTTTGATCTTAGTTCTGGTGCTTGTAAAGGGAAATCCGGTAAGGATTCCCATTCCCATTTTACCTGAGGGAACCCTACCGGAGTTAAAAACAGTGACCGAGGGTGGGTGGGTGGGAGGGAGGTTACCTTCCCTCCAGTGGCACCGTGGCTCATCAGGGCTGGCAGTAGCTCCCCTAGGCCCCGCTGGCATGTCCCCTATCATCTGGGCTGGTGGGGGCTCGGTTTGGGATTGTGCAGAGGCCTGAACTAGGCCCCTGTTGGCCTAGATCAGAGATTCTCAATGTGTGGATCCCCAGATGTAATTGGACTTCAACTCCCATAATTCCCAACCAAAGGCCACTGGGGCTGGGAATTATGGGAGTTGAAGTCCAATAACATCTGGGGACCCACACGTTGAGAAACCCTGGCCTAGATGATGGTAGGGAGTGCCTGTGGGGCCTAGGGAAGCTGCTGCCAGCCCACTGCCACCATGAAGAGCCATGCTGTGGTGATGGGTAAGGTAACCTACCACCAACCTACATGGCTGCTATTTTTAACCCTGATAGGGTTTCCCCAGGTGCTTGTAAAAAGGAATCCTTCCTGGATTTCCCTTTATGAGCAACAGAACTGGGCCGAACCATTTGAATCTGAACTGGGCCTGGTTTGGCTTGAGCTCAGACTGGCCCGAGCTTGAACTGGTCGGGTCAGGCCAGTTTGACTCGAACCCCGGTTTGAGTCAAACCCGTTCGCACACTCCTAATCAAGTGAACAATATAATAAATTGTTAGATAAAACTTTCTGAGAGCTGATGCATAGTATAGTGGCTAAGAGACTGAGCTGAGAATGGGAACGTCTCTAGTTTGAATCTTTCTTGAACTCAATAGGTAGCCTTAGTTCAGCTACTCCCTCTCTCAGCCACAGATGCAATAGGAGAAAATAATGTTTGCTTGCTTTACAGGGTGGTTGTAAGAAATGCATTGAGAAAATATGCATGGAGTACTTTTTGCACTCGGAAAGGGCTGTACAAATGCTCATTCCCATCACTTGCAATTGCATTCTCTCTCTGCCTATGTGGAATTCTAGTGCTTCGACAATTGAGTAGCATAGTGGGAATTCTAGGAAGAAAGTTTCAGCTTAGCTTTCTGCCTAGAGTGCTGTTTTTCTGTGTTCAGGGAGTTGGAGGTATGTGTGTTTTAGGCGTGGGCAATTCTTTACATGTAGGAACATAGGAAGCTGCCGTATACTGATTCAGACCATTGGTCTATCTAGCTCAGTATTGTCTACACAGATTGGCTGCAGCTTCTCCAAGCTTGCAGACAGGAATCTCTCTCAGCCCTGTCTTGGAGAAGCCAGAGAGAGAACTTGAAACCTTATGCTCTCCCCAAAGCGGCTCAATCCCCTGAGGGGAATATCTTACAGTGCTCACATGTTGTCTCCCATCCAAATGCAACCAGGGTGGACTCTGCTTAGCTAGGGGGACAAGTCATGCTTGCTACCACAAGACCAGCTCTCCTCACACTATCCTAGAATATGAGAGAGGGAGAAAGAACAGCAGTGCAGAAATGTCTTCAGTCAGTCGGAGCTGGTTTGGACTACGTGTCTCACTGGCCCTTTCCCTTCTCCCCCTGCCCATTTGCACTTAGGGATGTGAGTGTGCATCCCTTTTCTTCCTCCAGCTGTGCCATTCCATGATATATAAGCAGACGAGGGCGGGAAATGTTTGTCTGAGTTGCCCCTGATGCAATTATGAAAAGTGTAAAGGCACACTGGGAGGGAGAAATGGGACATGCGTGCACACATCTCAAATCATGTGGTAGGTGGGACTGGTCAGACCTATAGAACAAACCAGTTATACTCTTTAAAGAAAAGTTCTAATCCTGTCACTCTATACTTTTTCACCAGTCACCTTAAGTGGTGCAGCGGGGAAATGCTTGACTAACAAGCAGAAGGTTGCCAGTTTGAATCCCTGCTGGTACTATATCGAGCAGCAGCAATATAGGAAGATGCTGAAAGGCATCATCTCATACTGCGCGGGAGGAGGCAATGGTAAACCCCTCCTGTATTCTACCAAAGAAACCACAGGGCTCTGTGGGCGCCAGGAGTCGAAATCGACTTGATGGCACACTTTACCTTTGCCTTTATACTTTTTCAAGTAATATTTCCAATCAAGATGGTAAACTGGAAATTTGTGTTAAAGCATCTAAACATCTTCCAGACTTAATACAATGTTTGAATCCTGAAGGAAAATGAAAAAAAAATACTTAATCAGTTTTTACTTCAAGATTCAAAAGTGGCATTAAATTAGGAAAGTCTTTAATTCTTTAGAAATTATAATTATTTCTTCAAATTTAATTTAAATTATGGATTACTATATCTCTATCTTTTCTAGCTGGTGATACAAAGGAGAGACAGTATTGGGTGACTCAGCTCCGCTCCTGTGCCAAGCATCATATGGAAACTAATTCAAAGGTAAATAATTATCGAATAGGTAACAGTATTCTTATGTTTCATTGGGTGTACATGTAAAGGTTGTAACTAGAAATTTTATCCCAGTAAAATTTCTCAACTGTTGTTCTCCCATTCCAATAAACAGCAGAACAGGGTTCTCTATTCAGTTTATTGGCCAAAAATTTTCATTGGTAATTGTGAACTGTCTAGGCAGAGAAGGAGATAGTTTTGAAGGGAATGTATTGGTGTATGTCTTTATTGGAACAACTTCTTGAAAAGTTTAGGGAAATGGAAGTAATTAGCATTTTTCTTTGAAATAGAGTTTGACTGCTAAATGAAAGAGTGAGGAATTTCTGTTGCTTCTGGATTTACCATTGAAAGCCATTTGATTGTTATGAAATCTGATCCGCCCACCCCTGCAGCTTGGTAGGTTCAACTCCCTGCTGTGCCCTTATTAAATGTATTTAATTTGACACAGAATGGTAAACCTCTTAAATACTAAAGTGATTAACTATAGAAAGGACAAGGCACACTTGATGTACTAAATATTTTAATGTTTCATTAATATTGTTGGTTGTTTTAGGTTGGTTTTAAGTATGTAAATTGCCCAGAGATGTGCATATTGAACACTATAAAAATATGCAAAATAAATAGTCATGTTTGAGCAGAGGATGGAAAAGTCTCATAACACAGGTTATAAGATATGGAGTCTTTTCATTCTGTCTCTGCCCTTCATCACCTATTTCAGTGTAGGTTGCGCTCTTGACAACTGAAGTAAAACTTTGTGTGCTTGGGGTAGTATTGGACCAATCTGAGAGATGCTTGTAAACACAATCCTGTCTTCACATTGAGTATAGATGCAATTGCATAAGCACTCAGTTTAAATAATCGCATTTAATTTGTATAAAATAACTCACTCTGGGGTTTGTTTTAAAAGGATTTGCTTAAACAAGTGATTATTTTGTAAAGGAACTGTGCACTTTATTAAGAATACAAAAATGGAACAAGTGCCCAATGATGATGTTTGAGTGATGGGGCCTGGAGGCCTCTGTGCCACTTGTGACACAAAGAGAACATTCCCTGCAGGCCCCTGCTTTGCACTTTTTTGAAAGTAGAAGGAGGACTTCAGTGGGGAGAAGATTCTTATTCCGGTCCGGAGGGGTGCAAGGGAGGCTACAGATGCTACTGCATAATCTTTCTGCAGCCTCCAGAAATGCTGAGGATTATAGGGGAAAATAGTTCATTTCCAACTATATTTGGTGTTTTTAGGTGGGAAAGTTTTTCATGTGTGTTTTAAAAATAAAAATTCCCATTTCTTTATTACGTTTTTATACCACCCCATCCAACGGCTCTGGGTGGTGCACAACAGGAAAAAAACTAATCATCATTTAAAACAATCGGCCAACCCCAGCACAGCATCCCTCCAGTGGCTGTTGCTGGTATTTGCCTTATGTTTCTTTTTAGATTGTGAGCTTTGGGGATAGGGGGCCATCTTATTTATGTATTATTTATTTTACTATGCAAACCGCTTTGGTTGAAGAGTAGTATATAAATATCCGTAGTAGTAGTTTTGCAGCAGCAGCAGCTTAAAACAATAAAAACAAATTTAGAAACAGTTAAAAACCATTTAAAACAGAAACATTTAAAAGCAACTTTAAAACCCTGGAAGGCCAAACCATTTATTTCTGTATGAAGAGAAAAAGGGGCTCGCATTCTCACTCATGGGGCAATAAATGGAAACAAAATACATGCAAAAACGGCCCCCTAATTATCCACCCTGGTGTCTGAATATTTTCTGCAGCAGGAGATTAAGTACAGTATAAAACTGTAACATGATCTAATCCAGAAAATGAATATTGATGTTCAGAATGTCAAGCTCTGATTAAAATAAACAAATACACATTTCTGGTGCCCCACTGATGCTTGAAAACAGTTTTCAGACTCCGTAGAAGTCAGCTGTTAAAGAAAGGCTCGCCTTTTGTGGCTTTTCCCCTGAAGTGCTGCAATCCATGGGACATGAGCAAGCAAAAAGGGCTGTTAAACGAAGAATATTGGACATGGAATGGCAGCAGGCCCCCAAACGACTTAAATTATGGAGACATGCCTTTGGCACCAAGCCAGCTGATTACTGTCAAGCCCTAATAGTTTCCAGATATCGCAGGGCATTTGCGTTGGCCCGCTTTGATGTGTTGCCCTCAGCAGTACTAGAAGGCAGATATGGTGGGACTCCCTACTCTGAATGCTACTGCCCCTGTACTACACAGGCCATATAGAGCATGTGGGTCATGTTTTATTATATTGTAACTTTTACAGGGATTGCGTGAATCATTAATTTTACCCTTGATTAAGGATCTACCAGGCAGAGGAGATGAAGCATACGTTTTGTTTCTTTTATCCAATCATCAAGCCCATGTTTGTTTGTTTGTTTGTTGATTGTTAAATTTATATACCGCCTTCCATTAAAACAATCCCAAGGCATTTTACAGCAAAATTTAAAAACAAGATTGTAAAAAAGACACAATTAAAATATTAAGCTAAAAATATATGTCCAGAGGATGTCCTGCCATGTGTGTAGGGCCCGATACCAACTGAGACTGCCCCATGGTTGCCATGGAGGCCATGAAATCCTGAGCCGCACCACTAGGTACGTTACCCATAACGTGGCTAAATTTTGTTTAATAGCAGTGAATATACGACAACAGCTAATGACCACTGTAGTGGAATAATTTATCATGTCACTGTATATTTGTAAAGCTATGCTGCTGTTACACTGTATGTGTATGACCTTGTGTTTTTTTCTTCATGCTTCTGTACTGGTCAAAGACTGCAATAAAGTTTATCTATCACATTTCTGGGAAACTGGGAGGTAGTGCCAGCTTCTGTACAGTGGTGAAACAAGGAGTTCTTGGACATAGCAGGGATGTTGTAGTCCCAACAGCAGCCAAGACTGGGGACTCCTGGCATAGTGAATGAACAGAACTTGGAAAATTCTGTAAATTTTAATTGTTTTATGTAATTGGCTTTGGAATAAATGGTTTGTACTATTGTTTGGTCTACTAGGTGGTATTAGACTTGTGCATTCTAGGTAAGACATTAAACAACACAATTGCAAGCCCTGGCTCCTTTACATATTACATATTTCCTAACCTAGTATAGGTACTAAGACATTCTGAGAGCTCCTTGGATCAGAATTTGCATCCTTGCTGGAAACCTTTCTGGGAAGCAGTTATTTCATAAGGTGCTTTCTGTCAGCTTTGGCTGATATGCCAGCTGCGTCCGTTTCTTGAGATAAATGACCTCAGAACAGTGGTACGTTTGCTGGTCACCTCCAGACTTGACTACTGCAATGTGCTCTATGTGGGGCTGCCTCTGTATGTAGTCCAGAAACTGCAGTTGGTATAGAGTGCGGCAGCCAGATTGGTCTCTACATTATCTTGGAGAGGCCATATTACTCCTATACTAATAGAGCTACACTGGCTCCCAATAAGTTTCTGGGCAAAATACAAGGTGCTGGTTATAACATATAAAGTCCTAAACAGCTTAGGCCCCGGGTATGTAAGAGAACATCTTCTGTACCATGAGCCACACTGGCTATTGAGATCATCTGGAGAGGTTCATCTGCAGTTGCCACCAGCGCAACTGGTGACTCTGCAGGGACGGGCCTTCTCTGTTGCTGCCCTGACTCTGGAATGCACTTCCTGCTGAAATAGGAGCCCTATCTCTAACAACTTTCAAAAAGTTTCTAAAGACTTATTTTTTCACCCAAGCTTTTTAACTGGACTGCTTTTAAATTGTTCTAAGGTTTTCATTTTTAATCTGTTTTATGTTGTTGTAAACTGCCCAGAGATGGAAGTTTGGGGTGGTCTACAAATTTTGAAATAACCACCACCAGGAAAAGTCAACAATAGCACAACATGGTAGTGATTAAAGAAGGAGACATTGAAGAAAGAAACGGAAGGTCTCATTTTTGCAGCCCAGGAACAATCACGATGAACAAATGTTATAAAAGCAAAAACAGAAAGACAGTAAGTATTGGGTATGCAAGGAAGCGGATGAGATGGTTGAGCACCTTGTATGTGGTTATAAGAAAATCATGCAGACTGATTATAAGGGAAGACACAACAAAGTTGCTGCAATGATCCCCTGGAACTTCTGCAAGAATTACAAATTGCCAGCAAGCAAGAATTGGTGGAATCATCTGATTGAGGAGGTCACAGAAAATGAAGAGGCAAAAATCTTTTGGGATTTTCAAATACAAACTGATAGGCATTCAGTGCACAATACGCCTGATCTGACAGTCATAGAGAAGAATTGGGTACTGATAATTGATATTGCAATCACAGGGGATAGACGAGTCGATGAAAAACAATTGGAGAAAATAACTAAATACAGAGACCTTCAGACTGAAATTGAGCAGCTCTGGAAAAAGAAAACAATAGTGGTGCCAATAGTTGTTGTTGTCCTTGGTGCAGTACCAAAAGAACTTGAACACCATCTTGACACCTTGGGCATCCTCAATAAAATTACAACACATCAACTACAGAAGGCCACATTACTCAGTACAGCACGAATACTATGATGATATCTTTAATGTTTCTTTAGCTATCGTAGATGTTTGGAAAGGGCCCAATAATTAAAGTACCAAATCCATTCAATAACATCTGGTAGACTATTTGAAAATATAATAATAATAATAATCAGCTGTTGTAAAAAGATCACACAGACCAATTACAAACAAAGGCATGACAAGGTAGCAGGGATGGTACACTGGAACATCTGCAAAAAATACAAGCTACCTGTAGCCAAAAATTGGTGGGACCATAAAATCGAAAAAGTTGTAGAAAATGAAGATGTAAAAATATTATGGGACTTCCGACTACAAACAGACAAACATCTGCCACACAATACACCAGATATAACTATAGTCAAGAAGAAAGAAAAACAAGTTAAAATAATCGACATAGCAATACCAGGGGATAGCAGAATAGAAGAAAAAGAAATAATAACAAAAAACAAAGATCTACAAATTGAAATAGAAAGGCTGTGGCAGAAAAAGATCAAAATAATCCCAGTGGTAATTGGTGCCCTAGGTGTTATTCCTTAACAACTTGAAGAGCACCTCAACACCATAGGGGACTCAGAAATCACCATCAGCCAATTACAAAAAGCAGCTTTACCGGGAATAGCCTATATTCTGTGACAATATTTATAATAACAGCAACAACATTGATAATAAAATTCAGCCATCCCAGGTCCTTGGGAAGGACTCGATGTCTGGATAAAACAAACCAGTCAATAACAGCTGTCTGACTGTGTGTGTAAATAAATAAATAAATAAATAAAGAATAATAAAGAAATAATAAATAATAAGGAAAGCAGTACATCACCTAAATGGAAGATTAGATTAGAAAATAAAATCTCCAGGCTTAGATCAGATGCTAGTAAATTGAAAGATATGAAAGACAAGAAGCTGAAGAATGAAAACACCAAACAGTATCTGATTCAAAAATACCACCTAGATTCAAGGAAAATTAGGGAAGTCCTGGAAATAATAAAGCAGCAAATAACAGCAGTGTCAAAGAAGATTAGCAGATATGAAGCCAGAATTACACAACACAGGCAGAATCTCCAATTCCAGTTGAATCAGAGACGTTTCTACCAAAGTATAGAAGGAGAAACTGCAAGAAATGTAGAAACACCAAATAAAGAAGAAACAGTGCAATTCTGGGGGAAATTATGGGACAATGCAATAGATTATAATAAAAAAGCAGGCTGGATGAAAGAGGTCAAAAAATGTAACCAACAAATGCAAGATCTAATAATAACACCAGAATTAATAAGTGAAAGAGCAAAGAAAATTAAAAATTGGACTGCACCAGGTGATGATGAACTGCATGGCTTTTGGCTTAAACACCTAACAAGCCTTCATAAACAGCTATCAAAACAGTTCAATCACATTTTGCAAGGCGGTGATGTTGAACAATGGCTAACAACTGGGAAAACCCATCTCATAATGAAAGACCCAGCAAAAGGTGCAGTTCCAAGTAATTATAGACCAATAACCTGCCTGCCAACCATGTTCAAATTATTAACTGGAATAATAGCAGATGAAGTGATGCAACACTTATTAACTAACAAACAGCTTCCAGTTGAACAGAAAGGAAATTGCCCGAACACCAGAGGCACAAAAGACCAGCTGCTGATTGACAAAATGATTTTAGAAAACTGCAAGAGAAGAAAAACAAATCTAAGCGTTGCATGGATTGACTACAAGAAAGCCTTCAATTCATTGCCTCACACATGGATACTAAAATGTTTAGAAACAACTGGTGTCAGCAAAAACATTCAGATATTTAAAAAAAAAAGCAATGAGCATGTGGAGTACACAGTTATCAATGGCGAGACACTTGGACAGGTTAGCATTAGAAGAGGTATTTTCCAAGGGGACTCACTATCCCCTCTGTTTGTAATCGCCATGACCCCACTTTCACAAATACTAAACAAAACAGGCCTCGGATACCAAACATCTAAAACATCAAGTAAAATCAACCATCTGCTGTACATGGACGATCTGAAGTTGTATGGAAATCCGCAGTCAGAAATTGAATCACTGCTAAACACTGTCCTTATGTTCAGTAGCGATATAGCAATGGAGTTTGGACTAGACAAGTGTGCTGCATTAATAATGAACAGAGGAAAAATAAGAAAAACAGAAGGAATAGAACTGCCCAATGGAAGCAAGATCAAGAACCTGGAAGAGAAAGAACATTACAAATACTTGGGCATTCTCCAGGCTGATAACATCGCACACACTGAAGTTAAAAGAAAAATTGGAAGTGAATACATCAGGAGAGTTAGAAAAATCCTTAAGTCCAAACTCAATGGCGGGAACACCATACAAGCCATAAACACCTGGGCTATACCTGTTATCAGATACACTGCAGGAATAATAGACAGGACCCAGGCAGAGCTAGAGATGCTGGATCGTAAGACCAGGAAAATCATGACTATCAATCATGCTCTGTACCCCCGCAGTGATGTCAATAGGCTATACCTCCCTCGCAGCTCAGGTGGAAGAGGAATGCTGCAAGTCCATCAAACAGTAGAGGAGGAGAAAAGAGGCCTTGAAGAATATATCAAGGACAGTGAAGAAGATGCACTTCAAATGGTCAATAATGCGAAACTATTCAACACCAATGAAACAAAGCAGGCCTACAAGAAATAACAAGTCAAGAACCGAGCAGAAAAATGGAGAGATAAGCCCCTGTATGGTCAATATTTGCACAATATAAGTGGAAAATCAGACATCACCAAGACCTGGCAATGGCTTAAGAATGGCAACTTGAAGAAAGAAACAGAGGGTTTAATACTGGCTGCGCAAGAACAGGTACTAAGAACAAATGCAATAAGAGCAAAAGTCAAAAAATCCACAACAAACAGCAAGTGCCGCCTTTGTAAAGAAGCAGATGAAACAGTGGACCACCTAATCAGCTGTTGTAAAAAGATCGCACAGACGGACTACAAACAAAGGCATGACAAGGTAGCAGGGATGATACACTGGAACATCTGCAAAAAATACAAGCAACCTGTAGCCAAACATTGGTGGGACAATAAAATTGAAAAGTTGAAGAAAATGAAGATGTAAAAATATTATGGGACTTCTGACTACAAACAGACAAACATCTGCCACACAATACACCAGATATAATTGTAGTCGAGAAGAAAGAAAAACAAGTTAAAATCATCGACATAGCAATACCAGGGGATAGCAGAATAGAAGAAAAAGAAATAGAAAAAATCACCAAATACAAAGATCTACAAATTGAAATTGAAAGGCTGTGGCAGAAAAAGACCAAAATAATCCCAGTGGTAATTGGCGCCCTAGGCGCAATTCCAAAACAACTCAAAGAGCACCTCAACACCATAGGGGCCACAGAAATCACCATCAGCCAATTACAAAAAGCAACTTTACTGGGAACAGCCTATATTCTGTGACAATATCTATAATAACATCAACAACATTGATAATAAAATTCAGCCATCCCAGGTCCTTGGGAAGGACTTGATGTCTGGATAAAACAAACCAGTCAATAACACCTGTCTTACTGTGTACGCAAGAAATAATAATAATATCTGAATGTAAATCTCAATCAAAGATATTTGTTGTTCAGGTTCTACAGAATGTTGTGGAACATTCATGCTAGAAAAACTATAGTTACTGAATATATGAAGTTAGACTCCTTGCTGTGTGGCATGTACTCTGTTGCCAGTGGAGATGTCTGTCAGAACAATGTTTAGAGTGCTGATTTTGTAACATGCAAGGGATAGTACTTTCACCAGTTGTAGCAAGGAGTCTTGGTAAGCTAACTACATACATTATAGACTTCATTAGACATCTCTCCAAATTATGGGTTTGTGAACTGTGCTTTAGTTTTAAACCCAAACCACGTTGTGAGATTCCAGAAGTACAGGCAAACCATGTAAAGCATTTGAAGCCCTACTGCCTATGTTCTGGCTTGCTTTGTAACAGTCTCTGGATGTTATGTCAAACCTCTGTACCTTGCTTCACTGACAGCAAAGATGCTCTGAGTACTGCTGCATTATCATTGCTTAGGGGATGGGCTAGCCAGGGATTTGACAGTTTGATTTCTTTTTCATTTTTTCTTGCCATGTAGTATATTAGTGACTCTTCACTTGCACTAGAAATGCTATCTCTATTTTTTTTAGGCTTTGTAACCCATCCTGTCCTAGAGTCTCAGAGTGGCTACATTTCCATAGTTTTATAAGTGGATGATCTGAAATTCCCAGCAGTAAGCTATCTCTTCAGTACTTCTTATCTCCCTTAAATGCACCCTCTTACATTTATAGTACTTTCCTCATCCTCCACTGCTCCTGTTTCCTTGTTACCCCTCAAGGTAGCAGGTAGCTGCCTCCCTGCTCCAGCCTTTATCCTCCTCCCAAGCTTTATGCCCGTCATACACTTTGGGGCCCGTCTGTGAAACCTTTCTCTAGTGCAGGTCATCATAACAGTAGAGCCATCAGAACCCATCAAGCTTCCATTCACTCTGACTCTCTAGCCTCCCTCATGCAGGAGCCACCCCACACCTTCCAGATATACTACCAAGTCTACCCTTGTGGCAAAGCAGATCAATATGTTACTGACCGCCCCACCCTCTGCTTTCAACCTCCCCCTTCCAGGAACTGTAACTGATCTCTCTTCAGTCATTAGAACGTGGGGAGGAGGCTTTATTAATGTTCTGTCTTGAACGAAGCAGTCCCCCAAACATCTTGGGTCCTCAAGCAGCATTTCTGTAGCAGTTCTATGACAGCTGTGGGAGGGAAGGATTACCTTGTGTGAAACATCTGTGAGATTGATGGTAGCTGGCTATTGATGGTCACTGGCTATTTGGACTGCTCTGCCTTCTTCTCTCCCCTCCTCCCTTCAAGGCAAGCAGGTTGTTTGGGAGTTCTATGGCAGTTGTTGGAAAGGTGGACCAACTTACCTGGAATGACTGAGAGCTTGATAGTAGCAGCTCTCAGCAGGTTGTTCTGCTGCCTTTTCCCTCTTCTCAAGGCAAGCAATTTTTTTAGTAGCCTCCTGGCATCTGGGAAGGGAGGGACCACCACATCTGCAACCAGTGAAGTTTATTTCTCTTAGCAAACACACTCTGCATTATTTCATCGTGTTTCCACAAATTGTGGCTATTTGGTAAGCCCAGAAAGAGTACATTTGGGAGAAACAGAACTGCTTGAATAATTTTCAGTAAGAAGTATTTTCTTTCCAAGGATATAAAGGATTTTTTATTTGGCTCTTCCCTGCTGTCTAGCTGTGGTCTGTCGAGTATAATTGTAAGGACAAACATCAAGAGAACAAAACGTTGCTATTTTGTACAAACATGGACAGAATCTGATTATTGCTGGCAGGCAAAGAACTGACACAATACAAAGGAACATTAGGAATTGGCCTCCGAAGGTGAAGATCTGCCATAAATTATTTTTAATCCCTCAATTAGGTACAAGCTGCTATTTAGTGTTTGCTTTAAAAACTGGTACAAATTCCTCTCCCTCCCCACACACAAACAGAGCAACGAAGAATATTTGTTGCTATCTCCAATAATATTTAGAGTAAAGGTAAAATGTGCTGTTGAGTCAGTGGTTGACTCCTGGCAACCACAGAGCCGTGGTTGCCTTTGGTAGGGCACTGGAGGGGTTTACCATTGTCATCTCCCACGCAGTATGAGATGATGCCTTTCAGCATCTTCCTATATTGCTGCCGCCAGATATAGGTGTTTCCCATAGGCAGGGAAACATACCAGCAAAGATCCGAACCGACAACCTCTCCTTGTAAACAGTAATAAATATTCTTAAATAAATAAAACAATATTTGACTAGGTTGAACTTCACTGTTTTTGCTGAATATTGAATGACTAACTGTAGTAATCCAGTTAACAAATTCTAAATGACTTCGATGCTGCTAGCAGGACACCTCAAGCTCTATATTCCTATCATCTAGACATGTGTATTTAAAATGAATAGAGCAAAATATTGACTGTATTAACTTCAAGCTTTTATTCCTTGGGTCATCTTGCATTCTGCTGAAACTGATGCATTCTATATGTTTCCTTTTTCATTTGGTACAAGTCATGAGTGTAGCTTGCTTTTTTCTTCTCTTCTCTCTTCAGCTAAACTTTTTTTTTGTTCTAATTTGATTTTCTTCTTCTTCGCTTTCCCATCTCCCTTTGTTTGTTAATTCTTTGCTTTTTCCAGCTCTGTGTTTTCTTGAACATTAGTTGCTATTTGTTACTTAGTCACCTTTACTTTCTTTGCTCTCTTTTGTAATATGATATTCCCCCCTTTCTCTTCTGTTTCTTTGGATGATATTTATGGCAAAAAGCCACTATCCAAGATAACTAGCTGCGCCCTCAGTTCTATTACCTTTTTCCTTAAATTGTTCGCTCCAGTTCTCTGATATCTCTTATCTTCACTGTTGATTAAGGATATAGTTTTCCTTGGCTTCAGGTTAATTTCCTTCAAGCTTCTGCAATAGTTTGTTAAAAAACAAAAACAACCCTTGCTTCCCATTCTTTCTCATTGGTGAACTACCATTCAGTTTTTCCTCTATCTCTTTATTACATTTTTTAAAAAAATATGTGGGGTTGTTGGCTATGTGTTGGATTTTTGTTTTAACATTTTCCTCTCATCCTTACCAATCTGGTTTCCATGACAGTTTGACAGAAACATCTTTCCTTCTAACCTTATCTATCTAAATGGGACACCAGTATTCTGTTCTCCTTTTGAGCTATGCTCTTATTACAAAATTGTTGATCATTCTCTCTATGTGAATTTAGTTTTTACAGCTCTGTTCTGTTTTAATTTTTTTAACCTTTCTTGCCATATTTATGTTTCCTTTTAATGGCTTGCTCTCCCCCAGCCTTCACCCTTCTGCTTTTCCTCAGTTTGTTAGGATTCCTCAAGGTTCTTTGTTATACCATTTGCTTTTTGTGCTTGATCTTTTAAATTTTATTATTTGGTCTTCTGGTATTATCATGTCTCTGCTCATAATATTTAGTTGTATTTATAAACAAATACAACTTTTATATACTGCATCTTCTATCTCAAAGGACACCTTAAGTGCAGATAAAAACAATTATGTTCCATCTATGATCTGTCCTCTTCTTTTGCTAATATTTTATCTTTTTGCTATTTCTTCATGCCTACTCATTCTTTGAAGCTAAATCTTTCAAAGACAGATTCCCACCTGCCTCAGGACTCTTCTCTTTCCAATTCTTCTGTTTTCTATTACTCCTCCTCAAGGTAGAGATGTGTTTGAGCCTTCTCTCTTCAGATTTCATCATTAGCCAGGTATTGCCATTTTCAGTTGTCAAAATATCATTAAAATGTGTGCTTTCTGTTGATTCTGCCCATATTCTTGCTTCATGTGTGGCATGGACATTTGTATGTCCTGTGTTAAGGATTCTTGAGTGTGAGAAGAAGAAGGGGAAACGGAATTATATTGAACTTCTGTTAATACAAATTGCAGTGCTCTCCCTGTTGTCACTACTACAAAATCTTGCGGTTCTTTGAAAGCCAGTTTCTCATGTTGTTGTAATATTGTTCTAGAACACTTCAACCTCACGAATGAAAAACTTGTCTGTGCCTCATGGAGGATCCAACTCCACATCTCCCAGCTCTCAAAAAAGCCTGAATCAGAGTGGACCACCAGTTGTCACCATTACACATCACAAATCGCCTGCAGCAGCTCGAAAAGCCAAGAGCCAGCATCCTAACCAGCTCCATGAAGTCAAAGAGGTAGGAGACGTATGGGCTTGCCCTACTGGTGGTAAATCATATATAATCTCTGGGAATTTTGCTGTTTAAAATATTTGGCTTGAGTAGGCTCATGTAAGTTAAGATAATTATTAACATCCCTTAAATGTTGCACAAATATAAGGCAAGTTGTGTGGCTTTTGTGTACTAATGGAGTAGATGGATAATTGAATTGCTGAATGTATATACTGTTAATTTAGGAAATTAACTGAAGTGATTATATTTAAGAGAGAAATATTCTCTCTCTCTCTGTTTGTGGAAAAAATTTAGATCAGATCCTGCTTGGGATCCTGAGATAAGCTATTTTAAAATGAGAGTATGAGGCAGGACTCAAGGTTGGGCACCAGCCTTGAAGGCCTACACCCATCAGGGAGCCCACCCAATCGGCCCCTGAAGCCCCAGTGCCTGCCTTTTGTGTGGCGGTGGAGTGCATCAGGCTCTCAGTTGAGCTCATACTGCTACTCCCTGTCATCTTCCCATAGAACCCTGTGATGAAGCAGGGTTATCTGGAAGGAAGCTAATTTGCTGATTAAAAGGGTTGAAGGGGAAGCCACCTTAATGGCAGGACTTAATGGCCTGAGCTCCTCCTCTCCCTATCTTCCCTGTCAGCAAATAGGCTGAAGACACAGCAGCAGCTCCTTATTCTCCCACCTTCCAAGCATAGGAGAGGGAGGAGCTGGTGCCAAAGAGCTCCCCCAGCTTCATTCCTTGTTGGTAGAGGGTAGTTGGTGGTGGTGGAGGTTTCCTTACACCATCCTTACCATGAACTATTGTATGCATTCCCCCGCATTTGTTGATGAGGAATCTGTGAATGGAGCGGCGTGTTCTTTGGTGGCAGATCCAGCTGCAGTGACATTAAATATTTGCTGAAGAGAGGTGGAGGAGGAGCCAGCACTGCATTTCCCACCTTTCAACCAAAAAAAAAAAATGCTGCCTCAGTGTTCCCTCTAACAGGGATTCCCAGATGTTGTTGACTACAACTCCCAGAATCCCCCAGCAAAAGCCATTGTAGCTGGGGATTCTGGGAGCTGTAGTCATCATCATCTGGGAATCCCTATTAGAGGAAACACTGCCCACAATACTTGTATGTCGAGGGCTCCCATGGACCTGGAGCCAGCCCTGGTTTGAGAGAGGGAGAGAGTGTTTTGGATTACCTTTATCAAGTATTCAGCAGGGAGTCCTCGAGACAAATGTGACCTGTCGTTGAGCTGGAGCCTTGTCTGTCCTTGCTGGTGAAAATGCTAGCCTTGTATTTAAAAAGTCATCTTTTCCAGGCCGACAGGCTTGTGATGAAACAGAGCATGACTTAAAGCATTGCATGTTGTTCTTGTGCAACTAGCTGCTTGGGCACTTGTATATTGCCTCTTCCTGTTCTAGCAATGTAACAGTTCACTTAAGCCATCTTCTGCTACATGGGGCTTTAAAGGAATTTATACCACTTCTTTATTTTGATACCGTAAACAAACTATGTTCAGTTTTTGCCAGCTGCCTTTTGCTACAAATAGAAGCTGCAAATCCTATTAAGGCTTGAGAGTCTGTTTCCCAGGAATTATTGCTATGGGTGCATTTGTAGAGTTGTGCCTCCCGGTAAAAATGCTGGCCAGGACTTAAATTGCAGAGTCAGGTAGTGAGCATAGAGAGGGTGTTGTCTCCTATATGCAATGAAGGGAAGATGAAAATGCTGTGCTAAGGAGGGGCTGCCAAGAGAGTATTTTTGAACTTGCTTTGCATTTACAATTCATGATGTTCTGGGTGGTGAGACCTTGTGGGGGGAAAGCCCTTCCATAAATGCACCTGCTGTAATTGACCTCTATGCTATTAGTGGCCTGATACTGCCCCAGGGGAAGCTGCCTCCTTCTGCTATTTTGATCTATGCTAGAGGTTCTAATAGCTTTGATAAAGACAGAGTAGGTAGGTAAAATGACAGCTTTTCGAAGACTAGCTTTTGTTGACGAGTGCCAGGGTTCCAGCTTTAACCTGAAAGAGCTGCATGAAAGCTTTGTTTTCACTTGGCAATGTTGGTTTACAGAGACAGTAGCATTCTGTTTCTCATTTTCTGAGATGGCCATGACTATGTTCTTTTCCATTCAACACTGATGGATACAAATAGTCACCACAGCACTATGGGAATATGTGGAGGAAGGAAAGAGGAATGCTAGAACTAAATGTGGTAGCTGCTAGGACTGTGCATGTCAGTAAAATTGGGATACTGACGTAGGAGGTTCCTTCCCCCCCCACCACGAGGCATCGGATCGTAGGGCTAGTGCACTGGTGGTGGTGGCCCTTTAACTCAGGCGCGGAACTAGCCGAGTAGGGGTCTGGGTCCGACCCCGCCCAGCGGCCCCTCTGATGATGTCCCATGCACATGATGTCATGCACAGGGGTTGTGCCTGGCCCGGAGAGAAATTCCCTCCCCATCCATGAGCGAGCGCTTGCCCGTCCTTCAGGCAGCATTTGCTGCCTAAAAGCATCTATTCCCCTTTCTCTCCTTCCAGAGAAATGACAGGGAAACGCTCGCTCGGGCTCTTTGGAGCTCGAGGCCATGCCCCCTTTGGCCTCGGGCTCTGAAGAGCCTGAGCAAGCGCTTCCCTGTTGAAAGCATCTATTCTCCCTTTCTCTCCCTCTCTGGCGGGAGAGGAAGGGGAATTGATGCTTTCAGGCAGCAAATGCTACCTGAAAAGGACGGTCAAGTGCTGGCTCGGGGCTCTTAGTAGCCCTGACGTGGGCGGGGGGAGTTCGTTTGGGGCTTTTCCAGAGCCTGAGCCATGCCCTCCTGGGGGCTTCAGTGGCCCCTACCATTGGCGGCCTGGGTTCTTTGAATCTGTTCGCACAATTGTGGCTATGCCTGTGCTTTAACTGCCCGTCCAGCACTGGCACAGGGGTGGCTGGTGGCACAGTGATTCTTAGGAGCTTACGTGACAGACACGGAGCGATGCAGGGCAGCCTGGGAAGCCCATGTGGCTGCTGAGAGGATGCACGGACATCTGGGAATTGTAGTCCCATTCTGAGTGGAACTACAGTCTTTTCTGACCAGGACTACAATCCCCAGATGCTCACATTCTCCCCAGGCTGCTCTGTGTCACTCCCTGCCCGCCCCCTGAATCTCCTGAGAATTGCTGCACCATCCTGCCCTGCAATCTGATGCCTGCTGGTGGTGGGGGAAGGGATTTCTGACACTGGAATCTCAGTTTTACTGATGTGCACAGTCCTAGTAGCTGCTATTGTGCAGTCCAGTTTACAGCCCAGTTCAGCTTGAGTATCAATCAGTCAATCAATCAGTCCCTTTATTACGGTCACAGACCAGCACAGTTTACAAACAGAAGCCTGACCAAAAAAACCCCAACAACCTACATATCCTACAGGGTTATGATACAGTAGTTAAGCACATAGTTAAGCATAAAGGTCAGTTAACAATTATTCTTAATGAACTCCTGGCAATTTTTACTGGCTATTAATTCAGCTCGAGTAGTAGGAGTGTATTACCCCATTGACATCAGCCAACAGATATACATAGCTTAAATAGAACTGGGTTTTGTGGAATCTGAGGCTCGCTTGCAATGTATTCTAAAGTAGGGATGTGCACGAAATGCTTTGTGCATATCCCAGGGGGCAGGGAGGGGGAGCTTTTCAAAGGAGGTAGGCAGGTTGTACCTGCTCCTGCATTGAGCTGCTGCCACCCCATGCTGGCCCATTGCAGCACTGTCATTCTTTAAACCTAACTTGAAAGCAGAAGCTATGCTGCTGTCCCCTTCAAACTGCTGCACCAATGGGATGCCTCTTCCAGCAGCCCTCCCATGGCATCAGCACACAGATGGTGCTGATGCCATTTGCGTGCAAGTGCAAATGGCATCAATGCATCGACGCCAGTGCATGCATTTCACAAGGGCTGCTGGGAGAGGCATCGCATTGGCGCAGCAGTTTAGAGGGGACAGCAGCATAGCTGCTGCTTTCAATTTGGATTTAAAGAACGACAGTGGGGTGGCACGCAATGCGGTGGTGTGCGGTGGTGGTGGATCAGTGGAGGAACAGGTGGGACCTGCTTGCCTTATTTGAAAGGTACCCCCTGCCCTGCACCGAAATGTTTGAGTTCCAGGAGGTTGAATTGTTTCAGCGCCTCTCCAGAGAGGTGCCAAAATGATTTGCACACATCCCTAATCTAGAGCCACTGAGACTGATGATGTTCACTGGTAAGTTTCAGTGAAATGAAAGATGTCAGCCTTGGTGTTCAAACATACACTTCATGTTATGTGAATAAGGCAGAAATTCCATAATAGCTTTTGCTAGGAATGCTTAATAGGTTTCCTATGCCAAGTTTATTTTCTCTGAATGAATTTTACCAGCTCCAGCTGGGTCAAGTGCATGGATTGGTCTTGGTTAATAGCTTCTGTCATACACTGCCACTGTCGATTTGGGTTTTTGTTTGTACATTGGGCTTAAAGTTATGCATGCCATATCTGGATTTCTGTACAGATGCTTTATCACTAGGTGACTGGTGAATTTCATGGCCTTTCTGTACAACAAGGCTCTAGAAAAACTACACTATTCTTTTGTTTTCTTATAGCATGCTGTAAAGAGCATTTGGTACTTGTGTATAGAGAATGACCATTCAAACTGTGTGTGCTTGCAGTAGCCTTTGGATCTTCAGTTTCACATTCAGCATACATGGGCTGCTGCATCAAATGAAATACTGTATTACGGTTACAGACCAGTACAATAGTAATATATACACATAGAAGCCCAACAGAGTAAACCATAAAAGTTGTAATATAACATTAACAAGTTAAACAGAACAGCTGAATTGAATTCATAATGTGTTCCCCGTGAATTTTGATGGCTATCAAACAAATCTTAGCCACACTTAGCTGCTTCTTGCAAATGGATTTAGAGGTTGAAGACCAAAGGCTGAAATACCAGCTAGTTAAGCCTAGGCATTAACTAGCCTTAAGCTCTGAATTAGTCATTTCTGATGGTTTGCAATATTCGGAATGAGTCATTTCTGATGGCTTGCAATATTCATTTTATATAGATTTAGATCCTTTCCAGGCTCTATGCCTCTGTGGATTTCCACAGATAAAAAATGGTTCCTTGGCAGTGCTATTCACAGGTTCATAATCCTGCCATCTGCCTTAAGAAAGGGGACCAAGTTGGTGCCATCAAGTTGGTGTCAACTCTTAGTGACCACATAGATAGATTCTCTTCAGGATGATCTGTCTTCAACCTGGCCTTTAAGGTCTCTCAGTGGTGCATTCATTGATGTCATAATTGAGTACATCCACTTTGCTGCTGGTCGTCCTCTTCTTCTCTTTCCTTCAATTTTCCCCAGCATTATGGACTTCTCAAGAGAGCTGGGTTTTCACATAATATGTCCGAAGTATGATAGCTTAAGCCTGGTCATTTGTGCCTCGAGTGAACATTCTGGACTGATTTGTTCTATGATCCATTTGTTTTTCCTGGCTGTCCATGGTATCCTCAACAGTCTTCTCCAGCACCAAAGTTCAAAAGTGTCAATGCTTTTCCATCTTGCTTCTTCAAAGTCCAGCTTTCACATCCATAGAGTGACAGGAGAAAAACCATTGTCTAAATGATTCTAATCTTTGTAGGTATAGACACGTCACAGCATATAAATATTCTTTCCAAGGCCTTCATTGCAACACTACCAAGTGCTCCCCTGCAGCGTATTTCTTGACTGCTGGATCTTTTACTGTTGACAGTCAATCCTAAAAGGCAGAAGCTATCCACCACTTCAAGGTCAATTCTTAGGCTGAGTTCCGGTACCCGTTGTCGTTAGTTTAGTCTTCCTTACATTTTGTTGTAGGCCCATTTTTTTCACTCTGCTCCTTGACTTTTCATTACTAGAGCCTGCAGATCATCCACATTCTCAGCTATCAGAGTGGTGTCATCAACATAGTGCAGGTTATTGCACGTGGTAGAAACATATATAAAATTATGCATTTATCAAATACTAGACTTTCAGACAACTTAAAAAAACAACAACCCATGGTTTGTTAGGTCCTGAACATGGCTTCTAATTCTCCTGAATCTGTATATTCCTTCCTCCCCACTCCCCTACCTCCTGAGCTCCAGTGTGAAGGTCTGAAATGGAACCATATGGTTTGCTAAGCCATAGCTCTGTGGCTCATCAGAACCTGGAGCTGTGTTTGACTGTGCTTTTATAAACCATAATTAGACTAGGATGGGGCAGTGTTTGACCAGGGACTGGGAGAAGAATGTGATCAGCTGGACCCAATTGGAGATTGCTTCTGCTCCCCTGCCTCTTTTGGTTAAAATATATAAAACCTGCAGTTTGCTGAGGCTCGCCTTGATGTCGTGCCAAGTGCGTTAAGTGTGCACTTGGCAATGCACTTGGAGTACTGGAGGTTTGATTCTTTTTTCTTTTTCTTTCCTCCTTTTAACTTCTACAGTAAACAGCAGTAGTTTAGAAAGGCTATGAGGGAACCTAATTAAGGAATACTACTCTGAAGTTGGTTAGAGCTGTGAACTATCCCTTCCCTGACGCTTTCGGTTTTGTTTTGAAAAGCATTTGAAAGTTAAGGAAAGTTCTGATATTTTGTTTTAGTGTCCTAATTGATATGCATATTGGTATTATATAATTATAGTCTGAGATTATAATTGTTGACTCAATGTGTGGCAGCTGTGAAAAAGGCCAATTCCATGCTAGAGATCATTAGGAAGGGGATTGAAAATAAAACGGCTAGTATTATAATGCCCTTATACAAAACTATGGTGCGGCCACACCTGGAGTACTGCGTTCAATTCTGGTCACCACATCTAAAAAAGGACATTCTAGAACTGGAAAATGTGCAGAAGAGGGCAACCAAGATGATCGGGGCCTAGAGCACATTTCTTATGAGGCAAGGCTACAACACCTTGGGCTATTTCGTTTAGAAACAAGACGACTGCGGGGAGACATGATAGAGGTCTAGGAAATCATGCACAGTGTGGAGAAAGTGGATAGAGAGAAATTCTTCTCCCTCTCACATAACACTAGAACCAGGGGTCATCCCATAAAATTGATTGCCAGGAAATCTAGGACCAACAAACGGAAGTACTTTTTCACACAATGCATCATCAACTTGTGGAATTCTCTGCCACAAGATGTGGTGACAGCCAACGACCTGGAAGGCTTTAAGAGGGGTTTGGATAACTTCATGGAGGAGAGGTCTATCATCGGCTACTATTTAGAGGGCTATAGGCCACCTCCAGCCTCAAAGGCAGGATGCCTCTGAGTACCAGTTGCAGGGGAGTAACAGCAGGAGAGAAGGCATGCCCTCAACTCCTACCTGTAGGCTTCCAGCGGCATCTGGTGGGCCGCTGTGCGAAACAGGGTACTGGACTAGATGGGCCTTGGGCCTGATCCAGCAGGGCTGTTCTTTTGTTCTTCTTATTATGGTAGAAACTAGATCTCAGAAAAACAATCAAAAGATGAATACAAATTCCACTCCATTTGAACAGAAATCTATTTTAGTTTTCTGTTTACCTATGGAAAATAGAAAATGGGGAAATTACTACACCTCCAAGAAAATAAAACATAGGTACGGTAACTCGACTTAGCTTAGATAACTATCCTCAGTTGATTAGCCAAGATGGTGTCAGACAACAGGAATGTTCGGTAGCTTCTCAGAATGACGAGCACATATTTAATTGGTCAATGGGCATGTATAATTCTTCTACATGTTTCTACCATGTGCAAATTTATTTTTAAAGCAATTTAATGTTATCAGATGTTTTGAATCAAACAAATACATCTCAACCCATTCCAACCCCAAAACAATTGTATAGTCTTTTGGATAATCCTCTGCCTGGATAATAATGAAATGCTTACAGATATGTTTAAGTTTATCCAGGTTCAGTATTTTATTTCAGAACAGGTCTATGAGAGAAAATTAACAGGTTGGATTTGTAAGGAAAGGAAATATCAAGCCTCAAGGCCTACATGAAGATGATGATAAATCTTATTGAAGTAGGAATTCTTACAGTGGCTCCCTCTACTAAGATCTTTTATAATGACCTAAATAACTCCTCTTTGGATCTTGGATATGAACATGCCAATAGTTCAAATCTTAATCTACAGATATCAAGGGGGCAATTAAATGAAACTAGCTGATCCGGCGCAAAGCATCTGCTCCCCTGGTTTGCTGCCGTCTTCTCCCACCACCACCGCATTTTTGCCTGCCCGCCCTTCTCCGCCCACCTGCTGCCGCCTCCTTCTTGTTCCCTGCCTGCCCCATCTCCTCCTTTTGTGCTGCCTGCCCCGCCGCTGTTTTCTTCGGCTGGCCAGCCACCACCACCATATTCTTTCCCAGGTCCAATGGCTATCCAGCAACTCTCCGAACTCTCACGAGAGCTGCCACGCATGGGATTAGCCACGGGTACATCTTAGAGAAATAAATATAAAGAAGATTATATCAGATTGGGAGATGCATAGGGAACAGTATAAGCCAATAGTTAAGGATATAGTCTCAAGGAACTCCTTAAACAGTGCAGATTTGACATTTTCAGACCCTGACCTGGTTATAATAGATGAATGACATAAATTCTCCCTAGATGAGAATAATAAAATAGACTCTATGATAGGATTGGTAGGGGAAGGAGAAAATGAATTCTTTTAAGGGGGAGTTAACACAAAGTTATGAAGATCAGTAGCCTGAAATTGCATTGAAGGAAGCTAATCCTCCATCGGGCTGTCCCCTTTGTATTTCAATATTTAATTGGCCACTGAAAAGACTAAATGGCTCTTGGAGAACAGGAACTGAAGTCCTGAGTGACATATTGGCCAAGGTCAGGGTAACTTGGAATGATAAAGGAGACTTGATATATTCTTGTTTTATACTTTGATAACCCCAGGAAATCTAGGGGTATTATAGTGTTGTTTCCTCCCAATATAGATCACAGATGTGCCTTTTGGAGTCTGTTGCATCCGTTTGAAGATAAAAGCATATTGTTTAAATGGGGAAATCATCAGAATATCCAGAGATATAATTCAGTTTATTATTGTCCTTTGACATACTCAAATCTTGTAAACAGACAAAAGAATGATATAAACAGAGGAATGCTATTAAGAGGAATTTCTGCGAATCAGGAAATTTGAGGGAAAATCTCCCCCCATTTGTTTCATATCCTAATAATATTTTAATTATGGAGAGAAGGAAAGTTGCTGATCTTGAACATGGGGGAAAGTCTCCCTCAATTTCCTCAGTAAAAGATAGGATATACCCACATTCAGTTCAGCTCAAACTAGGATGTGAAACCAGTTGCATCTTTCTGTTGCATCATGGTTTGTAAACTACAGTTAAACAGTGACTTTTATTTGGGTGGAACTGCAAAGCTGTGTGTTAACCGACCACAATTCCCCCAGTGTGCAAGCTTGGGAGGTCAGAGGAGGAGTGCACAGGCTCAAGAAAGTTAGAAGCTGTGGCTTGTCTTTTGTATGGCCCACTGTGTTTGAGGCTGAGCATGACTGCTTCCCAATTGGCCTTTGGGAAACGCATATGAGATGGGACTGGACTTGTCTTCAGTGTGAAGGAGCTGGCATGAATACTGTTCTTTGCAGAGGGGGGAAAGCCTCAAACACAAAAGCTTTTGGTAATGCAATTGTGGCGTATCCAGAATGCTTTTATTTATATATAACAAAAAGTTGAAGAATGCTACAAGACACAGAACACTGGTAATGTTATTGATCATTACCTTAAAATATCTCTGGGTAGAGCTGAAATGGAGTTTGCAAGTCAAACTTAGAATACCACATTGTATAACATAATGTATTGTAATTTCAGGTTTGGTACATACTGTACTGAGAATTGGGCAAATGTGGGATTTTATAGATCTGTTCTCCCATTAATCCAGCCAAATAGTCTGTTCAGTCTTACAAAAACTTTGGTTTAAAATGAGAGTTAACCTTCAGTCTTTGTACACTACTAGACTTCATCCTTACTAGCTAGCATACCTGTAATCTTACTCATGAGTAAATGTTGCATCCTTACATGATGATAGACCTACTCATGAGCAAGGATGCAAGGTTTCTCATGAGTAGTGTTCCAAACCTTGCTATAGTACATAGAACCTGAGGAAAGAACTGTGCTTTGTAGAGTTGCATCAGACAGAAATCCATCAGGTGTATTTATAGGAAGTTACTGTGGCTGGATTGGGGACCTCTTGAATTTCATACTATACAGGTGGCATTTGGGGAAGTACTGTGCCTTGTAGAGGTGCATCAAGCTTAGTGGGCAAAACTGATCCTAAACACACTTGGTTGAATTTATCCTGTTATTATGGGAACTTCAGAAGCTAATAACTGAGGAAATACTGGATCATCTCTCCCCCATCCAAAAAGACATAGGTTTATGCTTCAGCATATACCTGAAATTTTAAAAACCATAAAAAAGGATACACAAAATAGATATGTTCTCTAATGGCAACAACAACCACCCCATAGCAAAGAGTTGTTTTCTAGAGTGTAAGGGTCATTTTAAAGACTGCTCTATCTCATCTCATCCATTTTACATCAGATGTGCACCAGATTTGGAGTACTGTCTTTTGTCACCTAGTAGATGTCTACAAATGGCCAGGCAGTACAGTTGGTCCCCAATGTCAGATGGAAAAACCCAGCAAAAGTGCAAAAGAAAAACTATTATGCCATGTGTATGATGGCTTTATGATTGAATATGACCATTGTTGAATGGACTATTAAGTAGATTTTTGAGAAGGTGAAATGACAGATATTGTGGGATCAGAAGGTTTCATCAACACTATAAGCCATTGACTTAAAATGTTGATGAGACCTTCTGAAAAAGTAGTAATACAGTGATTTATGAAGGAGAGTATCATGGCTGTAATGTTTTCTGTTTCAGTAAACATATAATTGCATTAGTGGCATTGAGTCTATGATTTCCATATTAATGGATTAGCTCTCATCTATTGATGGTCTTTGTGATTCTTGCACTCAGGCTCAGCCCCACCACACATGGAGGGAAAAGCCCAGCCTCTGAAGGAGTGTGTGCTAGAAACCAGCTGGCTCTGGCCAGGGCAAACTGAACCCACAATACACCTGGGGAAGGCTAGCTTCGGCCAGGGATGGAAGTTCAGAGGGCATAGCCAAGAAGGTCTGGCATATAGAGCCAGAAGTACCAGGGCCAGAGAGGTAGTAGAGGCAAATGTTAGCCTTTTGCTAGAGTTAAAATTTGGATTTGGCCTCTGTGACTTTGTATCGAGACCACTCAGTTCCAAAGGGCTTTTCACTGAGAGAGATGGGCTGCAATAAAAAGCCTGGGACGCCAACCTAATGCAGAGAGAGATATGTGTAAATAAAGGAGAAAGCTACAGTTAGACTCCTCCAAATGCTTTTTGACCTGCAGCAGCCCTTGGTATTATGACTGATGAGGATCAGTCTCTCCCTGCATGATGCCATTCAAGTAGATATGGAGATAGAGTTAGGACTTGGGTTTGTTCCTGAGCTTGTATTTCCATTAGATGACTCATGGCTGCTTGTGAGTAGCTGCTTCTGTTTGTAATAAAAGACAAGCTGATCACCCAAGGCCTGTGAGAGGAAAGCTTATTTTCCAGGATGGGTTATAGAACTTGGATGTGCTGAGTGCTGCAGGTGACAGGTGGCATTCTGCATACCTTCCCAACATGTCCCTATTTTCCCATTCACCTGAATGGGAAAACAGGGACATATTGGCAGGTATGCATTCTGTTACTAGTTTCTGCTGGGCCTGTCTTGTAGCTGGTGACTCCTGGAAACAGCTGATTTTGAAAATGTGGAGAGCATGGTTTGTATTCTAACTACACCTGATTCTAAATACGGTAAATTATACTCTAAGGTATCCTACTGAAAGTTTTCCTGATATTTACCATGGCTCAGTGGGGAAGTAACTTGCCTAGAGAGCAAGAGGTTGCTGGTTTGAATCCCTGCTAGTATGTTTCCCAGACTATGGGAAACACCTATATTGGGCAGAAGGGTTATAGGAAGATGCTGAAAGGCATAATCTCAAACTGCGTGGGAGATGGCAATGGTAAACCCTTCTTGTCTTCTACCAAAGAAAGCCACATGGCTCTGTGTCGACACTGACTCAATGGCACAACTTTCCATTTACCTTACCATCTAGTTAAAACTAACTCTGTTTGCCATATAATACTTCTCTTCCTCTAAGTGTATGCCTTCTGTACTGTACTGAATACTTTGCCTACCACTGGACAATTTAAAACAACAATAACCAGTTCCTGTGTCCATTTGTGTTGATATAATTACTACCATGAATATTTATATACTGCTTTTCAACAAATGTTTTCAGAGTGGTTTACATTAAAATAATAATAGTAAGTAAAATGGTTCCCTGCCCCAAAAGGATTCACAATCTAAAAAGAGACATAAGGAACAACCACTGAAGGAGTGCTGTATTGGGTTTGGATAGGAAAGGTTGCACTCCCCCTGCTAAATACTATATAAGAGAATTGCCACTTTAAAAGGTGCCTCTTTGCTGAGTTTGCAGGGGTAACTATTGGGGGAAAGAGACACAGGACACCATATTACATCTAGTTTGACCTCCAGTCAATTACTTCCAGAACAAGGAAAATCTCTCTTTGACAAATTGTTCTGTGTTTGTGTGTGTACTATTTTAAAATATACTGTATATTTGCAGATCATGAACCAAGTGGAGGGGCAGCAGAAGAACCTTGTGCAAGCCATTGAATCCCTTCCAGGTTCTGGTCCTCTTTCTGCCTTGGATCAAGACTTGCTCCTTTTAAAAGCTACCTCTGCTGCTACCCTCAGCTGCCTTGGAGAATGTCTGCATTTGCTACAACAGAGCATAAATCAAGTTAGCCAGCACAGTGCCAGGACATTGCATGCAGGTGTGTGAATCTGTTTTTCTTGACTATTGGGGATTCCCATTGGTATCACAACTTTCCTTTTCCTATAAATAAGAACCAACTCTTAACAAAACACAAGACACTTTTCATCAGAATGTATAGAACAGGTGACAGAGCATTGGTGAGATCCTTCACAGTGGATCATGAACTGAGTCAATACTGAGCTTTTTGTCTTGAGTTTAAAACTAGAATGGTTTTGTTGGTGACGGATTTTTTATTTGTTTTAGTTTACCATCCCTATACTGTGAAGCTGCTTGCCTAAAGAGATGCAGCTTCTAGAATTCTTCCTTTGTTCCATCACAAAGATCAAACACAAACAAAAAGTGTTTGTAGAATTCTGTGATGTCACACAGTCCTGTCATCTCTTCAAAAGTAGAATGGAAACTTCCTTAGGTATATTATTATTCAAATTAGACCCACCCATGTTATCTTACCTGAAGCAGAGTTTGGGTGGCTGCTGCTGCTGCTGCTGCTGCAACTGTTGTAGATATGAAAAAGACTCAGGTGCCTAAACACTTAAGTGCCTACAGTGTTGATGCTAAGATTTAAAGAGGTTTTCTAGACTTCATTATTTCTAGACTTGAGTTGAAGAACAGTTTTGAAATTGATAGCTAAATACCATGATTGAATGAAAGGCTGATAAGTTATTCTCATAGCTAGGTAGCTATGAGACTGTATGAAGTCATACCTGGAAAAAAGATCATGGATGGCTAAACATTTGATGGTTGGCATTTGGGAATCTGTATACTTTATTCAGCTCAGTGCTGTACAGAAGTGATCTTTACACCTATCACATACCTAAGTGAACAAATAAAATCGGACACCTTTCTGTGTTAAGTGTGGTGGTAATTTTTTTAACCTGGAGCTCTCTAAACAATAGGACAATTTTTAATGTGAATAAAAGGTATACGAATACGATGAATATTTCTATACCACTTTTCAACAAAAGTTCCCAAAGTGATTTACATAGATATAAATTAAAAAAAAAATGGCTCCCTGTCCCCAAAGGGCTCACAATCTTTTTTTTTTTTTAAAGATAGACACCAGCATCAGCCACTGGAGAGATACTGTGCTGGGGTTGGACAGGGCCAGTTGCTCCCCCCGCTAAATAAAGAGAATCACAATTTTTAAAAAGTGCCTCTTTGCTCAGTTAGCAGGGGACAAAGGTAAATAGAAAGCCACCTTGATCACTGGTGCTCTGATGAGAGGTTTGTCATAGATGGTAGCAAAAAACTTATTTAATCATTTAAGGCTGTGTCCTTAAATGTGAGAAATATGAATGGCTTAGATTAGAGAGCTATTTTTGTTTAGGTTCCTGTGCATTGTGGGATCTCCCAAAACTAACTAGATGGAGCACTTGCTGAAGAATAGACACTGTAGATAACTTCAGTTTTCTCCTGTTTCAGACAGCATTCTAGGATGGCATGGGCCAAAGTCGAATTCCACAGAGCCACTGAAAAATGGTGCCCTTAGTTCTTTGACAACTGCTAGTGCCAACCTAACATGGGCTTTAGTACCATCTGTGACAGATGATGGAGAAATGCAGTCAGCCATAGAGGTGAGTGTGGTATACATCCATAAAATAATTTTAAAAAACACACAACTCCATTACTAGTATGCCTGTATTTAGGCCACTTAATGTACATACATGGTTGAATAGATTAATTTTGAAAAATACTTTGACTTGCTAAGGCAGCTCTGCTTGCTTTTTTTATTTGTTTGATTTATCCACCAAATCCTAAAAGCTCTATCCTATAGGCTCAGAGCAGCTTATGGTGTTCTTATTTTTCATAATCCTGTTCGCAAAAGGTTCAGAATACCTTAAAAAAAAAAGAGAAAAAAATTGTCAGAGAGGAAGAACCAGATGATAGGGCTATGCCGTCATGTCAATCCAACAGACACGTTGGATCAACAGGCCCTCTGTCAGGTGTTGTCAGAGGAAGTTCTGCTATGACTGCTGGTAGCCTCCATGCAGTCTTTGCAGAACATCCACATGTCTGTCAGATGCGTCCCACCCCCGCCCTTTCCTCTCCTCCTCTTCCTCCTCACCCTTTAACAGGCTGCCTTGAGCATGTAACCAGTTTGCCAGCTGAGGCTTGATTTTAAAGCAACCTCCCTCCCCCCCCCACCCCCGCTTTTCCTTCTAGGTGTCTCAGTGCCCAGGGAACCGCAGCATCTGGGCCACTCAGGTACACAGGACAGCTTTCCTTCTAGGATACTGAGTGGCCCCTCAGTAAGACCCCAGAGGACCACTCAGGGTCCTTGAAGGAAAGCTGTCCTACTAGGTGCTTGACTGGCCCAGCTGCTTCCTCAAGCACCGAGAAGGAGAGCTAAAGAGGGGGAAAGGGTCACTTCAAAATCAAACCTTAGTTGGCAAAGCAGCCTGTCTGCACCTGGTTACAGGTAAGTGGGGGGGGGGAGAAGAGGGCGGAGAAGTGACAGTACTGACAGTTGGGAAGGACAGTTTGATATGCCTTGTCAAAATCTGACACTTTTGGCCCCACACAGGTCTACCAGATGGCGTTTGGTTGTCCTCAGGCTCATGGAGGGGCTTCACTGCTTTGCCTCACCCTCTGCTGCAGCTTGATAGCAATGGCTGCGAAGGAGTTGCTTATGATAATGTGCTCTAGGAGTACTAACTCATAAGGGTTAAATGCACTTTTAAATGTAAGTTAGCAGCTGTCTGTGAAGGACTGATTTATCTCCAGGAAAACAAAATGTGGACATATTACCAAGGTTTTATTATTCTACTTCCTAAACCTTCCCAATAGTTGGCCTTTTCTGAACAGTAGAAATAGCAAAGGTGCTTGCTGGATGATATTAGTAAGGTACCACATGTCAAGAAGTGGGCATTTGCAAAGATTTTTCTGTTCTCTTGCAAACTGTTTGATCCCATTTTGAGCTAGACTCTTGTATCCTTCTGTGTTGATGTTTTCAGTCTCCTTCCTAATGATCCCTAGCATGGAATTGTCCTTTTTCACAGCTGCTGCACATTGAGTTGACAGTTTCAATGAGCTGTCCACCACGACCCCAATATTCCTCTCATGGTCAGTCACTGACAGCTCAGATCCCATCAGCATATACTTGAATTTGGGGTTTTTCATCTCAATGTGCATCACTTTACACTTGCCAACATTGAACCACATTTCCCACTTTTTCGCCCACTCACCCAGTTTAGAGAGACCCTTTTGGAGCTCCTCACAATCCAT
Source organism: Hemicordylus capensis (assembly GCF_027244095.1). NCBI lineage: Eukaryota > Metazoa > Chordata > Lepidosauria > Squamata > Cordylidae > Hemicordylus > Hemicordylus capensis. The sequence continues at coordinate 104,433,660 of NC_069662.1, forward strand.
TTTGGATTTCACTACCCAGAAGAGTTTGGTATCATCTGCAGATTTGGCTACCTTGCTGCTTACTCCTACTTCTAGATCATTTATGAATAAATTAAAGAACACCGGTACCAGTACAGATCCCTGGGGGACCCCACTTCTTACTTTCCTCCATTGTGAAACTCTCAATTTATACCTACCCTCTGTTTCCTGTCTTTCAACCAGTTAGCAATCCACACACGTACTTGTCCCCTTATCCCATGACTGCTAAGTTTCCTCAGGAGTCTTTGATGAGGAACTTTGTTGAAAGCTTTTTGGAAGTCCAGGTATACTATGTCAACTGGATCACCTTGATCCACACACTTGTTGACACTCTCAAAGAACTCCAAAAGGTTGGTCAGGCAAGATTTAGCTTTGCAGAAGCCATGCTGGTTCTCTCCCAGCAGGGCTTGTTCTTCTATGTGCTTTACAATTTTATCCTTGAGGATGCTTTTCATCAATTTACCTGGAACGGACATTAAGCTAACTGGCCTGTAATTTCCCGGATCACCCCTGGATCCCTTTTTGAAAACTGGTGTTACATCGGCTACTTTCCAGTCTTCCAGTACAGAGCCTGATTGCAGGGATAAGTTATATATTTTAGCAAGGAGGTCGGCAATTTCACATTTGAGTTATTTGAGGACTCTTGGATGGATGCCATCTGGCCTGGCGATTTGCTAGTTTACAGATTTTTCTATACAGTTTAGAACATCATCTCTTGTCACTGCTATCTGACAGAGTTTTTCAGCCTCCATCCCCAAAAAGCCTGGCTTAGGAACAGGTATATGCTCAGTATCCTCTGCTGTGAAGATGGATGCAAAGAATTTATTTAGCTTCTCTTCAACTTCCATATCCTCCTTAATAATCTCTTTCACTCCTTCATAGTCTAATGGTCCAACTGCCTCCCTGGCAGGTTTCCTGCTTCTGATGTATTTTAAGAAGATTTTGTTATTCCCCTTGATGCTTTTTGCTAAATGTTCCTCAAACTCTCTTTTCGTCTCCCTTATTGTCACCTTGCATTTCTTTTGCCAGAGTTTGTGTTCCTTTCTGTTCTCTTCATTTGGACAGGCCATCCAATTTTGGAAGGAAGTCTTCTTCCCTTTTATGGCTTCCTTGATGTTACCTGTTAGCCATGCTGGCATCCTCCTGGACTTAGTGGTACCTTTCCTCCTTTGGAGTATACAGTCTAACTGGGCTTCTAGTTTTGTGGCTTTGAGTAAATTCCATGCATTCTGGAGTGAAGTGACTCTCCTGATTTTCCCTTTCAGCTTTCTTTTCACCATACTCCTCATTTTGGATAAGTTTCCTCTTCTGAAATTCAAAGTGTCTGTGTTAGACTTCCTTGGTGATTCTCTCCCCGCATGTATGCTGAATTTGATCGCACTATGGTCACTGTTCCCTAAAGGGTCGATGACACTGACATCATGCACCAGGTCCTGGGTGCCGCTCAGGATTAAGTCCAAGGTCGCCTTCTCTCTGGTTGGTTCCAAGACCAACTTTTGGTTCTAGGGCACAGTCATTCAGCATATCTAGAAATTTGATCTCTCTGTCATTACCTGACTGTGAATTGACCAAGTCTATGTGTGGGTTATTTAAGTCACCCATTATTACAGCCCTGATTCTCCTTGACACCTCCCTGATTTCCTGCTGCAACTCGCAGTCACTGTCAACGTTTTGATCCGGATGGCAATAGCACGTCCCCAGTAGCACATTTCCTTTCAGGCCTTGTATTGTCACCCACAGGGTTTCTCTGGAGGACTCCAGTCCACCTAGGTTTTCTAGTTTGTTAGATTCAATCCCTTCTTTAACATACAGTGCTACTCCACCTCCAAGGTGCCCCTCCCTGTCCTTTCTATAGAGTTTATATCCGGGGATAACAGTGTCCCACTGGTTCTCACTGTTCCACCATGTTTCTGTTCTGCCCACTATATCTATTTCTGTGTTAGCAACCAAGCCCTCCAGCTCACGCATCTTGGCTCCGAGGCTTCTGGCACTGGCATATAAGCACATGTACGCTGAATCTCTTACCTGGTGTATGCTATCTTTCTTTGGACGCTTTGACCAGCAGTCACTGCCTTCTGTTCTTTATGTAGTTCTACTCTGTCCACTTTTGTTTTATCTGACTCCTTTGCACCCTCGCACTTTGAAGGATGGCATTTGCTGAACTGGATATTGCCCAGCTCCCGTTGGTGTCCCCAGGCATCATTCCCCAGGTGTCATTTTAAAAGCTGCTCTGCAACCTTTTTTATTTTAAGCACCAGCAGTCTGGTTCAATCTTGGTTCAAGTGCAGCCCATCCCTTTTGTACAGGCCTTGCTTGCCCCAAAATGTATCCCAGTGCCTAACGAATTTAACCCCCCCATTCCGGTACCAATATCTCATCCATGCATTGAAACCCCTCAGCTCTGTATGTATCACTGTACCTGCGCTTGGAACAGGTAGCATTTGTGAGAATGCTACCTTGGGGCTCCTGGACTTCAATATGCTACCTATCAGCCTAAATTTGGCTTCCAGGACCTCCTGACTACATTTCCTCACATCGTTGCTGCCGACGTGCACCACGACAGCTGTCTCCTCCCCAGCACTGCCTAACAGCCTATCTAGACACTGTGTGATATCCGCAACCTTCACACCCGGCAGGCAGGTCACCATGCAGTCAACACATGGGCCACAAACCCATCTCTCTACCTCTAATGATCGAATTACCACTACAAGGAGGCCCCCACCCCCCGGAGGAGTATCCCCTGTGCGAGAGAATATGGACTCATGTTCCACAGAAGGGGTCGCTTCTAAAGGAGCATTTCCTTCTTCCTCAGACCGATGTCCTCCTTCCCCGAGACCTTCATTCTCCCTGACAGCAGAGCAGCTATCAGCCCTGGTGTGGGATGCCTCTACCATGTCCCTGAATGTCTTGTCCGTGGGCCTCTCTGTCTCTCTGAACTTCTCCAGATCCACCAGCTTCATCTCAAGGGAATGAACTTGTTCCCTTCGAGCCAGGAGCTCCTTGCACTGAGCACACACCTATGACTTCTGCCCATGGGGCAAATAGTCATACATGTGGCACTCTGTGCAATACACTGGGAAGTGTCCCCTCCCCTGCTGACTTTCTATCTTCATACTGGTTTTGTTGGCTGTTTACAGTATTTAGAGATAGTTTATTAGAAGGATAGGTCTCAGCTGTATTGGTCAGCTAGCATAGCATCTTACTTCAATTTTTTTCCATTGTCAGGACCAAAATAGATGTGATGCTAGAGACCCGTGACTGGATCTCATTACTCTTAAAACAGAACGCCACAATAACTTTAAAACAATGAAGAGGGGTTCTCCTTTGATTTTGATCAGACCATTGGTGCTGGGAAGGGGAGTTAGCCCTTCCCCCATGCCAATGTTTTAGAGGCTTTTTCAGCTTCCAGAAACTGATGTGGCCCCTGGGTGTGGGCTGGGGGCATTTTGTTTCAGCACTGAGTTGTAGAATTAGAATCTCATGGGTTTAATAATTCATGTAACCACAGATGCAAGTAGCTCTATCTCTATATGTATATGTTCAAAATAATGGGGCAAATACGTGAAATGTAGCTGGAGTACATAAGCTATAGGTACCTCAGTGACAAAGGAATGGGTTTAATAGTGTCTCCATTTTCACAAATCGTATGCTTATCAAAGTCAGCAGGAGTGCTGTTTATGCCTTTGTGAAGTCTAGTCATTTAGATCAGATGAATATATTGATTAATTTCCAGGGAGCCTACAGGGTATAGACACTTATGCAGTATATTCTAGTTAATTCTGCCCATCCCATCCATGCATAGTGGTCCTAGCGAATGTACCCCAAACCCTAATCTGGTTGTTGCCTTTCTCCATTCCTTGAATCCTTGTTAACAGCTGTTGATGATTCTACTTTCCCACCTAGTTACTTGCTTTATCTCCTCTCGTGCTTTCGTTGCTTACAGTCTCTTCAAAGCCTTTTGCTGACTCTCCCGAGGTTTCTTGGGGTTGTGATGCTGGATGTGCATTACTTGCACCCCTAACTCCTTTCTGCCTTCACAGGCTGCACTGAGAGAGAATGTGACTAGCAAGGTAGTCTTGCCACAGAGCACCACCTGGTGGCCATGTGCTGCCCCAGTGGCCACACTTGAGAACCATTTTTTAAAAATGCATATTTTAGATATACATACTATAGTTTCTTAGCGCCCCCCCCCCACCCGGGAACCAGAGCATATTTCTTTCTTTTTAATATTCTAATTAAGAAATATGTGGCATCACTTGAGTAGTATGTTTAATTGGTCAAAGTAACCCAAGAAATGAAGAATGGCATTCCTCCTGTAAAAGTGCCATGTTGTATTGCAGCTAAACACTTGGACACATCTGCCAGCACTGACTCTGCTTGCTAAAATCTTGCCTTCTACATCAGCAACATAGAGCACAGCTTAATAAGCATTACTGGTGATTCTTTTACTTCTAGGTTAATATCCCTGTGGAGTCGAGTTATCTTAGAGAAGAATGAAAACAAACTCAACCTTGTGCAAAGAAATAACACTCGTGTGGAGCCTGTGCAATTATAAAAGTTATAAAGCAGGCTTTCTCCTTTGTTCAAAGATGATAAATATTGAATTTGTTGCAATTTAGTGCTCCTTGATCTGTTTGTAAATCTTATGTCTTCTAATATTAAAGTTGGAAAATCTCTGAAATGTTCCTGACATTATTAAAAAGAAAAAAGTATAAAGCTTTTGATATGTGTAATAGGTAAAGCTAGTGTGTAAATAACCACATAGATGTTCTTGATGTTAGGAGTGGCAAGATCTTGCCTATGAAATTTCTCTTCTTCATTCTTGATAGTATCACAGTTGCAACTTTAGTAAATGTGTAGTTTTACTTAGATTTGGAATAGGTGTGTAATGGGTGCAACACTTCTTTAAAAAATAATTGCTGTTAAAATTTGCCACAGTGTATTTTTTTAAAAAAAATTCACATTTTGACTGGGTGAGGAGTGAAATTTGCACTTTTAAATGATGCATTTAAATACTGGTAAAGGGAAAATATGCTAAAAATGAAGGTTGTCTGTGTTTTTCCACTAGACATAGCCAAGTGTTGTTCGTAAACTGAAGCACCGACATTGTCTTGGTGCATTATTTTTTCAGTTCATGCTCAAGTTTTGACATTTTAGTGTTTTTCCTAAGGCCTTAAAACATTTCACATACATTATCTCAGTGATGTTTACTGCCCCGAGCAGTAGTGTACTGTGGGGGTGGGGGTATAAATCTTTCAAATAAATAAATAACCCTGGAAAATAATAGGCAATATTAGATTTTCCAAAGAATGATTCCCTGTGCTTTTCTCAGATATAGAGGCTGAAATCCAGGGATACAAGTGCACACCCCTTTCATGATCAGCACAGTTCTTATTGAGGGTTTATTTTAGCTGTTCCCTTCACTATTATCTCAGAATGCTTATTAAGTTTAGGGCACATACCTTAAGCAGTACTCGTTATGGCTTTTCCTTCCCCAGAGTGAGCCTGGCTTCCATGTGTCTTCACTGTGAAAATAACAAATGCACATTCCATCTGTTAAGCACGAGTGTGGTTCTCAGATGTATCTCCTTCATGGTTCATGCAAGCTCTGACTTTTAAAAAACTTTTGCCGTGCCACATGAACATTTTATTCAATTACATGTCTGTCCCACCCACCTCCTTCATCTTAAAAAAATTTTTTCATGTTGAAAACCTGCTTCAAGAGGAGGGGGAACTGGGTTTAGTAGCACATTAGTTTTTAGCCAGTCAGTGCTATGCACCCTGTCTTTAGTCCATGAGTCAGGCCCACAAATTTTGGCCATCAGTGTCATCTCAGGGGATGGATGCTCATAATGCTTTTTGGTGACTCCCCCCCAACCCCGCATCCCCCATGATGGAAAATAGGTTATAGCACTTACAGCTTTCTTTGTGCTATCACCCCTCCTTTATCCCTGCCCCCAAATGATCAGGGTAAGATTGCATTTATTTTTGCACAATGTTGTACTCTCTCTATAGAATAATCTTTGGAGGATTTTCATGCCAGTTTTCATTTCCATTTCTCATCAATGAAATTTATAGTAGTTTTTGTGTTTGAAATGCTTCTTTCTTTGCTTTCCCCTCTTACAATTCTATATTGTAAAAAATCTTAGTCTAATAAAATGGCCCTCAACATGCTTGCACAGCCTGCAGTATCCTTCATAATTTGTCCTTCTTTTTCTTATGCATGGGATTTGGAATTCCTGGAATATAGTCTGGTGAATCCTTTGTTTGTCGGATGTTTTTTGTGGCTTCACCAGCTTCGACTTTCCTTGCTTCATACTTGCTTATAAGAAAGTGAGATGAAACATGACAAGAGGTCTTTGAAGATGTTGCTGGACTACAACTCCCATCATGGGAACCCAACCTCAAGATCCACAAAAAGCACTCAGCTTTGGGGTGGCAGTGCCATTATTATTAATAAGTTTTTAATAAAAAACTTATTATTTTAAAGCTTTTGTCCAGAATTCAGATCAGGTTTGAGATCCAGCAACAGCAGCAGAGAATCGAGCTGGCAGGAGAGATTGCATTAGGAGAGATCTCCTTGTGAGTCAGAGGGTAGGACACACAATCGACATAGGAAGCTGCCCTATACCGAATCAGACCACTGGTCCATCTAGCTCAGCGTTGTGTACACTGAGTGGCAGCGGCTTGCTAAGGTTTCAGGCAGGAGTCTCTCCCAAAACGTGTGTTTTTCCTAACAGGGCAAATTGTTTCAGTGGAGGTGGTGGATTTCTCTCCAAGGACACTCCAGGATCCCCATCAAGGGGGTTCCTGACATGTAGGACTATATTACTGGATTCCCAGGTAGCTTTTACTTTGCTTGAAATGCTGGTGTTTGAGGGGGACAGGAAGAAGTACAAGGAGCTGGACAGAATGCAGGGTTTGTAGGGACATTTAATCAAGAAAACAGCAAGGGGGAAAGGGTTACACACTCCCTCCCCTACGCCATGTTCCCAATCTTGATTCCAGACTTCACAGCATAACTGCTTTTTGCAAAAAGTTTTCAAAGATGCATTTGTGATTTGTCTTCCCATCATCTCATCTTGTTTAGCTTTTACCAGTGAGGCAGAGAACAGGGCTTACCAAGGAAGAGTGATCTTGAGATTGATTCAGCACACATGACAGTGGCTGCTCTAAGACTCCATGAGGCTGTGCCTCACTGCAACTCACTCTCCACTTCCTCCTGGTTCAGATAAGCTTTTGAGGCGCCTCTCTCTCTCTCTCTCTCTCTCTGTCTCTGTCTCTCTCTCTCTCCTGCCCCCACCTATCCAGGAAGAAAAGTGGGTGTTTTGAAATGTTTCTGCTTTCTGGAGCCAAGAAGTGTGAATATTTCTTTCAGGAGGAAAAAAATGGAGACTGCTGTGCACCTCTCCTTGACACTGATACAGCTCAATACAACAACATATATTGTATTGTATCAAATTGCATCATTTCATCAAGCAAATTGTTCATCAGATTGTATGCAATGAAAAATGGTCTGATAGAGCCTGTATTGCATCAGGAGAAATTATTGGCCCGGTGTGATTCATAGCATCTATCCCAGCATGGTAAAGTGCTTAGCTTGTTGGACTAGAATTTGAAGACCCAGGTGCAAACCCCTGATCAGCCCTGAAGTTCACTTGGGCCAATTGCTATCTCTCAGCCTAATCTTCCTCACAGGGTTGATGTGAGGATAAAATGAGAGGTAAGAAGAAACATAGATGATGCCATGAGCTCACTAGAGAGAGGCTAGGATATAAACGTAATAAATATCTATAAAATGATGGAGATAGAAGGCAGATTTGCTGCTGTACCCTGCTGGATGAAGACGCATTCTGCAGCTTCACACCACCCCATATTCTTCCCAAACTGCATCAAGACATGTTTGTAGGTAAATAAAAGTAGAAGTTATCAATTTCAATTATGTACTTTATTATTATTTTTATTTTTGCTGCTGCTTTTATCTAATAGACTCATTTGGCTCCTTTAGTGGGCCAGTTGATTGATTAAGTGCTGTAAAGTCAGTGTAGACTCTTAGCAACCACACAGATACTCTTCAAGATGATCTGTCTTCAACTTGGCCTTTAAGGTCTCTCAGTGGTGCATTCACTGTTGTCATAATCGAGTCCATCCACCTTGCTGCTGGTCATCCTTTTCTCTTTCCTTCAACTTTTCCCAGCATTATGGACTTCTCAAGGGAGCTGGGTTTTCGCATAATGTGTCCAAAGAATGATAGTTTGAGCCTAGTCATTTGTGCCTCGAGTGAAAATTCTGGATTGATTTGTTCTATGATCCATTTGTTTGTTTTCCTGGCTGTCCATGGTATCCTCAAAAGTCTTCTCCAGCACCAAAGTTCAAAAGCGTCAATACTTTTTCTGTCTTGCTCCTTCAGAGTCTAGCTTTCACATCCAGTCACGGGAAAAACCATTGTCCGAACGATTGTAGTCTTTGTAGATATAGACACATCACAGCATCTAAACATCCTTTCCAAGGCCTTCATTGCAACCCTACCAAGTGCTAGCCTGGAGCATATTTCTTGACTGCTGGATCCTTTACTGTTTATAGTCGATCCTAAAAGGCAGAAGCTATCCACCTCTTCAGTGTCTTCATTATCATTTCTGCGGCTGGTTGCTGTACCCGTTGTCATTAGTTTTACATTTAGTTGTACTTTTAGTTGTAGTCCCATTTTTGCATTTTGCTCCATGACTTTCACTTCTAGAGCTTGCAGATTATCCACATTCTCAGCTACCAGAGTGGTGTCCTCAGTGTAGCGCAGGTTATTGATGATCCTTCCTCCAGCTTTAAAACCACACTCATCTTCCAATCCAACTTCTCTTAGTATATGTTCAGATATAAGTTGAACAAATAAGGAGAAAGTATACAGCCTTGTCTTACTCGTTTGCCCATTTGGAACCAGTGTGTTTCACCATCTTCCGTATGGCTTCCTGTCCTGTGTATAGATTTCTCATGAGAACAATGAGATGTTCTGGGACGCCCATTTTCCTAAGGATATTCCACAACTTGACATGGTCAATGCAATCAAAGCCTTTTCTGTAGACAATAAAGCACATATTGACTTCTCTTTGGTATTCTTTGGCTTTCTCAATTATCAGGCATGCATCAGCAATGATGTCTCTTGTTCCTTGGCCTTTTCTGAAACCAGCTTGAACATTCGGCATTTCCCTTTCCACGTAGGGCTCTAATCTGCATTGATTCTGAGGTTTATTTTGCTAGCATGCGAAATTAAGGATATTGTGCAATGTTTTGTGCAATCCTTTAAGTCTCCTTTCTTTGGTATGGATATGTAGACTGACCTCTTCCAATCTGTTGACCACTCTGTCATTCTCCAAATTTGCTGGCATAGTTTGGTTAGAGCCTTGACTGATTCTTCTTCTGTTGCCTGCCATATTTCTATAGCTATTCCATCAATTCCTGTAGCCTTCCAACTTGGTAATGACTGGAGTGCTGATCTAATTTCATCTTCCCGTACGAGAGGTTCTATCTTGGATGTTGACGTTCCTGCTGTACAGATTTTCAGTATACTCCTTCCATCTCTGTTTGATCTTCTCTGAATCAGTTACTAAGTGGGCCAGTTATACTACATTAATAAGAATGCAGATGTTGGGGACTCAGAGGCAGCAGTCCCACCACTGCCAAGACATCCTCTAACAAGTTGTTCTAGTAAGAACTAATCAGCTTACTTTCCTTTCGCTGTCTCTACAACTGGACTAAATTTGGTTCAAATCAAGTTCCACTAGTTAGATCTCTTTAATCTTCAGTTTATTCCCTAATAAAAATGCCAAGCACTGGCTATTATCTTCACTTTCAGAGGTGAGATACTTAAGAAATTTCAGTACTGTAATGGAAAACAGAGCAATGACATCTGACGTTGTAAGCTGCAATTTGCAATGGGCATCTCATGAGTGGTATGTCCAGATAATTTGGCCCATATTATAGATCGCTTTCATCATGTCTCAAGTTGCAGACATCCATTATATAGTACAGTCTAGAAAATAAAGAGGTGATCACTCCAAGTGATCACTTGTGATTTAGTGCTCTTATATTCCAGAACACTGAGAATGGGAATACAAAAGCTGTAAAAACTGTATCAATAATAATTATGCTTGAATACAGTTAATTGTCATTAGAATGTTCCCCACTCTCCCCATCACCTATCCTTATTTTTGCAATGTTTCCCATCTTTTCCAGCAAAAATCTTCATCCGCCCCCCCATGTAAAATTGATTTATTTATTTTTTACATATACTTTTTATTCAATTTTCACAACACCAAAAGACAAACACAAATAGTACAAACACTCACAAACACACACAATAAGGACTTCCATCTCATCCTTGGAACAAGTGTTGTTAACAATAAACGGATCTTGCCTATAGTTTAGATATTCTCTCCCCAGTAGTTCATATAACGATATCTTTAATTGTTATCAACACGTCTGCATTGGCCCAAATCATATCTATTCTCATATGCGTTTTATGTCTATCTAAAAAGAAAGTATACTCCCTCACATCTAAGTTTTGATTCTCCATATGTCATGTAAACCAAAGTGCTCAACCATATTGAAGAAAAACTCTTGGTGATTTCCCATCATTTTTCCTCAAGTCTGTTGTATCTCTATCAGCCTGCATTGAGACAATTCCATTATAGTCTCCCAATAATATAATCTGTTGCCTATCTATCTCTGTTAGTTGTTTTTCCAATTTTCTATAGAATTCTGCTTTTGCCTCATTGGGGGCATATATGCCCACTGCTATGTACTTTGGATCTCCAACCTTTATTTCTACCACCAATACTCTTCCATAATCATCTTTATATAACAATTTTGGCTCTAAAAGGTCTTTTGTATAAGAGACTACGCCCCTTTTTTTCTTAATATCCAGGGTTTCGAATTGCTAACCTAGTGCTTTATTTTGTAAATACTTTCTATCTCTCCTTCTTATATGCACTTCCTGTAGGCAAATCAAATCCAGTTTTCTTTTTCTCAATTCGTAAAATATTTTTTGGCATTTTGTTTTTATGTTTAATCCATTTACATTTAAAGAAAAGAGTTTTAATTCCATACTGACTATTTGTTTATATTGCTAATTCCTCCCTTATTTAGCACCTTATGTCTTTTGGACGTCCTCTGAGATCTGAAGATCATTCCTATACCTACGAAGAAATTGTTTTATTTTTAGGTCTTCGGTTAGTCTATGTTTCTTATTTTTAAAAGTAAAGGCAACCCCTTGAGGGAACTCCCATCTAAAGGGGATTTTGTTTTGTTTTAAAATATCAGTCAAATCTTTGTAATCTTTTCATTTCATAAGAAATCTCCTTGGGATTTCTTTCATCACCATTATAATTTGACCATTAATTTTCCATTTATCTTGAAAATGGGCTTATATAATACGATCTCGAGTAGATTTGGAATTGAGTTGGATTATGCAGTCTCTGGACACTTTATGGGAGATTGCAAAAGTGTTGTTTACTCTGTAGGCATCTTCAACCAGTCCTTCTATGTTAGATATATCCACCTGCAAGAGTTTAGCTAATTCATTTGTCAGAACATCTAGTAAATTTTGAGTAGTACTTTCTGGAATTCCCCTTATTCTAAGCATTCTTTCCCTCTGCACCATTTGCAACATTGCAAGTTGGTTGGCTAACTCTTCCTTTTCCTTTTCCAGTTCTTTTATCTCCTGGCTTACAGCTTCTACTTTTTTAGAAGTTAGCTTAGTATCCTCCCCCATGTAAAACTGATTTAGGCAAGGTGCCGTGTTCTGCCAGCAAGTGGAAAGACAGTCTCACCCCCGTCCCCCTTCTCGCCCCCTCCCCACCAGCAACAGCAAAGCAAGCCTGTTCCTCCTTATTTCTCCTACCTGACACTTGATCCTCATTTGTGAAGCTTTGTCTTGGAGATTATGTGCTTGTTAGGGCTGTGGGTCTGCATTCTGGAGAAAGCCCACATGCGCCACTCGGTCCAGCCTCAGGCAGTGTGGGCTGCTGAGAAAGGCAACCATGTGCAGCATGCCTCTCAGCTCATGCTCCCTCTGAGGTTTTGGTGGGCCAGCGAGCAAGAGACAGACAAGGCGGTCATGTGCCATGTGCCATGGATGGCACAGGCACTGAAGGAGCAAAACAGCTGCTCGGCAGCAGGCTGCTCAGCTCACCTGGCCAGCTCATATCTGGGCACATGAAGGGCTGACCCAGGTGCTGGGTGGGGGAGGGGAGAGCTCAAATCCGGGCACTGCCCAGAATTCTGGGGGTGATGACAAGTTATGGTGGCACTCTGGCTTTGGTGCACTCTCTTTGGAGAGGTTTGTGGGATGCTAAGTCTGATATTTTGGATGCCAAGGTAAAGTCTGGGTCTCTCCCTCTCCCTCTCTCCTTTTTAGAACTTTCAGCTCTTTTAACTCTAATGCAGAGATTCTTTACTGATCTACTGGTTGATTGTATTGCTCTCTTGTATGTATTGTATTGTTGTAATAGCTTGTTCATCACTCTGGGATTAACAAGAGTTTAAGAGCAAGATCTTGTGCATATATGTCACTCAAGGGACTTTGCCAGGCCCCTTTACATTCAGTGAGGAGCCATTACCTGACTGGCTGCCTGATACCACAGCAGAAGTTTCTGACCTAATACGCCAACTGAAGCTGGGCAAGGCCTCCGGCGCTGACCTGGTCCCACCGGAGTTGGTTTTGTTCACTGTAGACTGGTGGGCGCTGGTGCTTGCTTCGTTGTTTACTGCCATTGATAGATCAGGGTGCATACCGAAAGACTGGGGCTTGTCCATCATTGTACCTATCTATAAGAAGGGGTGCAGAAGTGAGCCAGGCAATTATAGGCCGATCAGTCTTCTGAGTACAGTTAGCAAACTTTATGCTAAACACCTTTATTGGAAGTTGAGGGACTGGATGGAACAGGATAACATTCTTGCAGAAGGGCAAGCGGGGTTCAGAGAAGGGAGGTCTACTGTTGACCATTGTTTTGTTCTGCATCATTTAGCACAGAAATATGCTCAATCCTTGCATGTTGCCCTTATAGATCTTAGGTTTGCCTTTGACTCAGTCCCACAGGATAGGTTCTGGGATAAATTGAGAGCCTCCTCCATTGATCGGCGACTCTTAGCTCTAATTATTTATTTATTTATTATTTATTTATTTTATTTATTTAATTAGAGCCGTACATGTATCACCAACCATGAGAGTTAGGTGCAATCCACAGGGAGGATTAACCAGAGCTATTCCAATTGGAAAGGGGGTCCGACAAGAATGTGTGCTGGCGCCCTTGCTGTTTAATTTTTCTGTCAATGATATGGTGACCCATCTAGATAGCAGTGATTTCCATCCTCCCAAGCTAGCTGGAAGAAGTATCCCGGTGTTGCTGTATGTGGATGACGTGGCCATTCTGGCCAGAACCCCAGTTGTTCTAAGGAGAGACTTGGGGGCATTGGCTGTTTATTGGAAGAGAGAGTGACTGAGTATTAATTATCAGAAAACAAAGGTGCTCTCATTTACTAGGAGACCTAAGAGACGAGAATGGAAGATCGATGGACAAAGGATAGAGCAGGCCCAAAATTTTGTATACTTGGGGGTAGCTGTTCACTCATCATGCCTCTCGTGGCCCAGGCTGCCCAAAACAGTACCCGAGCTATTTTGTGGTTCTACAGAACCGGGGAGGGTATTTTATCCCCATGGCCTTAAAATGTTTTCATGTAAAATCATTGGCACAGTTACTGTATGGTGCCCAATTGGGTCCTTACCGAGATCTGTCCCCCCTAGAAGTGGTGCAGTCTAAATTCTTGAGAGCAATATTTCAGACACCCAAGTGCACCTCTAATGCGAGGCTCAGATTGGAGGCGGGTCTCATTAGAGTTGAGGCCAGATGCTGGCAAATGGCACTGTTTTATTGGCTGAGAGTTTTTTCCTCAGACACAAGGCTGTGCCGCTTAGTATTAGAGGATTTCTATCAGTCAACCTGGAAGTGTGCTCTGAATCAAAAGATCACCGCCTTGGGCCTCGATCAGTCTGCCTTGCTTACGCAAAGTTTGGAGACAGCTAGGAAGCTCATTAAACAGAGAATAGAGGATATTGAGAGACAAATGGATATAGCGAGGGCACCTGACTTTCAGAGCCAGGAATCAGTCAGGTATAGTTTGGCTCCAGCATCCTATCTCACTATCTTGAAGGTGCCCCCACTTAGAAGAGTTTTTACCCTGGCAAGATGCAATGCCCAGCCCTCTTAGAGGGCAGATATAGAGGGACTCCCTATGGGGAGAGGCTCTGCCCATGTGGGGAGGGTCAAGTGGAAACAGTCACCCATGTGCTATTGGAATGTTTGTTCTATAGAGACCTGCGTCGGGAACTCATCTACCCTTTGGTGGCTAAATGCCCAGGTCTTGATTCTCCTCAGATGATTGGCAGGCTGTTGGGAGGAAGTAATTCCAGCACCACCAGACAGGTAGCTAAATTTTGTAGTGCAGCCCTCCGTTTGCTTAAGAGCTTAATAACGGGAAAATAGGTGATGGATTTAAGGCCAGAGCAACTTTTGTAGCTACAGTGTGGCTAACTGCAGGTGGGCACGCCGGTATTGGGATCACCTGTATATCATCAGTAAATCTAACAACAATATTTCCCAAGCTCCTGAATTATTTAACTCCTCCCAGATTCAGGAGTTGGGAAGGCAACTGTTTGAATTTTGATTTGTGTGTAATAGTCTCATAAGTATGAAATACTGCTGCCTCCCTTTATTCTAAATTATGTATTTTTAGTAGTATTTTCACTACCTTGATCTATGCTGAGGAGGACTTAAAAATTTATTTGTTTTTATTGTTTGTAGTAGAAGTTTGATTGTCTTCTCTTCTACATTTGTTTTAATCTCATGCTGGTCGCTGACCGAAATAAAGAGATTTGATTTGATTTGATATGTCACTCACTTGGACTGTTGCCATAATTCTTCAAATAGACTGGTTAAGGTCCAAAATTTAAGGGTTTTCAGGATTTCACTCTTCTAGTTGCAGAAGAGCATTTATTTCAATGTATGTTGCCTTATGTTAGTAGCATGGTGTTGATTTCATAATGATTAGCTTAGTTTACATAGATTCTGAAAAAAAGGCAGAAGAGGGAATCCGCCGTGTGTTACATGATGGGATGCTGCTTTTTGCTTCTGCACTTGCGTGCCAATTGTCTGTTTTCTCCATAGGCCGATTTCCTCTAGTAATTGGCTTCACTTTAATTTCAGTTATGGTCTGTTCACTGTATCCCTCTGAATCAGAGGTTGTGACATGACCAAGAGGGGAACAGAACTTTTTGGCTGACATCCAGTATATACATTTCAAGTAACAAAAATGAGACACAAATTGTGCTTTGAAACTGAATGAGCCATTAAATATTCCCCTTGAGAAAATTGACTGACCCAGCTAGATGCTATCAACAGCAAATGAGTTCTCCTTTTTGCCCTCTCCTATCAATAATTGCTGGGATCTGGGATCCTGCCATTGAATATGCATAACATTTCACTCATTATTTGAATTTCCATCTGAAGGGTAATATGTGTATTACTGTTAATCTGTTTTTGTTGAGCACCTATTCTGAAACTGGGAATTGGATATGCTAATTTGTTTTCCTACCAAGTCATACCAAGAAGATTTATTTGCATAATTTTTTTGTCAAAAGGCTATTCTCCAAAGCACATTTGGTTTGAAGTAGGATTCATGGTTACTTTAAAAATATTTATACAATGCTTTTCAGCAACGGAGAAGGTCTCAGTGTAGCTTACATAGCAAAAGCTATGACAAAATGGTTCCGTGATCTAAAACTGCTTGCAATCTTAACCACACCAGGAACAGACCACTGGAGAGAGATTGTACTGGGTTGAATTGCGACAATTGCTTTCACCTTGCTAAATAGGAGTCGTCATTACACACAAAAAGAAGTTAGCAGGTTGACAGAGAAGAGAATAACTTTTCCATACTTGAATAAATGTTCCTTCCAGGGAAGTATCTACACTTCTGTAAAAGATTGTCTCTCAAATGACTTCTGCTCATCACATGGTTCATGCAGATCTACTATCTTTTTCCTTCCAGACAAATGGGCCTTTTTGGGAAGAAAAACAGAAAGATTTGTACAACTATTTCTATGTTGGGATGATCACAGGTGCAAAACTAAGGCAGCTTTGGCAAGCACTTAGCAAGGAAAAATAAACTAGGAAGTTGTTAGTGCAATCATTTATTCAAAACCTATTCAAAACTTCTGTGTGTATGAGAGTCCACGCTCTCTTTTTTCCAGATAGGCCTTATTGCACATGGTGAGTTAAGTTCAGATATAATGCCAGACTGATTTGGTGCACAGGGGGATCTTGGGATTGTGTATGCTCCTCTTCTCTCCTCCTTTCATGCATCACAGTTCCTCCCAGGGTTTGATAGTTTCTGGATAAACTATGATAGGAATTGTGGTGCACAAGGAATGTGTGATCCTGAGGCTTTGCTTGTCCACCAAACCATGATTTGGTATTACGTTTGAATGCCAAATATTTTGTTGGACTTTCAGATTGCAAGTAGTACTTTTTCGGGGGGGCGGGAATGTTTCCTGAAAACCCCCAAATTGTGTGTACACTCCTTTATCTGATTCATTGCCCTAGTTTCTCCTATCCACTGCTGCTTCAGAACATTTTCCCTTTAATTACTGTGTTGTTGCTTCCTTGAATCACCTATCTGTTCGGTTTCGGTCAAATGGGGATCACGTAGTGCAAAAATCTTATGAAAAGCACCCCTCTTAACTTAGCTGTACTCTGAATAGGCATGAAAACAAATGTTTTTAAAAAACATTGTACTGGAAGCTAGGAAAATGGATATATTATAGGCTAATCATCCTTTATTGCAGTCAAAGACCCCCAAAAGAGACATAGGCTGTAAATAGATGCCCTATGGATCAAATCCCAAGCATGAGGTCAAATCCCACTCTGGACTTACCTACATATGACTCGCATACATCAGAAGTAGCATTGTGACAACATAGGTATAACTTGTCCTGCCCTTGCACAAATACTTTTTTGAAATGAACAGCTTCCCCCTGCCTCAGGTGTGTAGTCCATTCTGCTTTTATCTCTTTCCATATCTTAGCTCTCACCTTCATTCCTTCTTGCCCTACTTCCCACACCAGCAGTTGCGCTGACTTAAAAAACCCACCTAATCTTCGCATTTCTATTTCCCTGCTTCTCATTCTCTTTTCCTTAATTCCACCTCCTTCCATCCAATTACTTCTCATCCCACTGGTTTACCAAATAATCTAGCTCTTCTTGTTCTCATCTTACTTTTGGCTTCTGTGTTTCAATTATGTTTGGATTCTCTCCATCTCTCCCACCCCCCGCCCCCCGGGTGTTGTTCTCTGAATCTTTGGACCATTCCTTAATCCCCGGAACTTTCCTCCCTCATTTTTTCTATTAGCAATTTTGCTCCCCCCCCCGCCTTTTATCCACATGGGAGTGCAAGCATTGCGTTCTGTTTTCCAGCATAAAGTACTCTCTAACAACTGAAAATCATGTGAAACAGCCCTAGTATATCAGGAAGAAAAGTTCTAGCCAAGTCTTCTCCCTGATGGTGCCGGTTTTTTATATGGCATCTTGCCATTCAGGTACTTTCTCAGCAACAGCTGCATATTCACCCCAGGTAAGTGGCAAGACCATGTTGTACCCATATTGGAGTGCACCACTGTCCTGTCTAGTCAGTCTTCTTCGAGTGAAAATGTTCAGTACATTTATATTTAATACAATATCACTTTGTTTTGGCCTTGGTCATTTATAAATCAAATGACACATACTAAAACCTATGGCCTCTTAATTTTAATTAACTGTAAATCAAGTTACACAAAATGGAATCCTAAATATACCTATTGCTAAGCTGCACTTGTTTTTGAAACGAGGAACTGCCTGAGACTGGAATATTTGCACTGGACATGAATCCTAGCATCTGATGGTCCGAACTCAACTAAGCAAACATGTTACACCAATGTTATTTGCAATAACACAAAATGAGCAGCTTCAACTTTGACAAGAGAGCATGTTCAGTATTACATAGCGCATCCTCTGTATTGCGGGAACATTAAAGGATTTCTTACTGTGGGCTGTCTTTTTCCATTATGCTTGATTAAATCCCTTTGAGGCTGCATAGTACTGCAAATGCCTTTAGCCCATAATGATTTGTACAGCTAAATTAATCTGTTGGCAAAATGCTACTGTTCTAAGCTTATTCACTATCGGCCCACCCAAATATGACATCTGACACAATCAATTGGAAAGTCCAGGTAAGGTACGCTTAGGTCAAATGATTAAATGTACAATTACACTAAAAGTAGAATTAAATGACATTAAGCCTGATACAGCAGCATTGATAGAAATGACTTGGTCTAATCTAGCTAATCTTGATTTTTATAGCTTGCTGCAACAGACATTGTGCACGCAAGGAAAATCTCTGGTAAACCTGTTTGCGTACATATTTCATTCTGCCGCAAATGATTTTTAAGCCAAAGCTTCTGCCTTTATTTTGTCTTGAGCAGAAATGTTATGGATAAGATACATATTACAAAATCTCTTGCATTAAAAATGGATTGACTTTGATGATACATATCTCCATGAAATACATAACAACACTTTGAATATTTATATACTGCTTTTTGACAAAAGTAGTCTTCATAAGATATTTACATCTCTGTATCATGTGTGGGCAAAAGGTAGACAGTTGTCCATTGGTGAACTGGCCATTTCATAGTAGGCCATCTACTGCTGGACTTCTTGTAAAGAATACTGGACTAGGTGGACCTTGGTCTGATCCATTAAGGCACTTCAGGTGTTTTTATTTGAGAGTGTATATTCAAGATCACTTAACTCAGATTAGTTATGCCTTAATTGTTAAAAGATCCTAAATTTGTGTTTGTAAATTTAAAAGACATGAGGAGAGGAGAGCTGGTCTTGTGGTAGCAAGCATGACTTGTCCCCTTAGCTAAGCAGGGTCTGCCCTGGTTGCATATGAATGGGAGACTTGATGTGTGAGCACTGCAAGATATTCCCCTTGTGGGATGGAGCCACTCTGGGAAGAGCATCTAGGTTCTAAGTTCCCTCTCTGTAGTAGTGCATCTCCAAGATTAGGCTGAGAGAGACTCCTGCCTGCAACCTTGGAGAAGCCACTGCTAGTCTGTGTAGACAATACTGAGCTAGATAGACCAATGGTCTGACTTGGTATATGGTAGCTTCCTATGTTCCTAGTTGGTCACAGGGATCCTGGTAAAAATAAATCCCACAAAAACATAGACCACAAAAGGCTAAAGTTGGCCCGTCTAAAAAGTTGTTTTTGATATACTGTGCAGCAAGAGTGGGCTAAGGCTTTCACAATAGCAAGCTGCTAATCCTAACTTTTTCTGTTTTGATAGTGCATGAGACAATGCTATGCTGCTTAAAGCTGTTAACACCACCACCAGCACCACCCACTGGTGCTGCTGTCACGGGGATCTTGTCCATGTTCATTCCTGTATTCTTTGACTTGCTAACCCACTTTTCAGCAAATGAACAGTAAAGTTTTTGGCTCACATCCCGGGTAGCCAAATTGGGATGTAGCGGAGCTGCGTCCAGCAGAGACTGACTGTTTTGAGCTTAGCCACAATGTTGCAGAATATGCACATGGGGATATGGGGAGGAGCTATTTTCACTGCTGTCCCTGTAAGTTCTCTTTCTCTTCAACTCTTGGGGGCATATTTTTGAAAGTAAAGAGCAATTATAGTCACGGGAGAGCAGGAAAAATCACTCTGCCACACTTGTGCTTTGTTGCTCCACAATGTTCTGGCTGAGCTCCGAGCAGCCTGTCTTCACCGGATGCCACTCTGCTACATCCTGATTTGGCTGCTCTGGAGGTCAGCCTCTGTTGATTATTTTTAAAGGTGTTTGGGTCAAAGTAGGCCTGTTCACTGTCTGTGATGGTTCATAGAGTGGTTCCTGGAGACCTACCCTTGACATCCATAGGCAGAAGTTAGTTGTGTCCTGCTAATCATGCAGAAGATGTTGGATAAAGGCAACTTGTATCTTGTGCTTTCATGAGGAGGAAAAGAGAACAGTGCACTGTGTTGGGCAAATTGATAGGATTGAGTGGCTAAGAAAGGGAGAAACCCAGCTTTTCTTTGTTCACTCCTCATACGCCCTTGTGGAGGGGTACTAATTTTCTTGTGAACCCCATTAGGAAGTACTCAGCCCACTTGCTATAATAATGTGTGGAGTTTTGGAAAACATCTTGTAAACTCTGGAAGATCAGCTTTGAGCACATAAGGCAAAGAAATATAGTTACACAGCTGCCAATATACCTTTCTGTATGCCTTCACTTGCGCTCAGCATATCGATAATATCAACAAAATAGTATTCTTGGCCGATGTGATAGATGGGACACAGAAGTAAAGATGGTCTTTAGGAACTTTTGTTGAAAAGTAGTATATAGATATTTGCTGTATTTGTACATATGCACAATGAGACATATCATTGTGGAAGCTCCCCCCCCCCACAGCTGTTATTTGCCCTGGAGGGGAAAATCCTATTGGCACAAATTAGAACTCTTTTTCCTAAACCAAATAGCAGTTGTGGTGGCCCCAATTTGGACTGATATCATGGCTGAGGGCAGAGAGAAACTTCTGTCTCCATCCATGCCATGGTCCTGATCCTTGCCCCCCTTTCCCAATGCAGTGCTGTTTACTGAATAAGGAAGATCGGCACACTCTCCTCAATCCCATACTTCAAGTAATGCCTAGTTTGAACCATAGAAGAGGGGTTTGCTTGTAATCATTACAGAGCAAGGTATGCTGTTAAACTATGTAATGCATTCAAGGGCTTCATAATCATCTGCTTAAAGTACTATCTAGTTTGACCCTTAAAACTGCCTCTGGGGTATTTCCGTGTCTCATACTTGGTTGTAAGAGCATCTTAGTGGGATTTCTTTTTTAGTAATATGCAACCTTTGACCATGTGCTTTGACCGCCCAGTAGGTCATATTGGCTAAATGTTGTGGATGAACAAGGACAGGATGCATTAGAGCCATCAGTTTTTCCCCTATAGTGCATAATAATTGATCAGTCACTTACTGTCCTTTGGAAAAGGTGACATTATACTGATTGTTGTTGCCAAGTTTTTGTATACATCAGTACAGCATTTGTCATGTTTATCTGTGTTGTGCATTGGAAGATGGTGTTAGCTAATTCAGCTTAAGTTGATGCATCGAACTTAATATGATGACTGTATAGGCAAGTTTCTGAAATCTGGTTATATATAGACTGTTGAATAGTCCTTTTTTAAATTTAAAGATCCATTTGGATAAGAACTATTCTCCATTTGAGATAATGTGCAATTACATTAATGTAAAGTAAAAGTAAAGTGTGCCGTCAAGTCGATTTCGACTCCTGGCTCCCACAGAGTCCTGCGGTTTTCTTTTGGTAGAATATGGGAGAGGTTTACCATTGCCTCCTCCTGTGCAGTATGAGATGATGCCTTTCAGCATCTTCCTATGTCACTGCTGCCCAATATAGTACTAGCACGGATTCGAACCGGCAAGCTTCTGTTTGCTAGTCAAGCATTTCCCTGCTGTGCCACTTAAGGTGACATACAACAGTATATATACCACATGCATTTCATTTTTACCACAAACATTAGAAGTTTGCGTGATTACAATTTTTTTGTGTTTAAAATAATTTCTTATTTTTGTTTTGTGGAACAAAAAAGCCCTCTGGCAATAGCTGGTTACAATTCTAAGCCAATTCTCTAACTCATGGAGGATAGGGCTATCAATGGCTACTAGCCTGGATTGCTCTATATGAATACCAGGTGCTAGGAAACACCAATGGGAGAGGTATTGCCCTCTTTCATCCACCTATGGGCTTCCCAGATGCACCTGGTTGACTACTGTGTGAAGCAGGCTACTGGACTGGATGGGCCTTGGGCCTGATCCAGCAAGGCTTTGCTTAGGTTCTTATGACTTGCTTTTTAAAAGAACTGATCTCTAGATTTTAATGCTTGTGGCACTGCCAATTGTAAAATGTAGGATTTGTTGTCAGAATGCTTCTGGCAGTATTTTTGGCACAAAATACATGTTCTAGTTCGTGGTTCTTAACGTGGCATCCACCAGATATACCTGAACTACAACTCCCAGCATCCCCAGCCACAATACATTTTGTTTGGAGATGCTGGGAGCCATAGTTCAGCAACTGAATCTGGCAGACCCCACATTAAGAACCACTGTTCTAGTTACTTCTAGCACAAAGTGTGTTTTCCTAGTCACTTTTATCTAAGTGTAATTCTTAAGTGTGAATTCATGACATGTTTCCTTCATTTCTTCAGACATCTGAAAATTCCATACTTAATTCAAAGTCATATGATTGCATGATATGCTTTTGGTAGTATAAAATTCTTAAGCAATTACAGCCATGGGTTTCCCAATTGCGGATTTGAGTATCTGTGACTGGCACATTGTCACCGGTCTCGCCAACTGCAACCTGAGTATCTGCGGTTTGGCAATTTAACTCTCTGTTTCCAATGCTTTCCTATTGCCCATCTATTGCAAATTCACCAACCACAAGGTTTTCCAGGAACGGAACCCTCGCGGTTGGCAAGGGGTGACTGTAGTTTACTTTGCACCATTTCAGACATCATCCCTACTGGCACATGTGTTTAGAGCACCAGTTCGGATCTAAAAGGGTGTGGGGGTGGTTTGCTCATGATCAGAGGCTTTTCTGCTCCCCCTTCCACCAGCAATGCCCCCTGTGTCTCCCTAAAAACTCCATCAAGGCTTGTTGGAGTTGCATCTCATGAGGGTTGCCACGTGAAAGAAAAATTGTCCTTTCCCTGTGTTTGCATGAACATACTTACTCTATGCGTATTGGAGAAGGGGGTTTAAATCCCAGCCTTTTGTCGTGATATATGTCCACATCATATAAGAATAGATATAGACAAGCAGAACCAGGGCTTCAGGGCTTCAGCTAGCCTAGAACAAGAGCCTTGGAATGCTGCTCAGGGCTTGAAAGGGGGTAGCTTCTGGAGAGGGGAAGGAGAAAAGGATGCATTCTTTCTCCTTGCCTTTGGGCCTTCTACTGCCTTACTGTGTGGAGGTGGACTAGAGGGTCAGGTTTGTGGTAAGCTGCCAGATCCAAGCTTGAACATTTCATTATATAGTGGTGTGTGTGTGTGTTTTCACCCTGGAGAGTGGGAAAGGAGAAAGATGTCCTTTTCTTTCCTCCTTTCTCCCTCCTAAAACATCCCTGTATTTCAGTCTCACAGTATTCATATCCCTGATCTTTGGAGAGGAGAGCTGGTCTTGTGGTAGCAAGCATGACTTGTCCCCATAACTAAGCAGGGTCTGCCCTGGTTGCATCTGAATGGGAGACTTGATGTGTGAGTTATTCCCCTGAGGAGATGGAGCCGCTCTGGGAACAGCAGATGGTTCCAAGTTCCCTCCCTGGCTTCTCCACGATAGGACAAGATTTTTATTTTTTTTTAATAGGACAAGATTTTTTTTATTGAACCAACAAACTACCAAAGCATACAGTACGTTAGGGCTGAGAGAGATTCCTGCCTGCAACCTTGGAGAAGCCGCTGCCAGTCTGTGAAGACAATACTGAGCTAGATAGACCAATGGTTTGACTCGGTATATGGCAGTTTCCTATGTTCCTATGACCGCAATTCCCTCCCCCAAAATAGAGTATGCGGGGGTGGGGGAGTATGAGCAGCTCTTCTCCCCATCCTCTGTTTTCCTTTATCTTCCCTCCCTGCTCCCCTTAAACTGACACTCTTGCATTCTGTATTTTAACTGCTGTATGTACTTGGTATTCCATAAGATCCTAAAAGCTCACACCGTTTTGGTGTTTGCAAATTAAGAGACAAACTTTAAGCTTCTATATGTCTGTGGAGTCCCCAAGTATGTAGAAATCAGGTTTTTTCATTGTCAAACTGATAAACACTGAACTGCCTGATTTTGCTATTGGAAGGAACGATGCTTTATTTCTAGATGCGTTTTCATAAAATTTCAGCTCTCTGGAACAACTTCTAAGCATATTAATCAGAATATAAAACGAACTAACAAGCCATTTTGAGAGATGATGATGTATAAGAGATTAGCTCTGTGTAAGACCTTCACAACTTATGACCCACCAAGCCAAATGCGACCCATCTGCCATGCTATTATGGCTTGCCAAGTGCTTGACAACCCCTCTGTTGCCAGGTAACCAAACCAGGAAACTTACTGAGACTCGGGGGGTCACAGTTTATGTAGGCCTGCTTGTACAGGGCTGTATTTCAAGAGTTTCTCGGGGCATATGTTGGCAACAAGTAATGTTGTGGAAGACCCTCGGTTATTTTCTTCATGGAACTACTGGTTGATAGTTGAATTAAGTTAAACTAAAGTTTTTAATTGCACGTGAGTGAGTGTGTGCACGTACATACCAGCCACAAGCCCAGGCTAGTGGAGCAGCATGTTCCCAACACACTGGTTCGGGAGCAGAGGGAGTACTCTGAGCTTGAAACCCTCTTCTGCAGCAGTGTGTGTGCTAGAGGAGAATAGCGCAGGTCCTCATGGTGCATGCCCACAGGTGCTCGAAGCACATGCGCTTCATTAGGATGCCAGCCACCATGCTTGAGGACTACAAACAGTATTCTAATGACCTTATTAGAAAGTTGCAAACTTCTTCTGATAAGCCAGGAGTGTGGGATGCCCTCACGGCACTTGGGATCTTTAAGCTGTCTTACAAAAAAGAAAAGAAAAAGTCCTCCATAGTTGGAGAGCAAGTTCCTAACATGCGATAAGCCAAGATCTGTTTCTGTTTTCAGTGCAGAACGCTCTCTAATGCTAGTGTGTGTGCATCGAGGGTGGGGGTGGGGGTGGGCTGGGGATGCACAACAGCAGCATGGTCTCCAGTTGCAAGCAATTTGTAGCTAAGCTCACTGATCCAGGGTCATGTGACTAGAAGTGTAGGCAGCAGATTCATGCTGAATTGACATCATGTTTTTCAGATCCACTGGAAATTAAAAAAAGGAGGTGGGGGCAGAGCCAGGAGGGAAGGTTCTCTTGACTTTTCCTGGTAGTACTAATTCCTAGCTCCAGCTTGTCTGCTACTAAGGGAGTTAGCAGCAGCAGCAACTGAAAACAGCAGTGCTGTTACATAGTCCAGAACAGTCAATGAGGTCGAGCTGGATGAAAAGCAAGCCTGCTGTAGAAACCTCTCCTGTAAGTTCTGAAGCTACTCGTAGGGTCTCATCTCTTTCCCCCCCACCCCATCAAATTAAACTCTGTGAATTATACAGAACTTTGGGATTTGATACTGTGCAGCTACTATAAGGTTATTGAATTAGATGGTGTGCAGTTTGCTTTTTGTAATGTACTCATGTTAAAATTGAAGCTGCTTATTTTAAGTAACGAGTAAAGAAAACATTGTATGTAAGAACAGGTTATCCTGCATGGTGTTTCGGGAGGAGGGGGAAGTGGTCATTTTACGCTCTCAAAGCTATCTAGCTATGGCTCATGTTGTATGGTTGACATGGTGCTGTCAGGCAGGCAACACTGCAGCTTTGCAGTTATCTGGTGCCATTGTCCCACAAGAAAGATAAAACAGTTTGAGGTGGGGTTAAAGCATATTTTAAAGCAACTTTACATTTTGGATGATAGCTGATCTATTTACATTCAGATTTGATAGAAATGCATTTATTCCATGTAACTGGAGCATACTTATGTAACAGTGCCGAACTGGGTAGAATGTAGACAAAACACCCCCCTCCCTTCATGCCCTACTGGAAAGCTCTTAAATACCAATAAATAACCTTTTTTTTGGAGGGGGAAAAATAATTTAATCCCCTTTAAAAACAGAATAATGTTTTGCTTATTGCCTTTTCACCAGAAACATAAATGCTCTGTTCTGTTCTGTCCTGTCTGAGTCCCTTAAATGGCTACTTAAAATGGATTGGTTGAAGTTTATAAGAACATTTATTGCTATGGTACTATTGCTGTGCTTTTATCAAATGAAATTTCCCATGGTGCTTGGTTATATCCAGGCAGCAATACAAACACGAGAAATGAAATGTGAGTAGTCAGGTTGTAACGTCTTCAGGAACAAGTACTCCCACTCTCCAAATAAGAGGCAGGAAAACTAACCAAATAATTCATTCCTTTAAGATCCTTACACAATATTTGTAAGCATGTGCTATGCGTTGCAAATTTGTCAAAGTGAACTCAATTATTTTCAAATAAACTGTCCAGATGGGGGGGGGAAGGCATTTGATATGAAATGTTATGTTTCCCCTTTCTTTTTAGAGAGTAAATACAGTTCTCTGAAATATTAGCCAGTGTGCCTGAAAAATGCACAGATGTACAATGTTGATATAATCTTTTATAAACAATAGCAAAAGGCAAAATAGTGTGGAATTCCTAAAATGTCACAGCCTTGTTCTTGGCATAGCTATACTCTTAACACAGCGAATGAAACCTTTTATTTTTACTTTTACAAAAAAATCTGATTTTAAAATTTAGGAAACTGGATGTGGATGTATCCCTTCTCCAAATGATTATTTTGCAGACCTGTTTATCAAGAGCAAACCCAACGTCAATTTTCAACTATTCATATTTTCAAAGAATAAGATGACTATCTCACTTAGAACTGTCTGTGGTGGTTTTATAGGAAACATTTAGATTCATTCTAAGGACTCTTGATATGGCTTGTACACATTTTCCAACACAGTGGAGATTCTTGTTTGTAACCAACCGGTGCTTGTTATTGTCTGCTAGCAACCTTGAGTGAATATTTGGAAATTAATCTTCCCAGTGTGTTTTAGAGAGCTCTATAATTAAGCTTCTCTGACTTCAAGCCTGAATATCCTGATGACGCTCAGTTATATTTTCTTTAGCGTTCAGCTCGTGAATTGATCCTGGTTGAAGATGAGATGACAGATACCGAAGATACCGAAGAGGAGGATTTAGGTGTCATGGATGATCAGCGTAGTATAATTCTTCATCTCATCTCACAACTCAAGCTTGGAATGGACCTAACCAGGGTATGTAGTGTGCACGCCAAAAAAAAGAGTTTTGTTTAAAAGTTATGTGATGTTAAATTGAATCTGTTATTTTTGTCATCTTTTCAATGCCATTCTGCTAGCAAAATCTGCTATGAGGATGTTTACTTCTGTTTTTTTTTATAGTCTTGCCTCACATCTGTAAAGAATTGGATCCACTTGACTAAACAGTGAGCTCTTTGTGGGAGGTTTTCAGGCTTCAGCTCATTAATATTACGAACACTTTCACTGCTTCCTTTGACTGGTAGTTTTCAAATCAAGAACTATATTTTTGATGTCTTCAGCCTGTTCTTGGGCAGAATCCAAGAGAATCCAGTTGCTAAAATGAAGTGTGGGTGACCTCAGCATCATCAGCAGTGCTGTTCTTTTACCTCTGGCCTTTGCCAGTGACAGCTATCCTATTCTAAAACAGAGGAAAATTCACTGAGAAAAATAAACTGGAGTGTAAACACTCTGTTCATAAAACCACAGAGAGATGTATAGGACATATATGTAGGGAAACCAGGGCCAAGCAGAGACTTTTCATCAATCTTCTAGCCTTGCATCCTTAGAAAGGTCACTAATTAATATCCAGTAAAACCTAATGCTAATAAAGAGCTGCAACCTTTCCTACATAGACTGTAATATTTCCTTTTAGCTCTTTAGGCATTTGAGGGTACTTCAGTCTTTCCTATAATATTCGGATATCTAATTACCAGTAATGCACAGCACATGAAAGCACATATGCAGGGGCAGAAGGTTCAAATCCATAAGCAAATGAATGCAGTTAAAAAGTGGGTTATTAAGAAACCTGAGCACTTGGAATTCAAAATGGAAAATAAAGCAATATTGATGAAACTCCCTAACCTGGGAGGGGTTGTAGAATACAGATTTGGTTGAGTTAGTGCCAAAAGTCAGTTTTCAAAGCCATGCCAGTTTGGATGATACTTTCTGACCAGTTATGCTTTTACATGAAGACACGATGAGCATACACATTCTGCCCTGCTCCCAAGAACACTGTTAATCATATGTGGGTGCAGTTCATCCAAACTGCTCCTCTACAGCTGGTCCAAGTACTACTTTATAGTAGTATTTAGAGTGCATGTAGAGGGACGATTTACATGAGCCTTCCCCCACATGATTAAGGAATGATGTGTTAGGAGTAGATGTGCATGTTCTCATCTTAATCACTAATTGGGGTGACTCTTTTTCCCTCTCTCCTTGGAAGTCACTCTAAGAAGTTTGAATATATTTAAATTGTAAAGTGTTTTGCCAGAAGACTGCACTTCAGCTATGGTGCTGACATGCAGCTGATAATGCTAAAAAAAGTCCATGCCTTTATGTTAATACTGGACAGAATGAACAGGTTAGTATTTAATGTGCGCCTTGTGATGAATATTTCTTGTAGGGGCATTGCAAAAAGCTCTCATACAGGTCTCTTACCTTGAGTGTGTCATTTTCCTGAACATAGGAAGGTCAGAAAACAGTTGACTTTGATTGGTACAGAAACCTAATACACTGATGTTGAGAGTGCTTTCCTGAATAATGCATGAAAAGAAAATGGTCTGACCTCATAGAATGAAAGAAATATAAAGGACAGTTAGAACTGATGAAATGTGTGTGTTCCCCATGAATTGAATGTACTGTCAACAATGGAATAGAATGCTGCTAAATAATGTATTTGTGCATTTAGAGACACTATGAAGGACTCTTCAGTTGGAATGGGTTAGCCAATGATGCTGGAATGAGTTTGGCAGGGCAAAGTGAAATGTTTAGAAGAACATTGTTCTTGGTAACTATGGAAGATGTGCTCTTAATAGTTCTGATTTTGTTTTGGGAAGTTTGAAATTTCATATTCTTTATACATGAATTTTTCTTATCTATTCGGATTCATTTTTTGTGTTTGGACGTGTGTGTGCGTGCACGCGCATGCATACACATGCACATACCAGATATATAATATATGCAAAATAGGCAAACCAGAGCCATCCCTATCTGTACATCAATGAATGCTGTGGTGCAGGTATTGAAGCCCATGTTGGCCACTATTGTTGATTTTACAGTATGCTTCTGGGGCTCTTCTTTTTCTAAACGTGTCCAGGTTGAATGAAATTGTCTGTTTTGCTTCTTTATTCTGGTAGGAAACCTGGGTCCAAGGAAGGAAACAGTTGTCATTCTCATAGGCTAGAACTTTAGATGAAGATTTGCATTTCCATCAGTCTGATATGCCATAGCCTCCTCCAAAGAAAATCTGTGGGAATTGATGGTGCTGAGAACTTTCTACAGAATCCCTAGCTCCCTTACATAACACCAGTTTCCACAGAGTAGATCAGTCTTAGAGAATTTGCTTGCTGTATATCCAAGTATGTAACCGAGTGGATGAGTAGGAGGAGCTTTGCCAATGTGGGAAGGAGCTGATGCTTCTACATCTCCACTCCTCCCCCCCCCCGTTTTCGGTGGTGTGATGGATGGATGTTGCCATGTGGCTACACCACTTTCCATGTGTAGTGGGACTTGCAGTGTGAGTTAGGTCCTGTTAATGAAAAATAAATCCAGATGTTGTAAAGATGTTGAAGTTCTTGAGTCTTCTGTTTTGCATAAATCTGAGATGATCTGGACCACAGGACAATCCATATGGTATGCCCTTTGAAACAAGACCTCACCAATATTCCCATACTTACCCCCAGATTTGATTTTAGAGAACTTTTGTCACCAATACAGTTGCCATGGCAGCCAAGATTTTTTACTTTGGGAATCAAAATTAATGTACAGTCTCCAGCCATGGTATTGTGCCCCCTTTGAACAACCAACCAACTTCAACTTGCCATAGTCACTTAACCAGATTGCCAGAGCACTCCCTGTTACTCCTGCCATGTTCTCACAATTCTTCAGTTAACTGACTGCTGAGCAGGATCTGGCTGTAGCATTTTAAAATGTCCTCTTTACTTCCCTCAGTTTTCTTCAGTTCTGGCTCCAAGCAGGCCTTCATCTGTTGCTCTCCTCTGCATCTCCACCTTGGCAAGATCCCCTTCCTGTCCTTGTCCCAGCTCCTGCTCTTTCCTCTTGCACGTGTAGTGTTGGAGTGCATGCAAAGAATACAGAGGCTGCCTACTGCAAGAGAACTGAAGGCTTGTTGAGGCGGTGGGGGCATTTTTTTGTGAAGAGCTGCTTGGGCATTGGGGAGGAATTAAGACTCTGTTTTGGGGCATAGAAGCCTATGTTCTCTAATTATACATGATATACTATAAACCCTTCTCCTTTAATTCAGGAACATAGGGACAGTAGGCTGTACTTGATCAGTGAAATGGAAAGGCATTCTGCATATCTTCAGAAATAGTCTTGGTATATTTCCCCTAGCTTGTTGAAATACTTGTTGGCTACCCAGCCCAAACAGAATTGTGGACCCTTGCTGGCTGTTGTATCAGCTAGACAAGTTGATGAATAACTTCCTTTCAGTTAGTTCCACCAATTTAAGGTTTGAAACAGGAGGGAGGGGTGCTTAGCTATTGTGTATTCATGTGATATCTGACCACAGTCAAGATGTGCACAGATGAGAGAACTGTTTTCCTTCATTCTGTTCTTTTCATTGTATCCCCCTCAGGTGTTGCTTGGGGAGAAGGGAAAAGAGAAGAAGGTTATTGCTATCTTAAAGGGTCATGCACAGGAGAGGGGATGTTTCCTGATTTTAGTTCATCAAACCTGACTTGTTTAACACTTTATTAAAATAAGTAATAGATATTTTATTATGTAAACTTCTCAGTGGGTTGGATCCAAAGGTTCTCTCCCTTGGATAGGATTCCTTCCATTGGAGGGAGCCACCACCTCTTGTCAGAGGAAGGGAACCTTTGGATCCAATTCAATGTGTCTTGTTTTCATGTTTGAAAAGTTGTTGGAAGCTTCTTTACCTGGAGTCAATCATTAACTTTTTAAGGTTCATTAGTGTTGCTATTGCTCTTTGAGAGCAAAGCAGAGCATCTCTCATTTATACATGTTATATAAAGACTACTCATTTATATCCCTCCCACAGAGTCAGGTGAAATAAAAGCTTAGGTAATGAGAAATGAAGTAGGTAAGGGAAGGAGGCACAGGTGCATGTTAGTTCTCCTTCAACACATGGCCTCTCTGTGCCGCTGAGCCCTTTTGTGTGTTTTTGTTTAAGGAAGATAGACTTTTTATTATGGTCATTGACCACTGAACAAGTAATAGTATACCAATCTATAGTATACCAATCTAACAGTAGCAAATACTATTTTATTTAAGGGATATGTATCCTACCTTTCTATCTCTTTCTTCAAAGTGTCTCACCAAAAAGACCAACAAGCACCCACCATCAAATCATTAAAACAATGATAAAACAAGAGATACAAATAAAATCAGTTATAACACTTCTAGCAGAGAGAAAAATATTCTATAGTTGGAACACCTGCTTAAAAAGGAATTCAAGGGTTTGTTGTCTTGCTGATAGATGGAGAGAGAAGGTGAGATGAGGCTCCTGAGGCAAAGTAGTCCGTATTTGAGGCATGACTACTGAGAAGGTCCTTGCTCATGTCCCAACCAAACACATCTCAGATCTTGGTGGATGCAGAGAATGGTCTTTGAAGATCTTCATAAACAGATAGGCTCATGCAGGAGTAAGTGATCCCAGTCCCAAGGTATATGGGACATCAAAGGTCAAACTCAGCACTTTGAGCCCAGCCCAGAAATGAACTGGAAGCTGTTTGGAGTGTTATGCTCTTGGAAGTTGGCTCTGTTTAGCAGTCTGGCCATTGCATTTTGGATCAGCTGCAGTTTCCAAACACTTTTCAAAAGCAGCCCCATGCAAAGTGTGTTGTAATAATCCCCATGTGATGCAATGAAGTCTTGCATTAGTATGGCCAGATATAACCTTTTCAGGAATGGGTCCCTTGACTAGCAAGTAGTGTTCTTAGGAAGAATTGTCTTCCTCTGTCCCCACAATGTCAGAAGAAGGAGTAGGAGAAGTGGCAGCCAACTCTAAGAAGAAAATGCCTATGGAAGCTATTTGGATTTTAGGATTTCGTTTTTGAATTCTCAGGTTTGGCATGTATCCAAGAAAAAGAGTGTTACTAGTCCTTGGTACTCTCTAGTTACTTGTCCCAGTTCTCTGACAAGAACTGCTGAGACTAGATGGCAGTCGTAAGGGATATGGTGGCTTGCTTTGTAATTACGCTTTAAGAGTGTTGCTATTTGCTGTTTGTAATTGCACTTCCGTGATGCTGTTTGCTTAATTTAATACATGTTCCCCCATCTCTTTGTTTTTGTTTCAGATTTTGGCAGGTATGAAAACCTGTATTTTTATAAATATTGGGCAGCATCCACCCTAGCTAGTCATGACTAAGGCCCATTGAAATGGATGGGATTTTAGTTATTCATGACTAACTTGCCTCACTGATCTCAATGGTGCTTAGTCATACTTTAGTATGGATGCTGTCCAATATTTTTATTCCACTTTTTTGGCTGAAAAGTGGCTCATAGTTTTGAAATCCAATACAAGCAACAATGAAAACACAAAGCAATTACTGCTGGGGCGGGGGGGGGGGCGGGGAAGACGATTTTCAGCTTGAGCTGGGTCCAAGCATGATAGAAGGCTGCTGGGCATTAGCTTCTCTCCCCTCTGATGGTCTCAGTTGCTAGCCAAGGGGGAGGGGGTTGTCTGCTGAAAAAAGGTGAAAGGCGACCAGTCTACTGTGGTTGCTAATCTGATGGCGGTACAACTACTAACAACCATCTTGCAGGGTAGGTGGAGTATATCTTGGTCTTCCAAACCTTTGGCTGGTGTTGCTGTGCCTACTGAGTTGTCCTCCCCACCCTCAAAAATTCCCAATACGTTCATCATACAGTTGTTAACGTGTTTTATTCTGAACAATGACCTTTTCTTCCTTCCTTGCCTTATCCTTGACTTTTTCTTCCTTCCCTGCCTTATCTTGTATACCAATGAAAAGTTAAGTCACTTGTGTGTTGTGACTGCTCTTAATTTTTCTCCTAAAGGCATTACCTCTGTGTAACTTGCTATTTCTTTGTGGTGTGCAGCATTTAGCTATTAACAGAAGAGATGCCATATTTATATAATCTCTTTATGTAGTCTGAATGCTTGTAGCAGCTATCCCAGGGCCTTTTCCTTATTAAACTTTAAATTGCAACATGGATGCAAACTTGGTCAGAGAAGTCTTCTAAAGAAAACTTGATGATATTTTTCTCTGGAAGGACTTGCTCATTACATAAAACATATACACTCTTCTAGGCATAGTATATTTCCCCTCTGTTGTGAATGCTGGTTCATAGTAAAATGTTGATGGTGGCCTCTGAGTACCTACAGACTTGATTAAGTTTCCCCTGCGAGTCGGCATTAGCATTTAGAGTTGCACAGGTGTTAGAGAGGTATGTTGCTGAGCTTCCTCCTAAAGGATTTTTATTGCAGTGGTAGTTTCCCAAATCGATTATCACCAAGTAGGAGAGTCAGCGCTACATTAGATTAGATTAGCACACGGGTAGTAGAAGATCTTCATCCACTTTGAACAAGCTGGCGTGGAACAGACTTTTTCACACCACCTCATGCTTTAGCATTTTCAGTGTAAAAAGTATTCTTAGAGCTACAGCTATTAATTACTGGTAGCTGCCATTTTTATTAATAGATATGATTAGTTTGGCCAACAGCATCATCAGTCACACATGTGTCAGTTGGGGCAAAGTTGGATTTTATTCCAGAGCTGCTACATATGTGCTATTCTCCACCCAGCAGGTGAAATGATGTCCAGCAGGAGCCTTGTCAAATACCAACAATCTATGAAGCAGAAATGGATGCTGTAGATGTGCAGATATTCTTTTTGCCAAGTTACATCTGGCTGGAGAACCTAAAAATAAAGGAGGTTTATTCTCTTCCTGTTTGTACCCACTCTAACTTGGCCAGACTGCTTTTTTGTATATTGTACAGTAGGGAATTCCTTAGTGATCACATAGTCTTGGGTTGTGCTGTGTTTAACTGATCAAAAAATTCTAGCAGACCCGGTCAACCAGTACGCACCTGCCAAAATGAGAATTTGGATGGGAACAAAAACTGAGAAGTGGAAAACTCCTTTTCAGTTCAGTGGGATAGAAGAAGTACTGTAAGAGGGAAGGATGAGTTGAATGACCAAGATCTGTTCCTTTATGCAACAGTACTGAACATTAGGTTGCCTTCCCATAAATGAGGAATGGCCAGCTTCTCTATGCCTGGGTCACTGTTCCCTAGACTGATCTGGGCGCCAGTGTGTGATATATATTTGCCACTTAACTCACCTTCCCCAAACACACAGATGATTAGGCTCTATAATAAAGTCAATGCTAGCTAGTAGTAAGGGCTTTACAGTTATGGAGCATATGTCTCCATTACAGTTATGGAGAAATGCTGAAATGTCATGAATGTGGAATGCTGTGCTCTCAGGAATGACAAAATTCATTTTACTTTTCTTATGAGCAAAACTATTGGGCAACATTTTAGTCACACTTTGATTAAAATGTGGTAGTAATCTTGGGGACCAGATCCAAAATTCTTGGTGTGCCTCATCAAGCCTGCCAACTTCCAGAGTTGGCAGCTTGCTTAGTAGAAGTCAATTAACTTGAACCAGGCTGGTGTGCCACTTTCTGTAAAACAATGAATACTGTCAGTGAACAATTGGCCCACTTATTAGCTAAGCAGAGCGAGACAATGGAAGAGCCCTTGCTGTTTGAATAGCATGACCTTGTTACTTGCAGGGCCATTGAGGACACTGGCGAAATAGAGTGGTTTGTACAAATGACCAAGGCAGCAAGTTCTGCCCTCATTCATTATTTACACTTTAACTCCTGAGAGGAACCCTCTGGCAGCACTAGGAAAAAAAGGTTGATTTTGGCTCAGTTAGTATTGCAGTCCTCTTAACTGTTTGCGGTTCCTCATGTACAGTCATGAAAACTGGTATTTGCCTTTTTTCTGCTTTCAATACAGGTAGTACTTCCAACCTTTATTCTGGAGAAGAGGTCCCTGCTTGAAATGTATGCAAACTTCTTAGCCCATCCAGATCTATTTTTGTCAGTTGCAGCTGGAACCACTCCGGAGGAAAGAATAATTTACTTTGTGGAATATTACTTAACAGCCTTTCACGAAGGCCGAAAAGGAGCTGTTGCCAAGAAACCCTATAATCCAATTATTGGAGAAACCTTCCATTGCTCTTGGGATGTGCCTAAAGACAAAGTGAAACCATTCAGAACTAACAGTGCCTCTTCATCTCCCAGTATTAAAAAGAAAGGGATTGGGCAGAATCCATCTGAGTGCTACAAGCTAAGGTTTGTGGCCGAACAAGTATCCCATCACCCACCAGTATCTTGCTTTTACTGTGAGTGCAAGGAGAAGAAAGTGTGTGCAAACGTACACGTGTGGACCAAAAGCAAGTTCATGGGAATGTCTATAGGTGTTTCTATGGTAGGTGAAGGTAAGA
The DNA here is from genome assembly GCF_027244095.1 of Hemicordylus capensis. Classification (NCBI taxonomy): domain Eukaryota; kingdom Metazoa; phylum Chordata; class Lepidosauria; order Squamata; family Cordylidae; genus Hemicordylus; species Hemicordylus capensis. The sequence goes on from NC_069662.1 coordinate 104,469,211, forward strand.
TGCACCACAAGACATATTTATACGTCATTGTATGCTTGCTGAGCAAATGTAATTTTGGATATAAAATAAATACAACAAGAAAGAAGAAAAAAACCCACCACATCCCCTCCCAAATGTATCAGGAGCAGTACTAGCAAAGCAACCTCTTGACACAAAAATAAAAATAATAGACCTGTTCCTTATATAACACGTTAGAAGAATAAGTCAAACAAGATGGTCAGAAAAGGGAAAATGTTCTGGCTGTTCAATAGTGATCTATGGTCTGTAGTGGTGTTCAGTTAGTGTGTTTGCTCTATATGCTCAGTGGGTAAAAGGATTACATGGATATGTGTTCTTAAAAAAATTAATTGCTTTTGTTACTTCAAGTTCACACTTAACCTACTAAGATGCATGTCCAGTAAGATCAGTAAAAACTAGAACAATGCAGTATAACTGAAAATAAAATTAGTTTGATATGTCACTTAACTTATTGTCTTTTAATATACAATAGAAAATCTTCAGTTCAAAAATGTGCGGACAATTGAGTTCGCTGTTGTGCTTTACTAAATTCTCATGATATGTCACATAGCACAGGTGCATTATAACATTTTATTTATGTAACTCATTTGGCTGTAAAAGTGTGCAATGCAAATTACCTCTAGAACTGGAAACAGGAGTGCAAGTGGGTTAGGTTAGACATCTCCGGGGGATCCTTTAAACATCTGATTCCCTAAATCTTGGCATGCAGTGGTGAGCATATGCATAGTAAATTCTCACATTTCCTCCAAAGCACTTCACCAGTGAGGGAGAAATGCCTTTGCCGGTGAAAAGATCCTGATTAGGATATTCCCTCCACATCTTTAGTGGGAGGAAATTTTGGGAAGCTCACCTCCATGATAGAAGGGAAGCAGGTGGCCTTTAGCATAACTCCTGATTCTGGTGGTTGAGGGTTATACCCGTGCAAGTAGCTCTGTTAGCAGTATTTACTGGCAGCATGAGGGTAGTGCATGCATGTAGCCCTTGGCCCCTGATGGTGTTGGGGTTTTTTTTGGGTGGAGGGCAGTCCTGCATACCTCAAGTGTCCACTCCACTTTGACATCAAGCACATTGGTACTGCTTTTTCTAATAAAGGGAGTGATAATAAGCGTTGCTCTTGGTAAAAGTTTGATTCAGGGATGGATTTAAAGCTGTTTCCATCTTGGGGTCTTCTGTAGGCAGTGTAATAGCATTTGGTTTAGAATTATAAAACTATTCCTGACACTCATGTGATAGAATTCCATCACGAGGTAATGCATGTCTTTGTGGATGCTGCTTTGCAGTTATTTTTATTCTGAAAATCGATGTGTCTCTTGTTTTGGCTTCAATCATGAGATCAAATACTGGCCTTTTTAGTACTTGAGATGAAATGAGGGTCCTCTTTAGTAGGAAACTGTTCAAGACTTCTGGTTGCCCCTTTGCCTTTTTTTTTTTTGCAATGAGAATCCAAAGGGAGTATTTATTCCTGACTCATTTTAACAGTTTTCTAGTCATCCTAGATTCCATAGTTCTAGCATGGCATTTATATATTTCATCAATACAGTCTGCAGAAAATGTGTTTTTCCGAGAATGGGCTTAAAGCAGGAGGAAAACATCACATTAAGCAAACTGTAATCCATTTCAATGCACTCTGTAGGGTGGGTGTACTGAAGGGAGCTTGCTTTGTCCTATATAAGCAGTAACCATAAGACTGATATGCCTAAGGCACGGTGGTGGTGTTGAAATTGGAGTCCTTGAATGAACTGTCTGATTCAGTACTGAACAGCCTTTCCTGGGAGCCAGGCCAGTTAAAATCTGTGTTTTTGTGTTGAGGTAAAGTCATCGATCATTTAATAAAATGTTAAACTTATTTCTGGATAACTAAGTTGTGAAGAATGAGGTACAAGTATCTCTTATTATGGGGGCTATTCAGTGTTGGCTAGCCTTAAAAGAACCTGGTTGCGTAGATTGCCAGGCTACTGGCAATAGTATCAACTTGCCATATTGGGCATCGCAGATGCAAGATAGGTGACATCTGACCTTGATGTAATCTGAGCGTTTTGTAGTTCAACACATGCAGGAGGTGAGGAAGGGATTTGCTTTTGTTACCTATCAAGGGGACGGGCTTAGAAGTTAGGCAGCTTCATTCCATCTATTGGTCCTCTCCTCTTTGGGTTTGAATATCTAAGAATTACTTTGAAACTTGCAAGGTTACTCCAGAGTTCAGTTGAAAGGTGGTTTATTTTATCTCTATCTATCTATCTATCTATCTATCTATCTATCTATCTATCATATTTTTGCACTGCCCAAACTTACATCTCTGGGCAGTTTACAACAAGATTAAAAGTAAAACATTAATTAAAAACAAAAACAAAAAATTTAAAAGCAAGAAATTTAAAACAATTTAGATTTTTAAAACAATATTCTAAAAATAACATTAAAACAATCAAAACAATATCAGTTAAAAGTCTGGGTGAAGAAATGCGTCTTTAGAGACTTTTAAAAAGATGTCAGAGAGGGGAGGTTCTTATTTCACTAGGGAGTGTATTCCAAAGCCTTGGGGCAGCAATGGAGAAGGCCCGTCCCTGAGTAGCCACCAGACGAGCTGGTGGCAAATGCAGATGGACCTCTCCTGATGATCTCAATGGGCGGTGGGGTTCATAACGAAGAAGACGTTCTCTTAAAAACGTTTGAATCTCTTCAGTCAGTTCATCAGTCACATCTATTTGATTACATGGCTTTTAAATCAATTTGTCTTAGACGAGAAGGATTCTGCAATTTGACAGTTGCAAGGATTTATTTTATTCTTGGTAAAGCCTGATCAATATGCATTATTATAATGCCAATCTTTGCATTCCTGTCCTCCAGGAAAATAAACTAAATGCAACTTACTGTAAAGAATTGGTGGAATGTTAATATTTCACAGGAGGATAATATAAAAGATAGCTATCCTGCTAGAGAGTTTGTTGGCGAATTACTGGCCACCTCAGCTCTAAAGTGCTTAAGGTTTGGCTGAGTTGCACTCATAGTTGGCTTAATAATTTTGGCAATATGGCACATTCTTTATGGTTGTGTGGGTTTCATCAATGTTTTGCTCTCTATTCCCCCCCCCACACCCATAGGCATTCTTTATCTAACTGAACATGAAGAAGAATATGTGTTCACACTGCCTTGTGCCTATGCTCGCTCTATACTGACCATTCCTTGGGTGGAGCTTGGAGGCAAAGTCAATATTCACTGTGCCAAGAGTGGCTACTCTGCTACAGTCACATTCCATACCAAGCCTTTCTATGGCGGGAAAGTTCACAGGTACTGAGAGCGTCTCTGTTTTCAATTCTGTAGTTGCTAGTAACGTGATACAAAATGTGCTATGCAAGCATTGGCCTGTTTGCCTTCACGACAGCCTGCGGTGCTGCAGCTCACTACTATTCCAGATTCACAGATGGGAGAACTGAGGCACACAACTTGCCCCAAACGCTCTGTGTGTGGAAATGGAAAGATCCAAGTCCAGTGCTGTTTTTCATTAGACCATGTTAGATCAGTGTGGTGAGGTAGGTTAAATTGTAATGTGGGGCACAAACCAATGGGAATTTCCCCTGCATAAGCTCTATTGACAGGAAAGGGAACTGTGCGTGGGTTGTGTCTAAAAATGTATACCAAGACTAATTTTGGACTTGTGATACAAGTGGACCTCATTATCTGTGCGGGCTTTGTTCCCGCATATTACTGTGGATAACGAGTCATTGAGTCTATGGGAATGCAGGGGTTAGGTTAGCAGACAAAAACATACACCAAAAAATCTCTAACCCCCCCAACAAAAATGGGTCAGATAAAGTACCCTACCATGCTCCATGGGTCTCCTGGCATCCAGCAATGCCCCCACAATGGTCCCCAAAATAATGGATCTCTCCCCCCACATTATTATTTTTTATTATTGCTGAACTGAGCCAGAAAATGGCTCCCACTGACAAAATGGTAGCCAGAAATGACCTTCACGGTAATTTCCGGCCCTCAGAACTGCAGATATGTGGGTTTTAACTCTTTCTTAACCACAGATAATGAAACTGGGTGTCAGTTAGACACACCTGTGAATATGAGAAACCGCAGATATAGATTCCTCTTATAATGAGGTTCTCCTGTATTGATTATATGTTTGCATGAAGGATTGCTTCTTTTATTTTGTTCTTAAATGTTCAGATGCTGTAAAATGTAGAGGGGTGGAAAGCATATAGCTGATCCGAACATACCGAGTGTAGAATCACAGATGGTTGGGTAAGGTTGTGTGTGTTTGTGTTTAAAAATCCTTTCCTGCATGAAAGCAATGTTCTAAGCGAGGCCTGCTCAACTTTGCCCCCCAGCTGTTTTTGGACTACAACTCCCATAATCCCCAGCCATCATGGCCAATAGCCAGGGATTATGGGAGTTGTAGGCCAACATCTACAGGAGGGCCAAAGTTGAGCAGTTCTGCTCTAAGCTATCCTTCCTTTCTGAGTTTGTGGTGGGAATTTCTACAGTGCATGAAAGTTACTCTTTGTATCAACAACCTGCATATTAACTTCAGCATTTATCACTTAGGGTTACAGCAGAGGTGAAGCATAATCCCACCAATACCATAGTATGTAAGGCACAAGGGGAGTGGAACGGTACGCTGGAATTTTCGTACAGCAACGGAGAAACCAAAATAATTGACACCACCAACCTACCCATTATTCGTAAGAAGATTAGGCCAGTAGCAAAACAAGGCCCATTTGAATCCAGGTAAGAAAGTTTTGCTGACATGTTATTACTGCTGCCTGCAGTTAAGAGAGAGAGTAGTCATAGATTTTTTGAGCACTCATTCTTGCTTGAGTCCAGAAATTTATTGATTGATTTAGTGGCTGTTATGTTCCTCAGCATAACATGGGCAGTTCTGAACCACCCGTGCTACTGTGGGCTCTTAAAGCACCACCAGTGGTCTTGCACTACAGTGCAAATACTTAAAAGTAGCATGTCTGCATTTGGGGAGCAATACCTACATTGGAAATAATATGTCACCCCCAAAGTGTAGGTGTGCTATTTTAAGTATTTGCACTCTTGCGGAAGACTGCCACTGGTGCCTTAGGAGCCTGTAGCAGCACGAATGGTTCAGAACTGTTTGTGTTGTGCTGCAGAGCATGTTGGCCAATATGACTGCCTTGCTCTTTTCTTGACTAGTCAGTGGCTGATATGGCTGTATCAGCATGTCAGACACCCGTAATCTGCATGGAGAGTGTTCCATTTGCTTTGCTGACTGCTGTTGTCCAAGGCTTGTTTTACTTTTGTTGTGTTTCTTTTTGTGAAGAAAGCAGACTTTGGAATCAGGTGGTATATAAAATAAATAATAAATAACTATGCTAAATTCATTTAAAACAAAACAAAACCCTGTGACTTCCCCAGAGTCCTTTTGAGTGGTCCTTGCCCTTTTCCTTAACCTGGCACCCCCGGAGGTTACTAATTAAGCACTATTTGATGGGTGTTTAGTTGCTCCAGCTATTCCCTTCAGACTAGATCCACCCCAAAACACCTAAAGAATGAGTAGCTACCATCAACAGAATTGAAGGGCAGCTAGTCTCTTATGGGAGGAGAGTTCTAGCTGAGGTACCAAGCTATAGTTCTTCCAGCTTCCAGTCCCTGTTGGAAGCTGCCCAGTTGAATCCCAACTGCCCCAGGGGTTAGTATACATTCCTTGTCATTGCCTTGGTCCTCTCAGTCAAGCTGTCTTGAAATATGATCGCATAGGGGCCAGAGAGAGGGCCCGGACAGAGGTCCAGACTAACCTTTGAGAAGGTCTTGCTGCAAGAAAATGATTAAAGGGTTTATTAAAGTTTTGCACAAGAAAAGGGAGCAGGATTCCTTGGCAACTTATCCATATTCAGCAAACCAGGGCCTCAATTATGGGCTAGTTCAGACAACTATGTGCGATCAGCTCTGCTGAATCATGTGGGGAGGAACATGGGTGTATGATTCCTCCCAACCTGGTGTACGGTCTCACCGCTGTATAATTGTGTGTGTGTGTGTGTGTGTGTGTGGAGGGGCAGAGCTTCCAAACTGCCCCCGTGCGGTTTAAATACTAGTTTAGTACATACTCTTTCCCCGCCATGTGATTTGGCGGGGCTGGTGAGACATACCATCTGAACTGGCAATGGGTTTGGCATGATATACTGGTGTGTTGGTATTGTACCAGTATATTGGTATTTAAACCCTGTTAAATGACCATCCTCTCTAATAAAAGCCTTGGTGTCCGTCCGTGGACGGACACCAAGGTGTGTGTTCGTGCCTCCCTGGGCTGTTCTGGGCATGCGCAAAGCGCATGCCCAGAACAGAGCAAGGGAGACACGACCGCCAGTACCAGGTGGTCATGTTGGGCGGCCAGAAGCAGCCGCCGCAAAGAAGCCGGGGAAGCCCCCCAAACCAGGGAAGAGGCGCGGGGGAAACTGGCCGAGGCGTGGCCGAGCCGCCGAAGCCGGGAGTGGGGGAGAGGCGGCGGGGGAAGCCGGCCGAGGTGGTGGCGGAGCCGCCACCGAGGCCCGGCAGCGCCGCCAAAGGCGGGTGGGGGGGAAACCTTGGGGCCTCCGCCGCCAACTGCCCGCCCGCCCTCCCAGCTGCCCGAGTCCTCCTTACCCCTGCCCGCGTCAGTGGGGGAATGAAAGCCCAAAAATTGAGAGGGAGAGAGGAGCTCGCAAGCAGAGCTCCTCTCTCTGCAAAGCCTCTTCCCGAACTGGCGTTTTGGATGCAAAGGATGTCCTTTGCGCCCAAAATGCCAGTTCGGGAAGAGGCTTTGCAGAAAGAGGAGCTCTGCTTGCGAGCTCCTCTCTCCCTCTCAATTTTTGGGCTTTCATTCCCCCACTGACGCAGGCAGGGGTAAGGAGGACTCGGGCAGCTGGGAGGGCGGGTGGGCGGGCGGTTGGCGGCAGCCACGGCGGCATTTACATGTGCCAATTTGGCCCTTAATCATGTTTAAAGGGGAATGGTGGCGGGGGGCCCGAGAGAGCAGCCGCAAAGGCTCCCCAGCGACTCGAGAGGGAGAAGGAAGAAAGAGGGGGGGAAAGGTACTAGAGCCCGTTATTTTAACGGGCTTAAAAATACTAGTTCTATATACTTTTAGATCTATATCTAAAGAACTGGGTGAATAAGAGTCAGAAGATACTCTCACACTTTTTCTCTCTCTCTATACCAACATTGTGAGAAGTTTCCAATCACGCTGAACAGACTGATGTAACTACTGTAATTAGAGATGTGTGTGTGAATGGTCAAGAAATCCAGTGGTCTGTGTTTTGAATTACTAGAAGGGCACAACAGGGATGTTTAAAGTAGAATTTGTCTCAACACATTTATGTGCTGCAAGAATTTGTACAGTAGCAAAGTGGAAGGGATCTTGTAATTAATCTCTTTCACTTAATAACTGGATTTAAAAAATCTGGCAGATAGCAGAGATGATAATGGTAGTCAGCTCTATTAGAATAAAGAATGGACAAGGTGACACATTTGTTAAACTGGATAATGTTTACTCAGTGTTAGAACAACAATGTCTCAGTGCAACCTTTTTTCTCTGTATCAGTTACTGTTTTATATTGGTTTTATATTGCTTACTTTTAGAATAATAAAAACATTATTCCAAAAACATTAACAGAACTTATAAACGTATTTTAAAAATCCTTGTACATACCATTTGGTTGAAAGAGAGAAAAATCTTGAAAAATCTTGAAACCCTTTTCTTGAAAAAATCTGGCTTAGCCAGGCCTTTGTTTGAAAAGAGAGTCAAACCTGTAGGCTGTGATGGAAGTCCCTGCTGTAGGTCTTATGTGATAGGAGCATAGGAAGCTGCCTTTATATGGAGTCAGACCATTGGTCCATCTAGCTCAGTACTGTCTACATTGACTGGCAACGGCTCTCCAATGTTTCAGCATCTTTCCCAGTCCTATCTGGAGATGTCAGAGATTGAACTGGGGACCTGCTGCATGCAAAGCAGATGCTTTCCCAGCCCCATCCCTTAAGGGGAATTGCTTACAGTAGACAGTGCTCACATGTATTCATCCATCCAAAATGCAAACCAAGGCAAGCCCTGCTTAGCAAAGAGATCAATTCATGCTCACTACCGCAAGACTGGCCCTTGCTTGCTGATCTTAATATACTTAAGTTTCTTCCTCATTGGACAAGAGGCTTGCTTTCTGCTCTAGGACTCTAATTCTCTTGTGTTTGTATTGGCATGGCCGATCTGCTAAACAGACATCTTTGGCAGCATGTTACCAGCGCCCTGAAAGAAGGCAACATTGGTGCTGCAACGGAGCACAAGCACTTTCTTGAGGAGAGGCAGCGGGCAGAGGAGAGGCAACGAGCAGCTAGCAATACACCATGGAAACCAAAATATTTTATCAAAGAGGTAATAGGAATGAAACTGCCAAAAAAAGGAGCGAAGTTTCTATTTTTCATTTACCACAGCAAGCCACAAAACTGAATCTCTTTTGGATCGTTTCATCTATGAATTGGAACATTTTTCTTGGAACATTCTCTAGCATCTGCTTTTTCTGTCTTGCCAAATAAGGAACACTATATTTTGAATATGTTTATTAATAGCATACTTAGATATTGACTAGTCATTGTCCATTCTGCATTGAAGATTTCTTTACTTAGAAAACTGAAATGCTGCATTCAGCACCAGGACTATTGAATATTTTGAAAAACTGGCTACAAAGAAAAGTTAGGTGCCATTTTTTAAAAAAAACTTTTCAGGGTAATGTACATCATTTTAATAAGGAGTTTAATGCTTCTGATTTGAAGGAAGCAGAGAGAGTAGGACAGGATGACCTGTATGGAATCTAGAAATTAATGATAGACAAAATAAAAGGTTTAAGTGGGGGAGGAAAGGAAGATTTCAAACCTGTACAAGTCTTTGAAATGTCATGAATCACTACAAAGTTAAAGTAATACACTCAGAGCAGAACGTGGTCCCCCCCGTCCCCCCCGATGTCTTCTGAGTTTGGTAGTTTTTCTCTGACTGACAGAACTACTGTCTAGAAGTGTTTTCTCACAATGAGCTGCTTTACTGTTAATCTGAAAAGCTTTTAGATGAATTGCATTTAGACACAATGTTTAACATGGGAAGATGAGCAGTTTGGAACAAGAGTCACAATAGTCTAATGGAAAAGGTTTCTCTTAACAGATTATTGTATTGCCTGGTGATTACTGATGCTAATAATTACAAGTGGATAAGGATACTATGCATGCAGCTGGAGTTTCCTTTGACCATTTTATTTATGTTTGTTTTTCTGTGTAAACAGCTTTGAAAATTTTGGTTGGAAAGCAGTGTATAAATATAAGTTGTAGTCGTTTTCTCTGTGGCAAATTCCCATCCAAAGAGGCAAGCTGCTTCTTCTGCTTAGACTGGTTTTCCTCCTCTGCTGTTGAAAGAAGTTAAGGGAGCATTTTTTGTGTGTATGGTGCCCTTGCGCTCTTGTAACTAACTTTACAACGTGGCCAATATAAGCTGGTTTGATTTTGGTAGAATTGTGCTGGGTTTTTTTAGTAAGGAATTTTATAGTAATAAAGTGAAATTTATTTGCGTGTCTGTGATTCATTACAGGGTGATGGATGGATATACTTTGATCCCCTCTGGAAGACCCGTTGATAAACTCACCTGGACTCGTAAGAAGCCCATTTCCTAAAGGCATTAAAAAGATGCACTATTTAAATTTTCAGGTGTGATGAAGTCTTGCTATAAATTAAAAGCTGTGTACTATGAATAATGCAGCTCAAAACAGCTTAAAAGCTCAAGTTTATTGAAGAGCCATTTTGTGTGTACGTGTAGAAGTGCACACTCTCTTACTGTGTATTGATATATAGAAGCCTATTGTGTATACAGACACACACAGTGATTAAGGGTCAGATCTTTTGCACTGAAGTCAATGTGTACCACATTGCTTGCAGGATCAGGCTTCGCATTAGTAATTAACACTTTTTTATTATTACGAATTGAGGTTTTTCTATTTTTCACATTGCCAAAAATGTTTTGCACTTAAAACCACTTGACACTGACAACTATTTCATGGTCAAGCCCGTGACTTAAACAAGTTGCTTTATTTGACACAAGAATGATATTCTCTGTGGATATCCTCGTGAGAGCATGTTTCGGTCTTTGATTCTCGAGCTTCCTGGCATCTTGTAGGAAGAGAGGAATCGATCTTAAGCAGCCTTGCTGATCCATTGCCCCCAACTTTCCAGAGGTTGCTTTGCATGCCCGTTTGCCATTTTGCTCCCTGGGAATTTTGGATTTCCTGGTGAGTCATTTGCCACTGGATGTGCCAGAGACCTCTGAAACCCCATGCTGTTTGTTTTATGAAGTTCCAAGTAGTTATGTCTTGCTTCAACAAACCATTATTTTGGCTATATCAACTTTTAAAAATGCTTCCTTTTAAACAGAAAGCATGTCTAGCTTTCTAGGAAAATACCAGTTAATTAACAGGCAGTTAATTGAGCTGCTTAGATAACACTTCCATGGCAAAAATAAGGGCTTTTAAAAATGTGGAGGAAAGAATTCTGCACTGTGTATTTTTTCTTGAAATGTAAAACTGTTAAGTGACACTGTAGGCAGATTCACACAACTGTTGGGGTCCCCCCACTTCCTACGATGAAGTAGCGTTTTCTATTAAATTTTTACGGGCTGTAATCAGGTACTCAACACTTTTGATTCACTCTTGGGAAAGTGTGGGGCAAAATCCAACCCCTCGTTTCCCACCCTAATCAGCTGATTGGTATTTTGAGTAGCCCCAGCTGCTGAATTGGATAGGGGAATTGCGTGTGTATAGCAGCCACTTGCATAAATTCAGAATGACTCAGGAGGTCAATATGAGTTTAGCTTGTTTTAACAATTAGTCTGTGGCTAGTTTGTATTATGAATGTATGTTGAGCCATTCCATAGGTGGGACCAGGATGTATGAGGAACCCTTTCATGAGGGGATTGCAAAAGCCATTTCACACAGTAGGCCATGTAAGTCTACCAGGATGTTGAAATTCTATTAAAATTCGCTAAGCTCTAGTTGTGCTCCAGTCATAGCTCATATTTCAGTGGCAAAATAGGTTTGATTTCTAAATTAACATCCATGTATAATGTTCTCTGCTCAGTGCTTAAACTATCTTTAGTGCCCCTTAAAATATCCTATGTATTAGTTATGAATGCTGATCTTTACATTGTACTGATTATTTTTTGTGCCTTTTGTCTGCTTGAATACACGACTTGCATCTTGTATGTAAACAGGAAAGATATATTTGTTAGCTTTTTAATCTTTTTTGAGCAGAAAACTAAGGTGGCAGTCAAAACTATATACATGTATCTATGATAAAGGAATGTATTGCATCTTAACTCTTTGAGTTATCCTTCTGTTAACATTCTCTCCTCTAAAGAACATCAACATGTCTGCATATTTAGCAATTGGTCCACACTCTTGAGCCTATTTATTGTATACTGGTCTCAGCATATGAAACCATTGTATTTACAGAAGCAGAATTTTTCTTAAATGTGTTAAACCTGCTTTAAAGGAAATAAAACTGTACAGCCTCAAATGTAATGTATAGAAACTTTGTTTTGCAAAGAAAACTTTATTTTTCTGTTTAAAAAAAATTGTCAAATTGGTCTGAACAGATGCTTGTACCAGCAGATCCTAATTTATACTGCTTGTATCAAGTCTTGTGTTAAAGTGGTTGGCCAGGCAACTACCCTTGAGTAGTCCACTGAAATCAGAAAGTTACCTCTCAGTACTCTATTTTGCTCATTCGCCAAAGGACTAGTTATTTCTAGATTACTTAACTTCACAACTCTGTCTAGAGTCATGGGTTGTATTTTCCCTCACTGATTTGATAAGAATGGTTATCAGTACTATAGGCTGTAGATAGGTGGTTACATCTGAATGAGGACTTTACACTACGGTAAAATAGATCATCTCTGCATGGTCATTTCATGGTGCATGATAAACATGCTATTCACACACTGGTTTCTTGCTTAATGTTAGTGAAATTTCTGCTGCAGCTATTGAAATCTGCACAGGTTTATCTTCTAAGATCAACAGGATCAGGGTCTTATTTGAATAATGCAACTATCAAGATTCCAAAAAGAGCCAAACTTTTTTCCTAATTTTAAATCCCACTCCGTATTTCACAGTTGAAAGGTTATGCTGGGATATGAAGAAGCAACATGCCTTATTTGTAGGTCATTTCATGTTTGTCTTATGCCTGCAACTAAATACTTCCTTTCAGTGTAGATGATATTGTGCACTCTGAATTGTAATGTAAATTTTGATGTACTTCCAGTTAGCCTTTTTGTGCACAGCTGTAGAACCTATGCAAATTTTTCTTAAATAGAACTGTTCATAAACAAGTTTATACATTTGTTAAAATCAAATTCTCTGGCAGTCACTTCTGATTAGCCTCCCTTTCATAATTTGTGAACTAAAATCACTGAATAAATTTTATTTGAATGTATTGGTTGTGATGCACTGTTGTCTGTCTGTCCACAATTCAACACATTTCAATACTGACCACAATTCAACAACTGGTATACATTATATTTAACCTTGACATCAACAGGCCTATTCGTAAGGGTTAGTTAGGGTCTCTTTTATGCATGTTTTTTTCAACTGGTACCAATATAAGAACTGATCGGGAACAGGCTCACTGCATTATATTCTCCCCTTGTCCTAACTGTCATTTAACTATGCTTGCTTTAATCTAAGGAGCTCTCAAATTCTAATTCAGTCCAATGTCAATCCATGATTTAACATTGGCTGCTACTAACACTGGGAAAGAAAAGAAGCATGTGGAATCTGGCTTTCTAAACCCTAGTTGCAATGGTTCACTCTAAATGTGGAAAATGTTGTTTTAAACTTGAATAGCTAAGTCTGTAGGTATATACACCAATGATATACAAGAGCTAACGGTTAATACAAATGGAATTGAAGAGGTACTCCCACTCCAAGGTACAATACTTTGTTATTAACAGTACAGGAATCTACCTTGTGCATGGAGTGGCAGGTCTATTAAGTCCAACTACCATTAATAGCTGGGTTTTGAAATAACTGATTTGTTTTGTGTCTGACCATAAAAACATGGAATTATCTGCTTACTCAAGAACTTAGTATGAATCTTAAGGCAATAAATGAAAATCTAAATTGTCACAGCACTGAAGTGTAAGAACAAATATATACAATCCTTCATATACATTGTATATTTTTGTCCTTAGAACCTTGGACTTTCATCTATATACACCTGACCTAGATGGAACCATTTTAAGCAACCTAAAAGGCTACATTAGTACACAACTAGCCTTGAAGCACTGTTATTGGTACTGCCACCTTCTGTTTGAGAGTTCTGTGCAGTCATCTTCAGAAAAATGCTTCTGTAGAATTGGAGATTGCTGGAATAAACTGCCAGAACAAAATGGTTGAAGCCGAACTCTACCATGTTTAGCAGCATGAAATTCTGGGTGGTAATGAGCATGTTGGAATGAAAAGCACCTCATACACTTGCCAACAGCTATAACTCCACATGAAGGCTTTGACAGTTCTGAAGCTTCTGTTGGTACACATGCAATAGCTGCATTTTGCATTCTTACTAAAATTGTATGATGTCTTAAGATCATAAGTGAACATTTGTCTCTTAAAAATGCCAGGAGCCTAGAAAATGTAAAATGAAGACCTAAATTAGACGAAAGTTCCTCTTACCAGCTACCTATTTCAGGTGGCATGTCACACTGAAGACACTCAAGTCCAAATGAATAAGTTGGTAATCACATCCTTATGGTAAGAAACTCATAGAATTTGGAATATTCAAGCAATTCAAGAACCTTTGCTGTACAAGCTGAACCAATCTCATTAGATGGTGTGTTATCACATGGCATTGTGCACATCCCCTTCATGTATAGCATAGACTGTCTACTTTTCATCCTAGATCTGATGACATACAAGGAAATTGGTTCTGTTCATGTCTAACATGTGTAAATGGGGAAAAAACAGGTTGTTCACCTGTAACTGTTGATCTGGAGGTGATCTGTTGTATTCATAATACTAGGTACTGCACCTGCGCAGGAACCTCACAAGCAGACTAACTAGCTCCTTGAGACGCTAGCTCCACCCAGCACGTGCTCCGTGCATCCTTTGAAATCGGCAGTTGGGGGCGACCTCTATTTAGTTTCTTACAGATTGCCCAGTGTAGACGATCTGATGTAGACTTCTAGGCTTTACTGTTGTAGGGATGGTTCTGGGAGGGTTTTATGAATACAACGGATCACCTCAAGGTGAGCAGCCTGTTTATCTGGACCATGGTCCGTTGCATTTATAATACTGGGTGATTAGCTAGCTTAGCCTCTGGTGGTGGGTCCAGTGAAGCTGCAACTATGGCAACACCCTCTTCAGCACACTTCTCCCAAATTCTGCTTGTCTTGCCATTCTCAAGTCAATGGCATAGTGCCTGATGAATGACTGCTCTGATGACCATGTCACTGCTGTGCAGATATCAGCCATCTTTATTCCCGACAGATGTGCTGCAGATGCTGCATACGCCCTTGTTGAATGTGCTCTAATGGTGTGCAGAGGATCAATTCCCTGCTGCTTGTAGGCACACACAATCAGCTCCACCAGCCAATAGGCTAATCTCTGACATAATAGAGGGAGGCTCTTGCTTCTCCACTTAAAGGCTACAAACAGCCTTCTTGTTTTCCATATTGCTCTTGTACTCTTCAGATAGTATAAAAGAGCATGGTGGACATCTAGAGAATGCAGTGCCTTCTCTAAAGCAGTTTCCAGTTTGTGGAAGAAGGTTGGTAATACAACCTCCTGGCTCAAATGAAAATCCGATACAACCTTTGGACAGAATTTCAGATCTAAGTGCACAACAAATACCTTATGAAGGTAGAACTGAGTGTGTGGCTGGTCCATCGTTAAAGCTGTTAATTCGCTCACGCGCTTGGCTGTAGTGATTTGCTGTTAAGAAGGTAACTTTCAGAGTGAGCACCTTCATGGCCGCTTGTTCCAGCAGCTCAAAAGGAGACTCCGTTAGAGCTGATAGCACCAATGACAAATCCCAAGGTTCTACTGGCTGCCTAATCAGGGGATATAGATTGTTCAGGTTTTTCATTAAGCGCTTGCATTCCGGATGCAAGAACACAGCTATTCCACCCCAGCCCTTGTGTCTAGAAGAACTGGCTGTCAGATGGATCTTTAGTGATATGTTAGCCAGGCCTCTCATCTTCAAGGTGGTCATATATAGGAGCACCTGTTTCACCATGGCTTCTAATGGCTGGAAATTGCTCTTCCTTGCATAGTTAGCAAACTGCCTCCACTTATTGCCATAATTGCGCCATGTAGACAGATGCCTGTTGGTTCAATAGAATAACTGGCTGTGGTGGGTGAAGGTATAGGAAGCCCTTGGACCACCTGTGTTGAAATGCATCACTGAGGGATCCTCTACCTATTATAGCACGAGAGCAGAACTTTGCACACTTTCTGTTGGCAGCCGTCACAAATAAGTCCACTGTTGGAAGACCCCACATGTTGAAAACTTTCTGGAGGTAGGTGCTGTTGATCTCCCACTTGTGACGTTGGTCGTATTGCGCTGTCCGACTGAGGCCATCGGCCAATACGTTGTCTACTCTTATGTGTATGGCCAGTGGATAGATCGCATGAGCAATGCACCATTCCCAAATTCTCATGCTTAGGGTGCATGAGATGTAGACACCGTGCCACCCTGCCTGTTGAAGTAGGCAATGGCTGTTGTATTGTCCACCTGGACCTGTGTCACTGTGTCTCTCAAAATGGGTTTGAATGCTTTCAAAGCCAGAAACAGCGCTTGCAACTCCAGATAGTTTATATGCTGCAGCCTGCAGCTTGGACCACTTCCCCTGAACACAGTGGTCTCCACAATGCACCTCCCCAATCCTACTAGGGAGGCATCTGATGTCTCCCACCGCGTTAGCGGTGAAAAGGGACTTCTCCCAACAGATTCTTTTCTGTCATCCACCAATGCAGGGAGTCTAGCACTGAATTGTCAGGTACACCTTCTGGCTGTCCAGATTTGGCCAGAGGTTCCTCAAGAACCATCTTTGAAGTGGCCTCATGTGTAGGCATGTATACAGTACTGTCGAATTGCAAGATGCCATTAGGCTCAGCAAACTCTGTATTTTCTCTGCCCACTGTCTTGGAGTGAGCATAAACTGCTGAACAAGGCTTGTGATCTGTTGACAGCGCTCCACAGGTAAGTATGCTCTTTTTGTGCCCATGTCCAGCACTGCCCCTATAACGTTTAGGCATCTTTGTGGCTCTAATCTCAACTTCTTCTAATTGATATTGATTCCTAGATTCTGCAGCAGCAGAATAATGGAATGGATCTACAAAACTAACTCTTCTCTGTTGGCTGCTGATCAGAAGCCAGTCGTCGAGATATGGGTAAACCACAAGCCCCTGTGTGCACAAATAGACTAGTACTACTGCCATGACCTTCGTAAAAATGTGGGGGGCGGTCGACATTCTGAAGGGCAAGACCGCATATTGGTATACCGCATCTCCTACTGTGAACCTGAGATATTTGCAGTGACTCTCCTGAGGATTCACATGAACGTAAGTGTCCTTAAAATCTAACATTGCCGCCCACTCCTCCCTGGCTAGGAAGGGTACAATTACCTGCAACGTTGTCATTCTGAACTTTGTGGCCAAAATGAACCAATTGAGCCCCCAAATATCCATGATTGCCCTAATTCCTTTGTCCCGCTTTGTAATTTGGAAGTAGCAGGAGTAGAACCCTGACAATCTGTCTGTCCACTGCACTGGCACAATAACCTGTTTCTCTAGAAGCACCCGCACTTCTTTTAGAAGTACTTGTGTGGCTTTTGTATTTCATACCTGAGAATGGAGACAGAATCCTGAACTCTATCATATACCTAGTCTGTATGATTCTGAGTACCCAACTGATCGTTGTTCTGTTTTGCCATGCTTGGGCATGGCTTGCCAACTTGATGGAGTTGTTGGCAACTACGAAGCAGATGCTGGGTGCTTCAAAAATTGGTTGTTGGCAATTGTGGTGTTGATAATTGGGCAGTGGACTGACCACTAAATCAAAGGCCCTGCTTTGTGTTGCCCTTGTTAGTTCAGGCACGCTGGTTCTTATTTCTTCGGCTGAACCCCTTCGATCTTTGGAAGGGTCTATACTGCCTTTTAAAATCTCAAAGCTATTGGTATTTAAAAGGCCTCTGCTGGCCATACGTGTGATTACGTGAAGCTGAAGCTGTGGAGTTGCAGGAGACTGCACTGGAGTTCATGCCGATGACAGTAGAAGTTGCTTCCTCAATGTCGAGGGTTGGTTCAATGTCGACATCTTTGACGTTGAGTTAAACGATTCTACAGACGGCACTTGTGATGTCACAGCCTTTGATATCAAGCCCAATGATGTCAAAGCCCTCTATGCCATCACTGTTGTAGCCTTCGATGTTGTGGCCCTCGATGTCGAGCCCTCCTTCGATGCTGAACGCTCCAACACTGGGATTCTCGACGTGGACACAGATGTCGTCTTTGGTGTTGAGGGCTGTTGAACCAGGCTCATCACCGGCATTGAGACGTCTGACTCCCATGCTGGGTTGCATTCCTGCATCGACATCTGTGATGGTGTAGCACTCAAAGCCACACTACAGTGTTTCCTCTGACTCAGATTCCCATTTTCTCTTCTTTTCTTTATGACTATGTGATTTTGAAGATACTTCCTTTGGTCTTTTGAAAACAGTCGGACATCCCGGTTGTAGACTGCTCCTTGGCAGTTCTGTGGGCGGTCAACACTGGGGTCAGTATCGAGATAGACGTCAACGATGGACTCAGTCTTGGATCATAGAGTGCTGCTTTTAGGCGCAGTGCTCTGTTCTTCATTGTTTGCTTAGAAAAAGAACAGCAAATCTTACAGGACACAGTGTTGTGCTGCTCCCCCAGACACAGCAAACACGAGTCATAGTAGTAAGTTGAGGGCAATTTTGCCTGACACTCTACACACAGTTTGAGCATTTTCTTCTCCATGCTGAGCCCCAATGGGGCGAAACACCTCCACGGCTGGTAACTTACAAAAGCCTTTTAAGTCCGTTTATTTTCTTAGTCGTGGAATCATCAGGCAAAGAATAGAGGTCAAAGTCCGTTTAAAAGAAGTTTAGTAGTCTATATTCTTTAGTTGAACCAAGGAACTTTCCACCGAGGTGTGAACACTAAGGTGGTCAAAAAGAAATTAAAGGACGCCCCCCAACCACTGATTTCAACAGACGCATGGAGCACATGCTGGGCAGAGCAGGCATCTCAAGGAGCTAGTTAGTCTGCCCGTGAGGTTCTTGTGCAGGCGCAGTACCCAATATTATGAATGCAACGGATCACGATCCAGATAGAACAGTTCTTGAACTGTTCTCAGTGGATGAGTTGTCTAACATGGACAAGCCCACAGATCCAGCCATCAGGTTAAATGACTCAAGTCTTGTGAGGATTAAGTTGGCCAAGAGACTGATTTGCACACAAGGAATACCTGAAAAATGCCATCAATGTGAGGGAAGCTGTTTAGCTTGTGCAGTAAAGAGTGTGTAAAAATGCTAAGCATCCTAAATTAGAGGGAGATGTTAAATTTCACAAGCCTTACATGCTACAAGGAGGCTCTGCATCTTCTAGGTGCTTTACGAACAGTTTCTGATGATGATTTTTAACCTAGGGAACAGACTGAAGAAACCTGTCCTTCTACCCTTATTTTCCTGCCCCCACATAAGATGGTTTAAAATAAATCCAGTTATGATCCTGAAGAGAAGCCTTATTTAAACCAGGCTCCAAACAGTCAGAACATACCCATATTCATTTTAAACAGGGTTAGCAGTAGTTGCAACAGGAAGTCAGGGCAAAGGTGACTGCAACTGCACAGCCTATTGCCAATTTCTAAACCCTAGCTTTAGAAACTGGAAATTTCTTTAGAAATCCCATTGGTCCACTTGTATCCCTAAATGCATATTGGTCTCATGCAACAATCATTAAAACTTCTTAAAGATTTAAGAAGTGGATGCTACTCCACTTTGGGGGAGGGGAAACTAGTTCTTTTTGAAGCTGGAGTGTCTAAATAATCTTGCAGGAGTGCCACACTGATCATATGCAGCAGACTTTAAAGAGAAAATATATGTAACTAAAGATATTTGTAAATGAAACTGCACCCATAATTGAGAAAATCTAAGTGTAGACAGACAATACTTGCCAGATTTCATGTTAGCTTCAGGTCCTTAGCACAGCACCTTTTGCAAGTCGCATGATAGTAAACAAAAGGAACAGCAGCCAACCACTTAACACAAAACTTGATTTAACTTTATTTTTCCCTATAGTCAACAACGGGTCTGCATTGAGCTTTAAAGCAACAAAAGTAAAATAATCTCAATGACAAAGGGTCAGAAATCCAGATTGTTATTTTGTGAAAATGTTGCCTCTGCATTATTGATCAAATAACCTCTTTTCTCAAAAATGAATTTACAAATAAAAATTATACATCTGAGGAGAAGTCAGCAGTAACATCCTCACTGAACAGATAGTTATTTTGTTTGGAAGGTACATACTATTCTGCTTTACACCAATATATCTGGTATAAGCCATTTCCTATATCAAAATTAGATCCTGTGGCTATCGCATGAAATCCCTCCCCATCTTTTTAAACTTTATTAAAATAACTAAAGAATGTTCAAGTTTGTAGAGTTTCCTATAGTTGGAAAGTGAACATGGTCAATCTCCATTTGTATTTTAGTGCACTTGATAAATTGTCTTTAGTAAAATATAAAAGACAGTAAATATTCAAGCAGACGTTTCATCAACTGAAGCACTAAATAAAAATATGGAGATAAGGTAGTCATTTCCAAATACCCAATCCCATGGGGGGAAAAACCCGGCTAGGTTTTTAAACCTTCTGCCTTTAATAATAGCCACAGAAAGAGTTTGGATACTTGTCAATTTTTCTTTAACAGGCCAAATTATTGTAAATATGTAGCTAAACAAGCAAGTTCTGAACACACCAGGTCCTAAGGTGCTCAGTAGCATTCATTACTGTCGTGTCAGATTTAAGATACAAATGTAGCCCTTGTATCTATCTACTCTGTGCAAGATCTGCCCTGCATATTTCAGGAACACACCTGCATAAGGGCAGCAAGACCTCTTCTCAAAACAAATCACATCATCCAATTATATAATCTGTCCCGTGATTAGTGAAATTGCAGCTTGGTTTACAGTCCTGAACACAACATACAGCAATAGAAGAGTACATAGAATTAAATCTTGTAAAATAAATACCTCAAAAGGAGTTGTTCTAGTAGCTGAATATAAAAATATCCACACTTCTGCAAGTGTCAGACTGAGAATAGTCAATTCATACATTTCACCATTCCAGTTAAGATATTGCTGTTCAGCTGGATTTTAAAAACTGACAAGTATGCATGTGCCAAGGACCGAATTAAAGGGCTCTTTGGTGCAATCAGTCCAAATTCTCAATAGATTGGAAGGATAATATGTACCAATAAAAAAAAAATTCTGCTGCTAGACCTGGACAGCAGCTCTGTCTTGCTTCACAATACAAATCTAAAACAGCTGTTCTCAATAAGCCAAAAAAATTATTTTTCAAGTCAGACATTGCCTGAAAGTTTTGTACAATAATCTGGACCAATGATGGTTCTGTACCCTCATGTTGCTGTGAAACATGACTTGAGCTAAAAAGGCAAAGACTGGTTATCTCAAGGACAACTGCTTCATATTAGCAATCAGAACAGTGTATTTAAACTGTCTTCCTGTTGGGTCTCTTGCCTTTCTTTAAAATTAGTTTATTCTTAATGTAGCCACGCTTCCTTTTGGCAGTCTAAAAAGAAAAACAGAATAGTGTATTAGTTAATTATAACCATGTTTTTGCATTGCTCTTGAATCCCCTTATACTAGGTGTATTTGTCAGGGCTGGGAAAGTGGCAATGGCACCGAGGGATCTAGAAATTGGGACCTAGCACCTAAGTATCAAGTTTTTCCAGCCCTGACATCTGGTGATAATTGTTGGGTACACTACACATTTGAGGACTAAAGAATATTAACATTGGTAAACTTAGTTATGGAAGAGATTCAGCCACTGGAAATTTCCAGCAGTTGGATGTATTTTAGAATATTCTGTCATTTCATGAAACCAGTGTGTACACCTTTGAAGAGTTGTGTTGATGCCACTATAACCTTCAGCACCATTTCTAAATTGCGAGCATTGTCAAACCAGACATCTCTGAGAAATTGGGCTGAAACGTTTTCTCAAGGGGAAGGATCTAGAGTTAGTCATGACCATTACCACAGAAATAGATGAGACAAGTTAGTCCTGAAAAAACTTAAACCCCATTAACTGAGAATTCGCGTTTTGGGTGGTATAAAAATGTGTTAGATAGATAGATAAATAAAAAATTAATTTCAGTGGAATTTAGTCATGACTGAAGATGGATCCCGACCATTGTAATTTGAGTCAAATGGAAGCTATCCCAACATAGATTTCTAAGTTATTCTGGAGAAGACATCTGGCACAATCTGCTTAATATGGTACATGTTTCCAAAATAAAGCATAATACAACACCATGTTTCTCTCCAGTTGTGACCTGTAGAGCTCTTTTATGCTGATTGTATGTACAGTAACTAAATGGATAGGTGTTAGTTACACTGAAATCCAGTCAAGTACTACTAGAGTCATGTACTGAAGAACAGCAGGCAGTCTAAATTGTGTGAAATTTATTTCAAACAACTGATATTAATACTGTTAAGTGTCTGTTTGCCACAGGAAAGAGGAAGGGAGATAGCAAAGATGGCTTTGTCATATTGTGGTGTGGTGTGTACCAACTGAATCTGGCACCCATTTCCTTTATCACTGACATGCAGATATTTTGGCACTAGATAAACAGGTTGCTTACCTGTAACTTATGATCTGGATGTGATCCGTTGTATTCATAAGAACTGGGTTTCTGCGCCTGCGCAGGGACCTCCCGGGCTGACTAGCTAGCTCCTCTTTGCGCCCCGCCCGTCTGCACGTGCCTTGCAGCTTCCGTTAGAATCGACGGTTGGGGCGCCTCTCCTTCAGATTTCTCGCAGACCGCCATATAAATGACGATCCGCACACCAGCATCCACTAGTCCAGGCATTCTGCAGCGGGGCCGGCTGGGAGGGACTTATGAATACAACGGATCACATCCAGATCATAAGTTACAGGTAAGCAACCTGTTTATCTGGATTGTGATCCATTGTATCCATAAGAACTGGGTGTTTAGCAAGCTACCCCATAAGGAGGCGGGTGCAGATGACCCCCAGCTATGCCAACACACGTTTCAACACTGATCTTCCAAAATTCGCCTCCCTAGCCATCCGCAGATCCAAAGCATAATGCTTCACGAATGGTAGATGCGATGACCATGTCGCCGCCAGGCAGACATCTGCCATTTTAATGCCTGACAGATGTGCCGCAGACGTTGCGTAGGCCCTAGTAGAGTGAGCCCGAACCGTCTTTGGCGGTGTTATCTTCTGGCTTTTATAGGCGAGGAAAATCAGTTCCACTAGCCAGTGAGCAAGTCTCTGGCGAGAGATTGGACGGCCCTTGCTACGCCCCCGGAAGGAGAGAAAAAGCTTTTTACTCTTCCTAAAGCCATGAGTTCTCTCCAAATAGTATAGGAGTGATCTACGCACGTCCAACGTGTGGAGGGCCTTCTCTAAGTCTGTCTCTGGACTACTGAAAAAAGTTGGCAGCACTATGTCTTGATTTAAGTGGAAATCTGTTACCACCTTTGGCAGGAATCTCGGATCGAGACGCATCACAACCTTGTGTGGATAGAATTGAGTGTAGGGTCTATCCATCCGCAGGGCCGTCATCTCGCTCACTCTCTTAGCCGATGTAATGGCTACCAAGAATGCCACCTTCAAAGTCAGAAACTTTAGCGGAATAGTCGCCAGTGGCTCAAAGGGTGCCTCCGTTAGGGCGGAGAGTACTAAAGACAGACTCCACTGCTCCATTGGGCTGCGCACAGGAGGGTAAAGGTTATTTACACCTTTCAGGAAACGCTTACATTCCGGGTGGGAGAAAACCGTGGACCCATCCCATCCCCTGTGCTTTGACGAGATTGCAGCCAAATGCAGCTTAATGGAGACATTCGCCAATCCACTCAGTTTGAGCGATGTCAGGTAACGTAGCACATCCCGAGGGGTCGCACGCAATGGCGTGACACTCTTCCCCCTCATATAACTCTTGAAGCGGTTCCACTTGCAGGCATAACTGCGTCTTGTCGACGCACGCCTACTGTTTAGTAAGATGTTGTTTAATAGTTGATTCTCCAAGCGGTCAGCTTGAGAGAGTGCACATCGGGGTGTAACACCTTTCCGTGTTCTCTTTGCAACAGGTTTGGAGCCCTGGGGAACTTGTGGAACACTGAATGAGACATTCCCAGAAGTGTGGCAAACCACGGCTGGCGCGGCCACCATGGGGCCAGAAGTATGCATTTCGTTTGGTCCCGCAATATCTGCGCAACCACACGGCCCATTAACGGCAGCGGGGGAAAAAGATATAACAGCCCCGTCTTCCAGGCCCGTTGAAAAGCATCCCCCAGGGATCCCTGGCCTATGCCCGCACGCGAACAATAATTGGCACACTTTTTGTTGGCAACCGTGGCAAATAAGTCTATCGATGGGACCCCCCAGATCTCGAACACCCTGTCGAGATACATCGGGTTGATTTCCCACTCGTGTCTTTGGTTGAAACTGATGTCCCTGCTGAGCCTGTCGGCCAAGCAGTTGTCTACACCCTTTATATGTATTGCCACCGGGTGAATTGAATGTTGAATG
The DNA here is from genome assembly GCF_027244095.1 of Hemicordylus capensis. NCBI lineage: Eukaryota > Metazoa > Chordata > Lepidosauria > Squamata > Cordylidae > Hemicordylus > Hemicordylus capensis. Next base: position 104,493,081 of record NC_069662.1, read on the forward strand.
CACCAGTCCCATATTTTTCTCGCAAGTAGGCAAAGAGACAGTGACACTGTCCCCCCTTGATGGTTGAGGTAGGCAATTGCCGTCGTGTTGTCCAACTCCAGCTGTACTGACCGTCCCCTTATCATAGGTTCGAATGCCCTTAGGCCCTGAAACACAGCCAATAGCTCCAAGTAATTTATATGCTGAAGTCTCTGCAACTGGGTCCATGTCCCCTGCACGCATACGCTGGTGCAATGCGCACCCCAGCCCGCCATCGAGGCATCTGTCGTTATCCGGGAGGTGGGCTCCTTGGACACAAACTCGACTCCTTTGCCCAAATTGTCCATGTCTAGCCACCACCCCAGGCTGGCGAGGACATGTTGTGGTAATGTCAAGTGCATATTTTGGCCATCCACATTGGGTCGGAAGTTGTGGAGAAACCAATGCTGCAATGTGCGCATGCGGAGGCGCGTGTGTGACACCGTTGCGGTGCATGATGCCATCAAACCCAACATCCGCTGGATTCGAACCGCTGGCTGCCGTGGAGTCCTCTGAAAGTGACGTATGAGTTCGTGCATTTGGGTAATTCTTTCCGCAGGTAAGAACGCCCTGGCCAATTTCAAGTCCAGCACCGCTCCGATGAAGTTCACTCGAGTCATGGGTTCGAGTCTCGACTTCTTCCAATTCACATTGATGCCGAGGCACTCCAACAAGGCTAGCAGCATCTGCACTTGGCAGGTCAGCAAACTCCTGTCGTGGCTCACCACGAGCCAATCGTCTAAATACGGATACAGCCTCAAGCCCTGAGTTCGCAGGTGGGCTACAACCACCGCCATCACCTTTGTGAACACTCTGGGCGCAGTAGAAAGTCCAAATGGAAGCACCACATATTGATAGATCTGTGCCCCTACTGTAAACCGGAGGAACTTGCGGTGACTCTCCTGTATCCCGATATGAAAATAAGCGTCCTTGAGATCCAGAGTAACTGCCCACTGTTCGTTCACCAGCAGAGGCAGAATTCCCTGCAGCGTCACCATTCTGAATTTCCTGGTCCGAATGAAGAGGTTGAGCCCCCTCAGGTCCATTATGGCTCTTATTCCACCGTCTCTCTTTGGTATCTGGAAATACTGGGAATAGTAGCCGGTCAGTCTGTTCGCCCATTGCACCCGCGTGATCGCCTGTTTCTCCAGCAGCACCTTGACCTCCTCCCGCAACACCTCCGTGGCCGGCGTATAGACCAGTCCAGAGAAGGGAGGCCTTGTCTCGAACTCCAACGCATATCCAGTCTGCACTATTCTCAGTACCCACCGGTCGGATGTTATGTTGTGCCATGCTGGCGCACGGCTTGCCAGTTTGATGTTGATCCTGGCAACTACAGGGCCGATGTAGTGGGTCCTGGATTGTAGCGTTGGACTTAATTGGCTGCTGCAAAACTGATGCAGTGGACGAACAGTCCCGTCAAAAGCTCTTGCTGGAAGCGTCCTTGTCGCCTTGACGTGCTGTTTTTCCTTTTTGTTTTTGGTTAAAGCCCTTACCGCGTTGGTAAGGTCTGAATTGTTTTCGGTATTCCTTGCGGTCCCGATACCGATCACTCTTTCTCTGATAATAAGTGCGGCTCCTTGCAGTTGAGCTGGAACCGCTGGAAGGCACCATAAAGGTGCGGGCAGTGAATTTAGATTTTTTTAACGTCTCCATTGACGTGTCCGTGTCCTCATGGAATAAACCTTTGCCGTCAAATGGCAAGGACTCGACTTTCTCCTTCATGTCTGCCTGCAGGGTTGCTGAGCGAAGCCACGCATGCCTGCGCAAGCTCACTGCCGTCACCATTGCTCTCGATTCCGTCTCCGACAAGTGTTTAAATGCGCTCAGTTGTTGGCGCGTTATTGCCGTTGTTCTTTCGTACACATCATTAAATCTCCATTGGAAGTCCTCCGGAGACAAAGAGGATGAATCCTGTAAGAGCGCATCCCAAAGTAAATGGTTATAGCGTGCCATACACGCCGCATAATTAGCAATACAAATTGCTAAACTGGAGGTGCTATAGATCTTTCGACCCATAACGTCCATTTTCCTCCCCTCTTTGTCAGCAGGCGTGGAATGACGGTGTCCACTCTTGGTGGATGAAGCGCAACTGACAACCAAGGAGTTCGGTATAGGATGACGTAACAGGTAAGAGTTCTCTCCTTCAGTCACCCTATACAAATTTTCAATGCGCTTGGAAGTCGGAGCCCCGACCCCCACTGAGTCCCATGCCACCTTCGCAGCCTTGTCTATCCCAGGAATCATGGTGAGGGCAACAGGATGCGAAGTCTTAGACCGCTTCATCATATTATAGACCGGGTCAGCAACGTCCGCATCCGGAGAGCTTACGTCCATGCCCAGGGCTTCAGCGATGTCCCTTATGAGGATATGGTAAGCTTTCAATTCCTCAGTTGGCGAGGTGGATAGTTTTGGTGGCACATCCGAAGGGGGGTCAGACCTACGACTGATATCATCTCTGTCAGAGGCTGGTCCCGACTCATCGTCCTCACTGTCATCAGAGGGTGAAGATGATGGTTCAGAAGGAGGAGGTGTTGCTTTCCTCTTTCTTTTCCCAGCAGGTTTTTCTGGCATCCTCGTCTGGACCACAGGTAATTGTGAATTCTCTGGAATGTAGGTTTGAACTTGCACCAATGGTGTTTGTATAGGCAAGTTCACAGACGGCCCCTGATGGTCTGCATGCTCTGACTGCAGCAGCGGCTGAGCAAGTTGTCCAGCCTGCACAAAATTCCGCAGCCCTTGCACTGGTTGCATTTCTACCTGTGCCGCTTTCCAACGCAAGAACTCTGCATAATCATCCGGCACCCCATGGTGGAAACCGCAGGAATGAGTTGGCTGCAGCATTGTAGAGCACCCGACATCGGTTCTTGGATCCTGGACCACTGCTGGTGTCAGTGAGGCAACATGAGGCAGATCAGCCAGCTCTCCACCTCCAGGACCCTCGTCTAAGCCTGTCGACAGGAAGCCGCGAAACGTCGCACCCGAGGGTGTACTCGAACTCGACTCCAGCAGTTCTCTAAGTCCGTCCCCGTGTGTAGCCAGACTCGGAGTCCTTGGCGTCGAGGGGGACTGTGCCGGCGTCAATGCCGGTGACAAAAGATGAGGAATCCTCCTCAATGTCGAAGCCGTCAACACCGATGAAGGAGCAGTGTTCACATTCAATATCTGCTCCGGCACCGTGGACGCCGACGGAGGAATGGCATACACCGCCTGGGCAGTTATGGGAGGCTCCGATGCCGAGACTTGCAAATGTCTCGACGCCGATGTCGATTCCAATGTCGACGCCTGTCCCAGACTGCCTTGGTCCAATCTCGATGTCGGCGCTGGTGTCGACGTCGAGACTAACGTCGATGTCGAAGCCGAGACCATCCTGACCGTCGATACCGGAGGTGTCGACGTCGAGGCTGTAGGGGACTCAGCCGAGTCCACGTCGTAAATCTGTGCTGCCGTCGGTGAGGGAGTTCGATGTCGAGACTCCTCACGATGGCGACCTTCCCTCTCAGAAGCATGACGATCTCTATCCTTATGCTTCCGTTTTTTGGAAACCTCCTTTGGTTTCTTAAACAGAGTGTCAACAGTGGTTTTAGACTGCTTATCAGCAGACCCACTGGAACCCAATCCCGGGGAGCTTGACGCACCGGACTCCTTCGACATCGAAGCTCCCGATGTTGAACCGGAACTCATCGACGCCGACGGACGAGGAGTTGGCGGCCGAAGTGCCTCCTCGTATAACGCAGCTCGAAGCCTGAGAGCTCTATTTTGCCTAGTTTGTTTTGAAAACGAGCAGCATATCTTACATGCCGCCGTGTTATGATTCTCTCCTAGGCACATCAAACAGGCGTCGTGATAATCAGTCGAAGGCAACTTTGCTCGACACTTTTCACATCGTTTGAATGTCTTCTTAGCTTCCATTGTCCAAATGCCGTTCCGAGTCAAATTCAGTAAACAATCTTAGGAACAAACAAAGCAGAGTCCGTAATCAAGTCCGTTCACCGTTCCGAGTCAAAACCGTCCTGTACAAACTTCGAAGTTAGAATCAGAGTCCCAAATCAAGTCCGTTGTTCGTTCTGAAGTCAAACCAATTAATCCGCTCAGTAGAGAATAGTCAAACAGTCCGAAGTCAAAAGTTTTGATAATAATTGAGGAGCAACAGCCAAGAGGTGTAAGCGCTTTGGCGGTCAAGAGAAAACTGAAGGAGAGGCGCCCCAACCGTTGATTCTAACGGAAGCTGCAAGGCACGTGCAGACGGGCGGGGCGCAAAGAGGAGCTAGCTAGTCAGCCCGGGAGGTCCCTGCGCAGGCGCAGAAACCCAGTTCTTATGGATACAATGGATCACAATCCAGATCATGAAGCTTTACATGGATATGCTACAGAGATTGTGGGCAGGATACCTTATTAAATGCAGTGAACATAATCTCAGAACTGTTTAGATGAAAAGCATCCTTATTCCAAATTAAGCTCACACTGCACTTTGAGGGGAGGGGAAATTTCACAGGCTGTCTGTTCTCTGAAAGCAAATACTAATAGAAACAAGGCTTGCAGGTGAATGAAACTGCAGTTTACATTATGCTTGACTAATTAGCACGTTTCTCCAAAACCAGAAATGTAGTTTATCATAAGGACTTCAAATGAAGACAAGATAACTGGTTGAAAAAGGTGCACTTCAGTATACAGCAAGTGTAAACTAGACTTTGCAATGTGTCATTTGGAAAGATGTTCTAGGCTCACTGACAAAGTAATTTGAGCACACACTAAGAATATACATTTAACTACATATATGTTTAGTTAAAAACTAACTAAAACGCTTGGTACTGCACTCAAATATTTACACGATTCACCAATTATGCCAGAATAAAATCACTGTTTAATACTGTACTGACACAGCCAGCTGGTACATTCCATCCTCTGGAATTAGCTGCAAAGTGTGTGTGTGTGTGTGTGTGTGTGTGCACGCACATGCACAGTTAATATTAGGCCTTTAATGGTAAACACTACCAACTTTTTGCCATTACTGTAACATATGAATGTAAGTGATAGCTGTGTGTAATGATTGTTTTTTAAAGTGCAAGAATATGCATGGCTTATCTCCCATGCAAAGCAGCAACATGAATGTTTCCAAGCAGATGCTCTGTACATGCAGGGAAGTCAGGAGCAAAGCAGAAGCACCCGATAGAGCAAACCCAGGGACAAAGGAGGAAACAATAGAGCAGATGGCTTCTATACCACTTGTGTGCACAAATACCATGAATGTAGAAGCCAGAAGTTTTTATAGGGGTTAAATAGGGATGTGTACATACAGCCTTACCATCCAGCCACAAGAGTGTTCATTCCAATTTAGTTCCCAGTTTATTTACCTTTGAATTTGTTACACATTCAGCTAAGTCAATAAAATGGATGCACTCTGCCCTAAAATCTATATGTCTGTGAAGTGACCTTACTAAGTGATAATACCACTGATTTATTAATTGGTAGCCCTTGCAAAATTCACATTGCCACTGTTCTTTTAATAAGGTCCAAGTTATTGGCCGATATCTAGACTAACACTGTACAAGCCGAGAAGTGTTCTGCATGGGCAGCGGGGGAGGCGAGAGGCGATTTTTGCCAATCTCTTCCTTCTGCAGATGCCTCTGTCTCCAGAAAATAGTGCCTGAGGATTGTAGGACCTTGAAGGACATGTTTTTGAGAGCTGAGATCAGAAAAAACCCACCGCCCAACACACAGTACATTAGGGCTGTACAACTTCGGCCCTCCAGCTGTTTTTGGACCACAACTCCCATAATCCTCATCCACAATGGCCAACAGTCAGGGTTGATGAAAGTTTTTCCAACATCTCCAGGAGGGCCCAAGTTGTGCAGCCCTGCACTACAAGCAGGGAACTTTTTTAGAAACATGCAATGTTGGGCTGGATATCATTCATTGATTTGATAAGTTATGGCAAAATTCAAGGGAATTTCTCCTTTAAAAAGGCTCTCCCTGCTGTCCCATGCCTGAAAAGTTTAACACTCACTAGACTAGAAAAACACAAAAACTGTGTGTAAAAAACATGGTGTTTGAGTGAGATAATTTCAAAAAAAGAGTAAGAAGCCAGACACTCAAGCTGTCAACAAGAACTCCAGGTTTAATTATTTTACAAAAACAAAAACATTCTGAAGTTTCTAGGCATCAGTTCCCACTTTTCAGAAAGACACTTCCACATTTTACTCAGCGAGCTGCCATAGTTACTGAAACACTACTAATGTATTTTAGATAGTATACTGTGTTACATTTAGCTGGGGATTTTAAGGGACTTTTAAACAGCCTTTGAAATCTGCCAATTAGCATCAATAATATTTCATTGTCCTCACATGCTCAATTACTCAGAGTGTTCGCCACTGTTACCATCAGGCAGGTCTGATGGTCAAAAGGAACTCTCTGGCTAGTGGAATGAACTAATCATATAGCTAATATGTTTGTGTAGCACTATAAACCTCTTTTGAAGTACTTCATTGGGAACCCACCTTTTTTGACAAATACTTCTGTTTCGGTAAAATGTTGGTTAGTCTAGGCTTATGATCCAGTATCTCTCTGTTGTCTAGCCGTTTCACTTTATATATTCTAACAAGCCAGTGCTCTGATGTGAAGGCTTCTTCCAAGTGTTTAAACTTAATGTCCTTGTTGCCAATTTCAGCATTGCGTGTGCGATCAAATCCTGGAGGTGTCCGAAAATCCAGCTACAAAGTTAATGCCACACATTAGGTTGAAGGTACAGAACGCTGTATATACACCAAGTTCTATTCACAAGTTTTGCTTTGCAGTGTATCCTATCATTTTGAAATTTGTTTAACAACAGATAGATGTTACATAAGCCTAACTTCAATCACTACATTACAATATAAAACCACAATATTCAATTGTTCTGGCCTCATATTAAACATTTAAATGTTTGATTCCTGTCTGCTGGTAATAATTCTATTATTTGTATAGATTCAAAGTTTTTGCAGTGCAAACAAAGAATACAAAAGGGTCGTTTATCTAGATTTCAGTATTGCTTTGATTTATAGATGTGCAATCTCTCCCTAGAGCCAAGCTTGAGAGCTCAAAATGGGGGACCTGAAAGTATTTTAAAACACTTCTATATGCTCCCTTTCCCTCAAGGAGGACTCAAAGTAGTTTACAACATACACAGAGTTACACTGCTTACCATCCAACTCAATGGCTCACATGTACAGTGACACCAGCGCAAGAGTTAGTGAGAGCAAATCTTGGTGTTGCTGCAGGCCCTGAGCCTGCTGGAAAGACTTTGGTGGTGGGTCAAGGGACCTTCAGCAACAATGTGAGCCAAGTCAGGGTGGACTAGGGGGCATGGAGGAGGAAAGGCATGGAAACTGGCCCCCAAACCTCAGCAACTCCTTTTCAGCAGGCTCAGGGGCCTGCACTGGCACTGGGAGGTGCTCATGCTAGTCTTCTGCTAGCATCCCAGCGCATGTGAACCAAGACCTCTATAGTGCCAGCTTGTTTCTCCACAGTAAGTACTAATGTTTACAATGACTGTAATAACTGCAGCATATCAAAACAAGAAGTATCCAGTCAAGTAATACTCCTTTCATCTGCCTTGCAAAAGTTCTGGAAATTTTATTTAAAACATTTATACCCCACCCCTCCAGCACACTACTGCTCATGGCATCTCACAACATTAATAAAAAGATACAATGTAAAATAAGACTAACCATGCTAACCAAATTTAAGTTAATCACGTTTAAGTTAAAAACCAGGCTAAAACCACATTAAAAAAAAATTTTTTTTTAAGTTCCAAATTAAAAGTTATTTTAAAAGCTAAAAATTAAGAACTATAAAAATATAAGCCAAACAGTTCTACCAATACTTTATGCCTGCCTGATCCCATAACTTGGGACCATTCTGTGGGCCTGCATGCTGCTTCACTGTTATGTTGGAGAAGGGTTACATGTGCTCTTTTAAATATGACTTCTTATCCTTCTGGTGAGGCTTCGCATCTCATTGCTATGCATTATACTATACTAAAAATCTAGTAATGTGTTTGATGCTAATTTTCAGAGGGAAAAAACGGAAATACGTTGTCAGGATAGCTGTTAAAACATCTAATGATAGGTCTCACAAGTAACATTTTACTAACCTGCATTTCTCCAAATCTGTAATACGACATTTTATACATGAGGCAGTTTAGTAAAGTCGGAGAACCTGCTTTATCCACCCGAAACTCTCCTTGTGGAGTAAAGTAGTCACTTTCCTTTAAGGAAAAAGGAAATAAAGTTACCACCACCATCTTTCAGAGAAAGGATACCGAAATATATCTGGCTAAAGTTCCGATACCTGCTCCTAAGAACTGACTGAACTACCTGCAGATGAATGTGAATCTTGTTTTTTCAGAGGAAAGAATCTGGGAGTTGAATCAAGCCTAAAAGTTTGCGCTCCATGCCCTCCGCCCTGTGACCTAGAACTGAATCCACCCTAAAATTTCTTGATTGCCTTGAGCTTGAACTACAAGTGAACCCATACGTTCAAAGGTTCGAAATTGCAAAGGGCATTAGTTCAAACTGGCTTAACAGTCAGGCTCTCTGAAGCTTCTTTTGATGGGGTGGGGTAAGGACTTCTCCACTCCAGGTTATTCTCCAAGTCATCTGAAGAGAAGGGGAGGAGCAGGAGAGATTGGCAGACAGACTCTAGGAATTGTAACACATATGGCACAGAAATTAAGATGGGCACCTTAATGTGCAATTTCCACTGCTTTATAGTGCAAGTGAAAATGAAAAGTATCTTAACTCTAATCTTAAACAGAAGTTTGTGGATGACTGAATAGAGTTTCATTACAGGCAAGAGAGTTCAATATTTCTGCATGAAATGTATCTAAACCAGTTACTAAATCACTCTAATGGCTTGACTCCTGGCTACAATGCTAATTTGCAATAGCAAACCTAATGCATTTGAGTATTCAAGTGTCTGATTACTGCTTTGCTGTTACTGGATAATATCCAAGTGTAACTTTATATTTCTTTCTTCTCTCTCACAAGCACTCAGAATAGATTCTAACCTGATCATCTTCACAATGATTCTATCAGGTATGTTATGCAGGGACACTGCTTTGCTAGTGGAAAAAACAGGTTGCTCACCTGTAACTTATGATCTGGAAGAGATCCGTCGACATCCATAAGTATGGGAATTCTACGCCTGCGCAGGAACCACGTTGTAGCAATGCCGCCGCTGGTTGAAGAGTCCAAGCTCCGCCTCCAACATCTAGAGCATGCTATTTAAAGGTGGGCTGGGCGCCATGTTCCTCAGTTCTTAGATGACCACCATGAAGGATGATCATCCAGATAAGCAGGTGAGGTCATCAGCGTCACTGGAGAAAAGAGGGCATGCACACAGGTATGCACATAGCAGAGCACTACTGCAGAGGGGTCGTCCAGGAGGGTCTTATGGATGTTGACGGATCTCTTCCAAATAATAAGTTACAGGTGAGCAACCTGTTTATCTGGACTGAGATCTGACGAGATCCAGAAGTATGGGAATATAGCAAGCTCTCCCTGGAGGAGGGTGCAGTAGTGATTATTGTAACACCCATTTCAGAATGCTTCTCCCGAAGCTTGCCTCACCAGCAGAGTGCACATCTATGGTGTAATGCTTTATAAAGGGCAACTCTGTGGACCATGTAGCTGCCTTGCAGATGTCCGTGAAAGTTACCCCCAGGAGGTGTGCAGCCGATGAAGCATAGGCCCAAGTGGAGTGGGCCTTGATTGACTGTGGTGGATTCTTGTTTGGCAACTTGTAGGCGAACAAGATGAGCTTGACCAGCCAGTTTGATAGTCTTTGCCTGGTTATGCTGGAGCCCTTGGCAGGGCCTTTGTAGGCTATGAACAAATGTTTAGAGGACCTCAAGTCCTTTGTTTAAGCTAGGTAGTATAATAGCGCCCTACACATCCAGAAAGTGCATAGTACGTTTTAGAGGAGTGGATGGGTCTCTGAAGGTTGGAAGCATAATGTCCTGATTCAGGTGGAAGGTGTACACTACCTTAGGCAGAAAGTCCAGGTCCAAACAGAACACCACCTTATCTCGGATAAATTCTTGTATAGGGAGAATCTATCCTCGAGGCCGTTAGCTCACTTACACGCCTTGCGGTGGTAATGGCAGGTAAGAAGGCTGTCTTTAAGGTCACAAATCTGATTGAAGTAGTAGCCATAGGTTCAAATGGAGCTTGAGTTAATGAAGAGAACACCAATGAGATGCTCCAGGGTTCTACTGGAGCACAAATTGGAGGGTACACGTTCGTAAGTCCCTTCAGGAAGGCTTTACTATCCGGTTGAGAGGAGTCTTGCCATCATACCTGGGGTGTTTTGATGAGAGTGTGGCTAAGTGGACTTTTAGGGACACATTAGCCAAACCTTGAGTCTTTAATGTAGTTAAATAGAGGAGAACATCTCTGATAGTAGCATGTTTTGGTAGAAATCCATGAGCCCTGGCATAGGTCTTGAATCGAAGCCATTTCCCCAGGTAATTATGCCTAGTAGAGGCCTTCCTCTGGTTAAGCAAGATATGCTTTAGAACCCGATTTGCCATGCGGTCAGATGGAGTGTGAGTACATCCGGGTGGAACATGTGTCCGTCATCCTGGGACAGGAGATCTAGCTCTTGAGGCAGACGATAACGATTCTGACAGTCTGAGTAGCTGTGGAAATCATGGTTGCCTGGGCCATCACAGGGCCACCAGGATTCAAGACGGAGTGGGCAGGAGATGAGCCACTACTCAACTTATTAGGGGTTGTGGAGGACACATGTACAGTGTTTCTTGAGACCAATCCAGCTGGAAAGCGTCCCCGAGTGACTGTTGGTCATGTCCTGCCCTCATGTTATTTTAATAGGTCTATGGGCGGGTTTTATCCAGTGGTCGAAGAGGGGAGAAGTGTATTCTGTCTTGAGCTCCCATTCGTGGTGTTGGTGTTGTGCAAACATGTGGCTGAGGTCATCCACTAGAACAGGGATTCTCAAACTTGGGTCCTCAGGTGTTATTGGACTTCAACTCCCATAATCCCCAGCCTCAGTGGCCTTTGGTTAGGGATTATGGGAGTTGAAGTCCAATAACACCTGAGGACCCAAGTTTGAGAATCACTGCACTAGAACATTCTCCAGGCCCTTGATATGGATGGCCACTGAGAACATTTGATGCCGGATGCACCAGTGCCATAGTTGTACACTGAGGGCACACAAGGTTTTAGAATGCACCCCTCCCCCTGACAATTGATATATGCCTGGACCGTTGTATTGTCCAGTTGTACTTGGACGACTTTGCCTTGAATCAGTGGCAAAAAGGCCCGTAGTGCCTGGAAGACAGCTAGCAACTCCAGGAAGTTGATATGCAATTGGGCTTGGTGTGGAGTCCACTTGCCTTGTATCTGATGCTTCTCGCAATGAGAGCCCCACCCTAGCAGTGATGCATCTGTCGTCAGCCAGACTGACAAGAGACGCTTTCTGGAAGGGAACCCCCTCTAGGAGATTCTGGCTGTCTGACCACCACGATAGTGATTGTAGTATTTGTGGTGGTAGTTCTAGACATTTCCATTGACTGTATTGGTTGGGATGGAAAACTGACAAACCACAGCTGTAGCCTTCCGCGTTTTCAGCCATGCATAATGTATCACTGTATTGCGAGATGCCATAAGGCCTAACAGATGCTGTATCAGCTGAGCTGGCTGTGTAGGATGCCGTTGGAGTACTTGCGCCAGATCCCTGATGCATTTGTACCTTTCTTCTTGTAAGTTTGCCCTTTGGATTAAGTTCAACACTGCTCCTTTATAGTTGATTATGTGCACTGGCTCCAGGTGGGACTTTTCCAACTGGGTTGGATCCCTAAGTCTTGGAGGAGAGTCAGAACATACTAGATCTGAGAAAGCAACTCTTCTCGTTCCCTGGACATAAGGAGCCAGTCTAAGTATGGGTAAATTGCAACACCTCTTGTCCTTAGATGGAAAATCACTACAGCCATACATATGGTAAATAGCCTTGGGTCTTTCAAATCCAGTGCTGCAAGCCACTTCTCTTGGTGGAGAAGTGGTAAGATGTCCTGCAGTGCCATCAATATGAAATGGACCAGCTTGTTTAAATGGTGCAGGTCCATGATGGGACGGATGCCTCCATCCTGCTTCTCCAACATCTTCTTCACCTCTTCCGGTAAGGACAGGGACGACGGAGTGAACTTCATTCCCATAAAGTGAGGGGTTGTTTTGAATTCTATGGTGTATCCTGAAGATATGATCTTCAGGACCCAGCGGTCCGATGTTATCTGGTGCCATGCAGGGGCATGGCGTGCCAGCTTGATGGACCTGTGTGGAAGTGCTGGGATTGAGAGAATGCTGGTGGAATTTGCTTGCCAAGACACTGGACTTCTCCCCTTTGGGTTAGCTCCAACTAACCCAACTGGGGTTAGTTTTTGCTGATATCTGTAGTCTGCTTCTGCATTTATATTTGCGTGGGTGTTGATTTTGAACTATCGATGATGGAGGCTTAGATGTTTTCAAAATCGAAGGAGACGACATTGATGTTGACATCTTAGGCTTCTGTTGACTTGGTATTGAAGTTGTCTTTGGTGGTGTCCCCGATGCCGAGGAAGACAGGCGTGGTTAACAAATAAGGCACAAATCGTGAAGGTCATTAGAGGAGAGTTTGGCCTTACAGCCCTCACACCTCTTAAAGATTTTTTCTGTTCAGCCATTCTGCAAACCAAAAAACGTAGTCAGGTCCGTTCTATGGTCAAAGTGTCAGTCGTTATCCATCAGCCAAAGCCAGTCCAATTTATCATCAAATGTAGTCCATCAGCCAGAAAGAGGTAAAAAAAACACACACACACGTACTCACAAGAACAACCCTGAAGAACTATTCTGAGTAAAAGCACACTGTAGGCGTGGAGGCGGGGCTTGGACTCCTCGACAAGCTGCGGCATTGCTACCGTGTGGTTTCTGCGCAAGCGCAGAATCCCCATACTTATGGATCTTGATCCAGATCAAGTGGGCTATTTTTTTAAAAATCCCAAACCCAGTTCTGAATGTGCTTGCCAATGATACCATTGGGAGTGCAACAGGATCCAATCCAATTCTTCTCATAATCCTCCATAAATATTTTTAAAGGCTTATACACCAAGCTGTCTTCTATAGAACCCAAGGCAGTTTAAAACAAAAATGTGAAACTAAAAATCACAATCAAGCAAATATAAATTCAGAAGCAGAAGCAGACTACAGATATCAGCAAAAGCTAACCCCAGTTGGGTTAGTTGGAGCTAACCCAAAGGGGAAATATCTACCACACTATGTTTGTAGCAAGAGAAGGAAAGGAAAGGGCTGTCTCTCCGACATCCCTCAACTACTGGCACATGGTGAGGGTTGCATGTCAGACATGAGTGTTGGCTCTGACTCTGCAATAGCACTGGAAAAATTACAATTCCCAACACTCCTTAGGTCTGTAAGCAGCCATCACAACATGCAAGGCATGAGGAAGGGGAGAGATGGTCTTTTGTTCTCTTCTGCTGCTGCTGGAGCCATGAGGTAAATGATTGAAGTCAGATAAGTGGGGACTGGAGGGAGCTTTGAGGCGGGGAGCTGCATGGATGGGAGGGCAGGTATGGCAAGTTCCTCTGCAGCTCAGATTAAGATCCAAGCTGCAGAAAAACATTTCAATCCCAATGCTTCTCACCCCTTAGAGGCAAGCATTATGAACCTGCCATATTTGACCTATAAGCTGTGCAACATTACAACAAATTAGCCTAGCAGAAATATTGCACCTTTCCTGGGATGGTTACTCAGAATTTTGCTTTTTTCCATTAAGGCTTACCCTGATATCTTTAGGATGTTCCCCTTCAGCTATCCGCACCATCCACAAGAACTTGTTGATATCATCACCAGAGTAGCCAATTACACCTCCAAAAATTATTAATACATAATCCACATCTAGACTTCTCATTATTTCATATGCTGCAGTCTCATTTGAAGACATAGCTTTTCCTACCTGCAATAAAGATAGTTATTTCTTAAACCTGTACATGTTCTTGTCAACAGCCTAGAAAGGAGATCTTCACTAATGAACTCAGACACTTCCATGAACTTAATGGATAACCACCATGGTTGTCCTTAGTATGGAACTTTAGGAGTCCTTGTTCTAGAGCAAGGCATGCTACCACAGACTAAAGACAACTGTGGATACCCTCCATAGCACTGGAACAAGTACAAAATAAGCTTTTAATCTACTCTAGCCAAAAAATACTTCATACCTAACTGAATCTTTGATTATGTACTTTTCAAGCCTGAAACTTAAAAATAAGCAGCAGCCACCTTCAGAATGTGGCACCACCATAGAACCAAGTGAGGATATATTTTGTGGTTACTCAAATCACCATTAAAATACAAAGCCTTTTAAATGCAAAATTACTGTCTGATCACCCTGTCCAAAAAAAAGAAAGAAAAAGCTTTAAGAGATCTGGAAGTTGCATCGTTGTTAGAACATGTGCTTTCTGGAAGTGTTAACACTAATATATTAATGAAAAAATTAGGTCAACTTTCCAGCTAGCCAGCCACTGCTTTGAACCTCAGGATAGTCAGACATTTTTATTGTGTACTGTATGGATAGCCAAGAGTGTTGTGAATCAGCAAATTACTAGAGTATAAATAAAATTATTAGGAAGGTCTGCAAAGTATACAACATTTGCTTTCCAGACAGCTGCTGTTCATAGCATTTCTCATTTATACCACACTGCTACCAACCAGTAGTTCTGTTAGTTCTGTATTTACTTCTCACTTTTTAGTAAGAATTGAAAACTGCACTCTAGCTAGAACCCAGTGCTAGGAATGCCTCATTATCTGCCTGTAGTATTCCCATTTCTAACCCTAAAATGATAGAATTTCCATACAGGCAAAATCAATTTTCAGCACATTAAATTTTAGATCTTCATAAATACAAGATCAAAGTGTTCTGATGGTGTGTTCCAATGCTCAGTTCTCAATACAAAGAATTACCCAAACATACCAGGGCTATGTGGCTGTTGTTCCAAGTATTGTTGTCAACTAGAGTAGTCCGATTTGCCATTCCTGCTATCTGGTAGCCATAATCCCACCAAGACATTACTCTAGCATGTTCATCTGTGTTTTGTCTTAGCCAGTAATATGCTTCTCTGAAATCATCCAAGATGTTCCGTGTACTGCAACAGAGAAAAATGTTCATAGCACGTACAAGTAGTGCTTTACCATTAGACAGCAGTATTGCTTTGATAGCACTGATGTGTCATATTCTATTCTGGTGAGCCAGCGTGGTGTAGTGGTTAGAGTGCTGGACTAGGACCGGGGAGACCTGAGTTCAAATCCCCATTCAGCCATGATACTAGCTGGGTGACTCTGGGCCAGTCACTTCTCTCTCAGCCTAACCTACTTCACAGGGTTGTTGTGAAAGAGAAACTCAAGTATGTAGTACACCGCTCTGGGCTCCTTGGAGGAAGAGCGGGATATAAATGTACAAATAAAAATATTCTATGACTAAACTTGTTTTGGCACTTTTAACTATACACAGATAATTCTAACAGTAAGATGCATACAATGAAGAGTCTTACCCATCATGATTGTAAGAGGCCAGGACGACACTAGGACTGGAATAGGCATTGCTAGTCACCCATGTGCAGTGGACAGCAAACATCATCAACAGCATCAGCATTAACATCGTCACAATGCTCTTTATATTGGGCCCAAGACCTTCTTCAGTTTTTTCCTGTTCAGATATGTGTTTCCTCACTTTACCTGCCTGAACAAAGAAAAGTTGAAGCTTTTGGTCCTTTCAGTTTATGCTGGATTTTCATAGCTTACAAATCTTTTCTATTTTCAATTACAATACATTTCCACAGTCACACCTTACCAGCTGTCCTCCAAGCTACATGCCAGACCAAACAAGCAGGATGTATGAAGGTGTCTAGTGGCCAATTGTTAAAAAGCACACTAATAAACATCTCAAGTGGAAGCACTCTTCCAAAGAAGACTATATAATAGTTATGGTCCAAATATATCCTAACTGATTTAACATCTTCACGACTGCAGCTATGTTTCCTGACAGATACTGGGCCGGTTCAGATGACATTTTTTCTTCCTGAACCAGACCACATAATTAAGGGAACTCACCAAGCATGTGCCTGTCCTGATGTATTTCCCGGATGTCCTGGCACATTACTTTAAGTCATGGGGGAGGTTCATCCCAAACACTGCTCTGCATGTGACCCAAATACTAGTTTCAAGCTGTAACTGGATCACATATAGGGTGGTAATACAAAAGAACCTCCCCCCTCCCCAGGAAATTCATCAGGAAATTCCAGGAAATTCATCAGAATGGGTGCGTTCTTGGTGCATTCCCTTCCTAACTACATGGGCCACTTTCTGAAAGTGTATCATTCAAACCTGCCTACTGTGGTTCTAAGATGTGTTGAAGCATAAAGATAAAGGGAGGAAGAGATCACGAGGTTATCTGCAAACTTTGGAAAAGCCACCACTGCTTTTTCAGCATTTGGTTTTATTCTGGCAGATAATTCATTTAATTTAAAAATATTTCTAAGATCATGTGAAGCTGCCTTACAGCAGGTCAGACCATAGGTTCATCTAGACCAGTAATGACTATATTAATTGGCAGCAGCTCTCCAGTGTTTCAGACAAGGATCTTTCTCAGTCTGTGGAAATGCTGGGGACTGAAGTGACCTTCTGCAACCAAAGCTTAGGCTCCACTACTGAGCCTTGGCCCCAACCCCATTCTATGCTATTGAGATCTTCATGGCCCACCTTATCATAGAGATTTCCTGGGTTTCTTTTATCATCCTCATCACTGCTGTCTTCTACTGGCGGATTTTCTCTCTTCATGTCATCACCCAAATAATGCTCAAACACATTTGAGAAAGCAATTGCAGACAGCATACAGACAACTGGAGTCAGAGTTAACATCAGACGAACCATCACTCCAGCAAAGTAAACGGCACTGATTGCATACAGAGCCACTGCAGGGACAAAGTTGCACAATGTTACTATTAGATCAATAAAAGTATTTTCAGCATTAGTCATCCCAAGTTTTCAGGATAATCAGAACCAGCTACATATTCATTTTTTCTTAATGAAATACATCTCAGTACTCCAGCTAAACAACACTCCAGCCAAACCTCCCAGAGACGTAAAATAGCTTTAAAGTAAGTAAAATTACTCCTCAGGTTTTTTGTGAACTCTGCGAGCTGATCTGTACAAGAGTAAAAAAGGTAAAAAATTAAATCTGCAGTCTCACAAGTACTTTCTAACAGCAGTTTCTCAAAGTAGTTTGAATAAAATAATTTTGCATTAGATTAAGGTGCAAGTCTAGATTCTACACTATGGGAAATCCTGTACACATTGGCGGCAGCAATACCTAGAGTTTCTCATTCAGTTATAACTATACTAACTTGATGGAAAGACATAGTCACCCCTGTTCCCCCATTAGAAATCAACGAAGTCCACCTCTGAAAGTGCTAAAGATGAAATACTACTCTCAGAACTTCAGTTACACAAGTAGAAAAGTAACTTAAGTTATTCTAGACAATCTTGCATGCAAATTTGAATTTCCTAGTAATGAAGTACACCTGATCAATATTGTATCTGCCAAAATATTATAAATTACAACAGCTCTTTGTTGACAAGGAACTAATTCATTAGTGCAAAATACTCCCTTGACATAATCTATCTTAAGGCAAGTTGGCAAAATGGAATAGTATTAAACAATACTGATTAATGGGGAGGGGGTGGATTAAACACATTAAAAACACAGAAAGCTAAAAGCTGGGCTATCACAACTTCAACTTATGGTCAGTTTAAAATTTGAGAAGTTGGTTAATTTCTCTTACCAAAGACTCTTTCATCATTGATGTTTTTGATACAGAACCACAGCCCTGCTGGGAAAGTACACACGAGAATATGTAGATCAAAAAAGAAGGAAACCCATGTTGTAGGCTGATGCTCAGACACAGAGGCAATGATCGGGATGTGAATTTTCGCATACCTTGTTTAAAAAAAATTCAGTTCAAATTATTTTGAAACTATTAAAGGTAGTACAACTGAGGAATACTAAATTTTTTCAGATTCTATGTCATAACTACTCAGTACAAATGCAACACATTCCTGAGCCTTCTCCTTTTGCAATACCAAAGTTTTTTTCAAGCTCAAATTACTACAAATATCACATCACACCATTCATAGTGGTTTATATAGCAAAAGGTATGAAAAATAGTTCTGTGACCCCCCAAAGGGTTCACAATCTCCCCCCCCCACAGCAGCAGCAGCAGCAACTAGAGAAATGCTATGCTGGGCTGAATGGAGACATTGCTCTCCCCCTCCTAAAATCTGAGCGCCAGAGGTAAAGGTAAAGTAACTCTTTGCCCAGTTTGCAGAGGTTTTATTTAACCTCAAATCATGCCCAAGCTGTTAAAAGGTGATTCTTATTTACAAAGCTTCCTTCCTCCCTCTTGCTACAGAGCAAGCAGAGTGTCTGGATCAATTATAAAAAGGAGCATTATCACCGTGAAGGCTTCTTCTTGCTGCTGAATTTGAGGACATCTCATGTGGGTTTTCCTTCCCACATGGGCAGGACAAATCAATTAGGCAAAGCCTTTAAGAGGCAGGAAGGACAGCCCCTCCCAGTTTGGTTTAGTCAAGTTAAGGTTCCAACAAGAAGGTAAAGGGAGACAGAATACAAGACAAAGAAGGAGCTTACTGGAATGGATCGGTCGAGATGTCCTCAAATCCAGCAGCATGAAGCAGCCTTCATGGTAAATGATCAATACTCCCTTTTCAGCTGCTGGATGAGGACATCTCCTGTGGTACATGCCACAGCTAAGAGATCTGGGTGCGGGGGGCGGTCATTGGCTACCAGGGCGGAAGAACATGTTGCAGAACATGTCTGCTGAAGGCAGCCTGTAAGAGCCCGAGGACATCCAACTTACAGTGGCTGATCAACATGGATGACGAGGACCACTTGGACGCTCTGAAGAGTTCAGAAAGTGGTGCATTTGTAGAGAATGCAGCAAAGGTTGAAACTGACTGATGAGCTGTTTATTTGAGAGGAGCAGGCGGGTGTCGGACTTTGTATGCTGGAGCCTTATCTGCCTCCATTGACCTAGCAATTGTAGCAGAAGAGCCCCACGAATTCCCAAAGGACGACGAAGAGTGGGTCATTAGACCTGAAGGATGAGTTTCTGGACAGGCGAGTCTATGAACTGCAGAGTACATTTAACTTGTGCTCTTCTGGTCCTTGTGAGTAGGAAAGGGACAGGACAACGTAGTAACACATAGTTTGACTGATGGAAAATGGCTGTCAATTTAGTTATGAATGATGGCTCAGAGGTCAACCTGACTGAGTCCACAGAAAATATGTAGAATCTTGTATCAGCTGACTGAGGTTGCACTTGGAGACCCTTGGGACAGAAGCAATACCTATGAAGAAGACCAGCCTAAATGACAAGGTACAGATAGTGAGAGATCGAATAGGTTCCAACAGAGGTGCCAGAGGTATTTCTAAGACTGTGTGATGACCTGAAGGGGGATTTGTGTCCTAACCAAGGGCAAGGAGAGAGTTGTCCTTCTTAAGCAGTGCAGGCGGTGAGGATGAGAGTGCAAACCCCATTTTATTTGTATGGAGATAGATTGGGCAGCATCACTGCACAATGATGTGTGCATTCCAAGGCCTGTAGGTGCTGGAGGGCACCATGGGCCAGCGGTGGAGAGGTGCAGAATCTCTGTGAACTATGGCCGGTGTGGCCAATAAAGGGCCACCATTATCATGTGTGCTTGAAGGAGCCCTATGCGGTGGAATAGATGGCTGGGCACTGGAACAGGTAGGGAAGCACATAGGAATTCCCTAGACCACGGAACCAAGAGTGCAGCTTCTGTTTCTGCTCTGTGGCCAGGGATGCATGCGGGTGGGGGGGCGGAATCACAGATGTATGGCATTGGAGATGCACAGAGGTCCACCTGTGGCTGAACCAAGGTCTGAGTGAGAAGGTGTAATGTTTGAAGGTTCAGGTTCCATTCTGGCAAAAGTAGTACTTGTTGGATGAGCCAGTTCCTTTGTAGATCAGAGAGCTGCTAACATGATGGGCTACTATAGACAATATCTGGGTCCCAGTCCATAGGAGTATTAGTGTCACTTCCACATGAAGTGCGTTGGAGCATGTCCCTCCTTAGCAGTTTACGTGCTCCTAGGCTGTGATGTTTTCGGTTGCGACTAGAACATGACTGTGGAGGATGGATGACTCCCAATTTCCTGCTATACTGTCCAGTTCAGTTTGTGTTGAATATTAGAGACTGTATGTCCCCCGATCCCAACCTACTGGTGTCGGTTGTCATGATAATCATGGGCGGAGCTATGAGCGGTTTTTCCTTTGAGCAAGATGAGGAAGTGGACCTACCAGTGCAGTGACCGTGTGACTCCTGGGAGTAAAAACAGGTTGCTTACCTGTAACAGATGATCTGGAGGTGATCCGTTGTATTAATAAAGAATGGGTTCTGCGCCTGCGCAGGGACCTCGCGGACCGACTGACTAGCTCCTCGCGACGCCTCCAACCGCCCTGCACGTGATCGTGTCCATACTTTAATAGGCGGTTGGGGCGTGTCTTCCTCAGTTTCTGCAGACCGCCAGACACCGTCGTGCATACTGACGATCCTTCTTGAAACTTCAATTTCACTGCCTTGATGTTGCGGGGAGGCTGGGTGGGTATTATGAATACAACGGATCACCTCCAGATCATCTGTTACAGGTAAGCAACCTGTTTATCTGGATCGTGATCCATTGCATTCATAAAGAATGGGTGATTAGCCAGCTTCCCGCTTTGGCGGCGGGTCATCAAGGCAGCACCCTCTTCAGGATACTTCGACCAAACTCTGCATCTTTCGCTTGCCGTATGTCCAAAGCATAATGCTTCACAAAAGGATGACATGAGGCCCATGTGGCTGCCCTACAGATCTCCGGCAGTGGCACACCTGCCAAATTTGCTGCTGATGCTGCATAAGCCCTCGTTGAATGCGCTTTAATAGAACTTGGGGGTGTCACACCCTGAGCATTATATGCCAGCCGCACGGCACGTACAATCCACTGCGCGAGCCGCTGACGCGTCACTGATAAGCCCTTAGGCTTGCCACGGTAAAGTACAAACAACTTGTTCGTTTTCCTTATGGACCTAGTGGCGTGCAGATAATACAGCAAGGAACGCCTTACATCTAGCGTATGCATCTTGATTTCCAACTGCGTCTGTGGGCTTTGGAAGAACACGGGAAGCACAATATCCTCATTGATATGAAACTCCGACACTATTTTGGGCCTGAACCTAGGATCCAGGCGCATCACTACTTTCCCTGGGTAAATTTGGGTGTAGGGCCGATCAGCCCGTATCGCAGCCAATTCGCTCACCCTACGTGCTGACGTCATTGCTATTAAGAATACAGTCTTTAAAGTCAGCATGCCCAAGGGCGCAGCCCCCAAAGGTTCAAACGGTGCTTCCGTCAATGCATTCAAAACTAAAGTTAAGTTCCATTGCTGAACGGGACGCCGTACAGGTGGGTACATGTTATTAACCCCTTTTAGGAATTTCTTAATCTTGGGGTGTGAAAACACAGTCTTTCCATCCCAGCCACCATGCCCGGCAGATATAGCCGCCAGGTGCACCCGAAGTGACGAGTTTGCCAAGCCGGACATTTTCAAGGTCGTCATATACAGCAACACCTGCATGATAGACGCCCGTTTAGGGAAGAATCCTTTCCTTCTCGCATAGCTGCGAAATCTCTGCCATTTACTATTGTAATTACGCCGGGTTGAAAGCCTCCTACTATTAAGTAGGATCCTTTTCATTAACCTATCAGCCACGCTGTCAGCTTCAGCGTGTGTAGTTGTGGGTGTAAGATCATCCCCCTTTCTCGACTTAGCAAGTCCGGGTAAACGGGAAATTGGTGATACCGGCCTTTCGACAGCTTCAGCAGAAGAGCGAACCATGGTTGTCTGGGCCCTCATGGAGCCACCAGAACCCCCTGCGTCTCGTCTCTGAGAATTTGCGCTAATACCCTGGGGACCAGCGGTTGTGGGGGGAACAGGTAATATAGGCCCCCCCTCCAGAGACGCTGGAACGCATCTCCCAGTGAGTGTTTGCCATGTCCTGCACGAGAGCAATAACTCTGACATTTTTTGTTCGCAGCAGTGGCAAACAAATCTATTTGCGGCGTACCCCACTTCTTGAACAGCGGCCGAAGGTAACACTCGCTCAATTCCCATTCGTGCTGCTGGTTCAGCTGAAACGATCTGCTCAGCATGTCCGCCTGAACATTGTTCTCCCCTTTGATGTGCAACGCCATAGGGCGTATGGAGTTCGCAATACACCAGGTCCACAGACGCTGGCTCAAATGACACAGGGTTCGGGACACCGTTCCACCTTGTTTGTTGAGGTAAGCTATGGCGGTTGTGTTGTCGAGGTTCACTTGTACAACCCTTCCCTGCAACTGGGGGCGGAAAGCCTTCAACGCCAAAAACACCGCCAAAAGCTCCAGATAATTTATGTGCTTCAGTTTTTGCTGTGGAGTCCATCGACCCTGTACTTGACAATGACCACAATGTGCTCCCCAACCCCATAGGGAGGCGTCCGTTGTCACCCAAAAGGATGGTGTCCAGGGTCGGAACTCCCTTCCTGATAGAAGATTGTCTCGTTGAATCCACCACCGCAGTGACCTCAGGACACCGACAGGGATGAGTAACATCTTTTTCTGGTTGTCCACATTCGGACGGAAATTGCGGAGGTACCACAACTGAAGGTCGCGCATATTTAGACGGGTGTAAGCTACAGTAGAGTTGCAGGATGCCATTAGCCCCAGAAGTCTCTGGACGGCCTCCGCTGGTTGACGTGGCAACTTCTCGAACAGAAGCACTAAATCCCTGATCTGCTCATACCGTGACTCCGGCAGAAAAGCCCGCTTCTCCGCCAAATCCAGTATCGAGCCTATAAAGTTCACTTGCCTTTGGGGGTCCAATTTGGATTTCTTCCAATTCACATTGATTCCCAACTGTTGAAGCAGTTGCAAGACCAATCGTGTCTGAGAAAGTAACCCTTCTCTGTCTGCGCTCACCATAAGCCAGTCGTCGAGGTAAGGGTACAGCCTTAGGCCCTCTGTTCTTAAGAACGCTACGACTGTTGCCATCACCTTTGTGAACACACGCGGGGCTGTTGAGAGCCCGAATGGCAAAACTGTGTACTGGTACGCTGTATCGCCTACTGTGAAACGAAGGAACCCTCTGTGATTCTCGCGAATCCCTATGTGAAAATAGGCATCCTTCAAATCCAAGGTGACTGCCCATTCTTCTTTTAGTAAGAGATGCAGAATGCCCTGTAAAGTGACCATTCTGAACTTCCTCGTCTCTATATAACAGTTCAGCTCTCTTAAGTCCATTATTGCCCTTATTCCCCCATCCTTCTTGGGGATCTGAAAATATCTGGAGTAAAACCCCCTCAGTCTGTCCATCCACGGCACACGCATTATTGCTCGTTTCTCCAGCAGTACCTGCACTTCGTCCTGAAGTGCTGGTGTTGACCTGGTGTATTTCACACCCTGGAAAGGTGGCAAATTCTTGAACTCTATTGCATAGCCATAAGTTATAATTTTCAGCACCCACTGATCTGATGTTATGTTGTGCCACGCATTGGCGTGGCGTGCCAATTTGATGGATACATTGGCTAACGCGAGGCTGTTCTCGGGAGCCTCGGGTACTCTGGCTAATGCGAGGCTGGTGTTGGAGGCCTCTGGTATTGTAGTTGGTGTCGATGTGCGGTGTTGCAGTGGATGGACCTTCACTTCAAAGAGACTGCTTAGATTGGTCTTTAGCAGCCCTCTGGCCTTTAGGTTTCTGATAATAGGGCCTATTCCTTTGATAAGGCTTGTTTTGTCTCCTGTAGTCTCTTCGATCCTGCTTATTAGAATACCTATTTTGCTGTCTTCCGTAGGGGCGACTACGAGACTGCTGACTAGCTGAAGAAGTGGATGTCATAAACGTTTTTGCCGTGACCTTCATCTTTTTCCAGGATTCCATGGTGTCATCCGTAGAGTCTGCAAATAGCCCTTTCCCATCAAAGGGCAAATACTCAATTTTATCTTTCATTTCTGGCTGTAAGTTAGTAGACCTCAGCCACGCGTGACGCCGCAAAGTAATAGCTGTTGCCATTGCCCGCGATTCCGTCTCCGCTAAATGCTTGTACGTGCTCAGCAACTGCCTGGTCACCACCGTGGACTTTTCATAGGTCTGTGCTAGAGCCTTTTGTAAATCATCTGCAGACAACGTGGACGAGTCCTGGAAAAAAGTGTCCCACAGATGGTGGGCATATCGTGTCATACATGCAGCATAATTAGCGATTTTCACTGCTAAACTGGACGTAGAATAAACTCTACGTCCCAGGACATCAAGCTTTCTCCCCTCTTTATCAGCAGGGGTAGTATGGCGTTGTGCACCCTTTGACGATGCACACTCCACCACTAAAGAGTTCGGGTCTGGGTGCCTCACCAGGTAAGTGTTATCAGCTTCTTGCACCCTATACAAACTCTCCAACTTTCTCGAAGTGGGCGTTGAAGTCCTCAAAACAGTCCATGCCGACTGTGCCGCCTTCGTAATTGCTGGAATCATTGGTAGCGACACAGGGTGAGTGACCTTAGCTTTTGCCATCATATTATACACAGGATCTTTCAGATCTAAGACTGGTAGCTGAACTTCCAGGCCCAAAGCTTCCGCCATCTCACGTAGTTGCGCATGGTACGCTTTTAGTTCCTCTGAGGGAGAGATCGAGGTACCCGGCGCAACCTCCTCTGGAGGGTCAGGCTCTCTGGGCTCGTGCATGGTGCTTCCCTCAGTGTCTGACAAATATGATGTGTCTGAGTCGCTGTTCCTACTGCTTCCAGTCTCATGTGATGAAACACACTGCGTAGCAGGGACAAGGTTAGAAGGTGTTCCTTGCAACGACACTTGGGGACGTATGGACTCTGAGCGGTGTGGCAAGGACGGGTTATTTTGCAGCAATCTGGCCTCCAATGGGCGCTGCCGCTGTGGCAGTGGATCTTCACGAAGTGACTGCTGCGCCTTCCATATCTTGTATTCCGCATAATCTGGTGGAAAAAACACTTCGGGGTTGTGGCGGAAACCACAAGCATGTGTGATGCGGCCCACAGCAAGAGACGTGGCCGTTGATGCATCTGCCGTTCGTGCCAGAATAGGTATCGGCTTCGGCAGATTACGATGTTCCACCAAAGGAGTCATGAGCTGTCGAATGGGACTGGTGGCTGCTGAAATGAGTCGAGTAGTCTCTGGAGTATGCACGGAGGGTCGCCCTGGAGACGCAGACGGAGTCTTAGGCACTGCTGTCCCACTCAGCTGGTCGAAGGTAAACCCGTGAAAGGTCGACCCGGAAGGCGTGCCTTCACTAGAATCCAATAGGGCCAACAATGGAGTCCGAGTTTTCTGCACAACAGTTTGTTCCTGCATGACTCCCTCACCAAAGTCCATATAGTCCTCCGAATGATAAATCACCCTGGGCGACGCCGGAGAGTGAATTGGGGTTCTTGCAGGAGTTAAGTCTGCCACCAGCCGGTGTCGGTCTCCAGTCTGGAAAACACTCGGTGTTGAAGCAGTACATTGTTCTGTAACCTGAACTCCCGCAATCTGTGTAGACGAGGCTTGGAACTCCTTCGGTATCGAGTCGAACCCCGTCGACGCCGACAGCAGCGGGTCTATCGATGTCGATGGCGAAGTCGACGCCGGTAATGCCCGATCTCTCGATTCCCTTCGATGTCGAGCTTTCGATGCCGACGCTTGTTCGTGCCTCGACGTCGATCTCGACGCCGACCTCGATGTCGATGGCGAACCTTCCGATGACGGGGAACTTTGTTGCACCCATGGAGACGGAGTCACCTTTAAAGTAGTATCCCAATCTTCCGCCTCGGTCTGTAAACCCGTCGGCGAAGGAGTCCTACTACGGACTCGTGTCTTTTTGGATCTCTTCCTCGGTGGCGAGGAAGCGCCCTCTTCGTCTGTGGAGGAATATCGCGCTTTTTTGTGTTTGCGCCTCATCTTCTCCACACTCCCGGGCCTTTTAAACTCCTCTTCCATAGTGGCTTTAGACTGCGATGAGGCAGAGTCCACAACAGGAGGAATCGAGGTCGACGGTATCGTAACGCTCGTTACCGACATCGACGTCGAGGGCCCCGAGCCCGGTCTCGGCGTCGGGGGTCTAAGTGCGTCCTCGTACAGTGCTGCCCGCAAACGCAATGCCCGATTTTTCAAAGTTTGTTTAGAAAAAGAGCAACAAATCTTGCAGTTCATCGGGTTATGTTGCTCACCAAGACAAAGCAGGCAGGCATCATGTGTATCCGTTGACGGTAATTTTGCTCTGCAGTTAGTGCAGCGCTTGAAAGTTGTCTTAACCGCCGCTTTCGACGCCATAGCACTCAGCGTCTGACGGCCAATAATAATGTTCCAATTTACGAATTTCTTAAGGGATATCCAAAAACGTAGTCCAAAACAGTCCAAAGTTCAAAGCCAAACGTAGTTCCAAATCCGTTCCAGTCGTTGTACCGTGTAAACTATTAAAATACCGAGGAGCAATCGATCTGAGGTTTAGACGCAATGGCGGTCTAAAAGAAACTGAGGAAGACACGCCCCAACCGCCTATTAAAGTATGGACACGATCACGTGCAGGGCGGTTGGAGGCGTCGCGAGGAGCTAGTCAGTCGGTCCGCGAGGTCCCTGCGCAGGCGCAGAACCCATTCTTTATGAATGCAACGGATCACGATCCAGATCTTGACCTTGTTTGCTGCTGAGCTATCACCTTCTGATGTGGCCAGAGGAAACCTCTGGAGTGTGTGGAGATGCTAGTGTGCTCAGAGGACTGCTTCCAAGGATGCCACCCTGGGGCCCTGCAGTAGTGCTAAGGGGCAGGGTGGCAACATATGCATGGTACGGATCTGTGGAGTGAGGGTCCTTATCCTGACAATATGATCCTGGGGCAGGACCAGTGGATCCTGAAGAATGTCAATAAGGTGCTGAAGTTCACCTAGTTGAACAGGAACCCGTGCTTTGTGAGTGTGTAGTCAGTGGTGCTAGGACTGTGGAGCAAAACCCTTGGTGCTGAGAGGAGCCCTAAGGGAGTGTGGTGCACTGATAATGCCAGCTGTCATACTAGGAGGAGAGGGATGGCAGCGCATTGGGTGGATTGCTTTGTTGTCTAGCAAGGAGAAGAGTTTTTTCATCTTACCTCATTTGAGCTGAATTTGTTTTGTCAAGTGGATGGATCACAAAGCACAGAGTTATTTTCACCATACCAAATGCAATACAGTATATTATATATGATGTGTAACATCTTTAGGGTCATCTAAATGTATTCTGTTGGTGTGTTAGTCCTGTTTAGACATATTTATTAGCAGGCTTTTGAAGTGTAATGACCCATAATAGGTTGTGGATTTAGAGTTCAGGATCTGATATTTGTAAGTAATTGGATATATGGACACATACATAAAATTGGGATTGAGTTTTCAAGCATCCTTTTTCTAGATCATTAAGTCACGTTGTGTTTTTCATTTATTTCATCAGATAGGTGTAGCAGGCTTGCTTGGGGAAAGCGTGCCATTGTCCTCTGGTATTTTGGATCCCTGGCATTATGTGGCTGGCCTCCCAGCTGGAGGGAGCAGGAGGTGCCAGGGGCTCGCCTTGCTCGGGGAGCTGGATGGGTCGCTCCCTACAGCAGGATCCTCTCTGCCCGCGTGTTATCAAGCAGGCCTCCAGCTGGCAGGCTCCATGCCAACAAGCTTGTTGGGCATTGCGGGGCCCCTTTTCCTTTGACAGTGGCTTCTCCAGGACATGCGAGGCTTCCATGGAGGTTTATGATGGGCCCAAATTCATGGTCTGTGTGTTCCTCCCACTGGGGTGGGAGATGGGGCAATCGCACTTGCAAGCCTGGGCCCGTTTGCATGGCTGAGCACTCAAAGGCCCTTCCTCTGGGTCAGTATCTCTCTGCCTCCAACAGGTCCGGCGAGGACCAAGTGGTCCGTGGCAGGCTGTGCACGGTAGCATGCACCAGCACCATGCAGTGGTGGGGCCTACCAGAGAGCTGAAAAACCTGTGTTTTCTTGCCCTGTGCCTGGAAGACACTCAAGGTTTGTTCCTGAGAAGGGAGTGGAGGAGAGCAGGGAAGAAAGGAGAGAAAGGCTGTTTGTGTGTTTAAAAAAACAACAGATTTGAGAATGGAAGAAAGTAGCCAGAAAGAAAGGGGACTCTAGGAAGGGGAGAAAGAGTCTATATGAGGAAGGAAGGAAAGCAAACAAACCAACAGAGGTAAAGCTTGGCAGCAGGGGCGTAACTACTATTAGGCAAGGGGATGCGGCTGCCTGGGGGCCCCCATGCCTCGAGGGGCCCCCCAGAGGCAAGTCACATGTGAAGTGCGTGTGTGTGTATCAGCAAGGGGCCCATTTTAAAATTTTGTCTCTGGGCCCACTCCAGCCTTGTTACGCCCCTGCTTGGCAGAATGCAAGGGAGACCTTCTCTGGAGCTAGTGCAGGACAAACTGGACTGGGAAGGGCTATCCTTCCTGGCCTCTTAAAGGATTTGCCTAATTGATTTGTCCTGCCCATGGACACCTGCTACAATATTAAAGCACCTATACTGAATGCCCATTCATACTGAACATTATATTTATCCATAATCAGCAAGTTTCCTTTTAGACCAAGTTCTTTGCAACTATCTGCTCCAGAGGGAATGGAAGAAGGTAAATTGCATTTCCCCACTGGTGACCTCAAGACTCTACAGTGTTCTACATTAAGAGTATGACTTGGAGATTACTGTCAATCAAAGCACCAATTCTGAATTTTGCAAAATAAGTTCCTCTGACAATAAAGGACAGATTGCCTAGACTGAGGAAGCATAAAAGTCAACACTATAGCTGACAGCTTCAGGTGTGACTATCAGAGGTCTTGCAGCCTTTGTTTTGTCATTAGATCCTTCAGGTTAGCAGTTATTTACTAGGCTGAGTTCCTGACACTGCAGCTTTTTATATATGACAAAACAGATTAAAAAGAAAGTACCTTCAAGAGTACAAGTGGCCCTTGTTATCTGTGGGAGTCCGTTCTCGCCTACAACCGCAGAGTCAATGGGAATTGGGGGATTAGGTTCCTTGGGATCAAAAAAGCAGGGAGGAGGCAGAAATAAGCGAAATAACATACCATGCCATGATCTCCAGGTCTCCCAAAAACCCCAATTCCACCAATTTTTCGTGAAAAATAGCGGGGGTGGGTGTTATTTTTAAAGAAAGAGCCACAGAATGGCTCCATTCAGCAAACTGGTGACCAGAAGTGACTTTGGAGGTTATTTCCAGCCACCCAAGAACTGCGGATAGGCAAGTTTTCATTGTTTTTGTATCCGCGAATAACGAGATTGGTCTCCATTGCCTGACCATGGACATGTAAAACCGAGGGTGCCTAGACTGCGGATAACGATGGCCACCTGTAATAGCTTTTTATACATGATCATATTATAAACAAATTAACCCTTTAAAAAGAGGATTTTACAAATCTTAGATGTGGATGTCTTAGCTACATTCTTTCTACTGCAGAGAGCAGCAGCAATGGCAGTTTTATAAAGAATACACTTCTAAAAAAATGTTTAAAGATGCAAGTTGATATGAACCATCACCAACATCCTTGTGAAAATTTTTAGATGGTCATAAAATTGATCAGAAGTGATTAAAACAGACAAACCCAGAAACTAATAGGAAGGATTGTGAATCTAAATATCTGAACAGATTTTACAAACTTTTCACTGACATAGTTCAGCCTGAAGAGCATCTGATGGAGTTTCTTACATTCCTACTCACCCAGTGTCCCACAGTGAATAAAACCTGCCACTCCATGGTGCAATATAACCTGAAAATAAAACATACAGCTTAAGTCAATGAGTATTACCATGGGTTTCTGGAAAGTGTGTATACTTTCCCAAATTATCTAAAGAACAAAGATCCCCCTTTAAAAAAAACACCCTTCAGTTTTCAATGAAAATACATGAATAATGAACTTCCAGTCAACATTTTAATTAGATTTTGAAAAAGTTTTAATGCATGAATAAAAATCAGCTATTACATCAGCATTCATTGCATTTCACATGTCTCAATTTGCTTCCCCCCGAACCCAAGACACACAAGCTCTAGCGAAGAAATGTTTTTGGGTCACCTCACACACTCTCCTTTCCTCTTCCCCTCCCCAAAAGAAGGGAATGAAAGCTATTTTATTGGATTAATTTCGTAGCAAACACACACTTTAGCTCCCAAGGTGATTACTAATCCCCAAAACTTTGAGGGGAAAGAATGCTCCCAAGGTGAGACTTGCATCTCTGGAGATCCTCCCACTTTAAAAAAACAAACCCCAGGAAACTCCTTTTCTACAGGATCATGTGATTGCAAGGAATTTTCCCTTAGTGGATTAAAGGTAAAGTGTGCCGTCAAGTCGATTTGACTACTTTTTTGACCCTAAATACGATTTTGACCCACAGAGCGCCAGTAGCCATAGTTATCTTTCTGTGGCAAGAAGGAGCCCAATTGCACAAGACCAGCAATCAATAGGAAAAAAATCAAAGGGGGAGCTGAAAAAATTGTAATAGTTACCTACTCCCAGATTTTCTGAAGTCTCATCTGTCAGCAAAAAGCCATTTACCTGTATATGTTAAGTAGATGACACTCAGGAACACAACTCCAGCAGCTAGCGATACACCCAAGAAGAACAAGGTCTGAAATTCTTGCTTTGTTAGCCTGTCTCTCATATACTGCAAGAAGGCATAGGCCTGCAGCAGTGCAAAGACACCTGGTTAAAGAAAGAGGGAGACTAAGTTTTCAAACAACCTTTTCAGTTTCAGTGCTTGCCCTAAGCACCTTTTAATTTATTAACATAGGCAGTGGAGGAATTGCTAATTGGAGGAAGGAGAGGAAATACCATAGTGACTATCTATGGTAACTTATAATTTGTCTACTGTTGAAATACCAGGCTCCCAGAAAAATCAACTATGGGCTGTCAGAAGCTCAGAATGAACATTACCAATCCCAACACAAAATTGTGCAAGATTCATACCATTCTCAGATTCATACCATTAACATTTTTGATACATTAAACTGTTTTTCTTACCTGCAGCTGCCATGTGCTCACTTGTTCTAATTGGCTGAAATCCAACAAAAGGTATCTGCATGGATAATATTAAGCCCACAATATAGAAAGTGCTATATGCTGTGAACAGGAAAAACAGCAAAAGGCAAATTACTATGCAGAGATGATAAAAACCATACATTGGGGTGGGGTGGTGGTGAATATTTTTCTTGTATTTGAGGAAAGGTTTTTTTACCATTTAAAAAGCAATACTCATACACAACATTTGTGTTACAAAACAGGCTCCCATTTATCTTACACATTCTGAATATAAAGCATTAAAATGCCGAGCCTGCTAACTTCCCAAACTAGTAATACATGGAATACTCAAAATGAATCTGTCAGTATACTTGATAATTCTTCAGCTTGGGAATACAACAGACCTTTTACTCATCTACATTCACCATGGCTTCACATCAAGCAGCTTTATTTAATAAATCCATGATTACATTTTTAAATGAATGTCTCCCCTCCACAACATCCTACACTGAAACCCATGTCCCCCAAATCGCAGCTATTAGACTACTAATGTGCTGGGGACAGTAGAAGCACACAGTTCTCAGCTACGTGCGGTTTTACATAATTTGTCCTTTTTTGTGTTTCAATTCCATGATCACGCATGTGTTTTCATCTAAGCAGGATATTTATACCCAACTCCTAAAAGTGTCACTTGTTGCTATTTTACCACAAAGTTATTGCAACACTGCCATCCTGTGGCATTTAACAGTTCATATCCTTACTGAATTTATTGTTTTGAGCTCTCAGCCCTATTAAGTGTTTAATTACAAGAGACTACAAAGAACTCATGGCTCCTGTTACAAGTAAGCTCAGAGATCAGAACAAGATACTCAGTAGCAAAAACTGGATTCCTAATCCTGTATTCACCTTCTATATGCAAAACAGAGTGGGCGTGGTGGTGAATCCTTGCCCCACCAGCTGCTTCTTTCCTACAGCTCCTTCTGCAACCACTCTTACCTATTTGACTGGAAAAGGCACCCTCGGAGCCAGCTTGGAGAAAGTGGCAGGAGCAGTGGGAAGGATTAAGCAGCATCTCTTGCCCTTAGTGTCTCCCCTGCAAATGAGCCATTTACTGTGGAACTCTCTTCTTACAAAGGTTCAATTATGATAAAACCAATGGTTACTTCTCTGCAATACCATCAGGTCTACATTTACAATTAGATAGGGTGCACAGCTGATCGAAGTACATGGACCTTGGGTCTCCTGTTCTCAGACTTCATACTGGGACTGGTTCATGCTAGCTGCACACAAGGCTTTGAGGACATTTCAGCAGCACAAATGCATTTTGTGGTTTACAAGTTTCAATCCAAATTCAAATAAGAGATTTTTAACAGTCCTATCTATTGCTATGCACCAGCATCTTAGGAAAATGCAGCAAAATAGCATTTCCAACCTTTTCTAAATACAGAGAGTATTACCATGCAGCTTTTTTGCAAGCCCACCATTCTCAAAATACATTTCTGAAAAATTTTGAAGTACTAGTCTCAAACTGAATTGTTTGGAAAATTGAATTATTTGGCAGCACCTTTCTGTCAAAAGAATTCCGATTACTGCAACCATTCTGAACCTTCTTATGGCTTTAAGTTAATACAGAAGGACCTCAATATTCACAGGGGTCCTATTCCTGGCAGTAATCGTGGACAGAGGCACCGCGAATATCAAGTTATTTGGGATCGCAAGGGTTAGGTTCCCAGTCATTGGAAAAGTGATTTTAAAAACTGGCCAAATTGGGGGGGGGGGGGGAGAATGCGGGAGGAAGCTTCCTACCATGCTTTGCCGGTCCCTTGAGTTGTGTTGTGCCCCGCAAATAACCGAAAATTGCCTCTAAATTGGCCAAAAACTGCAGTCGTCCGTCGTCGTCCCTGCTTTTAAAAAACCCGGAGCCATTTTGAGGCTCGGGAACATAAGATGGTGGCCAGAAATGTCCTCTGTGGTCATTTTCAGCCACCACTGACCTGCGGATATGTGAGGGCAGCATGCCCCCTCCTTTCCCCACATATGCTGAGGTTGGGTATCTTTTACCTGACCGCAGATATGAGAATCTATGGCTATCAAGGTCCTCCTGTATCTGACATCCTATTTATTGATCCTCTCCTTCAGATTAGGAGTGTGCACGGTTTTGGTCTGGCACAACAGAAAAGACCGCCGGACCGGTCCGGCACGGGGAGGACTGTTTCTTTAAGCGGTGGGGTGGTAGTACTTCCCCCCCCCGCTCTTCCCCCTCCGGCGCTCGTCCTTTGTAAAATCTTCTTGGGGCGGCAGAGTTCTTCCCTGCCGCCCCTGCCCCCGTCGTTGTTTGTAAAGGCTTTAACGAGACGAGCGCTAGTGGCGCACATGCACCCTCCTCAGCACGCGCGCTCGTCTCTGACGCTGCCCCGCGCGCGGGGTGATGTATGTGGTGCGCACGCGGCAGCATCAGAGAAGAGCGCACGCCGAGGAGGGCGCATGTGCGCCGCTAGCACTCGTCTCGTTAAAGCCTTTACAAACAACGACGGGGGCCCACCAGACCATGCACACCCCTACTTCAGATCAACATTCAAACTGGGATCATATTAACTAAATGTAAGGGTATTTAAGAGTAGGTCGTCTTCATTATGAGCCCCACCACCCACTAAAGTCTGTCTTTAGTTGCTGCCAGCTCGGCTGGTAGCCACATGGGGATGGGCCTTCTCAGTTGCTACCCCGAGACTGTGGAATGAGCTCCCTATTGAAATACGATCCTCCCCATCTGACAATTTTTTGAAAGCACTTGAAAACCCACCTCTTCACCCAAGCTTTTTCATTTTAAAAGTTTTAATCTGTTTTTGATTTTCAGATTGCCTAAGTTTTTTAAAGATTTTTATGTATATTTTAACTTGTTTTATGTTACTGTTAAATGCCCAGAGATGTAAGTCTGGGGCGGTGTACAAATTTGACAAATAAACAAATATTAACCAATGAGCATCAGTGGTATTGAATATTACATAACCATCATTTTTATATAGGAGCAGTAAATCCTTGTATTTATTAACTGACAAGATTGCAATGCTATTAAACCATTCTGACAAACAACAGATTGTGTGAAAAATGGTTTTTGCTATGTGCCAACTTGTACCGGTTCACCAGCAACAATGTTAAGATTTTATATCTGATCTAACAGATTCCATTTATTCTCAGTGCAAGCAAGCCAAGTGTCCTGTCAACCAAATCAAAAGTTGCTTTGTTGTAGATACACACAGCATGAAGCAGAAAATTGAATTCCTGGTGCAACTCAGTATCTACTGTAAACCACAGAGCAGTACTATTTACTATTAAGGAACAGTGATACCTTTCCAGAACAGCATATGAAGCATCTGAGGGATGCAAGTTTTACTTCCCTTTATAAGCCAAACAACTATTTTGCATACTGACACTTCTTGATTTCAAAAGGAAAGCACACATTTAAAAGCTGGAATAATTATTATGCTACAACATAAGTTTTATCCATCACAGTGTATAATTAACTGCTTTTATTGCTTATATGTTTATAAAGTTATCTTGAAAACCTACTTATGTACAATAGAAGGCTTGCTGAAGTGTTACGGTGTTACCTCCCTGTGCCTGAAATTCTATACATGCTTACTTGGAAGTTGATTCCACTGAATTCAAAGCTAATTCCAAGTTAGACATGGTTACAGTCACCTTGCACACCTATCCTGTTTGAACTAGCCCGTTATCTACATATTTTGCTGTCTTTATAACTAAAAAGGTAAGCAAGTATTTATAATCATTACAGCAAGGGATGTTAGAAAGAGAAGTTGTATGCCATTATTTGCTATACCTGTTGAACATGCCAATTTGAATTCTTCATGCCAATATGGATTTAAACTGCTAAATTTAAAGTGTCCCTAATTAGGACAGCACAGTTTACTGTACTGGTCCCAGAAATGAATACAAAATAAGTAATGCAGTATTTTCTTAGGCCAACATCTGTTAAGTTACAGATTCACAGTTTAAGCCTCCCTGAGCAGTTTGTGATGGGGGATGGATTAATTTGTGATAGCACTATGGATTAATTTAGACCAAATTCCCCCATTTTGCAATTCAGATATTTCTTAACAACCTTGTGATTGTTAAAACACCACACACACAGGTTTGTAATGAAACAGAACTTTTATAAGACCTAGATTAATAATCTAAAATCTTAATACATCCCACAGATATTGCAGAATTGTTTCCATTTTGAAATGAAACAGGTTTTCATTTTACTGTCTCTGTTCATATGCATGGGAGAGTCAGCAACAGGGGTTTCCAAACTCAGGGACTGGCTGAAGACCCAGGGCCAAACTGAAGTAGATGGCAGCCACCAGCATAGCTACTGAAAAGTACTCCAGCTTGTTGCATCTATCGCCATCCCGTCCAAACCTTATGGGGGTTTACTTAGTGGTGGCATGAGCCTGGAGTATTCTTTGGTAGCCTCTATATTCCTTTACAGATAATGCAACACCTCCAACATCCAGTGACACAACAGCAGAAGCATTATGTCATAGGTTTAAAAAGGATAGCAACTGCCAGCACAGCTGCCCTGACTGCTGCTAAGACGGACTGCACAGCCACTCTGTCAAGGGCCTCACAAACCTGGTACCCACACTGCATGAATACTAAGCAAGATCACTTGCTGTCCAGAATTTTCCAGAAAGAAGGGCTGGTATCACTAAGGATGATTACAAATCACTGGAAAACAAAGCATTTCAGACAATAACTTACAACAGAGTTAGCACTCTGAGAAAAAAGATCAGGACTGTTCTAGACAGTTACAATGAGCCAGAAATCTAGGGTCTGCCTAATTCATCACTGACTAGCATTACAAATACGGTATCACAAAGATTTACTTTTGAAGATGACTAACATGTTAGGAAAAGTGCTCCCTCAAAGGTAAAACTATTCATCATTCATTTTCTATGTGAAATTATCTGATCTCTAATACTGTAATCATCAGAAATTGGACAAACCATTCCTAACTACAAAGTCTAGATAATACATAGCTCTATAATTCTATCCTTCGGCAGGTATCCTCCCATATTGCTGATCATGCTAGAAAGTTTTATAATTACTAGCTAATAAATTGGAACATGGGAATTCTCTCAGCTGGGAGTCATAGAATCAGAATATCTCTTGCAATTGTGTTAGCTGCTTAGATGTACTGACTTAAGCAAAAAGTCTATCCCTGTTAAAATGAAAGGTTTGAAAAACAAATCATTTTTGTTGACTGACTGATCTCAGAAAGCTCATATGCAGAATTAGATTCAAGATATTGACTTGATTCATTTTTCAAATAACACCTCCACACTTCCTAAAGTTATCCAAAACAAGACTTAAACCCTAAAATTATGTATATAGTATACCGATTATAGCAAATGTTTATATTTACAGCAAGGCTGATCCAAAATAGACAAGTAGTA
Organism: Hemicordylus capensis; assembly: GCF_027244095.1. Taxonomy (NCBI): domain Eukaryota; kingdom Metazoa; phylum Chordata; class Lepidosauria; order Squamata; family Cordylidae; genus Hemicordylus; species Hemicordylus capensis. The sequence goes on from NC_069662.1 coordinate 104,529,769, forward strand.
TAATCAGTTTCTGAAGGGTTTTTGTTCAGCACTATAATTTACAGCCAATCTTGTACAAAATTCCAATACAGTTCAAAATAAGTCATACTAATGTCAGCATCAATAATTTTGCATCAAATAGGCATGAGCAATCAGGAATTTAGTGAGCAATTTACTTAAGATGCCAAGTAAGTCAATGGATGTAATCTGGACATCTTTTTACGAAAGCCATAAAATATGTATTTCTGGCACAGAATTTACACTCTGAAAAAGATTCAGAGACATTAAATAAACTTGAGAAAGATTGCTAGGAAAATTAGATTATGTGCCATTAACCTTTTTATTAGTGTATGAGTGTCTGGAAAAAATAAGTCACACAGATATTAGATATTATATGGTAGAAGTACTTTAAATTGGAAAATGCTTTTTTTGATTTGCTTTATTTATTATACCAGTTAGGCCTTTTAATTTTAAGGAGATGGACCCATTACATTACTACAGGTTCTTGCTTAAATTTATATCAGCATAGATCTGAAGCTACCACCCTCAAATTTATCTCCCTGTTCTCTCTTGTTGCTTTGTATGAGTGGAACTCCCTACCTCAAAATTCACCTTTTCTTCCCAGCCTTTGGTTTATCCCCTTAATCCTCATTTCCAACAGTAACTATGCTTTAAGAACATGTGTGAGCACTGCCTCCCCACCCCCATTCATCCCTCTCTCTGTTTTCCCCATTGCCAATGTTAGCTTGTTAAGATTCTTGGGGGATAAAGCTACTTTTTGCCTAGGTCACTCTACTGATAATTATCCTGAATCTCTCTCTAAGTGATTATTCTACCATGCACATGCTGTGTATATACACACTCACTGAACTCAGTCTATTGTGACGATTTTCTTCGGCAATAGTAGAATGGCTGTGATTCCTTTCCAAGGAAGCAATTGTCTCCTCTCAGTGTTGGTAAGGAAAAGTATGATGAAAGTTTCCCAGTTATCCACTCCACCTTTGTGTGCTGATGGAAGATGCCTATATTTCAAACACTGATGGGCAACTGGCTACCTGCCTCCATTTGACAGTCACCACCAACTCTACCAGGCTACAAAAATGCATGGCTGATCTACCCGTCTCACACAAGAAACTGTGAGAGTTACATATATCTGAGTGAGCCCTTCTTAACCCAATGAAATTTAAGCAATATTACCTCATGGGGGATGCAAAGCAATACCATGTCAATTACAAATGAAGAAAACCAATTATCTTATAATATCCTAAAATGTGTCTGGACAAAAATCACTTGAAATTTTAAGTTAATTTCATAGTCATTTAAACTGAGAAAAAGAACTGATTTAATTATCATTTCACTCTAACGTAACGAAGTCAAAACACTCACCTATGTATACCCTCCTGCTGTATCTCTGCATCAACAGTAGCACAAACACATGCAGTGGAATAAGATTGATGATGAAAACATAACCACCCCATGCAGAAACCTGTGAGAAATATAGTACAACATAACTGGAATAACATAAAGACTGCCAGATTTTTTGAATCATGGAATATGTTTATGATCTCTTTTTAATTTTTAGACCCAAGTCAAATCAGTGGCCTACTGAACTAGCGAAGGCATACAGGCAACACTTGCACATGTGCATGAGGGGAGGGATGATTTTCAGCAACACTCTCCCCCCTTCTCTCTGCAACTGCCTATTCCTCCCCAAAATGCCCGAGGATTGATACACTTTGGGGAGGAACAGGTGGCAGGGAAACACCAAAAGTCATTCCTCCCCTCTGTGCAAGTACGCACAGTGAAGCAATCCCCGTGTGCATTTCCAAGACTGGATGTAGGCCAGTACTATTTTGTACATAGTTAAACATTCAGGTTAACCAACTTAATTTACTGGAAGTTTGTTTTCAAGGAACACATACTAGAAAGGTAAACCAAGCTAACAGAAAAAAGATAATACCAAATCTGCAGAACAGACATCTATTCACAAGTAGGCTGGTATGGAAGTATTATATAAACAGTGATCTATTTCCCACTTGTAATTTTCTTGGAAGACAGCTTCTTTCTGCCCAGTTTATAGTGCTCTATGGATTCTTATGTGCAATACTGGGTCACATGCAGTTCCCCTTGTGACTATTCCCTGCATTGTTGAATAGGCGCTATGAAATTTTTTAGATTATCTCTACTTTACTCCATTATGAAGTTGCTTGAAGAAATTGAAGCCAGTAAGAATATAATGGTGATTATTAGACTGAACCTAAAAAGCACCGAGGCAAAGCTCTCAAAAGGGACATGCAACCAACCCCCACCCTCCCGCACAATAACAACAACACCACACTGAAGCAGACAAGTTCATTGCTATTAAGAGTTTGTAATACTGCATTAACCAATTTGGCAAGCAGCTAAGTTCTGAGGAATTTATTCACCTAACTGGTAATGTAAAAATAAGGATTAATATGCATTTCTGACACAATCTTACAGTGAAATAACTCAGCGCTAGAGATATCACTGTAGGGAATGAACTAAAAACAGATAGCTGTAAGACAGGATGCACTACATAAGCACATCAGTGACCTAGTCACATATGGCAACAGAGATAAAAGTTGTTTTATTACGATAAATTTAAGAAAAACTACCAGTTAAGGTATTTCTTATAGGTTTCTTCCTCAGTATATAATTTGAGTAGCAACTGCTAAGTTAAGAGTTTTAAACAGGCATAAAAACCTCAGGCTTATAAAATAGTCATTGCCTAATGTCACTCTTTTCAAGAGAGGAAGGACTGGAAATATCTGACATTAATACTGCATCCCCACAGGTGACAGTCAAATTTAACCAACAGTTGTTTCCAAAGGCTGCCAAATATCCAAAATGGCCACCATGAGAGTCTCATGCTCCTCCATTTCTTGTCAGTCCTGGCCTAAAGCATGTCTAAAATGGATCAGGAATCCCTTCAGCTGCAAACATGTGTGCAGCATTCTCAATGCAGGAGAACAGCACTTCACTTAAAGGCACTACATAAATCAAGTTTTTATAACTTCTAGAATTATGTTGGCTTTAAGAACTGAACTGCCTTCACATCTCTAGAAACAGAACTTTGAGAAGTAGCTCTCTGCAGCTGGTGATTATCTCTTTCTACAAGCATTGCCTGCTCAAGATGCTCAACACAGTGAGTGCACCCAAACACACAAGATCAGCCATAGGAACCTCCTACAAGGTGCATGCCAACTCTAAAGTGTTAGTTCCACTAGACAAATCTTTTAAACATAATCACTGCATAGAAAAAACAAGATCTGGATCGTGATCCATTGAATCCATTAGAATGGGTTCTGCTCCTGCGCAGAAGCCTCTCTGTGTCAAGTTCCACGGCTCCTTTTCGGCGCCTGCAACCCCCCCCCGCCCACGTGGCTATTTAAGGCGGGAGGAAACACAGGAACCTCAGTTCCTTTGCGACCGCTGTAGAGATCGCTCACTCGATTTCTGTGGCTCCTTCGTATTGGTTCCTTTCAACTAATCGTTGCTAAAAGTTCTACTTTTGACTACTTCGTTTTTGACTCTGACTGTTTTACTGGCTCTACCCTTTGGCTTTGCGATTTGGACTGACTGATATTGGTTTTCTGACTTGGACCGCTCACTGTTTTGCCTTTGCCTACCGATTCTAACTGACGAATGATCGGACTAATTTCTGGCTATTTGACCTCTGACTGTTTAAGGAGTGAGTACAATGGATACAACTAGAAAGAAAACCTTTAAGCGTTGCACTAAATGCAAGGGGAAATTACCCTTGCAAGACAGCCATAGTTTATGCTTGCTATGTTTGGGAGAGGTCCATGTAACTTCGGCCTGAAAGATTTGTCAGTCCTTCTTGAAACAAACGAGGAGAAATTGTGAACTGCGTTTACGAGCAGCACTTTACGATGATGCCTTGACTACGCCCCCTGCCTCGTCTAAATCACCTCAGGTGCACAGCTTGAGGGCCCTGGGTTCAGCCCAGTCTAAAACCTCTGTGCCCTCTATGAAAACCCTAGGTCCTTAAAGAGGCCAGGTGACAAAATGGTGGCCGCTGGCAAACTCGCTAAGAACTTGTAACTTTTGATCTGGAAGTGATCCGTTGCAGTCATGAGTGAGAGGGTTCCACACCTGTGCGGAACCATTTGGGCAGAATTGACTAACTCCTTGAAGCACTAAGCCCTGCACCATGCACATGGTACACATGCTCAGTTTGGGCGGGCTAGCGTTTTCTTCTCAGTTCCTGGAGGACCGACATTGGAGTACAAATGTCATATGGAACCAGAGTACAGTTCAACAAGATAAGTAGCATCTGAAACCTTAAACATACAGACTGTCACTTCGCATACTGCACTAGGGCTGGCGGGAGGGTCTTATGACTGCAACAGATCACTTCCAGATCAAAAGTTACAGGTGAGCAACCTGTTTATCCAGATCACGATCTTCAGGGTTACAAGTTTAACCATCTTCAGGGTTACAAGTTTAGGAGGCGTGTAGCCATGGGCTCGAAAGGGAGCTCTGTCAGGGCTGATAGGACGAAAGACAGGCTCCATTGATCAGTGGGCCAATGGATAGGCGGGTAAAGAGTGTTTAAGCTTTTAAGGAATCTCTTTGAGTCCGGATGAGAGAAGACTGTTTCCCCATCCCATTTGGGATGGTGAGCAGAAACAGCAGCCAGGTGGACTTTGATGGAAACATTGACCAAGTTCCAATGCTTTAGCGATGTGAGGTAGAGCAAGACCTCCTGGAAGGTCGCAGAGCGAGGCAGGAAGCCGTGTTCCTGAGCATAAAAAGCCTGAACCACTTCCATTTGCTGTTGTAGTTAACACGAATAGATTTCTTCCTATCATTGAGGAGGATGTCATTCAGGAGCTTATCCTCCACACGGTGAAGTTTAGAATCCTTAGGTTGGGATGGCAGAGCCTTCCACCCTCCTGTATGAGAAGATCCTCATGTTGAGGTAGTCACTTGTGGTGACCTTTCGACAGTCTGAGTGCCTGTTGAAACCATGGCTGCTGGGGCCACCATGGAGCAATCAAAATGTAGTTTGCAGATTCCTGCAGGATTTTCACTAGAACTGTGTTCAGCAGAGGGGGGGGGGCGTATAGAAACCTTCGACCCCAGTTGAATTGGAAGGCATCCCCTCTGGAGTTGCAGCTGATGCCAGCTCTTGAGCAGTACTCGGGGCACTTTTTGTTCGTGAATGTTGCGAACAGGTAGACTTCCGTTGTACCCCAGATCCGGAACAATGGTTGGAGGTATTGTGGATTGTCCCATTCGTGTTGCTGTAGACAGAGTGAAGACAATGTGAAATGGCTTGCTAAAATGTTCTCTGCTTCTTTGATGTGGATTGCCATTGGGCTTATTTGCTGGGCTATGTCCCAATCCCAAATTTGCAGGCTGAGCATGCAAAGCGAGTGGGAGACTGTCCTTCCCTGCCAGTTTAGGTAAGCGATTGCGATAGTATTGTTCAGGCTGATCTGGACAATCTTGCCTGTCAGGGACAGCTGGAAGGATTTGAGAGCTTGAAAACTGCCAGGAGCTTCTAAATATTGATGTCCTGGTGTTGGCTTGAAGACCACAGACCCTGTGCCTGAAGATCCCCACAATGGGCCCCCCAGCCCCATAAGGATGCATCCATCATTAAGGTTGAGGTACCTGGAAGGGGACTCCGGACAATAGGTTGATTTCCTTGTTCCATCATTTAAGAGATAAAAGGATCGGCAGAGGAATTATTAAAAGCATCTGTGCACTGTCCACATTTGGTCAAAATACAGATGGAAACCAAAACTGAAGACGTCTGAGATGAAGTTTAGTGCACAGTGGAGTTGCACGATACCATGAGGCCCAGCAGTCTCTGAACCTCATGGACTCTTTGCCCGTGTTGCATTATGAAGGTCACTAGAGCCTTGATACAGAGGAAGTGTTCCTTGGGTAGGAGCGCGTACTGTGTTTGCACATCTAGAACTGCTCCTATGTGGTCTAGGTGCTTGACGGGCTGTGGTCTGGACTTTGACCAGCTGACCTGAATGCCCAGATTCTCGAGCAGAATCAGGACTGTCGAGACTTGTCTTTTTGTCTCCCTGCCAGGAGCCAGTCATCGCGGTATGGATAGTTAGGCCTCAAACTCAAAGGTGAGCCACGATGATGGCCATGCATTTGGTAAATACATGGGACACTGTCGCCAGCCCAAATGGCAGGACATTGTGCTGGGAGATGTGGCAAACCATTGTGAACTTGATAAACTGTCTGTGGTTGTGCTGGATCCCAACGTGGAAGTACGCGTTTCAGAGATCCAACATTATGAACCATTCCTCCCCATGGAGAAGAGGAAGGATGCTCTGCAATGTCACCATGCAAAGTTTGCGTATGTCCACACGACAGTTCAGCCACTGTAGGTCCATGATTGGCCGTAGTCCCGTGCCACTTGGGGACCTGGAAGTAGCAGGAGTAAAACCTCTGCCACTGATCTGTGATATTGCCCCCTTGCCCAATGTCGACTTCAACACCATACCCGATGTCAAGGGCACCGGAGTGTGAACCGGACACCTGGACATCGGAGTGCCGGGGCGGAGCGTGTTATCATAAAGGGCAGCTCTTAGCTGAACGGATCTGTTCTTTCTTGTTTGATAAGAGAAGGTTAAGCAAATTTTACAGCGGAGGAGTTGGGTTTCTCCCCCAAAGTAGACACAAATAGTGGTTGTCCGCTGAAGGCAGTTTAGCGTTACAGTGCACAGCACTTAAAGGTCTTTTTCTTATCCATAGTGCGATAAAGAAACAAGGGGAAATACTTAAGTAACATGAAGTAAAGTCCATTCCAAATCCAATCCAAGGTCATAACCGAATAAACTGTCCATTTGTTTCTACTAAGTTCAAAGTTCTAAGAATAAAAATAGTCTGTTCCAGTCTGAGTTGTAACACATTAAAAACTAACCTAATTTGTTCTTTTCACCGAAAACTGTTCTAGTCCAACAGTTCCAGAGCTCACAGTCTGAGGTGCCAACACAATGGCGGTCAGAAAGGAACAAAGGAGAAAATGCTAGCCTGCCCAAACTGAGCATGTGCACCACATGCACAGGGTGGGGCCTAGCACTTCAAGGAGCTAATCAATTCTGCCCGAATGGTCCCGCGCAGGCGCAGAACCCACTCACTATTATGACTACAACTGATCACTCAAATCATAGCTGTTTAGTACAGATATGATTTGAATACAGATATGATTTGAGTGTTTCTATGTGGTGATTATGTTAAAAAGATTTGTCTAGAGGGATGAATGCTTTAGAGTGGGCATGAACCTTGTAGGAGGTTCCTATGGTTGATCTTGTGTGCTTGGAAGCACTCACTGAGTTGAGCATCTTGAGCAGGCAACATTTGTGGAAAGAAATAATCACTACCTGCAGAGAGAACTACATCTCAAAGTTCTGTTTCTAGAGATGTGAAGGCAGTTCAGTTCTTAAAGCCAACATAATTCCAGAGGTTATAAACAGTTGATGCTTGCCTAGGGAGCAAGAGGTTGCTGATTCAAATCCCCGCCGGTATGTTTCCCAGACAATGGGAAACACTTATATCAGGCAGCAGAAATATAGGAAGATGCTGAAAGGCATGATCTCATACTGTACAGGAGATGGCAATGGTAAACCCCTCCTGTATTCCACTAAAGAAAACCACGTGGCTCTGTGGTCGCCAGGAGTCGACAATGACTTGATGGCACAACTTTACCTTTATCTTTTAAGTGAAGTGCTGTTCTCCTGCATTGAGAATACTGCACACGTTTGCAGTTGAAGATATTCCTGATCCATTTTAGACATGCTTTAAGCCAGAGCTGACAAGAAATGGACATGGTACATGTGATTCAAGTGTCCTAGTAAATACCAAAGATAACCACAGGGCTCTGTGGTCACCAGGAGTTGAAAACAACTCAATGGCACCCTTTACTTTAGTAAATAATGTGACCCTATGCAAAGACAAATTGAAGAGAGATTCCCAAAGCAGGTGTAGACATAAATTTAGGGTATCACGTACCATGTAGAAGTAGGATAGGCAGCAGCATATGGTCCAGAAGACTGACCCAGTTTTCACAGACTTCACCTAATTAAAAAGTGTTTGAGATGTAACAATACTATTTAAGACAATGAAAGAATGTTTCATACAAATTAAAAAGCAAATTTCAAAGCAAAGTACTATTTCAAATTTCAAAGCACAAATTTCAAATTTCAAAGCAAACTACACAACAGTTTTACTTCCCCAATCCCCGCCTCAGAATTCACTGAATATTTTACTAAGAAAAGTTATTCAAAGCAACATAAAGTGCAGTTTAGTTCACAGTCACACTAGCTTGGTTCAGACATAATGCATTAATCCTGGTTTGAGAGTGAACTAGAATTTGCACAAACCAGTTTTCTGTATACAGACAGGATAGAAACCATTTTTTTGCAAGCTGCAGATGGATGCTCTCTGTATATTTTGTTTACTTTTGAAGGAATTAAAATGGACACGAGGTTCTTTTTTGTTCTACCCGAACTGTGCAGGCCTCAGTGACATGTTTTCAGGTGGCATGGAGGACTTTCTGGAAAGGGAAAGTCATCCAAATTGCCCCTTTCTCAGTGCAGCTAGTCTGCTTTCCTCATTGCACTGGAGCTGCCTTGCTCTGGATGTCAGCCATGGACATAAAAGTTGCACTTGAATGGCTGCTGGGGTTTGTGCAGGTATTCTAATGGAAACACTGGAATATAATTTAACTGTGTAAGTGTTAATAAATTCTAAAATGATAGCCAATTATATAGAGAGATTTATGGGCCCTAAAAGAAACATCCCAAAATTATGACATTTCCCTTGACTCAAAAATCAAGCAGTTTTCCCTGAATTTGAAAGGTTTTCCATTCTCCAAAGTCAAAAGCTGATTTGAGTAGGTGAAAATGCTAACCTATTTTGGTAAGTTTTGATGTATCTCAAGAAGACTGTGATCAGAAAGTGATTATTGTAAAACACACACAAACACACACACACACACACCACAGTTGTGTATACCAATTTATAACAGCTACATCTTTTTCCAGGATGTGATACAGAACTAATTTCAGGGAGTACAACAGCTTAATGCAACCTTTACTATCCAAGTTACAGGTCTCATGTTTTCATGACAGTAATGATCTCTGCTGGTGTCAACATGATTCCATACAACTTTTAAGACATCAATATTACCAGAATGCTGCATTCAAGAACAGTCAATAAATCAGGTTATTTGTTTAGTCATAGCCATAACAAAGATATTTGACTCAAAAATCAAGTAGTTAAAACAATGAAAAAAATTGTGAGATGCTCAATAACAGAAATACTGACTCAAAAATAATTCAGAACAATTAGATTGCATCAGGTTGCTGCATTCAAGAACAGTGTTCAGAAGTCAGGAAAATGCAAGTCTTGAAATTACTTAGTTCAAGCTGTTGCATCAAATTTATTTCAGGAATATCAGTTCAGAATTTAGTCAAGTTGATAGTTTTATGGTTTGAGGTGGATTACTTAAGGGCAATGCCACACATTGATTGTTACAGAAACATTAGTATAAAAATGCTTTCTATGAAGTGTGAAAGTAAAATATGCATATATTCACAAACAGTTTTTCTGCAGTAAATGTAAATTAACACCATTGTTTCCTACAACAATCAAAGTCTTCCGCTGCCCTTGTTCAAAAAACACTTGCAGTGTGAACTATAAAGCTGTGCTTTTGCTTACTACAGCACCTCCCTGCCTTATTTGATTACATACAATACAATGTAATTCAAATCAAGTACTTCCACTGATTCCAATGTGGGAGATTTAAGCATGTACTTAGCTCTCCTATTGTAATAAATGGGGCTTAAAGTGCTTAATTTTAGCCTTATAATTTACATGCATAACAATGAACAAGGCAAGGTACCATAAACATCAGGCTCATTTATAAAACTTTGAGGGGTAGTTTACATAATCAGCGGAATCAAGTGTTAAAGCTTTTCTGGGACAGAGCCAGTTCAAGCTATATATGGAAGAGTTTCTCTTGTGATTGAGGGCAATGGGGGAACATGATTATACCCATTTCATAATACTCAGTATCTTGTCTCATGGTCCAGTTTCTGCCATAACACAGCATTGTACAGTATGCAAACATAGGCAGGTTTAATGGTTATACTGGCTTTCAAGTTGTTCTGCTCAATGCATAAGGCTCCTTTGTTTTGTTCTGTTTAAGATTTAATGAGTTATTTACAACAAAATTTCTAATGCAGATAATAATCAATTTATGTTTTGTATTTCAAAAGTAGTACAAGTCAAAACCCTTCACCTACAGAGCACTGCAAGAATTGCTGTTTTAAACCTAATTTGTTATATAAAGCTAAAGTTATGTGTACGACTCTAATTTATGGAATGTCTTTGCTAGCTCTGTGATCTACTTTCTAGATTTGTTACAAAGGCCCTGTAGAATCAGTTGGTCCTTGCTATGGCTCCCATGTCCCAGGAAACACTCAAGCCAACTGCTTCAGGGGCATTCTTTCATAAAAAGACAGCCTTTATTTTTGAACAAGTAATTAGAAGTAGCAAAAAATAATCATTCAGTGAACTAGTTACACAGTTTTCTTCCGATTACAAGAAATCTATATATGCAAAACCATGTTTAAAAAAGGTAAATGCTAAACACATTCAAGATGTTAGACAAAAAGTAAAATGTATAACATTTCAGTAGTTACTTACCCACAAATAGTACGTGAACTGCAGTGCAAAAATAGCTATCCCTTCATTGTCAAAAGATCCTGCAACTGATCGTGATATGTAACCTGGTACTATAGCAATAAAACAGGCAGCTAGAAGCCCTGCTCCCTGGTTCCACAGTTCTCTGGTAAGCAGGAAAGTAGAAATTGATGTAAGGCCGCTAAAAACTGGTGCTAGGAATACACATACATCTCTTATGTGGACAGTTATGTTAAGCATATTTAAAATCCAATGTATTAGACCTGCCGTCACCATCAGTCCTGGGTATACCTGTGGCAAAAAAAAAAAGCAATTGGTAACATTGCAGACAAAAGGTGTGTTTTCATGCATTTGAACTGAAGTTACAAAGATTCAAAATATTCTGAACTCAAGCAAAACAGACTATTACTTCAGCAACTCATACAAAATCTAACTATAAGTGTTTGTTCAGCAGCTGCAGTCCAATACTATGTTGCTTCATGACATTATGCTAAGAAAAGAAGAGGAATAAGTATTCTGGATGTAAAGCATAGCTCAAGAACATTTATTTTTTAAAAATATTATTATTATTATTATTATTTATTTCATACATTTATACCCTGCTCTTCCTCAGAGGAGCTCAGAGCAGCAGTTATTTTACCACGAGAGTTACCTTGGTAAATCTAGATTGGAGCATACAAAAGGATTTCTTACAAACAACAAATGAAAATTTGCCCTTTCAGCGCTGACCCTAGTCTTTCCCACTACTGCATGCCTAGATCTAGTCACATATAGAAATCCAAGTGAACATAAAGCAGACATGGAAAAAAATACTAGAAAAAAAAGCGGGGGGTGTCTTTGGTTAGAAATCTAGGCTGTTTAACAGATTAAATGGAAGCAATGCTTTAGTGAATGGCAGTGGCAACAGTCTGTGCCCCAGCAGTGAAGGCACAAAGATGGCTGTGGTGAAAACAGTTTATAAAAAACTTAGAATGAAATGTTTTTGAGTTCTATCAAATGCCCTATGATCTCTTACAACATGTTTTCATATAGAAACCCAAACATTGCAATGTAAAAAATCTGAATTTATTTAATGCTTTAGACCAAAAAGCAGGTCTTTAAAATCTGAAAGTTGACAAATATTGTTGCCAAACCCTCATTTATCATAACCACAGCAGCAACATCAAGTTATTATAAAAGAAGCATACAGACAAACTTTGTTATACACGGAACTGCTATTCACAGATTTGTGTATTCATAGGTGCCTAATAGACACCCAATTTCATTATCTGCAGATACAAAAGGGTTTAAACCCATACAGCCGTGGTTCCTAGAGGGTTGCAAGTGACTGAGGAAATCACTTCCAGCTGCCATTTTGTGGCTTATTTCTTTAACACACATTTTTCTGCTATTTTTCATAGTTCTGTGGGGCATTCCTGGGCACATGTAGACTCCATGGAGCAGGATACAGTAAACACTTTCAATTATTTGACTTTTCTTGCCATTTCTTAACCTTTTTTGTCCATTCTGGAACCTAAACCCACCCACCCTTTTTCCATAGGCATAATGCCTTGTTACTCAGGGCTTTGTTCCTCGAAGGAATCACCGTGAGTAAAGAGGTTTGCCTCTACTGCTAATCTTAGAAGTTATAATGCAGCTTATCGCACATAAAATATGGGTCCTCAGTAGAGGATGGCAAAAGGATCCATCGTGTCCCATAAGTACTGTATAACACAATCACATACTGCAATATTGGTGAAACATGTTTCTGAAACTAGCAGAGCTATGCTTAATAATTCAAGTCAGAACAGAAAAAAACGAGAAAAAAACAAGAAAAAAATGTATACAGTAAAATTATGAAATTAATCTATTTGGACTGTTCAGTTTCTCTCCTCTGTCTCCATAAAAAGGTGGCAAGATTCGGAACAGGCATCAGACTTGCTGCTCCCCTTCTTGCCCTCTTCACTTCCATCTTACCATGCACAGTACTAAATACCTAACTGAGATAACTAACCCATGTGGGTGGATGGACGGATTGATTTCTATACCGCACTTCTAAAAATGGCTCTGGGAGTTTACAGAGAGTAATAATAAATAAATAAGATTGATCCCTGTCCCCAAAGGGCCCACAATCTAAAAAGAAACACAAGATAGACACCAGCAACAGTCACTGGAGGTACTGTGCTGGGGGTGAATAGGGCCAGTTACTCTCCCCTGCTAAGTAAAGAGAATCACCACATTAAAAGGTGCCTCTTTGCCAAGTAAGCAGGGATTTAAACACAGAACTTCCTTTAACCATTTATATCAAAATCATATGAAAGCAAATTCAATATTCATAGTCATGGGAGAACCTGTAGTCAAGGAAATGAAGGATGTCTTCATTGAAAGGATCACTTTGTCCCAATGTCTGGGTCCTTCTGGTCACCTTTTCTTACTTTCTAGAATGCACCAAGAAATGACCTTCTGCTATGTTGTAGGATCATTTCGGGTGGAGCGGGGATTCAACTGAGATAGGAACATAGGAACATAGGAAACTGCCATATACTGAGTCAGACCGTTGGCCTATCTAGCTGAATATTGTCTTCACAGACTGGCAGCGGCTTCTCCAAGGTTGCAGGCAGGAATCTCTCTCAGCCCTATCTTGGAGAAGCCAGGGAGGGAACTTGAAACCTTCTGCTCTTCCCAGAGCGGCTTCATCCCCTGAGGGGAATATCTTGCAGTGCTCACACATCAAGTCTCCCATTCAGATGCAACCAGGGCAGACCCTGCTTAGCTATGGGGACAAGTCATGCTTGCTACCACAAAACCAGCTCTCCTCTCCTGGCTGCCAGGAATGCTCAGTGCTTCAGGTGCTGCTGAAATCATGGCTAAAGAGATGCATCACAAATAGAAGATAAAAAACAGCTAACCCCCTCACACATAATTTGCCTTGACATGCATTTCAGCTCAGTGACAGCCAGACATGTGCTTAAAGACAGGATTAAATTCCGCTTCAGTTAGATACAAAAGCTACGCAAGAAAAACTAGTGAGTAGTCCTACTGAAATTAATGGGACCAGTTAGTCATGACTACAAAGTTAATAGCATTCATTTGAAACAGATTTTTTGTTGAAATGTGAATAATTTTTTCAGGTACTTACAGTTCCACCTACTATTCTTCCTAGTGGATACCATGCTCTTTCGTCAAACCAGTTTAAGAATTCATAAAATCCGTGAGATGCAAGATGATGCGTTGATCTATAGTTAAACCTGAAAACATGGAACAGTTTTAATAACTCTTCTTAAGTAATTAAGGCTGCAATTCTATGCATACTTAGTAGGAAGTAAGCTCAACAGAAATCAATGCAACTTATATCTGAACAAACAAGCATAGGACTATGCTAGACATTTACTTCATTCCAAGTAAACACAAGTTCAGGAATGTCAGACAACTTTTCAAGCAACTAGTTCAGTGTTAGGGTCATGTGAAGCCTGAAAGTTTTGATGGCTTACTGTGCTTGCCCTCAGTTATGAAGGCATATGGCAGTAATGCAAATGCACTCATTCTTTTGGCCAAAACTGTAGTAAGCACATACAATTTTATCTTTAAACTAATTCCTTAAGTTGTGCCCTCCAAAATGAGGGGGCAAGGGAGGAAAAAGAGTTACCTCAAACAATTCGGGTAAGAGAAACAAACTCTTCTTTTAAAAAGGCACAGTGATTCTTCTATAGTGCATGTTTTGTCTGTACCAGTTTCTTACCAACTTGATCACCAGCATCTAATTTATTCATATCCCCCTGCATCCAACAGTTAGGTTTCTAAAATTTTTAGAAACATGGAGGGAAAACTAAAACCCTCTTTGATAAATTCCAGCTCCCAGTTCTGCAATAAAGGAGTATTTTTTGGGGTGATAATTTGGTTCCAACCCAAAACACAGCAAAATGCACACATATAGGAACAGTTATGCTTTGGCTTTATATATATAATTGGTTTTTGAAGTTTCAGCTTAGTTTGTTGCACAAATAGTAGCATTACTGTCTTGTATTACCACCACCATATAAAAGGCAATTCTACAGTCAACTTTTCTGCTCCTTAAGTTTCTGCTCCTTAAGACCAACCTTGGCCCTTCAGCTGTTATTATTTTTCAATGTTTCATGTACTTAACTTCTTGCCACTTTCAGTGTATGAAACTGGTCATGCATCTATAAGTAGAGTGCAGGCTGTGGTGTGTATTTTTGAAGAAAAGTGGTTTACTTTCAAACAACCAGAAGAGTTTAGTGGGCTCAACTGAAGCAGAGTTCTTGGGCTATGGGGGCAAACTACAGAAGAAGAAAAAAAAAAGATAGGCTTGATGAGGGACAAAACTCATGTCCGTATTGTTTAGGTGAGCCATTGACTTACTATCAAAGCTAGGGAGGATAGCATAGTTAGGGCCAAATTACACATTTGCCTACATATTTTTAGAAGCTACACTTAACAAATCAAAAGTACCTTAGGAAACAAACCAGGACTTGAATCCAAAGTTTGATCCTGGTTTGGTTTTCCATCTGTGGATTTCAATGAAATGCAGACTTTTGGCTTACTTCAAAGGCAGAGTAAATGTTTCCCTGTATCCTCTTGCACACAAAAGAGATCACATAAGACCATGGCTTGCAGAGGTTTATTCATGTAGCAGGAAACCATGGTTTCTCATTAGTTGAGATTCAGCTGCTGCAGTTTGTTTCTTTGAACATGCAGCTAACACACAGTTCCTAGGAATCATGCATATGGAAAAATCCAAAGTACATGGATGATCCATTATTCAGATTTTTTAAAGAACAAATGGTTTCCTTGCAGCATCTAATGAATACTGGAAGTGATGGAGTATATTATGTTTGGTAGGAAAACAGGAGTTACTGAGCAGCTGAGAGACACTGTCTCTTAACTTGGCCAATATCTATGGTGCACTGACACTTACAGTTGTCTGTCCAAGATGTAAAATATTAGAAACTGTGTGCCTTTAGTATGCATGCACAATGCTCAACAGATAAGACATTTTGTCATCTTTTACATTTATAAAATCATACCGTTTTCTGGTTAATTTCTTCTGCTCCTATTAAAGTCTCTCAGGAAGCACATGCAGTCCCTGAACTACTGACCCAGCTAAAGAACAGAGTTCATACAACTTCTATTGCTGCTTCAAGAAATTGCAAAGAATTAAACACTATTAAAATACTGCCAGGAAGTTTCCGGGACTGCAAGAAGCTATTACCAAATTGTTTGTCTCATGCTGTAGGAAGTATGTTATCTAGACATAAAACTGAAAACAATCCTTAACCTGGAAAAAATATTTTGAGTTCCATTAGTACTGTTTCTCTACAGCCTCCCCTTTGTCCTGGACTGAACCTGAGCAAGACTGTCGCAGAAATAGGCATTTGGTCTTGAAGGGGAAGCAAGTCTCTGTTTGGCCCAAAACAGCAGAGTCATGCAATCTGAAACAGGTGAACCACGTGGAGAGGCAGAACAGCCACCCACCCTGAAATGTGTATTAATTACACTGGAATTCTTGATGGAGTAAATATGGTCTTAGACAAAAGAGTCAGGCTCTAAGAAATTGAGCAAAATGAAATCAAGGCAAGAACTAGAACAGTGGATTAAATTCCAAATACGTTTTCCTCTACTTCTGCAACAAAGATTCCTAAGAATCTCTTCTGTTCTTGGACCTTCCCACCTTTGCAGCCCCTACTAGAAGACTCCAGAAGGAAAAGGCTATAAAAGGCCTCCAATTTCAGACATGTGTATGATCTTCAGACTTGGGATTATGGCACGCCCTCTACTGCCCTGGACACTACTCGGTCAAGCATAGTACGGTTTCTATACAGCAGTTCCTACACTGTTACTCTATCTTAAAGTTTCCTCTGAGGCGTGCCTACATAGCTGATGCCACACGGAGTTCCTTTCCCTAGTCCTAAGAGGTTTCTACTCCTTGATGCCTCACATGAGCCTATACAGTTGAGTTTGAGGAGCCCTACCCAATTACCTGGGAAACTGGTATGTACACTGGTGCTTGACTGGCCACCAATCAGATTTCGACATAAGGTGCCCTCTGGTTTCTACTTGGTATGTGGTTATGGACATAGCTTTGGACACTTCCTTATCTACTACTTCGGTACATCTTTGCAGACATGACCGTTGGATCTCCCCGATGAGAACTATTCTCTTGGCTTCACTCACAAAACAACAGACTAGAGGACAGGTAAAATAGTTGTTCTGAACTCTTCCCTTCACATTACACTGTCCATCTAGTGCTAGGCTATCCAAACCTCCACCTTCCTTTCCATGGAAGCTGCCTTCACACTTGTTATGATCAAAGTTGCCAAATATTTCTCATTGTGCCTGCACTCTATAAAATATAAACTCTTATTTTTCAAGTTCCGTTTGCTCCTCCTCTGAGTCTTGAACTGTCATACATATACAATTTACTCTTGTAAATATTCTAAGTAATTCTCCAGTTTTAGCCTAAGCATAGATATGCACGTGTCCAATACACAGATTTGAGCAAGCACGGTAATAACTGTTGGCTTTCCACATTTGTTTCACCTCCTTCCTTGAGTGAGAATTATAGGAAGGACTGTTTCAGGATATGGAGTATGGACAACTTCAACAAGAGATAAAAATGCAATCTCTGGCCACTGGCTTCTTGGTCAAGCAGAAATAGTTTCTGCAGGGTCAGAATTTATGGAAAATTTAAATCAAGACATGTCACAGCTAGAGGTTTCAGAAGTTGGTGATGAGATTCTAGACCAGGCTTTTCCCACAATACCCTTGAATTTAGTTATATTAATATTATACAGTTTAACTTACTCATGTTTTATTGAGCTTATTTAGATAAAAAACACCAGATTTATGGCACCCAGTCACTGGCTTTGTGTGCACTTAAAGCCTCAAATACCTGGAAGACCACTGTGAACAGGCTCCTAAAGCAGTACCTGTTTGATCACTTGCTACTGCTTCTTTTCCTAAAATTTCCTTTCTCAGTTTCCTAAACTTTGGTGGTTAGTAGCTGAAGTTTATAGAAGGGCATAGAATAGATTTCTTCTTACTGTTCCCTGCAGGACAGGCAGGGACTGACCATTATAGGAGACAAATCATGAGAGAGAGTACAAGTAGAAGCAAACAACAGAGACAGGTTTTCACAGAAGAGAGCTAAAGGAGGTCTAGTCTTGGATCAAAAATAATTTTCTTCTAGTTCTTATTCTATTCTATCCGATTTACACACCACCCTTCCTAAAGTGGCTCAAGGCAGTTTATCATTAAAAGCCAGGCAAAGAAGATGGGTCCTTTAAGGCTCTCCTGAAGGCTTCTAAGGAAGACAATCTCCATATCAATGGGTAGCATGTTCCACAACCTAGGGACGACAGAGAAAGCCTGATCCCAGATCGCCATCAGATGAACTGGTGGCACCCAAAGACAGACCCCTCCTGATGCTCAATGAGTGGTGGAGATCTTGTAGAGAAAGGTGCGCTCTCAGTTAACCTGGACCTAAGCCACTCAGATAAAGGTAATAACCGGCACTTTGTACTTTGCCCTGAAACATATTGGCAGCCAGTGCAAATGGCATAATAGCCATAATATGGTCTCTCTGGGGTACCGCATAGACCAATCTGGCTGCCACATTTGGAAATGAAATTTCCGAAGTACATACAAAGGCAACTCTACATAGAGCTCATTGCAGTAGTCTAACCTAGAGGTTGGTGTACCACTGTTTTCAGGTCATTCTCCTAAATAAATGGGCAGAGTAGTCAAATCAATTGCAGGTGGTAAGTAGCGCTCCTGGCCACAGCCTCAACATGAAGAACCAGGGTGAGAGCAGGGTCCAAGAGCACTCTCAAGCTATGAACCTATTCTTTTGGGGGGAGTGTAACCTCATCCAGAACAGAAGTTCTATCCCATCTTGGAGTTTATGACCCCCAACAATGAGCACCTGTGTCTTGCTTGGATTCAAATCAGTTTATTATCCTTCATCTAGCCCATTACTGCCTGTAGGCAGGCATTTAAGGGGTCAACACCATGGCTTAATGGCTGGAAATAAACTGTATGCTTCAGATGTAGATTTCTAATGAAATGCTACAGCTCTAGACAGTTCAAATGGAAAAACAACCCTACGGATGTAGAAGAAAGAACAGGATTTGCATCAGCATAAGGAACCACAGCAGTAAGTAGCGTTCTTCAGTAAACTTTGAAAAGCCTAAAATAAGAATTATTGCCAGCGCACTGCTCCACCATAGTCCAAAGTGAAAAGACAGAATATTATATCTTGTCAGTCATAAAAAGGTTCAAGATCTACAACTGTACATGGCAAACCCATGAATTGCAGATTCACATCTATTTTTCAGCAGCAAGTCTGAACACATGATAAAAAGGAATGATGTGACATGGCTGCGAAGGCAAAGTGGAAAACGCCTGCAACAAATAATCAGCTGCTTTTTCCTCAAGGATTGAAACAGAGGAAAACTCGTCACATGCATGACCAAAAGGATTATAGTATACAGCAATTATCCTCAAAATTGTTAATTTTCTTTCTACCAGCCACAAAATTTGATAACTGAACTGGTTTGGCAGTTTCTGCTGTCTAGTTTTGAGATTGCCATGACACATTTTGGATGTTCAGATAGACAGGGCTGAAAAAAGCTTCATATAGTAGAAGCTTGATATCTGCGGATCCAGCATCTGCGGTCGAGTAACAGACACCCAACCTCAGTATATGTGGGTAAAAAAGGTTTTTAAAGGGTTAAATCCGCATATCCACAGGTCAGGGGTTGCCAGAAATGACCTTGGAGGTAATTTTCAGCTGCCATTTTATGGCTCAATTCAATTTTAAAAGGGCATTGCCCCCCACAGTTTTTCACAGAAAAGTTGAGACTTTGGGCCTGGGGGGGTGGGGCGCATCACTGGACTGCAAAGCATGTAGGAGCATGATAGGGCTCTTTATTTTGGCCTTTGGGTTTCTTCTTCTTCCAGGCACTGGAACCCTAACCCCTGTATTTCTATTGCCCCAGTGTCTCAGTATTCACAGTTTCGGCATCCGCGGTACTGCCTCAGAACAGAACCCCTGTGAATACCAAGGTCCTCCTGTATTCTGAGGCAGCAACACCACATTTATTTATTCATATTTGCATTTATATTCTGCCCTTCCTCTGAAGAACCCAGAGCAATATCAAAGGTATATGTCTATCCTCACAACAATTCTGTGACGTTAGGTTAATATAATGAGGATTCAAAGAAAAACAGCACTGTGCTGTGATGCATGAACTGTACCAAGCTGTCACAGTGAACCACACCAACTAAAGGAAACAGAAATTAATTAAGTTCAGAGCACCATCCAGGGGTAATACATATATAGTGCCACACTTCCCTAAAACAATCTCTGTTTAAGACAAGACCATATTCTTGCAGGACAAAAATACTTTTTTTTAAAAAAAAGACTGGATTTTTAAAATTAAACCAGATTTGTTTTTAATGTGAATACTTTAAAGTGAATATTACATTTCTTATTTAAAAATGTGATTTAAATTAAACTGCATCACAAGTGTATTACACCTACAGTCTGTTAAATTAATGGCTTCTTTCACATGCACTGGCCAGCATCCTAAGTTATTCAATAGTACTACTCAGAAGTTTCTCTAAAGGACTACTACATTAGTTATTCAATAGTACTACTCAGAAGTTTCTCTAAAGGACTACTACATTTCAACAGGACTTCCTCTAGCAAGTTTAGTCAAGGTGTCAGCCACTGAGTCAAACAAACATGTGCATTTATTTCAGCTTTATCTCATAAAAATTACTCTAACCTGCCTGGCACTATCCAGTAACTACCAACTTTTCTTTCTGGAAATTTGAGCTTTTAGTTCCTGTTTCTAAGCAGACTAGAGTCAAATATGCAAAAACACAGGCTGAATAATAGGACTGCTTGTGATGGGGCTGAAGCCAGGCTAAGGTAGAGGAATAGGTGAGGAAGAGTAATAGAAAGACATTAGAAAAAATTACAAGTTTTACGGATTGCCTAGGCAACTCAGGACTAAAACAATTACAAGTATGGAGTGGACCATTTATTAAACATTTAAGATTTAGTTTAAGTGCTATTTTGTGTACTACAAGTGTACTGCTGCATCTGCCACTTCACACAGATAATGAATAAAGCTATACGTTACATTAAAAATCTAGGTGCTATTTCCTAATCTAAAAAGTTACACCAAGTATACCCTCCTAGATGATGTTAAGTGCTTTATTGAATTACGTTTATTGATCAGATTTGCACCATTGTTTAAGAAATATGCAAACTATTATCAGTGGGAAACTTGATTTAAATCAGGTTCTCATATAATGATTTAGATCAATGCACCCTGTATTCTTGTACCTAGATGGAATAATGTACTGCTTATTTTATAAAGTAATTTATAGAGTAAAAACAAGTTAAAATCAGTCACTCGCACAATTGTTTCAGAAAACACAACTGCTTGTGAGTATCTCTTTTGCATTATCAGTTTTAGAACTATTTGCTTATTTATCTCCTTGCTGTGTCCCAGTCCACTTAGTTTTATATATCATCCACGATTGTGTACCAAACTATACAATGGAAGTAGATTTATTCTATAGGAAATGTGTAGAACTTTGGCAACATTTGGAAGATTTCTGAATAAAGCAGCAAGAATAAAATGTCAGAAGATGTCCTCTTCCCTGGACTAACAGGTTTAGATGTTTTTATTTATTTATTTATTTATTTATTTATTTATTTATGTTTTAAGTCTAACTTTTTCCATGTTAAGCTAATTCACATCTTAACATGGAAAAAAAGTTAGATTACCTAGCTAATCTACATTAGTTGCTATGCATGTATATTCCATTCCAGACACACAGAAATAGAGGCAAGGACAATTTGATAATGGACTGTGAAAACAAATAGAAATTTACAAAAGATAATATGAAGTGGGAAGTTTAGAGAGGCAGATAAAAAATGTTAAGAGATGCACATTTCAAACCTTGCACATTAAGCTATTCTTCAAGCCAAAAACAAATGGGGGTGTGTGATTTTCAGCATCCCCACTTTGAAAGTATAAGCTACTAATGGTCTTCTGGCATAATGGAAACAAGTTGACAAGAATGAAGTATATTATTGAGGAAAGTGCTTTGGATTATAAGTAGGCTGATCTGAAAAGTCTAATACTGCCAGGTCTTTGCAGCAAAGACACTTCTCACCAGTCAAAATAATCAAGTGGGAAATTGTTGGTTAAGATTATGATGTCGTACTCTGCTTAAGAATCATCATATTTGGTCATTTATAGAAGTCTAATGTAAAACTTTAGAAATGAAGATAAGGTATATTAATACTTAACATTTATACAGGTCTTCAGGACACCTTACTATTTTGTTGTAATCCTTATAATTACCACCCTATAAGAAATGAATAAATAAAATAAAAATAATAATATTAGGGTGACTGAGGCTGGGGGGGGGGGCGGGCTTGCTCAAAGCAGTCCAGCAACTTCATGGCAGAAGCAAGATCTCCGAGAAAGGGATTTCCCAATTAATATCTCAGTCACTTAGACACTATGCCACTCTGCTGCTATTCTAAGTAAAACCTCAATCCTGTCTAGAAAAGCAGCAACTGAACTTAATCCTAATTAGATTTCCCTCTTGCCATGTTACCTACACCCCTTTGAGTAATGATATGTGGAGAACATTCTCTGAAAGCGAAACATTTCTTCTAATGTTCTTGTGGGAAATTTCTCATTCCTACATACATTAACTTTAAGAAATGTACAACATAAATGGATACCAATATCAGGCAAGTTGGACAGTCTCAAACTTGTAACTAAGTTTCAGGTCTGATGATCTCAGTGGGGCAAATAGAGAAAAAGGGAATGAGTGTGTGTATATAATACCAACATGCATGCCTCTGAAGCCATTTGCACATGCATGTTAGCAGGGAAAATGGCGACCGTGCCAGCTTACCAAGGCCTGAACGGGCCAAAAAAAGACTTAAAACGGGCTGCGGCAGTGATAAACTAGGCCGGGGGGAGGGGGAACCTTCGCATGCATGCATATGCACACGCGCGCACACACACACAGAGCCTTTAGGAAGCCCCCTGAAGGGGCTAGAATAAATATTTTTGATTTTTTTTTTTTTTAATCACACACCCCAGACCGAACCGAAGGAGGTTCAAAGGGGGGCCGGACTGAACTGGTCCAGTCAGGTTCAAATGCAGTTTGTATTCAAACCGAACAGGGTCAGCCGGTTCTGTGCACACCCCTATTGGTCGGAAGTGTTTGTAGAAAATATATTAATGGGGAGCAACATCCAAATTTTTGACAGAGTGGTGCTCCATCAACTGAAGAAGAGTTATGTTCATGGAAGGGATCCTTCCACAAACAAAAAGGGTCCCTGTTTGAAATATATCTCCTTCCATGAGCAGAAGGTGTTTCCAACAAAGTACCACTCGGCCAAAGGTTTGGATGCAACCCCACTGTGTAAACTTTTAAGAAGTGTTTGAATAAAAGAATTTACACAGAAATATTTGAATCGGTTTGAATGGAAAGCACTTAAGCTTATCCCAATAGTTCCTTGTTCAGGAGGAAGGAAATCTTAGGCTACAACCCATTAAGGAGCCTTGCAGGGAGGAATACACCTTAACATTTGCTTCCCAGGGATGGCTGCTGCCCAGTGGTGAGAGCCTGTGTAGTTGTCTGCTGTTGTCAGCCTGCCAGCCTGTGTGCCTCCTAATGTGTGGGGCTATGGCTGCTGCCCTGGGGGTGAGTCTGCAGTTCTTGAGGACTATCACCCTCGTTGCCCACCTGAAGTGGCTACCCCAAAGGTGAACCGCCACAAGACAGCAACCCTTTTATAAGCTCAGAAAGATGGCTAGACTAGGCAAAGGGTTGCTGTCTTGTGGCGGTTCACCTTTGGGGTAGCCACTTCAGGTGGGCAACGAGGGTGAGGGCCAGGTTGTATTATTTTAGCTTTTGTTGTTTTTAGGTCCTGGGTGTTTCAGATGTGTCTTGCCTGGGAATGGGGAGACAGGGGATGTGTCCACTGACTATGGGGTGGCTATTCCGTAGTGGTGGGGAATAGAGGTTGGCAGGTCAGTGAGTAATTACAGGGGAAGGGAAGTCAGAAATCTATTAGCTGTTTCCGATTCCAGTTATCCTGCCAGCTCCTTGATCTTGGGGAGCAGTGCCAACCTACCACAGACCCTCAAGACACATCTGTTTACCCAGGCATTTAATTAGATACTGTTTTAACTGTTTGATTTTTAATAGTTTTAAAGTTTTAAATTTTAAATTGTTGTAATGTTTTAACCTTTTTATTTGTTGCTTTTATTGTTTCATTGTAAACTGCCCAGAGACTAGCATTTTGGGCAGTATATTAATATGTTAAATAAATAGATAAATAAATAGGCTCATTTTAACATGGTGATTCTTTTTATTTAGCAGGGGGAGTGTAACTGGCCCTATCCACCCCCAGCACAGTACCTCCAGTGACTGTTGCTGGTGTCTGTCTTATGTTTCTTTTTAGACTGTGAGCCCTTTGGGGACAGGGATCCATCTTATTTATTTGTTATTTCTCTGTGTAAACCGCCCTGAGCCATTTTTGGAAGAGCGGTATAGAAATCGAATGAATGAATTGAATCCCCACCGCCAATCAAATACAAACATTTACAGCTATTAAGAAAGAATCCAAGATTTGTATTGATATGGGTGCTTTAAAAAAAAAAAAGGTTATGTTTACACATACAAGACAAAACATACCAAACTAGTTCACAACCTATTTAGGATACTGGAAAATTGCCCTGAAAAACAGGTTCACAATTCTGGCTTCAAACAAAAATGGTGGTTGCCCATCAAACAAGTGTCCTTTACATTGCTCCTGTTCCTGCCCAGTAAGAAGAGGTAGAGCTGTTGGGACGGGGTGGGGGGGCTTATTTGGTCACTGCTCAGTTGCTGTTACTAGGGTGCTGGCTTAGGAGCAGTCAAAATGACAGTCTCTCATGCCTGCTTCCATTATTGCTCCTCAGGAACAGGAGATGCATATGGGATATTGCCTGCGGCTGCTGCATATTTATGTACTCAGGGCAGCATGATGAAGCAACAGTCAAGCAATATCACTCAACTCCAATATCTGCTCCCCAAGAACAAAAGGTGTGTGTGGGGGGGAGGGTGGTGGATTCAATTTGGCTGAGGTACTCTGGAGTGCTGCAGCCAAGAAATCTCATGACTCCCTTTCCCACTCAAGATCAGGAAAGAGAGGGTGAGGGGTTGTTCATTAGGTGCTGCATGACCATGGTTCTCTAGGCACCTTGGCAAGACAGTACTTTTCTTTCAACTTCAAAGCTGGCTAAGGGACAGAGACTGCCACACAACTGTTGGAATGATCCCCACTCCTTCCAGAGATCCTATGTTAGAAGAATGGCTGAGGGTTGTCATGTTTGCCAGATGGTGGTACCACAGTAAGTGTGGTGGACAAAACTGTGGAAGCTTGCTTAGAAGGTTTTCCTATTCATAGTAGTCTTTTTTTAAATAAAGAAAACTTACCTCACTGTATAATCACTTACATTACTGTTCTACCCTTCATTCTCCCAAACTTGGGACAGAAAACACCTTGTTTTCATAACAAATGTGTCCTGAAGAGAACTAACAATTCATATCCTGGAACTATTTTCATGGTCTGTGTTGACATAGCCTTGGTAGTAGTTTTTGACTGACCTACTGGAGCATCACCCCCCTGATAGTGCCCTGACTAATAGTGCATGCTTTAAAGCTGAAGTTAGAGGAAAAGGTGACTACACTCTAAAAGGTCTTGACTATTATGATTACCAAGCTTATAAGCTTTGGAAATCACAAGGTAATCCTGGGGAAGACTGCCCTAAACCAGCAGAAGTCCATGAAGTAGCTGGTTGCGCACAGTGTGAAAACACAAGAATGGCATGTTGAACTAGTAACCAGACGTGAAGTTGTCAAACCAAAGGGAATAGGTTTGATTAACTGATAACACTGGAGTCTGGAGATGTAGATGGGATAAACTGGGCATCTAGGTGCTCTGTTGGTACTTCTGCACTCTGAGGCAGGAACCCTTTGACTGTAGTTGTGGAAGGTCATCAAAGGTTGGTGATGGAACTTGGCATCAAAGTGTTACTTGCTTTGAAACTGAGAGAACTGGGGTATTCAACACTGAAGGAATCTCTTGGTGCTGATCTGTCAGTGTCGAAGGAGCTGGTGACTGTATTGGAGTCAGTGCCAGAGAGATTGAAGTCTGGAGTCAAGTGGACAATGGTATTGTTGGCAGTGTTCCCTCTGACAGGGATTCCCAGATGTTGTTGACTACAACTCCCAGAATGTCCAGCTGCAATGGCTTGTGCTTGGGGATTATGGGAGTCGGGGATGTTGGTGGCTTCGGTGTCGAACTTGTTGATGTCAACTGGTCCTCCAATGCCATGGCTAGATCCAATGTCAAGGTTTTCTTAGGCCAAGTACTTAGTAGTATAGCCTGCAGCCCCAGTGGCAAAAGGGTTTTGTCCTCTGCCCTGTCCAGACTTGTATATCTCTTAGGTGTTAGAGCCGAAGAACTCCCATTTAAAGAATGGCTTTTCTCTTTCGCCTTCTTATGATGGGATGAAGAGCGTCCCAGTGGTTTCAGGGGCTTAAAAGTCTGTGGATCTTTTGTGGATGCTGAGGATTTAGACTGTTCATGCTGTGCAGCTCTTGGCAGTGTCAATACTGACTTTGATGTTGAGGGAGCTTGCCCTCCCAGAGTCGGACTCAGAATGTCATCACAGAGAGCGGTGCACGCTGGGTGACTCTCGGCCAGTCACTTCTCTCTTAGCCTAACCTACACCACAGGGTTGTTGTGAGGAGAAACTTAATTGTGTACACCGCTCTGGGCTCCTTGGAGGAAGAGTGAAAAATAAATGTAATAAAATAAAATAGTTTGTTTAGAGAAGGATAAACATATCTTACACTTTGCGGTATTGTGCCATTCCCCCAGGCAAGTTAGGGAGGAGTCATGGAGGTCCTGGGAAGGCAATTTAGCCCCACATTCAGAGCACCGCTAGAAAGATTGTTCCCTTTTTCGAAGACATGTCCATTTAGAGTAGTCAGCATGGATTCTGAGTCTAAAACTGATAATCTGTTCATTTAAAGGGTGATCTGTAAGAATAGTCAGATAGGATTCTGTTGTCTTTACACAAACAAACAAACAAACAAACAAACAAACAAACAAACACCCTAAATATTAAATAAGATAGATATTAAATAAATAAATAAATAATTTAAAGAACTCCAAAACAACAACTGATTCCAAGCAAGGAGCAACAGCCTACAAAGTTTGAATATGAAGGCAGTCAGAAAGGAACTGAACTTATGCAAGATGGTGTCCCACTTGCCTTAAATACCAACTACACTGACAGCATGGGGCAGAGTACAGGCACCATGAGGAACGTTAGCATTCGGCCGTGAGGTTCCTGCACAGGCGCAGAATCCATTATTTATGACTGGTAACAGATCACAATCTAGATCTGATATTGTGTGCTACTAACCTATAACACAATTGTACTTGCAAGAAACACAAAGTAAAGCCCAATTCCATTCATATATACAATCAAAGCCACAGGAAACCAAATATAAGATCACTTTTGTTGATCAACTGAAAAATTGCGGTATATGAATTCACAAATGCAATTTCATTGCTTTGTCCAGAACAAATCCAAAGGCACTTTGTAAATGAATGGTTGATCTGACCAATATGTCTGTGTCTAATACCCATTTGGTGAAAGCAGGGTGGATTTGATTTAAATCAAACTGATTTAAATCACGATTTAAATCACTAGCAGGGTGGATAAAAATCAAAAAAATCTGATTTAAATCAAAAAAATCGGATTTTTTAAATTTAAATCGGATTTTTTTTATTTAAATCAGATTTTTTTTATTTTTATCCACCCTGCTAGTGATTTAAATCATGATTTAAATCAGTTTGATTTAAATCAAATCCACTCTGGGTGAAAGCCTTCTTCATAACCATTTATGCTAACAGCTGATGAAAGGCCAGTATATCCAGTTCAGAGAATAATGTAGAAAATCCAAAAGCCAGGTGCCATAAGAACCACTATGAGAAACTATTTATAATGGGAATTTTAAATATCTGTGAGGATTTAGTTATTCTTATAATATGCTTAACAGCAGTAGTCTACTTTAAGGACTGATTTATTAAAAGTAAAGTTCAAGTAAACAATTCTAGGAGCTCATATGTTAAACTAATTGCTTTGGCTACACACTAGAAGCACACACACTACCACCACACTGAAAATAGTTTTTGTGCTAACTATAATGATAATTAACTTATTCCTTTATGAAAAAGGAAATCCCAAGCAAAACCATTGAGGACAGCTGGACCACTGACTAAACAGACCAAATCACTACTACAGAAAAATGTTAGAAACCTGATCATATGAACATGGTTCATAACATACAGCCAAGAGGAAGGTTCCAACCCTGCAAAAATCTAAATACAAATATACAATGCAAGAGAAGATACCGGTAGCAAAAGTATCAATAGAAAAAATATACTGGGAAGCCCATGTTAGTATCTTACAATGTTAAGATCAACTGCATCAACCAATACATCAAAAATGTAAAAGAAGGCAAGGACTGAAGAATACACTTGTAACATTTTGTGGCTCACCAGGAATTAAGGGTTAGTATTCATTTCAAATGAACTAATGAAAAGATGTAAAACTATTCTGCACAGTGAAAAGATGTAAAACTGCATTGTGCACAAGGCATGGGTACAAGAACATAATGATAGCTACATGTATCAACTCTGTCCTAATTGTTCATTAAATATATGTGGAACCACAAAATTCAAAGGAAAAATCCAGTAGGTCATATCAAAGCCACCTAATGGCGCAGCGGGGAAATGGCTTGACTACCAAGCCAGAGGTTGGCGGTTCGAGTCCCCGTTGGCATGTTTTCCAGATTATGAGAAACCTATATTGGGCAGCAGCAATATAGGAAGATGCTGAAAGGCATCATCTCATACTGCACGGGAGAAAGCAATGGTAAACCCCTCCTGTATTCTACCTAAGACAACCACAGGGCTTTGTGCTCGCCAGGAGTTGACAACAACTCGATGGCACACTTTACCATATCATCAAAAGATTAATGTAGGTGTACTTATCATAGGGCAGGGCTCAATAAATCCCAGGTGCCAGGGAACCATGGTGTCTAGAAATTTAAATATGGTGTCTGCTCAATAATATTTAGAGGTAGAGTTATTTGATAACATCTTAATTTGGTAAAGGTTACCCTGTTTGTTCTAAATATGTTACTTAAAGGGGATAAAGAGAAGCCCCTTTAATCTTCCCCCTCCACAATATCCACCAAGTAGCGATTGTCTGGCTCCTAAGTAATTTTAAAAAATGCTCAAGGCTTCTTATAGAGCAGGTGCAGTTCTCCAAATATCCTCTGAGATCTTTTTCAGGATTATGAATAATCTGAAAATGCTGCACTAGCTGAACTTCTTGTTTCCAGTTTTGATTTTGTTTAATAATCTTGACTTTTGGTAGTCTATTTTGCCTACAAAAAGCAAATTTCAAGGGCATATAATCACATAAA
This sequence comes from Hemicordylus capensis, assembly GCF_027244095.1. NCBI lineage: Eukaryota > Metazoa > Chordata > Lepidosauria > Squamata > Cordylidae > Hemicordylus > Hemicordylus capensis. The sequence goes on from NC_069662.1 coordinate 104,559,073, forward strand.
CATAGTATTTGGGAAGGACCTCATTACTTCCTATCCTGAATATTGATGAACACCTTCAGAGATAAAGAATTGTGGTGTACTGAGCAAGTATAACATCTGAAGTAAAAACTAACACTGATTGCTTTAGAAATAAAGTAGTGTAAGAATGTGCAGTGGTCCACTCCCCATATTTTCCTTAAAACAGCACATCCCATGTCAAACAGGAAACTGCTTTTTAAGAGCCTGCTCATTTCAAAAGTGATTTGCTGTGTAACATAAGGGACTGCTCTTCAACAAATGCAAAGGAGACAGGCTCATGGAACTCGCTGCATGGCTCTTTGGGTCCCAGCCACTGAACCCATTTACAAATGTATCTTGATTTTTCTATTATTAGCAAAGGTGATTCTGTATTCAGCATCCTGCAACTCTGACTGTATATATGGAAGAAATTCAGACTTATGTTTGTTGATACAGTATTATTTATTTATTTATTATATTTGTACACTACCCCAGACTTATGTGTCTGGATGGTCTACAACAAATAGAACAAATTAGAACAAAAATTAAAACATTAAAAGAGTTTAAATCACAATTCTAGTTAACAGCTTGGGTGAATAAATGTGTATTTAAAGGCTCTTATTTAAGCAGGGAACACATTCCAAAGTCTCAGGGCAGCACCAGAGAAGGCTCGTTCCCGAGTCGCCACCAGACAAGCTGAGGGCAACTACAAACGAACCTCTCCGGATCATCTCAAAGGGCAATGGGGATCATAGCACCCCGGGCCTAAGCTGTTTAGGGCTTTATATTATAAACAGCACCTTGTATTTTGTCTGGAAACATATTGGTAGCCAGTGTAGTTCTTTTAATATAGGAGTAATATGGTACCTTTGTGATGACCTAGAGACCAACCTGGCTGCCACATTTTGCAGCAATTGCCGTTTCTGGACTACAAACTAAGGCAGCCCACATAGAGTGCATTGTAGGAGTCAAATCTGGAGGCTACCAGCATATGTACTACTTTTTGAGGTGGTTTATCTAAAGAAATTGACACAGCTGGAATAGCAGCTAAAGCTGACACAAAGCACCTCAGGCCACTGCCTCAACCTGACTCACCAGAGAGAAGTTTGGATTCAGAATTTTAATCAGTTTTATAATTAAAATGTACACTTTGCTCCCCACTACCCCTGTACTCCAGTCTGAAGTATACTTCTCTTTTCCTTAGTTTACTTTGGGGGAGGTGTTTTTTCCTAATGCAGCTCCCAACTTCCACGCTTCCAAGGGAACTATATGCTGCTGTGGTGTGAGAACCACGTCAAAAAGCCTTATTCAAACCTGTCCATGGTCTTGATATATTGCTGCTTCAGCACTATTTTAAGGACTTTTCCTTCACCATATGAGCCTAGCTAATTACTAATCACAATGTTATGTCACCATGTGGCCAATCAGATTTTGCTATATAAGTGTCACTAAGGGCTAGCAATGCCCTCACATTGCCCAAACTTTGCAAGGTGGGAAAGAGGGAATATACTGTATATTTGTCAAGTCAACCGGCCAACTCTCCCTGTCTTGACATGCTATGCTAGCAGTTTCAATGCTGTGTGGCAATACTTTTGCTCTGATCCAACTGTCACATGTAATTATGCATCACTAGCAGCAGAATGTGAATGGGAATGTCAATCTAAATGCACATCCCTATTCTGCCACAACTAGTCAACATGGCTGGATTGGAGTGAGGGAACATTTCCCTGCTCCCTTGGGAACACTTTCACATCCTTTTGCAAAGGGGTGTAGAAAAGAAAAGAGTGGATAAAGGGCAAAAGAACTCATGTTCTTTTTGTACATAACCACTTTCAGCTCAGCAGTTATTTCTTTCTTACCACCCCTCTTGTTTCTGTTCTCTCTCCCCCTCTAAAGCAGCCAATTGAATGCTCTAGAGAAGATCTCAAGAAGAGGCCCTCTAAATGGATAAGAAATGACTGTTGCTATATTGTCCCCCCCTGCTCCAGCCCTTGCTGCCTCTTGGAAATATTGCAGAAAAGAGATGACAGCCAGGAGCTGCTCTTGCAACTGTGGCTCAAAGAAGAAGCCCCATCCCCCGCTACTGTAATCTGCTGCCAGGTAATTACTGGTGACCATTTTCTTGGGGACTATTTACACTGGGCCTGCTGCAGCTTTAGGAGACACTAGCAGCTGTACCAGACACTGCTTTTAACCACATGTAAACTGCTTTGAGATCACCTTAAGTGGCACAGTGGGAAAATGACTTGACTAGCAAGCCAGAGGTTGCCGGTTCGAATCCCCACTGAATTCACCTGAATGGGAAAACAGGGACATGTTGGCAGGTATGCATTCTGTTTCTAATTTCTGCTGAGCCTGTCTTGTAGCAGGTGACTTCTGGAAACAGTTAATTTTGAGAACGTGGAGAGCATAGTTTATATTCTAACCACACCTGATTCTAGATACTATAAGTTATACTCTAAGGTATCCTACTGAAAGGTTTTTCTGATATCTACCATGGCACAGTGGGGAAGTAACTTGCCTAGGGAGCAAGAGGTTGCTGGTTTGAATCCCTGCTGGTATGTTTCCCAGATGATAGGAAACACCTATATTGGGTAGCAAGGATATAGGAAGATGCTGAAAAGCATCATCTCATACTGCGCAGGAGGCAGCAATGGTAAACCCCTCCTGTATTCTACCAAAAGAAAACCACAGGGCTCTGTGGGCGCCAGGAGTCGAAACTGACTTGACAGCACATTTTGCCTTTAAACTGCTTTGAGAGGCATTGGCCTGAAAAGCAATATCCAACTCAAACAAATTTATCAAAAGCACCATGCAAAGAACTAGACCAGATTGGTTTATGGCTTTTACATAAGACATTATCAACAAGGTACTGAAACTGCTCTCTGCCCTAACCAACCACAATGTCTGGGACAAGAAGCAGGATTAGCTCCACTCTCAACCATGTCTCAAACATGGTTGAGAGTGAAGCCAGTTTACTTTGTCCAATATATCTTAATGGGAGCCGCCTACTCACTGTATAAGCCTATACCTGTACTAGATTGTTTCATGCAACACTATCCTAAGCATGTTTACTCAAAAGTATATCCGACTGTGTTCAACGGGGCTTACTTCCAAGCATGTGTGCTTAAGACTGCAGCACCCTGGGAACGGATAATACAATACAACACTGACTAAAGAACAGGTCTCTGAAAGCAATCAGTGAAATGCAAGTATTTTTAGCCAAAGTTAGTATTCAGTATGATTAAACTTTCAACTTTGTCCCATACTAAAAGCAAAATTTGTATTGTGACTGCGCTCATTAGTAAAAAGTATAGTTATTTCTTCTGAATGTACACAGAACATAAACCTCCATGTCCAAAACCATTTAACATACTGAGATTAGGCAGTCTTCAAAATACTAAGTACTGAAATGCACAAATTCAGGTATTTTATTTAAAATGCCTCTTTTGTGCAGTCTGAAGACGACAGGTTATAGGGCACAGTACAGATGAAAACAATGTATTTTAATGTCCATTAATTATTTTTTCCTGTACCCAAGATAACCACAGTTGTTTGTAAATAAGTTTATAAACCAAATTTTAACTCTGTCCTCTGAACGAAACAATTAGAGCAATCAACACGATGCTTTGAGCAAAAGGAAACAGCACAATCGGCTGCACATACACACCATAATACTAAAGTATCTGAAAGTAAATTGGCATTACCATTTTTATCCTGCTCTTTCAAGCTATATTTCTATGAGATTAGCACCCTCAATCTGTCCCTTGCCTTTGGGCACATGCTACATGTATCCACTGAAACAATGGCTGAAATAGCTACATGTTTTTTGAACCAGCTGTACCTGTAGCATACACACAATTAAAAGCCACAGCTGTTTCAAACAAAACGTAATGAAGATATGAAGCTGCCTTGTACTGCATCAGACCAATGAGGCACCTTTCAAAGTGGTGATCAGTGATCCCTCCAAGGCGTGCGCTTGCTCACACATTTTTTTATGTCCGCTCAGTTAATTTTAGATCCCGCTCAGGTTGAATCGGGAAGACCCCACCCTAAATGCAGGTGCGCACACACTGCCTTGATACTGCTGCCAAGAACAAATCTAATTCCGCACACAGATTTTTTTAAAAAAATAGAGATAACACTGATGGTTATTCTTTTATATTTAGCAGGGGGAGAACAATTGGCCCTATCTAGCCCCAGCACAGCATCCCTGCAGTGGCTGCTGCTGCTGTCTACCTTATGTTTCTTTTTAGAATGTGAGCCCTTTAGGGACAGGGATCCATCTTATTACTTTATTATTGTTTTCTCTGTGCAAACCGCTTTGGGAACTTTTGTTGAAAACTGGTATACAAATATTCATTTGTTTGTTTGATCTATCTAGCCCAGTATTGTCCTCTGACTGGCAGCAGCTTTTCAGTTTAAGGTTGGATGTTTGATAGGTGGTTTGTCAGATAGCAGTTTGAGGCTGCTATCAGAATGACATGTTAGAGGACAGTGGGAGAACCATGGCTCAGATCTCTTTGTTGTTTCCCTTCCGAAAGGTAAAAGAAGCTTGGAGATGTGGGGTAAGAGAAGAAGAGAATCAGATCAGGGCTGAAATACTAATGAGAAGAAGTTTTATACTCCCCCCCACTTCTTATGCTGTTTGCCCAGTTCAAATCTGCACACAACTAGTATTTGTCCTACAGATGACACACAGGGCAGGATTTAACCCTTTACGTCATTGTTTTTTGGTGATGTGATTTCTACCCCACTTCTCAACTAGCTACTACTTCTGCAGAAAGATATACAGGTGGAAGATCCTCCTGCACTAAAACAAACAGATCTTGGGAAAGCCTCAAATCAGAAAGACTGCACAGGGGAAAGAGTTGCTTCCCCAGCACTGTGCTCCTCCCGCCACCCAACTGCTTGCCTGAATGGTGGTTTTTACTTTTTCAAAAAGCAGATGTTCCAATCACAACTCTTCATGTTGCATTTAGTTTGGACCCTAAATCTTCCTAACCTGGAACTCCAGGGACTAAATGTGAGACCTTCCCACATGTAAATGTACTGTAGTCTCATAAAATCCTCTTTGGCTCTAGGAGTAAGCCTAAAAATCTAGGAGCTAGATTGCCCTCTAGACCATGGGGGAGATGAAACTCGACACTCACCCCCAGCAATGCCCTCAGCATCATGGGGTGGTGGTGGTGGAGGACTCACCTCCTTGCTTGCTTCCTCCTCTTGGTTGGGTCAGTCCACTGCCTACCTGAGCCAGCAGGATGTGGCCAGGAAGAGGAAGAAACAAGCAATATGAGGGCAGGTTGCTCCCTCCTCTTCCGAGTTGCATCTGTCTGGCTCAGGTAGGCAGTCAGCTGATATGACCCAGAAGAGAAGGTAGCAATCTGCTCCTAACTTGCTTGTTCAATCCTTCTGGTCTTACCTCTCCATCGTCTGGTTGAGGCATCACACTTAGGTTTCCAGGTGCCATGGCAAGCTGGCACTTGGGAGTTGTCAAGCCCTGCTCTACCCACTGAGATATGGCCTCTCCCAGGACCTAAGCAGTGTGCACACAGACCTGTGGCACATGGTGTTCCCTCTAACAGGGGTTCCCAGATGATGATGTAGTCAATAACATCTGGGCATCCCTGTTAGAGGGAACACTGGTGGCACATATTAATTAAAAATTTTTTAATTTTTACTGTATACATACATGCTACTGGTCTGCAATGTGTACCTGTCAAAATGTATTCATTACATCCGTATCCTATCCCCCCAAAACAGATCAAGGCAGAATACATGATCTTATTCCAGTTTATCTTAATCCTGTGAGGTAGATTAGGCTTTGATACAATAAATATGCTAGTGCAGGAAACACTGGCCTGAAATCACCAAAAAGGTTTCACTGCCACGTAAGGATTTGAATCCAGATATTTTTTTTGTTAGAGTCAACCTTCTGTTCCACTGCATCACAGTGGTACAACAATTATGCACTAACAGGCTGACTGAAGTGGGTCAGAGATATGTTTCTACAGGTTTGGGTAAAAAAAAAAACATTTTAAAAAGCTGTTCTGCCTCTGTTGCACTGCTCAAAAAGCAACTAATAGCAATTTTAAAATTACTTTCACAATATCAAAGTTCAAAACCTAAGTAAGGCACAGAATAGAACTCCAGTCAGAAGTCTGGTTAAAAAGAAAAGTCCTTTTGAAAAGAAAGGACATAATTGTCCTAACCTCTATTAGGAAGCAGTTCTACACCTTTTTAACAGCTACTGTGAAAGTTCTACTCTGAGCTATCATTGTTCATACTTTCCAGACAGCACAGAGAAAGCCTGCTAACTGGACTTCATTGGCAAATGAGGAGAGATGGACATTAAGGTGTGAGAGTCCAAGGCTGTGCAAGGCTTTAAAAATCAAAACCAACACTTTGAACTGTGCTCAGAAGCAAACTGCCAGCCAATATAGTTTGCACAGAAAAGGCTGAATATGATCTCGCTATCCAACATGATTGGATAGGTGCACAACAATGTTCTGCAAGGAACAGTCATCAAAGGACCAACACAGTGTAAATGGCATCCTTCTCAAGTCCACCAATTCAATTAATCCCACCCAGTCAGCAATGTGGAATGGCCACATGGTTGGCTAGAACATCATGGGAATAGAACAGGTGACGCAATCCACTATATGGGAAAAGACATGCACAGCTCCATACAGTTGGATGGCAGGAGATGTTACTACAATCATCTCATGCTAGAAATGCAGAATCAGAAGCGCATGAAGCTTCCAGTGAAAAACCCTGCAAGTTACACCTGTCAGCACATCAAAGATGAATTGTCCTGTTACAAAATGTAATAATTTTAAAGCCAAACAATGCAATATGGGACTCGTCAGCATAAAAAGCACTCATCCTGAGTGTGCAGAAACTGACACTGAGATTTGCATTTGTCCCAGCGGAGTTGGCAAAAATCTAATGTATCTAAACTCATACAAGTTCTATAGTTGAGACATGGCCATATGATGTTCCAGGGAAGTGGGACTTCCACCCCTAGGCTTATTTACTTAGAAGCAAAACAAAATTCTATGAGAGACTCCTGCAAAGAGTGACCACACTCCTAACAAAGACGTGCCCATAAAGCGTTATAATATGAAGAGCCTATTCTTTTTTTCCCCTTCTGGTCTACTTCTTGCTGTTACCAGCAATAGTTTCCTGCTATCCCTGCAACTTTCTGATTACCTCCGATGCCCCAAATCGCATTTTGCAGATACTCTCCTGAGATTTTGCTTAGCACAGTTCGCAATTTGTTCTCTGGGGAAGCAGAAAGATAGTAAGAGCAAAAAGCTAGCTTCTACTGGGATTACACCGATTTCCCCAAACGCTCTACATAAGATTGCAGCGTTGGCTTCGCAGATATTCCGCTTACCAGTTACGGCATCGCAAGCCACCTGTACAGTATATGGTACGCACTGTCTTTCTCAAGCTTCTTCGCCAGCGTCCCATCAGCAGTCTATTGCAAACCGCCGCCGCCCCCCGCCCCATGACCGAAGCATTTACGCGGGCGCTGCCTTCTTTTCCGTCTTCCTCTTTCATTCACACACACGTCTGTCGTCTATGCCGCAGAGGCGATGAGAGCCGGCACTGCACAAGTTTGCTGAATGAGTCGATGAAGCAGACTCCGGGCCTCTCTTCCCTGGATCAGACAGCACTGAAGTGGTAGGGCTGCCACCCACCCCGTACAGGAGAAAGCAGAACTCAGGCACACGGGAGCAGAAAGACGAGCTCCGAGTCTCACCCTGTCCTCCACGCAGCGCCTGTTGGCCCTGCCACCTTCAACCCACAAAGCCAACCCCAGAACCTCCACCCGCCCCAAACCGGCCCCGCCGCCTAACACTGGTTTCCACAGATCGCACCGTCACCTCCCCCCAATCTCGACCCCTCCCGTCCTCAGATCCCCTTATGCCCTACTTTGCACCTCACCCGCCCTTCCAGTACCTGGGCTGCAGTCCCCAGAAGGCGCCCCCCCCCCCACCGCCCCAACACCTCTTTCCCTTCTTCCACCCCAAGCCACGCTCCCGTCGGCCCGCCTCACTCCGCCGCCGGCTCGGTCCCTCATGCAAGCCCATCATCCATTATGGGGGCCACATCTCCGTCGGGGGCAGAGGAGAGCCCCCTTCCGCCTCCTCCTCCTCCCGCGAACTCTCTTACCAGGGGTCGAACTCGTGAATGATGCTCTCGAAGCGAATGACGGCGAAGAGCCTGGAGCTGAAACCGGCCAGCCAGGCCAGGAACAGGATGGTGAAGGAGAGCAGCGACTGCCAGCCCGCCGGCTGCGACAGGCCCCCCGACAGGCCGCCTCCACCCGCCGGGGGCCCGCCGCCGGTCGCCGCCGCCGAGGAGCCTCTGCTGTTGGCCAACGCTTGGGAGCCGGAGGAGGAGTTGGAGGACGAGGCGGCGGGCTTGTGCTTGTGGTCGGGGGCTGAGTGTTCCGCCATGTTGCTCCGCGGGCTCCTCGCTGTCTCTCCGCCTAACGCGCGGGCGGGCGAAGGGGGAGGAGGAAGAGGAGCAGAGCCCGCCCGTCCCCTCAGCGCGCTTCGGGGAGGGAGGGGGGGAGCTAAGGCGGCTATGCCTTCCCGCGCCCCCTTTCACGGGCGACTGCTGCCTCTGCCCCCTCCGCCTTCTCCTGCCGCCGCCTCTTTCTTCCGAGCCACCCAGGAACTGCCGCCCGATGCCGCCGCCAACATCCCAGTGCGGCTCGAGGCAGAGACAGGCGCGAGACCCGAACCGCGCGCGCGCGCGTGCGAGAAAGAAATGTACAGGGAGGGCGGAGGAAGGAGAGGGGGTGTGGCTAAGCGAGGGGGGCGGAGCGAGGCGCTTCCGTATGAGACTGATCAGACTAGGGAGAGTGCCCGGTAGAAGGTGTTAACCGGGGCGCAGCAAACCGTTGAGCGCAGCGCGTGAAGGGGAAAAGGAATGGTTAAATAAGGCGGGCCACCCGGGCAGCCAATGACATTCACAGTAGAGGGGCGGGGCCGAGAGTGAAGCTTTTCTGCTCCCCCTCCTTTCGCCCCCTCAGGAACTCCCGAACAACCTGTCAGAGAACGACAGGTACTTCAAAGGGCAGCCCTGTAACCAATCAGGCCCACGAGCCGGAGGGCGCGGAAGAAGGAAAGAGGCGGATTTATCGGTCTCCACCAAAGAGAAAGGGGTGTGCTAAGTGGAAGGATGTGATTGGCGAAGGCTTCCACCATTGGCGGACTGAGATGAGGGTGTTTTTTTTGCCCTTTAATGTCACGTGAGGTGAACGGGAGCGTTGGATTTCAAGGCAAGCATCTTTGCAGGGGGGCTGCAGTGCTTCCGTTGAGGAAATCCTAGCATGCAATGGGATCTGCAGCAAGCGGACGCGCGCTGCATACTGGAACTTGTAGTTTTAAGGGCCTTTGCTTTGAGTCTGTCAAATTCTTCGCTTAGCTCCATACACACACGCCTGGTTTTGTAAAGCTGGCTTATAAAGTGAAATGGCCGTAGAGCTCAGAAGAAGGCTTTTGTGAGATTCTGAAAACGCTGCTTCCTAAACTTAGAAAGCATATGAAAAACGCCCTGGGACTGTGCTGTTATGTGCATTTACTTGGGAGTAAGTGGAAACCCTGGAGAGCATTCAAACTAGTTAGCCATAAGTTCCATTGAAATCAATGAAACAAGTTAGTCATGACTACCCCATTAATTTCAGTGAGATTTAGTTATGACTAACTTAGACTGAATGGTTGTCTGGAAGCAGAGTTGAGCTGGGTGAAGGCAAATAAACTAAAACACCTCCACATATGTTTGATACGTGGATGCTGCGTGGTCCACTTTGCCTAGGAATTGACATTCATTCTGTTCTTGACAGGGGCATGGTTCTCCAACAAGGTCATTTTCACACTTTGAGGCTGCTCCTTGATTCTCAAGTTGCAGCAGTGGCATGGAATGCTTGTTTGACACTATATGCTTGTATTTTATCCACACCTTCTCTCGCAAACAAAGACCTTGCCACTATAATACATAGCCATGATCACCTCTTATATGGATTACTATGATGTCCTCTGTGTGGGGCTGCTTTTGTATTGTGTTCAGACACCATGACTAGTTCAGAATGCAACAGCCATGGCCCATGGGTTTGGCTGCTCATCTAACATCTATCCAAAAGGAATTGCCTGTTTATTACTATACTTTGTTACCAAGATCACTTCAAAGTGCTGAGGTTGACCTTTGAAGTCATACTGTACATTATTTCAGATCATCAGAAGGAGCTTCTCATGTGTACACTCCAGTGGGTCAATATTTGCCAGGGAGGTCTGAATGTCCCCTGCTTTCAGGAATCCAGACCCTGGAGGAATGCCAAGGGGTTTCTTGGTTGTGGCAACCAGTCTTTGGAACTTCCTCCCTAAGAACTTTCACCTGGGCGCTTTCCTGATTACACTCTGTTCAGCAGGAAAATGCTTCGGCTTGGCAGGATCGTTTTGAAAACGTAAATAGCTTGCGCAACCCTCCTACAATGGGAAAACACAGCTATTTATTGGTGACATACATGCAGTGTTGAAGGACTAAAACAGAAGGATAATATCTGACAGAAGGCCTTGGAAATATGAACAGCACCTTGCTGACAGTATAGGGATTGTGATGTCAAAACACAGGCAGTACGGAAGCGGAAGCACACTACAGTAGTGACACTGTTGTAGCGTGTAATCTGGAAAACAGCCTGGCGGATTCTCTCCTGGCTTTTACAAAACTGGCCCAAAACTTACTAATGGACATTGTTGTTTTAATTCTGCACTTTGTTTTGCTGTATCTTGCTGTGTTGGTGAATTTTTTGTGTGATTTCATGACTTTATCATAAATTGTGGTTTGTTTTATACTGTAACCTTTGAGAGCCCAATTTTAGTCTAATCAAAAGGATATACATTCTAAAATAAGTAAGTATTCTCTCTCTCTCTCTCTCTCTTCTCAAAAAATGTATGAAGGACTGGGCTGTTAAAGTCACTTTACTAAATTGTTTGTCCTAATAAATGACAACTATCTTCCTTGAGTTTCAGTAAGGAGAATTCAGGCAAGCAAACATGATTTTTACAAAATGTTTTAAAAGGGTAATTGCAGGTCTATGCAATTACATTCTACTTTCCTTTGCTACCTATGAATGACGTTTATGTTCCACTTTCCCACCATGTAGGTCTGAATTGTTTTTGGTCTCAGATTCTTTGACAAGTAGATTGGCTCCCTAGAACAGACCAACAAACTCCCTCACCTATGCCAGAGTTCTGCTCTGGAGGGTCACACCCGTGAGCCAGTACCTTGTGGCACCTCACCCCCTACCCCCAGTGATGCATCAGCAATGGCAGTAGAGCAAAGAGCAAGCTCTCCCTAAGGCAGATAAATCCACCAGTTCTTTCCAGAGGCAGATGGCTTGATGGCAGGCAGGCAGACAGACTCCTCATAGGAGGGGGTTTGATGGAATTGCCTTCCTTCCTTGCCTGTGCCAGTGGCAGTTCTGGCTGTCTTAGCCAATGGGACAAAGAGCAAACCCTCCATGGAAGCACCAACCCAATTCCTAACCAATCTAGCAGTAGAGCAAATAATGGTCTGGGTGCTTCCAGACTAGGCACTTACTCTGCATTGCCACTCTTAGTAGTTCACTCATTTTTTGCAGGGCATCTCCATGATGACATCAGTGAACCATTTATCCTATGGACTTAGGCTGCTTCACTTTCTTTGAGGAGCTCAGGTTTTTTTTTTTAAGAGTGGAACAACATCACCATTCTGTCCAGTTGTTAAAAGAAAAGGTGCTATAAAGGCTTTTTGGGGCTCCTGTGCCATTAAAACTGAATGCTTCCTCCATGAGGGTTTAGCTACTTCCCTGTTCAGCATCCTTGGAAGTATGCTGAATAGCCTCAGATTTACCCCTTGAACAGCCTCTCTGAATTGCCTAACGCCTGTTTATGTTTTTGCAGGGCATGAAGGGCTTTACTTATTGCTTTTCATTATTATTTTTCTTTTCTTTTTATTCATGGAATCACACTGTAAATAGTGTAGCATTCACTTCTTTCTAGTGGGTTCCAAGGGTGTGTCTTAGCTTTTGCGTGCCCCTATAGGTTCTGCTCTCCAGGTCAGCACCAGCACAGGCAAGACAGTTGAGAAATAGCTTTCTTTTATTAGAACGAGATTAAGCAACACATAACTGACAGGGAGACACAGGAACCACTCTAGCCTCACTTCACCACACAGACAGGACTAAACTAAAGCCATGTCCACAGAATATCAAAAGGAAATGTGGCAGTTTCTTCACAAACCCCATATGTGTACACACCAGGGGCGTAACTACTATTAGGCAAGGGGAGACAGTTGTCTTCGGGCCCCACTGCCTTGAGGGGGCCCCCAGAGGCACATCACATGACTCCCCACCCATCCGTGTTGCACCCCCTATGAATTATGTTGAGTCTCTTGGAGATCGGTAGTAGCAGAGAGTAAAAAAACTAGATTCAATGTGAACTAGATATTCACTGTATTCATAATGGGAATGTGAGTGTGAGTGCACTATATATTGTGAAATGTGTTTGTGTGTGTATATCAGCAAGGGATCAATTTTAAAATCTTGTCTCTGGGCCCACTCCAACCTTGCTACGCCCCTGGTACACACACACACACACACACACACACACTTTAAATAATTATATAGAAATTATTAGAGGACATAGGCAATTAAAGTCCTGTGTTACCTGCAGAAAAAGAAACTTACATTAGCACTATTCAGAGAGGCTAGTAAAGGGGCCAACTGGAGAGTATTTAGCGCAAATCCCACAAATCCCATCCTAAGTTTGTTCAGTGTGGATGACGAATTTGAGTTGAGTTGTCTCTGATTTGCCCCTTCAATAGCCTCCTGGCCTATGAAGTGTGAGGTGTGGCCCCTTAAGGCCTTAAGTTGTCCCTTATATGGCCCATCTGTTGAATCTCTGGTTTACAGGTGGGTTCATAGGTTTTCTAATTCCTGTAGTTGGTTTGATACTCCCCCAAAGTAATTGTCTGGGCCACTTTACATTGGGGCCTGCTTTTTCCCGATCTAGTGTCATCCTCCAGTGAGGAGACAAGGACTAGTTTCTCTTCCCATGTCACTGTCTCCTAACCCCTTGTGAGGGAGGCTTTTGAAGTTCCCCAGGAAAGGCCATGAGGAGTTTGGCATCCTGCACCCCAAATCCCATGGCCCCAAGGCTCTTTTAGACTTGCCATGCTTACTTCTAATCAGGCAGGTGAGATCATTGGTCAGGGCTGGTGGATCATTTGGAGCCATGCACGTTGAACATACTTATTTCCTCTCCTTTTTTAAATGGCAGGTAGCATTATTCCACCATTAAAAAGAAGAGAAAACAAATACTTTAATGAGAAGAAATAAGTAAGTACATATGGCTGTGCAACAGAGCATCCAGTGCTGATGAATCTGCATTGCCCATCTCCCTGGTGCCAATTAGAGGTGCCCACTCCCACTGTGGTGATTTCCTCTCATTTCTGTGCAGTTCCTCATGTTTAAGAACGTAAGCACATAAGAACAGCCCTGCTGGATCAGGCCCAAGGTCTGTCTAGTCCTGCATCCCATTTCACACAGTGGCCTACCAGATGCCTCTGAGAAGCCCGCAGGCAAGAACTAAGGACATGCCCTCTCTACTTCTGTTGCTCCCCTGAAACTGGTATTTAGAGACATCTTGCCTGAAGCTGGAGGTGGTCTAAAGCCGCCAGACTAGTAGCGATTGATAGACCTGTCCTTCTTGAATTTGTATTTGTTATCAGACAAGCTGTGTTTTGGGGTAGCACAGAAAACACCCCTTCAATTTGGAAGTTTCAGCTTGTGGGCTCATGAGCTTACTTTTCACCTGCCTAAGTTTAGCAAAACCTGCAGTTGGTCAAACAGCATGAGTAAAGGTGCCCCCATTGCTCCCTCTAGCAAAAGAGATGACACTAACCAGTGAGCAGACTAGACTTGAAAAGGTGAACCAATAAAGGAAGGAAACCTCCCTTCCATCGAAGATAATGGTGGAGCATTCCTTGGAAGTCACACTAAAAAATGGTGCAATTCCTAACCTTTCTTTGAATTAGCAGTTAGCTGGCAAGGACTCAGGGAAATGATTGCATCAAAACTGGAGATGCATAATCTTATACCCCTATCTGCTCCTCAGATATGCAGTCCGGCACAGCTCCGTTCAGCCCAAGTAACACACTTTGCATTACTTCCTCTTGCCGTTGTTGGCCACGATTCACTCAGCCAGATTACGCTCAAGTAGCAATACAATCCTTTGACATTTATGGAATCTGTCACCTTCAGGGTGTGTAAAATGGTTTGGAAACTGCCTCAGGACACATTTCGAGGTATAAGTACCACTAGCTAAAACACATGGCCTCAGAGTCCTTCACTCTGAGTCTTTTCCCTCCCAACGCTTAGATTTACTATCCATAGACTCTCAAAGTAAGCAGTAGCTTTTGCCCCACACCTGCTCTAGCTCCCTCACCTTGCTACCCTACCCGTGAGGAAACCTACAAGTGCAATGAACGCACCACTGGACCAAGATTAGGTAAACTAACCTCCTGCCTCTCTGAGAAACCTCCTCGCCACCTCCCCCCCCCCCACACACACCTTCAAGCACTTTACACAGCAAGCCTTAAAGCCAGGCTCTGGTCTAAGCACCTTAGCCATGCTGATTTACCTGCAATTTAGACTTTAACCTTTGTATGTGTGCAGATCAAAGAGATGTGAACCCAAACATCCATCACCCAATATCCATGAAATGCTGCTTACTCTGAAAGAGGCCTCAATGTTCACAATTTTTGATTTCTTTTCGGCCTATCATAACATTCCTCCACTCAAACATTCTTGCAAATACATAGCCTTCATTACCCCAGAGGGTCTTTTTCAATACAAAAGACTGCCCTTTTGGATTAGCCTCTGCAGCTTTGGCATTTCAAAGAATAATGCATGCAATTTTTGAGACTACAGATGGAATTACTTACTTTCAGGATGACATTTTAGTATATGGCAAAACCATGAGAACATGATGCTAAACTGACAGAAGTCTTAAGAAAACTCTGACAAATTGGACTTACTATCTCTTCAGAGAAATGACAGTTTTGCACACTCTCGGTGACATACTTGGGATACACAATATCTCTGAGTGACGTACATCCCAAAACAGACTTGGTGAAAGCTATTCAGTAAGCACCAGAGCCACACAACAAGTATATACTTTGTTCATTTTTAGGACTTTGTGAGTATTATTCGAAATTTGTGAGACAATTTGCCTAAAAGGTTGCTCCATTGCATCTCTTTTTAAAAAAAGAATGGAGCATTTAACTGGGATGCATCTTGCAAGGCTAGTTTTAAGACTATCGAATCGGCCATTGCTGAAAGCCCTGTTCTCACTTATTTATTTTTTTTGACACTAACAGGCACACTATTGTAACCACTGATGCATCTGAATATGGTTTGGGTGCTGTCTTGACCCAGCAAAAAGGGGACAAGGAAGTTGCAGTTGCTTTTGCTTACAGAGCGCTTACTGCTTCAGAGAAGCATTGGAAAAAGAAGCTTTAACATGTTTCTGGGCAGTGAGGCCCTTCAGGACTTATTTGTGGGGCAGAACACTTTATGGTCAGACCATAAACCCTTATCTGCATTATTTAGTACTCCAGGATGAAGTCGAGCAACCCCAAATGAATCACCAGACTTATGGATTTTGATTTCCAGGTGGAATATCTTGCAAGTCTTCATCATACAACTGAAGATTGTTTATCCTTACCTCCACTTCCAGGCCAAAAGGAGATCCCAAAAGACAAGGATGAAGGAGTCGTAGTTGTGCAAATAGCTTCATCCACTCATGGTGTATTGGTTGAGGAATTAATGCAGCTCTCCTCCCACTTTTCCCTGTGGCCCTTTATGCTCCTGTTCACGTCTTCTGAATGGAAAGTAGCCCTCAGTGCTAATCAAGCGCTTACTGAACTTAAACCTTACGTAACTAATGGATGGCCATTGGCCATGCAAAAACAAGGTACCTGAACAGTGTTCTCTTGCTCCTTCCCTGCTGCTGCACTACCACAGCTGAGAAGGTCATCCTAAAGAACTAGTGACTGACAATGGGAAACAGCTTACTGCATTTGAAATGGAACAATATTTGCATAACCATGGGATAAAACACAAGACTCTTTCCTTGTACCATCCTTGAGGGAATGGCTTAGTGGAAAGAATGCACAGATTAGTGAAAGAAAGTTTACAACTGGCTACTATGCAACAACAATCCTGGAAAAAGGCAATCCATGAAACTTTATTTGCTTATCAAACTACTCCTCATTCCACTACAGGAAAATCACCTTTTGAACTGCTGAGAGGATTCAAAGCTACCACCAAACTTACACAATGGCAACAACTGATAGGGCTTTCCATGCCATCTCACCCTGAGTATGCAGAGATTCGTGACTGAGTAAGGGAGAAGCAACAAAAATACAAATTGTATGTGGATCAGAAACGGGGTATGAGACAGCAAACATTTCAGGTTGGGGGCTTGGTTCAAGTACAGCTGCCTTATAAAGTAAGACAGGAATGTTCTCAATATTCTGGACCAAAACAAATACTCAAAACCTGAGGAGATTCTGTCATATTGGATGAAGGAAACAAATGGAACAGTTCGAGACTTTCCAGCTTGTATACTATGGGGAAAAAGGGAAGGGAGTCTTGTCTCGAAAGAGGAACTGGAGAGGACTTTGATCTTGCCTCCAGTTTTGACCTCACAGAGGAGGCTGATGAAAGTGATGAATAATCTTCTTTACCAGAAAGAACATCACTAGTGGCTCTTGTGCCAGCGAATCTAAGAATTAGGAGACACGTGCATGATAGGAGATTACCCCAAAGACTTCAAGACTGTCACTGATTTTTAAATTAATTCAAATCTGGTAGTTATAAAGTGAAGGGATGTGTTGTATTCTATCCAGTATATTTTATGTTTTGTTGTTTATAAGTTTTTCCCAGTGGGCATCCTGTAGAGAGTGCGGTTGTGGTGGGTGGAGTCACAAAGGAAAAGGGAGGGAAAGAAGGAAAAAATGAAGTTATCTGAATAACCCTTTAGACAAACAAACATAACAGTGCTTTGTGTTTATGAGGGAAGCAGCTATACAGCAGCACAGGGAGGCTGGCGGCGGCCCCCTGGCCTCGCCCCCCGCCTCTTATGGAGAGGAGAACTGGTCTTGTGGTAGCAAGCGTGACTTGTCCCCTTAGCTAAGCAGAGTCTGCTCTGGTTGCATATGAATGGGAGACGAAGTGTGAGCACTGTAAGATATTCCCCTCAGGGGATGGAGCTGCTCTGGGAAGAGCAGAAGGTTCCAAGTTCCCTCCCTGGCTTCACCAAGATAGGGCTGAGAGAGATTCCTGCCTGCAACCTTGGCGAAGCCACTGCCAGTCTGTGAAGACAATACTGAGCTAGATAGACCAATGGTCTGACTCAGTGAGGCAAGGCTCACGATCAGTGAGACCCACCTTAAAAGAGTTTGCAGGGAGAGCGGGCTTAGCTGCATAGCCCCATTTGGAAGGGAGATCGGCCTGCACTGCATTGGGCTGGGCAGTATGGGCTGCAGCAACTCTCCCTGCCTTAAAGGCAGGGAGAGCCATTCTGGCCGCACTGCCAGTGCAGTGCGGGCCGATCTCTCTCCTAAATAGGGCAGCACGGCCCCGTTTGGAAGGGAAATCGATCGGCCCCACTGTGTTGGCAGTGAGACCAGGAACGGCTCTCCTTACCTTTAAGGCAGGGAAAGTTACTCTGGCTGCGTTACCAATGCAGCGTGGGCCAATATCGGCTCGAAATGGGGCCACACGGCCCTGTTTGGGACTGAAATAATGCTTCCCACAGATGTGGAGTGTGTGTCTGAGGCTGTGCTCACGACTCCTGATTGGTGGTGGCCCGGGTTCTTTGAACCCATTCACCCAATGGTGGCTCCGCCCCTGCAGCTATAAAACACCTTCCTTGTAAAAACTGTCCATTTGTTCCTATCCTCTGTTTCCTCTCCTTCAACCATTTACCAATCCACACATGAACCTGTCCCTTTATCCCACATATGCTAGGTTTACTCAAGAGCCTTTGGTGGGGAACTTGTCAAAAGCTTTTTGGAAGTGCAAGTATAATGTGTTAACCTGATTACCTTTATCCATATGCCTGTTGACATTCTCAAAGAACTCCAAGAGGTTAGTGAGGCAAGACTTGCGTTTGCAGAAGCCACACTGGTTCTCCTTCAGAAAGGCCTGCTCTTCTATGTGTTTAACAGTTTTGTCCTTAAATATGCTTTCCATCAATATACCCGGCACAGAAGTTAAGTTAATCGTCCTGTACTTTCCTGGATGATGAAGTAAGCTGGGAGACAACTGGAACATTAGTGGAGGAAAACTTGGGGTAAGTCTGAGTGAACACAGATTAGAGCTAATTATTGAGCTTATTCTATGGCAGTGATGGAACAGGAGAGGAAGAAAGTCTCTCCACTATTGCATCCTCTCAATGTCGTCCAGTGAGGCTTTTCCAGCTGGTGCGGGACCTCTTGAAATCTGGCCCCAGGCAAGATGTATTAGAACCCTCGGTAGCACGCTGATTCATTTGCATAGCACTCTGAGGGTAAAATCGCTTGCATTAGCCATGAGTTGGACTCTATAGTTGATACAGTGTCATTAGATACAGTGCACTCTATGTGGGGCTGCCTTTGTACGTAGTTCGGAAACTACAATTGGTTCAGAATGCGGCAGCCAGATTGGTCTCTGGGACAATATGAAGGGTCCACACAACACTGATTCTAAAAGAATTGCACTGGCTGCTGATAAGTTTCCAAATGAAATACAAAGTACTGGTTATTACATATAAAGCCCTTAACAGCTTAGGTCCAGGGTACTTAGGAGAGCTTCTCTGTCTACTCTATTGTGAACCCTGTCACCTATTAAGATCATCTGGAGAGGTCCATTTATGGTTACAGCCGACTTGTTTGGTGGCAGCTCGGGACCTGGCCTTCTCTGTGGCTGCCCCGGGGCTTTGGAAAACACTCCCTGCTGAAATAAGAGCATCTCCTTCTCTATTTGTTTTTAGGAGGACCCTGAAGATGTACCTATTTTCCCAGGCTTTCAACATATACCAATTTTTAAAATTTTAATGTGTTTTTATCTATTATGATTTTTATCTTTTTATGAATTTTAAATGTTTTATATTTCATACTGTGTTTTAATTCTGTACACTGCCTAGAGATTTTGATATTGGGCAGTATATTTATTAAATAAATAAATAAACAAACAAATGAATAAAAAATAAGTAGAGGTGTCCAGAGTAACACCTGGTCCAGCTTTGCTGGAGGAGTTTCAATTACTGGTGCCCAAGGATGTGGACAAGGTGTTTAGTCAAGTTCAGCCAACCACGTGCATGCTTGCCCCTTGCCCCTCATGACTTATTAAATCTAGTAGGGAGGGAATTTTTAGCTGCATCCAGCAGGTTCTAAATGCCTCATTGAGAGAGGGAGTGGTCCCAGATCCAATGAAGGAACCTATTATTTGACTAAACAAACCCAGTCTGGACTCAGATAATGTAAACAACTATAGGCCTGTGGCCAATATTCCTTTCCAGGGCAAGGTGCTTGAACGTGTAGTGGCTGACCAGCTCCAGTCACTCTTGGAGGAAATGGATTATCTAGAACCATTTCAATCAGACTTCAGGCCCGGCTTTGGAACAGACACTGCTTTGGTCGCCCTGTGGAATGACCTGTGCAGAGAGAGAGACATGGGGAATGCAATCCTATTAATTCTCTTGGATCTCTAAGTGGCTTTCAATACCATTGACCATGGTATCCTTTTGGATAGGCTGGCTGAGTTGGGAGACACTGCTTGGAGGTGGTTCCGCTCCTACCTTGAGGCCCATTTCCAAAAGGTGGTGCTGGGGGGTTACTGCTCAACCCCTTGGCAGTTATGCTATGGGGTTCCGTAGGGTTCCATTCTTTCCCCTATGCTGTTTAACATCTACATGGAACTGCTGGGAGAGGTCATCTGGAGATTTGGCCTGAGGTGTCATCAGTATGCGGATTACACTCAGTTTTATCTCTCTTTTTTATCAGATAAGGTGAGGCGTTGACTGTCCTGAATCAGTGCCTGGATACAGTAATGGATTAGATGAAGGTGAATAAGTTAAGACTCAGTCCAGACAAGACAGTAGTACTGCTTGTCAGTTCTTCCTATGCCCAGGTGAATGATGTTAAGACTGTTCTAGATGGGGTTGCACTCCCCCTGAAGGGCCAGGTTTGCAGCTTGTGGGTACTAATTGATCCAGCACTGTCACTAGAGGTTCAAGTGGCCTCTGTGGCTCTGAGCACCTTTTATCAGCTTTGGCTGATATACCAACTGCGACCTTACCTGGATAGAGATAGCTTGGCCACAGCTAGTCATGCTCTGGTAACCTCTTGCTTAAATTACTGTGGTGTGTTGAATGTGGGGCTGCCTTTGAAAATGGTTCAGAAACTGCAGCTGGCACAAAATAGGGCTGCAAGATTATTAACTGTGACTGGACATTTTGATCATATTACGCCAGTGCTTGGTCAGCTGCACTGGCTCCCAGTCTGTTTCTGGGCCCAATCCAAAGTGCTGGTTTTAATCTTTAAAGCCCTAAATGGCTTGGGACCGGGTTACCTGAGAAAGCACCTTGCCCAATATGTCCTGACTTAAGATCTTCAGAGGCCCTGATCTGAGTGCCCCTGCCACATGAAGTGAGGAGGGTGGCTACTAGGGAGAGAGCCTTTTCAGTGGTTGCACCCCGTTTATGCAATAGCCTCTCCAATGAAGTTAGCTTGGCTTCGTCACTTTGTTCTTTAAGATGCCAGGTAAAGACCTTTTTATTCACTATATTTTAAAAACTTTTTAAATTGTTTTGTATTGTATTTTGTATTTCCCCCCTTGTGTTGTGATCTCATGTGTTATAGGTTTTATTTGATGTTTTAATGCTATGTTGTGAGCCAATCAGAGAACAGTTTGTTATGGGGGTAATAAAACAATTTGTCATGGGGTGGCTAACAAATAAAGTGTATTATTTATTTATATTAATTTATGATGATGGTGGTGGGAATCTTCTTCCCTTTTATAGCTTCCCTGACACCACTTATTAGCCACACTGGCGTCCTCCTGAACTTGGTGCTACCTTTCCTCCTTCTTGGTATACATTCCAACTGAGCTTCTATTATTGTGTTTTTAAATAAGTTTCATGCTTTCTGGAGTAATTTCACCCTCCTGACTTTCCTTTTCAGCTTCCATTTTATCAGTCCCCTCATTTTTTAGAAGTTTCCTCTTCTGAAATCCAGCGCATCTGTGTTGGATTTCTTTGGTAATGCTCCACTTGTATATAAACTGAATTAGATCACAACCTGGTCACTCACATATAAGCTGAATTAGATCACACTCTGGTCACTCTTCCCCAATGGTTCTACAGCTCTGACATCTCGCACCAAATCCTAGCACCACTCAGGATTAAGTCCAGGGTCACCGTCTCTCTGGTTGGTTCCACGACCAGCTGTTCTAAGGTACAGTCTTAGTGTGTGTGGTGTGTGGGTGTGTGTCGGCTCTTCTACAGAAATGGGAGTTTGCTGGTCCAGCTGGGAAGCTGCACAAGCATGTCAGGAAGGTGTGCACAAGCATCTAGGAACTATAGTTTCTCCCAGCACTATCCCATCCCAATGCTATCCCCATTTTCCAATGTGCCTGCGCACCTGACGTACCCATATGCCTTCCCATTTGGGCTCCATAGCTCCTGTTCCTGTGGAGCACTTTGGAGCATGGGGAGAGCTCTGAAATACTTGTGCTCTTGTGCAAAGTGCCCATGCTTCAGAAGTGTGGGGACTAGTGCTGCATGTGTGCTGGTGTTTGGAGCACACAGGCAGCATTAGTCCGGATGCCAGCCACTGAGCTTTCTTTCTTTGCAATTCTGCTCTTCTTTAACCTTTAGGGAAATAAGCCTTCTTCCTGTCCCTCTTTTTAACTCCCTCTCTCTGAATCCCTTCATATGATTGTTGCTGCTTCTCTTGATTCAATGTTGCAAGCAGGAGAACATCAAAGGGACACTGGAAACATTGTTTCCCTTTCACTCCTCTGAGATTGCAGAGGTTGCAGCAATTTAAATGGTCAAAAGTCAAACTTCCAGGTGTGAGTGCACAACTCTCACCTATGTGCAGGGTCTACCATGCAACTGGTTTTCATCCTAGACATGAAACAAACCAGCTATAAGAATTTTAGTGATTTCCCATGGCCATTGTAGCAATATTTGCATTACATCGCGTATTTTCCACACTTGCAACTGGAAGGGTGCAAGAGCAGCAATATAACATTACGAAAATAAAATGGAGTAAATTGTGTTTACAACAGGGGAAAGTTGCATGTTTTTGTGAAAGAAAGTCTCCCTACATTCAGTGGGGCTTACTTTCAGGAATGTGTGCATAGGATTGCTGGCAAGTCTTTTAGGATGATCGGGCAGGAGGAAAGGGGTACAATTCAGTGAGGTTTCAGGAAGTTATTTATTAAGGACGATTTTCAACAAGTGATTTGTTTTCAACAAGAGAATAGGGAGACTGACATTGACAACCACATTCAAGCAAAGATGGCTTCTTCCATTCCAAGTCTCAGCAGAAGTGTGGGAGGGGAAATGTTGCAGCAGTAAACGTGGTAAAGTGCACTAAATCTGAAGTGTGTAACGAACAAAATGTAAATTAAAGAAAAACCCCAAAAACCTTCAGTGGGATGGACAGAGGAGGGATCTCAACCTGCAATGTTCCCCAGTGCTCTGCCCCATACAGAAAATAGTGGGATATACTAGTGCAAGAACTGCTAGATATAGATACCCAGCTATGACTTCCCATGCTGCTTCTTATGTACATCCCCTGAAGCTCTTGGGAAAAAGCACCCCATCTGGAAATTCTCAGCAAAGGAAGTAGTGACAGCCAGTGACTAGCTGCCTAGCAGTGATTTTTGTGGGCATGCTCTAATACATGCCCATGATGACACTATCACAACTTGGTCCTTTGACCAAAATGTTTGCTAGTTTGAGAATCATGGCAGTCCAGTAAGAGGTTGTTAATCTGAGTGCTGAAAAACCAACGGGGGTAGTATTTGAAGAACGGTGTGATCTGGGCCTGAACTGTTAATCAAATCTCTCCAAATGTATGGTTCCCCAGTTTTTATTGGTTTACCAAAGTCCTGCACTGCAGCTGTGAGAACTGTCAACTTGAAAATCTCCACACCAGTGAAGCTAAGCTTTTCTGCAACCCAGTCTTGTCCCACAGAAACAGGTACAGCCCACTTAGGATTGTCACGTTTTTATGTTTCTCTGCAAACTACCAACCTCAACACTAGGAGTAATACAAAGATGATCAATTGGGCAATTGCCAGATTCTCTCATTTTTCTTCCCTGCAAGATATGTTGTAACCTTGGGTGCACCAGGGTGCTTTCCAGATTAGACCCTGCAACGGGGTCATGTCTGATCTCGGAAGTGTGCTTTCACACTTCCTGCGTTGTGACACCGCAATCCCTACAGCAGGGTGCTGTTCATATTGCCAATGCCTTGTCTCAAATTTAATCGCTGCGATATAGGGCTAGGACATTGTATATCTGGTGTAAAGAAGTTGCTGTTTTTTCGGGTTGTTAGTTGCTGCCAGACTGCTCTCCCTGCCGTTTATGTTTTCAGTGTGACTTGCCTGAACAGAGGCATTTTGCTGCTGTTGAGCAGCTAGTCTGGAAAGCACCCAGTATTGAGGACTGGGTCCATTTTTTCAAAAGATTAAGCAGAAACTACCACCATATTGCATTTCATATCTGGCAGCTAACTCACACCTCTATGTTCATGTGAGCCAATGAATGGTAGATAACACACCCAGTTCTATCTGGTGAGGGAAATTCCAGACAGGTTGAAATCTTAAGTTATTCGACATCACTGAGGAGGATTTCCACCCCCTGCTGTCCCCAGCCTTCCTCACTACTGATAAAAGACAGGTACTTTTTCTGATGCCAGCAAAGGGGTGGTGGGGGGGAGTGAGGATCTTCCAGTTAAATGCCTCTGTGTGCTTAACCTCCTCTTATGTGATTATGGAAACTTCAGTACCCCTGGTGTCATCTCCTGACATTTATTCCCTAAGTTTACAATGTGCAGCTCCTAGGATTCCTACTAAGCAACAATTACAACAAAAAGGGGGTTTCTCTTCTACTTTCCTTACTCCTTTTAGCAGTGCAGTATTACAGGCATGTTGAGGTCACATGCACCAAAACCCACCATTTTGCCTAACCTATACTGGGATCTTGGTGATGCGGAAATTATTTTGCACACTGTGTTTAGCTAGCATGTTCTTTATATTTAATCTTCTTGTTAACCTGTTCATTGATTCCTCTTGCTGGAAAAGCTACAGCTAATTTAAAATGGCCTGAGGACCAAGCATGTTTCCAAGTGGAATTGTATAATGAATTTGGGGTTATTATTATGAATGTTAGCTGGCCAACTCTTTTCTTAGTTCACAAGTGGACAGTCCAGGAGCCCAGTGGATGTTTGATGGGGAAAGGCATCAAAATCTGGTAAGATGAAATGTACCTCCTGATGGAAAGGGTTGGTGTAAGTGTGTAAGGTGACTCATCCCCCCCGCCCTGAGTGTGAGTGTGCAGGTGCGTGTGCGTGTGAGAGATAACAAAAGCAGCAGCTTAGAAGATACAAGCATTCTGAATAAGACATTAGCCCTATTCAGACTGTTAAAAAAAGAAGACAGTGTACACAATTATTATAATTAATTAATTTTAAACATTTCTATCCCACCCCTCCAGTGGGATAGCTCGGGGCAGCTCACAACAGTAAAAGTATCATAAAGTTTAAAACAATAAAACACAGTATAAAATAAAACCAATTAAAACAAACTCAATTAAAACAAACAAATACAAATAATAAATAAAGTCTACCAATGCATCATTAAAAGATTTTAAAAGCCTCTCTAAACAGATGGGTTCTGTGATCTTTTAAAAAAACACAGAGGGAACAAGTTTTTCTGGGAGGGCATTCCCTAGCCAAGGGGCCACAACTGAGAAAGCCCTGTCTCTTGTCCATGGCAACCGAATCTCAGTCAATGGAAGGGCTGCAAGATGGGCTCGAGATGAACAAAGAACCCTGGCAAATTTGTATGGGCGAATGCGTTCCCACAGCACTGCATGTACTGTGCATGTACCACAAGTACGTCATCCAGGACACATCTGGAAGTCCCACCCCTGGTGCCAATGCTCCAGGAAGCCTCACTCCCCCTCCACTCTTCACAATTACACCATTTGAAGAGGCGAACGCCATAAACGTGATGGTGGGAGTTTCCATGATTGGCATGCTGGAGTCAGTAATGCTTGCCACCACACTTACAGTGTTTGCTTCTTCAGACAAACACTGTAATCATGAAGAAAGTGTGTGTGTGTGTGGGAGGTAATGGTGAGACTTCAAGGTGCATCAGAGCTGGAGGCAGAAGCTCCAGACATGGTCTGGACATTGTACTCATATACACTGACCTTTAAAAAAAAAAACATCTGAAGAGTGTTAGAGAGAGACCGGAATGGAAGTTAAGACAGGTTGTTGGAAGTACCTTAGGGTGTACTTAAGAGGCACACATTGTAAGCATGATTGCAACTTGTATATAAGCCAAATATTACAAAGAACTGTAAGCCTCTTGTGATGTGATCTCTCCTCCAAAGGAAGTCAGAATCTTGGAAGCTCTGTACCTCTGGAACTTCTCACCACTCGGGGAAGTGCAGAGTTCATGTAAGAACATGACTCAGGTTAACATTTATTTTCTTTGATAAGAATGTATAGTTTTAAAGAATGACCCAATTTCTTCAAGCTTCATACAAACACAACAGTCTTCCTGTAAGATCTCACAGCTGCTACAAACATCAGTTAATTGACATCTGATGGAATACAGAAGACAAATACCCCACATACAGGTATGTCAGTATTCTTATAACCTCAATACATTAATCAGAGAGGAGAGAGAAATGTTTTATTAAACTAATCTTTAAGATCTAAAGGAGATAGATTGGTAGATAATTTTTATATATCCTAAATTAGATTTGTGGGGTTTGTAAATGAATGCTATGAACCTGAGCCTGGGAAATAAGATATATTTTGATTTATTTAAAAAATCAACTGAGCAAATGATATTCCTCTTAAAAACTTGGTTATAAAAAAGAATGCGCAAATATTCACACCTGTCACTTGTTCTTGTGATGCTGTAACTTGTCCATTGATATTGTATCTGACCATTGCATTTCTTGTTCTGTATCTTAAGGTGCCTTGAACACCCCAGCCTGCAAAAAGGAAAAAGAAAAAGAAAAAAAAATTCAGATTCATGGAGCTGATGCTTCTCATCAGTGCTTGTTTGTGGCTGCTTTCCAAGCAGTAAGGATGGTACATGGAGGAGGTTGTGGTCTATAAAAATGTCAAGAAAAAAAATCAACAGAGAACATAATGATTATTTTGAAACCTTTGAGTTCTGTCAAAAAGTAGAACTACCTGTTTTTCCATACCTGGAATAACCACCAACATCGCCAGTCCCAAATTGTCTAGCGGTCAGAATTTTGAATCCTTCAGGAATAAAAAGCTAATTGGCAGTAAGACTATATGTCTCTATTAAATACTCACAGTTCTAAGGCAGCCTGATCCAAAAATGCTTTAAGAGGCTCTGCCTAGATTTAACGTGTTGCAGATAAGTCTGTAAACATTCAGAGCAGAATTCTCCCTCTAGCAAGTCCTTGCTGTGCTCTGTATACTGTTTGAATTGTGTTGTGACATTAAGCCTATTAGGCTTCAGAGTGTGATCGATCAAGTCTCGTATCTGAAGCCTGGAGTATTTCTCGGACTCAAGTAGTTAAAATTGAAAAATACTGATCAGGGTCACTGACTGCATCCTTTGGTGGAATATACATCTTTCACTAGCAGATAGGACTTGATGGATGAATACAGCTGTTCCTTTGAGAACACAACTTGATCAGGAGCACAGGACCTTTGAAATCCTGTTCTGTTTCTCTTGACACTTTCCCAAATGTTTTAAATGTTGAGGTATATATTTGAGGCAAGATCTCATTTTGTTCTTTTACATTATAGATTTTGTATTATAGATTTGTGGATCAAGAAGACTTTTAAAAACTAATATCATGTTTAAAATATATTTCTGCAAGGTTATAGATTTCAGAAAGCTTATGGAGTTTACATAATTATCTGAGAATTAATTTACCAATAAATCAACAGCACAATCCAGCCAAAGTCAAGCACTTTTAAGTTCCAGTAATTGAAATGGGAGAGTCTGGAGGATGTGTTTTACTTTCCCACAGAAATCCAGGGAGTGAAAAGTGCTTAGATTTTGGTTGGATTGTGCCCTAACTTTAGTTGCTGAAACAGACTGACTTTTATTTGAGAATTTCTACATACCTATTCAGACCCCAAATACCTGGATTTAATGCTTGCACAAGTAAGGTAGCCTGGATCCAGCTCTAATATCCTATCCCCATACCAGGGTGTGTGTGTACCTTTGCTTCAGGGGGGATGTCACTGGGCCATACTAGGCCTTTCTCTTGCATGCCTTAACCTGAAGCCATTTGATACAGTGAGAGAGCTATACTGTCACCATCTAATTTCCCAGCTGGAGACCCCTACAGTCTCCACATATAAGGCGAGCATTAACTAAAGCAATCCAGGCATGGCCTTGGGCTTGGCCTTATCTCTTATGCATTTGACAAGCAGTCCTTTGGGGCTGTTTGGTTTTCTATGGGAGATCTTGCTATGGTCTTTTTAAATAGACAACTAGGATTTTTGTTTTGTGCATTTATTGTAATCAATTGTATTTATTTCTTAATAAGCTGTTATTTTATTGATTGATTTGATTTGATTTGATTTGATTTGTATACCACCCTTCCAAAATGGCTCAGAGCGGTTTACAATTAAAAAACCCCCACTAAAACAATAAGGAGCTAAAACAAAAATTATAAACAATATAACAATTAACAATTTAAATTTTTTTTAAGCAAGAATTAAACCATTGCTGTAATTAAAAAACCCCAAACCGTGTTAAAGTATTAAAACCAATTTAAAAACCCTGGAAAGCTAGGCCAAACAAATACGTTTTAAGGGCTCTCCTGAAGGCTAATAGAGAATTCAGATTTCCGCAGGGAGTGCATTCCACAGCCCTGGAGCAGCTATAGAGGCCCGCCTCTGAGTCGCCACCAGATGAGCTGGTGGTCACTGGAGACGAACCTCCTCAGATGACCTTAATGTGTTGTCTTGATAAAAAGGTAGTCTCCATCCTTGTCTCTTTTGTCCCTTTAAAATAGTTCTAGATAAGGAAGGGGTGGGGACCCCAAATCCTTTACAACATGGGTGGCCAACCTGGTATGCATGTCATTTGGGGCAGCAGAGTTGTATGGCACAACTGGACAGGAGGAAAACCTCATGATCCTTCCTATGGTACAGAGATAGGCCTGACTCTGCTGTGCTGCTGCCTGGTCCTTAGATCAGTAGATCAGAGGCAAAACTGTTGGGGGTAACTACTTACATAGCAGAGTATTTCAAGAGCTATCTCACTCACAATGCAGCAGAAGTTAAGAGAGTCTCAAGGACAACAGCTTGTAAATGATAAGCATGGAGATTCATGTAAGGTTAAACTAATCTACTTTATTTAGAAGTACATGATGGTGGGGAAAGACCTATATCTAACTTCTGGCTACATGTTGGTCACAGAGAGTCCTATAGAAGTATAGTGCTCAGAGAGAGTGAGCTAGAAGCATTCGGGTAAGAAGAAGAAGGAAGTCACAGGAAACACAGAAACACAGGAAACTGCCATATACTGAGTCAGACCATTGGTCTATCTAGTTCAGTATTGTCTTCACAGACTGGCAGCAGCTTCTCCAAGGTTGCAGGCAGGAATCTCTCTCAGCCCTATCTTGGAGAAGCCAGGGAGGGAACTTGAAACCTTCTCCTCTTCCCAGAGGGGCTTCATCCCCTGAGGGGAATATCTTGCAGTCCTCACACATCAAGTCTCACATCAGTGCTCACTTCAGTGCTCACACATCAAGCATCTTGCAGTGCTCACACATCAAGTCACTTCCAGGAAGTTCCTGAGTACATTCTATCAATAGAGGGGTCATAGAGGCAGAGATAAATAGGAAAGAGGAGGAAACCCTAACTATTTATCTCTAGTCCCAATGCCCCTAGTGATCATTAGGGTTACTGGTATAAAAGGTCAATGCCCTCTGGAGCTGGATCTCCAACAAAAAACACAGCAGGTCATGGGGGTTGCAGGTTGCTTATGCATTGTGTTGTGTACTAGACTGACCATCTCATATTTAGGTCTCTACTAGTGATCCACTTACCAACACATTTGGCCACACCTAACTTAGAAGGCCATTGTCAGGCACACACTGTACCAGTGCTTCAGAATATGCATTGCTTTCTGTTATCATATGTACGCAATAAATAATGTGGCTTTTGACCTAGAAAACTCTAACAACTTGGCCCAACACAACCAAGAGACTTCCTCGTCTCCTGTGTTATATTGCAATATCAAAGACTGTTGAAGAATCTTCTTGAGATCACTCACTCACTCAAATGAGGAAGGTGGTTCCCTGTCCCCAAAGGGTTCACTATCTAAAAAGAAATACAAGGTAAGACACCAGCAACCGGCTCTGATGTTGAACAGTTGTGATGTTGAGCACTAAACAGGAGCAGTTGCTCTCCCTCTGTTAAATACAAAGAATATCATCACTTTGAATGGTGCCTCTTTGCCCAGTTAGCAGGGGCACTGGGGTGCTAAGTTAGGACAGCAAGAGCTTTCAGGAGTTCTTGTTGGGGGTGCCCTGAACTTCCTTTGGAGGCTAACCAAGGTGGCAATGCAGATGCTCCCTTGCACATTATACTGAATAAGGGAAAAGTGACTATACTTTTGTTCTGTTAAAATATCCAGAGTAAGTGTGTGAGTGTCCACTTCACATATTATTGCAGAAGTGGGGAGAAAGTGTGGTCACTTCTAATATTTGTCCATAATTTATCAAAATCCAACCATTTTGATTTTACCTGAGATGATAAAATGTTGGCATATTAGCTTAGCAAAGTTTATTGTTCTACTAATAGAGTATGTTTAATGCATTAACTAATCCAGGCAGAACAATTCTGAAGATCATGTATAGTTAATGTCAGCAAAGAATGCTTCATGCTTGAAAAATTACCTTGTCAAGCTTTCTTCAGCTCTTTCCATTATGAGCTTTGTAGCCTAAATGTTTCTAGCCTTGAGCGACAAGAGGTTATTTTACCCAATATTATTTTCAGTGTATTATAGTTACCAGTAATTTGGAATCCTATTGCCCATCCTGGGATTTTCAAGTCACCCTTTGATATTCAGCTAAACAACTCTGCTGTTTTAATGGATGTGTCAAAATTGTATGAAAAATCTCTTGTGTACCAAGTTAGTTGACAGAATACAGAGTTTATGAACTTAGACAAGAAGTATACTTTTCATTTGTAATAAGCGTACTAGAGGAGGGACTAAAATATGCCAAAGAATAAAATTCAGTGGTGCCTAATCTTAGATTTGAATTTTCTAATCTATACACTGCACTAGCATCAACTAAAACGGTATAAGTCTCATCCACAAGAGCTGAATTCCATCACAAAAATTAATAACTCCCAACCAGGGATTTCATTTTGCAAGCGGATTGACTATGTTGTATGGCTGTGTAAAAATATTTCATAATGCTCATCTGTCATGTTTTATCCCATATACAGCAGTAAATCTCATTCCAAAACCAAATCTGCCCTACACAAAGCAGCAAAGAAACAGTATTATGATTTGCTAGGAAATACAGCTTGTATTTTGCAAGCATAGATACTTTCCTGGCTGCTGATGAGAATCCCCTTCATCACCAACAAGGGTGTTTCCAGACAGAAGTTTATTCTGACATGAACACTGATTTTGACAGGTGATGTTATAGTAGATCCAGATGATGCTTCCCGCATCCTGTGTGAGCTTTGACCTACTTCTGTGAAACCCTCGTTTCTTTTCAGAGCCCCCACCCATTTGGATCACTGGGGAGTGGGAATTGTGTGATAAACATGTAGACTGACCATACTGCAACTCTGAGGGTGAATTGTTTCCACATAGATATGACATTTTGGGCATTGGCTCAACTCCCAAGGGATTGCCTCTTCCACTTCCACACCTGACTGCACCTTTGCCCCTTCTTTTCCAGTTATTGCCCTTTGCCATTTTGTTATTTAACTGAGACAAGTTTTATCACAATTGTAATCTTTTATTCCCTTTTGTTTAATAAATAAACAAATCCTTCCCCATTCATGCATACTCAGATGTAAGTATCACGGTGACTCACAGGACTTCCTCGGAAGAATCAGGAGAGAGGAGAAAAATGAAATTTTGCTTGTTTCTTGTTTTTGTTTTTAAAAAAAACATTGTTCCTGCCCCAACTGTTCCAATCACAGCAATTTAAATGGCAAAAATCCCAAGTCTCAACATTTTATTGGCGATATTTCTCTGAAATTTTTTGTGGGGGGGGCATCATGGCCTTACACATGCAATTCCATCCCATTCTGACAAGAAATAAAAAAGCTATGAGATAGATGGGACCTCAACCTTTAGAGTGTGCATGTGCAGAAATTATCATACTTCTGTGCTTGCAATTTGTTGCCATTGTGCCCTGAAATTTGAGTGGTATGGCGACTACTGTATCTGCAATTTTCATTCCATTCTCTCAAGCAATAATGAAAATCATATTTATTGATTTATTTTTATATATAAAATAGTTATTTCTTATTGTAGCCTAGATAATCATTTTAGCAATAATCTGGGGAATCATTTTGGTGCTTTTATGACCTTGCGCTATATTGCTCATCCTTTCTTCCCCCAGGAAGCAAAAGAATGCAGAAGTGGCAATTTCATATTTAAAAAAATTAAAAACAAAAAGGAGATAATGATGGTCTCAATAGTATACAGTACGTATGTTTATTAAGCAAGTCCCATGATGTTCAATGGGGCTTGCTCTCAGGAAAGTATGCATAGGATTGCAGTCAAGTCATTCATGGGGAATGTTCAGGAGGAAGGAAAGAATTATTGGATGTTATTTCAGGAAATGCTTAATTAAGGATCAGCAACAATGTCCAGAGAAACCTGAGACACTTAAAACCACATCAAGCATTGTTTCTCCCATTCCAAACTCTATGGGCATCTCAGCAGATGGCAGGGTGGGGATGCTGCTGCAGACGTTTGGTAAGCCAGAAGTGTGTGACGACAGAATGTATTCATTTTTTACAAAGACAAAATTGGTAGGGACAGTGGGATGACATGAGAGGAAGGAGCAGGGGGGATGTACTGACCATTACCTGGCAACCTTCCATTCCTTAGTATAGATGGAAGATCTCATTCTAGGTACACAAAATAAATTCACAAGAACTGCTTGGTGTGGAAGCTCTGTTCCTCTTCTACATGTAGTTCAACTTGAAAAGCTACAGAAGTAAGCACAAAAAAGTCCTCCACCTGGAAGTACCCCCTTAAGAGTGTGTGAAGGGGGAAGTCTCTCCCCGTTACAGTCTATCACATTTGTAGCTTGCTGTGTCATCAGATTTATGATCCTGGCAGAATAAATTGACAGCACAAAACAAGCAGATCAGTCCATAGCCCCCAAGTCCCCTGAAATAAAGTGGCATTGCCTGTTGACTAGAAAAATGTGACACTATGAGCCTAACAAATTCAACTGTATGCATGGAGCGAGCGATACCACTGAAAGGTTTCTGTCCTTCACTGCCAAAGGCCAGAGCGTTTGAATCAGGGTCTACCAAGCCCCAATTCAGCACATAGCCCTCCCAAATAGCTGCCGGGACTCCCAGTACCCCATGGCTGAGGCTTGACCCTCCTGGGGAGGATTGGACTGAGCCACCATTTTGTTAGTGGCTGACCTTCCCCCCGCCACACGATGCCCAGAAGGATACTTAGGTCAGAGCAACAAGGGGGTGGGTGGGATGGCTTTCAAGAGGAGCAAAATCCTTATTGTAGGAGAAGAGAGCCAATCTTGCAGTAGCGAGCATGAATTGCCCCCTTGCTAAGCAGAGTTTGGCTTGATTTGCATTTGGATGGGTGACTACATGTGCACACTGTCTGCTGTAAGATATTCTCATTATGGGATGGAGCCATGGTTCAGTGGTAGTGCATCTGCTTGTATGCCAAAAATCCCAGATGCAGCCCTAGCATCTCTGGGTAGGCCTGGAAAAGACTTTTGCCTGAAGCCTTGGAGAGCCACTGCCAGTCAGTGTAAGCAATACTGAGCTAGATGGACCAATGTTCTGACTCGGTATAAAGCAGCTTCCTATGAAAATGTATGAATCCCAATATGAATGATTATCTCAAACATTAGGACAGGAAAAGTTTCAGAGGCTTTTACACCACAGAATGCTTTCAAACATGACATCTTTGCTTCATGGAAATCTATCTGCGTGGGGGATGGGGTGGGATATATCACCGAGGATGT
Source organism: Hemicordylus capensis (assembly GCF_027244095.1). Classification (NCBI taxonomy): domain Eukaryota; kingdom Metazoa; phylum Chordata; class Lepidosauria; order Squamata; family Cordylidae; genus Hemicordylus; species Hemicordylus capensis. The sequence continues at coordinate 104,592,633 of NC_069662.1, forward strand.
GCATTGCAAATATCTATTTTGTTGCTAATACCCAGGACAGGAAGCTGCTGTGCATTTCACATATTCCTACACACAGAATCTGTAGGAGAAATGCATCAGTAAAGGCTGTGATCATGCAAACACAGCCTCCAGACCTTTAATAAGGTTGAGTCATAAGGATTCCCTGAATGCTACTCTTAGTTTATATGCCCTGGGTTTTGCTTTGTTTTGCCAGGACATTTGTCTGTGTATGATAGGAAGGTTTTATAACTTTGCTAGGAAAAAGCTTGTACTCAACAAGCCCTCCAGCAATGTAAGGAATAAGACTCAAAATGTATTTAGAGAGTGTCATAGTGAGCAAAATGAAGTCACTGCAGCTTGACCTTTCTCTTCACTCAATTTTGTTTGGAACAAAAATTCTGCCTTCTCTGCATCAAATACAATAGTACAGTAGAATACACAGTATAGTGACCGTCTGCTTCTTTTAAAAACTCGTCAAATAGCCAAATGCACAGCTTGTCTGATAAAGTGTCACACATGCATTGCGACACATTTTCCTTCTCTGTTTAGTAGGAATGTTTCATGCTGGAGAATATGTAACACTGGTGCAAAGAGGCCAGTCCATCCAAATCTATTCGAGCAGGGGTTCTGAACCTTGGGTCCCCAGATGTTGTTGGACTACAACTCCCAACATCCTCAGCTACAATGGCCAACAGGGCAGGAGAACCCTTCCTATTCTAATTCAGGAGGTGTGTGTGCTCTTATTTGCCAGTTGTCTGTCAGTAAAAACCAAGGTTGGAGGCACTTTCTGTGACTGTGAGCTAAGCAGCAGGGTTGCGCATTTTGTATTTTTTCTGTTTTGATTTGTACCAAATCTGAATCAACCCCATTTTGTATTTTGTCCAAAATTAAGCCTTCCGAATCACCCCAGTTTTGTTTTGTATCCGAATTAATCCAAATCTGAATCCAAATTAATTCAGATTAAAAATGGGTCACATGCTCAAAAGAGTGGGTGTGGGTTATAGTGCCCAATGAGTGGAAGCTACCACAAAAATTTCAAAAGAATTGGGCAAACGGCTGAATTTTGGTGAATTTTTGAAGTTTGCACATCTTTCAGATTTCCCCCATAGGGTATGATGGAGGTTTCAGGAAAAGTATAGCTTCATGCGGGGGTGGGGGGTGGGGTGGGTGGCCCAGGGTTGAGTGTGGTTGGTGGTAGTGTCCAGTTGGTACAAGAAAGTTACCACAATTTTTTCAGAGGAATTTGGCAAAGGGCTGATTTTTAAAGAATTAATGAAGTTAAGCGTCTTTCAGATTTTCCTTGTAGGGTATAATGAAGGTTTCTGCAGTCCAATAACTCCACTTGAGGGTCACTGGGGTGGCCCAGAGCAAGTGGCGTTGTAGTGTACGTAGGGTGCCAAACGCCCACATGGGTTGCCAACCCATGAAGTACAGGGTTTTGTTGTTCTAGAGGTGTTCTGAGAGTAGATTCTCTAGTAGCATATGAGAGTAGATTCATGGTTTTTCATTAAAAATCTCATTTGCTACCAGAGAATCTAAACACCTCAGAAACAACAAAGCCCAGTACCCCGAATGGGTTAGCAATCTAAGGGGATGGTTGGCACCCTCTGTGCAATACACCACCACTCGCTTTGGGCCATCCCAGTGCCCCCCAGGTGGAGTTATGGGGCTGCTGAAACCTCCTCCTTGTTTTTTTCCCTATGGGGAAAAATCTTAAAGACGCGTAAACCACAAAAATTCCTAAGAAATCAGCCCTTTGCCCTATTTGGAATCTGGGTGCACCGCCCTTGGAGCACTGCCACCCAACCCACTGTTTTGCCCCTGAAGCCCCACATAAACAAGTTGAAAGAGCGAAGAGAATGGTGAACAACGACACTTAATTTTTTGGCACAGTTATTTGGAAATTTTGCAGCAGGTGAGAGCCTGTCCCTGTGGCACTAGCACAGCAGCACGACCCATTTGTGGATTCAAGCAATCTTTCAATAAAAACACTCCCTCCCCATGGAACAGTGACCACAGGTCATTTGAGATAGCAAGATAGATCAATGAACTGCCTTGGTACTATGGAACAACTTCAAATGTTCATTTAACTGAAGTGGAGTGAGCTGTAGCCCAAAAAAATCAGCCGACTGTTCAGAATTGTTGAGATTTATCCTCACTGCATTTAAGAAAGCGCAAAACCATGGATCATGGTTACAAGAAAGAGTGAAGCAACTAAGATTCCTGGGGATGTCAATAGATTGACAGGGGTATTCCCCACCCCCCTCCTTTTGTCTCCTGTAGTCCCATGTGGATGACCTGTCCCTGCAATGGCAAAAGTTGTGAACCACTGCCTTAGACATCATGTTCCACCAAATTACATTGTGGCCTAAATTACATTAGATTGGTCAACTTGGGCAACAAAACTTAGACACCACTATAACTCATAAAAATCAGAAGAAAAACAAAATAGCTCTTCAAAAGAACCCTGAACAAGTCAAGAGATTCTTTCTAAACCTTTGGAAAGAAAAACCTGTGTAATTTCAGAACTTTCCTAATCAGCTTCTCGAAAAGCTTCTCCACACAATTTATACCATGGCTTTTAGCAAGAGCTTTGGAATTGCATTGAGCTCCCAAAGTTATTTGGCTATTTCTGTCTCAAAGTGCTGTCTTCCAAATCCCTTTGCAAGGTCAGTTTGCATTTCAATCACACTGAATACAACACATACTTAACTAAACCATTCATGAGCTTTTTGCATATCTTTTCTTCTGCTAATCACTCAGTGCCTCAGCTGGAGTGGAGAGATTCAGAGAAGTCAATTTCAATTGCAATGCTTTTGCAAAGAACAAAGCATTCGGTCCGAAACATAGTCATTTCAATTTGGAAACAAAAATCTCTGTTTTTTAATTCTTGATTTTGTTTTGGTTACAAAACCTCTGAAATTGCCATTTTGGAGCACAAAACATTTTGGAGCCAAATCAAAATGCACAAGCCTACTAAGCAGCAGTTGGGTCGGAGGACTTTCCCTCCTACCTCATTCACAGGTGGGAGCCCCTCCAACCCAGCTGCTGTTTACCACGCAAGCACATACAGTGCCCCTGACTTTGTTTTCAATTTTATTCATTCATTCATTCATTCATTCATTCATTTAACATATTTATATACCGCCCAAAATGCAAGCCGCTTCACACACAATCACAAAGTGGGAGCATGGCGCAGTTCCCAAATTAGGTTAGAAGGCTTCTCCTACCCTAATTATGATCGTGTGAACTGCCCTAGCATGGGGAGGGGCAAAGTTAGGAACCCCTCTATTAGAGTCTTGTCATATATTCTTCAAGCCCTATGCAGGTGTTTTACACAAAATCACCGTACAGGATTACAACAGCCAAAGTGGATCCGGATGTCCTGCCCTGGACTAAACTTGGAAAGGACTGGCTGCCTAGTTGTGCATTTGAGTGTGCTGGTTTGGGTGACATCATGGGGTCGCTAGGCTATTGCCTTCATTGATTGGTCCCTTCCTTGCATGGCTAACATGGTATTATTGGTAACTGACTATAAGGTCGTTCACACAGCCAGTTTACCTGGACTTCAGGAAGGCTTGTGGGGAAGCAGGCTCCTACCTGCCTTCCCACAGATGAGCAGGACATTCCTCAAAACTTTGCTACTCACATGCCCACATGAGCACCAGGAAGTTGAGTGGCAGAGCTCTGTTTGGGGGGGTGGGGGAGCTCGCGCTGGGTTGTCCAGGAGCCCATGGTGCAATGCACGAGCATGGAGTGGCTGCTCTTAGAATGCAGCTGCTCTGTTCTTCGCAGCTGCTTCTCCTCCCATCCCAGCTTGCTGCCTAAAATGGTTGGGAGCCCAGCTATCCAGGGCGATCATGCACATGATTCACTGAGGTTGCATGAACATATCATTTGTTCTACCTTGGTAAAGACCAGGGTGCAGGAGCTGGGCTACCCAAGTCCGGAGCAGCAGGGACTGGAGTGCTCCTGGTGCTCCAGACAACATGAACTGCCTGGATTACCCCAGGTGATTGATTGGTAGATGGTGGTGGCAGTGGCCATTCCACAGTGGAGACTGTGGAATGTCTCTCAATGCTTCTTCACCTTCTTCGCTATGAACCACACTGCCCATTGAGATCATCGTCTGCAGTTGCCACTGGCTCGTCTGATGGCTACTCTGGGACAGGCCTTCTCCATTGCTGCCCTGGGGCTTTGAAACACACTTCCTGCTGAAATAAGAGCCTCCCCATCTCTAAAAAGGCAGTCAAGATGCATTTGTTCACCCAGGCTTTAAATTAGATATTGTTTTGTGGTTTTAATAGTTTTAACATTTTAAATTTTAATTGTTGAAATGTTTTAATCTTTTTATCTCTTGTTTTTTATTGTTTTGTTGTAAACCACCCTGAGACTTGAGTTTTGGGTGGTATACACATGTGTTAAATAAAAACAAACCAACAAACAAATTCTGCTGTGTTAGTGCTCCATTCTGCAGGTATCATATTACTTCTGGCTTTGCAGCTGGTGGAGTGCAGCAAAATTGAGTGCAGGATTGGGTCTATGTTATACTGGCATAGCAGCTAGTGGTGTAGCAGGAGCATAGAATTAGCCTGCACAAAAATTGCAGAACAGATGTCCTTAATCTTTTATTTGCTACTTAGCTCATCCTATATATACCTCCAAAAAATTCTAAGACTCAACAGTGTGACAAAAACTAAATTGCTATAGAAAAATATGGAATGGACCTGATGATTTTCTAATCAGAATGAGCTATTTCTAAAGATTTCTAGTAGATTTGTCCATATCGTATGCTTGCAGGCATGGCTTGCCTTTAACTTTTAAAAACAATTTTGTACAAAATCTCAGTCTTTGTGGTGCTCTGTGAATATCTTCTATATAATTAATTCACATGCTGGTCATGCATGGACACGTGGCAAGGCTTTTGCGGCGGAACTCTTGCAACACGCTGCATTCCCAGCATTGGGTGGGAGGACATTGGAAGATGACAGCCGGGCCCGGCCGCGGTGGGGATGCAGCAGCAGTGGCAGACCCAGGCCACGGTAATGGAGGAGGAGGAGGCAGGCCTAGCAGCAGTGAGGAGGAGGAGGAGGAGGAAGCAGTGGCCCTGCCGCCAGGAAGGGCTGCCAGGAAGAGGAAGAGGGTAGCTGGGAGGAGCCCGGCTGGGCGGGCGGCGGAGCCCGGAGGGGAAGGAAAGCGCTGTCGGCGGGCAGGGAAAGGTGAGAGGAGCCTGCTGGGGAAGGCGCAGGTGCAGGGGTGAGCAGACCTTGGGGACTGGAGCAGAAGATGGGGGCGGGTTAGGGCAGGGGAGACTGGGGCAGAAGGTGGAGGAAGGGGGAACCACCGGCCCCAAATTGCGCACAGATGCTCTGTGCGGGGTTGGCTAGTTGATTATTATTAGCAGATCGTTTTACTATATGTCTGCACTAAGCTACAAGCAGGTGGCAGGAGTAACTGAGATGCATCATGCAAGAAGCTGTTGTAGCTGGAGAAATATATTCAGTAAAGCATGGCCTGATTGCTTAAGCAGGCAAATTGTGTCCCGTGCTAAAAAGGAAAGCACAAATATTTCTAGAGTCAGCAGCAACTCTGATCCCAATGCTCAATGTGAAGAGCAATTTGATCCTGCACATGAAAGCAAAATGTGCCTGCTCAGCCAACCCAACAGAAAATTTCCCTAGTGCACAGATATCCACTCTGCTTGAAATTCTGTCTCCAGATGTGGCCATCTCCGATGCCTTAAAAGAAGTGGAGGCATTGGTGAGGGACTCAGCTGATGTGTTAAAAATTCCTTCATGGGCACACTACTGAGATACCAGGCTAAAAAGTCTTCATATTCAAGCACTCTCTCTAGGTACGGTACACATACTGAAAAACAGAAGTTTTATCAGTATACAAGTATACATTATGAGTTCCATTCAGAAAAAGTTAAGTGCATTTGAATTCCACTGAATCAATTAGACTGAAGTGTTCAGTTAATTGCTCAGTGCTAGGACCCCTCTCCCACTCATTTTGAAGTACTTCTTTCCCTCAATCAACTGAACTGCTTCCATTTCAGTTGATTGGGCATCCATACCTGTCCTAAGCATACCTGTGCTTAGGACAGGTATGGGTGCCTAGCTCAACAGTGCCCCCTCCCTAGCTTCAGAAATGTTTGTCTGTCACTGTCATGTGTGAACTTGTCCAAAGTGTCTCAATGGGGGACAGAGAAGGGTAATGGTTTCAAAATGGTTCAGGTCTCTCTCCCTTTGAAACACAGTGGCTGAAATGCACAGTTACAGCAGCATTCCAAGGATGCAGCAAAAGGCTGCAGTACTGCAGGCAGAGTCTTTCTTAGAAGCAGAGTGTGTGAGTGGAGGAGTGGGGAGAAATTTTTCCAGCTGCCATGTCAATAACATATTAATTTACTATACTGGAAGAAGTGAGATAGTGAGCTCTTCCATCAGCTTAGCTGGACCAAGTGCCATTTGGCTTTAACTCTTTGGAAAATCTAAGTGCTCTTTGCCTTCCACAAATATGTCCCTGAGGGTTGTGATGCCATCACAACCCTCAGGGAAGGTAAAAAGAGCACGCACGGAGGTAGAGGAGATCAGCTAAAATTGCTCCCTCCTCTCTCCCACAGTGCGCTCTACTGCTTAGTTAAGAACAGATTGTCCTGGTGCCCAGGTGACTGTCTCGGTCTGCCTACTGGGCAGGCCCGCCCTGCTGATGTACTTCACAGGGTTTCCAAACACCTTGCTCCTGTCTCAAAGAACTTTCAGCCTCAAACTTGCATTTCATTAGGTTAATTGTCTCTTTTTAGACATTTCCATTTGTTAGTGTCAGCTGTAAATGCAGAATTCAGTAGGTTAATGGACCCTTTTCCTTTCGAGAATACTCTGACAGGCTCAATATAAAAGGTTCCAAACAATTGGTCAATGGTACTAATAAAAGCATTAGCAACTTAGCCATCAGTCTTAATTTGCTGAGTTCATTCAATTTGTGTCCCTGTGAGAACTTCAGCTTCAAGAGGAGACTCCAACCATTAACCACCCACCACCCCCCATCTCCCCATTGCGGGTAGACTATATGAATAGCATATGCCTTTATTTCTTTTAACACTCTCTCAGTGGCCAGCATCCAAACTAATGAAGAACATGTGCAGCAATACTGTGTGCATGCTATGAAGGAAGAGTGACTTTCATCTGTCTCTCCTTTGCTGTGTAGTAGACTGTGACTCCTCAAAATAGGTTGGCAGGAGCTGTCATTTAAAAACTCCCGGGATGCTGATATAGCACTGCTCCAGCTGCCCAGCGCTGAGAAGAGTGCTGCTGTTGCTGCTGCCACTTTCAGCCATTGCTGCTGCCTGCCATTGCTGTCATCACTGTTGGAAGCCTGCCAGTGCCCGCTGATGGGTGCTGACAGGACTGTTGCTGCCGGCCACTGCTCCCATCACCGCTGCCGCTGTCTGGAAAGCACTCCAAGGCTTTCCCACAGAGGAGGACACTTTGCTCAGGGCAACTCAACACTTGAGCTAACCCTGGTTCTTGCATTATCAAATGCTTAATTTCCCATTATTGATGCCAGAGTGACATCCAATCCTGTGTTTTAATACTATTTCCCCCCACAAATAATTAACCTAATCTCATAAGCTGCATTGTTAAACCTAGAAATATTGTGCGCTTTCCCCCCACACGGAGAAAAGTCACCTAGCAATTTCTCATTCTGTTTCCGCATGACTCTGCTTTGGTTAAATGGTACAGTGACTTGAATTGAGAACACAGGAAGTTGCCATCTACCAAGTCAGACCATTGGCCCATCTGGCTCAGTATTGTCCACTCTGACCAGCATCAGTTCTCCAGGGCTTCAGACAGGAGTGTTTCTCAGAGGCCAGGGATCGAACCTGGGACCTTCTGCACACTAAGCAGATGCTTTGTCACTGAGCTATGGTCCTTCCTAAGGTGATCAGACTTATATTTTGTGAGTTCAGTTCAGCTGCTGTGCTCTTTTCTTTTTCATCTAGCATATACATTCTGGTCATCTCCTGAATTCTAAAATTATTCAGTGGGAACATGTGTGGTACAGTCTTCATGCGGGATTGTGCCATGCCAGAATGTGTGTGGTAGGTAGGGATGAGCCTGAAGTGTTTCGGCGCCTCTTTGGAGAGGTGCCAAAATGCTTCAGCTTCCTGGTGCCAAAATGTTTCAGTGCAGGGCACAGGGTTCTCTTAAGATTAGGCGGGCAGGTCCTACCTGCCCGTCCTCCAAGCCCCAGCCCATCTGCCGTGGCGCTGTTTCAACGGAAATACCTCTGTGCGAGCGGAAGCTTGTGCCGCTTGCCCCTCTAAAATGCTGCACCGCGGCAATGGGATACGTCCCTGGCATCCCTCATGCGGCTTTGGCACGTAAATGGTGTTGACGATATGTGCCGATGCCACCATTAATGGCCCCGCAGATGGCTTTGATGCATGTGTTGACAGCACTGATTTTCCGACGCCACACGAGAGATGCCGGGGACACATCCCATCGCTGCTACGAGGCATTTTAGAGTGGCGTTTTCCTGCCACTTGCATGGAGGTATTTCTGTTGAAACAGTGCCACGGTGGGGGCTTGGAGGACCTGCCTGCCTCCTCTTAAGGGAACCCCTCGCCTCCCTTGGATGTGCACCGACGCAATTCAGTGCACATCCCGAGTGGTAGGGTGGCTTATTTGAAAACACCCCCACACTGGAGCCCTATACCTATGTTATGTTTGACACATGTACATCTGTGTAGAGTGTACACATGTACAACTCTGTATGCATGTATAGTTATTAACATATTATGTTTAATGCGTGTACAGTAGTATACTTCTTGTCTATATCCTGCATTTGAGGGGATATGTACCCAGGTTCACTTCTAAAATGAATGCATATATCACAATTCACACAAAAACATACCTGTGTGGTGACACCTGTACATATATACACAACATAAGCCAATCATAATAAACAGGATCATCTAAATGTGGGTTAGAAGCATATAACCCAGGGTTGCCTGCTCATGTGAACTAGGGTGACTCCACCAAGCCCCGGTAGTCCAGATCTGAGTAACCCTCCTTCTAACCCTCAATCTTAACCTGAGTTAGTGAAGAGTAGTAGCCCTGGGACCTTGGGCTGCTGATGGTTTGTCTACTTTCCCCCATTTTTGAAGGTCTCTGCTGCTGGCTGCCATGTTTGTCAGAAAGTGCTGTGGCTAGAGGGGCTGTGATTTGTGAATGTGCTGCTCTGCGCAGGACACACTATGATGGTTTGCACAAAATAGCTTAAATGGGACTTTCTGCCTGCTTTCCCCTTGTGGCCAATCAGAGGACAGCTGTAATTTAATGTGGTTTCCCTACAGCTGGCAGAGCAATGCATTGTGGGAGCTCTCTCTCAATACCAAGAATACCTTCCCTCATCTCAGCAGCTGCAATCTTCTGGTTTAGGAGAGCCAAATGGAGGCTCTGGTCATCTGTGGGGATCAGGGTTGGGGCCCTTCTCTGCCCCAAACCACCCCCAGATTATGGTGTGCAAAGCCCCAATGTGTGAATAGGACTCAGGTCTATGTGTCTATGAAAATGTGTGTCAGGGAATAGGCAATGTTGGTGACATACTTTCAAAAGAAGCAAAACCCCCACATGTACCTTGTATGATGCTGTAAAAAAACATGTATCATAACAGGGGCATAGCAAGGTTAGACTGGGCCCTGGGACAAGGAGCAAAGATGGGGCCATGCCCCCATGCCTTTGCAGCAGAAGAGCTGTAAGGACCTGGTAATAAAACATTTTTGACATGCCTTCTCTCTCATTTCTATATAAATAATATCACACACTCCCCATGTATGCAGACACTTACACACACTCAGACACACACACACACACACACACACACACTCTCTCTCTCTCTCTCTCTCTCTCTCCTCTGGCTCAGAAACATTTTTTAAAGAACATATAGACCTACTACAATCATCTCCTATATCCGTACAACATCAATAGTGAAAAGCAAAGAGCGAGCTATCAGCCAGCTGGCGCCCCCCAGGGGCCAATTATAGCGAAGCCCCTGTGTCACATACTTCCAGACATGAAAACTGGCTTTTCTTTTTAAAAGACATGCTAGAGCATTTCCATGCAGCACATTTCTATGCCCCTGTTTCACTGCTGATGTATGAACTGTGTGTTTAAGAAGTATTACCAGATAAGACCAATACCCCTGTGAACACCTTTCACTCACCTTAGGAAGCAATCCATGCACACTGCTCAGCCTGCACGGGTCCTACGCTTATCTTCTTTAGAAACATGAACCAGGGGGAGTTCCGTGAGAAGTGGAGCACACCATGGGTGAAGACTGCAAGGATCAGAAGCACTGAAAGACTGTGCTCAATCCCATCAAATTAAGAATGATCTTGGCATGTTTTTAGTGAATTTCTAGAAGAAGCTGGCAAGTCTAAACTACGAAGAGTGCCTCCTCTTTCTGGGAGGCCTGCATCTTAGGGGTTAACTACTGCAGCCCAGCATCCTCACTCTGAGGCTTATTGAATGCACTTTCTTCTAATGCAACAGGGAAAAATTGTTATTAACCCAGTCACAGATGAGCAGTAAGCACTTCATGCGATTTCTACTGGTCATCACAGCCAGCATACCATGAAAGCTGACTACCAAGGGCTGGGAAGGAGAGTGCTCCAGAGTGTCTTTCGATATAATGCTTTTATTTTAGTTGAGATAGAACTACATTACAGAAGATAAGTCAGATTCTCAAGAGTATTATAAGCACTTGTTGCCAGCATAATACAATTACGTTCCAGAGTACTAGAGGGACTCCTAAAAAATTCAGAAAGACAAGGTCAAACCCTGAGAGCTTCAAGGTATATGCAGTGCAGAATCACATTAATTTATGATTGCAGGATTCACATCTCCCCAGCCCCTCACCCCATCTAGCTCTCTTTATCTGTTACTGATAAGGATAGTCTTAGGGACCATATTTCTCATTAAGATTAAAATGGATGATTTCAATATTTTAGTACTATCTTATCCTCTAATTACCCTTTCATGTGGCACAGTAAGTACGACAACATCTAATCTCTCCTTGACAGGGGAGGCAACCCATTACCTCTGGTGCCAAGGTCAGGAGCCAGATCCTCCCTGGTGCTGAGACAGATGTGTCTATCAGGCTTGCCTCTTTCCAAGAATATACACTCGGTACCTAGTTGAGCCTCTAAACGGCACCCCTGCAATTCCCAAAGGCTGCAAAGAGGCCCTGTTCGCAGCCTTGGGGGACTGTATTCCCCTCCCTTTGTTCCACCTTGCAGCATTTTCGTAAATTAGCTATACTTATGCTCCATTTCACCGAGGCACTGTTATGCAAATCACGTTTACTCATTGCTTAATTGGGAAATGGAATGTGAGAGGAGGCTTTGCAATATTACAAACAATGAATATTTAAATTGGCCTGAAATGCATCTTGTGGCACTTATGTGCCTATTAAAAATGTCAGATTTGAATCGCTCGTGTGCTTCACGTTGAATAGTATGTGTGCTCATGTATGGCCTCTTCTTAACATATTTTTAAAAGTGTCTTGTGTTGCAAATGACATCCCGTTAACATGGCAGTATGTTAATTGTGCACTGCACGGTCCTTAGAAAGAAGCTTACAAGGCAAACTGGTGCTATCTTTTTGCACATTTAAAAAACATAGTTCATAGTCCTGACTTGTTTCCTGACTGATAGGGTGTCTTCACATGACAATAAACACAAGTGAAGTTGTTCTCATGATATTTGCATGAATCTGTGAGTGTGAGTGATGGTAGTGTGGGATGAAAACATAAGAGGCATCTATAAGTTGAATGTATGCTAGCGAATGTAGGTCTTCTGTTTGCATGGCACATGGGGGAGAAAGCAAAAAGTGCATAATCTGTTAAATGACCCCAAATTCCTCCTCACAATGTCAAGAGACTGACAGAGGCCTAAGTAATTCAGTACAGAGTAAAATGACAGCTTCAAAGGGGGTGGGAGATTTGCAAACATTTTTGTGTGTCCCTCCAAAGCACCCTCCTTTCAGAATTGTTTTTTTGGGGTGCCAAAAGGGGTAAAATTGTTTTGGGGAGCAAAACAGGGAACATATTGGCCCGTTATCAAGGCAACTGGTTTCCTCCCTGACTTGCCATGCTGCATTGATAGCCAATAGAATCCCAGTGCAGCACAACACAGTCTGATGTTGAAACAACAGGCTTGAACTTGGCTTTTTTTTTTCTAACAGCAACAAATATATTGCTTCCAAATAGGAACAAACAAACAAAACAACTATGGCAGTGCTACATTATTGGCTTAAAAGCATTTGGGACATAGCACATATAGGTCATCGTATTTACTTTTCTAGACATTATTTGAAGACTCAAATGGATAGGTATTCTGAAAAACGGACACCCTTTATAATGTTTTAGAAGTTTCATGATAGTATCCAGCCGTACGTATACTGTATTTTTCCTTACTATAAAATCAATTATTCTGTTTTGCTGAAAGCCAATGATAAAAAACTAGGTGGTCCCGACATAATATGACCATGAGGTATTTGTGGGTAGTTTCTGTGTCCCTTTGCATACTTGACAACATTTCAGAATGAGAAATAGGGTCAACTGCAGTGCGCAAAAAAGTTTTAACCCCCCACGTGCCATGTGCCGGGCATGCATTCTGTGCATAGCTAGTATATGGCAACAAGCCAAAGCAATAGTCTGATCTCAGAAGCTAAGGGGGGTCAGAAATGATTACTACTTGGATGGGAGACCATCTGAGAATACCAGGCGTTGTAGGCTTGTAGATTCCTGCACTGGCCAGGGGTTTGGACTTGATTATCAATGTGCTCCCTTCCAAACCATGAAATTCTATGATTCTAGCTCTAAAGGGGTAATTTAATTTTCATATAGGCCCAACAAAACATCTAAAGAATGGGACCGAAGCAGCATTTGTAACTGTAAGAATAGTAATCTTATAAGCCCAAACAAAAAATACATCCAAATAATGAATGACAGCTAACAGGGGCTTAAGCAGAGCTTAACTGACACAGAGACTGTTTCTCATACCTGTGTATTCTGCATACACTCCAGTTCAAGAATGTCCTTTTGCTGACTTTCCTAAGGAGCTTCAAACCTTAGTTGTATTCTTAAGCATGCTAAAAATGCCTTTGCCCAACAGAATTTACCTACTGGTCTGGGAACAGGAAATCAACTGTGGATTACTGGCTCACAAACTGTAACGGTTTGGGCCTGGGATACCTGAGGGACCGCCTGCTCCCAAGGGTTGCTGCTCACTTGACAAGGTCATCTGAGGGGGCTCTGCTCCAGGTGCTGACAATGAGGGAGGCTTGGTTGTCGTGCACGTGGGACAGGGCCTTCTCTGTTGCTGCCCCCAGATTCTGGAATGCTCTCCCGGTGGCTATTAGCTCCTCGGTCTCCATCACAGCTTTTAGAAAGCATGTTAAATTGTGGCTTTTTACCCAGGCTTTTATATGATTGTCTCTGCTGCTGCTCTTTGTACTCTGTATTGCTTTTATGCTTGTGTTTTAAATTTTTAATTAGATTTGTTTTATATTTTTAGTGTAATATTTTAATTGTGTCTTTTCTACAATCTTGTTTTTAAATTTTGCTGTAAACCACCTTGGGATTGTTTTAATGAAAGGCGGTATATAAATTCAACAATCAATCAATCAATCAATCAATCAATAAGTTGTGTTGTTCAAATGGAGGTTGACTCTCGCCCTGATAGTGATCATCTCCCTTTGATTTTAAGGACTAATTTACCAGTTGGGACATCTCATTCTAAGGATAAATTCAGTTTTGCTTTGGAAGTGGTGGCTGAGGAAGTGTGGATTAAGTGGGATGAGAAATGGTCTCAAGCGATGGATACACACAGCGCCAGCCATTTAACTTCAGCGCCAGCCAGGATGTGTGTAGAAGCCTCATGACTCCATTGTGCTTCCCAATCATTACAAACGCGTTGTCTGAGGCAAAAGCAACACAGTTCTCTAGGCCAAGTCCTGTATCAGAGAGACATTTTTCAATGGCTGCCGCAATATTTTCTACATCTGAATGGTTTACTGGGCATATCCAGAAAGCCTGTCCTAACTAAGCCTTCTAAATCCTCAAAGGTGATAAGTACTGGAAAGAACTTGTCATCCTTGTCAGAACTGCCATCTGTGCTCAGGAGACAATATTTCTTTAATTCACCAGAACTTGATGATGATTCACTAGAACAAATGTTCACCAGATCATTTGGATGGCACCTATGCTCCCCTTTTCAATGTAGTGGATAAGGTGACTTACTTTTGTGCGTCTACATGAGTATCTCTTAGCTATTTCACTGTCTGGAAACATTCTGCCTACCAGTTTACTAAAAGCGTCATTCACAGAAAATCTATTTATTTATTTATTTATTTATTTATTTAACATATTTTTATACCGCCCAAAACTTACGTCTCTGGGTGGTTTACAACAAAGAACCAAAAAAGTTAAAACATTAATTAAAACAGATAAATGACAGATAAATTAAAACATTGGTTAAAATAAATGAACAAAAAGTTAAAACATTTCAACAATCTAAAACTTAAAACAATATTTTAAAACAATGTTAAAACTATTAAAATGGTATTTAATTAAAAGCCTAGGTGAACAAATGTGTCTTTAAAGAACTTTTTAAAAATGTCACAGATGGGGAGGCTCTTATTTCAGTACGGAGCATGTTCCAAAGCTTCAGGGCAGCAGCTGAGAAGGCATCCTGCACCATATCTCCTGATGATTTCTCCCATATATTGGAGACAATACGGAGCCCTGAGGGACACCATACAAAAGTTCAGATTTTGAAGAACAGCAGTCTCCAAGGGACACCATCTGGAACTTGCCCAAAAGGTAGGAGCGGAAGGACTGCAAAGCAGTGTCTCCTACTCCCAACCCACTCAGACGCTCCAGAAGGATACTATGGTCGATAGTATTGAAAGCCAAAATTATTGAAATTATGTTGCAGTACCAACCCCTGGAAAAGTAGTTCTGCCCTCACTGCCTTGTCTGTCACTGGGTTGTGTGGATTGGACCAAGCACTGCTCATCAGTGCTTGGGAGGACTTTAAACTCTTTTGACTTTCTGCATTTGTCCTGTGCTTCAGAGTCACTATAAGCAGTTTTACATCACGAATCCCACTGTGGGATACCAAGATGTCACAGGCACATGTTGAACAGAAAGCATGGGTCTCCCCTTTCCTAAATGGCTTTATGAATCCCCTACCATCTGAAGAATATCATGAATTGAATGCAATTTCACCATGTTTTTGCTTTGGTTTCCCTTAGGCATACTGTTTAGAGGGTCTTCAAAATAAACTGAAAGAGTGTTTTTCCAAGCTATGTGGATAAAGCTCCCAAATAAAATGCCTACTGTATTGCGGAGATATGGGAAAATTAAACTGAAGGAGTAAAGAAACAAGCTAGTGGATAATGCTCCCGGATATAGTATTTTCCTTTATGCATGTTGTTCTAGTAAGAACTAATCTGTCTACTTTCTTTTCACTATCCCTATAACTGGAATGATTTGATCCAAATCGGTTAGGCAGTTCACAAGTTAGCCCACTTGTGCCTCAAACGTTCATGTGTCTGCCATCTTGAATAGGGGTGTATGACATAATCACAAACTATGTGTGTTAGGTGTCCCTACAACTGTACCAAATTTGGTCCAAATAGGTTCCCATTTGCACCTCAAGCATTCACGTGCCCACTGTCTTGAACCAGGGTGGATGACATCATTACAAACTATGCCCTTGAGCTGCCCCTACACATGTAGCAATTTTGGATCAAATTGGTTAGGTGGTCCACAAATTAGCCCTCTTGCACCTCAAAAAGTTCATGTGTCTGCCATCTTGAATTGGGACAGATGACATCATCCCAAAGGACACCATTGAGGTGCCCTACAACTGTACTCAATTTAGTTCATATTGGTCCAAGCATTACAAATTGTTGGGGTGGCGGGACACACACAGACACACGGAATGCTGGGTGATCTCATAAGCTAAAAGTAAGCTAAAAACAAATGGGAGTATTTGTGAACAGACAAGGTGGATATTGTTCCCAAATGGAATATCTCCCTTTCTGCAGGGATATACAATATAAACTGAAAAAAATATTCTGAAAAGCAAAGTCAGTGCTCTGCCTAATGAAGCTGACCCTTTTCTGCAGGGATATATGAACAATTCTCAAGCAGGTGCTCTCTCAAATTAATCGGGCCCTTTCTTCAGGGAAATCTGTATGCTCTGATACAGGCAGTGAGACCTTGTGGCCAGAGGTTTATTCACTCCTGGTGGCCGCATTTACTCCCCCAGTTTGCCGAGCAGAAAGAAGATATGCAGAGAGAGAAATGACATATCTGCATCTCTTCTCCCTCAAAGCTGGAGAGGGTGGAGCATGAAAGACTGATGTCTCTCTGAAGGGAGAGGGGAGGAGTGAGGCAGTGGGAATCGTGCATTTCTATTGCATGGTTGTGAGTTGGGAAATGGAACGGCAGATCAGAACTGCTCTGGGTAAATTGGGGCAGTGTGCAGGTCTGCCTTAGGAACATAGGAAGCTGCCATATACTGAGTCAGACCATTGGTCCATCTACCTCAGTATTGTCTACACAGACTGGCAGTGGCTTCTCCAAGGTTGCAGGCAGGGAGTAAGCAAGCTGTTAGAGTGGCCTGATTTGGAAAAACAGACTTGGGAAGGACTAACCTCGGGTTTGAGCGATAGAACCTCTTTTCGAGGTCCCAGAAAGAAACCTTCAAGGAAACGAGATGGAACAGGTGCCCTCATACTAGGGAATTGGAATGTTCCCCTTCTCATAATCAGGTTAGTAAACCTGTATGTCATTTATGCAATGCTCCTGCATAGGAATAGGGAGGGAAGATGCGACCAAGAGGTTCACGCAGATGAGATAGTAAATCTCTTCTGGAAAAGTTTGTATGGTTATGTGCAAAAAGACAAGAGTATCTCTTCTAAACAGCAATGGGACAAATTATGGAAATGGACGTTGGACGTAACCCCCCCCCCCCCGATTACCTGATGTGCCTTGTAATCCCCCATCCCCGAGTTACAGTACTACCTGCATATACTTCATAACCTTGTGGGTTTCCAAATCCTTGTGTGTAAATCTTTGTAGTCTCCCATTCATATGCAACCAGGGAGGATCCTGCTTAGCTAAGGGGACAAGTCATACTTGCTAGCGACCACAAGACCAGCTCTCCTCTTTTGCCTTTGTGCTGATTATATTAAGAATATTATCACTGTAACCAAGAGAACTGCCTTCAGATACAGTTACAGTCATAGTTACAAAAGGCAAGCTCACACATACGTAGCAAGTAAGGTTGCTGCAAACCACTAGTTCCTTGTGAGTTCCCAGAGTCAGCTGCTACTTTTGCACCAGTCATTTTGTCTGAATCTGGAATTGGCTTATCCTGCAGCACTTTCTTCCAGTAACCCAACATCTGTAACCTAGATTTGAAGTTGGTTACAGATGTCAAGCTGCTGGAGGGTGGGGTGGGGTGCTGCAGGATAAACCAACACATCCAGGTTGGACAACACAACTGGTGTGGAAATAGTAGCTTATGCCAAGAGCACGTGCTCATGGGAAACCAGCAGTTTGCAGCAATCTTATTTGCCGCATTATTTTAAAAATCACCCAAGATGTCAACAATCTAACTTGATTCTCCATTATCTTATCTTTTATGAAGTTGATATTGTCCCCTTGTGTTTGGCAACCCTTTTCAATTTGTAGGGCAGCAGTTGGAAAGAACAAGATGCCTTTAAGAGAAATGCTGAACTACAATTAAATGGTTCTGTTGAGGTTTTGGCTGCAGATCATAATGAACAAATGTCCCTAACCAGCCATACAATGGCTCTTAAGTATTCTCTTTAGATTTAATCTCTATATCTGCATCAAGGTCATTTTGCAAACTTGTGTAGTGTAGCGGAGAGCATATTGGACTGTACTGAGAAGTTCTGGGCTCAAACCTCTACTCAGTCATGAAGTTATCTGGGTGCATAACTACAGCATACCTACTAATTATGTAATATGTAAAGAGGCCCTAAAAGTATCTTTACATTCAGACCAGCCCCACATTTATTTTACATGCAGTATAATTATGTTCTTTATTACTCAGATCTTACAGTGGTGGTGGTATGAACTCTTTGGCCCACACACAACCTAACTGTATATGTACGTACAGACATTGTTTCTGGAGGCTCATGACAAATTATGGCCTTCATTCTCCATCCCTGGGAGGGACTACGGGACTCCACCAAGCCAAGGGTGGCTGAAGTTGTTGGGGCAGGGCAAGTGGGCATAGAAAATGCTGCAGCTGTGTCTCTTTTCTTGCCCTGCCCCAGCTTTAACTTGAGATGCATCTGGTAAATAACCAGCTGAGCTCACACAGCTCAAGTTAAAGCCAGGGCAGGGTGAGAAGAGGGAGGGGGAGAGAGGTGGGTGGGGTGAAGAGAGAGAGAGATGCAGCTGTGACCCATTCTTGCTCTCCTCTGCCCTCCATCCTGTCCTCCATTGCCCACAGCCCCAGCGGCACCAACTGCCACTGTACATGGTTATTATTTTTAAAAATTTGGTCTCTTTAGTGTAATATAAGGAGCAATATAAATTTAATTGTGAACCGCCCGGAGACTTGCATTTTGGGCAGTATATAAATGTTTAAAATAAAATAAAATAAAATAAAATATAAATGAACAACAGAAATTAGAGGTGCAATAATTTTATTAGGTATTCTATCTCATTTCTACTGCAGAACAGTTCCCAAAAGTATATTTTCTAGCATCTTTATCCAACTTAAACGTATCTTATATAGTTGTGCTTCTGTTACCTCCTTTGGGAATTTATTGAATAGTGTCACAGCAATAATATTTTTTCTTCTTGTGTTGCATACATTTAATTTTTTTATGATAAGGAGCGGACCAATTCAAAATAATATCTATATAATGCTCTAAGGCATATCTGTGGCTAATCCCATGTGTGGCAGCTCTTGCGAGAGTTTGCGAGCAGAAGCACAGTGGTGATTGGGCAGTGGAGATTCCATATGCAGATAGGGAGGAGGAGCCTGTGGCACAGTGGTGATTGGGCAGTGGGGATTCCATATGCAGATAGGGAGGAGGAGCCTGTGATGGTTAAGGTCAGTTGGATTTCAACTGTTACTGGTCGGAAGATGTTCTTGATTGTAGAGGAGAGGAATTTCTATATATAAAAGGATAGTAGGCAGAGGTCTGTGAAGAGAGGGGTCGTGAAGGAGGAAAGAACCCCTTTAGGAGAAGGAGGCAGCCATTGTGTGAATTAGATGAGGAAACAAGATGAACAAGATCTGTTAACTCAGGAAGGGGAAAAGAGAGAGAGAGAGAGAGAGAGAGAGAGAGAGAGAAGGGAGGGGAAGAAAGACAGAGGGGAAGAAAGACAGAGTGAAACTGGATGAAGGAGGAGGAGCAGGAGTGCGGCTCAGGTGAGCATGGAGAGGTCTCTGAGGTGAGTGGGTCAGGGGGTGAGGGGAATAATCAGATACTAGTGCACAAATGCTCTGTGCGGGTTAAGCTAGTTTCAAGTATTACACTTGGACTTCTTGCTGGGACAGACAAAAGGTTTCACTGATAGTGATGGGAATTAGACTCTACTTCAGGAATTCCTGTGGGATGGACTAGTCACATATACTTCAATGCATGAAGTAAGAATATTCAGGGGTAAAAGATATTGCTCCCTTTGGTTTGATGGTGAATGTCTCAATTCTACACCATGTTTGATGTGCAACATTCTTTATTAGCCTTATTAGTAGGCAGATGTTTTTTCCCCTTTTACAAATGGGGAACTGATGTTGAAGGAGAGTGCCTTGCCCTAGGCCATTCCATCAGTTCATCGCTGAGCAGTGTTGGTAGGAGTCTGGAAGTTTCCCAAGTCCCATGCCAATACCCTGTTCCTTAGCCCACCCTAATATTTGCTTTGCTTGCAGTTTCATCAGCACTGCAAACACCAGGCAGCTGCTGCATGCATAGCAGGCTGCCTAGCCTGTGTATTTACAGCAGGGGAAACATTTGGCCATACTTCACACATTAAGAGATAATCAGATTAATCTCTCCATTTAGGAAATGGTAATGTCACCACTGCTGGCTAATTTGTGGTGAGGTGCCAAATAGCTTTTCCTCTCCCCCTTTTGCCTTATTTGCTTCCTGCTGCTGTCATAGCTGTCAGAGGCTGCCTCACACTGAGGGTCAAACTACATGATACATTAAGCACATAATTCTCTCTCTCTCTCTCTCTCTCTCTCTCTCTCTCTCTCTCTCTCATGCTTGTTCTTTCTTTAGAAACGACAGGGCCCTGATCAGGACCATGGCATGTGTTTGTGAGTGTGGGTGACTCTTTCCCAGAGGGCACCTAGGTAATTTCAGAGCTTGGATCTAGAAGATCAACCCCACTAGTTAAGCATTCCCATAATCCCTGGCTATTGGCCATTGTGTCTGGGGATTATGGGAGTTGTAATCCAAAAACAGCTGGGGGGGGCCTAAATTGAGCAGGCCTGCCCTACATGTGCACACACCCACATGCACACATTCTTGAGGGCACAAACAGCAACTGAGCTCACAAGAATGCAAGAATATAAAACAGGTATTTGTATGCAAGTATGCATTAGCAGAAACATTTCAACACACAATTTTACATATTCCCATCCCACATATTTCTTTCCCCACTCCCCTCTACTACTACGAATATTTATATACGGCTCTTCAACAAAATTCTCTAAGCAGTTTACATAGAAAAATAAATACACAAATAAGATTGGAGCCAAAGGGCTCACAGTCTAAAAAGAAACATAAGGCAAACTCCAGCAACAGCCATGGGAGGGATGCTGTGCTGGGGCTGGATAGGGCCAGTTGCTCTCCCCATGCTAAATCTAAGAGAATCACCACTTTAACAGGTGCCTCTTTGCTCCATTAGCAGGGCTTATCTCTGTCTCCAAAGCATCCAGTGCAGAGCACAATTGCACTCAGCCGCCCAGCACAGGCTGGCAGCCACACCATCCAGAACAGACTAAAGATTATTTGCGGGGCCTCCAGTGGGTGTGAAGGCTCTAGACTTTGGCCTTGAAGTCCAGGGGTAAGAGCACTTCTGCTCTTTCCCCACATGACATTTTCCGCACTAAAAATCCCACCCCCCAGCTTGGATTCCCCCTCCAAATATGCCACCTGTTGTAATGGCACCTTCAGGGACAAATAACAGCTTTGAGGGTGAATTTTTGTTGGGAAAATGGCAATTAGTCAACACTCCCCCCCCTTATAAACAAAAAGGTATGGGAGAGATGATTGTGTGTTTAATATATATCATCTAGACTGACCCTGACAGGTGGTGTAGTATTTTGTGTGTGTAGAGCGTGATTGCAGGAAAGATGTGGATAGCACAAACTCAATATTTTTGCCATTTTTTCTGTAACTAGTTATGAGGAAATTGAGGATATAAAAGGTTCTTTTTCACTTCTAGTAGGACAGCGGCCTTCTGAGTTGTCTACTGGCCACCTTTGGTTATTTCCAGATGGTGGTTGATTCCAACATGACCGCAGATTCCTCATAATTATGTGAAAATGATGAAAAATTAGTTTCTAAAATGTATAAATTTCTACTTTTGGAAGAGACAAGAGAGGAAGTGGTTAAAATGACCATGATAAAGTGGGCTCAAGATGTGGGTCATAATATAGAAATGGCAGCCTGGGAAAAATTATGGAAAACTGATTTAAAATTTACTGCATGTTATGCTTTAAAAGAAAATTATTATAAAATGATGTATAGATGGTATCTGACACCAAAAAAATTATTATGGAGTTTGGACTAGACAGGTGTGCTGCATTAATAATGAACAGAGGGAAAATAACAAAAACAGAAGGAATAGAACTGCCCAATGGAAGCAAGATCAAGAACCTGGAAGAGAAAGAACCTTACAAATACTTGGGCATTCTCCAGGCGGACAACATTGCACACACTGAAGTTAAAAGAAAAATTGGATGTGAATACATCAGGAGAGTTTGAAAAATCTTCAAGTCCAAACTCAATGGCGGGAACACCATACAAGCCATAAACACCTGGGCTATACCTGTTATCAGATACACTGCAGGAATAATAGACTGGACCCAGGCAGAGCTAGAGATGCTAGATCGTAAGACCAGGAAAATCATGACCATCAATCATGCTCTGCACCCCCGCAGTGATGTCGATAGGCTATACCTCCTTCGCAGCTCAGGTGGAAGAAGAATGCTGCAAGTCCATCAAACAGTAGAGGAGGAGAAAAGAGGAGGAAAAAATGGTCAATAACGCGAAACTATTCAACACCAATGAAAGAAAGCAGGCCTACAAGAAAGAACAAGTCAAGAACTGAGCAGAAAAATGGAAAAATAAGCCCCTGCATGGTCAATATTTGCACAATATAAGTGGAAAATCAGACATCACCAAGACCTGGCAATGGCTTAAGGATGGCAATTTGAAGAAAGAAACAGAGGGTTTAATACTGGCTGCACAAGAACAGGTACTAAGAACAAATGCAATAAGAGCAACAGTCGAAAAATCAACCACAAACAGCAAGTGCCGCCTTTGTAAAGAAGCAGATGAAACCGTGGACCACCTAATCAGCTGTTGTAAAAAGATCGCACAGACTGACTACAAATAAAGGCATGACAAAGTAGCAGGGATAATACACTGGAACATCTGCAAAAAATACAAGCAACCTGTAGCCAAACATTGGTGGGACCATAAAATTGAAAAAGTTGAAGAAAATGAAGATGTAAAAATATTATGGGACTTCCGACTACAAACAGACAAACATCTGCCACACAATACACCAGATATAACTGTAGTCGAGAAGAAAGAAAAACAAGTTAAAATAATTAACATAAAAATAATCGACCAGGGGATAGCAGAATAAAAGAAAAAGAAATAGAAAAAATCACCATATACAAAGATCTACAAATTGAAATTGAAAGGCTGTGGCAGAAGAAGACCAAAATAATCCCAGTGGTAATTGGCGCCCTGGGTGTAGTTCCAAAAGACCTTGAAGAACACCTCAACACCATAGGGGCCACAGAAATCACTATCAGCCAATTACAAAAAGCAGCTTTACTGGGAACAGCCTATATTCTGCGACGATATCTATAACAACTGACAATAAAATTCTGGCATCCCAGGTCCTTGGGAAGGTCTCGATGTCTGGATAAAACAAACCAGTCAATAACACCTGTCTGACTGTGTAAACAAGAGATAATAATAAAGATGTAAAAATATTATGGGACTTCCGACTACAAACAGACAAACATCTGCCACACAATACACCAGATATAATTGTAGTCGAGAAGAAAGAAAAACAAGTTAAAATAATCGACATAAAAATAATCGACCAGGGGATAGCAGAATAAAAGAAAAAGAAATGGAAAAATTAAGATATACAAAGATCTACAAATTGAAATTGAAAGGCTGTGGCAGAAAAAGACCCAAATAATCCCAGTGGTAATTGGCACCCTGGGTGCAGTTCCAAAAGACCTTGAAGAGCACCTCAACACCATAGGGGCCACAGAAATCACCACCAGCCAATTACAAAAAGCAACTTTACTGGGAACACCCTATATTCTGCGATGATATCTATAACAACAGCAACAACATTGACAATAAAATTCAGCCATCCCAGGTCCTTGGGAAGGACTCGATGTCTGGATAAAACAAACCAGTCAATAACACCTGTCTGACTGTGTAAATAAATAAATAAATAAATAAATAATATTTATTCAATTTCTATACCGCCCTTCCAAAAATGGCTCAGGGCGGTTTACATAGAGAAATAATAAATAAATAAGATGGCTCCCTGTCCTCAAAGGGCTCACAATCTTTTTTCCCCCCAAATTCAATTTTTATTAATTTTTAACAATAATTAACAATCATAAACACAAATGGACTTCCTGCGCACCTCCCTTCGTGAAATAACAACTAACTACAGCTAAAATAACCAATTGCAGGACAGGAGAAAAGGAAGGAGGGAGAAATGGGAAAGAGGGGGAATTTAAGGAAGGCCAAAGATGCAAAGGTCTGGAAGATGGCTCAATCATTGGGAGCACACTTATCATTATTATTATTATTAATTCGATTTCTATACTGCCCTTCCAAAAATGGCTCAGGGCGGTTTACACAGAGAAATAATACATTAAAAAGATGGATTTCTATATCCTGTCCCCAAAGGGCTCACAATCTAAAAAGAAACACAAGATAGACACCAGCAAGAGTCACTGGAGGTACTGTGCTGGGGGTGGATAGGGCCAGTTACTCTCCCCCTGCTAAATTAAGATAATCACCACGTTAAAAGGTGCCTCTTTGCCAGGTTAGCAGGGGTTAGCCTAGTGAGCCAACACTTCCCCCAAATGGATTAATCGATTGGGGGTCTCCAAATAAGTATTCTGCAGTCATTGATTTGCTGTTGAGGGTGACTGGCACATTGATTTGAGCATGCTGGACAGAGTGATGTTAACTAATCCTCAATCTGTAGATTTCTGGTAGTCCAAATATACCAGCAGGAGAAGTACATAAGGAGAAGCAACCACCATGAATAGTCACAACAGTTGCTCTAAATGCTGTGATTTTAGGTATCTAGAAGTTTTTCACATGGTGCTTTTAAAGCCCTTGAACTCGCATCTTCTCCAGAATGGAGGGTGTGTGTTCACATATGAGCCAGATTAACTGCTGTTGAGTTATCGGGGAGCAGTTCACACACAATTTGGGTATTTCACAGTGCGTTAGAGTGTAGCTCAATTTATATCTGGGGTAAAAAACCCCACGATTTGTGTCGTTTTTGCAGAAAAGCCTCCCAGTAAACTTGTGGTAAAGCCTGTTGTATATAAAAGACCCGGCTACCTGAAACACTTCCTGGTGTTGGAGAAACTGATGTATAGGAAGGATTTCAAGCACATGCTTATAGAGTAGGAATGGCAATAGCTTCTACTGGTATTCTGTTTCTTTACATTTCTAAAATTGTGATAAGGGGAAAAATAAGTGTAATTAGTCTGGATTCCTATGGTAAGAAGCTTTGATCAGTTTTTGCCTACAGATACTGCTCATATAAAATGCAAGGGATAACCATTCTTGTAAAAAAAAAAAATTACATATATCTGAAGACTGTAATTATTAAGCTGTAAACCCAGAGTGGTTTTCAAGACAATTCTCAGCTCCGGCTGTCTCTCCTCCAAGAAAACTCTCTGTCAGGACTTGAAAACCCTTGAGGAATTGCCTCAAATGCTGCATCGAGACAACTTTGAATTAACTGGAAAAACCAAGCTAGGCAACTGTCAGGAAGTAAATGTGACTTGGATTAGCGCACCACTGTGAGAATATGAGCCAAGATCAGTGAAAAAGAGGTTCGAAATACATGTTCAGACCTTTGAATTAATTCTAGTGCTAGAGGAAGAAATATTCTGAAGTATTTAAGGATTAAGCAGTGTGTGTGTGGGTGGGGGGGAGGTGTCAGCCATAAACGGAGGAAGGCTTTAACCCTTAGATCAATGAATATGTGCCCCAATTGCATTTTATCTATTCTATTTGTACACTGCCCAAACCTCGGTCTCTGGGCGGTTTACAGCCACATAAACAAGTTAAAACAGAAATTAAAACCTTAACACAATTTAAAACCACAAGTCTAATTTTAAAAAGCTTGTGAATAAATGTGTCTTTAGAGACTTTTAAAAGGTCGTCAGAGATGGGGATACTCTTATTTCATCAGAGAGAGTATTGCAGAGTCTCAAGGTGGTAACAGAGAAGACCCATCACTGTAGAAGCTAGTGATGAGCTGGTAGCATCTGCCAATGAAGCTCTCTGGATTATCTCAATGGGTGATGGGGCTCATAGTGAAGGCAGCGTTCTCTTAAATTTTAGCCTTTTTATCCCATCTACAAATAATTGTTTGGCGTGTGCTGCAGGAGGATAATTTTACCGTTTGTTTGCCCCTTAATTTAATTTATTTAACGAAGCCCTCATTTGGGACAGGGATGGAAAGAGTTATTCATGCACCACAGCAGGGATCCAGATATCTTGCACAACCACCATATGGAGAGAACAGACTATTTGCCTGTCACAAGGATGCCACGGTGCTTTCTGTTCCTCTGGCTGAGGCAGCAAGAGATCAGAATTAGACAACTGGCAGGGCCCCACAAAGCCACTGACATCTTCTTCAGGCACGTGCTGCTAATGGCCACCTTTCTGATCACACTGTATAAAAAGAGGGAAGGTCTCCTTTTGAACGAGGAAATATATGTAACAAACATATTATTGGCTTCTTCTTGGCAATGGTTCTTGTCCCCATAGAGGCACAAACCCATCTACAGAAAAGTGACCTTTTTGCCAGCGTTGGAGCTAGGTCAAGCAACAAAGGAAGGAGAGCCTCAACAACTGCATTCAGGGAGCTGCACTCAGGTAGCTCAATGCCCCAAATGCACAGGATGGGGCCTAGCCAAAATCAAGCTCAGCCAGGAGGAATAGTAAAACTGAGGCCACCTTTTGCATGACTGGCCAGCAATACCCCTGTCAGAAACAGTCAGGTCTCAAATTCATACTGCCCAGTCCACTCTCAAGAGCAACAGCAGATAGGGGGAGGACACATCAGGGAACAACTGTCATCCCACATCCACTGCTGCTCCAGTCCAGCCATCAGAGGCTGCATATGGAGTCCTAGCCCTGAGAGACAGCACAGATCCTAAGTACAAGATCCTAAGTACAGATCCTAAGTACAAGAGGTTACAGGCTCAAATCCAAGATGTGAGCTTCCACTGGAAAGAGCCTGAAGACACCAAATAGGCACATTTGAGAGGCTGTAATATGTCAGCCAATCAGAGGAAACACTGTATGAGCCAATCACTCGGCTCTCATGTGACACAAGTTGCTTTTTGCGTCAGTTGTCCCATCTAGCCACGCATACCCCATGTTTGTGTACATTATTGCTCAGATATGCCGGCTATCCTCCAGCACAGCTTTAAAATACAGGGAATAAATCTGTTCCAAGAAGTGACCAGCATAATATGAAAGATCAGGAATAACAACAATATAATCCTAGGTATGTGTATGTATATATACACATACATACTTACTCACTCACTCTAAATATAATAATAATACTAATAAAAAGTTGATGCTACTTCATCTATATAGGTACCCAAGAATAATTTGCAAAGACAAAAAAAAATTAGATGAAAGGTTAATGTACAAGACAATGAGGCTCTCGACACGAGCAGTGTGGAGAGTCTGCAGGGCTTCGGCAGGGAGAACGGACTTGACTCCCTCTCCCCGCAGATGAGCATGGAGCCTGCCCTGGGCAGCTGGATTGGCTGCCCACACGATTACTGGCTCTGTCACAAAGCCGGTAGGAGCAGTGGGGATTAGGGGTCACTCGGCCCCCGGAAGTCCCAAATGCCCTGTGTGAGTGCGCAGGGCATTCTGGGGAGACCTCCGAGGCCCGGAGTCTTGTTTTAGCCTCCTGGTCAGGGGTTTTCTCACGAGTCGCCGTGGTGTGGAGCCACGCCGTGTCGACTCACTATCAGGGGAACAGGGTTCGTGGAGAGTTCGCTCCACTAACCTTGTTTAACGTGGCGGGGGGATTTAGTGCAGTTTGTTGCCGGGAGCTATGCGGCTCCTGTTGCAGCACACGACCACCTGGAAAGCAGGCTGGGCTCTCTTAGCCCGCTTTCCAGAGGTCAGGAGAACAGCCTCAGTAAATATACTAAAAATATTGATAATATAAATACAATTGGTAGGCCACAATTACTCTCATAGTGTCGAGAAGTGTCCTCAAACATATTTACTAAGTCATCGACTCTTATAATTCCTGGTCAAGTCATAGAACACAAAGAAGTCCTCAAACCTAAGTTGACTGAGTCATTGATTCTTGTGGTTGCTTTTTCAGGTCAGACACATTTTGACCTATGGTCCCCAGGGACTGTTCTCATACAATGCTTTCATGAGGACAATGCATCTCCAATCTCTATAAATAATATAGCCCAATTCTGTGAAAATTACGTACATCCCCTGTTATACCTATATCCTTATAAAGTAAGTAAGGGAGGATAAGCTTACCCTTCTAGCCCAAAAAGGTTTTCACAGTTTCTCCAAAGTCTCCCTTAGTAATCAACTCACACACCTTTCTTCTATAAGATGTTAAGCCCTTACTGTAAAAATTAGAAAATAGGGATGTGCATGGATCCGGCGACGGCTGGTTCGGCAGCGGCAGGGGTTACCTTTAAGGATTGGGAAGGGTGCTCTCCCCACTACTGCGTTTCCCTCACCAGTGCTGTGCTTAAAATGGTCCAGCGTCGGGCAGTAGCTTACCTCCTTGCTGCCCCTGTACGCATCAGATGGGTAGTGCCCAGTGTGCATGCACACATCTCTTATGTGTGTGCACGTCATGCTCATGTGTGCACATCAAACACATGCATGTGCACCGGGGTGACAAGGAGTTAGACTGCTGCTCTACAGTCAGTGCCAGTGGGGGAAACACAGTGTGTGGGGGGGTACGAGCACCCTCCCCGATCCTTCAAGCAGCCCTCACCCCTGCATTGGAACCGGTTTGAACGCCAGTTATCGAACCAGTTTGGCGTTCTAGGAATAGAACACCAAACTGGTTTGTGCACATCCCTATTAGAACATTTTAAAGCCACATCAAAATATAGTGGACCTATCCACCAGAGGCTTAAAATATCAGCCAGCCATATCTTCTTTTATCCTTACTCTAAAGCCCTTACAGCTGTTTCTTATCTAGTAGATTATGACATCGCCTACTGCCAAAAGTTTGTTTATTAAATGAGCCATGCTCTTAGACTCTCTAAAAGGGGGAGGTATTATTAAAACTTTATATTATGGGCTATGATAAAAATCCAATATATATCTAATTGCCATCATGCAAAATTAAAATATTAAAACAGTTAATACAATTACAAAATTTAAAACCTTTTTAAAAAACGAAAGAATGTACAGACATTCACACCAAAACACATACATGTATACAAAATCTGTATGCATGGGCTCTTGCACATGATCCAAAGGGGTGGTTTAGGGCCTGGAATTGTTCTTACCCCATGCTGGACAGAACCTCTGTTGGGCTCTGCAAACCCAGAACACATGGGAGTTGCAGTGGCAAGCTAAGAGCCTAGAAATCTGCTGAGATTTGGGAGAACTTTGCCAAACTACACTAGGGGTGTGCACAGAACCAGCTGGCCTGGTTCAGTTTGAATCCGGACTGGACTTGAACTAGACCGGCCAAGTTCAGTCTGGCCCCCATCGACCCCCGCTGCTCCAGTCCAGTCTGGGGGGTGGGGTTCAGCGATTTTTTAATTTAATTTTTTTTTTTTAAAAAAAAGATTTTAAATATCTGTAGCCCCTTCGGAGGGCTTCCTGTAGGCTGTGTGGGGTGTGTGTGTCTGTGAAGGTTCCCCCTCCCCCCGCTGGCCGCTCAAATCACCGCTGCGGCTGTGTAAATGCAGTATTTTCAGCCCTTTGGGGCCTCTGTAAAGGTGCACGGTGGCCATTTTGACCTATGCCAGGCCAGGCCATGCCAGGTCTCACAGAGGCCATGTACACATACATGGCGGCGGCCAAAATGGATGCTGCATGCCTTTACGGAGGCCTGAAAGGGCTGAAAATACTGCATTTACCCAGCTGTGGTGGTGATTTGAGAGGCTGGAGAGGGGAGGGGGAACCTTCACGGACCCCCCCCCCCCCCGTGGCCTACAGGAAGCCCCCTGAAGGGGCTACAGGTATTTTAAATCTTTTAACAAATTTTTTTAAAAAAATTCACGGAGGTTCGTTTCTGGTCCGGACGGAACGTGGGGTGGTTGTGGTTCGGTTTAATCCCAAACCCCTGAACCTCTGGACCGAATCTCCGGACCACTGGACCAGTCCGTACATCCCTAAACTACACTGTGCTGCCAGGAGGCGGGAAATCCCATGACATCAGGAGCTGAGCTCTGATTGGCTACAAGGAGGCAGGACCAGCCCTATTAAAGCCATTGCTAGCATGGGACCATGGAGTGTGCTGTGTAGAGCAGCACATTCACAGCTAGCAGCCCCTAGAGCTGCAGGACTCTCTCACAAACAAGGCAGCAGTGGCTGGCACCTGAAAACACCAGGAAAAGCAGAAACATGATTAACAAGCCTACATCCCAGGGCCCCTGCTCTTCATGAACCTTGATGAATACTGAGGGTTAGAAGCAGGGTTACCCACATTCAAACTAGCAGAACTTGGGGCATCTGCTCTGGTTCACACAAACATGCAAACGTGGGTTAGAAGCAGATAACCTAGTTTTGGCTGATTGTGTGAACAGGCTCAGAGCCCTTTCTCATGATTGGAAAAAGGGCTCAAAAGGGGCAAGGGGAAGAAGCCTTGAAATACTTACCTCTCACGCAGATGATCTACTCCCCCATGGTGAGTGAGCGAATTGCTCGCCCAGATGATTCCAAGCTCTTGCTGGCAGCATGGAATTTCTGGGGCCAGGAGGCCTCCAGAACTTCCGTAATGCAGCACATGAGTTATTATGGGGAGCCCTCAAAGCCAGTTGGAAGGCTACCTGTATGTAGGAGCCATGCAGCACCAACACACAATCTGTTAGCCTGGGTTTTGGGCACGCTTGCACCCTAAACCCTGCTTAATATCTGGAGCAGCCAAAAGGGTTTAGAACATAAGAACAGCCCTGCTGAATCAGGCCCAAGGCCCACCTAGTCCAACATCCTGTTTCACACAGTGGCCCACCAGATGCCGCTGGAAGCCTACAGGCCGGAGCTGAGGGCATGCCCTCTCTCCTGCTATTACTCCCCTGCAACTGGTACTCAGAGGCATCCTGCCTTGGAGGCTGGAGGTGGTCTATAGCCCTCCAACTAGTAGTCGTTGATAGACCTCTCCTCCATTAAGTTATCCAAACCCCTCTTAAAGCCAGCTAGGTTGTTGGCTGTCACCACATCCTGTGGCAGAGAATTCAACAAGCTGATTGTGTGTTGTATGAAAAAATATTTCCGTTTGTGGGTCCTAAATTTCCTGGCAATCAGTTTCACGGGATGATCCCTGGTTCTAGTGCTATGTGAGAGGGAGAAGACTCTCTCTCTCTCCACTTTCTTCATGCCATGCATGATTTTATAGACCTCTATCATGTCTCCCCGCAATTGTCTTTTTTCTAAACTAAATAGCCACAGGTGCTGTAGCCTTGCCTCATAAGAAAGGTGCTCTAGGCCCCTGATCATCTTGGTTGCCCTCTTCTGCACCTTTTCCAGTCCTACAATGTCCTTTTTTAGATGTGATGACCAGAATTGTACACAGTACTCCAGGTGTGGCCACACCATAGGGTTTGCCACCATGCCATCACCGGGAGCCATATGGCTCCTGGCTTTTCACACATGCTGGCAAAATGGGGCTGAGCTTTCTGCGTGTCTGAAGGGCTTCTTTTTTCTTTTGAGCCCCTTTGGGACAGGAAACAATTTTCTTCTTTTTTCTTCATTCTTTTTGCTATGTAAATTGCTTTGCGAACCTTTTGTTGAAACCCAGCATATAAGCAGTTTTTATTATTATCATTATCATTAACCCCTGCTAACTGAGCAAATAGGCACCTTTTAAATGTGGTGATTCTCTTTATTTAGCAGGGGGAGAGCAACTGGCCCTATCCACCCCCAGCACAGTACCTCCAGTGACTGGAGTTGCTGGTGTCTATCTTATGTTTCTTTTTAGACTGTGAGCCCTTTGGGGACAGAGAGCCATCTTATTTATTTGTTATTTCTCTGTGTAAACTGCCCTGAGCCATTTTTGGAAGGGCAGTATATAAATCAAATGAAATGAATGAATGAATAAACAAACAAACAAACAAACAAATATCATTTCAGATACAGCTGTAGGAAGCCTCAGGCTCATATCTGGAACCAAAGTAAAGTGGACCACTTTGGTCAAATTCAGTCATTGCCACAATCTCTGAAAAGTCTATCAATCAATCTTTATTTATACAGCCAATGGCCAAATTTACATAAAACACTAAAGACAAGGTAAAACAATATGAGTAAATCATGAAAATTAGTTGGAATGAACAACTTCAGTCTGAATCAAACTACTAATGTAGCAAAACTTAGCAACCATAAGTAATTTGCCTCTATTACTATCTGTTAACAGTACGTCACAACTTTCCCAGACTGCAGAGAGAAGAAATACTTGCTTTTCAACCAGAAGTCACATTGCTGTAGCTGTGCCTGTCTTTTCCCTGTAAGTGAAGCGGTCACGGGGGGAGGCTTGTTTAGGGGAAGGCTGGGCGCTTTCCAGATTAGACCCTGCAATGGGGTCACATGGTATCTTGGAAGTGTGCTTCCACACTTCCTACGTTGTGACACCGCAGTCCCTACGTGGACAGCAGGGTGGACAGCAGGGTCCACATTTCCAATGCCTTGTTTCAAATTTAATCGCTGCGATACTGAGCTAGGATGTCATATATTCGGCATAAGGAAGTTGCTGTTTTTTCAGGTTGTTAGTTTCCACAAGTCTGCTCCCCCTGCTGTTTCTGTTTTGGATGCAACTTTCCTGAACAAAGGCATTTTGCTGCTGTTGAGCAGCTAGTCTGGGAAGCACCCTGGTGAAGCAACCAAGTGGGCCAAAATGGTTTGGACCAAATTTAGCTGGTTCACTAGTTCACATTCCTCAATTGCATCAGGGACTACTTTGAAGACTGAGGCAGACCTTGACTCTAAACATGGCTAATATACACACTGCCCTAAATCCAAATATTCTGGACCAAGTCTTTTAGAGCTTTAAAGGTCATAATATAGTATATCCATGCTGGGAAATATCAGTAAGCCCGTACAAACATGCAATGTTGCCAAGATGGCGGGGCTGCATAGAACATGTGTTTAGTACATGTGTGTATATTATATGGTTAACTGATTGATCCCAATACAGCTGGTCATTGTTAAGAATTACTCCTATGCCCACTTACTTCAGCGTAAGTCCCATTCAGCGCAGCAGGATTTAGTGTATGTCCAATTGAAAGCAATAGTTGACATCTATTACTTTTGTACTATTGAGTAACTTAATCTGGATTAAGTTACTCTAGAGGACTACTTCATTTTAATAGGACTACACAGGAGTAATTCAGTCTTGATGTCAGCCCATATGACTTTGTGTAGTCACAATTAACTTCTTCCACTGGTTTCAGTGGGACTCAGTCATGATTATCTTTAGATAAATTGGGTATAGTTCCTGGAAATGTCATAAGTTATAACAGAAGTATTACTTCACTGCTTTGAGGACTGGCAGTGGTTGATTCTTTTCACAGGAGATCCATTAATGAGGATTGCAATAGCAAAGGATTTGAACAAATCAAGCTTAATGGGAAACCTTCTGACAGCTGGGAAATCAGTCCAGTCTTCACTCCATTTAACGTGAAAGCAATCAAGAGAAACCTGCTTCAGTTTTTCACAGGACACCCACCAGCCTAAAGTCGGATTTATTTTCAAGGATATCAGCTTTTAACATACTTAGCACCTCTCCAAGGACTCTATAAACAGCAAGAAACCATAGTCTGTGAACTAGCAAAAATGTAGCTTGATTTCAAGAGACAAGAAGCCAGAAAATAAGATATTATTTAATATCTTATTTTATTTGCTTTCTTGAACAGCATGACATTCAGGACAGCCTTTGCAGGTTATGTTTCCTTTGGCGGAGCAGCCGTACCATGAAGGTAATGTGAGAAGTGGCCCACAGATGTAACAAATGGTACACCAAACGAAATGCATCAATTTTCCTGATCTGAAATATAAACCAGGACTTTTTAAAAGGAAAATGCATAACTGCACAATGGTATTGGAGTGTGTAGTTCGCTTGCATAGCATATGTTGCGAGAACACACAACTGTGCATTTTTATTGTTTGTTCACACATACTTTGTTGCTGAGAATGCCATTCTATGACATTCAAAAGCCTACACAGAATGGGAGAAAATCCTCAGCACTGAGAATCTCACAGCACTATTGCAGAATAGTTTATCTTATATTTGTTGGTGAAGACTCTGTGGGGAGTAGCAGTAGAGTCTGTGGGAAGAGCCTCTGGCAGCCAGAGAAGAAATGTGTACATCCGATCAGAGTCTGGGTTCTAAAGGCGCCTGGACTACAGTGCTAACTTTCCTTTTCTCGTTTTAGCCATCTTTTTTTTAAAACACCACCTAACACAATGCAACTTTTACATGACTTGGATGTTTGAACTGGACAAGTGTTCTTTTGGAAGTATGCTGCTTTTTTGCTTTTTGCTTCTTAATGGCACATTTTGTGTCTGGTTGCTTATTTTTAAAAGTCCTGGAATATATTATTTTTGTAAACCTTCTGAGTTTTACCATTCAATTGTGTACATGTTTACCTGGAAGTAAGTGTCAGAGAGTTCAATGGGACAATCAAGCATTTGATTGCATAGGACTGCAGAATTAGGGTTACTTTTGAAAGGAACATAAGACAAAAATATTTTTTCTGCAGGGCATTAACTTAGTTGTGCACACATGTATGTCATATTATGTATGGCTGACTAATAATATTTAGCATTTAGTATTCAAGGTTGTTATTGATTTGGCCAGTGAATTTTAATGTTCATTCAGAAGCACTATTTTTTTTAAACTTTCCATATAGGCTTCTTATTTTAAACTTCTTGTTGGGCAAGTTAATGATTTTACAGTGCATTTATGCAGAGTCCCACTGAGTCCAATGGAACTGACTCACAAGTATGTGTGGACAAGATTGAAGTCACATTATATAGTCAATAGGGGTGTGCATGAACCAAAAAATGTGGTTCGGCTCGAATTTGAATCATATTTGAGTCAATATATGTTTCTATAAATACATTTAGCATAGCCCCCCACAGCCAGAAAAAGAAAAAAAGAGAAAAGAAATTCAACCATGTGTGAAGATGCATAGTAACAGAAAAATCCATATAGCTGTCAATAATATAAGATACACAGAAAGCAGTGAACATGCTTAAAGGATATAACTTCAATAACCACACAGGTCAGGACCTCATTTTTCATTGGTATTGCACGATCAAGCCATCTGTAACTCTGTAAAACATGGCTCCCCCCAACTTTCCCTCCCCGCCTCCAAGTACTACTTTTGAAAGTACCACTTTTGGCAAGTACCATTGTCTCCAAGGATAGCTGCTCTGTGTGGAAGAACTGAGAGTCACATAGTCATTTCTGCAACAAGGGAGAGATTTCTCCAGCTGCTTCTGCTTCCTAGTCTCTCCTCCTAGACTCTCTTCTCCTTCCTTCCTTCCTTCCTTCTCCTAGACTCTCTTCTTCTCCTTCCTTCCTTGCCAAAACTACACCTCTTTTGAAGTGTAAGGTCTGGGTTACTGCACAGCTACATATTATTCCTGACACACGTTGCCCTGACCGTCTACACTTCCTTTGGGGGCAGGCCAGGTAATGCAGCATAGGAACATAGGAAGCTGCCATATACTGAGTCAGACCATTGTTCTATCTAGCTCAGTATTATCTTCACAGACTGGCAGCGGCATCTCCAAGGTTGCAGGAAGGAATCTCTCTGAGCATCACATGGTCCACATGGCAGTGGTAACTAGGGGTGTGCACGGAACCGCGGAACTGTGGTCCGGCACTGGGGTGGGGGGTTCTTTTAAGAGCAGGGGGAGGGTTTACTTACCCCTCCTGCTGCTTTCCCCCTCTGGCGCCCATAGTTCTGTTAATAACTGGGGTGGCAGGATACCTCCCTGCCGTCCCTTCTCCCGTTTGGCTGCTGCTGCGCTACGCTGCAAAAGGCTTCAATAAGCCATTTGTGCACGCGCACGTCACGCGCGCTTCACGTCTCCATGACGTGCGCGCATGCACACACGCATGTCGTGGAGACGTGAAGCACGCATGTGACGTGCGCGTGCACAACAGGCTTATTGAAGCCTTTTGCTGTGTAGTGCAGCAGCAGCCAAATGGGAGAAGGGGTGGCAGGAAGGTATCTTGCCGCCCCAATTATTAACAGAACTACGGGCGCCAGAGGGGGAAAGTGGCGGGAGGGGTAAGTAAACCCTCCCCCCGCTCTTAAAGGAACCCCCCACCCCGAATCACCCAAACCCTGAACCGCCCATGTCCGGACCGGTCCGGAGGCCTGTAGAATGACCTCCGGAATGGTCCGGGCTCATCACTAGTGGAAAGACTTTACATCAGGTGTGGGCATCAGGTAGCTCAAGAGTAGCTCTAGGCTGTTGGGCTTGTTTCTCCTTCCCTTCCAGCCATTACTGCAAATCTGGTTGGCTGAGGGCATGGTCATGCTATTTTTAATCTCTCTTTTTTTGAGTGCTCGGGGTTGCTTTTAATCTAGCTCCAGTTTCTTCCCCACAAAGCAGTGTCTCTTGCTCCCCTCCTGTCTTGCAATACAATTCCCCTGAAGTTCATGTGGTTTAATGTGAAGATTCCTTATGCTAAAGGGGTAAATGTTTGTACAAGCTGTCATTTTGCAATTGGCTCCACTGATAGCTCCCAGGGCACTAGGGTTGTGGGGTGGTGGTAGAAATGGTTCCTGGAATCTTAAGACTGCTTTACGCATATGTAGAACAATCTACAGAGTCTAAGTACCATTTTCCACATGGTGACGCAACTTCAGTGGGACTCATACCTCTGGTTTAAAACTGTACTACTACTGCACAACTGTAAAGTTTTCTATGTAAGATGCTGCAAATATTCTTTAAGAAACAGGACAATTCCGCAAGGAATGTGAACAATACCATTACTCTTCAGCAAATACTTGGAGCACATGCAAAAATGCCATTCATTTAGACGTGGGAAATAAATATGCCTTTATCACAGTATCTATGTATGCTACTTCTTGCATGTACATATCAGGCAGTATAAAAATATGATGAATAAATATTTCCCTAAGTTTACTATACAATTCAGGAGCCCACCAACCATCTTAGTATACTTGTTTTAAGTTCAAGCAACATCATGAGAAGATTAGTGCTTACAGTTTATATATACATTTATATATAGTATACACGTTACAATGTTCTGATAGTTCTTCTTGAGAGAGGCCTAGAAATCTCTTACATAGTTAAAATAATAATTAAAAGAAATGTAGAATACACAACAGACAAATCCTCAAGACAGACAAGTACACCCAGATATCAATTGTGTGCACCTGGATCTTAACATGCAAGAAGCGATATCAGTATCTGTAAATATTTTATGTCTTTGGGCAGTTTAAAAGAAGGAAAACAAACAAAAAGTTAAAACATTTGTTAAAATAAATGACAACAGAAAACTTAAAACAGTAGTTAAAACAAAATAAATGATATAGTAAAAGTTAAAACATTACAATTTAAATTTTAAAACAACATTTTACAACGATGTTAAAACTGTTATAACAATATTTAATAAAAAGCCTGGGTGAATAGGTGCATCTTTAAAGACTTTTTAAAAGTTGTTATAGTTGGGGAGGCTTTTATTTCAGCAGGGAGCACATTCCAAAGCTTTGTGGCAGCAATGGAGAAGGCTCATCCCCAAGGAGCCACCAGATGAGCTGGTGGCAACTGCAGATGGACCTCTCCTGATGATCTCAATGGGCGGTGGGGTTCATAACAAAGAAGATGTTCTCTTAAATACCCAGGGCCCAAGCCGTTTAGGGCTTTATAGGTTATAAACAGCACCTTGTATTTTGCCCGCAAACTTATCGGCAGCTAGTGTAGCTCCTTCAATACAGGAGTTATATGGTCTCTCCAAGATGACCCAGAGACCAACCTGGCTTCTGCATTCTGGACCAGCTGTAGTTTCTGGACTACACACAAGGGCAGCCCCACATAGAGCACATTGCAGTAATCCAGTCTGGAGGTTACCAGCAGATGTACCACTGTTCTGAGATTGTTTATCTCAAGAAATGGATGTAGCTGGCATATCAGCCGAAGCTGATAGAAGGCACCTTCTGGCCACTGCCTCAACCTGGGAGACCAGGGAGAGGTTTGGATTCAGAACCATCCCCAGACTGTGTACCTGTTCCTTCCAGGGAAGTGTGAACCCATCCAGAACAGGCAGATCAAACTCATCTCCTGAGTTTCAACCCCGCACAATGAGTACCTCCATCTTATCTGGATTCAGTCTCAGTTTGTTATCCCTCATCCAGCCCATTACCACCTCCAGGCAGGCTTTTAGGGAGGTTATGCCCTCTCCCAATGACGTTGACATGGAGAAGTAGATTTGGGTGTCAACAGCATACTGATAACACCCTGCACCAAATCTCCTGATGATCTCTCCCAGCAGTTTCATGTAGATGTTAAACAACATCGGAGACAATATGGAGCCCTGAGGGACACCTTACAAAAGTTCAGATTTTGAAGAACAACAGTTTCCAAAGGACACCATCTGGAACCTGCCCGAGAGGTAGGAGCGGAACCACCGCAAAGCAGTGCCTCCCACTCCCAGCCCCCTCAGACGCTTCAGAAGGATACTATGGTCGATAGAATTGATAGCCGCCAAGAGGTCCAAAAAGTCCAACAGAGTCACACTTCCTCTGTCAATTCCCAACTGGAGATCATTTATCAGGCTGACCAAGGCAGTCTTCACCCCATAGCCCACCCGAAAGCCAGTTTGAAATGGGTCTAAATCAGGGATTCTCAGTGTATGGGTCCCCAGATGTAATTGGACTTCAACTCCCATAATTCCCAACCAAAGTCCACTGGGGCTGGGGATTATGGGAGTTGAAGTCCAATAACATCTGTGGACCCACATGTTGAGAAACCCTGGTCTAGATAATCAGTTTCTTCCAAGACTGTCTGGAGCTGGGAAGCCACCACCCTCTCAATTACCTTCCCCAGCCATGGAAGGTTGGAAGTAGAATCACTTTATAGTATGGCCCAACCTGGGCCAGCCCTAGGATCCCACCCTGGGTGAGAAGTGCCTGCTATTGCCCTCCCTATAGTTAGTTTATCATTGTTGCCAAGTTGTGTGATTTGTGCAGAACGTAGCTCAGTGCCCTCTTCAGGTAGATGCCCTGGGCAACCATCTGGATTGTTCACTCTTAAGACCAGCCTTGGGCCTCACTTATAGGCCCTACCCTTAAGACCAGTTGCATGGGCCCACCATGCAACTGACAGGGTGTGCATTACTGATTCAGAAAATCAGCAATTGTGGCAATCAGCTCCTTGGGGGTGGGAGAGGCTAAATCCAGGCCTTGCTGCCCCTCCTTAACAGCTGACCAGTGCAAATAATAATTTTCCTGAAAGGTCAATCTGCACACTGTTGCAGCAGCTGGACTGCAAGAGGACATGCACAAGTATAGCCTCCTAGTCAGATCAAGGCACCTGAGTGTTGCATGAAAACACATTTGTTCTTTATGAGAATGGAAAATGAAATCAGACCCAAATTGCATACAAAACAATAAAGAAAAATGTATCCTTTGCAAGTAAAACACATAATTAAGAAGCAGCAAAATTTGCAGGCTCTAAATGGCGATTTCCAGAAGATTGAAATTCACTAACAAATAACTCATCCTCACCAGGAGCAGGTTAGTGCCAGTGTTAATGAAATAACTTCCACATGAAAAAATGAAAGTGGCAACTAATTAAAACAAGTCCTGGGATGACGTGTGGATTGTACAAGCCATTTGTGAAATTTCCATGTACAAATTACATGAGAAATTTTCAGACTGGACATACCTCAGTATAAACGTACCTCAGTATAAGCAAATCATTGAACAGGTGTCTTAACTTAACCATTGAGGCCATTCACAAAAGTGAAAATTGTGTTCTACCCGGGTTTGAGAACTGTGTGTGCTTCCAGTTTTCGGCTGTGTGGAAGCAAGGTCAGAGGAAAACCTGGGTAGAAGTGATTGTGTGGGAGCAAAGTAGAGGAAAAGCTACGCAGGTACGGTAGCTTTGCTTCCACATAGTTCTACCCAGGTTTTCCTCTTACTTGGCTTCCACACAATCAAAAATTGGGTGCACACCCAGCTCCTGGGTAGAACACAGTTTTTGCTTGTGTGAATGACCTTATTGTTGTATGAATGAAATGCTAACCAATTTTTGTCCTTTATAAGGAACTGTCTGTAGTAAGCAGTGTATGAATGAAGAACTATATTGTGGTAATTAAAGAGTTAAGAGAAAATTCCAGCTGATAAATAAGCCAATGCATTTTTGGAACTGAACAGCATATCAAAATCTGAACATGTTGGTCTTTGAAGTGCTGAAATACTTAAAATCTCAAGATAATTTAGGAGGGGAAAAATGCTTGCAAGTTCCTTCATTTAAAACTCTTGTAAACTGCACATTTTAACAAATATTTTTAAAGCCAAGGTTAAACCAAATCCCTCTTGATTTGAGTACTGCCATTCTTGCTTTGCCTTTACCTTTCTGCTTTAATACCCTGGTGTCTTGAAACATTTTCAGTAATGGACTGTGTAACCGTGCTTGTATAAAAACAGAGCTTGTTATTTTGGGGAGTCAGTTTGAT
The DNA here is from genome assembly GCF_027244095.1 of Hemicordylus capensis. NCBI lineage: Eukaryota > Metazoa > Chordata > Lepidosauria > Squamata > Cordylidae > Hemicordylus > Hemicordylus capensis. The sequence goes on from NC_069662.1 coordinate 104,633,127, forward strand.
TTGTGCTATCAAGGAGACAAGGTAGAGTTCCTTTCCTGTGAGGATACTAATAATCTAATGGGCAAAACTTCAGGGATGATTAATCAAAATACTGGAATGTTAATTCCCTAATGGAAAAAGATAAGGGACCAAGCTAATCCCTTGCATAACTTCATTGTGGTTTTACTGTTCTTCTGCTCCCTTCATAATTATACTAGTGAAAGTGTTGTTACAGAAACCTTGATTACTGAAGCTAATGAGACCTCATTATTATTCTCTGATGCACGGTTTATCTTCCTCTGACTCTATTAGGTGGGGGACAGGTAGGAAATCAAAGATGAAGGAAAATTCTTACTCTTGATACATAACTTCATTGGTGAGACATAAATGTTGATCCTTTCACAAACTAGCATTCTCACCTTTTGTAGATAAAGTTATTAGCAACTTCTTAATTAAAAAAATGCTTGCAAGCTGGTAACAGTTAAAATCTAATACAGCAAGGGTCCCCAACTTTGGATCCCCAGATGTTGTTGGACTGCAATTCCCATCATCCCCAGCCACAATGGTAATTGTGGCTGGGGATGATGGGAGTTGTGATCCAACATCTGGGGATCCTAAGTTGGGTACTCCTGTAATACTATAAACACAGTTCATGGGCTGCATCCAATCAATTTGAGACTTACTGCAACACCTCCTCCTCCTCACCCCCTCCTTCCAGACTTCTCAAAATCAAGAAGACTAGAACTGTGGAGAAGCCAAGTAAATCATGCCAGGGTTTCTTACTATAACCTAATGTCCTTCTAGATGGAGTTTCCAAAAACATAAAGTGTGCTGGGAAGGCATGGAGGCCTCAGAGTACTATCAGCTCCTGATTTAAACAATGGATGCTGGGCCTAGCTTAATTGTGTGTTTCCTAGGTTACTGACCCAAACAGAGGTTTTGTTTGTGTGTTGCTACTCAAGTAGGAGGTCTCTAACCCTCCCAAACACTCGCAAATGATAGTGTGATCAGGCCTACTGTAAATCAAATACAACAAAGAATAATACATTTAATACAGCATAAACTTTTGTGGACTGCAGCCCACTCCATCAGATTCATGAAATGTTTTCCTCAGTTCAGGGGTGCAGCTATAATTGGGCGGATGGGTTCAAAGAACTCATGCCGCGGCGCCCAGCTCCTGAGAGACAACTGGCTTGCTCCTTGCCCTCCCCTTTTCTTAGGGCTTTGACAAGAACACACATCTCTCTCAGGCAGTCAAGTGAAAACATTCCTTGAAAAATACATTATCGTAACACATTGGGATAAATATTTTTTTCATTGTATTGTTGTTTTAATGAAGAAAACGCCCAGCCAGCAATGAACTCAGGAGGGCTGTGCTGGCCCTTCCAGTTGCTGGACATGCTTCCACATGTGACATCACACAAGGGGGTATGACTAGAACCTGAAATGGCCTGGGTGGCCCTCCTCAGTTCATTTCTCAGCCAGCTTCGTTGCCAGCTGGGCGTTTTCTTCATTCTCTCCCTTGCTTGGAGTGAGGGAGAGAACCAAGAAAATACCCAACTGATGATGAAGCCAGCTGGGAAATGAACTCAGAAGAGCTGTGTGGGACCTTCCATATGCCCCCTCCATGTGGTGTCATGCTTAGGGAGTGGCTGGCACATGCTAGGAGCTGCCAGGTAGAGGCAAACATGAGTCTCCTTTCGCCTAGCTATGTGCCTGCCTCAGTTGGCAGGTTTTCATGAGGGGGGGAAAGGGGAGGGGGATGAACTGTGGCATCAAAGGGTTATGAAATGCAAGATTTACAGTTTGTGACCATTCTTATGTAAAGTTGAAATGTATAAGTAAAGTGACAATTTGTACTAGGGCTCTCCCTTGACTGGGGCTCTTCCTTCCCAAGTGCTTGACTTCTAACACCTGTGGCACGGATTACACCAGTCCTGCCCAGAGTCCCTCGTGAGAGGAGGGATTCTGGGGGTTTATAAAGAAGGGGGCTGTGGCAGGAGGTGCAGTGAGCGGTGCAGCCGGCCTTTGGTGCCGGCACTCCATTATAGCTATTTTAGGAGCTGTAACAGCTGTCAAGACAGCTTTTGTTATTGAGTCTTGGGTGAAGTTAGTCTGTAATGTGTTTGGGTCTGTCTGGAGATGGGGAGATGGGGCGTGTCCGTTGGCTGTGGGGCAGCTATTCCAGTGGTGGTGGGGAATAGAAGAAGTAACTTTGGCAGGTCAGCAGGCCTTTGCAGGGGAAGGGAAGTCAGAAACTTAATTGCTGTTTCCCCTTCTGGCTGCCTTGCCAGCTCTTTGACCTTGGAAAGCAGTGCCAGCCTCCCACAGAGCCTCACCTTGCTAATCTGTAATGCCAGGTCAGTCCAGAATGAACCTGAAATAATCCATAATTTTATTTTGGATGAAGGGGCTGACCTTGTAGGTATCACAGAGACTTGGATGGGAGGTGCTGGTGGCCCGGTCTGGTCCCAGTTTCTTCCTCCAGGGTACCTTGTTGAGGAGCAGGTGAGGAGATGTGGGCAGGGAGGTGGAGTGACTGTGGTCTATAAGAACAATATCTCCCTTGCCAGGATCCCTGTCGAAGTGTCTGACCATATTGAATGTGTGTACTTAAGTTTGGGGACAAGGGATAGACTCTGTTGGTGTACTGATTGCCCCGCTGCCTAACAGAGTCCCTAACTGAGCTGATGGACTTGGTCTCAGGCTTGGTGTTGGAGTCTCCCAGGCTTGTGGTGGTGCGGGACTTCAGTGTTCACTTTGGGACCCATTTATCCTGAGCAGCGAAGGAGTTCATTGCAGCCATGACAACTATGGGCCTATCACAAGAGTCTCATGACCGACGCATATTGCTGGTCACACACTTGATCTGGTCTTTTTCTCTGAACAGGGTGGTGTTCCATGGGTGGGGACTCCTATTATTTCCCCATTGTCATGGATGGACCACTATCTGGATAAGGTGGGACTCACAACCACGTCCCACCTCTGTAGGGCAAGGGGCCCATTAGGATGGTCCACCTGGGAACGTTATTGGATCCAATAGGATTCTAAAAAGCCTTGGAGGGATTTAGTGTTGGATCTGCTGGTGACCCTGTGAACAATCTGGTGGAGTATTAGAACAATCAACTCACCAGAGCAGTGCACACAATTGCTCCTAAGTGTCCTCTCCAACCTGCTTTGAAACTGGCCCCTTGATATACTGAAGAGCTAAAGGGGCTGAAGCGGCAAGGAAGACGACTAGAGCACAAGTGGAGAAAGACTTGACTTGAATCTGACAGATTATTACATATAGCACATTTGAAGAGCTATATTAAGGTGATACATGCGGCAAAGAAGGGATTCTTTTCCACCCGTGTCACATCCACAAGTTAATGTCTGGCAGAGTTGTTCAGGGTTGAGAAGGGGCTAGTGTGTGCCCCTTCCTCCTTGAACCAGTACTTGGAACCAACAATTGCTCACTGTGACATTTTAAATGAGCTTTTTGTGGACAAAATATCCCATATTTGGCCCAACTTGGATTCAAATTTCACAATTTTTACAGTGTCCAGTGCCGAGGTCTCCAGCAGCTCCTCTATGTGATGACTCTGGATCAGTTTCAGTTTGTGACTCCTGAAGATGTGGACACGTTACTTGGAATGGTGTGGCCTACCACCTGCCCTCTTGATCCTTGCCCAACATGGCTTATATTATCTGGTAGGGATGCGCACAAACCATTTTTTTTAACATTTTATTTGTACCTGAATTGGCTGCAGACATGTCACCTCTCAGCTGCCTCTCATTGGGAACTAATATTGTTTTAGATACTGTGGTCAGCTTTCTGGCATAGTATAGAACCAAGCCTTCTGCCACTTAGTTGGCTACCAGAAGGCTAAATTCTGCCCACAAGCTTACCTCGGCTTCCTCTGGAGAAGCTGGCCAGTCTTCAAGCAAGATACTGAAGCCAGATACAGCAGCTTCACTGTGCTGTCTTCAGGGCCATAGCTCTGCTGATGGCAGCAGCGGTAACCCTACATATTGCCATTTGTTTGGCTGGATGCAGCACAGCAGTGGTATCATCCCTGCCATGACTAGAGAGACCCAGGGAATGCTTATGGGCAAATGACAGAACTGAGCCTTCTGGCAGCTGACTAGGTGGCAAGAGGCTTGGGTTTCCAATGTGCTAGAATGCCGACTGGAGTGTTTGCAACCGTATTAGTCCTCCAGAACAAGAGGCAATTGGTGGGTGAATTATGTTTGTGTTCCACTGGACCAGCTGGCTGCTGAAGCTGAATGAAACTGGTCATATTTAACAGAAAAGAAGCACTTTCTGCTTGGAAGTGCTTCTCTGGAATACATATTTGCATACTTGTGTAGATTGACCTATGGTGCTTAATATGTGTAGTGAAAATGGAAACCTCTGTCTTTCTGAAAGTCCAGCTGGACTGATTTGAGCCTCCTGGGAAATTCTCATTTAGCAGTTTCATGTTAGAGATTGTAAAAATTGAGACAGTTGTGTACATGTAGAAGGAAAGTGATGCTGCTGCTACTGCAAATGCTAGTGTTTTTCAACAAGAAGTCCTCAAAGTGGTTCAGATAGCAAAAGAAATAAAATGATTCCCTGTCCCAAAAGGGCTTACAGTCTTAAAAAGATGGTAGCAACAGCTACTGAAAAAATGCTGTGCTATGGGTGGATAGGAACAGTTATTTCCCCCCCGTTACATATAAGAGTGCCTTTTTGCTCAGCAGGAGCTAACCCACAATTTTGCACAATGGAATTCTGCACAGTGGAATCTGGTATAAGCCCAATACAAATGACCAACTTCCCAAATAAGAAAATGTTCAGTTCTACCACATTTTTGCTTGGTTATCCATACAAATGCAAAAACGGTTGAGGAGTCACCATCCCCACATGCCCCTTTTGCTGTCCACACTGGATTCTCTACTCCTTTCTAAAATGATTTGGATAGAGGCAAGCAGTGGGTGGGATGAGGGTTCTGTACTTGTCACTTCTGAACCTCTCTTGCAGTTAAAATAACTGAAGATGGAGTTCCAGTATATTGACTTTTGGTACCAACTATCCTAATGACCACTAGGGGCATTGGGAGCAGAGGTAGCTTGTGAGGGCCTCCTTACCTGTCCCTGCTTGCCTCTGCTCTATGACCCCTCCTTTGACTCCTCAGGTGCTTCCTGTAGTGAGTCAGTCCTCTTCCTTTCCTCCTAGAGAGAAGATGGAAATATATATTCCCACCTATTCATTGAAGTGAGTCTCATGATCGGTGAGACTTGCCGAAATGGGGTTTACTAGGTGAGCGGGCTTAGCCAACTTTCCCTGCAGACAATCCCCAGACAGCCCAGGATGGCTGGATTGGCCGCCCACATGTCTGCCGGTTCAGTGACGGAGCCAGCGGGGGCTGCGGGGATCAGGGGCCGCGTGGCCCCCAGAGGTTCCAGGATGCCCCACATGAGCATGCGGGGCATCTTGGAGAGACCCCCAAGGTCGGGAGGCTTGTTTCAGCTTCCTGGTGGGGGTCACCTCATGTGTTGCCATGGCATGGAGCTGCACCGCCGCAATACACGATCAAAAAGATGGGGTTAGTGGAGCGCTCGCTCAGCTAACCTTGGCTAAGGGGAGGGTAAATTAAGAGGGTTTGCTGCCAGGAGCCGAGCAGCTCTCGTGGCAGCAGACGATCAGCAAAAAGCGGGCTAGGCTCCCTTAGCCTGCTTTTTGCTGATTGTGAGAATCTCATTATGTAGCTGATAGATAGGATAGGTCTTTCCTATCTCAAATGAAATTCACCAATAAATCAATTTAGTTTAGACGCTACAGTGATCTCCATGCGTGTTACTTAAATAGCTGCAACAACTAAACTCTGTACTCTGTAACTGGAGTGGTAGCTTCCTTGGTGCTTTGCTAAATAATCACAAACCTCAACAAAAATCAGACTGTCCACCCCCTTCTTTCTGTGTTGTTGAGGTGGATCCATGTTTGAACACAAGGATCTGCCACTCTCACATCTAGTTTTGGCCCTTAGTGAAGTTCTGTTTATTGGTGTAGAACATGCAAAGGATAACAAAATAATGAACAATCACTGCACTCCCAAATCTTGAATGCACTCCTGCTTCTGCTTATGCCAGGTCCAGTTCACACAGGTGTATATCTTGCTATTTCTGACAATGTATCCTGTTCCAAACTGAGCGGAGGGAGGGGGTCCTCTGCTAGGGCAGGGATCCTAGAGGGACATAGACTATAAATGCTCTGAGAGGAAAGGGGTCAAGATTGTGGTTAGCTCTAAGCAGGCACACACAAAAACTGGGTAGAACAACACAAGAGCAACATTGCTCCAGCAGCTGCCCGGAACATGTTGCTGGTTCTTATGGCTGTTGCTCAGGTAGAATGAATTGATCCTTCCCCTCTGTTTAAAGGGGCCTTGCTCAGTTTTCTAAGCATGGGTTCCAGGGATGCTGGGGAACCTTGACTAGAATTGGCAGGTCTGCCAGGGACTGAGTAAAAGGATGAAAACAAGGCTGTATCCTTGAATCATGATGGAGATGCTGACACAGGTTCCCCTTGTTCTCCTGCTCTGCGGAGTCCCAGCAGTGTGGTATTACCTAGGGTCTGGATAGTAGGGTCTCATCCCCTGAACTGCCCCCAATTGTGGTGGCCCTGAATCCCAGATCATGACACAATGGGGTGCACCATTAGACACCAGCTTATGCTTGGTGCACCACTAGACTATTGCCAATATCTAAGCCCTGCTATACAAAAATTGTGTTCATGTGTGATCCAAAGAAGCACAACACTTGTTCAGTTCAAATGTAACTGAATTTTACGAGCAGAACTAGATTTGTTAAATATAAAAATGATCAAGCACAAGCATGTATGTGGTATACATACTGATGGTCTTATGAAATGATATTTCTGGAACTATGTTTAGGTACACTTTTGTTATTGTCCTTAGATAAAGTATTTTGTAGGTTTCATCATGCGAAAGATCGTCAAGGTTCTAAAATGTGGCCAGCATATTAACAATACAATATTTTAATATGATTTGTGGAATGCAAACTTAATGCTAGGCAACAATAAGATCAAAACTAATATTAATTGCAAACACATTTCTCCTGTGGCAAACAAGTTAGAGAAAGGAAAGGTTTTATCAGAAAGGAGTAACAGAATCTCATTAGTACTGTAATACAGGTATCTATAATAGTATTTATTCTGGTATAAGAGAAAGATTAAAAGAACAGTGAGAACAGTAGACGAACTATGCATGTCTGGCTAAACCTATATCTGCAAACCAAGGTAGTGGTAACCCTCAAATTCCTACAGGAGAAGTATCATAGATGAATTCTGCACCTTGGAATTCTTTAGCTATTTGCCTACAAATAGCTCATCTCAAACGTGTGCTGCGATGTAAGCATGACAATAGATGGGGCATTACTTTCGTCAAGGCAAGGAGTGATTTCAGTAATGATTTCAGTTCTCTAAGGGCTGAAATTGCTCCATGCGCACCACAAATACAACAAGCAAAGATCTTCTTAGGAGAAATTTGCTTTCAGAAGCTGTAAACAAAATCCTCAGACAGATGTGAGTTGTTACAAACTCTCTTGCTGACTTATAAATCAAGACTTTTATAATGAGATTGTAAACACAAGCCAGGATGAAAGTTCTCTTATGAATCCTTGTACTTTCCAAGAGTATGAGGTCATTACACAATCAAAAACTGTGTTCTACCCAGGTTTGGGAGCTGTGTGTGCTCCTAATTTTTGGTTTTATGGAAGCAAGTAGAAGGAAAACCTCGGTAGAAGTGATTGTGTGGAAGCAAAGTAGGAGGAAAAGCTACCCAGGTTTCCCTCCCACCTTGCTTCCACACAATCACTTGTACCCAGGTTTTCCTTTAATTTTGCTTCCACACAACCAAAAATTGGGAGTACACACAGCTCCCAAACCCAGGTAGAACACAGTTTTTGATTGTGTGAATGACCTCAATATTTGTCATATAGGTATACTGCACCTGGGCCATTTTCTGAAAAGCCAGGCGGATTGATTCTGGCCTATACCCTCCAATGTGCAGGGTAATCTTGGCAATCCATGAACAAGGTGAGGTGGCCACACCCGAATCTAGACTTTGACAGCATAGTCACACTAGTGGAGAGTCTTTGAGGTTAGTGGATGACTTCCTGATAAACAATGTGAGTGTGCTTCGAGGGACTGTCCTCCTGCCTTCAGATGAGGAGGGCATCTGAAGCCAATCTTAAAGATGGGGCAGCTTCATATGGGAGAAGGCAACTTGAACAACAACAAACTACAGGGCAGTGGCAGTCTGTCCAGGCAGTTGGGGCAAAAAATGAGCTGCAGGTGTGGCTCATTCCCATGCTTCTCACCCCACCTTGGCTGCCTTGCTCTTCCCTGCCCCACTCAGTGATAGCTCACCCCCCCGCCGGGCATATAAATAGGTCGTTCAACCCATTCACCAACCCAGCAAATCACCAGGTGATGTGCCTGTGGTTAACACTGTGGCAGGGCGAGGTGAGGAAGAGCAAGGCAGCTCTGGTGGGGCAAGAAGAGTAGGAACAAGCTACACCTTTAGATAAGCATTAAACTTGCCAAGGTTTTGTATTCCATGCTAAGGACTGTTGACCAAGCAAATCGAGGAGGCCACACTCTTACAGTCCAGAGGCTTTGTTGGCTTTTAGCCTTGTGGGCTGATGATACATGCCTTATTCATTTTTGTATGTAGAAAGTTCGAAGAGCTGAGTACACATCAGGGTGGCAATGTCAGCTCACTAGTCTAGCTTCCCAGTTCATATCAAGGACTAAGACTGTGCTTTTCACAAAGAAGGTCTGGGGTTCAATCCCTGGTGTCTCCAGTGAGAGGGATCTCAAACAGTATGCCCTGGAAAGGCTTCTGCCTGAAACCTTGGAGACAGGGGCATAGGGAGCTTGGAGAGTGGCCAAAATCCAACCGGCGGCTCCCCTGCCTCTTGGGTGTTTCTTCGCACATGCAAAGTGTGTTTGCGCCCCAAGGCACATAACCTGCATCTGATGTCAGATGCAAAGGTATGGGGCAGTGTTGAGAACGGTGCTGTGACCGCCCCAGAAGAGTTTCATTTTCCCTTTCAGTGGTTGGTGGAATTGCTGAAAGGGAGTTCAAAGGAGCTCCCTTTCAGTGATTCCACCAACAGCTGGCAGGGGAAATGAAACTCTGCTGGCACTGCCCTGCCCCCTTTTGTCTGATGTCAGATGCAGGGGAGGTGCCAATGGGGAGAGTCCATCCTTCCCCAGCCAGGATGAAACGCTAGTTAGAGGGAGAGGGGCGTGCCGCGCACTTCCAGGTGGCGAGTGCTTTGCTCGCTGGTTGAGTGCAGGAGGGGGCAAAGGGGCACCCTGGTTGAGGGTAAGAGGGAGACTGGGGGGGCAGACCCTTGGGGCCTGGGGACCATTGTCCTCCCTTGCTGAATGGCCACTACGCCCATACTTGGAGAGCAGCTCTCTGTACTTCTACTGGGCAAACTTGGCCCTCTAGCTGTGGTTGAACCTCAACTCCCATCATCCCCAGCCACAATAAATTGTTCAATTGTTTATTTATTGTGAACAATAAATAAAGTTCAACAACAGCTGGAGGGCCACGTTTGCCCACCCCAGTAGTATAAGGTGGTTTCATGTGTTTAGTTCATACCTCTGAGTCCCTGACCAAGGGCTTGTAAGTGCTATGGTTCTTGAGCCAGGGACTGATGATAGTGCTCTATTTCCTGTGCTACCATAGTAGCTTGCAAGTACTGGGCTGCAGCACCATCACTACAGAGATATGAGGGTATTACTATAGCTTCCAGACCAGTTTTAGACGATACAAGGAGCCCAGAGTTTAAAATGCTTCTTTTAAAACTTCTGACTCCTTCCTCGGAGCTATTGCTCAGATGCAGAACAAGTGGTTTTTCAACCTACCTGACCACCTTCTTATGTATTAACTCACCTACCTGTGGAACCAGCCACCTGCCTTCAAGCAGGCCTGATAGCAGGATTGCTTACTTCTCTTCCAGTTTTCTAATAGCAAGTGGTCCACTAGCATGTGTGCAGTGTACTGTTGGGAAACAAGGACATGGAGATGAAATCCCACTCTTACTCTACCATGTACCAACGTTCTTGCATCAAAGCATAAGGTAGTTATGAACTCAGCATAACTGGGACAGACTGACTCCTAGTCTCTCTGGCCGACACACAAACATAATCGATGGGTTCACCCCAAACTTCTAGCAATCCATCCAGTCCTCTCAGTAGGCTTGGAGGTTTCCAGTGAGTTCAGTCTGCTTTGAGGTGGTCTGCCTGGAAAATTTAAGGGCTGGGAAAGAACTAGAGGAGAAAGAAAATGCCAGCATTCAGCCTCCTCAGAACTGCTATGTTGTTCATTAGCCTGATTGAAAGCAGCATTTCACTAAATTTAGAACTGCAGCAATGCTCAACACAGTGAACTTAATGAATGCTGTGGGCAGTGAAGCTGAAACTATTTTGAAGTAATTTTCTTCAGCAGTGGATCCAGCCCTCCTGTAAGTCTTGATAATGAAGGACTTTCTTTGCTCTGTCCCCACTCCCCCCATATAGGAATGGTTGCTATTGCCAACTCAGACCAAGGTTGCACCATGATGTCATGGCTTCATTATTTCCATTTGCATTGCTTTAGGAAAGTACAACCAATCTCTAGAAAAGATTATAAATCTACTTACGACCTGATTAAGGCCCATGAGGAGTATATTTGGATCGATGTCAATAATTGAAAACATTCCACTTCAAAAAGGAATTATGTAGGTGCACATAGAATTAAAAAAAGAGAAAGCAGGGCCAGCCGTACCATGAAGCATGGTGACGCAAGCTTCAAATGGCAGATTTTGGGCCAGTTTTCAGGGGTAGCATGGCAGCTCACCCAGTTCTCTCCCTACAGATGGGCTTCTGAGGGAGGGAAGTGAAATGACACCATACACTTTTCCCTCAACCTCCTCTTTCTATTAGGAAAGGGGGGAGATTTAAAAGGAAGAAAGGGATCAGTGTGTAATTAGAATGTGGTAAACTACCCAGAGATTGAAGTTTGGGGTTGTCTACAAAATTGACAAATAAATAAAAAATAGAAGAAAGAGAGAAACAGGACAGAGGAAAGGGGATCCTATTTGCTGCTCCTTTTTAGGCAGCAAAATGTCAAGGGCCAGCACTGATTGCAAACAGAACTCAAGTGCTGATGTCCGGTGTGGGAACCTGTGTGACGAAAAGCCTCCTATTTATTACATTCTTCCATTCAAGAAGCAGTGATGCCTTGTTATCCTGTATCGCATGGAGACAGAGTAAAAACAGAATAGCCCCTTTCAACTTTTGAGGTGCTGATGTTCACATTTTTCTTCATTCTCTGTGCCATTTTTTTAAATAATCTGGAGTTAGACTTAATCAGATAATAGGCATTCATTGCTCAGCATCTGGGTAACATTTATCATTCCTTCTTCACAGGCAGGACACATTTCCAGGAATATACTCTAGGAAACATTTCTCCGAGAACGGACCTGGTGGAACTTGTATTACAAGCCGCCCGCTTTGTGCTACAATTGCATTTACTTTATGTTTTCTTATGGCAAGTTGCAACACTGGATATCTTAAAACTTAGAGGGAAGAGTTGTTGATTTTCATCTGTCTTGTGCTTAGGTCTGCAGTCTTTAATTGGTTAATCAGTTTAATCAGATTAACAAAGTTTTTGGCAATTTGAACAGAACCCCCAATCAGTGTTCCCACTAACAGGGATTCCCAGATATTTTTCACTACAACTCCGATAATCTCCAAGCAAAGGCCATTGAAGCTGAGGATTCTGGGAGTTGTAGTCAACAACATTTGGGAATCCCTGTTAGAGGGAACATGGCCCCCAATTCCCTCCCCATAGTTCCCTGCATAGTGCAGTTCCTCCCAAATAGTTTTTCTCCTTTGAATTTTCTGTTTGTCCTAATTCTCTGTTTCTCCTAATGTTCCATTGTGACCATAATTTTTTTTTTAAAAATGAGATTTTGTCATTCTAGGGACAGAAGTCTCTTTGATCTTTCAGAGAAGGAAGCCAGTCATGGTGATGGATACTAGGACCTGCAGTCCCTCTGATTGTCAGCACTGGGCTGTAGGCGCCTGCATGTGAGTCCTGGCAGGATTGCAAGTAGAGTTGGAATAGGGTGCTGTAACAGAAGGCTCAGAAAGCAGATCTGCATCAGAGTAGCACAGGAGGTAGGGTTGCCAACTGTCCTGCATTGGGCAGGATGTCCCTATTTCTGAGGGCAAAATACTCGTCCCGTTCGGGACTCAGTTTATCCTGCATTTTGACTAAAAAAATAAATAAAATTAAAGCGACTGCTGCATGGCGGTGGTGCAGCAGGGAGAGCTCCACCTGCCTCCCAAACCATGACAGGTAAGGTCTGGGCAGATATGCTGGAGGCAGGCGGGAGAGATGGTGGTGAAGGAGCTCCTCCCTCAGGCCTGCCTTCCTCCCAAATGATGCAAATCTGGCCAATTTCAGGCCTCTGCACATGCACGCGCCCTTTGAACATGGAGCCAAGTCCCAGCTCTAGGTGGCCCTGCCCCCCTGACTCCCCTCACCCCCCTGACTCCCCCACCCTTGTGTCCCGATTTTGGCCAACGTAATGTTGGCAACCCTAACAGGAGGTCAGTGCAAGGAGAAGCAACTGTATGTCCCAAAGCCTTAACCCATTCCGCAGGAGAAATTAGAACTACAGGTTCCAAGATTCCTAGCAGCAATGGAGGTTCACAAGCCTATTTGAAAGTCTCCATTGTATAACAGGGACCTTAAAGATGAGCCCTTTGCCATCCTCAGCCATCCCTGCCATTGGTTTCCTTTCCCCCTCTTCACAAGGTAAGCATGGAAAAGGGGAGGACAAGGGAAACTGGTGGCAGGGAAGGGTGGGAGCAGCTGGTGCGAAGGCAAGCTAATTGCAAGCTGAGCAGACCTTTGGGGCAGGGAAGGGGAAGGCTGACTTTCATCTCATAACTGGTGTCAGCTCATCAAACTGGGGGAACTGATTATCAACCCCCCTCCCACAAATTCTAAACATCAGTGCCATTCCTATATTTAAAACAAAAAAATTGGCAGCAAGATGATCCCATCAATGTAATGACCTGAACTGGGCTAGAAAGGGTGACAGATATTGGGGCTGGCACTCAGTTTTAAGATGTCCCACTGGCAGTGTTCCCTGTAACAGGGATTCTCAGTTGTTACTGATGACAATGCCCATAATCCTCTGCCAAAGGTCATTGCAGCGGGGGATGATTGGAATTGAAGTCAACAACATCTGGGAATTCATGTTACAGGGAACACTGCCTACCAGCTGTCCACTTGTCTGCTGATCAGGTAGCTGTTGGTGCTCCTTTGAAAGGAGAGGAAAGGAGATACAGGTGAAACTCGGAAAATTAGAATAGCGTGCAAAAGTCCATTAATTTCAGTAATGCAAATTAAAAGGTGAAACTGATATATGAGACAGATGCATTACATGCAAAGCGAGATAAGTCAAGCCTTAATTGGTTATAATTGTGATGATCATGGCATACAGCTCATGAAAACCCCAAATCCACAATCTCAGAAAATTAGAATATTACATGGAACCAAGAAGACAAGGATTGTAGAATAGAACAATATCGGACCTCTGAAAAGTATACAGTGTACTGTGCTTGATTGGCCAGCAAACTCGCCTGACCTGACCCCATAGAGAATCTATGGGGCATTGCCAAGAGAAGGATGAGAGACATGAGACCAAACAATGCAGAAGAGCTGAAGGCCGCTAATGAAGCATCCTGGTCTTCCATAATACCTCATCAGTGCCACAGGCTGATAGCATCCATGCCACGCCGCATTGAGGCAGTAATTGCTGCAAAAGGGGCCCAAACCAAGTACTGAATACATATGCATGCTTATACTTTTCAGAGGTCCGATATTGTTCTATTCTTCAACCCTTGTCTTCTTGGTTCCATGTAATATTCTAATTTTCTGGGATTGTGGATTTGTGGTTTTCATGAGCTGTACGCCATGATCATCACAATTATAACATATTAAGGCTTGACTTATCTCGCTTTGCATGTAATGCGTCTGTCTCATATATCAGTTTCACCTTTTAATTTGCATTACTGAAATTAATGGACTTTTGCACGATATTCTAATTTTCCGAGGTTCACCTGTACTCTAGCCTAGCACTCTCCTCTCCTCTCTCCTCTCCCTTTTGAAATGTATCAGGGAAGAAGGACAAGCAGTAGCTATTTTTCCTGCCTGCTGGCTGGCTGCAATGGATCACCACTGCTGGACTGCCAGAGGGGGACAAGAAACGGCATTTAGCACTCCATTTTAGGTGCCAGAGGATCTTGGGCCATGCCTGGCTGGTCTCTTCCTGGCTGTCTAAAGATTCTTGCACAGCAACTAGGGAGCTATATAGCCATGGCCATCATGGGTGTTGGCTGTTGTGCCCAAGTCCTAGGCCTGACCCAAAAGCATAAGAATGTTGAGGAGAGCCCTGCCGAAGAAGACCAAAGACCCATGTAGTACAACATCCCACTCCCAAGACCAGCCAGCCAGATGCCTTTGGATATCTCACAGGCAGGACATGAAGACCATTGCCTACTTTTGTAGCAGGGGCGTAACTATAATAGGGCAAGGGGAGACAGTTGTCTGGGGGCCCACTGCCTTGGGGGCCACCCCAGAAGCAAGTCACATGACGGACTCCCCCAGCCGCACTACCACAGTTCCTTCAGTTGTATTCATCCTCCAAAATTGATGTGAGTGTTAAGACCTGGAGCTACCAGAACAGCATGTCTTTCTCTAGTACCATTAAATGACTTGCATAATCCACAATTTACAAAACCTTTTAAAAAATAATTTAGGATGATGTTCTATTGTGGCACATAGATGTGTATATATAACACTATGCTTTTTGTTACCACTATTCAGCCTCATCTAAGGTTTCTTTACTTCATGAGCTGAGCTTCAGTGATGGGGGGCCCATTTTAAAATCTTGTCTCTGGGCCCACTCCCGCCTTGCTACGCCCCTGTTTTGTAGTGTGTCCCCAGCATTACATCTGGTATTCAGAGGTTTAGCTTCGCGATCACAGCGACGTACTCTTGGCAGACAGAGCCTCCATGAATTTGCCCAATCCCTTTTGATAGGTCACACAAGTTTAATGAATGATTTTTAAAATATACTTTACTGAATAAGAAGCACTTTGGTTAAGCAAAACATTGCTGTTGTGTTGCGTTTAGCGTACTCATTCATCTCCTTACCACATTTTGGCAATAAAAGGAGTGAAAATGGCTAATAGGAAGCTATCATCCTTAACAGGTGTCAGATTTTAAGTGCTGTGGTCTTCCCTGCATCTAGTGACTGGCTCTGCTTGTAGATTAATTCATTTTCTCCTTTTAAGCAACAGCACTTTCCATTATTATTCTCCTCGCTGCAGTATGTCTATTACTCACTACAGGAATGCTGTAATGTTGTGGCAATACTATTCCACTATTGTCTTTTTTGCAGGTGCTTCATGCCTGAAGTATTATAAGGCATGAAGATAATGAGTAATCTAGAATGGATAGGGACAGAAAGCCTTGAAAAAATTTCTTTCATGCTCCTCATCTCCAAGAAGCACAGCAGAAAGGAATAAGGAAAAAGGCAAGTTGTAGAAAAGTCAGCACTACACTAGTTAGTGAATGAGGAACTGACAAGGCGCTTGTGAATATGGGCCTCCTAATTATGTATGTGTGAAGGAAGGCACTTTGCACATGTTCAGAGGTACTGATCTTGCCATCCTAACGGAACAGAGAAGGCTGTCTAAGCAATGGATTATTTTAGTACAGGAGTGGAGAGGAAAGCTGGTCTTGTGGTAGCAAGCATGACTTGTCCCCTTAGCTAAGCAGGGTCTGCCTTGGTTGCATATGAATGGGAGACTTGATGGGTGAGCCCTGTAAGATATTCCCTTCAGGGGATGGAGCCGCTCCAGGAAGAGCAGAAGGTTCCAAGTTCCCTTCCTGGCACCTCCAAGATAGGGCTGAGAGAGATTCCTGCCTACAACTTTGGAGAAGCCGCTGCCAGTCTGTGAAGACAGTACTGAGCTAGATAGACCAATGTCTGACTCAGTCTATGGCAGCTTCCTATGTTTCTATGGCATTAGATAGTTCGGGGATCCTGGACTTAGCTGAAGTGGCTCTCCAGCCTTTCAGGCTTGCTTCTTCCTTCCCTTCCAATCAATATTGCCAATATGATTTACTGGCTGAGTGAGGGCATGGCTGTGTCATTTTCAATCTCTCTTTCTTTCAAGTAAAAATAAAGGGTTGCCTTTACTTCCTCTCATTTCATCCCACACAAAGCTCCCTTCCTGTCCTGCAGCAAAATTATCCAGGAATCTCGTGGTTTTGATCCTGCAATTCTTTATTTTGTCATTGTCCATTTTTTTACAAGCTGCTATTTTGTGACTGGCTCGACCACCTCAAGCCGTTAGCTCTCAGGGATTTAGCATGGAAAAGAAAGTGACTCCCAGAAGCCTTAAGTCTGCCCCCCGATTTAGGAGGCCCCAATTTAGGAGGCTGCAACTGACCTACCTGACAGGGTTGTTGTGAGGAGAAACATAACCATGTACACTGCTCTGAGCTCCTTGGAGGAAGAGTGGGAAGTAAATGTAAAAAATAAATAATAAAAATAAATAACTGCCTCCTGAAACTGCCTCCAACATCTTGTCCTTGTTGGGGCATCCCCCCGCCCCCCGCTCTGCATTTCAGGATGGACAGAATGCCTTCTCTCTTCACTGAACAACTATCATTCATTTCCAAACATGGGATGGCTGAACTTCCAGATAATGCCCTCTGGTAAAAGGAATAAGAACATAAGAACAGCCCTGCTGGATCAGGCCCAAGGCCCATCTAGTCCAGCATCCTGTTTCACACAGTGGCCCACCACCAGATGCCTCTGAGAAGCCCACAGGCAAGAGATGAGGGCATGCCCTCTCTCCTGCTGTTGCTCCCCTGCAACTGGTATTTAGAGGCATCGTGCCTCTGAGGCTGGAGGTGGCAACATAACATAAAGTACAGTAATTAATTAGATATAATAATCCCACTAACAATAATGAACAGAGAACATAGGAAGCTGCCATATACTCAGACCATTGGTCGATCTAGCTCAGCATTGTCTTCACAGACTGGCAGCAGCTTCTCCAAGGCTGCAGGCAGGAATCTCTCTCAGCCCTATCTCTTCTGGAAAAGTTTGTATGGTTATGTGCAAAAAGACAAGAGTATCTCTTCTAAACAGCAATGGGACAAATTATGGAAATGGATGTTGGACGTAACCTCCCCCCCCGCCCCGATTACCTGATGTCCCTTGTAATCCCCCCATCCCCGAGTTACAGTACTACCTGCATATACTTCATAACCTTGTGGGTTTCCAAATCCTTGTGTGTAAATCTTTGTAGATATTTGATGTACAAACAACCACTTTGTATATAATTGTGCTTTGGTAATGTACTGTATGCTTTGGTAGTTTGTTGGTTCAATAAAAAAAATCTTGTCCTATTAAAAAAATAAATAAATCTTGTCCTATCTTGGAGAAACCAGGGAGGGAACTTGAAACCTTTTTGCTCTTCCCAGAGCGGCTTCATCCCCTAAGGGGAATATCTTGCAGTGCTCACACATCAAGTCTCCCTTTCATATGCAACCAGGGCAGGCCCTGCTTATCTAAGGAGACAAGTCATGCTTGCTACCACATGACCAGCTCTCCTCTCTAGACCAGCTCTCCTCTCTGGAGGTGCTATATATCTAATTTTGATGCACACAGAACCATTCCAGAGGTAACACAATAAATGCTCAATTCTAGAGGTGAATGACCTTAAAACAGTGATACATATGCTGGTAACCTCCAGGCTTGACTACTGTAATGCGCTCTACATGGGGCTGCCTTTGTATGCAGTCCGGAAACTACAATTGGTACGGAATTTGGCAGCCAGATTGGTCTTTGGGGCAACACCAAGAGACCACATAACACCGGGTTTAAAAGAATGGCACTGGCTGCCAATATGTTTCCGGGTGAAATACGAAGTGCTGGTTATTACCTATAAAGCCCTTAATGGCTTGGGTCCAGGCTATTTGACAGAGCGCCTCCTTTGTCATAATCCCTGCCGCCCGTTACGATCTTCTGGAGAGGTCCAGTTATGGTTGCAATCTGAAATAAGAGCATCTCCTTCTCTGTTTGTTTACAGGAAGAACCTCAAGACTCTCCTGTTTTCTCAGGCTTTTAATTATAATTAATTTTAATAATTTAAAAAACTTGTTTTAATAATAATTTTATTCTGTTGTTTCTATTGTCATTTATTTTAATTTGTGACCTTTAAATATTTTAAATTTTGTACACTGCCTAGAGATTTATATATCAGGCAGTATAAAAATATGATAAATAATAAATAAATATGATAGACTGATAGATAGATAGATAGATAGATAGATAGATAGATAGATAGATAGATAGATAGATATCGACATGTGTTCATTCATTCATTTGATTTCTATACCACTCTTCCAAAAATGGCTCAGGGCGGTTTACACAGAGAAATAATAAATAAATAAGATGGATCTCTGTCCCTTATCACATTTGCATCCCACTATCCTCCAAGGAGCATAGGATTCCATGCACATAGGTTGTCCCATTTTATCTGCACGACACAGTTCTCAGTACTGCCTCTCACAGCACCACCACCATCAAACAACCTGTAGCTAGCTACTTGTAGGCAATAAAGGCTCGTTCTTAGCCAAGGTTGCATGGCGTTCTCTCAGTGCTTGTAAGGTGGGAGGCTGTGTGCTGGTTCTGTAACACTGCACAATGGGCTTGTACTTTTCCGTTGACTGTAGATTCTTTTATTTAGTTTCATCTTTAAAACTTGGTAGCCTAAAGAATTTTAATTGTATTCTCATGTGCTACATGCTGCTGGGGAAGTATCGCCCAGATTTCTCTTTGTGCAATGCGTGAAGGTTTTGAAGAGCGCTTGAGATTAGAATTTCATCTTCACACTTTGAAAATTGCTTATCTTGCCAGTCTGTGATATGCGAGAAGCATATCACGTAGATGATCGTTATTTAGACAGAATGAAAGGCAAGCTCTGTCTCAGAGGCTTAAAGCATTTTTATTCAGTGTTTTTAACTGGCACTTCAAAACCTAAGTCTCCTAGATTTCTCTCTCACTATTTAGACAGCTTATTTGGTTGCTTGCCACTGGGTTTCTCCAGCTGACATTTATCTACTTTCCTGGAATGCACAAGTAAAATTAAAAAAAAAATGACTTTAAAAAACTGGTCTAAGTAAGATTGTTAAATGCTTGGAAAGTGATATTACAGAAAATGGGGGGGGCACCCTACTGATTCGTGCCCAATGAAAGTGTTTTGGCAGGTACCGTTGTCACTTTTTCAATTAGCACTTTAGTACTGGCATGAACTAGTCCAGATATTTTGAAGCCTACATTTGCATCAGTAATCAGCTTTATATGGTTCTTAACTTTGCATCTAAATGTTTTTTTCTCTAGCCAAATAAGGAAATGATTGGTAGATTTCAGTACCATTAACCTCTGCTGCCCCTAACACATATACACTGATGAGATATATTGGCTAGGATACAAAGAGCTACTTTAGGTGTGCCCAGTGGATTATGCATGCCCAGTAGAAGCTTTGATTTATATTTTTTGGTGTTCTCTGATTAGCTGATCCACAGGCCACATGACAAATGGCTTTCATTTGTTTATTTATCATATTTATATTTAAATCATATTATATAATTTATATGTGTATCCCTAGGTTAAATTAAAAAACAACAAATATTAAAAACAGGATAAAGACAAAATGATTTTACAGAATAAAAACAATGAGGCAATTAATTGTTAATTTAAATTAATTTTCAGTTTAATTTTAACTAAAAGCTTGAGAAAATAAGTGTGTCTCAAGGGTATTTTTTAAAGCAATCAGAGATTAAACTCTTCCATTCAAATGGCACGGAAAAGCTGCCACTGAGAAACAAAGTCCCTGTGGATGTGTGAACTAGTTCCATAGTTCTTTGGATGCTGGCCAGTGTCTTGAAGAGGATATGAGAGTCCCTTTTTACCTGAAGTCTTTGAACTGTATAGATTTTTGTATTAGGCAGATTGCCTTAAGGATGCTTCCAAAAGTTAGGAGGCTTTTTCTTCCGGTCTTAGAAACACTATGGCTGACCTTCTAACTAACAAAGCACTGGTCCAACAGGAAAAGCACCAGTGGAGCACCAAATGCTTTTGAAGAGTTCTGGAGTAGTGCTGCACCAGTGCTGGTGTGTGTGTGTGTGTGCACGTGCACAATTTCAATGACCTCACTTCCATTCTCTGTGTCGTCCAAAAATATGTCCCCAAGGGCTGCACAACTCTCAAGAACATATTTTTAGTGGCACAGAGCACTTCCTGGGGAAGAAGAGGTTGTTGAAATTTGTCTCCTGCCACTGAGCCAGCAGTGGAGCTGACATAGTTCAACTTTTCAGAAGCACTGATGCTTCTCCCATAGCACTAGTGCTTTCTCACTCAGGATGTCAACCTGTGATTATCTGAACCCAACATGAATTGTGTATAAACTTTCTCTGTGTTATACTTTCTTGGAGGGCCTATAGGAGCTTTCAGATTGCCTTAGGTAAATTATTTGGGCTACACTGTAGACCTGTGAAAAGTCATTACAATTGCCAAAGGTTGTTTTTCTGGCACTTTAATTTCTGGTTGTGCTCTGGACATTGTGGGCAAAATTATCAGAAGAAACTGTTCCATTCCCATAAGTCCCTTTCCATCCCTGTTCTCTTTAAAACCAGTCAGAACCATTTATCAAGTTGTTCTAGTAAGAACTAATCTGCCTACTTTCCTTTCACTATCTCTACAACTGGACTAAATTTGGTCCAAATTGGTTAGACAGTTCACAAGTTAGCCCACTTGTGCCTCAAATGTTCATGCACCCAAAAATCTTGAATTGGGGTGGATGACATCGTCACAAACTATGTATCTGAAGTAGGAATGTGCATAAAACCGGTTCTCCCGGTTCGGTTCGGATCCGAACCGGGTCCGAACCGGACCAGGGTGGTTCGGTTTTGGTTTTGCCGAACCACCCCCTGGTTCGGTTCGGATCCGAGCCGGTTCGGATCCGAACCGAACCGGTTCGGATCTCAAAAAATAGCTGGTTTGAAAGGGGACCTTGTGTTCTACCTGCCACCCAAATTTCAAGACGATTGGACCTTCCTCTGATTTTTGGCGATTTTTTAAAGTTTTAGTGACTTTGGGGCAGTTCGGGGGCATAGCATGGGATCTGGGCAAAAGGAGTGGGGTGGGTGGTAGTGCCTAATGGGTGCAGGCTACCACCCCAATTTCAGGGGGATTGGAAAAAGGGCTGATTTTTGGTAAATTTCTGAAAATTTCATGTCTTTGGGGCAGATTGGGGGATATTGGGGCAGAAAGTGGGGGCTGGGGCAGAATAGTGGGGTGTGGTGGTAGTGCCTAATGGGTGGAGGCTACCACCCCAATTTCAGGGGGTTTGGACAAAGGGGTGATTTTTTGAGAATTTTTGAAGTTTTAGTGACTTTGGGGCAGTTTGGGGGCAGAAAGTGGATCTGCCCCAAAATAGTGGGGTGGGATGGTAGTGCCTAATGGGTGGAGGCTACCACCCCAATTTCAGGGGGATTGGGCAGAGGGCTGATTTTTTGAGAATTTTTGAAGTTTGGGTGTCTTTGGGGCAGATTGGGGGCAGAAAGTGGATCTGCCCCAAAGGAGTGGGGTGGGCTGGTAGATAGTGCCTAATGGGTGGATGCTACCACCCATCCCCAATTTAAGAGTGATTGGGCAGAGGGGTGAATTATGGTGAATAGAAAAGGTGTGAATTCTCATTCTATCATAGCAAATGAGATATTTTTCAATTAAACAACTCTCATGACCCCACTTTCACTTTTTCACACTTTCCTTTACTATGAATAATATGAGGAAGTAATCAATTTAGCACACTTCACCTTATGAAGATAAACCTCATACAAATAAATTCACCATAATTCACCCCGGATCCGAACCGGTTCGCACATCCCTAATCTGAAGTGTCCCTGTGTCCTTACAACTGTAACAAATTTGGTCCAAATCGGTTCCCACTTGCATCTCAAATGTTCACATGTCTGCCATCTTGGATCAGGGTGGATGACATCATTACAAACTATGCCCATGTTCCTCTGTGTCCCGACACCTGTAGGAAATTTGGTTCAAATCAGTTAGGTGGTTCACAAGTTAGCCCAATTGTGCTTCAAATGGTCATGTGTCCACCATCTTGAACTGGGGTACATGACATCATCACAATGTCATTGAGGTGTCCCTGTGTGTTATTCATTACAACTGTACCAAACTTGGTTCAAATCAGTTAAGTGGTCCACAAGATAGCTCTCTTGTGCCTCAAATGTTTACAAATCCACCATCTTGAATTGGAGTGGATGACACCATCACAAACTACACCATTGAGATGTCCCTATGTGTCCCTACTGCTGTAGTAAAGTTGGTTCAAATCGGTTAGGCAGTTCACAAGTTATCCCACTTGTGGCGTAGTGGTTAGAGTGCTGGACTAGGACCGGGGAGACCCGATTTCAAATCCCCATTCAGCCATAAAACTAGCTGGGTGACTCTGGGCCAGTCACTTCTCTCTCAGCCTAACCTACTTCACAGGGTTGTTGTGAAAGAGAAACTCAAGTATGTAGTACACCGCTCTGGGCTCCTTGGAGGAAGAGTGGGATATAAATGTAATAATAATAATAACAACAACTTCCACACGTCCACCATCTTGAATTGGGGTGGATGACATCATCACAAACTATTTGATCAAAATCGGTTCCCACATGCATGTCAAATGTTCACGTGTCTGCCATCTTGAATCAGGGTGGATGACATCATTACAAACTATGCCCTTGAATTGTCCCTATGCGTCCCTACAGCTGTAGCAAATTTTGTTCAAATTGGTTAGGTAGTCCACAAGTTAGCCTACTTGCACCTCAATCATTTACATGTCCGCCATCTTGAATTTGGGGGGATGACATCATCACAAACTATGCCATTGAGGTGTTCCTATGTGTACATTTGATTCATATTGGTCCAGGCATTACTAAGTTAGTGGGAGGGACGGACACACGGATGGATGGACACACACACACACACACACACACACACACACACACACACACACACTGCTGTGTGATCTCATAAGGCTACTGGAAAGTAGGCGAAAAACATCCTCAAAATAAAACATACACCACTACAACCAGTTAAAAGACAACTAGAGCCCAGGGACAACTCATTGGCTAAAGGCCTGGATAAAAAGGACAGTTTTCAATTTCCTCTGAAAGAATGGAGAGGGAGATGGAAAGAGGGATTCATGTGGATCTCAACTGAGAGTGAGTTCCAGAGCCTGAGGGCAATTACCAAGAAGGCCCTGTCACATGTGCTCAACACACAAGGTGTTGGTACATGGATGTCCTCCCCCTCCCAGCTGACCGAGATGAGTAGGTTCATCTGGGAGAGGCGGTCCCTAAGGTACCTTGTGCACAAGCAATTTAGGTTATTGCCTTTAGCTTTAAAGGTAATAACCAGCACCTTGAATTGTACCTGGAGACAGATTAGCAGCCAGTGCAGTGCCTTCAAGACAGGTGTAATATGGGCAAGATAGGTGTAATATACACACTACAGGCGGCTCCAGAAATCAATCTGGCAATTACATTCTGCACCATCTGTAGTTTCTGAATACTTTTCAAAGGCAGGCCCACACAGAGTGCACTGCGATAATGTTTATGTTTTTGTAGGCTGCTTTGACTATAATTTCTTATAGAAAGCAGGATACAAACAAGAACAAAAAACAACAGCAACAACAGCAATAATAATAACAGTTTTTGTTGTTATGGTCAATAGAATAAAAATAGAATAAAAATAGAAATCGAATAAATAATGATAATGATAATAATAATAGTTAATGGATGGTTAATAACTAATATGGTTAATAGATAATAATGATAAAGCTAATAATAATATTTACCATAATAATGGTTAATAGCTAATATGGTTGGTAATAAAAAGGTGCAGAAGAGGGGGACCAAGATGATCAGAGGCCTAGAGTGTTGGGGGCAACTCAGAAGTATGTGGAATTCAGGCCTGTGTCTGATTTCATTTTATATTAAGAAATGAATTAAATGCCTGGACTCAGGGTGAACTGACACCCAGGTCTCAACTGCTCTGTGAAGGAAGAGGCGATCCAGCATTGTATTGTGAAATGGTTACTCAAAGAAGCACAAAAGCCAGGCCAGAAGAATCTGAATGTTATAATCTAACCCATTATCAGATAATGTCTGGAAGAAGTGAGAAGCTGAGCTCTCACTTCCTCCTGCAAGGTCTATGTTAATCTTTGTCAATGATTGCTCTGCTATGCCCAAAGGGGATTACTCAGTTGCTGTCTATAGAAATTCCACTCTAGGAAAACACCTGTAGATTTAGTCCTTTTACTAACACCTTCTGGGACCCGGCCCAAATCTGGGGACAAGAGAAGAGGCCCATTTGCAGCTCAGAGATGCAGATTTGCTTTGGGCAGTGTCCCCTCCTCAAGATAGCAGCTAACAGAAGATAGGATTAAGATCTCCCTGACTAATCAAAAGACAATGTCCAGCAGTTAACAGCAAATTGTCACCTTTTGGGACCCAGGAAAGATGAGGAGATATTGAATAGGCTCTATGGGAGATGAAAGGAAGATACAACTATAAAGAATGAGGTTTACTGGACAGAGAGCTAGCAATCTTTTGCCTGCTAGCAGTCTTTTGCCTACATGCAATCGTTGCCTACAAGCAAGACTTGCTCATGAGTAATCCAAGGGTTTGCTGCCCAAGCCGCGGGGCTAGAGGCAGGAACTCTTTCCAGGGAGGAGGGGACTGTTTGTGACTTTTGCTACGCAGTGAGAAGTAAAGACTCCCCAGCCATGATACTCCCTAGCAATCTTGCCTAACAAGCTTACTTGCTCAAGAGCCATCCCAGAGATTGCTGCTAAGCCACGGGGCAACAAGCAGGAATTCTGTCCATGGACAGGAACTCTCTGTGACTTTTGCTGCGCAGTGAGAAGTCAAGACTTCCCCAGCCATGGTGCTCTGACTCTCAGCCTTGCTCTGAGCAAACTGCATGCTTGATCATCACTCTAAAAGCTCCTGTCCCCAGCCACAGCCTCGCTCCTTCAGCTGAAAGATCCACTGTTCTCAAGCCTCTGATCCGGGTAATATGCCACCCTACAAGCCTTGGATCCCTCCATCCTTTCCCCTCCTTCTCCTTCCCCCCGCTTCCCTCTACTATTCCTGATCTCCCCAAACCATGCCAGCCCTCAGCCTTCCTTACCCCCCCCCCTTTCCATCTATATCTGAATTCTATTAGGCTCTAGGAAGATTTAATACACACACATATGTTAGTTAGGAACACTGGGTGAATATTGGTGCTGGCTAGGGTTGAAATATTGTTAGTAATACTGATAGAATGTTCTGCTTTCTGCTCAGTTAGATTGATGTTGTTATTCTTTTATACTCAGTAAAGCCCATTGAATCATTTAGGATTGGTTTGATCTCCTTTCTTCCTTGCGCCCAGATCCTACATGGTCGCTATATAAAAGAACTGGTCACTTGGTGACATTGATGAAGCAGGCCTAATTTTGTATGCTAGCTAATGAGCAGGTTTAGTACATAAATCAGGCCTGGTTCGCAACAAGGTTGCAACACCTTCCTTATGAGGCAAGGCTACAACAAAAAGCTGGGGCTTTTTAGTCTGGAAAAAAGACGACTGCAGGGAGACATGATAGAGGTCTATAAAATCATGCATGGTGTAGAGAAAGTGGATAGAGAGAAATTATTCTCCCCGTCACATAACACCAGAACCAGGGGTCATCCCCTGAAACTGAGTGCCAGGAAATTTAGGACCAACAAATGGAAGTACTTTTTCATACAGCACATAATCAACTTGTGGAATTTTCTGCCATAAGATGTGGTGACAGCCTGTATGGCTTTAAGAGGGGTTTGGATAACTTCATGGAGGAGAGGTCTAGCAATGGCTACTAGTCGGAGGGCTATAGGCCACATCCAGCTTCAAAGGCAGGATGCCTCTGAGTACCAGTTGCAGGGGAGTAACAGCAGGAGGGAGGGCATGCCATCAACTCCTGCCTGTGGCTTCCAGCGGCATCTGGTGGGCCACTGTGTGAAACAGGATGCTGGACTAGATGGGCCTTGGGCCTGATCCAGCAGGGCTGTTCTTATGTTCTAACCCTTCATTGGCTAGAAGTTGGGACAAGTGACAGAGGAAAACCACCGTCATCATGGCTAGATTGTGAAATTCAAGATGTATCTATCGTTGGAGACAGCATGCTGGCCTGCAAGGATCATAGGGTCAGATTGTACATTACATACTAGTCTTAATTAACAGAATGGTTATAAATGTTGAGTCAGTGCTGATAATAATATCAAGAAAATGTCTGTCCTCTCATTAGTAGTTGTAATTATTAGTTGTAATAACTGTAAACCGCCCAGAGATGCAAGTTTTGGGTGGTACAGAAATATGTTAAATAAATGTTAAATGAATAAACAATAAAGTAGAGTTTAAGAAAAAATTCTGGAAAATAGAAAGCTTTCCTCAACTTATTTTTTCATATGACTTTTAGTAATTTACTCCCTAGCATATGTACTGAGATGAACAAAAGTCTGTTCAGGAAGCCAGTGTTCTATCAGTCAGTTAGTGCAGAAAACTTGAGAGAGAAAGAAAACACACCATCAGTCTAATCAGCTATATTGAATTAAACTATGACACCCGAGTCATTGAAACTTCCCCTTGAAATATCACTCCTCTGATATAGTATTGTGAACATCCATCTGCTTGGAGAGGAGAGCAGATGTGGCCCTTTCAACTGCAGGGTAGAGCAAAAGAAGCATATTGTGCCTTTGTGGGGGGGGGGGGGTGGCACCCTGAAATACAGCTGTACTTTTGCTAATTACTTCAAGTGTTATTTTAAAAGAAATGCTTAATTTAGTTGAATGCAAAGAGCCTCAGTTTTAAACAACTCTAGAAGAGTTTTGCCCAAGTGAAGCCTTTAATTGAGGTCAAACGACATATTATATCAGGGCTGCACAACTTTAGCGCTCCTGCAAATGTTGGACTAGAACTTCCATGATCCCTGACTATTGGCCATTGGGACTGGGGATGATGGGAGCAGTGGTCCATCAATAGCTCTTGGGACAAAGTTGTGCAGCCATGCGTTATATGAAGCACATACTTAATGTCGACATACATAACAACAAACAACAACAAATAGTTGCTGTTATTTATATAGCACCATTCATGTACATGTCATGAAAAAGAAATACCCCTTCTAACTTAGCAAAGAGCCACCTTTTAAATGTGATGATCCTCTTTATTTAGCAGAGGGAGAGTAACTAGCCCTTTCCACACACACCCCCAGCAGAGTACCTCCATTGAATGTTGCTGGTGTCTGTTTTGTTTCTGTTTAGACTGTTTAGACTGTCCCTTTGGGGACAGGGATCCATCTTATTTATTTGTTGTTTCTCTGTATAAAACTCCCTGAACCATTTTTGGAAGGGTGGTATAGAAATTGAATTAATAATAATAATAATAAAGGTCCCTGCCCCATTAGGCTCAAAATCTAAAACTGAGACAAGGGAGACAACAGAGGAAGGGGAAGGAAGTGGAAGCACAGATAAACTGGGGACTAATGTGTGGTTATTTCATGTTCAGGTCTTACATTAGTTACAGCATGGTACAAAAACTGTCTGGATAGTCACTCCCCACTGGAAGGGGCTTAAGGGAAAAGCTGTCCTCCCTTGCTGTTGTCAGTGATGGCTCTGTCTTCAGTAACTAAATAGCAGACCTCCCATAGGTTGGGACTGTAGTGTGCGGGAAACTGATTATCCTAGTCATGGTCCCAATCTGGATCAGTTCTACACTGTGCAGCTGCTATTTGCCTTGGTACCAATGGAGCTTTCCTTTTGAGGCATCTAAGAGCCACAGAGTGGGGAATCTGGACTGGGATCATGTGGGCAAAGGGCTAAATCCCCCATGCTGCAGTCCTGAACCTCGGGACCAGGGGCGTAACGAGGCTGGAGTGGGCCCAGAGACAAAATTTTAAAATGGGCCCCTCGCTGATACACATGCACACTCACTTCACATGTGACTTGCCTCGGGGGGCCCTCGAGGCGTGGGGCCCCCCAGGCAGCCTCCTCCCCTTGCCTAACGGTAGTTATGCCCCTGCTCGGGACTTCCAATCCAACTGCTATTCAGTAAAGAAAAACCATGTCCTCCCTCTACCTTCAAACATACCTGGAAAAGCCCCTTTTGTTGCTCTTAGCATCTCTCACCAGCCTCAGCTCATTCTAAGCTTTCACTTTCCTGACAGTGGTTGACATCTTGACCCCTGCTAACTTGGCAAAGAGAATCACCACCTTTTAACATGGTGATTCTCTTTACTGAGCAGGGGGAGAGTAACTGGCCCTATCCACCCCTAGCACAGTACCTCCGGTGACTGTTGCTGGTGTCTATCTTATGTTTCTTTTTAGAATGTGAGCCCTTTGGGGACAGGGAGCCATCTTGTTTGCTTGTTTGTTTTTTCTCTGTGTAAACCACCCTGAGCCATTTTTGGAAGGGCAGCATAGAAATATAATAAATAATAAATAATGAAAAGTGTGTGTAAGGTGGGGCTGCAATACAGAACAGTAGTACCAACTTGTAATGATAGTGACTAACATCTTGACTAATGAAGCGTGTGCGTAAGGAGGAGCTATGGGGAGATGCTAGGAGCCCTCATGCAACTCCTTGGGATATTTATATACTGCCTTGGGATACTTTTTATGAAAGGTGGTATATAAATCTACGAATAAAAATACGATGAATATGTATATACTGCTTTTCAACAAAAATCCCCAAAGCAGTTTACAAAGATATAAATAAATAAATAAGATAGCTCCCTGTCCCCAAAGGGCTCACAATCTAAAAAAAGAAACATAAGATAGACACCAGCAAGAGCCCCTGGAGGGATGCTGTGTTGGGGATGGATAGAGCCAGTTGCTCTCCCCCTGCTAAATACAGAGAATCACTATTTTTAGAAAGTATCTCTTTTCTCAGTTAGCGGGGGATTCATTCATTCTAACAATGAATGAATGAATGAATGAATGAATGAATGAATGAACGAACAAACAAACTCCCCCAATTCCCCCTCTTTGCATACTGCTGCACAAGAACAGTCCCCATGCTCTAAAAGTGCTCTGTGTGAATGGAAATGTCACCAAGAGTGAGCCAAGTGTTTCTAGTCTTACAGAATGCATGCAGGGGGACTGGGTTGCACGAGGACTCCCAGTGTGTCCACACAGCCTCTCCTTCTGCACATGCTCGGTTAGTCAAGATATCGGTCCTTGTCACCACAAGTCTGCACCACTTGTCTGTATTTGTCCTTGGTGGCCTGTCCTTTCTTCTATTTCTTATATGTGTCCTTAATCCCAAACTGGGATTGTTTTCAGTTCATCACTGAGCTTTTTGTGAAGCCCCATTTGCTTTTTTAGGTACTTCCCATTGTCCTTTCTCATTGTAATTTTTTGTGATGGTGACTTCAGTAACTGGCTCAGGAATTCCCACCCATCCTAGGCTTCTTTCCCTATTAGTTTAATTTAGCTACAGAATCCTGCTGCATCCTGTACCATTTCCGATTGCAGGTGGGAGGATCACATGTTTGAATGCTGCCACATGCAAACAGCTGCCTGTAGCAGGAAAACTACTGTTTAAGTGCTCTCAGTTTTGCTGCATGGCTGGTGAACATACCAAGTAGTGTGCATGACTGGCTTTTCTAATATGATCTGGAAACATAAGAACATAAGAGCCAGTGTGGTGGAGTGGTTAGAGTGTTGGACAAGGATCGGGGAGACCTGAGTTCAAATCCCCATTCAGCCACGGAACTCACATTTCTCATTTGTCTCGGGTGACATTATCAGGGGCGTAAGTTCCCTTGGGCAAGGGGAGACAAATGTCTCTAGGCCTACATGGCCTGGAGGGCCCCCAAGGCCCCTTAGCCAGTCCCTCTTGCATTGCCTGCTGGCCTCCTCTCCTGCTAGCCCTCCTGCTCTGGCAGGGGGAGTGAAGCAGCCTGCAAGCTGCTACAGCCCCTTAAGTCTCCACTCTCAGCTGTTCGGCGGTTGGGCGGGGCTTCAAGAGAGGCCTCCGTGCAGGCCTCCCTGAAGCCCAGACTCTAGTGCCAGCAGGCAGCAAGGAAGGGAGGGAGGGGGAGGGGGGGAGGGAGGGGGAGGGAGGGAGGGAGGGAGGGTGGACAGCGCTGGCTGCCCCTGCCCACCACTGCTCTGCCTAGCTTTTGACTCTTCAGGCTTAGTAATGGAGGTAGGATGTGATTTCCTTTTTATGGTTATTCCACCCCTTGGATATTTAGGGATTGCTTGCCATAGACCTTTATGGGGTGGGGGTGGGGGTATAGGGCAGATTGAAATGACTCTGAATATTTAATTCAGAGATTGAGGAATTTGCTAGTTTTAAATATTATTTTAAATTTTAAAAAAACTATTTTTTAAAAAGTAGTTCCACCCCAATATAGAAGAATCTGCCCTCTGCCTTCTTAAAAAAACAACAACCCCATTTCAGCCCCAGCCTTTAGATCACCCAGAATGACTGGGCATAGGGCTTTGGTTTTGAGCAGAGAGGTGTGGGAGGAATATGTATGTTTAAATTGAAGTGGATTGGACAAATTGTTGGTTTTTGATATTTTTTAAATTAATAAACCATCAAAAATGCCCTATAAGTGGCTTGTTTTGTGACAAAGAATTACAAAGTCCTTGAGGTTTCAGTGAAATGTACTTCCAGCTAAATGTGGTTAGAGTTGCTGCCTGAGGCTGCAATTCTCCACACACTTACCTGGAAGCAAACTGTACTGAATTTGTTAGGATTTATGAGAAAACATACATAGGATCGCATTACATGGCTGTAAGTCTCCTTTGTTAATCAGCAGGAAGGGATGCATTTTAAAATCTCATCTCCAGGCCCACTCCAACCTTGCTACACCCCTGGACAGTATCCCACCAAGCACTTGGGTAGCTGCAGTCTAGCCAATCCTCTTAAGGACTCTTCTCTACATACAAGCCACCCTGGCATCTCCAACGTAGGGCTCTGGACTGGGACACAGATTGGAAGATTCCTAAGCTATGTGTGTAGTTCAGTCCTGCACATCACACCTGTGCCGGTTTCCTTGCAGATATTGCAGCGGAAGTCAAAATGTGGAACTGAAAGGCACTCATGAAACTATTTATTGGCCCTTCTGGTAATAATTTTTAAACCTTGTTTTAATATCTATTCTATTCTGTTTTTATTGTCGTGTATTTTAATTTGTAACTTTTAAATATTTTAAATTTTGTACACCGTGTAGAGATGTACATATCAGGCGATTTAGAAATATTTATTTATTTATTTATCTGATTTCTAAACCGCCCTTCCGGTATGTGAACGGCTCAGGGCGGTTCACACAGAGAAATAAAAAATAAACAAGATAAACAATATAATAGATAGATAGATAGATAGATAGATAGATAGATAGATAGATGAGAGCCAACGTGGTGTAGTGGTTAGAGTGCTGGACTAGGACCGGGGAGACCCGAATTCAAATCCCCATTCAACCATGAAACTAGCTGGGTGACTCCGGGCCAGACACTTCTCTCTCAGCCTAACCTACTTCACAGGATTGTTGTGAAAGAGAAACTCAAGTATGTAGTACACCACTCTGGGCTCCTTGAAGGAAGAGCGGGATATAAATGTAAAAAAATCATAATCACAATCTCAGAATCTCAGAATCACAGTTCTCACAATCTAAAAGGAAATGTAAGGTAACCAACAATAATCATTGGAAGGATGCTGTGCTGGAGTTGGATAGATAGATTCAATTGTTGCTAAATATAGGAGAATCACCACTTTAAAGGGTGCCTCTTTGCTTAGTTAGCAGAGGTAATTATTGTGGTAAAGAGACACAGGACACCAGAATACATCTAGTTTGACCTCCAGTGGGATGGAAACTCAGCTGCTGAAAACAAAATTGACATGTTGTACTATTTAAGGTGCCAAGAAGATTTTCTGGGAAAGGCAGCGATTCAAACTGACACAGCCTTTGTGTAGAAATGACAGAGGAAGTCTGAAGGTGTCTTTAATGCAAGTTGTTAATTAAGCTAACTAAAATGCAAATGAGATTCAGTCATCCAGCTCATGATGTTTTCCCAGGTAGCCCTCAATGCTCACCCTGGTTGCTTGTTTATCATATTGAGCTTGAAGATGCAAAAGACTCTCTGGATACTCAGAATTGCTTAGGTTGCCAACACTATCACTAGAGCTGTGTCAGAAGAATGTGGGCAAAGTGACACTCCATTTTTGCTCACTGTGATGTGGAACCTAACATGTATGGTAGTCATCCTTTTGTCTGTCAGGGCTCCTGTGCATTTAATAGCTGGTGAGATGCAGTGATGGAGAAAGCATCATATTTGTGGTGCAATAGAGAGTCAATGTGGTGCAGTGGCTAGAGTTCTGCACTTGTCTGTAGGAGACCCAAGTTTGCATCCCCACTCAGGTGTGAAGCTCACTGGGTAGGTCTTGAGTAAGTCACCTACTCTTGGCCAATTCTCAACAGAAGAAGGGTGGGGTTGAAGTGTAACAATCAAGTTCACTCTTGATAAGGTTGCAAGCTTCCAAGCAGGGGTGGCCCTTCCATAAGGCTAAGTGAGGTGCCTCAGGCAGCAGATTATTAGGGTGTCAGAAAGGTGGCAAGAAGCCCTCCTGTTCCACAAAAAAAGGGTTGCTTTTTTAAAACCATGAAAAGGGGAAAGAGACGGAAGAGGGTGTGCATAAGGTGGGTAGCAGTTGGTGCCCTGCCTCAGGTGCATACAGGTCTTGAGCCGTTACTGCTCTCAAGAGTCAAATTCTGATATCTGGAAGGGCCCCCATGGATGATGCCTATGCAACCAGTGGTAGAGCTCAGTGGTAAAGGAATGGAGCTCAAAAAAGAAGTGTCAGAGCCTCACAGTAAACACGGCTCATTTTAGGTGTACTGCACTAGCAATGAATTCAGTCCTGGTTCCTGAGACTGGGCCGGAGCCTGAAAGTACCCCAGAGTCCCCAAAACAGCACCCTCAGAGCCGGAGGGCCCCTTTAGCGGCACACTCAGAACCTGAGCCCCCTGAGGAGCTGGTGTCTCCCACATTGTTGCACTCCCTGATATCTGCTGGACCACAGATGGGCATGCAGGTGACCCACACTGCTGCATCCCTACTGGGTGGCTGGGTTCTGCGTACTGAGCCAATGGGCCAGCTGACCTACTTGCCACCACTCCTTCCACCCTAGAAGCCTCATTAACTTCCAGTTGGCAAAGCCCATGTGGCTCAAGTTGAAATGCAAGTGGTGGTGACCTCTTATCACCACCATAGCAGCTTCATTAGCTGCTGCTTGAAGCCACTACATTTCTGAAATTTGTTGTGTGTCTGGTGTATGCTTAGAATGCTTCCAGGGCCTCATTTTCTCAAAGTGTGCCTGCATGCCCAATGAATGCATGCATGAATCAAACAAATACATAAGTGAACAAGGGAAAACCAGGAGGAAGTGGAAAAAACAGCCATATTTCCCCAATAAAAAGATTTCCCCAGATTTCCCCATTAAAAAGATTTCCCCAGATTTCCCCATTAAAAAGATTATCACAGAAATGAACCCTCACATGCCTCTAAAGCAGGAAAACCATCCAGGCTCCTGAAGTCTGATAGACTGGTGCATTGGCACCGGTGGCCAGCTGGTGTTCAACAGGTTCAGAGATTCGGAGGCAATAAGCTCACACCAGTGTAAATGCCAAAATAATTTTTGTTAGATAGAACTAAATAAAACCTAAGGAGGATTACAGAATAAAAGATATACCATACATCCCTTTGATTTGTCAGGAATCCTGAATGACAAAGGATGACCCCGACACCTGCTGGCTGCATAGCACCTTCTGATATCTTGGTCTACGCTGAGGTTCAAATTCCTGGGGAGCTCTGCTGTCTTTCTTATACTTTTACAAGACTCATAAGCAACCCATGAAGATGGTCTGTTCGCACATCTTATCAGTGTTTGGGAGAGACTCAAACACTTAAACAACTGCCAAGGACTCATTAACACCCCCTGAAGATGGTCTGATGGGTTCATCTTATCAGTTGTTTGGGTGAGACGCAACTACTTGACCAACTGCCCAGGGCATTCTAATTAAGATATCATCCTTGGCTGCACATCTTCCCATCCTCCCTATCTCAGGCAGATGCACTCTTACCCCTGGATTTTGGGGCTGAAGTCCAGGGCCTCCCCATTCCCTGGGGTCCCCCAAATCCTCTTTAGTCTGCCCTGGGTGGTGTGGTATGTGCCCTCAAGAACCTCTGTTAAAAAATGATGCTTAACTTGCAGTGTTGGGGGGGGGGGCTCCAAAGGCCTTTAGGTCCAGGCTCAAAAATGACCTAGGTGCACCTCTGATCTCAGGTAGGTGATTAGAGAGTATGTTTTAAAGTAAACCTTATCTTTGCCTTGCTATACTAATTGGCACAAAGATATAAAAACCATACTTTTACAGGGATGCAGGTGGTTACATGGTCTTCAGTGAAAAACAGGATTACAAGGTTACACAAGTTTATACTGAAATCCTTTACAGGTATGAGTATAAGAAATCTATAAAATCCTACATGTGCAAAGGGAAAAAGGGGACCACACTACACCACTAAACCTGCTCGCCATATCTTCCGAAATGCCGCTACAACTGGCAACCCTATTGTTAAAGGCCAGAATAATGTGGCAATATCTCCACCCATATAGGCACACAGCTCCTATTGCTAACTAGGGAAGTAGGCTCTTCAGGACTGCACAAAGTTGTCTTTTTTCTCCCTATGGTTGTCAATAAGGAAGCTCTGTGTCTTTGTGTCTGCCATGCCTTGCTGAATTATAATCATCATGTAGAAGATAATTCTACGGAAATCAAGCAGACTTGCATCCAGAGAATGTATTTAGGATCATTGTGTAAGAGAAAGAGACAGCGGTAGAGAAAACACAGTTCATTGTTAATATTTAAATACCCTCATGTTGTTTCTAAATTAGCAGCAACTGAACAGGGAGAAAAGCGTCGCTTTGCCGAATTACTCAGGGGAAACATCTTTTTAAGGCACAGCAGTGATACAAAAAGAGCACAACTCTCCCCCCTCCAACCAGATGTTTGTTGTACACGGCAGACCTTCAACGCTTTCTGCTGTACAGCTGGGGTCGCAAACGTCGAAGGTTGTCAAGTACCTGGCAGTGGCAGGCTGCATCAATAGCTGGGATGTTGCATATGGGTAGGGCACTGCACTTCCTAGGAGAAATTAGATTTCATTATAAGGGAGAGGAAAGATGCACCTCAGCCATTGTGCCTGGGGATGATGTACTCCAACAATATCTGGGGACCTGAGTTTGACATGGAACTTATGACATGGAGACTCCATGGCAAGGCCCACGCATCAGGGAGTTGCTAGGTACCTAAAAGATCTGTGGCCTGGGTCCACAGGCCTTCGCTGGCCCACAGCCCCCTCATTTTGGTAATTAAACCTTTTCATGGTTCTTACGAAAATCCAACATTCATAGGGACATAGGAAGCTGCCTTATACCAAGTCAGACCCTTGATCCATTTAGGTCAGTATTGTCTACATAGACTGGCAGCAGCTTCTCCAAGGTTGCAGGCAGGAATCTCTCTCAGCCCTATCTTGAAAATGCCAGGGAGGGAACTTGGAACCTTCTGTATGCAAAGCAGATGCTCTATCCTTGAGGTATAGCCCCATCCCCACTCTCTTCTCCAGTTTTTGAAATGGCTAATCACCACCAATGCCTCCCTCAATGATAGGCAGTGTGGAGGACTGCGTCACCCAAGAATTGATCTGGGGCATGTGCCCAGGTGACTCCAGGTGGTCAATGCCCCTGCCATGCAAGCATTATTATTATTATTTCTTGTTTACACAGTCAGATAGGTTTTATTGACTGGTTTGTTTTATCCAGACATCGAGTCCTTCCCAAGGACCTGGTATGGCTGAATTTTATTATCAGTGTTCTTGCTGTTATTATTATAGATATGGTTGCAGAATATAGGCTGTTCCCAGTAAAGTTGCTTTTTGTAATTGGCTGATGGTGATTTCTGTGGCCCCTATGGTGTTTAGGTGCTCTTCAGGTTGTTTTGGAATTGCACCTAGGGTGCCAATTACCACTGGGATTATTTTGGTCTTCTTCTGCCACAGCCTTTCAATTTCAATTTGTAGATCTTTGTATTTTGTGATTTTTCTATTTCTTTTTCTTCTATTCTGCTATCCCCTGGTATTGCTATGTCGATTATTCTAACTTGTTTTTCTTTCTTTTTGACTACAGTTATATCTGGTGTATTGTGTGGCAGATGTTTGTCCGTTTGTAGTTGGAAGTCGCATAATATTTTTGCATCTTCATTTTCTACAACTTTTTCAATTTTATGGTCCCACAGTCTTTGGCTACAGGTAGCTTGTATTTTTTGCAGATGTTCCAGTATATCATCCCTGCTACCTTGTCATGCCTTTGTTTGTAGTCAGTCTGTGCGATCTTTTTACAACAGCTGATTAGGTGGTCCATGGTTTCATCTGCTTCTTTACAAAGGCGGCACTTGCTGTTTGTGGTTGATTTTTCGACTGTTGCTCTTATTGCATTTGTTCTTAGTGCCTGTTCTTGTGCAGCCAGTATTAAACCCTCTGTTTCTTTCTTCGTTGCCATTCTTAAGCCATTGCCAGGTCTTGGTTTAAGGATGGCAACTTGAAGAAAGAAACTGAGGGTTTAATACTGAGGGTTTAATACCTTCTTCTTCTTCTTCTTCTTCTTCTTCTTCTTCTTCTTCTTCTTCTTCTTCTTCTTCTTCATAATTTGATTTCTATACTACCCTTCCAAAAATGGCTCAGGGTGGTTTATACAGAGAAATAACAAGCAAATAAGATAATAAGCATAAGCCATGGTTTTCGCTGTTTTTTGAGGGGCAAGAATTACACACATGTGTCTCCATGTGTACTTGTTCTCCATATGGAGCATCCACCCTAAATCATACATAGATGTGTAGTAAAATATGAGCATGCACACCTGCTTCTCCACTATAGGAACGGAATCATCATATAGTAAGCATATCATCTGGGCTACTATTAAACTGTATCCAAGCTAAAAAGGAGTATTTGAGCTGAAATGGCAGTCTTACCCTTTCACCTTGAATAATTTTTGGTAACTATTTTAATTAGAAGATAGATAAAATGAATAAGGACACATTGAATGGAAATAAAAATGATTAGAGGTATGGAAAGGCTTCCAGATATGGTGAGATTTTAAGATTATGGATATTTGCATAGTAGCAGAGATAAATTAGAGTTGAAAATGAGACGCGTATCAATGATGAATGGCAGATGGCTGGTAGAGTGCTATTTTTTAAAGCATTTTATACATTACAAGAACAAAGTGGCACAACAAGACCCACCCACCCCCTGAGGTTAAAACTGGCAGTCGGGAATTACTTTTTTTACATAATACAGAATTAACCTTTGGTAATCCCCGTTTTTTCTGATCCAAAGAGCTTCACAAGATTAATCATTTTAAACTTGCACGAAAGACAAAATCTTGCCTGGATAGCTTTTTTTCCTTCTTCATATTTTTGGACAGAAATCAAGCTAGTAACTGCTTCTGCTTAGTTGAGCAGAAGCTTCCCCATAAGCACGGCATGATTGTTCTTGCAATTGCCCAAATTTAAAAAATGGGATAATTAACCAAGGTGAATCTCTCTCTCTCTCTCTCTCTCTCTCTCTCTCTCTCTCTCTCTCTCTCTCTCTCTCTCTCACACACACACACACACACACACACACACACACACACACACACTCACAGAAAAAAAGAAAAGATACAATAGAACAGCTAGCGTAAACTAATCAAGTTTATTGTCCCTATATGCAGTGTTTCTGTGATTCCCTTTTAAAGTTACACCAGTGCAGTGGGAGGCAGGGCTTCAGCTTTTTTAATTTTTAAAGGTCTGCACTTGTATGGGTGGAACACATCATGTAGGTCTTTTCCACAGACTGACACCCAGTGTCACGTAATGCCAGAGGCAGACAAACCATGTACTTGAATGCATGGTTCTGGTATGTGTTATGTACATACAGTATGTGTTACGCCAGTCTTTAAGAAGACTGGCAGGCTGTTACCTAGTAGCAAAAGGATGCCTTTGTGGGTGTGGTTAGTAGTAGTCTTGTGAGTGTTCTTATACCTGCAAGTAGTAGGGATGTGCCCGGAACCATTCTGGAGGAGGCAGGGGTGTTCCCTTAAAGGTGGGAGAAGGTGCATTTACCCTTCCCACCACATTTCCTCCACTGGCGCTCCATTGTATCAAAGCCCCTCGGGGCAGCAGTGTACCTCCCTGACTAACCGTTGCTGTCCTTGCGTGCACGGCAGATGGGCACATGCGTGCATGTGATGGGTGCACGTGTGCCCGGTACTTCCGACCATTTCCAGCCGAGGATGGCAACGGGGCATCATGGAGGTATGCTGCTGAACACCCCTGCCTCCTCTGAAAGCCAAAATGGCCCCAGTGGCTGAAACGTTTTGGAGGCCTCTATAATGGCCTCCAAAACATTTCGGGCACATCCTTAGCAAGTAGTAGTTAGTGGCACAGCAGGGAAATGCTTTACTAACAAGCAGAAGGTTGCCGGTTCAAATCTCCGCTGGTACTATATCAGGCAGCAGCGATATAGGAAGATGCTGAAAGGCATCATCTCATACTGCACAGGAGGAGGCAATGCTAAACCCCTCCTGTATTCTACCAAAGAAAACCACAGGGCTCTGTGGGCACCAGGAGTCGAAATCAACTTGACCGCACACTTTAATTTAGTAGTATGTAGTGCCTTCATGTCTGTACTCGGTTTTTTAAAAAAAGAGATAATGAGGCTCTTCTCACAATCACTGAGAAGATCCATGAGGGGGTTAGAGGGGAGAGCGGGCTTAGCCCGCTCTCCCCGCAGGCAAGCAGGGCAGCAGCCCTGGGCAGCCGGATCGGCCACTCACATGACTGCCGGCTCCGTTACGGAGCCGGCAGGGGCTGGGGGGGATCGAGGGCTGCGCGGCCCCCGGAAGCTCCAGCATGCCCTGCATGAGCACACAGGGCATGCTGGAGAGATCCCAGTCGGTGGTGTCCTTGTGAGTAGCCATGGTGCAGAGGCACGCCAGAGCAACTCACGAGCAAAAAAACTGGGTTTGCAGAGTGCTCGCTTCGCAAACCTGGTTTAAGGGGAGTTTGGCGCGTTAACCGCCTGGAGGCCACCAGGCTCACCTGGGGTCACCCGGTGGTCCTCACGGTCAGGTGAAATCAGGCTAGGCTCCCCTAGTCTGATTTCGCCTGATTAATAGCCTCACTGTTTTAAGAATCCCTCTCTTTGGCTGATGCTGACCAGGGATAACAGAATATGCAGGGGTTCTACAAACAAAAGAATATTACAGTATGAAACAGAAGGGGGAAATATGCATGAGATGAAATGTAAGGACAATGCCAATTCTCAAATTATGTTAAATATTTGTATACATTGACTAGATGGCTTGTGATAACTGCAGGGGAAGCCATGATCTTAAATGCCCAGTACTGTAGAACTTCTTCAGTTGCAGCAGAACAAAGTACTCAAATGGCTGGCCCAAAAATAGAAGTCTAGGATTCTCAAGCAGAACAGACTACAATTCTGGCTAACTTGCCAAGGAATCTCCCCTTATCTCCTGCTTACACAAAAGCCAGTGCAGAATTGAACTAGCCCAGAAAGCTGCATATGGGGCCAAGAGGAGGACCCTACACCCTCCCCGTCCTCTTTAGTGCTGTTCATGTGTCTGTACATGGAATTTCCCCATGGGGTTGAAGGGCAAAGATGATGCAGCAGAACCAATTGCAGTGCAAGGATGCCAGTTATGCACTTGTATCAGGAAATGCCTAGACCTGGACCCTAGAGCAGGGCCCTCATGAGAGGAGGACCAGGACCGCACTGCTGGCCCTGACAGACACAGGGACCAAAGGGAGTCAGTAACATCTGAAGGGCAGCCCGAGGCCACCACCTCAGAAGGAGCCCCAGCTGGTGACCCTGCAAGATCAGGGACCTAATGCCCTCCATCTGGACCCTCACCCCCTGCACCATCACCCTCAGAATTTCAGGAGTTGAGACAGCAATGGGATTGTGCCAAAGCCCAGAATCAGGGATGCAGAAGCACTCACATGGCAGCCTGAAGCCTCACCTTGCTCAGGAGGAGACAGCATGCACAAACATGCACTCCGGATTAGGGCCCTGATTAGAAGGTGTAGGCAGCTGGGCCTACTATAAAACTGCTCATTCACTGCCTAATGGTTGCTGGTGCAAGTGCTCTGTAAGGACAGCTCTTTAGTTTCCTCCGGGCTCTGGACTGACCCAAGCCAGTTTTGCTTAGAGAACCTGCTCCTGCTGGTTGATGCTACAAGCAGCTTCTCTACCTTCTGGCAAGACAAGACAGGACAGGAGACAGAGCTAAACTGCTCTGAGCAGGCAGTAATGGGACAGAATGGGAACTTTATGCTCATTCTTATGCTCCATCCGAGACAGAGAAATGGGTTGCCAATGTGGACTGTTTCACAGAGTCAATTGAAACTAGGTTTAATGTGGGTATTCCCACGATCACTGGAAAGTGGGCTAAGGGAGCTTAGCCTATTTTCCAGTGGGTGTGGGAACCACCGGGCTCACAGGCGAGCTCGGTGCTCCCAAGATGGCTAGCCCGCCTAAACCATCCTCCCCTTAAATGAGGTTAACTGAGCAAGTGCTCCGTTAACCTCATTTCATTGTTCGTGTGCTGCCATGCTGCGTGGCGACACATGAGCAAACAGCCCCCCGGGCTCAGGGGTCTCTCCAGGATGCCCCGTGCACTTGTGCGGGGCATCCTGGAACTTCCAGGGGCTGTGTGGCCCCTGATCCCTGCGGCCCCTGATGCCTGCAGCCCCTGCTGGCTCCGTGATGGAGCCGGCAGTCGTGTGGGTGGCCGATGTCGCGTGAAGTGCCTCATTGTGTGAACCCATGCTAAGCTGGGAATCTCAGATTCATCTTGGGTCATAAACCATCTTGGCACGGGTTCACACAATTACACTAATGTTGGCAACCCACACTAAAGCTAAATTCAAACAGATGTGTGAACCAAGCCTGTATATCATGGGAATTAGGGCTTCTGGTTGCCCACTATATAGAGAGCATTTAAAAACAAGCTTCACAGTCATTTGCCAGGCTCCATAGTCATTTGAGTAGTTCAGTTACAAGTGTCTCTGAGCTTAACAAGTGAAGATTTGCATGGCGAGGTCTCTTCAAGGAACATCTGTTCTGGCATTTGATGATTCAAGGGAAAGCTTTTCTTCATCTAAAGTGTTAAGCTCTAGCCTTCCAAAGTATTCTTCTGGCACAGGCCCCAGTCACATCAATAGTGAATGTAAGGGGAGGAGGAATAGGCAG
Organism: Hemicordylus capensis; assembly: GCF_027244095.1. Lineage (NCBI taxonomy): Eukaryota > Metazoa > Chordata > Lepidosauria > Squamata > Cordylidae > Hemicordylus > Hemicordylus capensis. The sequence continues at coordinate 104,674,718 of NC_069662.1, forward strand.
GCAGCTTCAGCTTAAATGTATTTACTTGGAAGCAAGTCCCATTGATTTCAAGTGAACTTATTTCTCTGTTAATGTGCTTAGAAACACAGCTGGGGAGGTGCAGGAGGGAGATGTTGCTTAATCTATATATTATGCCAAGTGTTCTGAAATGAAGTTTCAACATAATTAATTGGCTTGACTCAGGATCAAATTAAACCTTCCTTTAAATGTTTGCATGAACCCTGAGCTTGGAATTCCCCCTCTCCTAATCTGGATCAGGCCTAGGTAGATTTTTCTGCTTAAAATCTGATTGAAGCTGCTATTTGTCCCTGAAATTGGTATTTTGGGATCTTGGAGTCCCACTGTGTTTTCTTCTCCCATGGCTATGTGTCTGGCTGTGAATTGGGAGGAACAAGTTCTAATCTTCCACTTTTTTTGTTTACATCTGACACTATTGTTGCTTGTCAGTCAAAAGGAGAGCTTTGTCTTGTAGATCAATTTGATATTTCTCTGTGAAAGGGCTCATTCTATCCTTTCTATCTCATTAGTTTCTCCTGCTGCACTACCATTTCTGTGAATTGATCAATCTGGGAGCATGTTATTCCCATCTCTGCATCACAGATGGACTGATGGACTAATTTTTTTTTAAATGTTTCTTTTCAATTCTGCTCCAAAGATTGAGAACTGCTTTGGGTTTTTTAAAAAAAAACAAAAGGGCAAAAGGACAGCGTACTATTGGATTCTTTTTAATAAGCCAGAATCAAGTCTGCAAACACTGAAGAAAATTACTGCTGGCTTATGTAAAAGCAGATAACAAAACCTGCAAATGGCTTGTCAAGGTTGATGAGAGAAACTTTTTGTTATGATAAGGGGTTATTCAATATATTCACTATGATATTCAGTTGAGGAAAAATGGAAGTTGAGAACATGCAATAAAATTGATGATCCCAGAGCCCCTCATACATTAGGGAAGAGATCTATATTTTATTTTAAGAATCACATTGTATCTTGCTAGAGCAGTAGGGGTTACCTTGGCGGCACTTTCATCTTGCTGCAGTATGTGAGCTATATGTATTTTGAGCGGTTTAATCCTCCTTTATTTAAATACAGGATCATAGATTGGGGGTTCTGAAATGCTTTCTTCTGCACTTAGGGGGAATAAAATCTGTTTTCTGTCCTCTGCACAATTGCTTTGCTGACATAGAGCGGAAGGAAGGACCGGTGCAGTGAAAGGAGTAGGCTAACGGCAATAACCGCTGCTAACTGGACAAAGGTAAGGTAAAGTGTGCCATCAAGTTGATTTTGACTCCTGGCACCCACAGAGCCCTGTGGTTTTCTTTGGTGGAATACAGGAGGGGTTTACCATTGCCTCCTCCCTCACAGTGTGAGATGATGCCTTTCAGCATCTTCCTGACTAACTGAACAAAAGGGGTACCTTTTTAAAGCGGTGATTCTCTTTATTGAGCAGGGGGAGAGCAACTGGCCCTATCTATCCCCAGCACAGCATCCCTCCAGTGGCTCTGGCTGGTGTCTATCTTATGTTTCTTTTTTAGATTGTGAGCCCTTTCAGGACAGGGAGCCATTTTATTATTTATTTATATGTAAACCGCTTTGGGAGCTTTTGTTGAAAAGCGGCATATAAATATCCATCGTATTCATATGCTCAACTAACAGTACCAGTGCACTGCATTTGTGATGACCTTTCCTTTCCCAAGAAGCCCGCCATGCTACGCAATATTGCTCCTGAAGTGAGATTGCACTACTTTAAGTATTTGTGCACTGTTGTGCAAGACCACCAGTGCTTCTGTAGGCACTTGCAGCAGTGCCAGCTGATCAGAAATGCCGCCAAAGATGCTGCATAACATGTGTGCCAATATTTTGTTAAAGGCAACATATTATATAAAGATCTACAACTTCTGAACCTGGCAAAAGTTTGGTACAAAAATGACCAAAAACAAAAAACAAAACCTCAACAACAACAACAACAATAAAAACCAGGAAGCACTGACCTGATACAATGCCAGTAAGAAAGACCCAGTCTTAAGATGCTCAGAAACTCAGGCCAGTTTCTTTATTAACATGCATAGATGTGCCCAACATGTTTTAGCTGTGTTTTTCTTCAGGGGCATCCAATATTCTTATAAGAGATCTCCATTTAAAAAGGGGACTGCTTCTTCACTCCAGTCTATGAAGAAAGCTTTCAGCTGAAACACTACGCATGGCACATCTACGCATGTTAATAAAGACGTTTTGTCTACATTTCTGAGCATCTTAAGACCGGGTCTTTCTTACTGGCAAAAGCTTGGTACAACAATGTTCTTAACAATTATTGAGTTGTTTTCAAGCATCAAGAAGTGAGCGAGGTTGGTGTATTCCACTGGGGAGAGAATGTTTGCCTTTGTTTCTACTACTTGCTACACTCATGACACTTCCAGTCAAGTCAGTAGCTGCTATTGGACAATTAAGCAGTTGCAATCCTTTCCAGCATTCTGTACCCTTCATTTCCTGCCCCCATGAGTTTTCTTGTGCACTGTGATGGCACTAACAACCCAGGCCGAACATGAAACACTATATGAAGTGATAGTTTATCACTTCACAAAGATCTCCCTGTGCTTGTCCAAAAACCATGAAAATGAACTGATAATTAATATCAGCATATAGAGCATATCCATTTAATAATACAGGCTAACCTCTGGGAAAATAAGCTTTTTGGTAATGTGTAACTTATAGCGAGCCAGTTACTTCAGATTTAGCTGGATTTTTTGCTTCTGTACCTTTTCCAGATATCAGTGGTTTATTGAGTCCAGACATGAAAGCATTCAAGGTATCTTGCTACTCCCTTGCTAACTGGGCAAAGAGGCCTCCTTTAAAGCGGTGCCTCTCTTGTATTTAACAGAGGAAGAACATCTATCCCTATATAGCCATAGGATCTCCCCAGTCAGTGGCTGTTGCTTGGTCTCCTTTGTTTTGTTTAACATTTCGAGTCTTTTGATACAGCGAACCATTTTCTCATTTCTTTTGCTATGTAAACCACTTAGAGCAGGAATTCCCAATTTGTGGTCCTCCAGACATTGCTGAACTACAACTCTCATCATCCTCAGCCACTGGGAATGGTGGGAGCTGTAGTTCAGCAAGATCTGGAGGACCACAGGTTTGGGTACCCCTGACTTAGACAACTGTTTTTGGTTGAAAAGTGGTATATGAGGATGAGGATGATGATGATGATATCTACAGCCAGTCTACTCCTAGGGTATAGGAGTGGACCAGCTGCCCCACCTTGAAACATTCTGAGATTGGTTGTCTAGCATTTAGCAACTATAAAACAAGGCTATACAAAAGAGAACAAAAGCAAATCATAGTAGGAAAAGGGATAAGCACCCACACCCCTCTGTTTTGATGACACTAAGGAGTATTCTCCAGCCATGGTTCTGATGCAATCTTGGAAAATAATGGGGCTTTGAAAAGATGTGAGGAGAGACTTCTGACTTCTGAAATGACTTTCTAGTTGACTGCTAGATGAAAAAATAGTTTGTTTCTGAATATGCAGTGTTATTTGAGGAAATCAAATTTGCTCACAGAGCCCACCTAATTTCAACAGTATACATGTTCTCAGGGCTTCGTTATGCAGATCAGAGAGTACATGAGGTGTGTTAAGTCTCCTCTTAATGTAGAGATAGAGAAATGAAGATTCTGCTGTTTGGGAAGATTCTGCTGTGGAAGACAGACCTTGTCCGCACACAATCTACTTTCTCTCCTCCACCCTTGCAATAATGTCGTGTCCCTCCGCCTGCCATCACCACAGCATTACTACATCCTCCTAACTGGGCAAAGAGATGCCCTTTTAAGCGGTGGCTCTTTTATATTTAGCTGAGTCATGCCCTCATCTCTTGCCTGTGGCCTTCTCAGAAACATCTTGTGGGACACTGTGTGAAACAGGATACTGGACTGGATGGGCCTTGGGCCTGATCCAGCAGGGCTGTTCTTATTGTCTTAACTGTCCCTGTTCAGCTCAGCTTAGCATCTCTCCAGTGGCTGTTGCTCTCTCTGTGTGGCTAATTCTTTCATTTATTTTCCTGTGTAAACTACTTTGGAAACTTTTTGTTAAAAGTGTTATATAGAAATTTTTGTTGTGTTTTAAGAATACTTGTGTTGCCGGTGTCTTCTATTTAAATATTGGACTTCTTATGTCATCCAAGAGAATGCATGCTTCCTGACTTGGCTTCCAATGGTGGCTGTTTGAAATTTACAACATGCACCAAGAGCTTGTATTATATTACGCAGAGTCTTATTTTGCCCCTAGTTGCCATGTATGATGGTAAGTCTTCCTAGAAGGAGAAACTGCTCCTTTTCAAACAATAGCAGATGTGTTGTTATCCCAGGGTATTTACACATGAACAGATTTGCAGGTAATTGGCATTCTTTTCAGGTTGGCAATCCCTGTTTCGATTACTGTTGGTCAGTGAGGACTAGCAGAAGTGGCACAGTAACCAGAATTGTTACTGCTAAAATAATAGTAGGGATAGCTCTAAACTATACCAAGTTGCTTCCTATTGTCCTTCCTGTCTGCTTTGATAAGAAACAATATCCAATGCCCTTCACGATGAGGAAATTTCCTGAAAGTCATCCCATTGAGCGTAAAAGGACAAGTTAAGGGTTGCCTAACTTGTCCTTTTAAGTTCAATGGGATGACTTTGAGTAATTTCCCTCATGTATTTGTCAGCAAATGTATAGAAGTACCTGCAGGATACAGTCACTTATAGGATTGTTTAGGTTCTTGTTTCTCTCCTGCCTGGCATAACTTGCTTGTGCTCATTCAGATTTGGAATGTCATTGTGAGAAACAGCTATTTCCCCACTTGCTGTAAAAACTGCTATTTTATAAAGAATAAAATCTTGCAAGCACTAGAATTGAAATAAATTGTAGTTTCCTAAATGCCACATAGTGAAAGAACAGCAGATCTTTCAAATGTTTGCGTTTCCTAGCTTTTATAGGTCATATTAGCACAGTTCAACAATTTCCAAACTGCATAATGGGCGCAAAACAGATTTTAATCTACACTTTTTCTTCCTCCCTTTAGCACCTTTTAAAGGAACAAGATGGGTTGCTGCAAAGATAGCTTCTGCTGTCTTTCAGTATTTAATTTCCCATGAGCCCCCTTTACAGCATTGTAAGTAATGGTGGAATACAGTACTCTTTGCTTCTCAGACAGAAGAAATATCAATCCCCTTTATAGTTCCTTCCAGTCTTCTTGGTTCAAGTTTATTGGGGCTACCAATACCCAACAAAGTTTTTGTTCCCTGTTTTCCTTTACTGTGGTACAGAATGCCATAAACTACAGTTTCCCTCACTTGTTCTAAAGCAAGAAGTTGCTCTCTTGCCTACACCATCTGACAGTTCTCATAATTAACATTTTTCCTTCTGTTAATTTACTGTTTCCACATGGCTGTAGAGCTATTTGTGTGCAATAATAGTTTGCAAGAAAGTAGAACTTAACTTTTAATTTGTGCTCTACTATGTTTGTTAATACAGTATTACTCACTCACTATAATATTGGTTCCTTCCAGATTTGGAATTATTATTGTCCTGTTGGTTGTCTGCTGGATTAAAGCTTTTTAATTATTGTTTGAGGAAGGAAGGTAATTGCTTTGTGTGTGTAAAAGTCATACATTTATAGTTCCATTTTGTGGCCTCTGTGCAGTTTTACATATGCAGGCCATCTACTTATAAGCATTTGTCTGCCCCATGAGGGAGAAATGAGACATTAAGTGTCATCTAGGCACACCTACCTTTGTTGTGATGTCATTATACTGAACATTTCTCTGCCTCTGAGCCACAGTTTTTGGCTGTGCCTGATGGAGGTTTTCCAGATGGGGTCTTTACTGTGGGAGAAGCAATGTAAGTTAGGACAAAATCTGGGCTGTTCAGATTGCTGCTTTTTATTACAGTTGATTACAGTTTGCTGCAGGTTTTCAAACCTTGAATTGTTCATACGGCAGGCTTCTCCCCACCAGGCGTGTAGCTATAATTGAGCAGGTGGGTTCAAAGAACTTGGGGCCCCCAGCTCCTGAGGGCCCCCACCAGCTCCACCCCTCCATATTTGCTTCATTATGTCCCTCATTCTGAGGGGCCACCAGGGAGAGGGCAAACACAAGCCCTCTCTTCCCTAGCTATGCCACTGCACCCCACCTATTTCTGGCCAATATAGTTGTAGAGAAGCTGGAGGCTCCTCACCTCTTGCTCCTTATTGGTGTATTCTCCTGTGCCCAGGTAGGCAAGGAGTGAGTGTGCACACGTGTGATTTCTTGTTATTTGTTGAAATATTTTTTCTCTTGGTGCTCTTGTGCAAGTACATCTGCACGGTAGCACAATCCAATGTTCCTTATCCCACCTACTGTCATTAAGCACTGCTTCAGCTTTGGGACTCTTACTGGGAGGGCTGGGAAGCCTAGGCACCAGCTTCTGCACATGTGTACTTCTCAGGGATTTCCCCACTTCTGTTTGTTTTTAAATTATTTTTTCAATGCTCTTGCACACCCCTGCTGTTGCATGAGAAGGAAAACAAGTCAGACATCCTTTTGAAGTAGCACAGCTGCATAAGAGCACCTTGTCAAAACAAAAAACCCCACAGCTATCTATGGGGGGGAAGAGAAAAACAAATCCAGAGCATGCTAATGGCTGGGCAGAGAGCTCTGAAATTGGGCACACAGGTAGTGGAGGCTGGCAAGACTCTTTGTATTTAATTTCAAGTCAATAGGTCAATCCATTGAGTAATGATTTTTTAAGATTAAGCCAAAATAACACGAACAGAGAACCGTGGCAAAAAACCCTCTATGTTTCCAAGAATCATTATTATTATTTTTAAAATAAACAGATCTACTTGAAATTAAATATGCAGAGCCCTGCCATCCTTCACTATGTGTTGTTTGCCAAATTTCAGAGCATTCTGTCCAGCCATTACTGCATTCTGATTTTTTCCTCTTTTTTCCATAGATGGCAGTATTTTTTTCATTGGACAAGGTGCTCTGGCACAACTGTGCTACTTCAAAAGGATTTCTGACTTGTTTTCATCTTTTTGCAATAGCGGGGGGGGTGTGTGTGTGTGTGTATGTGTGCAAGAGCAGCTTGCCAAACTGTGGCGCAAGGGGGGAGAGAGAAGATCAGAGAACAGTTCTTGTAGCTGTGATGGAGGGGAAAATTACTAGAACCATAGAAAGCAGCTATATATGCCATTTTGTATTTCTGCAGCTGATTTTCTGCTGATTTTCTGATAATTTTAATGATTTTTAAACAATATTTCCAGAATATATCCATTCTGATATAGGCTTCTGAGTACAGTGCAAGTGTGAAAGCTACTACTACTACAATAAATATTTATATACCGCTTTTCAACAAAAGTTTCCAAAGCTGTTTCCATAGAGAAATAATTAATAAGATGGATCCCTGTCCCCAAAGGGCTCACAATCTAAAAAGAAAAATAAGATAGACACCAGCAACAGTCACTGGAGGTACTGTGCTGGGGGGCGGATAAGGCCACTTGCTCTCCCCCTGCTCAATAAAGAGAATCACCATTTAAAAAAGGTGCCTCTTTTGGGAACGCTGCTATGGATTTTCGATTTGCCAGTGTGGTGTGCCTGTCCATTGTTTTTGTGAACCACTGGCAGTGCGCACAAGTACTGGGGTGGGGTGGGGGCAATTGTTGTATTGACCAGAAGTTGACTGCAGGGCACCGGAAACAAGTCTGACCAGTTAGGAACTGAGGAGTGGCAGGTGGAGCCAACACTCCCCAAAGTCACTCTCAGGCATCCATGGGGTCTCTCTCCAGATGGTGCAGCAAAAATGCCGGAGTATCCCGTACTGCCATTTTCAATACTCTCCCGAAGTGCAATGTCTTAAACATGCTTATAAATGTCTTAAACATGCTTATAAATAAGGACCAATCATCATGAAAAAGGCCATTGACTGTATGAACAACACTTTGCTGTTACCATATTGAAGTCACCCTAAATCCCTCACTTGTATGAACTCCCCCCCCCCGCAACCTGTGTGTAGTGAAGCTGGAGTAAATTGCCACTTGGGACGTAGTTGGGAATTATCAGCGTGATACTGTTGCAATATGAGTTAGTGCGGAGATTGGAGAGAATTCGACACAGGGCTGCTGTATTTGGCAATAGACTCATGTCAAACGATGTCTAGTTTTATTCTGCATCCTAAAGGCTTACCATCTTTGTAAAGAAAGTAGGCCTCTTCAATGGATGTATTGCCTACGTGGATTCCATTGCTATTCTGGCCTTGATCAGTATATGTAGCACTATGGAAGCGTGACCAAAGGTAGAGGACACTGCTTCTTTACTGTCAATAGTTGCACACAACAGTGAATTTCAGCAGGTATAAGCAGTGGTGTAGGAAGGTTGGTGTTGCCGCTCTATCACTTCTGTTTCACAGCGGGGGCAGCCCCTGTTCAATCAATCAGTTAATCAATCTTTATTGATATGTTCACAGACCAGCAGAGGCAGCCCCTATTGCTGCTACTGCCTTTGCCCTCTTGCTGCCTACCTGTTAGGGAGGGCGACGGGTGGTGCTTCTGTGTAATGTTTCAGGACCAGCCACAACCCTTGCACTGGCATCAGCATGCATGTTGATGCCAGTGGTGTGGCCAGCATTCTAGTAGGACCATGCCACACGTTGCCTGAAATTTTTGCTGGCTGGCTGTGTGTCCGGGGGGCGGGGAGGGGGGGACAATCTGGAGGCCTGGAGGTCCAAGGACACCCCCCCCCCCATGGTGGCTATGTCACTGGGTAAAATCACTATTCTTGCCTCTGCATAAACACTTTATTTGCCCAAATGCCCTTTTTGTCATAGTGCTTTTTTGGTAGTTGTGCTGAATAATATTTAGTTGTATAGTGGTGTTCCTCCCACTTCAGTGTGCAAATCACCTCACTTGCACTTTTACAACAGCCCTATTATATATTGCAGCTGGGGAGCTGTATTATATATTGTATTATATATTGCAGCTGGAGAGCTGAGGCTGGGAGGAAGTGGCAAGAGTTCATGGCATGATGGCAGAGGTAAGATCTGAACCCAGGGAGTCTGATTCGCAGCTCAGTCTCTTGGCCACCACACTTCACAAGTTCAACTATTGAACTTCCTGCTTAAGGAGGACTGTCCTCACCCCTTCTCTGTTGGCCTTCCATTGTCAGTTAAAGGCCTTCCTCTTTAGACAAGCTTTTGTCCTGTAGAATTTTCTCTCTACTCAGGTGGGTTTTCAAATTTATTCACTACTATTCTCTCTCTCTCTCTCTCTCTCTCTCTCTCTCTCTCTCTCTCTCTCTCATACATTTTGTAATGTTTTCCTTTGGTAGTTTTTGCTTTTTTGGTGGTCTTGATGGATGATGTGAGCCATCTTAAACATTTGTCCACAGGAAGGCACTATGTAATTCACTTTAAGAAGCATATTAAAAAACAGGTGTATTGCCCATGCTTTAGGCTTGGTGCAATATAAGGGGGCATACCATCAAATACAGGGCCTTTGTGACTACCATTAAACTCATGAGATCTTGGTACAGCTGCTTTAATTCTTATATTCAGCATTCTCCCTGAAGTCAGTGGTTTACCTTTCCCCCCCTAGATTACTCCAAAATAGGTGGCTTACAGTGTGGGAAGCATCTTTTTAAAGCCTACTCCTAAATTATGAGTTATGTTGAAGCTCTGATATATCCAGATAAAAGGATCCCCAAAAGTTAAAAGTATATTCACTTTTTAAAGATCATATAAACTTTTAACTATTGGGATGCAGTCTATTAACTTTTATCCTTTGAAATGCTAATTTTAAAAAATATTTCATAATGGAAGCACTGATGTTAAAGAAACCCCCAAACACCCAACCCTGAAATTTTCAGGTTTTATATTCATCCTTGAGGATTCTAAAAGAATTTCAGAGGAACCATAAAAAATGTATGGTGCTTTAAAAATAAGTGACTAATCTAGCAGTACAGGTGGACCTCGTTATCTGTGGGGGTGGGGTTACTTTCCCACTGATTTCCACAGGTAATGAAACAGTGGATAACACGGCACTGAGTGAATGGGAACTGGTGGCGGGTGGGGGGTTAGGTTCCTGGAGACTAAAAAACTGTGGGAAATGGCAGAAATAAGAGCAATAAAATGCCATACCATGCTTCTCAGGACTCCAGGTGTCTAATATTTTAAATATTTTTTAAATAAATAATTAGTGATGCCCAACCACCACCCCAATTTTAGGGATTTCCTGCAAATAATAGCGGTGATTTATTTATTTTTAACAGAAGAGCCACAAAATTCTCCTTTAAACAAAATGGTGGTTGGAAATTACCTTGGAGGTAATTTCTGGGCACCCCAACACCACAGATATGCAGAAATTAACATTCCCACCTTGTATATTGAGATCAGGTGTCAGGGCTGTCCCTAGGGGGGTGGAGGTGAATTGGGGGTGCGGGGCTGGGGGCAAATCAGCATGTGTGAGGCCCCCTTAACATTTCAAATAAATAAATAAATCTATATTTTATGTAAAACCAAGAAACAAACACACACAGTTTAACATAGCAGAGATGCACCTAGGTGCATTTACCAAACTCTCTCTGATACGCTCCTTTCCTTTTCACCCCCCACCCTACACATATTCCCTCTGATGCACTCTTTTGCTTCGCACCCCACACATATCGCTCTACCTACCTACATTCACTCCCTCCCTCTGATGCACCCCTTTACTTTCCACCGCACACACCTCCCTCTACATACACACACTCCCTCTTATGCACTCCTTCCCTTCCCACCCCTTTCCTTCTCACACCACACACCTCCCTCTAGTCTACAAACACACACCTACAGTACACACACACACACACACACACACACACAAACACACACACAGTCTTGTCCCCTCTCCAGTTTGCTTCTCTGCTTTGTGCTTCGCTATCCCAGGCAGGTGGGAGAGGCAGGCACAGAAGCCCTGGAAGTTCATTCTGAGCCTTCTAGTGCCAGATGGCCTGCACCCCAGACCCCTTTAAGAAGACAGACAGACAGGGTCTATCTAAGTGTCCATTAGGGGCCGCTTGCAGGAGGGACAGCTTTGCTGCTCTGGCCAGAACCCTTTACTCACCCACCACTTGCTATTGCACCCAGCCTTGTGCAGAGGCAACAACTTTTGCAGGGCACTTTTCATTCATTCATTCATTCATTCATTCATTCAGTTTCTATACCGCCCTTCCAAAAATGGCTCAGGGCGGTTTACACAGAGAAATAACAAAAAAACAAACAAGATGGAACCCTGTCCCCAAAGGGCTCACAATCTAAAAAGAAACATCAGATAGACACCAGCAACAGTCACTGGAGGTACTATGCTGGGGGTGGATAGGGCCAGTTACTCTCCTCCTGCTTAATAAAGAGAACCACCACGTTAAAAGGTGCCCCTTTGCCAAGTTAGCAGGGGTTTCTCAGCCCCTGAGAGTCAACTCATCTGTGACCAGATGCCAGACTCTTGGAGATCCGCCTCCTACGAGAAGTAAATAGGTTGACAGATCTCAGCTCAGGGGAGATGCCCAATGTGGGGGGCGACTGCTGGGATCAGGAGTGAATTGGGCATGTGGGGAGAGTCCCACCTTCATCTCTTGCAGGCAGGAGCATATCTAGGGCAGAGGGGGCCTGTGTTCACCTCTCTCTCTGGAGGCCCCTCGGAGTGAGGGAGAAGTGGGGAGGCGTGGAGCTGGAGGGCCCACAGGAGCTGGGGGGCCAGGTTCTTTGAACCCCTTCGCTCATGTATAGCTACGCCCCTGCTTGCAGGCTCTTGCCTGCTGTGACCCCCCCCCATCTTTGAGGTGTGGTGAAGTGATCCTTACTTGCTAGGCAGGCCGAGTCTCCAATGGTCCTTTTTCTGCTATGCAAGAGGCCCACTCCCTCCCCCTCCCCCCAGCCAGCACACATCCAGGAGCTAAGGAGGGCGCATGGCTCGAGGCTGCTATCTGCTCGCTCAGCCACTGCTGGTGTGCTGTACTGAGCGCTGCTGATCCTCCCCACACAAGCACACATGTCGGCTGGTTGCTGTGCTGCTTGGAGCCAAGGCCGGCACATGGCGTGAGGCTGCTGGGCCGAGAGTGAGCAGGTGCTCGCCGCTTGCGGCGGTGGCGCTGCTGCCAGCGAGGGGCTTATCCAAGCGCTGGTCCGGGGGCGATTGCACTGGTCACCCCGCCCTAAGGACGGGTCAGTCGGGTGTCAATGGCCTGACCATGGATGCGCGGAACCATGGATGTCGGAAGCCATGTATAACGAGCTTTGCCTGTATTTTAACAATTAACATGAGGCATTTCTTTCAAGCACAGAGATATAAGCATGTAATATTGGGGTTTGAACTGTTTGAATTAAAGGAATTTAATTGCATATTTGTGACAATTCCATGCAAGTTACCTTGATACAGAGGTGTGTTTTAGTTATTATTCCAACTGTGTGGGAGTTACTTATCATGAACAGCTTCTGCATGGATGGAGAACAGTGTTCTCTCTAATTTTTTCTGTCTGTGTGCGGAATGAATTTTGTTCTGAGCAGCAGTATCAAGATAGTATGTGTGCACGTGTGTTCAGAATGCGGCCTTCATGATTCAACCTGAGCGGGTTCTAAAATTAACTGAGTGGACATCAAAAAATGTGTGAGCACGCGAACATGCGCACGCCTTCGAGGGTACACTGATTATTATTATTATTTATTCGATTTCTAAACCGCCTTTCCAAAAATGGCTCAGGGTGGTTAACACAGAGAAATAATAAATAAATAAGATGGATCCCTGTCCCCAAAAATCTCACAATCTAAATGTTCTCCACTGATGGAGAACATTTAAATGGCTTAACTATGTGGGTGGGGACTGATGGCATGCAGTTTCCCCATAGAATGGGCACTGCGCTGGAAGCAAAACGCCCACTCAGTGAATGTGTGAGGGGAGAATGGGATTGTGCCCACTAGTCAAACTCACCAATGTGCTCACTTCCTGCAGTCCTTAGTGGCCATGCATTTACCATCTGTATGAAACGTGTTGCGCTGCATTCAGGGTTTCAAATTATGTGGATAAGCCTTCCAATGAGTGATCTCATTTGTTCATCCAACACAGTGTGCTCTCGCTCTCTCCCCTATAAGAACTAGTGTGATTCTGTGGGACAGGTCCATGGAAATTGCTCTGCTCGTGTGGTGGAATCATTTAAATAGTCATCCAGCCACAAGGGAGCTGCTCAGAGATTAGCGATTCCATGCCACTGAGAGAATGGCTAAAGGGTACAAGAGTAGTAAACAAATGTGGTTTTCCAGAATTAGTGTAGTGAGTGCCAGAAGGCAAAGTTGAAAATAGGCTTCATTGAATGTCCAAGTTTTTAAGCCTTCCATTATCCTGAGTGAAAACTCTTGACATTCTTCCACATTCAGGTCCAATCCAGAGTACTGTCCAACCACCACCGCCCAGGGGCGTAGCTAGGGGAGAAGGGGCCTATGTTCATCTCTCTCCCTGGTGGCCCCTTGGTGTGAGGGAGATAATGAAGAAAATATGCAGGGGTGGAGCTGGGGGGCCCTCAGGAGCTTGGGGGAGCCCTCAGGAGCTGGGCCCCCCGAGTTCTTTGAACCCATCCACTCAATTATAGTTACACCCCTGCCACCCACCCACCCCCAGCTCCTCTTCCCCTTCTTCATGACTTTCTTTGGAATTTGGGGACATTGCAAAAGCAGTTTGTGAAGTGGGATATACTGTATGTGTCTTCTGTTTTTATTTTTGTTTTAAAAAATAAATATCAAAGGTGTATGAGAGTATTGTGAGTGCCATTATGTGTACCTAAGAATTGTCACATCCAGTGCTCCAAACTTTACACCTCACAATCGAATCTTAGCAATATTTACTTGAAAGGAAGTCAAAAGGTTCAATGTGTTCACTTCTCCCCCTCCCCCACCCTCAGAGCTTCAGGTGAAGGAGTTAAGGACAGGTAGAATGATGCTGGCAAGCTGTCTTTTTCTCAGGGCCCATCTCTGACCCTCTTCCTCTTTCTAAAATTTTAAATCCACCCCCTCACTTTTCCAGAATGTTCTTGTAGTCATGATGCCTTTTCCTTTCTGTGGGAAAGAGGAACAAGCACCATAGGATCTTTTGAAAGGACTTGGTAAAGAGGGCAAGGATCCTGCAATGGAGATCATTCACAAGGAGATACCTGTGATACTTTATAGAATATTTTACAAGTATTGAAGGAAAAACCATCAAGTGCCCCTAGGCGCTGCTAGGTACTACCCTTTTGCTACCAGACACCATTCTGAGTCTGAAGGTCAGGTTCTGTAGGTGGGAAGAACCACACATTATATAACAGCAAATATGCTCCTAAATCGTGTGTGCTGAGGCCATGCTGCAAATGCAGGCTTGGGGGGCATTTGTAGGGAAGAATTGGAAGTTGGGTGAATGGTACTTTTTCTTCATTGGCTGCTTCCCCCCCCCATTGCGGCCCCTCCCTCAGGCCAACTTTCCCCAACCAGGTTTATTTCTGTTCTGGGTGGGGGGAGCATCTTTGGAAGAGACAGGTTAGAAGCAGACTGGACTCTGTTGCCTGAAGTATCTGCCAGGCCTACTTAAAAGCACTCTTGGGGGTGTGGCAAAAAATGGCCATCATTGGGAAAGGGGATGAAGTTGTTCTCCTGGAAATCGGCATCATTCTGCCATCATATCTTATTTTATAGCCAAAATGATTCCAGTTTTAGTGATTGACTTCTTTACATGTTATGCTTTTGCCTGGGGGAATTTTTTATCGCATAGTACATCTTCCCATTATTTTTTATTTTTACTTGCTCATGCAGATATTGCATTTCCATAGGTACAGTAATGTTACAATGTAAGTATTTTTGTCAACATGACCCTACTCTGCTTCTCTTCAGCACTTCTCTTCCCGGCCTCATGAGTCATCTATGTTAGAACATTATGCTAAATTAATCAGCCTTCTTGCCCCCCTGCTTGCTAAACCTTGCTCATCACCATGCAAGAGGCACAGGTTTTTTCCACGCCCCTGGTTCGACCAGGAGTGCCGAACAGCAAAAAAGGAGCTTATTTTAGCCTTTAAATCTTATGTCAAGGGTGTTTTTAGACCTGGACCCCTGGTCCTCTACTCAATGAAGCAATCTTATAAAAAGTTGCTGAAGTCAAAGAGACTACAACATACACAACTGAAGTGGTCTGAATTGATTGTTGCCGCTAATCTGAAAAACCAGTCTAGATTTTGGCGCCTGGTGACGACACCGCAGGTAAAATCCTCGGTGGTCTCCTCTCCCCTCATTCCTCATGAGGTTTGGGAGCGCCATTTCTACTCCTTATATAGGCGGGTCGATTCTTCAAACTATAGTTTGGATGTAGATATTTCTTCCCTCCCCAGCTGGCCCCCTGTAACTTGTGCAGAAACTGAAGAGCTGATAAAATCAGTCAAACCTGCTAAAGCCCTGGGCAGTGATTGTATTAATATTGAGATCATACGTCAAAACCTGGATTGGTGGGTGCCTGTCCTGGCCTCCCTGTTCACATACATCGATAGAACTGCTAAAGTCCCCTCAGATTGGGGTGTAGCGATAATAGTTCCTATCTATTAAAAAGGGTGTCGAACTGATCCATCAAACTATCGACCTATAAGTTTATTAAGTATTATTTCAAAATTATATGCCAGACACCTTTTGGCTAAGCTTACCGACTGGCTGGAAGCCCATAATGTTCTCGCCCCTGACCAGGCGGGTTTTTGCCAAGGGCGGTCCACTACGGAGCAAGCATTTATACTACAGCACTTAGTAGAGAAATACTCTCGTAAGCCAGGCTCTGCTCTGTACATGGCTTTTATAGACCTGAAAGCCGCTTTCGATTCGATCTCCAGAGAAAGACTATGGGCAAAGCTGCATGAGTTATCTTTGGATAAGCGCTTGTTAGTGCTGATTTACAAGCTTCATGAGAACACCCGCCTAAGAGTCCGCCTGAGCGCACAGGGCCAAGTCTCGGCTGAAATTCCCACTTCCAGAGGGGTAAGGCAGGGCTGTATTTTGGCCCCCATTCTATTTAATATATATATCAACTCTATTATTTCATCATGAGTGTCCCCTCGATCCACCCCCCCCAACTGGCCCATAAACATCTTGCCATTTTGCTGTATGCCGATGATATGGTCCTTATGTCCCTGACACTGGTAGGATTGAGACGGGCCCTTTCATTGCTCAGCTCCTACTGTGCTGAAGAGCTTATCGAAGTAAATAGCCCACCTAATTAGATCTTTTTATTTTACAAAGGGGGCTCTTTGTATTCCAGCTCTTAAACTATTTCTCGCCAAGGTCTGCCCTTTATTATTATATGGTGCTCAGTTGGGCCCTTTTGGCAATTTCGTCACACTGGAAGCTGTTCAAACATAGTTTATTAGATCTATATTGCAGCTTCCCAGATGCGTTCCTAATGTCGTCATTAGGCGCGAGGTGGGCCTTGGCTCCTTGGAAGCGGAGTATTGGAAATGCATTTTTGCATTTTGGTTAAAATTAGTCTTTTCTCAATCTGGACTTGCCCCCTTGGTATTAACTGACAATTTCGATTCTACCTGGAAGCGTCTTGTTAAAACAAAATCCCAATTTTACGGGTTTTCACTGGATATGCTTATTAGTTTGGGTTATGATTGTGCTAGGAAGTCTATTAAACAACGTATTTCTGACATTGATCTACAGTTAGAAGTTGCCAAAATCCCAAAAGGTGTTTACCTTGGAGATCAGCTTTTTAACACAAAACTCGCTGCATACTTAAATAATATTTCTTTTTCCAAGTTCAGGCGGGCGCTATCTTTAGCTCGATTAAATGCGCTCCCTACAGCGGTGCTCCAAGGGAGGTTTAATGGGGTTCCTGATGCATCCCGACTTTGCTCTTGTGGGTCAGGCGATATCGAGACTACTGAACATGCTATTTTACATTTTGACCTCTACAAGAATGATCGATCAACACTTATCTTGCCATATCTTGTGATGTTTCCTGGTTATCCAGATGAGTCTCTCTTAAAAATTTTATTGTCAAATTTTAATCATAAATATACCAACACAGTGGCTAAGTTTTGTTATATTTTATGCAAATTATGTTCTGTTGTGTGTGATAATGTTTCTGGTCAATGACCGAAATAAAGTATGTTCTGTTCTGTTCAGCACATGCCAATGATGCTGCTGCTATCATCTAAGCTTTTTATTGGTGAGTAGCCAGAATTTTCCCATGAAGACTCACTCGCCATTCATTCAATGCACAAAATTTCAGGGGCTGAGTCTGATCAAACGCCGATTTGCCTGTGACAGTTAAGCCTCATTCAGACGTTCACAAAATGCTCCCCATTCACACAGACCCTAAAGCGGGGAGGAAGCCTTGCCCTGGTGCTGTCACTCACCTGCTCCAGCTCCCCACTCACACTGTGGTTTGTCTGAAAACTGAAGTACCATAAGCATGATGGTCGGGCTGCAACCTCAGGCAATCCAGGCTGCCCCTCACAGAAGTGCTGGCCATCACGGTTATGGCACTTCCTTTTCAGACAAACTGTGCCTGTGCTGTAACTGTGAGCGGGCAGCTGGTGGGTGTGAGTGATGGGGGTGGGAGCAAGGTGGGAGTGACAGCCAGGATGGGACTTCCTCGCCCCTTTCAGTACTATAAGCATGTTGGGAGCATTTTTTGAGTGTCATTGAAACCATTGTGGTTTCAATCGGTCTCAATAAAATCCAGCTCCAGAATCTCTAGCAGACACATGGCGCATATGCTCTCCTTGCACACATTTCAACGGAGAGTGCTTTATGATAAATGAAAAGCCAGCTTTCAAATAGTGTTTAGATTTCACACTTGTGGGAGTGGGCAAATGAAAATAACCCTAAATGCCCTACACAAAAAGGTGGATTCCAGGGGGCATACTTAAACATATCAGACTTCAATTCTGCATGCAAGTTCCAAGCCTCACAAGGCTGTATTTAATTTTACATTATAAACTACTGCTAAGTACATTTTCTGCAGAGTATTGGAAGGGTTTAACTTTGAGGTTTACTCTTCATTAATGTACACAGGCACAGCACAGCTAAATCTACAGAAGTTATACTGTGTGTTTACCCGTGATGATTAGCTGACAAATATAATAAGTTGTTTCCAGATAGATAATATGCCTGATGGAAATCAAAATTCAATATACTTTTGTGCATGCACAATAAGACTGCCTTGCTATAAATATTTTTCAAGGAAAATAGCACTATGAGAAATGTAGAAACAATTGGAAATGTGCAAATAAGTGCAGAATTGGTATGAGTGGACCAACTTGCTTTTAACTCCCAGCTTTAAAAAAAGACTAAACTTTGACAGGCAGCAGTTATTAGGAAATGGAATCATTTCTCTGAGAACAATATGATATACTTTCAAGAAATATAAATTGAGAATACTTAACTGTAGAAGTAAAGTGGATTTGTAAAGGACATTTGGACACTTCTAATACCTGAATATAGGCAACATAAATTTATGGTTAAGCCTTGTAGCAATATTCTTAAATTATTATGAAGATAGAGGACTAAAAAAAAATGAACATTGCAGACAACAGAATCCATTCCTAAGTCGACTTTGATGTATAATTAAGTAGACACAGTAATATATTTTTCTTTGAAGGTTCTTCACATAGGTTATCTTGCACTGCAGCTGCCTAGAAAGGTTCTTGTCATGCTAAAAGCATGATTTTCAGGCTATTTGCAGATTTGAACCAGTCAGTTTACCAGGGAGGGATGGGTATATGTCAAGTATTCTCTCCCAAAATAGTTCACCAGTATTGCTCAGGAATACAAAATCAGAAAGGGCCAGGGCAGTACAAATGTTCACAAAAATGAACATCAGTTTTTTCTGAATGCAATTTGGCACCTCTAGGATTGGGAGGTTAATTACATATTCTACTCTTTTCAGCATCTGGCTTTATAGAGACTTCATATGCCATGATCATTTGTCTAATGAAAAGCAAAGTAAATGAGCGAACTTGCTTTGGATATGGACTCAGAATTATTATCAGCCAGTGGCAACTTTTCAGCACTTGTATACTTAAGGGCCTAGGCACTGAAACCTGAGAAATTTCCTAATTTTTCCCCAATGAGTTGTATCAATTTTAACATTTTAAATGGTTCACTGAGGTCCTAATGAAGATATCATTTAATATAGAAATGTAGCAGAATTGAAGGACACCATGAAGCAGGAGCTACTACACTTGGAACATCTTTATTGAAGCATCTGTTGGCACTTTCAGTTAGATGGTTCAACAACCCTTGAACTAATTCCAACCTGTGGTTTGTTTACACATTCAAGTGGTGAATCGGAGGACTGCACAGGTCTAAGAATGATTTCACATGTTACATTATGCATGTGATAAGTACAATTGCCATGTAGTAATCTGAACATATGGAACTGCTTTAATGAGTTATCATGTAATGGGTTACCATACATAATTAAGAGAGCTGTACCACTATGAAATATGCTTTACTTTGTTAATCTATATTTTAGCATATTATACTATTTAATTAAAATACAAATGTGCCCTTCAGTCACACAGTCCCACCAATTAAAATGTTCCTCCATATATTCAAATATGCTACCAACATTTAATCAGCAAAAGCTAAAGTCAATCAATCTATCAATTAACATGTGCAGCTATAACAATTAAACTGCAGATATAGCTAACTTTATATATAAATGTGCAGCTACAATATCTATCTATCTATCTATCTATCTATCTATCTATCTATCTATCTAACTGTCTGTCTGTCTGTCTGTCTGTCTGTCATAATTATAACATGTATGGCTAGAACATGTAATAATTACATGTCATGCAATAGTAATAGTAATAATGATAATAATAATTGAATATTGCATGACATGTAATTGCCCAACCATAGTAGCAAAAATAGACGAAGTTAAATATGTCACATATTAACTACAATTCATACTGGATTCTGAGCTTATGCCTGTTCCATTAACAGAAGTCTTGGACCCTTAACAGATTCATTTATGGCTTGGAAGATTGGAATCTATATAATATTACCCTTAGCCAGCATGTGTGCCCAGGCTTTTTCCTGGAGGAACTCTCACAACACGCTGCAAGAGTTCCCGGCATTACCTGGTCATGGCATTGGAGGCAACGCAGCAGAACGTGGAAGGGAGGGCAGGCGAGACTGGGGCAGAAGGTGGGAGGGAGGGCAGGAGAGACTGGGGCAGAAGGTGGGGGGGCAGGAGAGACTGGGGCAGAAGGTGGGAGGGGGGGCAGGAGAGACTGGGGCAGAAGGTGGGGGGGCAGGAGAGACTGGGGCAGAAGGTGGGAGGGAGGGCAGGAGAGACTGGGGCAGAAGGTGGGAGGGGGGCAGGAGAGACTGGGGCAGAAGGTGGGAGGGAGGGCAGGAGAGACTGGGGCAGAAGGTGGGAGGGAGGGCAGGAGAGACTGGGGCAGAAGGTGGGAGGGAGGGCAGGAGAGACTGGGGCAGAAGGTGGGAGGGAAGGCAGGAGAGACTGGGGCAGAAGGTGGGAGGGAGGGCAGGAGAGACTGGGGCAGAAGGTGGGAGGGAGGGCAGGAGAGACTGGGGCAGAAGGTGGGGGAGGGCAGGAGAGACTGGGGCAGAAGATGGGGGAGGGGGAACCACCAGCCCCAAAGAGTGCACAGATGCTCTGTGTGGGTTCAGCTAGTACTTACTATTTCTTAAAACATACATTAAGGTGCCAGTGTTATTTATTCCTGCTTAAGAAGCATTATGTACAAACTGAGGCCATCGTCGGAGCCAGATTGGCTCCTGTCTGTCTTTTTATCAGATCTGGCTCCTGGTAAGAGAAAGGTTTAGGAGCTGGCAAGAAGGGGTGTGGTGAAATAAGGCAGAAATGATGTAAGGTGGGACAAAGCAAAGCCAGACAGGCAAGTCTGTGGCAAGGACCAGGAACAACAGGAGCAACCTCTCTTTCCCTCCCACACACACTTTCAGGACTACTGAGGGCTCAAAGTCTGACACCTTCTTTCAGACCAACTTAATGATTGCTTTTGTAACAAGGTGACATACAGTATGCTTAAAGATACTCTATTCTCACTCCTTAAAATGAGCACATTTAAAGAAAGCAAACTAGGAACACTGGCATTAAAAAAAATTTAAACAAAATGTTTAACTTGCTCTTTTCCATATCTTGCTCATTTTAATTAAAGATCAGAGCACTGTATTGATATAAATCTTTGTCATAAACTCTTCTTGTGGCTTTCTGGCAACATTCCAGGCTCTGTTATGAATGACTTTGGATGAGATTCAGTGGCAGAAATGGCAATAATTATAATTGCTTTGGTTGGTGGGCTACGTGGTACTGTATGTCCTAAGCCATGAAAATAAATCAAGTCTGTGTAAATGTCACATCATTTCTTTTCCTTGTTGATTCTACTAACAAAAGCATCAACAGTAAAAGTCTTCCATTTCCATTCCTCTGACCTAATGGAGAAAACTGACTGACTGAACATGTTCAGGTGGCTAGACTACGGATGTGCATGAAACAGATTTTGCATTTTCTTTTGAGATCAAAACAAAACACAGATGGCCAAAACGTTAAAATACGTAAATTGGTGATTGACAAACATACACCTCTAAAAGCAAGTCACATTTCCACAGCTGCAACCCTATGCACTCTTACCTAGGAGGAAGCCCATTCAACTAAATCATTTACTTCTGAGAAATCCCAGCAAGCCTGCAAATGGTTCTCAAAACTCAGAAAACCAGCTACTATTTCACAATGCACATACAATGTGTTAAGCCTGAAACCGCAGGCCGTGGCTATGCAAACACACCCTGCTGTTCCCATATGCAAGGCGGTGTCAAAACCCAGATCATACCAACGGACAGCAAGCCTTCACGTAGTGAAGCAATTTCAAGGTGTCATCTGGAAAGTCCCCTGGAGAGCAGTGGCAGCAAAGCAGCAAATTACTGAGAGGTAGTTCTGGGCCCTCTTCATGGGCCTGGGAACTGTAGTCTGGGAACTCTAGTAGGACCTGTTATTCTACTAAATTTTGAAAACCTGCACAGGCCACACCACTTGGTGATACTAATAATCTAACTGGGTTGGGGGTGGGCAGGAACACTTCCTGCCCAGGGAATTATTTACCCTAGGGCCAGCTCTGGTTGGGCAAATGACACATTGTACATCATGTCAAATGGGCACCTGGTGTGCTTCTTATGTTAATGCTGTTGGCATATGCAATATTTTAAAAGAGGGTGGACAGGCAAGAAGTCATTTCTGAGAAATTGTGAAACAGGTGAGTGCATAGTGCACACAGTGGGAGAAGAATACTGATTAAGTTTAATAATCACAATAAAGCTTAGCTAGTAGTAGTTGGGTTTTAGTTTGATAACATTTAAAAATATGTTAAGGCCCCGCAAACACATTTTTAAAAAAATAAATAAATATATAAAAAGAGCGATTTTGGATTATCTTCTTTTTGCCTTGCAAGGGTACACAGTATTAACATGTAATATTGCTAACAAACAGGTACATATTTGTCTAATGAAATGCAAAGAACTGCAAGTTATGTATTCTGCACTTACTTTCCAATTTTTATTTATCACTTATAACAGAAGCAGCCACCAGCAAAATCATTTAAATCACCAGTTAGATTAAGCTAATGCCACTATCATACTTCAAGGCTTCTTGTAATGCTTGCTTGCTTGCTGCTTCAACACCATTGACATTAATAATCTCCAGCACTGCTAAAATGGGTCCCCAGGCACAATTCTTTTTGTAAACAGCCCCACTCTCTTATTGTTTCCTTTCTTTCAGTGTTTCTAAATATAAAACTCATAAACTGAATTGTCACACAATATGAGATGAAATAAATGTGCGAAGTTGAATGCACATAACTTTTCTCTCTCTGCTGTGAAACGATTTTAAAGTACCAGTCTTCAAAATTGGGTTTACCAGTCCTCAGGATTCCACAGTTGTCATAGTGCAAAGCTGTTATCCTGAAATGATGCTTATCTGTAAAAATTAGGACTATCAGGGTGTTTCATCCATTAGGGATGTCTATGAGCTGGCTTGACAGCTGCGGGCAGGACAGGGATTGGTTCCTTTAAAAGGGGGGGAATGCAGGTGCTTACTTACTCCTCTGCTGCCCCAACGATCCGGGACCAGCGCTGACACGCAAAAGACCGCACACAGCTACTTCCTTGTTTCCAGCAGCCTGCGCACGGTGCCAGCACGCACATGGCCACCATGCATGCACAGCAGTCGTGGTCAGCATAGAGTTGAACAATGAACATGAACAGCATGGGAACAAGGAAGCAGCCACATACAATCTTTTGCACATCATCGCTGGTCTCGGATGAGTGGTGGGGCAGCAGAGGAGCAGGTAAGCAGCACCTGTGTTCTTCCTCTTTAAAGGAACCTTTCCTCACCCTCTGCACAGCCTTACCTGAGATTCCCCACTTGATTTCATATCTTTGTTACAGAAGTCAGAACAATGTTGGGTGGAGGACTAGGCAACTGGACTTGGGTGGGTTCACACGACATGCCTGCAAAGAGTGCATGTAGCCAGTTTCTGACATTTCCCCTACTTCCTTGCTTGCAGTGCGTTGTCTGAACTTGACCTATGTCAAGACCAGGAGATCTGGTTTCGTGGTAGCAAGCATGAATTATCCCCTTTGCTAAGCAGGGCATGCCCTGGTTTGAATTTGAATTTTATAGCACTACATGTGAGTGCTATAAGACATTCCCCCTAGGGCAGTGGTTCGCAAACTGGGAGCCTCCAGATGTTGCTGAACAACAGCTCCCGTCACCCCCAGGCACAATAAATTGTAGCTGGGGCTGACGGGAGTTGTAGTTCAGCAACATCTGGATGCTTCCAGTTTGGGAACCACTGCCCTAAGGGATGAGGCTGTTCTGGGAAGAGAACCTGCATGCTTGCATGCAGAAAGTTCCAAGTTCCCTCCCTGGCAGCTCCATATGGGACTGGGAGAGACTCCTTCCTGTAATTCCTTGGAGAAGCCACTGCCAGTCTGTGCAGACAATACTGAGCTAGATGGACCAATGATCTGATTTGGTATAAGGCAGCTTCCTGTGTTCCTATGTTTGTTTTGAAGTAAGTTTTATAATGTTTAACGAGGCTTACTTCCAAGTCATTTGCTTACTATTGGTTACATCTCCATGAGGCTTTACATACAGGGCTTCTGCCCCGAATCCCCTTCAGAAGAGAGTGTGCGCATTCACACACCAGCCAAACATACCTTGATGTCCCTTCAAGATTTTTGGACCCATTCCACACACAAACCAGGCTTTGTGATGCGAATTCTAGCTTATCTCGACATATGTTGGCCACTGATTCCTGAGAGGTTTGGGGCACTAGGACCTGTGAAAGGGCCTTTTCAGTTGCTGCCCCACTTCTTTGGAACTCTCTTCCCCTTCAGATTCATTTAGCCCCTTCCTTACTGATTTTCAAATCTCTATTGAAGACTTTTCTTTTTTGCCAGGCTTTTGCCCTGTAGTTTATCTATTTCTTTTTTTCTTTTTTTGTTAGTTATTTTAGTTTTTAATTTAGGGTGTAATTTTTAATGTTGTCTTGTTTTGCATGTTTTTGTACACTGCCCAGAGTCTTCGGAGTGGGCAGTATATTAAATGTTTTAAATAAATAAATAAATATGTCCAGGTTTTTAAAATGCTGGTTTTAAGCTATATTTTCTAAAAATGCCAGAGCAAATGGGACACGCACTGACATACAATCATTAGTATGATAAGAGGAATACTCTCTTCAGAAAAGCAGATCTATCTCTGCAGGAGCTCTCTCTCTGTCCCCCACCAGTGGCTTGAAGGAAAACCCGGAAGCATGCCATGTGTACTTGCAAAAACAAAAAATGAGAGCAGAGGAGAGGGGCTGCTTCCCCCAAAGCTGCGAGTGTACTTCGAAGTGGTTTCGCTCAATGTTTACCCCGAAGCCTGAAGCCAAGTGCAAATAACTCCCATGTATTTTGAAATTAAGCCTCAATAGACAGGGCTTTAAACAATATGGACTATACTAAAATACAAGGGCACAAAGATTACAAAATATACATTAAACATCACCTCCAAAGAAGACAGTTAAAAAAACCCCACTCTTCTCAGAATGCAAGCTTGAAACACAGACTGGTCTTTTTTTAATAAAAAAAAACCTTTTTGATTTTGTAATCAGATGTAGTAGTCTTCCAGCAAGCATATTGGTATCTCAGGAGCAGAGTTCCAACTGTGATTAGGAAAAAGAATTCTTTTCTGTACTAGGTTGCAATGCTAAGTAGTCAAAAGACTATTGCTCTGTTCTGAATTTGTCAGCTGCTCGTCCATATTCTCTGTTCTCAGTCACTCCCTCTCTTATTGTCGTGGCTCTGTAATGAAAATTGAATACTATGTCAGTGTTCATGTCATTATGTCATTGCCTCTTTTCCTGTGTCTAAAAAGTTTAATTTAACCATCTATTCAATTAAAGCAGTTATAATACTTTTTACAAGAATAGAGAATAAAAGGTTGTTAGCTTTCTAGCAGATGAGAGACCATTTTAGTTCTTCCTGTTGATATTTATTTCAAGGCTTATTTTATTTGATTATTCATCACCATTCTATGCCAAACCTTCTTGATTCATTATACTTTTGAAGTTCTTGTACATTTCCTTTTGTACTTGTTGGTTCCAGGCACAATTCAAATAATTGTTTTTGATCCTGAATGTAACACACCAAAAGGACAGCAGCACATATAACAGGGGGGGAATGGAAATCCAACAGATACAAGAGATGAATGTATTGATACAGATTGTATCCATTCCAGGAGAATTGGTCTTGTGGTAGAAAGCATGGTTTGTCCCCTTTGCTAAGCAGAGTCTGCCCTGGTTGCATATGAATGGGAAACTGCATGCATTATCACTGTAACATACTCCCCTTAGGGAATGGAGCCACTCTGGGAAGAGCAAGAAGGTTCCAGGTTCCCTCCCGGGCATCTCCAAGAAAGGGCTGAGAGAGATTCCTGCCTGCAACCTTGAATAAGCTGCTGCCAGACTGTGTGGACAATACTGAGCTAGATGGACCAGTGGTCTAACGCAGCTTTCTATGTCAATGCATTTCAAACAAATTGCTCTTAATCAGGATACTTCAAATTAAACTGGAATTGCTTGCACTGGTTGTGACTTCTTTAATGACTTGCTCATCTAGGGTTCTCTATGGAACCCTGGAAAATGAGGGTCCCTGATCATGCCAACAACCCCTGTGCAGTTATATGCTTATGGGCTGCATGTAGACCTTCAGCTGACTATGTGGTAGTTGAGAGCCAGGCCACTACATGCAATTCTGTTTCCCTTCCCTTCACTGAAATAATATCAGAGGTCTAGCCAATTGTGCAACTAAAAAAAATGGTGACATGCAAGATCAACTCCTCATCCCCACTAGCATAGCTAGCTTTAGCCATTTTGCTGGAAAGCTCTTGTGCAGGCAAGCCTATGTATTGGAACTGGAACTTATATTTCCTCATTCTACATGGGAAAGAGGCTGTCTTAATAGCAAAGATTCATTGCTGCAAAGGAGGGGAAAAGGAACTGATATTCAAGCAAGTCAATACCACCTTTGAAATTTACTTTGAAAATCTACTTTCCCCCTTCAGCCTCAACATACATTTTATGTATCAAGCTAGAAGGTATGTTGTTTTCCATTCAGAAGTTAAAATATTCTTATGATGACAGCCTCTCTCTCTCTCTTTTAAAAAAATATACTGAACATACAGTCTGGAGAAAATGATATAGTTTTGCAAGGCAAAATCAATGAGGAGTCTGCAGACCGTCTTCTACCTACAGAAAGGCCAATTACACAGTTAACTACAGAAATATATCAAGCTGCCACCCACTGTGGTGTAGGACCTGTATAAAAATTACTGGATGTTGAAAACATATGTTGAAAAGTTTAAATTGTTCTAAAAATAAATGTGGTGTGGTTTAGATAGTGCTTTACTATACAACAATACTTTGCTAGTTTCAGAACACCAAAAAGCCATTAGTTCTTATGACAACCTGGAATATATAAACAGTTTTAGGGAACCGTTTATTCCAAAATGACTATTAACACATTGTGAAGATGTTTCTATGGCCTAGTTTTTGCTGAGATAATAAACTTCTGCCGGGGCTGTACCATTTCAGATTGCAGTGGGGGAATCATATGACTGAATGGTCCTCCATACAGCATTCCCTCCACACAGAAAACTAGATATGAGGAAGAGGGTAGGTTCTAACCTGTGCTTTCCTGGCCATGCTAGTTTTCTATGTAGCAAGATTTTTTCTTAGGCAGGAGTGATCTATCATGTGAGCTCTGTCCTGCTTTCTGCAGTGGTACAGCCTACAGAACCAGATTTATCCTCTCATTGACAACTAGGCCTAAAGATATGAGTGGAATAGTACAAACCAGGGATAATTTGGCAATGGTATACTTAAAAAAATAAATCATTAATTCAGCAGAACTAGACACAGTTCTTCTTGATGACAATATAGCAATGGCATCTGGTGGGCCACTGTGTGAAACAGGATGCTGGACTAGGCAGGCCTTGGGCCTGATCTAAGAGGGCTGTTCTTATGTTCTTATGCTATGCATTCCATAGCATAGGGGACGTGGCCAAAAAAAGAGAGCATTGACTTCGGTCTGACCGACTGACGGCTCCCTCGCCCTGCGGGTGTCTTTTTGCATGTGCTTTGTGCATGCATGCCCCAAGCCACACATCCTGTGTCTGACATCAGACACAAGGGGGCATGGCCAGTGCAGAGCAGGGGCTTTCACAGCCCCGGTGTAGTTTCATTTTCTTTCAGTGGTTGGTGGAATTGCTGAAATGGAGCTCTTTTTCCTGGAAAGGAGTTCCCTTTCAGAGATTCCACCAACTGTCAGGCACAGGGGAGGGGAAAATGCCTGGCGGAAAAGGAGAGTCCATGCTCCCAGCTGGCAAGCACTTTGCTTGCCGGCTGGGTGTGCGACCGGGCAATGGGTGCCCGGGCTGAGGGTGAGGTGGAGCATTGGGGGTCCCCCAGACCCTTGAGGCCTGGGGACCATTGCCCCCTCTTGCTCAATAGTCACTATACCCCTGTTCTGTGCTTGTAACATCTGCAAGCCAAATTCTGCAAGTCCATTGTGATCAGAATGAATTGGAAGCCTGGGGCCGGGGGAGAGCAGGATTGTGGCAGCAGGCCTCACCCCCAAGTTATGCATGTTCATTTTGAAGGTATGAATGGAGCTCCAGTGTATACAAGTGGACACACAGAGGGCTGTGTCTTTGTGACCGGAATTCCACACTATGCAGACAGCTTTTACAAAGTTTCTAGGGGCTATTTCTAGGATAGCACTAGGGGCTCTGTTTATACCTTCAAAATGAATATGCATAGGATGGGAATTGCCACCATGATCCTGCCTTGCATGTATCTTCACTGAATGTGTGAAAGGGGCTTTTCTCTTTCAGTATTTAGCTATCCCTAGTTTAGTACAGGCATCTACTAAGAATCTCCTGTTTTTGTTCTTTTCACCATAGAGTCATATTGCAAGATGAAATGGAACAGTGATAACTTCTTCAGTGTCTTGCAGCTTGGATGAACTCAGTTCTTGGCAGATCTGGGCTTAACCAAGGCAATGTTTGTTCAAGTAGGACATTTTAGTACACTCCACCTGTCCCTGATTTAATCAAGAATATTCCCTATCACCAGATCTGTTACACCATTCTATATTTTTCCCCTTTGAGGAGATTTTGGGGATACCTTGAAAAATATTGGCTGTTGTCTAGACTAACATGGGCATCAAAACATCTTCCGTGCACAGCAGGGGAGGGGTGATTTTCACCAGTCTCCCCTTCCCTCTGCAATGCACTGTGCCTTCTGA
The DNA here is from genome assembly GCF_027244095.1 of Hemicordylus capensis. Taxonomy (NCBI): domain Eukaryota; kingdom Metazoa; phylum Chordata; class Lepidosauria; order Squamata; family Cordylidae; genus Hemicordylus; species Hemicordylus capensis. Next base: position 104,703,605 of record NC_069662.1, read on the forward strand.
AAATGTGTCCCTGAGGGTCTCAAGAACATATTTTCAGGAAGCACAATGGGCTCCTGAGGGAAGGAGAGACTGATGAAAATCACCCCTCGCCTGCTGCACTCTACCCACATTGCAGGTGTGGAATGTTATTTGGCACAAGCAACATTAGTCTGGATGTCAGCCATTGACAGGATAACTATATAGCAGGGCACTGGAATGGAGCCGAGCCACCAGAGCTGTTAATCGGCATCTGTATGCCTTCCTCATTGTTTTGGGGTTAAATTATCCATGAGGCCAGTTTTAATTCTGACTTTCACATGGCTTGGTAGTACTAATGATTTCAGAGCAGATGCACAGCGGGGTTCTTTTCTGCTAAGCTGCACAAGACACTCCTATTTGAAGCAGCTGCTTTCTTCTGCTCTTCAGACCCAAGCAAGGCTTTACAGACCAAACTTGTTTCCCTCTACCTGAAAAACAGTCCAGTCTTTAGGGGGAGCTGGAATATGAACTTCCATTCTCAGAGCTAAATATAGCAGAGCAACTCATCAGTGTGCTCACCCAGCAGAGCAACTCATCAGTGTGCTCAGATGATGGATATTAATACTTTGTTACAGTAGTTCTGTTTATGTAATTTAATCCATATCATGCCACTTTATCCTGGGTGTGCAGAAAGCAAATACAAGGAGGCAGTGGTAACCACTATCCTCTATTCCAGGATAAAGAAAACTCTTTCACAACATGTACTGTATACCCCACAGCACCTTCCTTATTGGAAATATACCTAACGTTGCATCAATCAACTATAGCATTTTCCTGGACTTGCTCATATATTTCCTAACCTGTGATATGCAGATTATCCAAGCTTCTATTGTATTGCTGTTAATATTCGGAAGAGAACTGATCCTCCAGAGCATTCAGTTTTGTTTTAATAAATCCACTCATTTCTAATAATGTTTCTCTTCTGAAATTAAATATGACTGTGTTGGACTTTCTGAGCATCTTCCCACTTATATGCATGTTGAATATGATGGCACTGTGGTCCCTGTTCCAGATTGGTTCAACAAGAAATCTTGCTTCAGATCCTGAATTAATACAAGACTCTATTGTAATGGACTTTATGGCCAGCTGTTCCAAGGCACAATTATTAATACATCTGTAGACATCTTTGTATCCCTATTCTTCAAGTTATATTTTGTATAAATGCGATTTTTAGATATACTGTATTAGCCCAATTCTATGCCAAGTTAGACATACTGAAGCACATTGATTTCAGTGGACTTAAAGTAAAGTTAATTTGCGCCGTCGAGTCGGTGTCGACTCCTAGTGACCACAGAGCCCTGTGGTTGTCTTTGGTAGAATACAGGAGGAGTTTCCCATTGCCATCTCCCGTGCAGTATGAGATGATGCCTTTCAGCATCTTCCTATATCGCTGCTGCATGATATAGGCACTGGCAGAATTATTTATGGAGAGGCAGTAGAGGCAACTGCCTATGGCGGCAAAATCCCCCCAGTGGCATTTCTTTTTCATAATGCCGCCAGAGCTCCATTGCCCCCACCAGCCTGCTTCCCAAATTATGATGGTGGTGGGTCGGGGCAAGACAAACTTGTGGGTGTGCAGCACTGAGAGAGTGGCAATACCCCTCCTAACCCAAGCCCACCCACCTCCCAAATGCAACCACCCGACTTTGGAGCTCTCGTGCTCCTGCACAGCAGCAGTTTTAAACATTAAAAAATATGGATTTGAATTCCCCCCTCCTTCCTCGCTTGCTGCTGGGGAAGCAAATCTTTGGCCGCTTATGGGCAGCAAAGAACTTAATCCACCCCTGGATATAGGTGTTTCCCATAGTCTGGGGAAACATGCCAGCAGGGATTCGAACCAGGAACCTCTGGCTCGGTAGGCAAGTTGCTTCCCTGCTGCGCCATTAGGTGGCTCTTGCAGTGGACTTAAGTGTACATAATTCTGCACAGGATCAAATTGCATGAGTTTAGGAGAGGGAGGGAGATTTAATTAATTGCCAACTAACTTGAACATACTTTGGGGCTATGAATAAATTTAATCATATATAATTTCTTAGACACTTATAGATACTTGTACATAATAGTGGAGCATAGCTGTGATGTGACACTCTCTGTGTTATTAACCCTGCTCTTAATGTAAGGCTGCTGCTAAAATAACCTTGCCCTCCACTTGAGCAAATTACAAACACACTTTCACCACATGAAACGCTTTAATGAGGAAAGCACCCAATTTCTCAATGACAGCTCAGGTAGTCTGCCAGCACAGCTTCTCAGGTAGGCAATTAGCTAATTATGGTAAATGGAGCATAATTTCAGTCCCTTGCGCCCTAAGGTGTACAGTGTGTTTGTAACAGCATTGTGGTATTACATAGAGCAAGTAAGTTTGTGTGTGTGTAGGAATTGGTGATCACACATATGAAATCAAAGACACTCCATTGTTAAATCTCTCGCATGTGCAAGTGATAAAAGAATATCTAATCTAGTTTTTTAAAACCTGATAATATTAATAACAACCTCAAGTTAAATGTAGGTTTGCTTTAATCAAATATTAAACCCCTTACTGCTCCAACCAATGTTATTAGCAACATGCCCCTTTCTTTGCTATTTTTGATAATTTCACACAAGTATCTAATCACATAAATTTCTTGGAAGTGTATAGATAGTTGTACATAAAAGTACAACTGATGTGACATTCATACGGTTTCATCAAGGGAGTGAATGAAGGAAGTACAAATTATATTTATATTGTGTAATGGCTACTTTACTTGACAGACGCCTACAGAATTTGATATTCATCCCATGCCGCTGAAAATGATGGAGCTGCTGATGAAGCTTTTTCCTTGAAGAAAACTCTTACAGCCCAATTCTACAGATCTTTAGTAAGAAGTAAAACGTCCCATCGTAGTCAGTGTCCACCATTCAGACTTATATCAGTGTGGAAGAACATTCTGAATGTGCAGTGGGGGAGGGGGTAATTTTCATTCATTCCCCCTTTCCTCTGCAGCCATCTATGGCTCCAAAATTATGTCCAGGAGGGTCCCACAGAGAGATAAATTCTGGAGACATAGAGGGCTGCAGAGAGAACAAGTGATGGATGTGAAATGTGTCAGTCTAAATTGTGAAAGAAAATAGAGTTCTAACATCTGCATGCTAACTGTTTAGAAGGGAAACAAGAAGCAAGGGGCTAAACTATTCTATTCTAAGACAATCTGTGAGCAGCATCAAAAATGTGCCACACGTTATAAGCAGGAGAAACTTTTTGTGGCATGGAGATAAGTGGCAGTAGATAGTCTAAAGATAGAAAATTAAGACTCACACTACCTGTCAGAGTAGCAGATATTTTTTTTCCTGCCCTTTAAACAAGGTGAAGGTAAAGTGTGCTGTGTCGAGTGTTGTCGACTCCTGGCACTCATAGAGCCCTGTGGTTTTCTTTGGCAGAATACAGGAGGGGTTTACCATTGCCTCCTCCCGTGCAGTATGAGATGATGCCTTTCAAGGTAGAAGAGACAAATTGTGATCCCAGCTGGCCACTTGTGGCACCCCGACTCTGGAATGCCCTTCTCAGAGAAGTTCGCCTGGCTTCAATTATTATGTTGTTTTGGTGTTAGGTAAAGGTGTTTTTATTTGCCCAGGAACTTCAGCATGTGAATTAAGCTGTTTGTTAACTTCCACTGTGCTTCTTTTGAATTTGTAGTTATGATGGAATATATTTGCCATTTTGTTTTTAAGGTATGATTTTATTGTACATACTGTTTTTACTTTTATTGTACCACGTTGGTGGAACGGTGGCTTACAACACTTTTAAATAAATACTTTTAGATAAATAAATAAATACTAAATAAATACTAAAAGGCATGAAGAGCCAGCGTGGTGTAGTGGTTAGAGTGCTGGACTAGGACTGGGGAAACCCCAGTTCAAATCCCCATTCAGCCATGATACTTGCTGGGTGACTCTGGGCCAGTCACTTCTCCCTCAGCCTGGCCTACTTCACAGGGTTGTTGTGAGGAAAAACTTAAATATGTAGTACTATTCTGGGCTCCTTGGAGGAAGAGCAGGATATAAAATGGAATAAATAAATAAGCTTCCTTTAGGAAGCTTATTTACTATCTAAATGGATAGTTTTGCTCACACTTCCTAATCTGGCCAGTTTGCTGTATTTGGAACTGAGAAGGACTTGTCCTCCAGGCTGGATGGGCTAGACCAGGGCTACACAACTTTGGCTCCCTACACTGGTTGTTGAACTACAACTCCCATCATCCCTCAGCCACAGTGGCCAATAGTCAGGGATAATAGGAACTGTATCCAACAATCTGCAGGAGGGCAGATTGTGCAGCCTTGGGCTAGATCCTAGGGGTTGTTTGTGTGTGTGTTGGTTAGCTCATTGGAACATATAGGAAGCTGCTTTATGCTGATGGCCTTTATTACTTCATCTAGTTCAGTATTGGCTATGCTGAGTGGCAGTGGTTCTCCCAGAGTTCCAGACAGGGGTCTTTCATAGCCATAGCTGGAGATGCCATTGACTGAACTGGAGACCTTCTCTAAGCAAATCATGTGTTCTTCCATTCATCTATGGCCATTTTCCTTGGGTGTTCTGGAACTAACTCCTGCATGCATACTCAGCGATACACTTCCTTTCTGCTTGCTTCATACCGTGCTCTGGATTGTATGGGCTATGTTATGATTCCTTTTAGATGAATGATCCTCTATAATGGCAAGAAGCTGAACTGACTATGTTCTGTGAAAGTAATCTGGATCAGGATGATGCTTTTCTTAATGGTGGTATTATGCCTTATAACACACCTTGACATCTTGAACACCCTGTCTAACATCCTGCACAACTTTATGTTAATGCTGTAATCTTGTGTTTGCACTGTTGTGCAAGAGCACAAATTGTGCCATTGCAAAAACTGTGCAACCAGAGTTTTGCAATGATATGGCCATTATTTCCAGTGGCCATATCACTGTGCAACTCCAGTTGCACAATTTTGGCACTGTGCAATTTGCGCTCTTGTGCAATGGGACAAATGCAACATTACAATGTGAAGATAAAGTTGTGCAGTATGTCAGCCATTTTCTATGGGGTGCATTCCACTGAAGCCAAGGGGACTTGCTTCTGAAAAAGGATGCTCCGGATCCGACTGTAATTCAGTATTTAATATCAATAGTCACATGAATTGCTCTTTTATACAATCTATGACTGAAAACATTTGAAAAGAGAAAGCTGGACATGGGCATTCTAAACCAGGGCTGCACCACTTCAGCTATCTGGCACAATAAATCATCTTTATTACGGTCATAGACCAGCATAAAACCAAGGCAATAGGAGATAACTATCTGGCACAGAGGTGCACCTAGGCAATTCTGGAGCCTGAACCTAAAGGCCTTTGGAGCCCCATCCCGCTGCTGCAAGTTAAGCATCATCCCCCCACCGCCACCCCCCACCCCACCCCCCACACACTGTGTCACAAGCCATATTTTAACACACGGGTGCTTGAGGGCACAAACAACAACTGAACTCTCAAGGATGTAAGAATATAAAACAGGTATATTTATGCAAATATGCATTAGCAGAAACATTTCAACATGCAACTTAACATATTCCCATTCCACATATTTCTTTCTTCACTCCCCATTCTGTCACTAAAACAGAGATCAGTTACGCTCAGTGCAGTGTGGGCCAGCAGCGCAACACGGTGACCACACCACCCAGGACAGATTAAAGAGGATTTGAGGGCCCCCAGTGGGTATGGAGTGACTTCCACCCGGAAGTCCAGAGGTAAGAGCCTTTCTGATCTGGCAGTTTTTGGACCACACCTCCCATCATCTCCAGCCATAGTGGCCAATAGTCAGGTATGATGGGAGTTGTAGTCCAACATCTGCAGGAGGGCCAAAGTTGTACAGCCCTGATCTAAACCATAATCCACAAACATTTTGGCACATAGCCTTGTCAGGATAGATGGCATCTGAACATCTGTCTTTGGTTATTGGTCTGAGATCTTACATTATTATTGCTGTTGTTTGTTGTTATTTATTATCTATATAGATGGCACTTTACAAAGAATGCGGGGACAGGCCTCTGCTTTAAGTTTCCTCTCCATCACAAGAACCTCATTTGTATGTTGTAATAGTTGTGCTGGGAAATGCTGATCCCTCTAGTATTCTGAAAGTCTGTTTCTGTCTTTTGTTTAATACTGATGACTCCTTCCTTCGGGTAAAGGCATTTTAATAATACTCTTATAACCAGAAGGGGGGTTGGCACCTGCATCAGCACTGATAAGGGAGAGAGCGCCTGTGCTGTTTGTTGGGCGCATGCAGAGAGAGGCAGCTCGGTGCATCTCTACTGTTAAGTTATGACTATAATTTCTCCAAATTGCAGCCTAGTTTCATTTAATTTGTGCTCAAGGGCTCTTCAGATGCAATGATTTCTACTGGTTGAAAGATCTTGCCACAGCCGAAAGGGCAAAATGTAACTAATTCTATTGCTTCTGATGAATACCCGTAACTGTCTCATACAGGATGCACTCAGGAATTCATTTTGGTTATGAAGCAAAAGAGGGGAAATGGGTGGGTGGCAACATCTTGAAAAATGTATTTGCGGAAACTTGCCATCAGGCACAAGAAGTCTTTGAGCAGCTAGAATTTGCAGTGGCAAAGCCTTTCCTCGTTGCTTTTAAAGGCATTATGGAATTTAAAATTCTCTCCTAGATTTAGATTACATGTACAGTAGCTCTACCGTACCCCAAGAGGACAACCTTCCTATGGCACCTTTTGTTTTTTGTTTGGGTTTTTGGCTATTTGCCTACTATAAAATATGCAAAGTTTGAATTTACTGTAATTCTAAGTCTGGTCCTGAAGGTCCTCCTGGAAGAGAGCGTTTCTCAGATCTTATTAAAAATGCAGCTTTTTGGCAGAGGGACATGAAATTTTCAGTAATGCAAATAAGAGTTCTGCTTGCCTCTGAGCAAATGGTAGAGGACAAGAAAACGAGAAGAATGGAAATACTTCTCCATCCATTTCCCTGTGACCAACCAAGGACCAAACTAGTTTGAGGCTTGAAATACATCATTGTCTTCTGCTTATCCAGTTCCCCCTTTGAAATCATGGGGGTGAGGGAGGGCTGATCCAGATGCCATGAGAGAAGACAGACACTTTGAAGGGGCAATTTTTTGTGTGGTGAAATGACACGGGGCAAAGATCTGGATTGGGTCCCCACAGTTGTAATTTTAGAGGGGAAACTAAGTATGCAGGAGACAATAGACATGTTCACACAATTATATGAATCTAGGTTTAATATTGGTTACCAGCACTAGCATGATTGTGTGATCTATACCAAGGCGGAAATCTTGCACCATAAACCACCTTGGCATGGTTTCACATGATCACCTCAGTGTTGGTAACCCACATTAAACCTAGATTCAAACGACTGTGTGAACAAGCCTAATGATGTATTTAACATATGATGTAGACTGCCCTAAGGCTGGGTCCATGCATGCAGCAGACTGAGATGGCAATAAGATGGTAGAATGAATTGTACTTTGGAACAGTGATGTTTAATACTGCTTAGAAAGCCTTCCATGTGAAGTTGCCGGAGGACCCTCCCTGAAAACAGGAAACTAGGACATTAGAGAGACAGGTTCTAGCACAGCTCTTTACCTGCTGTGCTGGTTTTTTTATCAGTGTGCCTACCAGGGCTGCTCAACTTTGGCCCTCCTGCAGACGGCCTACAATTCCCATAATCCCTAGCTATTGGACATTGTGGTTGAGGATTATGGGAGTTGTAGTTTAAAAACAACTGGGGGGCCTAAGTTGAGCAGGCTTGGCATAAGCCCAGCCTACAGATGCAGCAGAAGGAGATGGCTGAGTTCTGAGATGATAGAATGTCTTGCTCCCTTTCAGTTTCCAAGTGCAGAGCCATATTTCTGAATACTTCTCTGTGTAAAAAAAAAAGCATCTGCAAGAAAACTAGAATAGCAAGAAGCAAACTGGGCAAGAAACTTTCTCCCTTAAAAAAGAAAAGCAGATAATTTTTCATATAGAGAACTATTCAATGGAATTCCCCACATGAAGTCTGAAATGGGCCGCTCTGCCATAATGGGATTCTACCACCTCATTCTGGTGCACATGTAGAAGGCCTAAGATACCTCTATGGAGGCAACATTAGATACCTCTTCCTACATTATGATTTAATGACACAGTAGTACCCTTGCAAGTCATTTCTACGTCTGACTCTGAAAATCAAAAGTGGGGAAGAGGAATGTCTGTCTAGATTTGTGTGTGTGTGTGGGGGGGGCTTTTTCTAGTACCATCATATACATTTTTGGGTAAAATTTGTCATTTTAGGCAATCCACTCCTCGTATGGATGCAATGCAACCCCTGCACAGTGAGATTATAATTGGTCACCACATGTGCTGAGTCATCTAAATCCACCCTTAGTAGAGCATTAATCCTCCTACATTTTCAGGGACAGAGTGACAGGAAAGTGCACTCATGGGTTGTTAAATTACAGCTTGGAAAGCATTGTCAAGACGCTATTTGATTTTATTCATTTTTCTTTTCTGTTTCCTTAAATGTCAGCCATTGTAGCAGTGTGTTAATTTAATTAGGGATATACCATGTGCATTCCTGTGAGAGCAGTGAACCTCACTGGGTTCGATAGAGAAGTTTTAAAAATATTATTTACTACATTTTCTATACCACCTTTCTGCCCAAACACTCAAAGTGGTTTACAGTTTAAACAGTGGTTTACAATCTAAGACACATGACACAAAATGAAAAAAGATTGGGAAGGGAAGAGAAAAACAAGAAAATCCAGGTTAGGGGTATGCATGGACTGGTTGCCATGGTTCGGTCCGACTTTGAATGAATTTGACCAAACCGGTTTGGTCAAACCCAAAAGCTGGGCTGGTCAGGTCGACGAACCAGCTTAAACCGGTTTGAAGGGGCTCATAATCGAACCACATGAACTGTACTGGTTCGCAATGGATCAGTTCGAACCGGACCAGTTCGCAATTGAGCAAGTTCTGCACATCTCTAATTCAGGTACCAACACTTACATTTAGTTACATAATGACCAGATGATTAGTCGTAACAGGAAACAGTTCTGAGAGGGGAGGAGTCGAGTGGGTGCTGGTGGCTCCTGCTGCTGCCTGCCTACTTCTGCTTCCCTACTGCCTGCTGCCTCTGGGTAACATCTGTGGGGAGAGTGTGTTCAGGATTGAGGCCAGGTGTGAGTGACTCAGCAGTTCCTGGGGTCAGCTGCCTAGTTCTGGGTCTTTATAGGAACAGTGCCTGTGGTGGCGGACCTGCCACTGGCAGGGTCACCACCAAAGGGAGTAAAATGGGAGTCGTTACCCATTCAGGGGGATAACAAGGGCAAGGGCCAGGTACTTGGCTCAGGAACCCTTGTGGTGTGTAAAGGTGGGTAGGTATTTTAATTTGGGTAGGTAGGTATTGGGTAGGTAGGTATTTGGGTGGGTAGGTATTTTAATTTGGCTTTTGTTTTAAAATCCTGGGTGAGTTGAGTTTTAATGTGTCTGGGTTTGTCTGGAGATGGGGAGGCAGAGGGTGTATCCACTTATTCTGGGGCAGCTATTCTAGTGGTGGTGGGGAATAGAAGAAGTAATGTTGACAGGTCAGCAGGCCATTTCAGGGGAAGGGAGATCAGAAACCTAACTGTTGTCTCCCCTTCTGGCTGTCCTGCCTGCTCTTTGACCTTGGAAAGCAATGCCAACCACCCACAGAGCCTTGTCTTGCTCCTTTGTAATGCCATGTTGGTCCAGAATAAATCTGAAATCATCCGTGACCTGATTCTGGGAGAAGGCATAACCTCCCTAAATGCCTGCCTGTAGGCAGTAATGGGCTGGATGGGGGATAACAAACTGAGGCTGAATCCAGATAAGACGGAGGTATTTATTGTGTGGGGTCGGAACTCGGGAGACAATATTGATCTGCCAGTTCTTGATGGGGTCACGCTCCCCCAGAAGGAACAGGTGCACAGTCTGGGGGTGCTTCTGGATCTGAACCTCTCCCTGGTGTTGCAGGTTGAGGTGGTGACCAGAGGTGCTTTTTATCAGCTTCGGCTGATATGCCAGCTGCGTCTGTTTCTTGAGATAAACAACCTCAAAACAGTGGTACATATGCTAGTAAACTCTAGGCTGGATTACTGCAATGCACCTGTGTGGGGCTGCCTTTGTACATAGTCTGGAAACTGCAGTTGGTCCAGAATGCGGTGGCCAGGTTGGTCTCTGGATCATCTTGGAGAGACCATATCACTCCTGTGTTGAAAGAATTACACTGGCTGCTGATAAATTTCTGGGCAAAATACAAGGTGCTGGTTATTACCTATAAAGCCCTAAACAGTTTAGGCCCTGGGTATTTAAGAGAATGTCTTCTTCACATGAGCCCCACCACCTGTTGAGATCATCTAGAGAGGTTCACCTGAAGTTGCTGCCAACTTGTTTGGGAACGGGCCTTCTCTGTTGCTGCCACTGGACTTTGGAATGCGCTCTCTATTTAAATAAAAGCCTCCCCATCTCTGGCAACTTTTTAAAAGGTGCTGAAGACACATTTATTCACCCAGGCTTTTAATTAGATTCATGGTTTAAATTTTTAATGCTGGTTTTAAAAGACTTTAATGTTATTGTTTTTAATGTTTTAATGATTTTAATTGTTTAATTGATTTAGTTTTTATTTTAACTGTTAAATTGATTTTCATTGTTTTTATTTGTTGTAAACCGCCCTGAGTCGTTTTGGAGGGGCGATATACAAATCACATCACATAACATAACATAAAACATAACATAACATAATATTTATATACTGCTTTTCGACAAAAGTTCCCAATGTGGTTTACAAAGAGAAAACAATAATAAAGTAATAAGAAGGATCCCTGTCCCTAAAGCGCTCACAATCTAACCCCCCCCCCAAGTAAACACCAGCAGCAGCCACTGGCGGGATGCTGTGCTGAGGCAGGATAGGGCCATAAAGAAATAAAATAATAAAATAACCTGAAATGAGGAGGGGGGCCTTATCTCATCTCTCCTACAGAAGCAACCAGTTAGGGTGGCTCTTAGTGGCACGGAATGCATTTATGAGTGATACCCTGCAATTTTCTCTTTTGCCTTCATTGTGAGCCATTTGGGCCCTAAAGGGTTTTCCCCCACATGGTTTTGGCTTTCTCCCTTCTCCTGTATATATCAAGTACAGGATGTTGTGAAGTGTCACATTGATTAGCATCCAACAACCAAATTTCTTTTGGCAGACAACAGAAATCCATTTTGGATTTGACAAGAAGTAAATATTGTGCCTGGGTGGGGCAGGTGAATAGGAAGCAAGTCCCCCCAGGAGCTGAGGGGCCAGGAAACACTTGGGCAAGAGCAAACTAATCCAGAGCTGATGAGGAGCAGGAGGAGGTCAAGAAGCAGTTAGTCAGACCAACAGGAGGAAGCTAAGCCAAAATCAAAACAAGCAGGAACCAGAGTATCAGTCCACAGGAGTGCACCAAGCCAAACAAGCAGGAGGTAAGAAATCTAGAGGTAAATCCAGTAGGTGCAAGCTAAGCCAGAGTCATTATAAGCAGGAAGTCAGAAGCCAGGAAATCATAGGAGCAGGGAACTAGGAACAACCAAAGCCTTTTCACAATGAAGTTGCTTCCACATTGCTTCCTTTTCCAGTGGGGGAGCTCCACCTGTGGTCCCCGGTCCCCTCCTGCATTGTAAATGGGTGCGCGCACCAGCATGGGCCCAAGCATGTGCCCATACAGCATGTGAACCAGCATGTGCCCATACTGGAGATGTGGCCAGTATTGGGAAGAGGGACAGCTCCATCCCTCTCCCCATCCTTGGCAGTCGGCGCTTTGTTCAACTCAGTGCATGAGTTTTGTTCACATTCAGATTTTGACTGATCACTGTGTTTGATATTGGGAAAGAAATTCCATCTCCTAGTCAGATTAGTTCTGAAGACTGAAAGTGTTTTGCCATTTTCTGTAACCGAAGACTTACCTATCCTGCAACAACAACAACAACAATACACATTCAACCCCACCCATAAAACACATCAAATCACAACACACACACACACAAAATACAATACAAAATCATGTAAGACTTGTTTTTTAAAAATCAATTCTAAAACCAATTCTAAATGAGTAATTTGAAATTCTATATTCCACTGGTTTGCTCTGCAATGCACCTGTTCTCTGCTTATGGCTGTGTGGGCTGTACTACAGTATGAGATGATAGTTAGTAGAGAGTCCCAGGGCTGGACTGGGGCACTGAGAGGGCAGTAGGATGTATGTGGGGAGGGCACCAGGTTTTGGATAGAATGGGTACTTAAGGGTGGGAGTATTCACTGCTGCTGAGTGGGGCAGGGTGCGGGGGGGGGGCACACTGGGAATATGCCCTGTTGCCCTATGGGCCAGTCCAAGCCTGGAGAGTCCTACATTTGCTCAGGGGATTAGATGAGGTACCCCTTTGCCCTCCACCTCTAAGATTCTATGCAAGCTAAAAAGATGTGTATTGTCAGCCTTTTGATATTATTAGAAATGTGACATGTGCTTTTCTAAACTAGCATCTGGCATGTATGCAAATACTTTTCATTTATGTATTTAATGTTTTCTAATCAGGAGTAGATATACTTCCACTTGATGCATTTATGGAGCTTTCATCACTTGTCAAGCAGATTTTCTTGTTCAATTGAATTCATATAGAAAAACTCACTTAGTATATTGCCATTTAAAATGTGGTTTCTATTATTATCTTGCATATGTACAGTTACGTGCAGAATGCATTCCCTGCATTGGGTAAATGGCTGACTGAAAGCACATATTACCTTTTGGTTGTCAATTCAAATTGACAACCCTCGACTAAAGCATTTTCATTTGAACAATGAGCTGTAGCTAAGGACTTGGGCATACATTACTTTTGCCATGTGGATGTGGATGCCACCCAAACATTCCCTATGGTGAGAAACTCCACTGTAATTACATTTCCACATGGATTGGAGGCATCACATTATCTCTCTTCACACCTTTACATACAGTTAAGGCAGTGCAGAGCAGAGACTCACAATGCAATGGCCACAATCCACGTGGCAAGGACTTGCAAATGTTGAGGCATGAGAGAGGCCTCACTGAGGAAGGTCGTCTGGAAAGATCCTCCACATGTCCAAAGTATCATGTTCCCTGCCCTCACTACATTCTCAAAAGCACCTGCACCTGGGATTTTTGTCCATTTAAACTTTGCTGGGTTTTAAACAAACTAAAAGAAGTTATGTTTCAACTCCCCCCCCCGAAAACAATTTTAAGCCATTGTGGATACCTTGGAAGACAAAGCTTTTATCCTAAGGTTTCCTTCCTTCAGAGGAAGCTGCTTCCTCCTGAACTCATTGTTCTGGAGCAAGGAATCCTAGAACATAAGACAGCCTTGCTGGATCAGGCCCAAGGCCCATCTAGTCCAGCATCCTGTTTCACACAGTGGCCCACCAGATGCAGCTGGAAGCCTACTGGCAGGAGCTGAGGGCATGCCATCTCTCCTGCTGTTACTCCCCTGCAACTGGTACTCAGAGGCATCCTGCCTCTGAGGCTGAAGGTGGCCTATAATCCTCAGCCACTGAAAGACCTCTTCTCCATGAAGTTATCCAAACCCCTCTTAATGCCGTCCAGGTTGTTGGCAGTCACCACATCTTGTGGCAGAGAGTTCCACAAGCTGATTATGTGTTGTGTGAAAAAGTACTTCTGTTGGTTGGTCCTACATTTCCTGGCAATCAATCATGGGATGACCCCTGGTTCTAGTGTTATGTGAGAGGGAGAAGAATTTCTCTCTATCCACTTTCTCCACACCATGCATGATTTTAAAGCTCTCTATCATGTCTCCTCTCAGTTGTCTTTTTTCTAAAGTAAGAAGCCCCACGTGTTGTAGCCTTGCCTCATAAGAAAGGTGCTCTAGGCCCCTGATCATCTTGGTTGCCCTCTTCTGCACCTTTTCCAGTTCTACAATGTTCTTTTTTATTTTATTTTATTTATCAAATTTGTACACGGCCCCAAACTTTCATCTCTGGGTGGTTAACAATCGCATAAAACCAGTTAAAAACATATACAAAAAACTTAAAACAATTTAACAGTTTAAAAATAAACAGATATTAAAACCCAAAAAATTTAGGAAGCTGAGAAAGCTTGGGCAAAAAGATGGGTTTTCAGGTGTTTTTTGAAAATTGCCAGAGATGAGGAGGATTGTATCTCAGCAGGGAGTGCATTCCACAATCTCGGGGCAGCGACCGAGAAGGCCTGTCTCTGTGTAACCACCAAACGAGTTGGCGGTAACTGGAGACGGACCTCCTCAGATGATCTCAATGAGCGGTGGGGCTCGTAGTGAAGAAGACGCTCTCTTTTTTAGATGTGGTGACCAGAATTGTACGCAGTAGTCCAAGTGTGGCCGTACCATTGTTTTGTATATTATCAGCAGTTTTATTTTCAATCCCCTTCCTAATGATCCCTAGCATGGAATTGGCCTTTTCCACAGCTGCTGCACATTGATTTGACACTTTCAACGAGCTGTCCACCATGACCCCAAGAACCCTCTCCTGGTCAGCCACCGACAGTTCAAATCCCATCAGTATATACATGGGTTTTTTTCGTCCCAATGTGAATCACTTTACACTTGCCAACACTGAACCACATTTGCCATTTTGTTGCCCACTCCCCCAGTTTGGAGAGATCCTTTAGGAGCTCCTCACAATCTGTTCTGGATTTCACTACCCTAAATAGTTTGGTGTCATCTGCAAATTTGTCTGCCTCACTGCTTATCCCAACTTCTAGATCATTTATGAATAAATTAAAAAGCACCAGTCTGAGTACAGATCCCTGGGGGACCCAACTTCTTACTTCCCTTCATTGTGAAAACTCTCAATTTATATCTACCCTCTGTTTCCTGTCCTTCAACCAGTTACTGATCCACACATGTATCTGTCCCCTTATCCCATGACTGCTGAGTTTTCCCCCAAGAGTCTTTGATGAGGAACTTTGTCAAAAGCTTTTTGCAAGTCCAGGTATACTATGTCAACTGGATCACCTTTATCCACACACTTATTGACACTTTCAAAGAACTCCAAAAGGTTTGAGAGGCAAGATTTACCTTGCAGAAGCCGTGCTGGTTCTCCCCCAGCAGAACCTGTTCTTCTATATGTAATTACAATTTTATCCTTGAGAATGTTTTCCATTAATTTGCCTGGAACGGTTGCTAAGCTAACCAACCTGTAATTTCCCAAATTGCCCCTAGGCCCCTTTTTGAAAATCGGTGTTACATTTGCTAATTTCCAGTCCTCTGGTACAGAGCCTGATTGCAGGGATAAGTTATATATTTTAGCAAGGAGGTCGGCAATTTCACATTTGAGTTCTTTAATGACTCTTGGATGGATGCCATCTGGCCCTGGCAATTTGCTAGTTTTTAATTTCTCCAGACAGTTTAGAACATCATCTCTTGTCACTGCTGACTCAGTTCTTTAGCCTCCATCCCCGAGAAGCCTGGTTCAGGAACAGGTATATGTTCAGTATCCTCTGCCATGGAGACAGATGCAAAGAACTTATTTAGCTTCTCTATATCCTCCATATCCTCAATAATCCCTTTCACTCCCTCATTGTCTAACAGTCCAACTGCCTGCCTGGCAGGTTTCCTGCTTCTGATGTAGTCAAAGAAATTTTTGTTATTCCCCTTGGTGCTTTTAGCTAAATATTCCTCAAACTTTCTTTTTGCCTCCCTTATTGTCACCTTGTATTTATTTTGCCAGAGCTTGTGTTCCTTTCTGTTCTCTTCATTTGGGCTGGCCTTCCAGTTTTGGAAGGAAGTCTTCTTCCTCTTTAGGCTTTCTTGACTTTACCTGTTAGCCATGCTGACAGCCCCCTGGTACCTTTCTTACTTTTTGGTATACAGTCTAACTGGGCTTCTAGTATTGTGGTTTGGAGTAAACTCCATGCATTCTGGAGCGAAGTGACTCTCCTGATATTCTCTTTCAGTTTTCTTTTTGCCATACTCCTCATTTTGGAGAAGTTTTCTCTTCTGAAATTCAAAGTGTCTGTGTTAGACTTCCTTGGTGAGTCTCTTCCCGCATGTATGTTGAATATTATCACACTTTGGTCACTGTTCCCTTAAGGGGTCCATGACACTGACATCACGCACCAGGTCCTGGGTGCCACTCAGGATTAAGTCCAAGGTCACCTTCTTTCTGGTTGGTTCCATGACCAACTGTTCGAGGGCACAGTCATTCTCCAGAGCAGAGTAAGGAGTCAGACACTGCCTCCATCTGGAGGCAGACACTTCCTCTAGAGCAGAAGTAGGCAATCTTTGGCACTCTAGCTGTTGAACTACAGCTCCCACCATAAATTGTAGCTGGGGACGATGTGAATTGTAGTTCATTAACATCTGGAATACTACTGGTTGGGAACCCCTGCTTTAGAGGAAGAAAATCTTAGGATACAACCCAAGGTTATTAATTAGGCATTGGATCATGAAATAACTAAAATTATTGTAAGAGGTAAGCCAGATATAATTGGTGAAATCTTCTGAGTGTTCATAAGGCCTTTATATGGTGTACCTTCATTGACTCAAAGAGGATTTGGGATGTTTTAACCAAGTCTGCAACTAATTAACAGCAATCTAATTAACTTTCTGTCCAAAGCATTAATTAGATTGTAATTAGGGAAGTGTAAGCAAGTTTTATGCAATTTGACTAAATGACTCTGTATGTTTTTGTTAGCCAGTCTGTCATGTCTAATTTTCAGTGTCAAATAAATAGTATATAGACTGGATTTGTTTAATCATATAGATTCATAAATCTTGGGTCACATATTCAGATGGTGTAGAATCTTTTGAGTATTTCAGATTTGCATTAAAACAATATGCCCAAATAAATACTATAATTCTCCTCCCTTATTTCTACAGCTTAAAGAATTGCTTTATTGTATGTGTCACATAATTTTAATTTCCATTTATTTATTTACAATATCTGTGCCCTGCCCCTCCTATACACTACTACTCAGGGCAACTAACAACTTCAATAAAAACAATACACTATACAACAAGATAAAACCATAAAACAGAAACAAAAGAAAAACAAATCTCAAATAAAATCAAAATTTAAAATTATAAGTTAAAATGTTAAAAGATAAGAGGATAAAAGTTTAAAAAAACAACAACCCACCAGATGTAGTTATAGCTAAAATGTTAAAACACCTTGCTGAAAAGATGGGTCTTCAACAATTTATTAAAGACCTTAAGGAAGGGAGCATGGCAGAGCACTTGCAGGAGGGTGTTCCAAAGTCAAGGGTCCACAACTGAAAAGGCCCTGTCTCTTTTCCCCACAGTGCCAATTGGATCTCTGTTAGTGGCTGGGCCATGAACAGGGCCTGGGATCCAAACAGAGTTTCATTTGGGCAAATGCACTGCAACACATACATCAGCCCCAAGCCATGTGGGGTTTTAAGAGTCAAGACCACCACTTTGACTCTAGCCTGGAAGCAGACTAGTAAATAGTGAAGCTGCCACAGAATGGGTATAACACTTGTGAAGTGACTTGCATCCATGAACATCCTTGTAGCAGCATCCAGACCAGCTGAAGCTTCTGACCCATCTTCAAGGGCAGCCCCAAGTAGAGCGCATTGCAGTAGTCAAATCTGGATGTTACCAAAGTATGAGTGGCTGAAGTCAGATCCAACTTCTCCAAATAGGGTAGCAGTTGGTGTACCAGCCATAGCTCATAGAAGGCACCCCTGCACACCATACATATAGATTCACCACCTGTGCCTCCAGGGACAGTGTCAGGTCCAGTGTTCCCTCTAATTTTTTTTTCATCTGGGCACAGAATAAATTTTGTCGTGGGTGGCAGTGTCAAGGCAGAGTGTGCATACGTGCATTCAGAGTGGGGCCTTTCTGATTCAACCTGAGCGGGACCTAAAATTAACTGAGTGGACACACGTACAAAACACTCTTGTATGCACATGCACATAAGCATGCCTTAGAGGGAACACTGGTCAGGTCCAGAAGCACCCCCAAGCTGAGAACTTTGTCTTTCAAGGGCAATGTGACCTTTTCCAAGACCAGATTTACCTTATCTCTTGGATGATCAGTTTTACCGACCCAGAGGACTTTTGTCTTATCTGGATAAAGTTTCAGCTTGTTTGCCCCCATCCAGCACAGCACAGCCTCCAAACACTGGTTAAGAACATCCACTGCCTCCCTGGTATCTGCTGATCTCTCTCTCTATTTCTCTAAGGCATACCTGTGGCTAATCCCATGTGTGGCAGCTCTCGCGAGAGTTCACGAGCAGCTGCCTGGATAGCGATGGGTATGGCAGGGGGAGAAAATGGTGGCAGCCAGCCGGCCAGTGGGCAATGAAAACGGCAGTGAATGGTGGTGGCTGGCTGGCCAAAGCAAACAGTGGTGGTGCAGGAAGCACGATGGCTGGGAGCCAGTGGGGAAGAAGACGGCCAGTGGGCGGGAGTGGGGTGGGGAAGATGGAAGAAGATCCCCCAGTGTGGGGGGCGGGGAAGAAGACGACCGGTGAGCGAGGGAGAAGTCGGCAGGCAGGTGGGCATAAAAGCTGTGGGGGGTGGGGGGTGGAGGGAGAAAGTGGTGATGAACGGCTGGCTGGTGGGCGGGAGGGAAGGAAGGAAGGAAGAAGACGGGAGTGGGCAGTTGGGAAGGTGGCAAATGGCTGGTTGGCTGGTGGATGGGGGCGAGTGGAAAACTAGAAGACGATGAAGGCGGTGGTGGGGGAGAAGATGATGGTGGTGAGAGGGGAGAGAAGACGATGATGGTGGTGGTGGCGGCTCCAAACTAGAGAGGCAGATGCTCTGCGCCTGGCCCAGATAGTTTAAATGATAGACAGAGCTGGATGTCATCCGCATATTGATGACAGCACAGAGCATAGCCACAGATGACCTCTGCCAGCAGGTTCATGTAGATGTTGAACAGCACGGGGGACAAAATGAATCCCTGTGGCAACCCATAGGCCAGAGGCCTATATTAATTAATAGTAATATCATGATATTAATATTACAAGGTTAGTATTATATGGATCATTTTAGGGATTGGTATGCAAACAAGGGAAGGTTCTAAACACAGGAGAAAACAAGTATAGAAAACTAGATAGAGAGAAGGGCTATATATATATATATAGAGAGAGAGAGAGAGAGAGAAAAGTGATACATAGGAAAAGAAAGGAGATTAAACTATAGAAGAAATATCTGCAGGGGAGACTAAAAGAGATATGGAATGTGACATTGAAGGCATTCTTTTAATATAGGACACAAGTGCATTGCTATCTGAAAAAAACAAAAAAACTGGCAGTTGGCATATAAGGCAGTGATTCTGGTTGCTGGCTATGCCACCCAACATGGTTGCTAATTTATGGGAGGGAGGGAAATGTAAAATCAACCTGGTAGACTTTCAGACTATATTGCTGCTAAGTTGGGCAGCTCACAAATGATTTCTAGGAAGTTCCTGGTTATTTACATATTATGGTCCTGAACACTTCTGAGTCAGCACCTTTGTAGGGACTCCACATTTTTGTAAGCGAGAATGAGTACTGGTGTTTTGCTCCTTCAAGATAGTGTTGCCAAGTAGCAAAGGCTGCTTTAATTGCCAGTAACTCCTTTCCCATAGTACCATACTTCTGTTCAGCCTGTGTAAGCTTACAGGAATAGTATATAGAGAGGTGGAATTCCTGATTTTCTCCTGTTTGTTAGGGTAGAATGGTCCCTAGTTCTAATCTGAGTATCATCTTCCACAAGGAAAGGGAACTTGGAATCTGGATTTGTCAGAATGAGGGTGGTGGACTAGGGGTGTGCACAAAACCAGCTAGACTGGGCCAATTCGGTCCAATATCCCCTCAAACCCTCCTGGTCTGGGGGGATTCATGTTCAAAAAAAAAATCATGACCCAGGCCACGCAGAGGCCCATTGGGCATGTGCAGTGCCTCCAAAAATGGCCGCTGTGATGGGGGTGAGGCCCAGAACAGGTCAAAGACTGCCCGAATAGAGTGATTAACAACATAATGGAGGTCGGTGGGGGGGAGGGAACCTCCAGAGACACCCCCTCATAGCCTTGGAGAAGCCCCCTGGAGGGGTAAGTACATTTTTTAAAAAGATCACTACCCCCACCCCCATGGCTGGGGGTGTGCGTCTGGTCCCGAACCCGGGGGGGGGGGGGGTAGGTTCAGTTTCGATACCAGACCATCGAACCAGGCAGGTCCAATGTTGAACCTGTTTGACATCGAACCTGTTTGCACATCGCTATGGTGGATATATGCTTGTTTTAGCTTGTCAAGGGCCATTTCTGGGGCATTACAGCATTCAGGCAAAGGAACCTGAGATTGCAAGGCTCCCCTGCAGGCATTACAGCTACGATTAACTACTGGTTTTCCACTTGCAGACATGCTCCATAATCTCGGAACTGTTCGCTTTCTTGCTTGCAAAGTGGCACCCATTTACTGCAGAGCCTGGGGATCCATCCATTGTGCTACTGATAACACAAACCTGGAAGAGACTGATAAAGTCTGAGCAAACTGGCAGGTTGGCCTGGCTTCAAGGCAGGCTGCTCCTGGGAGGGTCTGGTTGCAAATGAAGGTCAAAAGGTCCAGGGTACTTAAGAGAGCGCCTTCTTCATCATGAACCCTGTTGCCTATTAAGATCATCTGGAGAGGTCCGGTTGTAGTTGCCACTGGCTCATTTGGTGGCAACTCGGGACTGGGCCTTCTTTGTAGCTGCCCCAGGGCTCTGGAATACATCCCCTGTTGAAATAAGAGCATCTCTTTCTCTGCTTGTTTTTAGGAAGACCCTCAAGATGTTCCTGTTTCCCCAGGCTTTTAACTGAAGTTTAAATTTTAATGTTTTAACTTACTGAGATGGTTTTTATCTGTTTTATGAATTTTAACTCTTTTACATTGTTTTTATATTTGTTACATTTTTAACTTTGTTCACCACAAAGAGATCTCTATATCAGGCGGCACAGGAATATGATAAATAGATAATAAAACTAATATAGAATAATAAGAGAAAAAGGCAGTAGATGTAGTGAAGAGAGGTTGGGGTCAAGTGCTTGAGCAGGTGGGTGAAGAACAGAAGGGCTACAGGGCAGCAGATATGGTTGTGGATGGGTGGGGTGGGGAGTGGATGGAGTTGCTCACTAGAGTGACATTGCTCAGACTGAAGAGCCAACTCAGGAGCAACTTTTAGACAGGGCCAACTAATATAAGCCCCTATTGCTTCCTTAAGTCACCTAGGTAAAAAGCTGCAGTACCAGTTCCAGCCATCACATGGGTGGCGCTGCATTGCAGCAGACTGCTGGTTGATAATAGCCCCTGCTTGTTGGGAGTTGTGGGGGTGGTGCAGGGAGTAAGACACCTGAGCGCTGCTGTCAATCCTTGGCTTGAGTTTGTAGTGCCTTTCGTTGTGATTTATGATACTAACCATTACAGGGAAAGGGGAAGAGATGTTGGGGGCTGCTACAATACTTTCAGCGGCAACTATGCATTCATTATTGCATCTAGTTCTGGATGCCACATAACCCGATGTGACACAATCTTAACATAACCCTAAACAAACTCATTTGGAAGCAAAACCCATGGAAATCACAGGACCAACTTATTCATACATGCAATGGGAGTAAGAGCATTTAGCATCCATTAGAAGAGATATTCTGCACACATATTAAATAACCGCTTAAAATGGGATGTTCAGAATTAAGTAGGTGATAAAGAAGCACAGGTTCCATTACAAATAACTCACAATAGTGCAAGTGAACTGATGATCACCCCAGTGCCTTTGATTTTAATGGAACTGCTTAAGAACGTTGAAGACAAAAATGAGAATCTCAGTGTGAGCTCTGTTTCTCCCAAGGCTGATTTTGCATGAATGGCATGTACAGATTCTTTATGGCAGAATGCCAAACGGTGTAATTTCATTTAATTTAACTGGTGTCTAATAGTTTCTCAACTTTATTTTCTTCAGACAGACAGCCATTAAAAATAATCTATGGAAGAAGTGTAGTTTTCCCTTTAAAAGTATTTTGCTCTGACGCTGTATTCCTTTCCAGAAGAGATTTATTTAAAACATCAAATGCCTCATTTTCAGCCCATTACAGCTGCAATCCAGAAATGACTTACTCCAAAATGATATCATTAGGCCTAGCTGAAATAGACGGAACTGATCTAGCACAGCTTGAGAATAGCTTTCAGTCCTGTCTCCACAATCCTAAATATTTGTGTGGAGCTGCCTCCAATGTCAGAGCAAGGTCACAGTGATGTGATGCCATTATTGTGCATCATAAAGGCCCAGGGTTATATAGGTCTAGCCATTCTGGTATGCCCCTGTCTAAGCGGCCTATCATTTTATCTTAATTTATCTAAGCAGCCTATCATTTTATCTTAATTCTGAAACCTGAAATACTATTTTGCAGATCCTCAGTTCCTGAGCAGTAGGTAGTTCTGATGGCACGGTTATCCTCGTTGTGGAGAGAGTGTGCTGGAAATAGTATTAGTAATTAGTAGTAATTTTTCTAGTACTTACTTATTTAGAAATATATCACTTAAACATAAGGGTATTAAGTCTAGCTCCTGTTAAGTTGAGGGAAGGGTGAAGTAAGGCAAAGATAGAAGCCCTATTCAGATAATTTTATACATACTTATGTAAACCTCATATTTCTCCCACACTTCAGAGAAAACACAGAAATGAGTTCAAGGTAGAGATGTGAAGGCCTAGAACCCCCCCCCTGAAATGGGGGGACACCCCCAAACAGGGGTTTCTTCCCCATTTCTCCCAGTTTCTTGCCATGCCCTCACAACCCCTGTTCAGAACAGTGCTCCCTGTTACAGGGATTCCCAAATATTGTTGACTACAACTCCCATCAGCAGCAGCTGAGGATGGTGGGAATTGTCCTCTGTGAATCTGTTAAATCCTCAGCAAATCTGTTACAGGGAACACTGGTTTGGAGGGAGTGAAATAATATAAACATGTAAACACTAATATTTCTAAATCAATTTGAACACATTATGTACATTTGTTCCTCTCTCTCTCTCTCTCTCTCTCACACACACACACACCCCTAAACACAAACACACTGAACCACAATTTCCTCGGGAAGTTGTTGTTCATGAGTCAAGTCAAACCAGAAGAAGCAGCCTCACAAGATTTTGTAATGCAAAAAATGGGTAAAGAAGCAGACCCTCAGGCTTGTCTGCAGTTTTCAGGCCTCAGTCTCCTGGTGCTGGCCGTATTGCTAGATGAATGTTGCTTGGCGGCAGGCAGCTGTTGCTCTCTCTTACCCTTTCAGTCTCTCAGTCTTTGCCCTCTTTCAGATCTCCTTGTCTCCATCACCTCATAAACTCTTCTTCCCCAGAATCTAGATTCTTAAGCACTCCTGCTTGTATTCTTCCTTCCTTCTCTCACAATTTCTTTTCAGAATTCTCCCTCTGCAAATGGATAATATGTATCTGGGGAGAGAGAGAGTGAGAGGGGGAGGGCGGAGAGAGAGAATATCCAGACATATATTATGTCTGGATATATATATCTTTGGATAATATATGTCTGAATATTATCTGAACGTAATATTACATTGTACAGTACCTGCATTCAGATGTCTGTAAAACTCATACATGGTTTTGTGTGAAAAACTGTATCCACATTCATTTTAAAAGCGAACCTGGGTATAGGCCTCTCAAATGCACGGTACTGATAGGAAGTGTATTGTTGTGCCTGCATTCAACATAGCATGTGAATAACTGTACCTGTGTACAGATCTGTACCTATGTATGATGTGCACAGAATGTACAGGTATTGACAAAATGTGTGAATAGGGCTAAAGTCTCTTTGCTATGGCACTTTTTGGGGCAAACAAAACAAAACAAAACAAAACAAAACAAAAAACCAACTCACTCCCAATCCCTCAGAGGGTTGCACATACAGGTCTCTGTAACATGCACATGTTTTAATGTGAAAATGACTTTACATCCATTCATTTTAAATGTGAGCCTGAATACAGGCCCCTACAAATGCAGGGTACAGATAGTAAGTATCCTGTAAGTGCATTGAACATAATGTGTGAATAACTGTAAGTGCAGATATATATGTGAATACACTGGCTGCCATGATGAGGAAAATTACTCAAAGTGGTCCCATGGAAATTAAAAGGACAGGTTAAGCATTGCCTGACATCCTTTTAATTTCAATGGGTCTACTTTGAATAATTTTCTCATAGATTTTATGTGCTTTGAACATAATGTGTTAATAGAGAAGGAACAAAATGGAAAGGCTTGTTCTGGAAGCTTTGTAGAGGTGAGGGAATACCCGCTCACCCACTCTGGTCTACTGGTATGAAGAGTCTTCCGTGCCAGTGGGATTTGTCTCTCTGCTATTTTCTCCTTTGGCCAGAGCTGGATGGTGGCATTCAGTATGAAATCCATTGCAGGCTTAAATTCTGACATGAAGAGCCAGGAGCTCCCTCCTTCCTTTTAGCCAGATCCAAAACTAAAACCTTTTCTGGGGTGTTGCCAATGGCTATCAGCCACCAGCCACCCAGAGCCATTAATGATCATTTAAACAAACAGCTTCTAATAATAAATGCCACTGAAGAAACATGCTTAGCTATTTCTGATGCAAAACACTAGCAACCGTTATGTATTCCCTCGACACAATACAATGTAATTTCTGTTAAAACTAAGGTTGTCTCCACAATTCATATTTATCTGGTTTGGAAAACAAATGTCTCCATCTCGTAATATTGTTCACACATCACGCCCTCTCAAGAAGGTCTTCTCTGGCATGGAAAGCAACTGAACTTCTGGATATGTGCAGATTAGCAAAGAACTCTAAGACACAGTGGTGCACCTAGTCGATTTTGGAGCCCGCACCTGAAGGCCGTTGGAGCCCCACCCCACTTTAGGGAAAGCTGGAAACTTTCGGGGGGGGGGGAATTCTGAAGAAATACTTCCTACAGACCTGCACTAGCATTGAGAGTCCTGGCAATTAAATCCTAGCTGGGGCCATGCCAGCGCCACTGTGCTGCTAGTCCGAGGGTGGCTGGGCAATGCGACTCGTGAGCATCGCAAACAAATTATGTCATGTGTTTGTGATGCTTGCAAGTCACACTGCACAGGTACACAGAAGCAGCTCGCCTGCACCAGCCTCCAGGTCCAGCCCATTCTGGGCCCAGTGCCTAACTGCTGCCACAGAGGCCCGCTTGGTGCTCAGCTCCTACCCCCTGGCTGCGTACAAGCAACAGGAGATTGGTGTGGAGGGCGGGCATGGTGGTAGACTGCAGGCTGTCCAGCCACCCAAATTGGAGGCCCCATGGGCCATTTGGAGGCCTCATACCGGTTCTGAGGACTGGACTTCCACCTGGAAGTCTGGTCCAAGGAGCTCCTCTGCTAGGACATGGAGACTTCTCAGCCAGCCAAGTGGTCAGCAGGGGTATTAGGCACCCTGGAAATGACATGTCCCAGGGCTCCTTGGAGCTGGGATGCTGCTGGCATGCGCCTGACAGCATCTCAGGCTCAAGAAGCCTGAGAATTGTAGTTACCAGAGTACCATTTAACTGTTCCAGGTACCAGGGAGGAATGGAGGTTTCACGAAGAAGTCTTCCAGCTGCTGTTGCCACCAGGCAGTGACGGTGAGGCAGATAATAGATTAGGCCTTGTGGAAATAGCTCTTGAGAGGGGCTCATTCTCATTCAGGTTATGTTATGTTCTAGATGATATTATCAGAAGCATGATGAGGTTCCAAGTTTCAGAACTGAACATGGATTTAAAAATGAACCCGGTATGCTAAGTCCAACATTGAATCAAGGGACAGAGGGAATTCCACCTCTCAGCTTAAAAGCACACCTTTTAAAAACAAAACTGTTCCGGAGATTTGTAAGAAGCAACTGTATGTCCAGTAGATCTCAGGACAGTCACAATCACACCAAAATTCACAATACAGTGTGTATTGGCTTTGTTTCTGAGAGCTAATACCAGTTTTTCCAGGGTACAGCTTGAGGAATTATGCAAATCTGCGAAACCAGATTAACCAGAGATTGTATGTGATTAGGGATGTACAAACAGGTTCAATGTCAAATAGGTTCAACATCGAACCTGTCTGGTTTGACAGTCAGATATTCGGTTTGGTATTGGACTGAACCTCTGCAGCTGTTCAGTGTGTGTGTTAAGTGATTCAAAATTTTTTTTAAAAAAACTACTTTTAAAAAAAACCTCCCTCCCTCCAGGGGGCTTCTCCGAGGCCACCGGGGGTTGTCTCTGGAGTTCCCCTTCCCCCTGCCGGCCTCCATTATGGTAAAAATTGCGTGTTCCGGGCAGTTTTGAAAGCCGTCACACATGCCCAATGAGGATCTGCACAACTCCAACTCATGACTCCAAAATGGCAGCTGCCACACAAGGCAGGCCCAGAATGGGCCGACGACTGCCTGGATCTGGCAATTTTTACCATAACAGAGGCCAGCGGGGAAAGGAGGAATTCCGGAGACCCCGCTGCAGCATCAGAGAAGCCCCTCCAGAAGGGGTGAGTAAAAAAAAAAGTAATCAAAATAATCATGACTCCCCCAAAACCAAACCGGGTGGAGAGGTTTGAATGGGGTGTAGAACCTAACTGGCCCGGTCTGGTTCGGGTCCAGTTTGGACTTGAACTGAACTGGGCCAGCCGATTTTGTGCACACCCCTATATATGACAGGACATAATCCTGAAGCAATAATGCTCCTACAATACCATATCCAGATGCCTGAAAAACTATTACCTATACACAGTTCAAGAAAGGTCTGTGCTAAAGCTACTACTAAAGGAAAAGTTGTGCCGTCGAGTTGGTGTCGACTCCTGGTGACCACAGAGCCCTGTGGTTTTATTTGGAGGGGTTTACCTATGCCTTTCAGCATCTTCCTATATTGCTGCTGCCCAATATAGGTGTTTTCCATAGTCTGGGAAACATACCAGTGGGGATTCAAACCAGCAACTTCTTGCTCCCTAGGT
Organism: Hemicordylus capensis; assembly: GCF_027244095.1. Classification (NCBI taxonomy): domain Eukaryota; kingdom Metazoa; phylum Chordata; class Lepidosauria; order Squamata; family Cordylidae; genus Hemicordylus; species Hemicordylus capensis. The sequence goes on from NC_069662.1 coordinate 104,730,604, forward strand.
TACTTCCCCACTGCACCATTAGGTGGCTTAAAGCTACTACTACTATAACAAGAAATATTTATATACTGCTTTTCAACAAAAGTTCTCAAAGTGGTTTACACAGAAACAAACAAAAACACATTAGCCTCCAAAGAGTCTCATTCACAAATTTCAGTTTCAGATATTCCCCAAATATTCGCTGAAAATGCAGATATTTGAGGAAAGTGTGATAGTCCAAGATAAGTATATAGAGTAACATCCAGTGGCATTTGATTTCACTATATGATATTCAACAATGACAGCTACTGTTGGTAGCTAACAATGGTGTCTATTATTAATGTATCTCATAAGCACAAAAATTCCTGCATACAAAAAACATGAGTAGTGGCCACATATTTCATATGCAGGATAGGGGCTGAGAGAATTTTGAAGGAAGGGTTGGGTTTGATAAATACAACCAAAACCATAGGCCCATTCAGACATTATATTCAACACTTGTAGAATGAGTGTACAGGGTACAGTCATTCGCATGTTATGTTGAATGCCAGTACAGAAGGACACTTCCTATCTGTACCATGCATTTGAAGGGTCTGTTTCCAGAGTCACTTTTAAAATGAACACAGGTACAGTCATTCGCACAAACACATGTATGAATGTTCAGACATCTGTGCACTCGTATAGCATAATGTCTGAATTCAGCTCATGTTATGTTGTATTTTGGAATCTTGTATTTTGTTTTCACATCTCCTGAGAAGTATCCCTTATGTTTCTCCTTATTTCTTGACCTTTGGTCAAAATGATGTGATCATGAGGGTTGCAGGGGCGGAGGGGGGGGATATATTCCACCCCAGTAATAACCTGTCTTACATATAAATATACAAGTAGACAGGTGAAATAGTAAGAGACATTAAATAATGTTGTAAAGCTGGGCTCTACAAGTTGGGAATATTTTATTTTGATGTCTGCAAGTTTTGAAAATTTGGGATTGATGAGAAATGCTCTTGGACCTCAAGATGTTCCTTTTATAGAAACAATTCTGTATTTTCAGTCTGCTTCCTGTTTCGTGTTACACACAGATAATAATTTAACAAGGATGCTGTGTTTGCAGTGTTAGTTAAAGAGAGCTGACTTCCACCACCACTACTATTTCACGTATGCATCCATGAAAGTGACTGTACATAATCCTAAACACACTTATTAGGAAGTAAATCCCACTGAACAGAGTGGAGCTTACTTCTGAGTAAACATGCATAGGATTGTGCTGTATAAATAAGAAGTTATTGCAGTTTAATTATAGACATGCAGTAGCAATCATTAGGTGCCTGTACTGACTGTGATATTCCCCCTCTGCTGTCTGTGATTTATAGAAATATCCCAGAAGGAAGGCGTGGGAGATAAGGTGGGGAAAAGTCTTAAAGCATATGTAAATGTGCCTTTTACATGAATACTATTAAAATAAATATATAAATTATTTTGAACTGGGGCATAGTTGGGTAAATTTATTTTCAGCAAGCATCAAAATAAGCAGATCTACAGGAAGATAACAAGGGTTAAGCAACAAACAGAATGCTTATCATATTTTGGAGGAAATGTGTACAAAAGTTTTGCAAGACGGCTCTGTTTTTTCTGATGCTTACTTTTACGTAGCCTAGGCAAGCCAAGAGTCACCTTAAGTGGCGCAGCGGGGAAATGCTTGACTAACAAGCAGAAGGTTGCTGGCTCAAATCCCGGCTGGTATGTTTCCCAGACTATGGGAAACACTTACATCAGGCAGCAGCGATATAGGAAGAAGCTGAAAGGCATCATCTCATACTGTGCAGGAGGAAGCATTGGTTAACCCCCTCCTGTATTCTACCAAAGAAAACCACAGGGCTCTGTGGGTCCTAGGAGTCGAAATTGATTTGACAACACACTTTACTTTAGGCAAGTCAAGCAGAAAGGAACACGAGTTAAGCAACTCACTTCCAAAGGCTGTTCGTTCAAGAATTAAGTCCAGAGTTCCCACAGCCCTCTGCCACATCCCTAGTTTATTGGGGAGCCCCTGACTTGGCTCTGGAGGAGTGTGGAGACTGAGTGCCTGAAAAGGCATCTGGGGCGTATCTAGTGTGGGGCAGGCAGGGCACGTGCCCCGGGCGCCACTTGAAGGGGGTCGCCATTTTGTATTTTTTTTAAAAAAAATTAAAAATGGCTGCCGAAAACAAAATGGCCACCGTGCAAGCTCAAATGGCCTCTGTGAGGCCCTAGGTCATGCCAGGCCTTGCAGAGGCCATTTGAGCATGCACGGTGGCCATTTTGTTTTCAGTGGCTTAAAAAAAAAGATTATTTTTAAAATTGGCCACTGCACATGCTCAAATGGTACCTGTGAGGCCCTAAAGGCCAGCGGGGTGAGGGGGAACCTTTGCAACACCCCCCACAGACTTTATGAAGCCCCCCAATGGGGCTACAGGTTAATTTTTTTTAAAAAAAATTAGTATAATATAAGACACTACACATATTCAGATTGGCACTATGTACAGAGAATCAGGGCTTGTGAATACTGAGCTGACGCTTATGAGCTAGGATTGTATTCATTTGCTCTTACTTTGCTTCTTGTGATAAGTGAGTTAAATGTGATGTCTTGCTAATATGTCTATTAATGGTGAGTTTGTCTTTGAATCAGTGTGAAATCCTTAATATTAAGGCCCACTGGGAGTTTCTTGCTCTCTTTCTCTCATTTTAACTGTCTTTCTGAAGGATTAGAATATATTCCAAGCAGTGACACAGTTTACTGTGCATATCCTTTAATTATTTTCAGAGTATCTGGGAAAAGTCAAATTCTCCATTGATTTTTAAAACTTATGTAATCGTGATGCTACAATGCATAGCAGAGAATCAGACAGGCACTTCTAGTTTTCCAAGTGCCCCTCCACATAGTATTTGGGTATTTCATGAGCCCCAGCATACTGAAATTTGTAGTTTTCCAGCATTTTTTGATCTGGTTAAGTCCACTGCTAAATAGTTTCTGAAATATTAAAAGATTAATGAGCCTGACTTGTATTTTTCAGCTGATATTATGGTAAAGTTATCTGAAAGATGGGTGTCAGATGCTTGGACAGGGGGCGCAATTTCAGTGCTTGCCCTAGGCGCTATTTTCCCTACATACGCCTCTGAAGGCATCATCCTGAGCCACAGGGCTGACTTCTTCTTTCTTCCCCCAGCCGTCTCCTCCTCGCCAGAGAAGCTGTTGTGGCTGAAAGGCAGCAGCCAGTAGTTTGCTGGGTGAACAACAGGTCAGAGGCTGTGCCAGGTTCTTCTCACCCTTCAGCCAGTCTGAACTATGACTCCTAAGTTTTCAGGAAGACCCTCAAGACTCACCTGTTCTCACAGGCTTTTAATTAGAATTAATTTTAATAATTTGTTTTAATAATTGTCTTATGCTACTGTTTTTATTTCTGTTTTATGCTACTGTTTTGTTTCATGTATTTTAATCTGTGCTGATTTTAAAATATTATTGTAAATTCTGTACACTCCCTAGAGAAGTACATATCAGGCAGTATAAAAATATGACAGATAAATAAATAAGCTTAGGGTACCCGTTCAAGGTGGGGTGTTCACAGCTGAATACAACACAAGATTCAACCTAAGCTGCAACTTTGAGTTTAGTTGGCCACACAACCCCCTCTTTGCTCTCATCTTATCTATTATTTATTTTTCTATGTAAACTGTTTTGAGAACTTGCATTGATAAGAGGTTCCCATAACAAGAGAGGGGCATCCATAAGGGCATTATGTCCAGAGTAAGGAACTACTGAAATTAGTTGCACCCCTGCCCTCCTCATCTCAGAAGGAAATATTGCTACAACCCACCCACCTACGCACAGACAAAACCCATTTTAACATCCCTAAAGTCGCAGAGGGGAAATGCTTGACTAACAAGCAGAAGGTTGCCAGTTCAGATTCCCGCTGGTACTATATTGGGCAGCAGCGATATTGGAAAATACTGAAAGCCATCATCTCATACTGTGCGGGAGGAGGCAATGGTAACCCCCTCCTGTATTGTACCAAAGACAACCACAGGGCTCTGTGGGCGCCAGGAGTCAAAATCAACTATATGGCACACTTTACCTTTAAAGTAGTTTAAACTGGGGAGCCAGTTTTATATGCTCAAAGCGTAAAGCCCCTTTTACATTTAGAACCATTTCCAACTCTCCCCACCCCCCTTAAATCTTCTACAGAGAAGAAGGACTTTCCAGCCCCCCTTCTCCTTTCTTCTCCATACAGAAACTTGAACTGGGGCATCAGTGAGTAAATTTGTATTTTAAACAAGCAACATGACAAGAAGGTCTACAGGATGATCACAAGTGTCGCATCTAAGCCACAAACAGAACACTTATCCCAATGCTAGAATACTAAGCCAGTGATTAATATAATTCTTCCTAGTTTAGGGATTAGCATTTTGGATTCTGTTAAGTCTTAATGACCTCATTAGAAACTTGTAATCTTTTGTTTACCAGAATAAGGTCTAAACTGAAAGTCCTGCCTCAGGGATTATCACTTTTTGTCCTTGTTGGGCCGGTTGGGGCACATTTTAAGACTTGTGAAAGAGAAATGCATGCCTTACCTTTCTAATAGAGGGAAACCTGAAATGCTCCAAAGTGAAAAACATCATTAACTGCAGATAGTGGCTGATAGCAGTGGTGGAGCGAGGACGCTGGCGGCCCCTGTCCAGCTTGCCACCCCTGGCCCCCCTCACCAGCCACGGCCCCTGCATCGGATGTCAGAAGCACCCGCTTGCGCCTCTCCCTGATTGTAGCTCCCTTTTGGAAAGGCTTCAGCCAGCGCTGGGTTACCAGCCTGGCCGGGAACATGTCTCTCTGCTTTTGCAAGCGGGGAGAGGTGCTCCCGGCTGCTCTGCGAATGTGGTGATGGCTGAAGTTTACTTGCCAATGGGGCGCGTGGCTAACGTGGCCATGCCCCCCGTGTCCCACGTCAGACACAGGGTATAGCTGGGGCGCCAGGTGCAGCCCCTGAACATAGTGGCCTGGGTTCTGTAAATCCCCCTCCCTGCCCTGCCACACACAATGGTGGCTCTGCCTCTGGCTGATAGCCCAGGAACCCCGCAGTGGTGCTATGGGGAGGGGGTGATTTTTGCTGTTTCCCCCTTCGCTTGGAAGCCCATTGTGCCTCCCAAAAATACTCCCTGTGGGTTGTGCAGGGAATAGTTTGGGGAGACAAAGTAGGCTTCAGCGAGAAGGAGAGATTGGCAAAAATCATTCCTCTCCCATAGTACCAGCACAGTCCAGATGTCAACAGTTCAGTCTTAGTAGCAAGGAGCTGTTCTGCAGAAGTTGCACGGGCTGACTCTGGGGCAGTCACTTACCTCTCAGCCCAACTCACCTCACAGGGTTGTTGCGAGGATAAACATAACCATGTACACTGCTCTGGGCTCCTTGGAGGGAGAGCAGGATATAAATGTAAAAATAAACAAACCAACCCGCTTCTCAGTACAGAAATCTGCTATGAGCATCCCTAACAGATAGCTGTCCAGTCTCTGTTTACAAGTGTCCAGTGAAGGAGAGCCCATTGCTGTGTGAGGCAGACTGTTCTAATGTCAAACAGCTTATAAGGCTCTGTAAAACACCATGCACACTCCAGGTGCTATATAAGTGTGTAGTTTTGGCCAGCCCTACTGTGAGACAGTTCATCTCAAGCAGCAGATTTTGGAACCCCATTAAAGGGTAGCATGCTGTCAATTATTTAGTGCCTTATTATATTTTTACAACCACAGGAGGGGGTGCCATTTGAATTCTTTGCTTTAGGCACCCAAAAGTCTTTGGTTGTTTCTGATTTAGACAGCATTTTCTCTTTGCAACAGCTTTTCGACAGTATTGCAAATACCTTTCAGTTCTTGCCTAAAATATAATCCCTTGTAAAGCCACCCTGCTTTTTGTATATATCCATTTAGATTTCTAACTCACCCTATCCCAAAGTCTATGGGTGATTAATAACATCATAGGAATAAGCATGGTAAATGGATCCCTCTTGTCAAGGATTATAGAGGCACAGGGCAACAAAAGAAAGTTTCAGACAAAGCGGGGGGGGGGAACAACATTAAACACCTTGAACTGGGCAGATAGAACCATGGCATGTATGATAGTATTGTTATAGATGAAGTTAGGATAAGGAAGGGAAGGGAAGGGGGCTGGGAAGTTAAGGAAGTTTGCATCTGCCTAAAACCCATGGTAGAAGAGAGCAAAGCATTACTGTGGCAAACTTGGACAAAATTAATGGTAACTGGAAGGGCTTCAGGACAATTAAGCTGGTCAGTCGTGTGCAATTACAAAGATGGAGTCCCCCTAACTTTTTGATGAAGCTTTGAAATGTTCCAGATGATTCTCCAGGTGGCAGGGGGACAACATTTTACTAGAGGATTGTTAGTCCCACAAAAAGGAAGGCGCGGTGAATCTAAACTTGGGACACAACATATACCAAGGCAGAATGTTAGTCCATTTATCCCAATATTGTCTCCAGGGATTAGAGGTGTGCATGAATCAGATTCTTGAAAATGTATCCATAAATTTAGAGCAAGCCTGCTCAATTTAGGCCCCCCAGCTGTTTTTGGACTATAACTCCCATAATTTCCAGCCACAGTGGCCAACAGCCAAGGATTATGGGAGTTGTAGGCCAACATCTGCAGAAGGGCCAAATCTGAGCAGCCCTGATGTAGAGGAATAGCTCTCTGAAAAAATAATACCAGGGAGGTGGCATTTATCCTGAATTAATTAGTCCAGAATATGTTCTTGTAAATCCCCCCTTCTCACTGTGGTGGTGTTGATAGGGTTTGGAAGTGTACACCTGCAATTTGCATCAGCCTTTACAAACCAGCTGCACTTCTGGCAACCATGGTGCAGCTGCCTTAACTGGTTTCTGACTGTGAGAGGAGGAATATTGTGTCATGGAAACAGCAAACTTAATAATGATCATCATAAAGACTCTAATGCCACTTTAACAAAGATTTATGAGGTGATTTATTCCATGTGTTAAGGTGAAGAATGGAGCAGAGGAAATGCTTCAGACGAAAACTTGCTTGAGTATATGAGCAAGGAGTTATGAGTTGGGCAAATAAATTGCTTTCTTGCTCAGGAGTAAATTGGAAATGAAACACATCTGTAAGTGCTTATGGGATGCTTTTACCTTTCTTACACTACCAAGGCTTCTACCAACCCATTTCTCTTGCAGAGCCAGTTTTCCCATGAGGCAAATGTCTCAGGTGATGCATGTGCCCAGGACGGTGAGTACGGACCCCCTGGCCCCTTGCCATGGACATCATCCTGCCTGCCTTCTGCTGGTCCCTGGCACCACTACACCTTTCTCCTCTCTGAGCTATAGGATGGGGCTGTAGCTCAGCAGTTCATCTGCTTTGCATGCAGAAGGTCCCAGGTTCAATACCTGGCAACTCCAGGGATAAGGAAGACAGACTCCTGCCTGAAATCTTGGAGAAGCTACTGCCAGTCAGTTAGACAATATTGAGCTGGATCAGGGGTAGGCAATGTGCAGCTCTCCAGATGATGCTGAACTATAATTCCCATCACCCCCAGTCACAATTTATTATAGCTGAGGATGGTGGGAGTTGTAGTTCAACAACATCTGGGGAGCTGCAGGCTGCCTACCCCTGAGTTAGATGGACTTGGTATATTCCCACATTCCTATTCCACTGCCACTCTCTGCTCTTTTGCTTTCTTAGGTGGGAGCCCACTAACGCTGCCCATCGTCTTTCTTGCCATTCCAAGAGTATGCTCTGCTTACCTTGCCTCCTGGTGCCACTCCTCTTCCCTCTTCTTTCCCCTCACTGGCATCTCCCTCCCAGGACACGTTCTGCCTGCCTGCAGCTGTTGCAGTTGCAACGGCAGCAGTGAGCGTCCAGCTTTACCTGCCCATCCTTCTGTCACTGTCACCACTGCTACCTTTGGTGCATGGCACCAAAATGATGCAAGTCATTTTGGCCTTATGAAGTCCACACACCTGCTGGTGGAGGGAGATGCTGCTGGCTGGTGGTGGTGTTTACCTTATGTTTCTTTTTTAGATTGTGTGCTCGAGTTGTATTTTATATATTCCACTAGGGTTGTATTTTATAATTGATTAATTTTATGTAGCAGATTTTAAATACTGACCATTATCCATTTTAGTTAGCTGCTTTACTATTTTAATTAGATGTTTAATGCTATATTTTAGCTATTTTACATTTTAACTACCGCGCTTGTATTCCATAGTATCTTTAATACTTGTACTCCATAGTATATTTAATTCTCTGAGACATACTAAGATGTAGTAATAAGACGTAGTACTAAGACGTAATCCCATGCATGGCAGCTCTCGTGAGAATTCGGAGAGCTGCCAGATAACCACGGGTACAAGTGGGAGGGGGAAAATGGTGGTGGTGGCGGCAGCTGGCCAAAAAGCGGCAGAGGGCAGCAGAAGAAGCTGGCGGGAGAGAGAAGGCGCCGGCGCCCATCCACCCAGCCAGAAAGGGGAGAGGGTGTGCAGGCGAGAAGCCAGCCGGCCAGCCAGAAAGCAGTGGCAGCAGTGGGGTATGGGATGGAGAAGAAGCCGGTGCCTGGCTGGCCAGAAAGCACCAGGCGGGTGAGCGAGAAGCTGGCTGGCTGACAGGCCAGGAACAGGCGGGGGTGGGGAGGGGAAAGAAGCCCACCAGCCCACCAGAAAGGGGGTGACAGACAGGAGAAGAAGCCGGGCCTGGCCGGTCAGAAAGCAGCAGGAAGGCGAGAAGCTGGCCAATCAGAAATTGGAGGGGGTGGGTGGGAGAAGAAGCCGGCACCCAGCCGGCCAGAAAGCGGCGGGGCGGGGGGGAGGAAAAGGCGGTGTATGGGCCAGTGGGGGAAGAAGGCGGTGGTGGATGGGTGGGCTGGAGGCGCAGATGCTCTGTGCCCAGCCCAGCTAGTATTTTAAATATCTTGTATTTTTTAGACTCTTATTCCATTAGTCTTCCCACTAAAGCTGTAATACAAATCTCAATCTTATAGTTTATAGTAGTAATACATGTAACATTTATTTTCATAATAATCTGATTGCCTTATCCACTTTACTGTATTATAACCTGTGCTGGTCTTTGACCATAATAAAGATGATTGATTGATTGATTGTGAGCCCTGTTGGGGGTTGTTAATTTTACCCCCAGTAGGTACACAGCAGAGCACTAAGGAAGAGCACACACACTCCAGTTACCGAGTAGGTAGCAGAGGATGGTTTAGATCAGGGATTCTCAACCTTGGGCCCCCAGATGTTGTCAGACTACAACTCCCAGAAACCCCAGACATGGCCATCTGGAGGCCCAAGGTTGAGAAACCCTGGTTTAGATGTTGCAGCTATTTAGAGAAAACACATGGAGATTCTTGTAGAACTAAATACTAAGTATCTAATGGTTAAGTACACTTTGATAGGAAAAACCTAATCCTAATCTAAAGGATTACATAGTGAATAGGTAAGGTGAGAGAGAGAGAGATGTTTCCATCTGCTCTCTAAGAGGAAAAGAAGGATTGTGACTCAGCACAGGAAGTGCTAAAGAGTCAGATCAGGGGTCATAGAGTAGGGACAGACAAGGAGGCCCTTACTCACTGTCACTACTCCCAATGCCCCTAGTGGTCGTTAGGATAGTTGGTGCAAAAGGTCAATGCACTGGAACTCCATCTCCAACAAGCTCTTTTGGGACAGGGAATCATCTTATTTATTCATTCTTTATTTTTCTATGTAAACTGCTTTGGAAACTATGTTGAAAAGTGGTATATAAATAGTAGTAGTAGTAATAGTAGATGTACGAGAGCTCTATTCGAGTGAAACAACCTTTTATTCATCGTACAGATCTATATCTCACCTTTCCTAAAAAAGATAGCACAAGGCGGCTAACGGAGAATAAGAATGCACTACAATAAAAACAAACAACAAAACAATAGAACTGCAACAATTAAATCACCCTAAAACCAAGACACAAATGCAGTAGTTAAAACTTCCTGAAAGCCTGACATTAGTTAGCTGATACAGCATTAAAAAGGTAAAACAGAGGTATATTTGTGCCTTCTATCCATGAGAGAGAGAGAGAGAGAGAGAGAGTACACATAGCAGCCCACTGAAGATGACAGCTCGTGCATCTGGAGAAGTGGAGTGCTGTCCACAGTGGCTTATGCTACAATAATGTGGTTAGTTTTCAAGGTGTCATAAGATGCTCTCTTGTTTTTGCTGCTGTGGACTAACATGGCTGCCCCTCTGGAAGTGGTGTCAATGTACAGTACATACACAAAGGATGTGTGCATAGGAATGCAAGTTCAGGCCACAGTTCTACAGATGCTTATCTTACTGAGCAAATATAATTCAACTCTGTGAGATTTACTTCCAAGTAAACATGAACAACTTTGGACAGTCAGGGGTTTCTTTTCTTTCCCCCTCCTAACAGCATGTATCATCATGACCCAGAGTCCAGTGGTAATATTCCCTCCAGCTGATCTGAAAATAATCAGGATCATTTCAAATAAAAGCAGGGAAGTCACTGCTATGCTGCAGTCCAGGTCAGCCTAGCCCATACTGCAATGGGAGAAAGCACCCTTAAAGTTAATAACCAGATGGCATAAATCAGAAGTAGAACTTGGCACCAATGAAAATCTATAGAGCAATTTCCAATTTTTTTTTCCTGGGGATTGGCTTGGCACCAGAATGAGCTCAGCTGGGTTTGCAGAAGCTAAAAAGATGTTTTAAATCACTTTTTCTGCTTTGCTCTCTTGCTTTTCTGATGTGCCGAGTTTCCATTTGGTTAATAATTGGTCCATCTTCCTATTTGAAGAAAAAACACTTTGATGTTCTTCCTTATGCTTTGCTGCATAAAATTAGTTTTGACCTTTCAGAGAGTAACAAAACATGTTTCCCCCCTCTCTCCCTTCAAAATAGATAAAAGTAGCAAGCTTAAACACAAAACATGTCTGTCTGACATATCATTAATACACAAATTTGATGTACATGTAGAAAGCCATTTGTAAAATAACACTAATCCCTCCCCATTCATTATGCACTATATATGTAACTGCAAATCATCCTGATTGCCCCCCCACATACACACACAACACACACACACACACAATGAAGTAAAGACAGGTTACTGTAGCCTAAGGAAAATTATTACAGGATGAATTTCTTCAAGGAGTGAGAGGAGAGGGGCGAGAGTCTTAGTTGTGAAACATAAATAGTAAATCTTTAGAGCTACTTGGAAACTGAATTGGATCTGGTTTATTGAACTCAACATTCTGACTTCAAAACCAAGTATTTTATCAGCTAACTCTTTTTGTATTGCAGACCCCAGGAATCATACTGATCATGCCACTGGCTGATCTGAATGTGCATGCAGATATTTTTTTAAGGATCTGAAGGTTTCAAGCTCACAAGCCACTGTGGTTCTGATTACTGTGCCTGAAAAAATAAGCTAAAATAAAAGATGATGTGGCAGGTGGGCAGGAAGGCAAAATGTGTCAGTGGCATAAAGTGCCATCTATTTTTGGACCTTTTAACACTATGAACTCTTTTAATAGTATTTCAAGTGTATTGATACAATTCTCATGGCAAATAGGGCAATGAGCTTTTAGGGCCAGCACTCACTGTAATGTACAGTTGAAGGGAGGAACAATTTCTGGTGTTTCCAGTTTGAGCCAGTTGCTCAGTTTGCCGAGACTGTGCTAGAATGAAGTAAACAAAGCTGTATGGCCATCACTGATTATTAAAGTTAACAGAAGTTCAGAATCTTTATTTCCTCTTTCATAAAAACAATACACTTATAACCCCAAATCACTGCCAGTGCCTGTCAAATCTAATGTGCATCCTAACTGGTTGCAGGGTGAAGTGGTTATCTGATTGTTACAGTATATCTTGTGGCCGGATGAATTTGGAGTGCAAATTTATCCCCTGCTAACTAAGCAAAGAGGCACCTTTTTAAAGTGGTGATTCTCATTATTGAGCAGACAGGGAGAGAACTGGCCCTATCCATCCCCAGCATAGCATCCCTCCAGTGGCTGTCACTGGTGTCTCTTTTATATTTCTTTTTTAGTCTGTGAGCCTTTGGGGACAGGGAGCCATCTTATTCAATTATTTATTATTTCCCTATGTAAACCGCTTTAGGAATTTTTGTTGAAAAGTGGTATATAAATATTTGTCATATAAGTATTTGTAGGAATTTGGAGCATGCAGTGGGTGGAAGAAATGGGGTCACAGACTGAAAATGCATCTTACTATACTCTGCATAGCACTTTCAAGGGTTCAAAGTGCTTCATATATATTGCCTTATAATCCTTACAGCCACCTTGCAAAGTAGGTTAGTATTATTATCCCCATATTTCAGATGTGGGGCTCAAAGTCTTGCCTAAGACCACACGTGAGGGCATGGGGGAGCTGTGATTTGAACCAGGAACTTCTAGATCTTAGCTCAGTCTCTTAGTCCCTATGCTACACTAGCTCTTGTGAAACACAGTATCAGATGGTAGCTTTGTCACAGCATCAGCTGTAACATTAGGTCAGTTCCATTCATGGCCAGGTGGCTACAACTGATCTTCTGTGATACAAGTTGACCTCTGGATGTCAAATGAATGTACACCCCCACGCCTGAGAAAAGGCACACTGTCTGGAAGCTGTTCTCAACGTTCCTGGAAGCACACAGAGGACCTGCTTTAAATGTGTACTGTGTCAGCCAACACAGTACACAGTACACAGTAGACTCCTAGTTCTCCTGGAGGTACTGTACTTGCCTTTGGCAAAATGCCTTTGGGAGGTCTCTCAGAAGGTCTTGTGGAAGCAAGCATGACTTGTCCTCTTAGCTAAGCAGGGTCTGCCCTGATTGCATATGAATGGGAGACTAGAAGTGTGAGCACTGTAAGATATTCCCCTCAGGGGATGGAGCTGCTCTGGGAAGAGCAGAAGGTTTCAAGTTCCCTCCCTGGCTTCTCCAAGATAGGACAAGATTTTTATTTTTTTTAATAGGACAAGATTTTTTTTAATTGAACCAACAAACTACCAAAGCATACAGTACGTTGAGATTCCTGCCTGCAGCCTTGGAGAATCTGCTGCTTGTCTGTGTAGACAATACTGAGCTAGATAGACCAATGGCCTGGCTCAATGAGCTCATTCACACAATCAAAAGCTGTGCTTTACCCAGGTTTTGGAGCTGTTTGTGCTCCCAATTTTTGGTTGTGTGGAAGCAAGGTAAAAAGAAAACCTGGGCAGAAGTGACTGTGTGGAAGCAAGGTAGGAGGAAAAGCTACCCAGGTTTTCCTCCTACCTTGCTTCCACACAATCATTTCCACCCAGGTTTTCCTATTACCTTACTTCCACACAACCAAACACTGGGAGCACACACACCTCCCAAACCCGGGTAGAGCACAGTTTTTGATTGTGTGAATGACCTCAGCATATGGCAGCTTCCTAATTGTCAAGGCCTTGTCTCACTTCCCAGTGGCAAGTTCTGCCTTACAAGCAACAAAATATTCAGAGAAAGATTCTTACTTTCTATCTGGCAAGTTCTCTAGAAAACAGAACAAAACCCTGCAGTTTTTAACAGTTTAGCTAGCTCAGTAAAACTTTACTGAGCAATGGGGATTGCTATATAAAAGTCCACAATTATTTCAAGAAATACCTGTTGTTAAAATGTCAGTCTTCACTGAAAGGGGCTGTCGATCTTTGCAGGGGCTGCCATTTTGCTCATACTTCACAGGCGGCAGCCCCTGCTGGGAATTAAATGGAGAATAAGGAAATGCAGCTCATCGCTGGAAAATGGGAGCTTTTTTGTTTATCTATAGTACTAAGCCTGACATGCATGCAGAAAATCAAAATCTTTCTGTCAATAATGGTTTGCATGACCTGCTGAACAGTCACTGTTCTTCTCTATGGTGCAGTGAATCTTAGGCTGCATAGAGATCTATGAGTCCACTGTGCTTCCAGACTCACCCGTTTGGTCAGATATAAAAGCTTCCTTCAGCGTGAGCTTTAAGAAAGAAGAGAGCAGGTCTTTAGCTGCTCTCCTTCGCCCCATGCAGCTGCCTGCTGAGGTGGTGCTCAGATCAATTCCCCCGTGCAGAGCCTACACACACAGCAGCCATGCACGCAGACGGATGCCCTGTGTGTGCCAGCACCACACGGGGGTACTTGGGCCAAGCGCAGCACCAGCAAGAAGTGGCATGGGGTGGCAGAGAGCAGGTAAAGGCCTGCTCTTCTCATTCTTAAAGCTGCTGCACCCTGCTCCCCTCCCCGCAACACTGAACTGTGGTTCGTGCACACCCCTATCCTCAAGGTCAAAATAGACAATACGCCTATTGTGAGATGGCAGCCTGTGTGTGTATATATATTTTAAAGTAATTAGCAGTTGAGTGATGCCATTATCTGGATTAGGCCTGCAGTGGGAGGAGGAGACCTTTAAGCCTTTGCTCACATCATAGTGTTGATCCAGATTGTGCCTACCATGGTGCTAGTTGCCCGGGAAAGAAAGTTCCTATTGGTACCAACCAAGTAATAAGCAGTGATTACCAACCTTTTTTTATCCCAAGGCACACTTGTAATAAAAAGATACACCTTTTTTTGCAGCAGTAGCAAAGCTGCCACACAGTATTTTATTTTTGCTTTATCTCTCCTCCAGCCCAGGAGCATGTGTTGCCACTGGGCACAAGGAACACTAAGGAGCAAATCAGCTCCAAAGCACTTAAGCTCCCTGCTTTTGGAATTGACTCACTCCCCAAGAGGGACACATTCTTCCTAGTGCATTATGAGGTGAATCAGCTCCCTCAAGTGGTGAGTATAAACTGCCTGGGTTTGGTGCTGACTCAGAGCAAGTCAGCATGGCAAACTAGCCAGTGTCCTGCGGTACACTAATGTGCTGTGGCACACACCAGTTAGAAAACGCTGCAGTAGGTGTGTTGTCTCATTAGAACATGACGCTCAGCAGAAAGTGGTTCTTCCAGTCTCCAGCAGATGCCAGCTCTCCTGAGTGCTGGCTGTGCAATCAGACTAAGCATTACCTGACAATCACAATGCCACCTTTTGCCTCCTCTCCCTAGCCTACTATGCTGAATGACAGGCTGTTCTGGCAATCATGTGCCCTCTTTCTGCCCAAGGCAGTGTTTCAAGTCCCCCCCTCCACCCCAGGCTTTGATTTTTTTTTTTTTAAGGCTTTGGGCTTAAAAACACAAACCAAAAAAACAGGTTCCTGGCAGATAAACATGCCAGGGGCTGGTGTGTGTGTGTGTGTGTGTGTGTGTGCGCGCGCACACGCACGTTTTTAAAAGCCCAAAGTCTGCCTGAAGCATGGGGCAGAAAAGGGGTTAAAACTCTAGATTTGAAGCTAGGTACATGTGTCCTTACAGAAGCGAAGGCAGAGGGAAAGCAATGCTCGCCCCAGAGCAGAAATGGCTGCCCTGGCCTCTCTATGAAGATACATCTGTAGGCACCCATGAATTCTACCTATTTCCAGGAATGGCAGGATTTCTAGATATTTCTTTGTTAAGAAGTATAGCATAGTAGGCAGAGAGTTGATGTTTGTGGCACTGGAACTGGATGTTGCCAATGAACCTGCCAGGACCCTCCGTTCATTGTCTCAGGCCCTGCTCATGGCACTACCACTAACAGAGATCCAGTTGGTGGGGACTTGAGACAGGGCTTTTTGGGTTGTGGCCCCTCGGCTTTGGAACACTGAGGGGGTCACTGCTGAAGAGCTTCACCATGCTCCTTAAAAAACAACTAAAACACATCTTTTAAAATAGGCTTTTCTGTGGTTATATCTGGTAGGTTCTTTAGTTCTTAGTTTTTATAATTCTCAGTTTTTAGCTTTTAAAATTTTTAACCTGCAATTTTATACTGATTGTGGTTTTTAACCTGATTTTTAGCTTGTTCACTTAATTTGGTTAACTTTATTGCTTTTATTGTTTGTGGTATCTATTTTATTGTTGCGAGCCACCCTGAACATTAGTGTACTGGAGGGTCGGGGTATAAATATTTTAAACAAACAAACAAACAAACAAACAAATAAAATTGAGCCTGGACCTGTAGGATTGGCATCAAGGACTGCTGAAGACTGAGGACTCTGAGAAAGGCTCACTGCTATCCTTGAGACCACCAATGTGCTCGGAACCTTGGTCTGGTGGTATCAGAGCTTCTTTGTCAGGGCCCACCCAGGTAGGAAGAGGCCCCTGGGCAGCATTTTGCTGATGGCTTCTTGAAATATGACACTGATGCTGCAGACATGAGTGACTCTGCTATGACACTTGCTGGGTGGATTTGTGTAAGTCTCTCTCCCCCCCACCCATAGGGTTGTTGGGAGGATTATTCTGGACACTTTTCAGAAAGTATGTGGAAAGAAGAAAGGAAGGAAGAATGTGGAAGTGTAGGAAATACACAGCTATACATATTATCATCTTATTATTATTTTATATTATCATCTTATTATTGTTATTATCATTACTATTTTAATATTGTTGTATTGCTGGTCTACGACCGAAATAAAGTTTTACAGTTACACAGCTATACCATAAGAAAAATTATTTATTATTTATTATTTATTAGATTTCTATACCACCTTTCCAAAAATGGCTCAGGGCGGTTTACAGAGAGAAATAATAAATAAATAAGATGGATCCCTGACCCCAAGGGCTCAGAGTACTCCCATTTCAAAATGACTGTCAGCCAGTCATTTTACAGGGACATATTCTAGACAGAATAGTCTTCTTCCTGTGCAATCCTCTGCATGTTTACTCAGAATTAATTTCCATTCTGACCAATGAGGCTTGCTCCCTGGTATATTTAGAACTCTTTAGACTCTTTAGAATTTGGTGCAGCATGAACCAGAGAATCCTGTGCAGGGGGATTCTAGAACAACTAGTTTGGAGGAGCCAAGATGGCAAAAAACATTACTGAGGGAGTGAGGATATTGCTCTACATTAAATATTTATAAAAGTAAGGAAATTAATGTTAGTTTATTTACCTGATTAACAAAGCTTACTTGACATTTTCAGACTTCCTCAGAAAATGGGCCAGATGCCTCTTAGAAAATACTGCCTTTTTGGATTACGCCAAACCTTCCAGTCTGTTTTCCAGGCTAGTTTCCTCTTCCTGTCCAAAACCATGTGACAGCAAAGAGCCACATGGGGGGAAGAGGTCAGTACTAAGCCAGCTGAAATCTGCAGTGGAAGTTACCCTGCACCCCCCTGTATGCATGGTCTCACCCAGTCCAGTTTCTGACCAGGAAGGAAGTTAAGGGGTTGGCCTGGCTCCTGGGAGCCTGGAGAAGTCTCTTACCTACCTGCTGACACTGGGTTCTGCTGCTTGTTTTGGGACAGAGGAGTAAGTGAAGGAAACTTCTTTAAATAATGTGGGCATTGTCAGACTCCCAGGGGACGAGGTGGGCTCCTAGCCTTTCTTGAACTCCAGAATGACTAGAGCACCCCCAGAAAGGTCAGCCTCAGGAACAGCCAGAGGAGAGGTTAGCTTGTCACCTGAGTCATCGTCCTCCTGGCTTGCTGCACTCAGCCAGTTTCCTCTCCTGGAGAACTCCTGGCTCCTATACTCAGAAGCAGCCCCTCCTCATCAGCTCCCTTGCCTTTAAATACCCCACTGCAGAGCTGACAGGGCTTAAAGCCTATGTCCAGCCCCGCCCCCTTCCTGACCCTGCTTCCGGTTTCCTGCCACACACAACCTAGCTGTCTCCCTGGAGCTGTTCCCTGCAGCTCTCCCTGCCTTGCATGCTCAACCCTACTGGGATCCAACCAGCCTGGGTCCATCTCATCCCCTCTGCCCCCCAAGGGGGGGGGTATGCCACACCTCTTCTCCAGACTCCACAGGATCACCCAAACAACCAGGTAACGTGGCATCCACGTTAGAGAGCCAGTGTGGTGTGGTAGTTAGAGTGCTGGACTAGGACCGGGGAGAGCCGAGTTCAAATCCCCATTCAGCCATAAAACTAGCTGGGTGACTCTGGGCCAGTCACTTCTTTCTCAGCCTAACCTACTTCACAGGGTTGTTGTGAGGAGAAACTTAAGTATGTAGTACACCACTCTGGGCTCCTTGGAGGAAGAGCGGGATATAAATGTAATAATAATAATAATAATAATAATAATAATAATAATCCTGACAGGCATTAAAAAAATAATAATTCAAGCTATTGGACCATAACATACTGTGACTGCATTGTCTGACACTTTGCTGTAAAGTTCCAGTCTGATGGGTGAGCGTGGAATCTTTTGCAGGAGTGCCCACTAGGTCTTGCTGCCCCTTGGAGTTCTTCCTGGTCCTGTGGTAGCTTTATTGTAGCTTGAGCTTTCTTAGCCTATAGCCTAGTTCATCAGGTGCCTGCTGCTCGTGTCTCAATGAAGCGCTGACTTGTCTTTTGAGTAGCTCATTTTGAAATCTTTTGATTATCAATAGCTTTTGAGTAGCTTGGGAAGTGGCTCGTTTTGCTACTCTTCACTTGGTGATGCAACACACCTGTCCATTTTTTCCATTGTTCAGCTGCTGGGAGGTTTGAAAAAGGGAGGCCTCTGCTGGGAAGCAGGGTGGAAATTTAAAAAGCAGGGGCAGGTTGCTGCTAGGGATGTGTACGAACCTGTTCGGAGGCCCTTTTATGGTCCTCTGAACAGGTTCGAACACTGGCTGGTTCGGACGTTTGATGGGGGGGTTGGACTCTAAGGGTGGGGGAAGGTGCACTTACTCCCTCACCCTGCTTCCCTCCCGCTGGCACTTGGTTCCTCTAAAATCCTTTGGGGCGGCAGCGTACCTTCCTGCCACCTCTTCGGTCTCAAGTGGCCGGAAGTACCTGGCACATTGAAGTACCAGGTGAGCTTGTGTGCATGCACCCCAGGTACTTCCGGCCACTTCCAGCCAAAGAGGGGAAGTGGTGGTAGGGAGGTACGCTGCCACCTTGAAGGATTTTACAGGAACCGAGTGCTGGCAGGGGGAAAGCATGGGGAGGGATAAGTGCACCCTCCCCCGCCCTTAAAGTCTGACCCCCCCACTTCTTCGGACCCCCCCCACCTGGTTCTGTGCACACCCCTAGTTGTTGCTTAGCATAAGCTTCACCCTATGTGTAATTTTGGCATAAGCTTCTGCTGTGGCTGGGGATGATGGGAGTTGTAGTCCAACAGCAGCTGCAGGGCTAAGGTTGTGCAGCCCTGCTGTACATGGATTATACATGCTTTGAACATAACATGTGAACAGGATTGTTGTTGTTGTTGTTGTTACATTTTTTATCCCGCTCTTCCTCCAAGGAGCCCAGAGCGGTGTACTACATACTTAAGTTTCTCCTCACAACAACCCTGTGAAGTAGGTTAGGCTGAGAGAGAAGTGACTGGCCCAGAGTCACCCAGCTAGTATCATGGCTGAATGGGGATTTGAACTCGGGTCTCTCCGGTCCTAGTCCAGCACTCTAACCACTACACCACGCTGGCCTCAGTTACTGTCAGAGGCACATGGACAGAGTGATTTGCTGGACGTGATACACATGCATAGGATGGCCTGATCCAAACTCACTCCCAATTGCCTCTCCTGGCATCTTCTTGTGTCTATGGCTGGCTGTGAGCAGCATGGGACAGGAAAGCTGTATCTAGAGCTGCAAAAGAATAAGCTTAGAACAGCTGTCAAAGCTGGTGCTCTGAATCCCCTTATTCCTCAAAATGAAGGAAATTGAGGAAAGCCTCAAAAATAAAGAGTTAGCTTGAGGTTTAAAAAGACAACTTGATGGATTTTAGCTTTTTGCTATCCAAATGAGTTAACGGGATGAAACAAGTAGCATTGGTGCTGAAAGATGCATTTAAATTTATCAATTTTTTTCTTTATAATAATCAGAGGTGGTTTGCAGTATGGCCAGGAAGGTAGAGTGTTAATGACTGCATCCCTCCAGAATCATTACTCTGAAGCCTTCTTGCAGAATGGACATTTCTATGACTCCAAGTTGAACGATGGGCTACAGCAAGTGCCTGGAGGCTTTCTAGCAATCAGGCTAGATTTAGCTATTATAGAGGGATTGCTAACCATATATTGAATGAGCTCAGTCATCCATTGTCTGTATCTCATCCATCCATTTTTCTACAGTGGTCATAGGAAGGTTAGGGCAATAAAACATCCAGATCTGTTGATCTTACTTTGGCAAGTCAAGCATATCTAGTTGAAAGAAACTAACATTTGTTAGATGTGGATGAGCAAGGTTCAGACCCAGAGCTGTTGGCCAAGGCAAGTCGGAGGAAATGAGTTAAAACCATGTTTAACTAGAAGCTAAAATTCCTTTCATAATCCAGGGCCTCAGAAACAGCGGCAAGGTCAGAACTTTAGGAGTTAAGACAAGCATAAGTATATGGGCAGAACAGATTAAGCATTTGGAGAGAGAGGGGTGTGTGTGTGTGTAGCTCTGTGAGTCTTGTTTGTGAGCCTTGTTTGTTTGTACGTCTTGCTTGTTATGGTGAGGAGAGCTGGTCTTGCAAGCATGAATTACCCCCTTTGTTAAGTAGAGTCCACCCTGGTTTGCATTTGAATGGGACATGTGAGCACTCCACTGCCAGTCTGTGTAGACAATACTGAGCTAGATGGACCAATGGTCTGACTCAGTATAAGGCAGTTTCCTGTGTGTCTGCATGAAAGACAGAAAAGGCTGTTTGTGTTGTCACTTCTCTCTCTTATGCTATTGTGCGTGTAGTTTGTGGCTTGGCTCACTTTCTTGAGGGGTCTTGCTCTGCACACAGGTTATTTCCTTGTGGCACGGTTGTAGCCTGAATCAGACTCTCTGGGCTCTGATATCATGTGTGGATGGTATGGTGACCGAAGAATTATAAGCATGTGCAATAGCTGTACACATTAGATGAAAGCAGAGAGTCTTCTGTACCTCTTGACTTCTCAGGTGCTGCCTCTTGACCATTGACTTGCCAAGCCCATTGACCCTTGAGCCCAAGGCTTTGCTAGTAGGAGGGACTTGACAGGATGAACATATAAAGCTGCCATTTACTGAGTCAGACCATTCATCTAGGTCAGTATTTTCTGTCTGACTGGCAGAGACTTCCCAGGATTTCAGAGAGGAGTCCTTCCCAGCCCTACCTGAAGATGCCAGGGATTGAACCTGGGAGCTTTTGCATGGAAGACAGATGTGCTACCACTGAGTTTGCAAAGCATTTGCTGGTACCATTGAACAATGTCCCTTTGCCAAGGATGACAGAACATACATAGTGTTGGAAGTTAAAGGACTTTGTGCTGTCTCTTTGCCTCAGACAGTGGAGGACAGACTAGTAAGTCAGAGGGCTAGAGGGTCAAGACATTTGTCATCCCTTCTCCACTGCTCTGATGCTATCCCTTTGAAATGTAGATTGCTAATCTTAGGGGATTCAACTTCCTTCCTTCTCTCTCTCTTTTTACCTGGCCCGCCTACCTTTCTCTCCCTGCACCATATGTGCAGAGAGGATGCAGAATCCATCTGCATCCAGATAGATAGATAGATTAGAGATCCTAAATCCTCACTTTCCTATCTAGAATGGAGTTCCTTAATAAATGCCTTTTATATTGATTTGAAACTATGAATTGGCTCCAAGTTACTTTACTCTCAGGATACACGCATGCTTAACTAAACTAAACCGCTGTGTCGTGCCTCTGTGCACTCTGCTATAATGAGAAAGGAATTCTCTCACCACAGAGAATTTCCAACACATAGGAACAGAGGAAGCTGTCATATACCGAGCCAGACCATAGGTCCATCTAGCTCAGTATTGTCTACACACACTGGCAGCGGCTTCTCCAAGGTTGCAGGCAGGAATCTCTCTCAGCCCTATCTTGGAGATGCCAGGGAGGGAACTTGGAACCAAATGCTCTTCCCAGAGTGGCTCCATCCCCTGAGGGGAATCTCTTGCAGTGCTCACACATCAAGTCTCCCATTCAGATGCAACCAGGGTAGACCCTGCTTAGCTATGGGGACAAGTCATGCTTGTTACCACTATGTAATAGCACCCCTGCTTCTTGAAGGCACAGAGACATATAAGTCATTCACACTACTGCTTTGGGTGAGGCTGGGGAGGGTGGAGGCAGGGAGGGAGGCAGGATCATTCCTGTGTTCCTCCACATGACCTCTGGTTTCCTTGAAGCTGTTCTGCTTGTACACCCACACAGTTGCCACTGCGGCAAGTGGTAATCTGGAGGCTGGGAGAACAAAGCCTGCCCCCCCACAATGCGCTGTGCGAGCAGCATGGTGCATTATGGAAATCCCCGAGGCCAGGTTGCTCCTTTCCCTGGCCTCTGTGGTTGCAATGGCTGCTGGCAGCCTGAATGGAGCTGTGTACACCTGACCTCATATCTCACGTTTAGCCCTGGTACAGAACCCGGACTACCCAGTTGAGGAGCACCAGGATCAGGACTGATCCCAGCAGTTCTCACAGCCAGCTCTACACAGGTAGAGTTTTGTTAGAGCTGGTTGTGAGAATGACCTCATACACTTTTTCCTTAGTCCCAGCTTTAGTTATATATTTTTTACATTTATGTCTCTCTCTTCTTCCAAGCAGCCCAGAGCAGTATATGTGTATATGTTTATAACACAACAACCCTATGTGGTATGTTAGACTGAGAGATAAGTGACTGGCCCAAAATCACCCTGTGAGCTTCATGGCTGAACAGGGATTTGAACTCTGGTCTCCCCAGTCCTAGTCCAACACTCGAAGCACTGCACTACACTGCCTGCTCCTGGCTGTTGGAGTAAACAGGACTTGTCTATTTTCCAATGAAAGAAACCACTGCTGCATCCTCTCCTGTAGTTGTGATCTGTCAGTCAAAGTATACTGTTCAAACAACTTATAAGATCTGTCAAAGATACAAGAGGGTCTTGGGGTTACTACCTGGTATTCTTAGGCACAAGACTGTTTGAATCAAGGTGGCAGAGGCGGCGTGGAAGGGAGAGAGGATGAGAATGTAGCTACTAATATTTATCAACTCAGCATGGGCAACAATGATGGTAATGAAATTTTGAAACATGTTTGGCATTGTTGTGAACTTTCACAACAGAGCGGAGTGGCAGCCAATTCTTTCAAGAAACTGACTCAGCCTTAGATTTTAACACCTTTTGTACTGCTCTCTTGCTGGAGTATCTTCAGCTTACAAATGTGCCACGTTGCAAAACTATGAAATGTGCAAAAATAATACATTTGGGTTTTTTATTCTCCTTCTAGTTTTGAGAATTGAGGATTCTTTCTCCTGCAGTCATAAAAACAATAATCATCGCTCTGTTTGCACCAGCATTTAACAGCTGATTTAGCACAGTATTTACCAATAAAAGACACCTACCACAGCTGGATTTCTGCCTGCTTGCCAGTGATAAATACCTTGTTAAAATTGATTTACTTAATACAAACGACATTAATTTTTCTGTTCCTGTTTTAAATCATTGCAAATTGACTGTGGATACTGCTCTGCTAGGGTGTAGCTGCTTCTTTCTACCTGTCCTAGAGTTTGTTAAAGTGGCAGGAATACAAACACCCTTGATTGTCTGAACACAGGGAATTCTTGTTAGACTGCATTTCTGAGAGTGGAGGGCAGTCAGAGCAAAAACAGACTGAAAAGGGAATGTGGGTGCATGCCACTGAGTGATGTTAATGGAACTGTCCCGGGGTGATTGGAGAACACTCCAAAATTACATTCAGACTTTGTGTGGAGAAATTAGCTCAGAGTGGAGCAGTTACACATCAGACTTATTTCTTTGCAAAGCTTTGGTGGCAGGAAAAAGGACTGAGAGATGGATTGCTGAAGTTCAAAAACAAAGAAGGTTTGGCACAGTGGGGAAGCAACCTGCCTAGGGAGCAAGATGGTTTGAATCCCCAGCCCACTGGTGTGTTTCCCAGAATATGGGGAACTCCTATATCGGGCATTAGTGATATAGGAAAGTGCTGAAAGGCATAATCTCATACTCTGCAGGAGAAGGCAATGGTAAACCACTCCTGTATTCTACCAAGAAAACCACATGGCTCTGTGATCGCCAGGAGTTGACACTGACTGGACACAGTCTTTCCTAAGGGGGTACAATGGAGTAAAATAGACACTTAAAGCAATATTATTAGTAAAAAAATACGTTACAAGATTAACCATAGAATTGCTAAGAGGAAATTTAGCTTAGTATCCAAATTAAAGTCGCTTCTAGTAGGCATGTGCACAGAACCACCTAGCCCAGTTTGGTTCACGTTCAAACCAAACCCGAACCGCACCAGGCCAGTTTGGTTTTGGCCCCCTTCAAACCACACCCCCCCAGTCCAGTCCAGGGGGGTTCGATGAGCCTTTAAAATAAACACATTTTTAAAAATTCTTAACCCCACGGGGGGGGCTTCTTCTCTGGAGGGCTTCTTACCCCCTCTGGGGGGCTTCTTGGGTGTCTTTGGCCCTTTCCAGGCCTATACCCTGGCACCACACCTGCACAGTGTGACCCTGGGTGGCCTAGACCTGGAAAGGGCTGAAGACGCAAGAACCAGCTGAATTTTCAAGGAAGGAAGGCCAGCGGGGGAAGGGGGAACCTCCAAAGATCACCACCCCGTCACCCTGGAGAAGCCCCCTGGAGGGCTTCTCCAATTTTTAAATTTAAAAATTTTAATTTTTTTTAAAGGCTTGTCAAACCCCCAAACTGGGTGGGTGGGGGCGTTAGTTTGGGGTTGAGCTGAACCAGGGGCAGGGTGGGGGTGATAGACCCCAAACCTTTGAACTGAACTGGTTCAGTTTCAAACCTGTTTGCACACCCCTAGCTTCTAGGCTGACCAGAGAAATGAGGCTCAGAGAGACAGGTACTTGGATTTAAGAGAGAAGGAACAGGGATAGAGGGAGCCCAGATTGGGGTGCAGCAGTTATCATACAACCTCATTCCTCCCTCTATTGGCAGGTGGATCCTTGTAGCTCGGGAGCAACCAAAGGACCTCTTTCCTCAGGGATGGACCAGGAAGCAGCAAATAGCAGCGAAGAATCAAGCGGGTTAGATGGCAGAGATAGATCCAATGGGCATCTGTCCTTGTCAAGTCAGCTTCAGGTGGTAGCGAGGAAGGCTGTACAGATTGGATCTGGCAAAAGACGGGCCTGGGTGGCCTGCAGAGAAAAACACAGCCAAGTGGTATGGCAAGTATCAGCTGCAGCGTCCAAGTAACAGGTAACTCTAAAGTATGAAAACCAAGTGAGGGATACTGGAGTCTAAGTGGAAAACACTGGTTCAAGGACCCAGGGGCAATTAAAGCCCAAATTGTGTCCTGAGGGAACATTCCAGTTCTTCCTTCTTGAATAGGGTGGTTCTGGGGAATCTCAAAAGATCCCATTGTTTGTGTTTGTTTGAATGGGTCAATGCAAATGGAGTGATTGGATGTGCAAACACAGTATCTCTTTAGGTCAGAAGCACTGAATAAACTAATCAATGTTCTAATGGGTGCATCTCTGAGTTTCTATTGTCCACTTTAGCCTTCTTTTGATAAGGAAGGAGTGGGATCTCAGAGCCTTATCTCACCTCCTTGCTGAAGTAATTGGCTTTTAGCTCATTTGAGGCATCTATGGAGGGGAGGTAAACCAAAGGAGGGTCAATCGTGCAGAGATATCTTGAACTGAGAGTTAACTTTTGCGAGTTAACTGGGAGTCTGCTTAGGTATCCCAGCATGGGGAAGGTGCGAGGCTAGTTCCCTTTCAATTTGGCTTTGGCAGCTGCTAAATGTAGGGGTAAAAGTCCCACTGCCTACTAAGTAACTGATCTCCAATATGCCAACAGATGGCTCACGATGCTGTGAGGCTCCTGAGCATGTCAAAAGTGAGACCCATATGCCTGCAGTCTCAAACATAAGCAGAGAGGCTTCTGGGAGCTTGTCAAAAAGCAGTGGATACTTCTGCAAGGAGCCCTTGTCAGCATTCATAGGAATGAATGCCTCATACCAAGTCAGACCATTGATCCATCTAGCTTAGTATTGTCTACACTGACTGGCAGCAGCTCTCCAAGGTTTCAGGCAGGAATCTTCCCAAGCCCTGCCCACCTTGGAAAGCGGTCTTTCCAAGCCCTACCAACCACTGGACCTTCCGCATGCATGCAAATCCTCTACTACTGAGCTACAGCCCAATCCCCTAAGGGGAATACCTTACAGCAGATTGTGCTCTAGGAGTGTGAAGAACCAGTTCTATTCTGTCCAGACAATTTGGAGAAACTGCCATCATGCCACATACAGGTGCCCTCTCACTGCCCCATTAGTGGGGTTTTTCTTTTTTGTTAGGCAGGGTTCCCCCCTTTGCTTGTAAAGGGGAATCCTCACCAGATTCCCTACAAGCATACCTCCTCAAACCGACTTGAAGCAGCTTGTGGGCCTTTGGGCTATTTCGAAGTTGGCTCAAACCGATCTGCCAGAATCGGTTCGTGCACACCCCAACTGTGCTCACATATAGGCAACCATCCAAATGCAATCCAGGGCAGACCCTGTTCATCAAAGGGAACTATTAATGCTCCCTAAAGACCAGCTCTCCTCAGTGCTTCTACTAGCAGAATGATCCTATCCTTTAGCTATGTATGCCCAGTGGGATGGGGTTGCTTTTAACCCAATGCTATGCAGCCAGAAAAAAAATCACACTGGTGTGGCGATCCACTTGTGCCCAAAGAAGAATACTGCTGATGTAATCCTTACACCAGTGAGACCTCCCCACTGCATGGGGAAATAATAGGTCACAATGTGGTGGTGGGTGAAGTTAGCTGGAAATTCTGTGTTCACTCAAGTTGTTCTGCCTGTAGGATTTTATGTCACACCTGCAAAAGAGCTGATCTAAGTGAAAACACTCCCATTGGAGGATCATGATGATTGGCAGGTAAAGAGCCAATGCCTCCCTCCGCCCCTCCACGCCGCAGCTGCCTCACTCACCACAGAGGGTGGGAGGGGGTGTGAGGCTGGGGGAAAGGGAGCCGCTGATGCCTCACCCACAGCTATAGCCCAGACTCCTTGTGGAGTTGGTCTGGGGACAATTGTTCCCTCTTGTCCAATGGACGCTACACCCCTGGTTAAGAGAGTGTCCTAGAACACATGCAGAGAGTCTTTATTTGATCCCCAAGTAATCCAGTCCAGATTACAGATGCGGGATTCCGTGACAGAGGAGATTAAACTGCAGCTTAATTTGTGCTAGGAACCACCCCTCAAATCTCTTTCAACAACAGCCAGGACTGTGTGAAATAATAAAATGGACCCAGAACATGTGTGGTGGAATCTCTTTATCAGTTCTTGCATATCAAACCAGGGAAAGGCAAACTTCCTGGCAGAGGGTGGGACTTCAGGGAGGCTAGAGTGCTGGAGCCTTTCCTTTTCAAAAATAAGGCACTGCATTATAGAAGTCTGACAAGCTGAAGTAAGACTAAACTAGACAGGACAGGTAATGTGGGTGTGATATGATTTCTCTAGAAATAAAGGCAAAGTGCCACCTTCTGTCTGCCATTAAGAATGCTGCTATCTCCTGCAGCTATCCCAGCATGCAGGCTTTACCGTGTGTTTTCTAAGAGGCTTTACTGCAAGTTCGAAGTTGCCCCCCAAAACCGACACACAAAGTGGGTTTTTTTAACCCCGGATATAAAATGGACTACACTCTAAT
The DNA here is from genome assembly GCF_027244095.1 of Hemicordylus capensis. Lineage (NCBI taxonomy): Eukaryota > Metazoa > Chordata > Lepidosauria > Squamata > Cordylidae > Hemicordylus > Hemicordylus capensis. The sequence continues at coordinate 104,758,173 of NC_069662.1, forward strand.
GTGTAATGAAAAACCCGAATTGTGTGTGAAGTGCTCCCTGATAGCTTGCAGGGATTTTGGGGTAAATTTGGCCCTTATGTGAATGCACACCTCCTGACCTCCATTCAGGAGGAGATGCAAACTAAAAGCCGGGTGTTCCAGGAGTGACGACAGCTGTAGCCTGCCCTTTCTCCAAGCCAAGAACTTTGACTCAGAGGAGAAGGATAAAAGGCGGGATTCTCAGCAAAACAGATGAGGGCTTCACCTTTCCAGAGCTTCACCTTCGCAGATGCATTTAGTAGCCTACCTTGAGGGCTGGCATCAGCCATATGTGCTGCAGTGGGATGAACATATAGATGGCAAAGAAGAGGTCTTACACTGGCCAGCATGCTTGCGATGGTGTGTGTGCATGTGTGCACACGTGTGTAAACACACACTTCAGTCTTTTATTTGGCTGGTTGATACATTTCCTGTAATATGTATTAACTCTTCCTCATGCACACACACATAAACAAGAATAGGAGGAAGTTTTATTGTATTGGTTCAACTCCTTATGTTTCAGTCGTATAGTGAGGAATTCAGGTTGTAAGTGCCTTACTAGTACACTGGGGAAAGGGAAAAGAAGAAAAAGGTGTTCCTCTATTGACCATCAGATAACTCACGGCCAGACAGAAAAGAGAATGAAAGGCAGGATTTCTTTGAGGAGGTGGGGGGTGGATTCAGGATGGTTGGCGGGTATGAGCTTATGATTATGAAAGGCCTAAAAAGCATCCTCTGTAGATTGTTTTCTTCCTTTCTTTCTCTCTCTCTCTCTCTCCCTGCTCCGCCCTCTTTCTTGAGACGAGGAAGAAAGCATTTGTTATACCTACACAGTCTAAGATTCAAAATCTTTGAATTTGTACTGCTCATTAGGGCACTGCAAACATTCAGTCATTTCTGACACATTGGATATCTGCAACAATATTAATGTGGCACAAATTAAGTCATCCAACTAACCTTGGAGAGGTAAGTCCTCCTGGCCTTCTGGTTTTTAAATAAAGACAAAACAAAACAGAAAAAGGTTCTCTCCTGTGTAGCCAGTTACATTGACCCAAAGATGATAGAAAGTTGCTTCTGTTCTTTTGCCTCCCCATTTTAATGAATTGAAGGAACCAAATACTTGTTTTGTCCATAGGTCTGCTTATTGTGATGACTGGATTAATTTCGCTTCCTCATATACCTGCTGTGCATCCTACATGTTTAGTAATGGCAAGCTGCCGCTGTCAATAATGTGATGAGCTAATGATCAAATGGTGGTGTGAAACTGTAGTGTATTCTGCCTCCCCCCTCCCCGCCGCTCCCTGCATCTTTTGTAAGGTTACTATAGGAACAATTGTGACCTACTAGCTCCACTTCTTGTGCACCTGGCTATTTTCTTTTGCTACTTGAGAAATGCTTGCTGAGATTATGCAGTTAGATTTCATCCTCCTCTTGAAGCTCAGTGCCCTAAACCTCCTGCTGGTGGGTTCGATTAGCTGAGCATAGATGCTGACAGCTATTTGATAAAATAGATGCTGCCGTGATTTGACATAAATGAATATTTCATGGAGGATGTTTTCGATGTGATGGCTGGCCTAAGTTCACACGAAAAGCACATGCTTGGCAAAAACTGCCATAACCCCGAGAAACAGTTATTGTATGGCAGGAAAAAGTGACATGTCATGAATAATAAACTGCTTAAGGAGAAGGGGTGGCTTGCATGGAATATGGTGAGAGTGCACGTCTCCTCTTCTCAGCAGCGGCAGTCTCTATGAGACATGCCCAGATTGCTTTAGCATCCAGCTGTTTTGAAAATGAGACCTCGCTCTGTGTGTGTGTGCAGGTGTACAATGCTGCACAGCATCTATCTGGCCAAAATGTTCCAAATGAAACCCACTGGTGCCCAAGTAACAGCTGCTTCCCCTCCCTCCTGCTTTATTTTGTCTAGAGTTGACAATTTAAGGATGCCAGCAGATTCATCACTAAACGGGATATGGAGAACCAGAGGCATTTATCATGACTGGAAATGAAGTTAAGGACTAGCTGAATGCATGTTCTCCAAGTGAGAAGGGTCATGTTGCATCTGTTTCATTTGTGTGAGAATCATTAGGATGTGGTTATCTCCTTGACACCCATGGGAATTTTTTTCTGAGGAAAATAGTTGAATTGACCCCCTGTGGATTGGGACCATGGCAGGGGGTAGGATTTTTGCCTCCTACCCCTGCCCCATGGTCCCAATATGCAGGGAGGGCCTATTTGCAGAGGCAGATTAAGCCTTTTGCCATCTGTAGGTGGCTAAGGATTTGCCGCCCCCATCACCGCAGTGGGGTTAGAGGTGGCAAGGGGAAAGTCCCCCCTTTTTTCTTCTAAAAAAAATGCTGCTGCATGGCAGAATGGAGGCAGCAAAGGCGGCTGCAGGGAGGAGGTGACAGTGGCGGCTGCAGGGAGGGAGGTGAGGGGGAAATTCTCCCTTTTACTTTAAAACGTTGCTGTGTGGTGGGATGGGGCAGCAGCGGCTGCAGTGGGGAGGTTGGTGGTGGGGTGAGGGGAAGGTTCACCTTTTTACCTTTAAAGCAACACCGCTGCACTTCCAGCTCCCTCCCTCCCCAATGACTGCAGCACACCCCCATCTGCAACCTGTTTTGGGCCTTTCTCCACACATGCGGAGAAAGGCCCATAATGGACTGCAGACGGGGGCATGCAGTCATTTGGGATGGAGGAGGGGAGCTGGAAGGAGCTTTCCCTTGCTGCCCCGCTGCGCAGAGGATGTTGCTTTAAAAGTAAAAGGGGGGACTTTCCCCTCTCCCCACCACCCCCTCCCTGCTGCAGCTGCCGCCGCCCCATCACACCATGCAGCAGCGTTCTAAAGTAAAAGGGGGAACTTTCCCCTCACTGCCTTGCAGCTGCCACTGTGCAACCTTCCCTGCCCCATCGCACCTTATAGCAGCAGTTTTTAGAAGAAATAAAGGGGGGGCTATTCCCTCGCCCCCAGAGATGGGTGGCAAAATTTGAGGAGAGGCAAATATTGCTGCCATAGGCAGGTTCCTACTTTGCCTCTCCTTTTATCCACCACTGCCTGTTTGTCTACTGTTGACTAAAGGAGAACTATGTCCTTCTGGACTAGTAATGTTTAAAATGTCACATGTTGTTTAGTTCCAATCGTACGAATGAGGCTGATGAGATGAGGAAAATTACTCAGAGTAGTCCCATTGAAATTATAAGGACAAGCTGGGCATTGCCTAACGTATCCTTTTAATTTCAATGGGACTGTTTTGAGTAATTTTCTTCTTGTCAGCTACTAATAATATGACGATGGATATTTATATACCACTTTTCAGAAAAAGTTCCCAAAGTGGTTTACATAGATATAAATAAAATGGCTCCCTGTCCCCAAAGGGCTCACAGTCTTAAAAAAAACACAGCATAGGATAGACCTCAGCATCAGCTAATGGATGTTGTACTGGGTGAGGAATTGACATTTTTGAAACTGTTTTTTTCCATGTCTGTTGAGGTCGGGTGTCAATTACCCAACTGCAGATATGCGAAACCATGGAAAGCAAGGTTTCCCTGTAAAGAAAACAAACTAAGAGTACACTAAGTTTGAGATATGAATTGCAGCAATAGAACAAACTCCACACTTTTCAGTTAAGGCTGCAATTCTATACACACTTATCTGAGAGAAAATCTGATTGAAACCAATGGTATTTACTTCTAAGTAGACATGCATAGAATGGATTGCACTATAAAGCCAAAAACCTTAAACATTACAATACACAGGTAGGCAGTGATATACTTTAAAATCAAGCTATCCTCTCAACTGCCATATAGAGACCCCGTGCTCACAAAAAACAAAGGCAACATTCCTCAAGGAGATTACTTATTGTAAACCTCTCCTGTCAGCCTCCTGTGCTTTACTTGCCTTTTTCTAAGTCCAGTGGCTGAACAGAATAGTGACTGACCATCTGTTTTGCTCCTTAATGCCACTTCTACAAGGAAGAGCTTTGCAAAGAAAGAAAGAAAGAAAGCTAGCTGGAAATCCGGGCAAGTTAATGGGCTAGCTGGATGCTGGGGAACATGCTTAAAATCCAGTAAATACCCAGAAATCAAGGAGAGATGACAACCTTAAGCCCATTCACACATTATGTTCAACACTCATACAATGAGTGTACAGTGTACACAAGTATATATCTGTACATAGGTATAGTCATTCACATGTTATGTTGAAAACTGGTGCAGAAGTATACTTCCTATCTGTACCATGCATTTGAAGGGCATATATCTAGGTTCACTTTTAAAATGAACACAGGTACAGTCATTCATACAAACATGTGTATGAGTGTACAGACAACTGTACACTTGTACAGCATAATACCTGAATTGGGCTATGAACTCAATACCCTTAGGTAAGCTGCTCTCTTTTGGCTTTGGCTGCAATATGAGGATATTATCCTCATATTTGTATGCTGATTTTCAGGCTACGACTTCTCAAAGCAGTTTACATACAATTAAAAATACACACAAATTATCAGGTGTCTAGCTGTGGCTACAGTAGAGCCAATGTAAACAATCCCCAGAAAAACGGTCTGCAGATGTATGAGCGCCCCCTGGTTGCCATCTTTTCTCTGCAGCAGCCAAATAGCAGCAAGAGCTAGAGGGAGACAATGAGGAAAGTCCTCACCCCAGCCCAGGCATTTTGGTTGTTACTGTGGTGGGATGCCCATTGTAAGGAGCCTCCAGAGATGACGATAACCTTACAAGATTGCATCAAGATAATACATATGAAGTGCTTTCCCCACTCAAAATGTACTATAAAATATACTATTAAAATGCTGTGTCATTTTCTCTTGTGCCATGTTCCCAATGAAAACAGCCACCCCAAAATTGCTCTTAGCTTCAGGAGGAAAATTCCCATTTATGTCCCTCCTTGGGCATGTACTGTGGTATCCTTCCAACATTGCATTCCCAGGCAGGCATCAAAAGCAAGAAATTTAATCAACCCTTTGGTTGTCCATTGTATATGGATGATGGGTTGCATTTGGTTTGCTGGACCACAAGTTCTGTGGACTTGCATGCATTCCTTATTTTAGTGGGTCCTCTTCTGTTCTGGAACATTTATGGAACACCATAGTGCATAAGGGGACTCTGAGAATGCTGTTACTACATTGACACCCAAAGTTCAGATATCATAGATAATCAGCACCTCTTACTTTTGAACTTTTGATCTGGTAACCTTATTCTTCCCTGATATGAATTCTGTGCAGTGCTAGAAAATGTGTCTCTAACCAAAATGTGGTCAATGAAACAGGCTTTGGGACAGAACAGACTGGAATATTTGAACTGTAACAAATTAGAAGAATATTTTAGAAGTTCATCCCAAGGAGAAAATCCAGATAATTGTCTCAGATGGATTTCCCACAACACTAGTTGTCTTCATGCATGGAGTAGTGTATGCATACATTTCTATTAGCCCCCTGAACAGGTGTAGAGGTAAGGGAAGGACTGCCATCTGTTCAATCACAAATTTTGGTCCCATTCAGACATCATGCCAAATCAGAGTTAAACGTGGCCAAGGCTGGAACTCTGAATGCGTGAAACCACAGTTATGGGCTGAAAACGACATCTGAACCTTTAGTTAAATTTAAGGTTCACTGCCGAGTCTGCCAAAGCATTGCATTTGACTCCTGGCACAGCTATAACTGTGGTTTTGCACCAATTTTCAAACCACAGTCATAGAGGTGGCGGTGCAGACCCACCTGGGGACATTGCTGCTCCAAGCCTTTGGCACGTCTCGCTGGCAGCCTCTTGGAGAACCAGTCCTTCCCTTCCTGTCAGCTATCCAGCTATGGAGTTGCCAGGCCACAGGGATGCTGCAACTCCCCATCCAGGACTTGTCATCCTATCAAGTGGCACAGTCACTAGGGAGCATCCCTGCTTCCCACTCTATCCCTTGCTTGCCCCACCTGGCAAGCAGTTGGGAAAGGGAAAGGGATGACAGGATGGGCACTAAGTGCTTGACTCCCCAAGAAGGGAGCAACAGTGATGTGTGTTCACAGGCACAAACACTACAAGTGGCAATACAACAGGTCACCCCATCACAGTGCCAGGCGGGGATCAAATGCCTGTGGGGGAGGGGGCGACCAGAGCCGGTATAAAAGGCAGACCAAAGCAGGGGACATGTCGCAGCAAATTCTGTTTTTTCTATTATTCCCACAGAAAGTTTGGGGAAGGGGAGCCCAGCCCCTTCCTCTTGGGGGTTATCCGTCCCTAGGCTTACTCGTGAGAAGAGCCTTTTGGGAGGACTAATTGCAAATTTATAAGGTGGTACTGTAGTTGTATTAGGTGGTACCCCCTTTGCATGCTGAAAAGTTAGCCCATTATCCCACGGACCACTCTCTCATGAAATTGCAGCCTATGGGGACTCGATACTGAGCCAGGATGCTCCATGCAGCAAAGCCATGGGGGCTGGTATTTGGGTGAGTGGTGTCCAGTGACTGCCACCAATCCCTATGCCCTGCCAGCCCACCCACCCATGTGGAGACATGTACCCTTGCCCATGGCCCTGAGCCCACTGTCCTAGGGCAGCTGGAAACCAGGGCTCTTGTCTCCTGGGAATCCCCACGCCTGCACATCTGCATACGGGCTGCACATCATACTCCGGACTGAGCCCAGGAACTTTGAATGGGTTTAAAGGTCCATGACTGACCCCTGAGTTGAGACAATCCACGCAAGTGGGTATGCCCCAACAAATGACCCTTCATGGCAGGGCATCTCCTCTCCAGGTGGAGAGCAGATATTTAGGGGTGGGGACACTCGAATTCTGGTTTAAGAGGCTGCCACAAGCAGGAATTGTGGAGCTGACACAAGTTATACTTTTTTCAGAGAAAGGTTGTGGGGGGCAGCCCCTTCCCCAGGGGGGATGTTCGCTCTTTAAGTTTACTCAGGAGCAAGGCCAGGCAGCTGGTTCAGCATTGCTCCAACAAAAGGAGATATTCTTCCTTTGTAATAATGATGACTACAGACCCAGGGCGGATAGTGCCCTCTCAACAGAGTGCCAGACCATTGGGGCTCTACATAGAACCAGGTTGCTGAGTGGAAGGAAGACGTGGGGAGGGTACCCTGGAGATTGCTTTCCTTGTCTTGGGGACCATGGCCAGTTTTCTGCAAAACCGTTCCCCCTGCCACCTCACCCAGCCATGTGGAGATGTGCACCCCTGCCTGTGCCCCTCTTGGAATCCCTCTGCCCGCAGATCTGCATGTTGCATTACACTGTACCAGACCCGGGAATTTTTAACAGGTTTAAAGGTCTGTGCCTGAATCCACTGTCTCCCTTGTCCATGTAAATGGCTAGGTTTTGGGCGGGGTGGGGGGTTGCCCTGGGAATGTTATAAAAGGTAGCCCCCAGCAGGGATTCTTGAGCATCCAAGTTCTATTCTTCTTGTACAAAGATTGGGGAAGAGGGGCCCAGCCCCTTCCCCTATTGGGTTTTTTTGCTCCCCAGGCTTACTCAATGCCAGTCACTGGGTAAGCCAAAATCCTCCTTCAAAGATATGGCCACCTGACCTGGGGCACACTGCCCAGGCATGAGAGTGCCAGACCATGGGGATCCCCACATACAACTCAGGAGAAGGATCATCAGAGGGGAAGAGAGGGAATTGCTGAGTAAATTAAGACATGATATCTGATGGCAAAACATCCCCTTCTCCCACGGACATCTCCCTCATGAGAGTGACAGGCCATTGGGTTAAATGGGGTTAAATGCCCTTCCCATGCTGAGGGTGGGCGAAGCACTCTGAAAATACATGATCACACTCTGCACACCCCCTTCGAGATCATGGCCAATGGTGGCTGTCCCGCTGACATGGTGATGCTTTGCCAAGAGTCTGATTGAGGAGCTTGCTGGGATCTGCCTCGGAGGCCAAGCAGAAGGGAGGGGCTCCCCTCTCCTGCAACTGGAATTTGGTGGGCTACGGTTTGGCAAAAGTCTGCGGCACAATTTGGAGTTACAAATTGAAACCTCGGTCACGTATAACTCTGGTTTGCCGTTACATGTGAATGTGGCCTTTGTTTTCTGTAATACTATGACTGAGAGCAGACAATTGCTTTTCCTTTGCATTTTAAGTGCTTATTAAAGTCTGTGAAAATAGCTATAGCATGTGAGTTCTGCTAATGAAACAATTTCATCTTCTTTCCCTCCACAACAAGCTACTCTGCTAAAACTTTGTGTGAGTTTGTATCATCTGGAAAAATATATAAATCATTTGACAGCAGACACAAAACCAGCTGTCACTGGGGAGAACTGCCGGGTGGAATTGTCTATCAACTGTACTGACAGCTTTGAAGGTGTTTTTCTACCGATCCTCTCCCCTCCTTTGGAGAAGTTAAATAAATGTAAGTCTAGAAGGATAAGGCTTTATTTGGCAAAATGTCATTAATCATTGATTTCTCTCCCTATCCCAAACCAGTCACGGAGGCAGAGAGAACTACATGGGGAAAGCTCACATATATCACATGCAATGCTGTAGGTTGCCTTAATGCTATCCTTGGCTGCCTCTTCTATCTTGTGCTCAGATGAAAAAATTATGGTTAATAAATAAGGCTTTATTTTTCAATCTGTCAGAGATCTTGACTTTGATGGCTATTAAATTTTGAATAAGCAGAGTGTGAGCTTTTTGTTTTGGTTCTTTGCTGTCTGGCCATTGGAAAAATAATGGGCCAGTTTTAAAATCAATAAAAATGAATTAAACAAAGATAGTCAGGAGAGAGGGAGAGACATGGGTGCTGTCCATCAACATTCTTTTCAAAATAATTCAAGTCAAAATTAATACATGCTTCAGCTTGCTTTGGCTATTCTCTGAGTTTAGTTACCATAAATTATGCTGAGAAATGTTTGTAGAGGCCTGAGAAAGAAGGCCAATCCCTCCCCACCCCCAATGGAGACATTTGCCATATTGATGCCTCTTTCTGAGACGAAACACATCGATTAGAACTCTGACAGCCAATTGACATATATAGTTCTGCATGTTGTTCAGCCATATCATAGGACTATACCACATCAGATTGTACATGGATTGTTTATGTGAATAGGCTCCCACATTAGAATCACTCTGCATATAGAAAGTTAACATGGCATCTGTAAAGAAGCACCTGGCAGGGCCTTCTTTTTGATGCTGCCGGCTTCCCACATGCAAGGAGATTCTGGTGTAGATGCTCCTTCAAACAAATGATCCACCACATACATTTTGAAGTGTTAGGCAGCCCCATGAGAGGACAGTAGTGTGCCAGAAACAGTATGTTTGAATCAACACTTAAATCAATTTATTTTTATTTATTTTATTTTAACATTTACATTCCACTCTACCTTCAAGGATCCCAGAGTGGTGTACATGGTTATGTTTATCCTCACAACAACTCTGTAAGGTAAGTTAGGCTGAGAGCTTCCTGGCTGAATGGAGATTTGAACTCGGCTGTACCAGGTCTTAATCCAACACCCTAACTGCTACGCCTTGAATGACCTGATGTTCTGAAAATGTGTGTACACATTTCCATACATATTTTGTACCCCCTGTCACTTGTAACATACTTTGTACTCTCTATCAGTTGTAATCATCCACAGTACTTACAGGGATTTAGTGAAATTACTATCCTTATTAAAAACCTCTGCAATTATTTACCTCCTAAATTATTATTTCTTTAATTAGTTCTTTTGCTGCATACGTTTATTAATTTATGCAGACTAAGCAGGAGATGTCTAGATTAGAGTTTATTAACTAATAATCTTTAGTCTTAAATCTTGGTGCTAGGCTAAAGCAGGATATTGTCGATTATTTTTCGGGTTATTGAAGGGTAAGGTGAAAATGGATTTAAATGTGGCTTTATCTGTCACCATATTTATTTCTGAAAGCTGACAAATGACCATTATTTAAGGGAGTAAGTTTTTTAGACCTCTTTAATGTATAAAATAGAATAAAATAAACAATAGATCTTCCAAAATCAAGCAAATGCGTTTCAGTGTCCAAACACCATTAGCAATACTCTATTTCAAGCAGCTGGCAACACTTAAGATTAAATACAGTAACTACAGCTAAAATAACCAATTGCAGGACAGGAGAAAAGGAAGGAGGGAGAAATGGGAAAGAGGGGGAATTTAAGGAAGGCCAAAGATGCAAAGGTCTGGAAGATGGCTCAATCATTGGGAGCAGACTTATTATTATTATTATTATTATTATTATTATTATTAATAATTCGATTTCTATACTGCCCTTCCAAAAATGGCTCAGGGTGGTTTACACAGAGAAATAATACATTAAAAAGATGGATTTCTATATCCTGTCCCCAAAGGGCTCACAATCTAAAAGGAAACATAAGACAAACACCAGCAACAGTCACTGGAGGTACTGTACTGGCGGTGGATAGGGCCAGTTACTCTCCCCCTGCTAAATAAAGAGAATCACCACGTTAAAAGGTGCCTTTTTGCCAAGTTAGCAGGGGTTGGCATGTTGGCAAAGGTGCTCCCAGTGTTGGCAACTGGCTTATATTAACTTGGTTGTCCTGGATAGGGATATGCACGAACCTGTTCAGAGGCCCTTTTATGGGCCTCCGAACAGGTTCGAACACTGGGTGAGTTCAAGGTTCGAAGGTGGGTGTGTGTGTCTCGAAGGTGTGTGTGTGTGGTGGGGTTGGGCGCACTTACCCCTCCCCCTGCTTTCCTCCCGCCAGCGCTCGGTTTTGGTAAAAGCCTTCGGGGCACCAGTGTCCCTCCCTTCCGCCCCTTTTTCCTCTGACGTGTGCGCGTGCAATCGCAACATGTGTGCATGCCCGATACTTCCAGCCACTTCCAGCCGAAGAGGAGGAAGGAGTGGCAGGGAGGTACACTGCTGCCATGAAGGCTTTTACCAAAACAGACCGCCGGCAGGGGGAAAGCGGGGGAGGGTAAGTGCACCCTCCCCCACCCTTAAAGCGAGACCCACCCCCCCTCAAGCTGCCCCCACCTGGTTCCATGTACTTCCCTAATCCTGTAACATGCAGTTGCATTACAAATCAAGGATCATTTCCCCCCAAATATCTTCTGCAGCTCAGAATGTAAAGTAAGATGTTGTGCATGCACACTTGGTGTTTAGCTGGCCAGGTACCCAAATACAACTGTTCTGTTGGCACACACACAACTTTTTTTTTTTTTTTGCAATCCCCGCCCTTGCACTCAGAAACAGTTGTCCCCCCCACCCACCCCCGCAAACTAACCAAATGGGCCTGCAGTTTGCAAGACAATGCCATACTGCATGATAAAATACATTGATCAGTTTGGGCTGCTGTTCTAAGATTGTGATGCATGCACAAACTAGCCCAGTAAGGCACACCTAACTTCACTATGAACATGTAGCTGACAGTTCACATCGGCTAATCAATTGATGTGCTTGCCATCCCAAGCCTGAACATTACATGTATTGTTGTGTTTTGTTGTTTTACTGTGTATATGTTATTAACTGGTCTTGTGGTAGCAAGCATGAATTGCCCCTTTGCTAAGCAGGGTCCACCCTGGTTTGCATTTGAATGGGAGACTACATGTGTGAACACTGTGAGAGATTCCCTTTAGGGGATGGGGCTGCTCTGGGAAGTGCGTGCATGCAGAAGGTTCCAACTTCCCTCCCTGGCATCTCCAAGATAGGTCTGAGAGAGACTCCTGCCTGCAACCTTGGAAAAGCCGCAGCCGGTCTGTGCAGACAATATTGAGCTAGATGGACCAATTCTTTGGAGCCTGGATTTCTGCCTTTGCTTGGCCAACAGAATGTCTCTGACTGCTGCAATCTAGTCTCCAGCCAAGATACTTTGGGAAAGATAGCACACAAACTGGGTCTAAACTTGGTCATGGTCAGCAATGGCCCTTATACAGGTACACTCCTAGAGTCTTTCAGAAATCACAAACATGCTAAGCTGTTTATTGTAGAGGAAGCCAAAATCTTCCATGATAATTTGCTGATATGATCTGGGTGGGGGGAATTCCTACTGAACTCCAAATATGGCCTTTGACCATTGGAGCTGGGGATGGTGGGAGTTGTAGTCTGACAACATCTGTGGACCCAAGTTTGAGAACCCCCTTATTCAAACAGGGACAGAGCTTCTGAACCACTCTCACCACACAAGTTTATGACTTTAAATTAGTAAGGATGAAGGATGGTGTGTCAGGTGGCTACCTCCAGGCTCAGAGGCAGGATGCTTCACGATACCTGATGCAGGGAAGCACCAACAGCAGAGGAGGCATGCCTTCCATCTCCTGATTTTGGGCTTCCCAGAGGCATCTAGTGGCTACTGTGGGAAACAGAATGCTGGATTAGATAGGACTTGCGCCTGATCCAGCAAGACTGTTCTTATGTGAGGGGAAACATGCATGCACATGCTCCTCCCCCTGTGTTTCAGCAGTGATTCAGCAGGCTGGCCAGGCCATATCGCCGAACCAGTCCAATAAATCCAGAGAATGGTGGTTTTGTTAATAACGTGAGAATTCTCTGTTAGAGATCCCTAACCCCAGCTCCCATGGTTCACTCGGAAGGAAATGACTGTTAAACCAGTTTAGCTCTGTAGCATAGATATGACTGGATCATTCATTCATTCATTCATCAAACTTATATACCGCCCAAACTTTCATCTCTGGGCGGTTAACATAAAACAATTAAAACACATATAAATGTGTGTTTTATGGTTAAATAAAAAAAAACACAAAGCCAGTTCATGTGACATTTCTTTATGCAGAAATGTGCCTGGGGGAGTATTGTTGGTTGTCTGTTTTACATGAGAGTTTTGGCGGGCGTGTCTACGTCTTGCTAGAATTCCCTCCCTTTAAATAGGAGCGGCAATACATTCCCCTCTCCCTCTTCATCTGTGGATTCATTGAGGCAAATAGACCTTTCTGGAGAACCTGGAGTGTTCTGAAGCTTTTGTGCTAGAATCAGGACAAATTTGCAATGGAACATGACAGATTCAACATTGTTTTGCTCAGAGAATTGGGATGTAACTGAATGTGACACTCAAGCTGAGCTCCTGTGGGGATTAAAGCACTACCAATTCTGCGTGCATGAGCACCTGCGATGAATTTCCTACCGCCTCAATATTGCTGCTCATAATTACATGTTTTAATACTATCACTAACTTCCTGGGGCTCAGGCTTACTTTCTGTTCAGCCTTTTCTCTTTTGGTATATTGGCAACCTTAGAGTTTGGAAGCATCAGGGCTTTAATCTTGAGAACAAATGCATGAGGGAGAGGGGAGGGGGGAGCAAGGTAAAGCTGCTGAGTTCTTCCTGTTTGGGGATCAAACATCCTTTAATGTTTTTCCTGATCCTCTTGATGCAATTGGATTCCCAGCTGTTTCAGGTTAGTGGGCGAGTTCTCTTTTAGGCCTGCTGTGTGCTGAGTGACTGGGAAAGTTGTGGAGCTTTGCTCCTCTGTGCTGCAAGCCTTTGAGCAGGTGGCTTATGTGGTGAAAGTGCCCAGCTGGAAGGAGCATAGGATGTGTGTCAGGCGTAAAGATTTATTGGTAAATGGGTTGGGCCCTTTATTGCATGCCCCATCATTGTACCAAATGATTCTTTTCCTCCTTCTTGTGACTGATCTGAATAAAAGATTATTTCCTGGACTCTTCAAGGCACAGAAAGTGCCCATGGCTCTGAAGATGATGATGATGAACATTTATAGGGTGGGCTATATGATGCTCAGCCCTATGTAGCATCTAAGAGCGCACCAGGGCTGCAGTGCAACTTTAAAGGCAGCCCCAGTGTTGTAGCTTTAAAGTGGCTTTAGAGTGCATAGCAGCACAATGCTCCTTTCCATTGTTTCCATAAGAACATAAGAATTGCCCTGCTGAATCAGGCCCAACACCCATCTAGTCCAGCATCCTACTTTGCACAGCGGCCCACCAGACGCCTCTGGGAAGCCCACAGGCAGGAGTTGAGGGCATGCCCTCCCTCCTGCTGTTACTCCCCTGCAACTGGTACTCAGAGGCATCCTGCCTTTGTGGCTGGAGGTGGCCTATAGCCCTCCGACTAGTAGCCGTTGATAGACTTCTCCTCCATGAAGTTATCCAAACCCTTCTTAAAGCCATCCAGGTTGTTGACTGTCACCACATTTTGTGGCAGAGAATTCCACAAGTTGATGATGTGTTGTGTGCAAATGTGTTGTCTGTTGGTCCTAGATTTCCTGGCAATCAATTTCATGGGATGACCCCTGGTTCTAGTGTTATGTGAGAGGGAGAAGAATCTCTCTGTATCCACTTTCTCCACACCATGCATGATTTTATAGACCTCTATCATGTCTCCCCGTAATCGTCTTTTTTCTAAAGTAAAAAGTCCCAGGTGTTGTAGCCTTGCCTCAAAAGAAAGGTGCTCTAGGCCCCTGATCATCTTAGTTGCCTTCTTCTGCATCTTTTCCAGTTCTACAATGTCCTTTTTTAGATGTGGTGACCATAATTGTATGCAGTACTCCAAGTGTGGTTGCACCATAGTTTTGTATGAGGGCATTATAATATTAGCTGTTTTACTTTCAATCCCCTTCCTAATGATCCCTCACATGAAATTGGCCTTTTTCACAGCTGCTGCACATTGAATCGACACTTTCAACGAGCTGCCCACCACAACCCCAAGATCCCTCTCCTGGTCAGTCACTGACGGCTCTGATCCCATCAGCATATACTTGAAGTTGGGGGTTTTCGTCCCAATGTGAATCACTTTACACTTGCCAACATTGAAGTGCATTTGCCATTTTGTCGCCCACTCACCCAGTTTGGAGAGATCCTTCTGGAGCACCTCACAATCAGTTCTGGATTTCACTACCCAAAAGAGTTTGGTATCATCTGCAAATTTGGCCACCTCGCTGCTTACCCCTGCTTCTAGATCATTTATGAATAAATTAAAAAGCACTGGTCCCAGTACAGATCCCTGGGGAACCCCACTTCTTACTTACTTCCATTGTGAAACCTCTCCATTTATCCCTACCCTCTTTTTCCTGTCTTTCAACCAGTTAGCAATCCATACATGTACTTGTCCCCTTATCCCATGACTGCTAAGTTTCTTCAGGAGTCTTTGATGAGGAAGTGCTCTAAAGTCTGCTGCAATACCATCTTGGCTGCCTTTGCACAGCAACCCTAGTGTGCCCTTAACAGGGGCGCAGGCACAATGGAGCAAGGGGGACAGGCACCCCTAGGTTGCTGGGGTCTGGGGGGGGGCACCATAGTACCCCTTCATCTCTCCCCCAGGGCACTTCCTTGCCCCCTCCTCCACCCAGCTGGCAAACAAAGCACTCACTCGATGAGAGCATGAGGTGCACCCTTTTCCTGTCCAGCCAGGGCTTCGTTCTGGTGCTGGTTGGCTGGAGGCTTATTTCCCAAACTAGCCGATGGGGCAGAGAAAGAAAGCCCCAGCCAACAAGCACTGGAACAAAGCTAACTGGGGAGCATTGGGAGAAGGGTTGGCCAGAACTGGAAACAGGGCCACTCAGCCTCATTCCCCATTCTCCCCAGTCAGGACTTTGTTCCAGCCTGGCTGGGAGCTCCTTCCTTTGCCTCAGTTTCCAATGGCGTGGGGGCTGCCGGCTGGACTGTGTCCCCTGGCTGCCAGCGAGCTTCCCACACCCCTGGTCCTTAGCCTCAATGGAGGGCTGCACACCATGTAGCCCACTGCTCTTCAACAAAGAAGTTCTCAAAGCGGTTTACATAGTGAAATAAAATAATCATGCCCTATCCACAAACCACTGGAAAATATATTATGCTGCGATGAATAGGGACAACTGTTACTCCCCTACTAAATATAAGGGCAGTTTCTGTTTAGAGAACCCTTTTGCCTAGAACGGGGTGAGATACTGTCCATTTCACTGTGGGAAAATAGGTTGGCGTTTCTGGCAAAATGAGACTATGCCTCTTGTGATTATTAATATTTCTATGCTAGTTTGACGATACTAAAGGTATCGAAGGTTTTAAAAACCCTTTTAGATTCAGAAATACCTGCTTGCCTATGCCGAGATAAGTAACCAATGAGTTGGTTCACACATGCCCAGATATTACTGGCCTGAAGGTTTCAACAGGTTCCATTGAAAAGCATTGGGCTTGAGTTGACAATCCATTAATATGAAAGTCCTGTCTGTGGTGATGGTAAAAAGTTGCAATTTGCCTGTGGCTGCTTCTACGCTAGAGTCTTTTTGTGCTGCTAAAGTAGAATTAGCTAAGGTTCCAGATATCATTTAAATGTAGCATTATTTTGTCCACGAATGCCCTTCCCATTTTGGACAATGCTCTCCCTCACATCATAAAGGAATATGCAGGGACAATGTCACAACATCTGCAAAAGATGCCAGGATGGGTGTGCTTTCAGTGTATCCCCCTTTTAATTGTGTGGTCCTGACAAATATTGTTCAAAATGGCCATACTATCCTCAGAGCTTCCCCATTAACAAAAGAGATCACATCATTCCTCTCTCTCTAAAACTGAAATGACTTTGTGGCTGTAATACAGAGATAGAGGCATGGCCAGCTATACAGCCCATATCAGGGTTCCTAGCTGTAGAATTGAACCAAATCAGGGCACTTCATGAAAACCAAATTTTCAGCTATAGCATATGCTTGTAATTCGCTGTGTTGGCTAATGGATAGTGGCAACAGTCCACCCAACTGGAAATGCCTAAAGTGGGTTTTAAATAATACATAGTACTATGACATTAATGGTGCCAGCAGCACCATTTCATCTTATTTGGGATATTATCTTCTACTCATAGCTAAAACAAAAATGGGTGAAAAGGTATATTAGATCACTTCCTTTTTACTTTTTAAAAAAAGCTCCAAGACTAAAGACACACTTTGCCAGAACAGCTCTCTAAAAACAAAATTCTGCGTTTTCTTGTTATGCTGGATAGGTAATCTTGCCTTAATCTCATCTGCAAGACTTTGATAAAAAGAGAACAATTCATCATCCACATTGCAAGGATAAAGGGCTATTGTGACACAGGCCACATGGTCCATATTGCTGAACAGTCACTTTGTAAGCTTTGAGGATTAAAACCAGATTTAATCAGACCTATGCTTGTGTGTGTGTGTTTTAATTTGGCTGACCCGTTTCTAGGTCTTACACAGAAATACCAAAGAACAAAACAAAAGACTCTTGTTCTCCAAGGCTTATATATTTCTTATACTGGCTTCTCGAATCAAAAGACTGGAACAATATGGCAGAGAGAGACAGATATTGTGACACTTGTCTACATCCCCCCATCCCAAGAGGGAAAAAACACCTGAGAGAGAATGCCTAGGGTAACACAATACCCTGGCTGGTGTCATGTTGCCTTATGGTAAAATTCAGGCATTACTTATGTTTCGTTCCTCTCCATTTTGTGTGGGCAGAGCAGCCTAGATTACTTCACTGGAAATGGTGTGTAAAATGAACATCTTCTTGATTTCCAGAACAGTATCAGGCAGATGGATGATAATTTTCTATTAAAAATGCACTTAACTGAGAAGCTATATTTTATTTCCAGGCTTTGAACTGTGGTAATATTAAACTTTTCTCATTCTCAATCCCCCGCCTCTTTCTCGTATATGCAAGTATGCAAAGAGCTTAACTTGGGCTAGGTTTATCAGCCACTACACCTCAGTGCCAAGGCCTGGAATATTTAGGAAAGTAATAAATAAGAGAATGAAACTAAACATTAGGGATGTGAACGAATTGTGATTTGCAATGCATACCTGATCCTCTGCTGCTCGCCAGCACTCCCTGTATTGGTGGCGCTCCACCCAGCTATCATTGCGCACATGCATGGTGGCTGTGTGCATGTTGGTGTTGTGCTAGGGCAGCTGCGGAGAGCACTGCTGATGCACAATGATAGCTGGGTTTAGTGCCACCAATACAGGAAGTGGTGGTGAGTGGCAGAGGAGCTGGTATGCACCTATTCTCCATTTTAAAGGTGCCAGGATATGTTTTGAATCATGCTGCAAATTGTGATTCATGCACATCCCTACTAAACATGTGCAGTGTGCCTTCATCTCACTGCTTACTCTCAGCTGGAGTTAAAATAAAGAGCCAATGTACCAAGTAAAGCCTGGTTTGGAAGAGCGGGCTGCCCACACACATCATAAGGATGGGGTCACACTGAAAGCATGCCCACTGTGATGTTTGCAGAGGACGTCCTGACATGATCTCAGCACATCTCTTTATTGCATGGAAGGGGCTATTAATTCAAATTGCTCCTCTCAGGTTGTCCTTCACTGACATAACGGAGGACGCTCTTTTGGTGCAACTCTGTCTTATCATGTGCACCAGCAATGGTCTTGTCCAAACTGACCCTATGAGTTGCATTATGGGAAGGGTTCCACATGCACATGGATGGGAAGAGACGATGGGTGGATGGGAAGAGGCAGCTACCTGTACCTGAGGGTCTTGCAACCCTGAAGTATGTCCCTGAGGGTCGTGCAACCCTCAGTGTTCCGCACATGCAACTCTTCCTCAGTATGTTGGGCAGAGCTTTCACAAAAGAAGGTTGACTTCAAACCCCCGGTCCTCCTAATATTGCTCATACACTCAAACATATATGCCCCACACATTACTCAAAAAACAACACTGAATGGACAGTGGACTTTTTATCAAATTCAGATTCAAAAATTCAGATTTTATCAGAAGTTGCCCAAGATCGGTAAAATTTGAATCCCTCCCCCCCATTTGATCAGTAAAGTTGGAATTAATTCCAAAATATTGAAATTAACTTTGGAAATACTTAAGAATTTCAGGATTTGCAAAATGGTACCATTTTCTCAATAGAAGTGAATGGGGAAATGCGGGGGGGGGGGTGTCACCAAAATTTATGGTTAGTCCGAGAGCCTTGAAACATGCCGCACATGCGGGGAAGGAGGTCAGGGACCCCTGTAGTGAATTTGAAGAGAATTGATGCATTTTTTGAAATGTTTGTTAAAAATAGCTAAAAATGGTAAAATGTGGCTTGTTTCAGGCCAGAACCTTATAAAAACTTCTGAAACTGAAGACCCTCCTTGGATCATCATTCCACAACCACGTGTAGGAATCTGCCCTTTGCCTTCATGAACAGAGATAATAGCATGCCCCTTTTTATTGTCCTTTTATATTTCTGGAAAAGATGGGCATACAATTATGAAATCTGGCACACATGAAGTCCACTTTGGCAGGACTGTGTTACATTTTTCAAAGCTATGGGTGACTCCTGATTTTTGGTTAATTTTTGAAAAAAATGTCTCAAAATGGTGAAATCTGGCTTTTTTTCAAGCCAGAACTTTACAAAACCTTCTGGATCTGAATTGATTGGAAGTCCTGTCTCCCTGCCTGTCACTCACCCTCCTGGCCCTGCGCTTCATGCTTACTGCAGCATTTGTCTGAAGAGACTAATGCTGTAAGTGTAAATGCAAATGTACACCTTCCTGTGACAAGGGCATCTATTTCAGGCCCTGTAAGTGTGTTCAGTGGGTGCTCTGTGAATCTTGAACAGGGCTTGTAACTATGTTCATTCTAAAAGGGAACCTGGGTACACGTGCATCAAATGCATGGTATAGAAAGGAAGTGTCTTGCTATACCTGCACCGTATCTTTGTACAAAGCTGTACCTATGTACATTGTGCACTTGTATGTGTGTTCAACATAACATCTGAATAGGGCTCTAGTGACTGCTGCTTATGGCTTGGCATCAACAGGTTGCTATCTGTTTTTAGTGGGTGGAAACTGTGTCTTCAACCCCTGAATAACAAACACACAACAATCGAAGAAGCATTTTGAGGAAATGTTTCCTCTGCTGATTCCTGTTACTAGTATTATGTAGAATGTGACTTTCCACCACCATACAAAGTAAATGGTAGAGAAAGCAAAAAAGATTTTCCAACTGTATGAAAATCTCATTCATTCTGGGCCCAAGTCTACCTTGGGAAACACCTTTTCTACATGAGTTCACCCGTCCATTAAGATGAGTGGAAGTCGGGAGAAACCCTGCTTAAAGCAGTGTAGTTATCAACTTCTTATTAGAACTTCTCCTCCCCTAAAGAGTGAACCCTGTCCTGACTGACAGGTGGGTGACTTCCAGGGATCAGCCAATCAGTACCAGATGGGTGGGACCTAGAGGGCCATGAAGCAGGAAGATAAGGGATTATTTGTTCAGAAGCAGCTAGGCTGGAGGTGAGAGAGGATGGGTGGAAGGCTTAGTGAGTAGCAATGGAGTTTTGCTGCCTCATGGTCAAAAGCTAGCCTGGAGAATTATCTTAGGGAAGAGCCTTGAGAGACAGGATTGCAGGAAGCTTGAATTCTCTCCTGGACTTTGGGGTGAGTTCAAGCAAGAAGGAATCCAGGGCTTTTGGCTTCTGGAAGTTTAGCCTAGGGAACAGTTTGTTTGTCAATTTGTGTCAGACTTTTATTTTTCTTTCATGTGCTCTGTATATCTTTGCAACTAGTCTAGGACTGTGTGCCTGTAACGTAACTAAGCTAAGAAAGCAATAGCCTGTGCCCATCTATCCAGCTAGGGCGTTGAAAGAGTCTGTAAATCTTAAAGGTACTTCAGTATCTTCTTGCATCCATATTCTTTGCAGCTGGGTAACCATGATTTTTAAAGTGTGCTACTCCAATATCAGCTGGAGCACTTTTTGGAAGGAACCTTGTAATCTACTGAGTATTTTTACCTGTAACTAAAAGCTGAAAAAACCTCAGATAGAAACTGTCTGTGGTATTTTGAATAAAGTTTATTTTCCTTTTTATTCTTTGCAAATTTTAACCAGCCTCTTTGAGTGGATTTTTAATCCAGGAAAGGGGGGACTGGAAAGGGGTTTATTCTGGTGCAAACACATCTCAATTTGACCATTCATCAGTTACCAAGTTTTCTCACCGTGTATAAGCTTGGACATAGAAGGTTTTTGTACTTGTCTAATAGTAAAGAGAAGGAGGGTCTCCCTGGAATTCCACCCAAACCCAGGGTGGTGGTGGTTTAACTCAGTAATAATTGGGTGGTGGCAGGAGTGAATCAGCTCCTGGAGAAACAAGAAAGTTTAAAGGAACAGCCTTTGTTGATGAAAGCATAGAGAGGGGATGATTCAGCATTTTTTCTTCCCCACCCATGGCTTGCCTTAGGAGGACAAAGGCTGGGTTAAATCTGCTACAAACGGTCTCATGGTTTGGAAGCTATGAGTGGCAAGAGAGGTATCGTGGGACCTTCTCAGCCATGACTCTGGCCCATGCAGTGGAATTCATTGCTGACCCTCCCTGCAAGCAGCCATCTTTGCACAGGTTCAGAGAGCAATTTGCAGAATTTTTATTCCATTTGCTGTGATCCTTTATGAGAAAACATGATGAGGTGAAGTCTCTTTGGATTATTTAGTCTTTAGGATTATTTAGTCCTTATTTATTTCAAACTTGATGATTGTGGTTGCAGTATTTGTAATTGGTGTGTTTATGGGAGAATGGATTTTGTTTTTACTAAATTGCCTTGCCTGGAGCAGGTTTTTTTAAATTAGGTGAGGTATAAATAAACCTTAAAGCCTAATACATGTGGGCTGATACAGAGATCACTTCATATAGCGTCCATGTGAGGGCATGCATACCAATTTGTCTCCTAGACATATCACAAGCATTAACTTCCTAATGGCCGTGCATATGCATTCATATCTCTTCTCCAGTTTCCCCCTATTGTTTCTTCCTCCTGACAGCTATTGGGAAAGGCTTGTTTGTTTAGATTAAAATGGCCCATTAGTACAGTAGTAAAGAGAAAATAAACTAAAGGCACTTTACTGCAATAAGCATGGTAGCTTCACCTTTCTGCTCGTTTTATACCTGGGTTGTTGTTTTTTAAATTTCCTCTCCCTGGATATATAGTTTTTTATTGATTGCTATCAAAGAGCCTGCAATCTCTGCAGTCTTTCCCAAGTCACTTTGCTTCTCCTGTTCCTACCTGCTGCCTCCAGTTTTGGATCACAAATAAGTTTGAATAAATGAAACAGGAGAAATAAGAAGGAAAATACAGTCAAGCTTTGTGAAAGTTTTCTGGCCTAATTCTATGTGCTGTTGCTCTGATCAGCAACATAATAGCTAATAACATTTGATATGGGCAGCTCCAGTGCACATGTTTGGAAAGAGAGACTGAAAGAGAGAAGTCAGAGTGGAAAAGTCAGCGATGTCTGAATAGAGCACAACAGAGCCCAAAGCTGATGGGCTTCCATTAATAGGTGCCTTTTACACCACATTGTTGTCATTTCATACTGCCTCACTATGAAATGGCATTAGCCATTAATATCCATTTTCATTTTTCGCCCCCCCTCCCCCGTGTGTGTGTGTGTGCGCGCGCAAGAGTAAGCTTCTCTTCATGGCAGGGGGAAATGTGAGCCAACTATTTTCCAAGGTTAGCCTAAAGCTAAAAGGAAACAAAAAGCACATCTAATAGATAACTCTCTTTCTTTCTCCTCTGGCCTTTCTTCTTCTCTTCATGGCAAGGGAAAATGTGAGCCAACTATTTTCCAAGGTTAGCTTAAAGCTGAAAGGAAACAAAAAGCACATCTAATAGAGAACTCTCTTTCTCCTCTGGCCCGTGTCTCACTTACGACAATTGAGGCCTGAGCTCTGGTTCTGAATGTCTGTATGTAGCAATAATGAAATGGCATGAATATTTTCCTCTCAGATCATTGTTGCTCAAACAGGCACACTGTATTTAAAGGTGTGTGGGCTGGGGGCAGGAAGGAAAGATGAGTGGTATCAGAATAATTCAATCCAAAGTGGTATCAGAAGAAATTACAGAAAGAGAAGCAAGAATGGATAAAACTAGAGCAATTTAGGCAATCTTATTTACAAGGGACCCCCCTTTTGCCACACCACTGATCTTCAGTGTTCAAGATACGCTGCATCACAGGTAGGAGCGTTCCTATGGAGAGCCAATCTCAGGACAAGGCCCTGGTTGGAAGAATGGAACAGTGAGTCTTCAGGAATATAATAAAGCAATGGTATAGTAGAAGCCAGCTGAATACTTTTTCCTTTACACTCTCTCTCTCTCTCTCTCTCTCTCTCTCTCTCTCTCTTAAGTGGTCAGTCAACAAAGCCCCCAAATAAGCAAGCAACAGCAAAAACCTAATAGCAGACAAAAAAAGATTCAATACAGGCAAGTGTGGTAATGGAAAGAATAATTTTGATATTCATACAGTTGACATGTTCTTAGTATACTATAACAACTAAGTGGGAAAACCTCAAACCCCATTGTGAATGGCTGAATATCCAATCACAATATTAAAATAGCAAGCAAGATTTTGGCTGTATGAGGAAAAGAAAGAAAGAGAGAAATTGAACTTTTTATAGGGCCATTTTAAGAAATCAATAATATACTCTAAACTTGAATATTGTGCTTGCTTAAGTTCATTCAATTTAACACATGAAAGACACACATGAAAAGAAAAAGTTCCAAAGATGATAAAAATGATTAGCTAGAACAGAACAGTTCCATTGATGATAAAAACAATTAAAGCAACAAAAAGATCTCCATATGAGAATCAATATTAAAAGGGTTCTTCAGAGAGAGAGAGAGAGGGCATAAAAGACACATCAAAACTCTCTTTAAAACAATGAATGGTCAAAACAATGCAGGTCAAAAGGCTTCCCATCTGCCCTTTACAAGAGAAAGACACACAGAAGAAAATGAACAACCTGTGGAAATAGCTGCTGAAGATTTTACAGTTAAAACAAACAAAATGTGCATTATTTATTTAGAATATTTATATATTGCCTTTCAGTATGCTTTACAAACAAAATTGGGCCACAATTAGATTATAAAATTACAAAACATCTTAAGGCTGGTTCTCCTGAGTGTTAGTTGGGTAGGATAAGCATCTGACTCAGCTTCAGCAGCTGTGTGTGTGCCTGATCTTTGATTGTGTGCAAGTAGAAAGTAGGGGGGTGGGGAGGAAGTGATCCTGTTGGAGCCTCAGGCTGTGTAGGATGGCTTTTCCTGCTACCTTGTTAAACAGCTGGGTACCGATGCTGGTTTATGATGGTGCTGCCCTACCTAATGCAAGGCTCCCGCACAATCACCCCACACCTCCTACCTAGGTTTATACTTGCAGATGGTCAAAAATTGGGTGCACTCACAGCTCCTGAAGCTGAGTGGACGCTTGTCCCACCCAGTTCATGGTTGTGAGAATAAGCCTTTAATTTTAAAGTATCCATCATTTCATCCATACTGTTCCTTGAGTCTTGTAGGCCACGTTGGGCAGATTATCTCCTGACTTTTGGAACTCTTGGTGGAAGATGCTGCTAGAGGTGCTGGGAGAACAGTTTTGTCTTCTCTTGCTTCTTTTGCCTCTTCAGGCCTGCAGTGATCACAGAGGAATGGTGCCATCCCATTCGTTTGGGATGATGCAAGATGTTAGTGCCCACAAGGAGGCAAGGGCTTACCTGGATAGATGGTATCAACAAATCCTGGCTCTCCCAATTTGTGTTGGCCTCCCCTTATTTCTTTGCTTGTAGTTTACATGTGGTTCTCCTGCTTGTACCTCAGCCTTGATACTCCATCATGCATACCCACCAACATGTCCCTATTTTCCCATTTGAGTGAATGGGAAAATAGGGACATGTTGGCAGGCATGCATCACGGCTACTTCCACACCATTCTCACAATAAAAGATAGCTTATCTGTTGTCCACTGTCTCCACTTCCTATAATTTGCACAATTCCCAATATACCATCCATCATTCCCTTCCTGTAAACCAGTCCTCATGCTTCAAGGTCCAAAGGTGCACCATAGTAGCTTCCTTTGCTCTTTGCTCAGAAAGTAGAACAAAGGAGGGACCTTGAAAAGCCTGGATTCTTGAAAGCTGAGAGTGAGATCCTGTTGTGTAGAGTGAGCCGGGAACTCTCTTTCTGAAGTATCCTTGAATGCAATGTGGATGGTGAAGGTCAGCAGCAGCACATGCTGAAGTCGTGTGTGTGTGTGTGCTAGTTGCCATCTTTTATTCTGATAGGCCTCTTGTGCCTTAAAAGGCTGCAGAGAGACAGAACATCATAGCATGGAGATGCAGCGATGGGGAAATCTGAACTTCTGCCTCTTGTATATCTGTTGAAAAGCACAGAAACCTGCCAGAGAAAAATGAGATTGAGACTGGGATTAATGGTGGATTTGGGTGAAGCGGTGCTCAGAAGTGTTAGGAAGCACCATTCATTCGCCTCCCAATCTGCCATAAAAATGCACCCTGATTTAATCTAAAAGTATTTATTACAGCTAGAGGCCAGTAAGAAGGAACACAGTTAATAACAGCGGATGATACATCAAAAACTGAACAGAACTAGTCAATTTGCTGTCAAAGACCGCTACAGTCTAGAAGCTAAAAAATAAAACTTAGCAACATTATAGGTGACCTGATACCTTCAATCTGTTAAAAGCAATGCTACATAAAAGTCATCAGAGTGACCCGGATATTTCAGTAAAAAGGGCAAAATCAAATTGTGTTGCATATTGGAATAAAATCTGCAATACAAAAGCACATGTGCTATTGTTTCAGTTTCTTCTGAGCCACAAGGACACAGATGACATAGTGGGGATTTTAATATATCTGCCCTCAAGAAGTGCTGAGGGGAGGACATTAAATCTTGCCCTTGATAAAGCCCAATGATATTTCAAGTATGTCAGAGTATAAAGGTAGGATGCCATTGCTCTGCCATCAATTTCATTTAGGGTCTTGCAAAAGGTAGGAATGTGGATCAAATTGAATTGCTGTTCTAGATCTAAAAAATGTTGTAAAATCAGTTCTTTGGCCCTCTCCCTGTTTAACATGCATAGATTGTCCGGAAATAGGCCACAAGTAAGTAATTTGTGGGTGATGCATTTCCACCAGCTAGAAGGGAAATTATCACTTGGAGTAAGAGAGACCAGCCACAAAGGCGTGCTATTCAGCCTGTGCCAATAATTAACTGCTGTTATCCATAATCTGGTCTCTATTCTCATCAGGCCAGTCTCCAATATCAATGCAGCATTGGCAACACACTTAAGTGTATTAAAAAGAGACTGGAGAAACCTAGATCGTACATACTCAAGCGACGCAAAGTTGGTATATGTGCTGAGTGATGCTCCATATAGGAGTTGCTCCAGTGACTTGGCTTGAAAGAGTTTAATAGCAGTGGGCAAAAAGCTATTGCCTTGCATATGATAATATCTCTGGATAGCTGTTGCACTCCTGTGGGCAAGAGCTGTAATGTATTTGGCCCTTCTTTTGTTGGCCTGGAACACAACCCTAAGATATTGGCCTGTTCGATTATGTGATTATCAATGGTCCGCTTATAGACTTTGGCTCTGGTGGGGGAAAAAATCATTATCATGTTATTGACCAAGGATTCCTCTTTACAGTGTTGATCCAAAGCAGCTTTGAGAATTTTGTTGAAGAGCAGTATATAAATATTCATAGTAGTAGTAGTAGTACTTGAGATAGGATGATTGCATCATCTGCGTATAGCAGAATTGGAAGACTTGCCAAATTAGGGGCATGTATATCTAAACCTTGTAAGCAATGAATAAGCAAATTGATATAAATGTTAAACAAGGTTGGGGCCAATATACAGCCTGGCAGACACTTCTATGGGTGGGTATAACATTAGAGAGGTGTCCAGCACGATCACATCTATCCCTTAAAGAGGATCCCTCATGATGTTTATAAATTAGGAGCAGTAAATGTTTATCAATTGTTGAGTTGCTGAGCTTGGACCAGAGAGATGTATGGGAGATTGAATCAGAATCTTCTGCCTAAAAATCAACCGCCTAAAAATCAACAAATGCGGCATAAAGTTAGTGTTTTGGACTGATGACATATTTTTCAATTAGATGTTGTAACACCAAGCAATGATCAGTAGTCGATCTGCCTGGTCTAAAACCAGCTTGCTCTTCCTCTAGAATGTTTTCCTGGCTGATCCAGTCTTCAAAGTTCCAGGCTAGATGTTTGGCATATAGTTTGCTGATAACATTTAAAAGGCTAATAGGTCTATAGTTTGAGGGATCATCCCTGTTGCCTTTCTTATAAATAGGAATTACACTGGCCACCCCCAGTCTTTGGGGATATATGCTGTTCAGTCAATAAAGATCTGATTTAATCATTATTGTGGCTCTGCTAGTCAAGAAATCCTGGAAACTATAGTTGTGTGAAGATGCTGAGAATGCATTTAGCAGTTTGCCCCCTTCGTTCAGAAATTGCTGAATTTTCTTTCTTAGCAACTCTTTGCATTTCAACCTCAGGCATTTTTTCCTAATCTCTAGCAGTGGATTGAAACTGGGTGGTTTTTTTGTCCTTGTTATTACGTCTAGAAATTAATTCTAGTAATGCTAAAAAAAGAGAGATGATCATCATTTATGGTTGGGAAGAAAAGTGGCATATTGCAAAGGTAACATTTTGCACTGTGGAGCTGTTCTGCCTTGCCTTCTTGGCATCAAGTTATCTAATAATAGAAGACTTAATGGCTTGGGGCTCTCTTTATTATTTGTGTCTTGGTCAATGGACCAAATTCATAGCCAGGGAAACTGGAAACAGAAAAGCCGAGCGACATAATTAAAATCAATTCACAGTTCGCTTCATCCTCCATCCAGTCTCCCTCTCAGAAGACCAGAGGACAGCACTAGTCCAAAAGACTTATTTCTGCTTGCAAACTTTTGTTTTTGCACATTCCTTGTGGCATCAGAGCACAACTGCTCTCATTACACCACGGACACAGGACCAGCCTCATCAGATGGAGGTTTTGAGCTCAAACTTAAACCAAGAGCCCAGATATAAAAATGTACTTATTTATCCACTAAGCCATCTACTAAGGGGGTGGGGGAATGAATCAATAATATCTCAAACTTAATGAGTTGTAAGACAAGTAAATTAGAGTTAGGCATAAACAATATTGATTAGGTTATTCTCTCAGCTGGAACGTATAATTTTCTTCCTGTAATTAAGTATTCCATATGTTGTATGGTGTATCCCAGAGATGTAGCATTTCCTTCTTTTAAAAAAGCAATATCCTTTAAAAAAATAATCACTTTGCTTTGTCGAATTCCACAGCTGCTGGCTTCTTTTCTAGCAAAATCAGCTTCCATTTTAGCAGCTAATAATTTTGATTTTATCATGATCGCCATTTTTCAGACTGCCAAATTAAGTGTTGGGGAAACATTTGCATAGACGCAGTGTGGTACATTGGCAGGATGGTTAATCTGGGTGTGGGTTCAGATCCTGGGTTTGGAATACATGAGAGCTGTGCAGTGTAATTTCATATAAACCTTACCCTTCCTCCAAGAAGCCCAGAGTGCAACTCACTTAGGCAAGACATTCTTCTCTCATCTTCAGTCGATCCCCCATTTGTAGGGATGGCAATAATAATACTGTCCTACCTTGCAAAGCTATTGTGAGGTTACAATAATGTACCTGAAGTTCTTTGAACATTCAAAAACAGTGTATAAATGCTTTAGATTTATACACTGATTCTGTATAGTCATTATGATTAGATCCTGCTTAGCTATTAAGCTCACAGGCTGGCCCTGGGCAAGTGACATCTTATTTATTTCTACATTTATATCCTGCTCTTCCGCCACAGAGCCCAGAGTGGTATACATGGTTATGTTTATCATCACAACAACCCTGTGAAGTAGATTAGGCTAAAAGATACATGACTGGCCCAGAGTTACCCATTGAGATTCATGGCTGATTGGAGATTTGAACTCGGATTTCCCAACGCACACTCCTAACCACCACACCTTGCTGACTCTAACCTACCTCAGAAGGCTATTGTGATATTCAAATGGGTTCCTTTGAGGCCAGGGTTGGGCAGGGTACCAAAATAAGAAAAAAGTGCTTCCATGTTGCCCTGTAATTCCTCATGCCAATGGCTGTCAAGGATTTCATTTCAAGTTTGCAAGGCCAGACGGCAAAGTCAATGGGACCCAGAATTCAGCCGTGATGGGAAGGGTGTGCATGACAATATCTTGGTCAGTGATGACAGTGGGAATGAAATCTTCAGTATAATTGATGTGCCTGTCTTTTCTTATTCAGCCACCCCATCGATATAAAAAGAGGAACTTTAGTGAAGCAGTAATCATCACTTATCCTAATCACTCATCACTTATTGAAGTCACAAGAAAGGAGCGCTTCAGTAAGTAAAAATGAAAAATTATATCTCAGATCCATAATTCAAGAAAATGCTCCTATTTAAAATGTTGCTTGGAAGGAAAATATGCCTGTTTAGCACTTGTGCAATATTAATTGCCAGAGGTTGAATAGTCTTGTGCAACTACACAAAGAGTGAATGGAGAGCATTCATTGGGCAAATGGGACATTTAGGTTGGACTCTGCCCTTAGGGCAGGATAGGCCTTGAGAAAATTCTGCAGGTGGATAGCAATGTTAATGTGTTTTTCCTTATCTTTTAATCCCTTCAGAAACTCTTTGTTGGCTAGTAACCAACTCTAGAGATGGACAACAGTGGAAGAACAGACAGATAAAGAGATGAAGGGGAAAATGCTAGTGTAGGTTAGAGGAGCATTGCAGGAAAAATAATAGCGCAAGTGGACAAGAAGGTGACACAGAATGAACAGAATAGGTATCCTGACACTTTATCTGGAAAGTTGCATACATCCAGCCTGGAACTTTCCTTACATAATATGCCTAGATGGTCGTAACTAGGAATGCAGAAATCAGTTTGGATACAAAATGATTTGTACCAGAATCTAGCTGTTTTGGGTGGTTTGTAGACAAAACAAATCACCCCTGTGCTCAAATGCCCAGATTTTGCTACCAAAAAAATCGCCCAGCTTGCTGTGCCACTGCCAGGCCTGTTTTGCGTCCAAGGATCTGTAATGATCTGCTTAAGGCCTGGTGCCAATGTAGCACACACAGGTCTCAACTTTCCATATGTATTGTGTAGTGGTGTTGTTTAGTTGCTTGTTGTGAAATGCTTGGGAGAGGGAGGGCATTTGATGTTGGTCCTAGTAGTTTGCACTAACACACTTGCTGGTTGCTGGCTGCTGCTGTTCTGCTGCGTTGTGGGGAGGGAGGCGTGGGCAGTGTATTTCATTGTTTCTCACTGTTGTATAGATCAATTGCATTTCTGTTGGGGGGGAGGGGGGACACAGTGGATGTGGTGTGTGATCTTTGGAAACCTTTGTTGAAAAGCAGTATATACATATTTTTTGTTGTTGATGTGTGCTGCACAACCCATAGGGGACAGTGGGGTCATGAGTCCTCATTTCCGCCTGTGGGTGCCTCCTAGGAGTGCCACAATGGGTTGGGTGGTAGTGTCCAATGGGTAGCAGCTACCATCCAAATTCCAAAGAAATTGGTCAAAGGGGTGATTTTCCCCCAAATTTTTGAGGTTTGTGCATTTTAATTCCCCCCCATAGGGAATAATGGGGATTTCAGTGGCCCCATAACTCCAATGAGTGGTGCCAGGGTGGCCCACAGAGGGTTGTGGTGTAGTGCACATGGAGTGCCAACCCTCCCCAAACCACAAGCCCATGGGGAACTGGGTAATGTTCTTATTTTCAATTGTTGAGGTGTTCTGAGTAGATTCTTTGGTGTGAAATGAATGACGAATGACCAAAGAATCCACTCAGAATCATTTTGCACAAAAGAATCCACTCAGGGCACCTAAAAAATTGAAAATAAGAACAGAACCCAGTACCCCATGGGCAGCTGCCACCCATTAGGCTCTACCACCCAACCTACTCAGCTGCCCCTGGAACCCCTTTCCCCCAAATTGATTCAGATTTGGAAAATTCAGATCCGAATCAAATTGGGGGTGTTTCGTGGGGGGTCAAATTCAGGCTCAAAACAAATCGAGCTGATTTGATTCAAGCTTGACTCAAATTAAAAAAATCAATGTGTGTACATACCTAGTCCTAACATCAAGACCTCATTGATTCAGCACTTGCGGTTTTTATATATTACATATGTGGGGTGCTTCAGCCTGTTGATCCAGCTAGTTCTTATCTATGGTATATCCTGGTAGACATCAGCCTAGGCTGTGCAGTTCATGTGACTGATTTCCCACATAGAGAAAGTGGCACTGCCAGGGATATTTCCCACCTCACACCACACATGCAGGACAATATATGCTGCTGTATGTCTGCAATCGTATTCAGTTTTGTTGTCATACAAATATTGATAACAGTGTGAAAATTACTGAGCTTCCAAGGCAAATCTTTGTAGGAAAAGATTAGAAGTTGCATTATGAAATACATGTGGGTTCACCATTAATGCATCTGACAAATAACCACAAAACAGTCAATCAAAGGAGGATACTTCTGATCCATCATCAGTTTAGATGACACCAGAAACTGTGAGTTTGCTGCACCGTGAAACTGTTAAAGCTCTAAAGTCAGATTGGATCAAATCAGGTTAGACTTTGAAGTGGAAGTGACCAGTGATAATGATTTGCATTGCTGAGTAACAACTTTATACTTCTTTGTAAAAAGCATTAATTTTATTCAGCTGAAAAACAAACGTAACTACTCCTTAATCTGATAAGAATAGGTAAAGAATCTTATTCTTCACTTTTTGCAAGATTTTTACCTTTAAAAAATACTATGTGTATGTGTTGCATAAGACACATGAAATGAGTCAAGGCCTTGTAGCAGCAGACAACAATGAATTAATGTTTGCAATACATACTTATATACTCATGTTATATACACAGTTGGGAGGGGGAGTTCAAAAGGGGATGAACATTTCCTTTCCTGTGTAGTAATTTTAAAAGTGAAGAGGGAAATTCTTCTCTATATTAGAACTATGCTTACAGTTTCCAGTTATTAAATCTACTCACGATGAACTATCAAGGACATTACAATTTCAGCCCTAAAGCTGTATTTAAGGAAATATAACCACCAGTCTGGTCTATTAAAATTTGAGCATAGCAGTGGTGTGTCTTTTAGCCAGCAGGAAGGAAAGGCAAGTTAGGAAGAGAGAGGTTGGTTGGATACTGGACAGAAAAAAATATATATGACATATCCAGGTTTGCCAAACACTGTTCATAGGTCCAATTCATATGATCAAGTGATGTCTGCTTACCAGCAAATCTTGGATTGCTGAGCCTCATGTACTCCCATGGAGTGTGTCATGTGGACTGCAAAATACCTCTCAATGTCTGATTTGTGGTGTAACTGACCAATATTTAACCAGAATCATTAATCTGAAATCAGAACTTTGTCATTTAATCCCAATTAAATGTCAATCAGTCACAGCGTGAATTTGGGGTTGGGCTGTTTTGTTTTTGAAGCCCACACAACACCCCTACTGGGAGTACATGTGGCTCAGTGATCTGGGATTTGCCACATTGCTTTGATTGTGTGAACTGGCCCATGATTTGGTGCTGCAATCCCAGATCTGATCCTCGGGAAGTGAGTTATCAGACTTTCAGTTTTCAAGTAAGAGGGCCACACAGAAAGCTTATGAGATGGGCAGGTGGGCTCTAGGGTGAAGTCTGGCATATGAGGAAGGAAGCAAAAAGGCAACAAGAGGTTTTGTCAGGAGAACAATCACAACTGTGAATATCTTGAGAGTTACGATGAAATGCTACATCTGAATAACTCAGGTGATATTTCATGAATGTCAAATTAACCTGCTATGTTTCTCTAGTAGCTTATTTGCACAATGAATTTATAAGTAGGAGAAATGGTCAAAAATAGCAAAGTAATAGGGAAAAATGTCAGCAGTTGATCAGTAATTGATGACACAGTACTTTTACTCTCTTCATTCCTAACTTCTGCTGGTTATTCTTAAAGATACGCAGCTGTCCTTTCCATTTCTCTCTTGTTTCTGGCTGTCATCCTGACACTACAGGTGTGCTCCAGACACCAGTGTGCATGCTGCACTAGCCTTCATGCTAGTCCTTGTGATTCCAAAGTGCAGGCACACTTGTGAAAGAGTGCAGTTATTTTGGTGCTCTCCCCACTGGTGTTTAGAGCATGCATGCTGCATTCATCAGAATGTTAGCCCCTGTCTTTAAAACCAAACCAAATCACAGCCTTTTTAAAAAGGTATCTTTACTGATTATACAATACTGTATATATCGGAGTGTGAAACATGGTTACCAGTTCTTCAGGATGTAATTGAGTTTGACAGGATCTCTGGATTTCGAATAAACTATTGCTATAAGATTGGAGTTATGATGAATGCTGACTGGGCAACTCTTTTGTTAAGTAGATTACTGGTTTATAGTCCAGGAGATATCCCTGAATGGGGGTGGGGGATTAATGGCTGAGAGTTTACGGAGAACTCTCTGAGGGGTGCAAGTCATCAAAGGTGACCCCTCCTCCCACAAGAATGTGCACATGGTCAGTGAGAAGATACTAGAGACAGTTTTCTGAGCGAGGGAAACAGACTGAAGGACACAGAAGCTTAGATAGAGCTGAAAGCTGGTAGAAGTTAGGGCCAGATTAAGCAAGTGTGAGGCCTGTAGCATATGTTATAAAGGGGCCCTAAAATTTAAACATGCACATAAATATTAAAACATAGTTTACTTGCATAGTAAAGTAATTCACTGAGTCATGAATGAATGAATGAACAAAACAAATGAAAACAAATATTCTTATTCAAATTCATCCCCAGAGTAAATCTTGCTCTGATATTAACAGCAGATGGTTTTTTCCTTGGATCAGCTTTTTTAAAAGCTACTATTTTAATGTACAAACAGTGGATAAGGCTATTAGAACCTTTTAGGGTACTGGGGTGGGGTGGTGGGACATGGGCATCACCATCTCATCCAGCATCATAAGGAAAGAGAGCATGACAAGAAATTTCCAAGAGCCAGGTGTGGATCCAGCAGGAAATTACAGGGGGTGCAATAATAATCTCCCCCATAAAAGATCCCCCCCACATATAAAAATATTGGGGCTTGGATTTTATCTCTTTCTTGAAAATGCACTATGCCAGGGGTGTCAAACTTAAATCTGGTGGTGGGCCAGATTAGATTCTGATGCACCTCTGTGGAGCCACACATAGTCTTGCACCCACCTCACGCCACCTTCTGTCTTCCTCCTCCTCTTGGCTCTTTCTCTCATTCCTTTTCTTACACACACACACACACACACACACACACACACCCCTTGCCTAGCCACTTAAATTAGCTGAATTCACTACTTTTTATACTAAAATACACTCAGGGAAATATTGGTTTATGGGGGGGGTATTTTTAGAAGAAATTCTGAACATATCTGCCAATACCAGATTTTGCATAGATAATCCTACCACTCATCCCTCTTCTCTCCCTTACAGAGGTGTTGCAAGGTACTTAAAAGATCCAGGGCTTGGGTCCACAGCCTCCCCACATTTTGATAATTAAACCATTCCATGCCAACACTCTCCTCCCCACTAGTTTGCTTCATCCTAAAAATTAATCTCCTTTTTCTCCTGCCATCAGATTTTTCCTGTAATCAATATGCACACAGTTGAGAGTGTTAAGACTAGGAATGGGGGACTTGCATTCCCCATTCAGTCATGAAACTCACCGTGAGACTTTAGCTAAGACTCTCTCTCTCTCTCTCTTGCCTCCAAACCTGACTCACAGGATTGTGAGGATAAAAGTGGGGAGGAAGATCATGTACACTACCTCTTTGAAGGAGGAACAGGATGTGTGTCGCTAGATAGATAGATGTGTGTCGCTAGATAGATAGTTAGCATACGGCTGTATGCACTCCAATCCTAAGCATGTAACTTTGAAGCAAATTCAAATAGCTTTTTTTACACCTATCACAGCAGCAAGCAATCCAATTTTATCTCTTCTATTGACTACATTTCATTTAACAAAAGTCATATGCAGCTATAGTGTATGTCTTATATACTACAGAATATATACAATGTATTTTGTGTGTCTATACAGTACAGAAAGAAAAGCCACCAATTTGATTTCAAATAGGAAAGCAGAATGTCATATATGGAGTTACCCCAATTTCTTAGACTTTAAAGACAACCAACCATTTTCATAGGCAAGGGAGTTTTTAAAATGAGTTTCTTGTGCTCTGATTTGCAAAGTCTTTTTTTGAAGCAAGTATACAAAAATAGACTTTTGGTGGGGGAGCATGTTACAAGCACAAAACAAAACAGTAATGATCCAAAGGGGAAACATGTTGAGAGAGAACCATTTTCTCATATATTGCTATTTAAGCTATTTTGAGAACTCTGTTGCTAAAAAAGCAGCATATGAATATTTTTAATAAGGGAGGGTAGGGGGGAGAAAGAAACACACAGAGACCAGATTAGAGCTATAAACAGCCATTTTGTAATGGCATCCCCCCCCCGCCCATTATTTTTAAAGCTTTTAATACTTTTGTACTGACTAATTTCCTCACAAGAAGGTGGGATGGGGAGGACATTTCTTACAAATTTGTACTAGAACAATTTTGGCATACTTTGAAGATGATTTAAAAGAAGCAACAGCTTAAAACTCTCTCTCTCACACTCACACACATATACACAGAGGGTGGTGGGACTTCTCTCACATGTACACACACAGTTCATGGGGGTGTGGGGGGAGAGAGAGAAACACTTGACCAAGGGGAACAAATCACACACAAACAGCAAAGGGTTGTTTTATACAAAATGTTTTACTTTCCTTCTTCGAGCAAGACCAGCAGCCTCCTTGGCTCTGTGGTTACATACCAACCAATTCCAAGTGGGGGAGGAGCACAAGACTCCAGCAGAACCAATAAGGCTGGGAGAGGGCAGGACAGAATGAATGAAGCTGCGAGGGCTGGGTAACCGGTGAGCACTAAGACAGCAACAGCTCTTTTCTCTAGGACGGATTGCTGAAGCAGAGAGGAGGAGAGGTCTCCAGACACGAGAGGAGAGATTATAGGAAGGAATAGGAGAAAAGCTTGCAGTGCAAACATTTAGTGCGGGGCCCTTAAAAGTGTGGGGCCCGTAGCAAATGCTACCTTTGTTAATGGGTTAATCTGGCATAGGTAGAAATCCACTTAGGATAAAGGGGTGTCTTTTGGGGAGCCTGAAGTGATCAAATTTGTAGGGGTATATTGCTGTTTGCCTCCATCTGATGCTCAATCTGTATATTGTAAATAAATCAAATATTACAAAGACAGCAGCATAAACATCCAGTGAGTTCTCCTCCCAAGAAAATTAGAATCTGAGTTGCTGGTCCTGGAACTACCATTTGGGGAAATGGGGACTGTAACATTATTCTAAATCTGAACTTCTGCTGTATAATTTACCAGTGTCCACTATGGAATTTATAAGATTTATAAGACAATTTAGGTATAAAGGGGTCGTCGGTAAATTGAAACTTAGAGGTGTATATACCACCATTTACAAGATCTTGTTAAGCAGAATTATGAAAAGCTCTTAAGATCCATCAAAAAAAGTCCCTGAACAAAGCATAAACTTGTGGTTAGAATGTATACATGCAAATCAGAAAACAACCAGATAGATATTATCTACATTGTTTGCTTAATCCAAACATTGATCTGCGAACTACAAATTATTTGTAATGTCCATACCATTAATAATGCTTTATTTCTTCTTTCATAGTTGCCCTGACTCTGGTATATAATTAAATACCTGGAGAAGATTCTTTTTCAAAGATTTAGGATGGAAGCCAGCATATGCATTTAATGTATATGTTCATGCCCCTGCCATTTAGCTGTATCAGTGCCCTCTTCCTTTTCAATTTTTGCATATATGTAGCAAATATATGCATGCCATATCTATACTATAATTTACTTTTTGTAGCTGTTTATCTGAGATAAACCCAGGCTGTACTCCAAACCAGCGAATTCCAGTGGTATCATGTTAGCTCTACCCCCTGGCAGAACCATGTGAGCGCCATTGTATGGTCTATTCCAGAGCTAGGCAACTTTGACCCTCCAGATGTTGCTAAACTACAACTCCCATCATCCTCAGCCACGAACTGTTGTGACTGGGAATGATTCACAAGATGTGAGGATCAAAAATATCAGTTTCTACATGCTCGGTGCGTACATGTAATTCCTGTAAGATAAACCGCCAAACGTTTCTGCTGAATTGTGGTTATTTATCTTTTGTGATCAGTTTTCTGTTAAACAAACGTCTGAGACAAGGCATACATGTTGGAAGTCTCTGTCACAAATTTTGGAATTAAGATTTGAGCTATATTCCAGTAGTGGATGAGGTTGCTCACGTGACTGTTTCTGGGTGGGGGAAAGCAGTATTGACAGTCACAGATGTGCTCTGTGGGGTGTGACTTGCTCTGAGTAGTGGGGATCTCTGGTGGCCAGGAAATTGAAGCCTGGTATCCAGATAGCCCCTAATGCACCACACAAGGAGCATGGGGCATTGAGCCAGGCGCTCGAGGTTTTTCTCTGCTCAGGCTGCCTGCAGCCCAAAGAAACACATGGCCCTGGGTAAAAGGCCGTGCTCGTACCATTTTATACAGGTAAAATCCAGAGTAAAAAGGGAAAACAGGCTACCCGGGGGGGAGCCCCAGGATCAGCCCCAATCCTGGTGCTTCACATGAGCAGCCCTAGCCTGGGTAGGGCTGCTCATGTGAACAGCCTCAAGGAGCTGAAAAGGAACCCTCAAATGGAGTTTCAACATATCCATTGCCATAGCAGCCATGAGTGGTTTAATATTGAAATCTTTTAAAGGGCCTTTTCAGATGGTCATTTTATTTAACAAGAAATGTGCAGTTGTTACAGGACGTTGAAGTGTCTGCTCCAAAAAATCAAGTCTGTGAGGGGATAGAATTAAAAGTACAATAATTCTGTCGGACACCTACAACATTATTTTCTCTGTATTGTAAGAGTGAGAGCTGTGAACATGTTATGGGAACCATCAAGCAGTACCTAAATTTTCATGAGGTTTGATTTTTGCAGTAAAAGTTACCATTCCAGGGGTGTGAGAATGTGGGAGGGGGGAAAGCATTACTTAACCACATTAAGGTATATATTTTGCATCTGTTCACTGTCCTGGTTTCCCCCACTCCATATCTGTTGCTGTTTCGGGTGTGGTGGGAAGAGGAAACACAGTGCTGTTGCAGACAACTGGGCTGATACTACATGCTTTCTCATGTGGCACTGGCAGTTTCATTGCTCACTGGCGCTGCACAGCAAGACGTCCACCCCATTCCAGCTCTACCTATGTGCAGTAGTTATGTATGACTAGTTAGGGCAGAATGTAGATGCTCATCCCATTGAAAGCAATGCAGTATGGATAGGTGACATCTGTGGGCCAGTTCTCATGATCGGAATGATGTTAGTTAAATGACAAATCTGAGATCTCTGAGCTGCGCATGTGCTCCTAAAGAGCATGTCATGTGAACTGGGATTTTTTTTTTTTTTTTGGTTGAGTAACACACACAAAAAGGTTTGCAGATCTGTGCTGCAAAAACGTAACCAGGATTGCTATTCTTAGATCTGAACTCAACTTTTTGATCCTGGTTAAATGTCACGTTTTTGTGGCCTGGTCTGGGATTGACAAAAATGTCTGAGTTCACACAACGTGAGCTGCAGAAGTGCACACAATCTTAGATTATCTATTTATTTTATTTATTTTTTACATTTTATATCCTGCTCTTCCTCCAAGGAGCCCGGAGTGGTGTACTACATACTTAAGTTTTTCCTCACAACAACCCTGTGAAGTAGGTTAGGCTGAGAGAGAAGTGACTGGCCCAGAGTCACCCAGCAAGTATCATGGCTGAATGAGGAGTTGAAATCGGGTCTCCCCGGTCCG
The DNA here is from genome assembly GCF_027244095.1 of Hemicordylus capensis. Lineage (NCBI taxonomy): Eukaryota > Metazoa > Chordata > Lepidosauria > Squamata > Cordylidae > Hemicordylus > Hemicordylus capensis. Next base: position 104,796,836 of record NC_069662.1, read on the forward strand.
AGTCCAGCACTCTAACCACTACACCATGCTGGCTCTCTGTATTGTATTGTATTGCATTGTATTTGCCACTTATCTAACATGATTCTGATCTTGACACCATCCAGCCATACTGAATTAATTTTAAAGGGATGTGCCTTTTTAAACATATATCTGCATCTCCATTCCATCCCAACTAGTCAACTAAGCCTAACTGGATTGAGTCCAGTTATTTGGGGAACAGAAATGCATTTTTCTCTTTCTGCCCAGCATCCTTTTCTCACACTTTTGGAAAGGGGTCAAGAAACTCATGGAAAAGTAGGGTGTGTTTCACAGGAAGTGGGTATATTCACAACATGCATCTTCCCCCATCTCCACTCAATATTAAACCTGTTTGAAAGTACACACAATGTTACTGGTAGCAAGTGATGCATCATTCCCCCTTTACACTATTTAGGCTCTTTTCTGATCTTTTATATTTTAAAATGTTGTTTCTATAGAGTAGGGCTGCTTAACTTTGGCCCTCCTGAAGACGTTGACAAACAATTCCCATAATCCCTTGCTACTGACTGCTGTGACTAGGGATTACGGGAGTTGTAGTCCAAAAATAGCTGGACAACCAAAGTTGAGCAGCCCTGCTGTGGAGGAGAGGTCTAACTTCCTCCCTGCACAGCTCAAGTGTGGGAGCATTAATAAAACCCTTAGCATAAAACAAGCTACAGAAAAGTACCGAATATCAACAGAGCTACCCCTTTCTCCCACAGCAATGCATTTTGTGAAACCCTTTCACTTCCTTTTCCCCATTTTGTGTTTAAAATTTGGTTCTGTGCAGCATCAAACTACCTATCTGGGCAACTGCTATGCAGCTGTTCTAGGTTTTCAGTTTGTGAGAGAACCAAGCATGACTCAAGTGCAGGGGTGGTCCATGCTACCATGGCATAGCTAGGGGAGAGGGGGCCCATTTTTGCCCCTCTTCCTGGTGGCTCCCTGGAGTGGGGGAGATAATGAAGAAAATAGGGATGGGTGGAGCTGGGGTACCCTCAAGAGCCAGAGCCCCCAGGTTCTTTTGAACCCATCTGTTCAATTAGAGCGATACCCCTGGTCCCAGGCATCATGGTGATGGAGGAGAAGCCCTAAATGCTGCCTTGTCTCACACACTCCTGGTGGAGGACAACCCCGCTTTCAAAACCAACCTGTGCAAGTTTTGAAAGTGCACAGAGGGCAGGGGAGAGGCAAGTGTGCAAGCAGCCTACTCTTCTCTCCTCGAGCTTCTTTCAGGCTTTTCAAGGAATGTAAAGAGAGGTGCTCTTTTCAAAGCTTGCAAGAGTCAGATCAGACCTGAAGAGCTGCTCCAAGGACAGTGGTTAGAGGAACTTTGCTGCCCTGCTGGTACCTCAATAATCTGAAGCCTGGAATTTCCACCTCACCTTGCCTCACAAAAAGACCGCCTTGCTCATGTAGCACTAGGAACGTCTGCCCATTTTGAATGCCATCTGGGTTGGGAGTATTTTCTTCAGGGTGATATCCTATATATTTGCTCTACAACTTGGGCTTGTTGGCAAAAGTGCAACAATGTATTAAATAATCCATCACCCGTTGAAATGATTAACAAAAAATCTTGGCACTTTAATATTTTCAAGATGAATTTCAGAGTAGAACTAATTTGGCAGCCATCTGAATTACAACATCGTACATCCACATTGGCCTCTCGAAATGGAACAAACGTTTCCATTCCGAGCCAAAATTATGGACTTGCTCAGCACATCACCAACGCAGCCTTTAGCACCAGTTGCCTGACAAATTGCTGAAAACATTTTATAATCTATCAAGGCAGAGGATATGACATCTCTATTTTGGGCCTATCTCAGATCTGTGGAAAACCACCAAGTTGCTGCAATTTGCCTAGGGACCTTGATAAGACACTGTCAGTTGTAAATGGCTGATTGTAGCTTTGCAAATGCTCTTGTTCCGGAAACTGCATGCTATTAAGCGTGATACTGGCAGTCTACCCTGTAAGACACTTCCCTAATGTACAGTGTTACATCTCGAGAGAAGTGTTTATAACACCTTCATTTCAGTTTTTATGTATCAAGACATATAAGCAAGCCATTACACGACATCTTAAAGAAAGCAGATTCAGCCACTTCCCACTATATCATGGCCCCAAAGATCGTACTGGCGAAAGAAGTGTGGGCTTTGTCAGCAGAGCTGGTTTGAAGAATGCAGACAGAGCCACAACTTGCATGGAAAAATAAGAATGGAAAACTTGATAATAGCTAATCATGGTAGATGAGATAGCTGGGTTGCATGTGTTTGAGATGGAGAGAAGGAAGTCTGTGTAGATGCTAGAGTGCAGAAATCAGTTCACATATCAATTTCCCCCTACCTTCAGGAGTTAATTACATGCAAAGCTAAAGTTAACCCTTTGCTTCTGAGTGGAAATAATTCGCTTTCTGTCACAGGTTTTTTTTAATTTGGCACACTTCTATACTGGCCCATATACAAATCTTTGGGTGGTCTACGATCTAAAACACAACAATCAAAACAATCTAAAATATAGATAAAAGCTCTAAAAATTAAAACTTTATAGCTATATTTATTTATTTATTGTTACATTTATATACTGCCTTTCATTCAAACAATCCCAAGGCGGTTTACAGCAGAATTTAAAAACAAGATGGTGAAAAAGACAATTAAAATGTTAAGCTAAAAACATAAAACAAATCTGATTAAAAATTTAAAACATGAGCATAAAAACAATACAAAATACAAAGAGCAACAGCAGAGACAATAATATAAAAGCCTGGGTAAAAAGCCAGGATTTAACATGCTTTCTAAAAGCTCTGATGGAGACCGAGGAGTGAATAGCCACTGGGAGAGCATTCCAGAGTCTGGGGGCAGCAACAGAGAAGGCCCTGTCCCGAGTGCATGACAACCGAGCCTCCCTCATTGTCGGCACCAAGAGCAGAGCCCCCAGATGACCTCGTCAAGCAGGCAGCAACCCTTGGGAGCAGGCGGTCCCTCAGGTATCCCGGGCCCAAACCGTTAAGGGCTATAAATTTAAAGCCTGATTGCACAGGTATGTTTTTTAGATTTTTCTTTAAAGCCTCCTGAGAAGGGGAGGCACCAACAGGTTTCACGCTCTTACTAGTACTGAGAGTCATAATCAGGGGCAAGGGGAGCTGGGGTAGACCATGCACAGGAGCGCACCTTATACTGAATCAGACCATTGGTCCATCAACAGTGCCATCCCTAATGGGATGTGCAGGGTTCCCTTAACAGTTCATATGGTTAAAGATTCATACTGAATGAAATACTATGTAAATAGTGTGTGAGAGAGAGGTTTTTGGACATGTCCAACCAGCTTGGACATAGAATGCATTTGTAAGGGAAAAAGTTAAAAGCACAACACATGCCCCTTGCTTCACAGTTCTCACTCAGACCTTCTGGATTGCAAACTTGAGCTTGGTGTATTTACAATGCATTCCTCCCCCTCCCTGCTCGCTCGCTCTCTCATTTCCCTTCTCCCCCTCCCCCCACCATCACCTTGCCTTGCCACTTACATTAGTTGAATGAACTACTTTTTACACCAAAATACACTCAGGGAAAGATTGAATGTATTTATTTATTTTTGTATTTTTATAAGAACTTCTGAACAATATACCTGCTGATACCAGATTTTGCACAGACAATTCTTCCTGGCACTCTCCCACTACTTTTCAGATGTGTTGTTAGGTACTTAAAAGATCCAGGGCTTGGGCCCACAGGGCCTGCTTGAGGCCCACAGCCTCCCCACATTTCTATAATTAAACCTCCCCACTGATGTTACCCCACTGATGTTCTCCCTTCTCCCCCCTCCCCCAGTGACAGAGAGACCGGAGGGATGATGGCCACATCCATTCAGGCCAGTGTCTTTAACAAAGTGTGAGGTGCCCCAGCGCAGTTTAGAGATCGTCACAAGCCCAAGTGTATGCGGCCAGTATCCCTCTGGTCTCTCTGCTGCTGGGGGAAGAAGGGAGAAGGGAGAAGGACTGTTCCACTCCGCCCCCCCCCAACCACAGCCACCCTTCTGTTGGAAGTGAAGGCCTTTGTGCTGTCTCTTGTCTCAAAGACAGTGGAGGACAGACTAGTGAGTCAGAGGGCTAGAGGGCCAAGACATTGGTCATCCCTTCTCTACTGCTCTGACACTATCCCTTTGGAATGTGGATTGCCGCTCTTAGGGACTAACCTCCTTCCTTCCAGCCACTTCCTTCCTCTCTTCTCTTTCTCTTCCTGTTCCTTCTACCTTGCAACATGCAAGCTCCTCTCCCTGCACTATGTATGCAGAGATGCAGAATCCATCTGCATCCAGCTAGATAGATAGATTAGAGATCCTAACTCCTCACTTTCCTGTGTAGAATGGAGTTCTCTAATAAATGCCTTATATATTGATTTGAAACTATGAACTGACTCCAAGTTACTTTACTCTCAGCATACACGCATGCCTAACTAAATTCTGCTGTTTTGTGCCTCTGTGCACTCTGCTATAATGAAAAAGGGTTTCTCCTACCAGAGAGAATTCCCAACACCTTCAGCACAGTAAGAAGTTTTTTTTAAAAAAACCATGGAGGTTGGCGATCTGGGCCCCCCAAAGGAGGTTTGGGGGGCCTTGAAAATGGGGGAGGGGGCTTGCACATGTGGGGGCCCTCATGGCTTGGGGTCCGGGTGAGACGGTCATGCAAATTATCTTGATGCACCCCTGACTGCAGTGTATGTACAGTGTATAGTGTGTGTCTACACACTAGGAGGAAAAGCCACCAATTGGATTTCAGACAGGAAAGCAGAAAAATATGCAAGTTATTTATATATGAGCTACTGTTACAAGCACAAAGCAAAGGGGAGGAGAGCTGGTCTTGTGGTAGCAAGCATGACTTCTCCCCTTAACTAAGCAGGGTCAGCTCTGGTTGCATTAGAATGGGAGACTACATGTGTGAGCACTGTAAGATATTCCCCTTAAGGGATGGAGCCGCTCTGGGAAGAGCATCTAGGCTCCAAGTTCCTTTCCTGGCATCTCCAAGATAGGGCTGAGAGAGACTCCTGCCTAAAACCTTAGAGAGCTGCTGCCGGTCTGTGTAGACAATACTGAGCTAGGTGGACCATAAGACTGACTTGGCTTCCTATGTTCCTATGAAGGCCTAGCCTTCCAGTATTTTGGCAAGAAAAACTATGATTCAAAAGTGCATGGGCCATTTGCAACTGCCATGATCCACATGTATTTTGTACCTGTGTGTCAGTACCTGCCTGGCTATAAAATGTGAAGTGGTAAATGGCCCTAGCCTACAACCCCCAAGCCAACCACTATCTCAAAGTCTAAAAATAATAATAATTTTTTTAAAAAAAAATCATCAAGATCTAAAACCTCATATATTGTATTTTGAATTTGCATGTTTCCATTTCAAAATTCGGTATTTGGATTTTGACATGTGGCTCTTCTCCTATAAACGATGTTCTTGTATTTTTATTTTAAGGAATGGGGTGCCTTTGCTTGAGCAGCAAGAACCCAGATATCTTCTTGTTTCAAACCAACTCTGCAAACCTCTAAAAAGTGGTGTCAATATGCTTTCTGCCTTGTACCCTTGAATCCGACCTGAGAAAATAGTTATCACTTTTGTCTTTGTGAGGCTGCAGGCCTAACTTTCTTATGCTGCTTTTGTATATTCGCCAGTGCCGTGGGATGTTATTTATTCTAGAATATTTGATAGTCTTATATCTGAAAGGCATCCTGTATGTCTGAGAATACAGCTTTGCGATCAGTTCACTGCAAAACCTCAAATCCCTTGCATATCCCTGCTATTCGTTGCTAAGGGCTTGATAACGAAACCAGAATGTAAGGAGGGGGCGGGGGTGGGGAGGAACAAGACTGTCTTGTCCTCTGGTTTAGTCTGAAATGGTCTGTCAGCACATGCCTTTTAGCTGCAAAAGAGAGAGGCTACCAGTTGTCTCAGTGCATCACCAAAGCTGCATGTCTTCTGATGCTGAAACGGAGTCACTCAGTTGGCCTGATGAGCTGTATGCAGCATCCACTGTGAGCTGTGTAGTTATGCCATGCCAGACTCCACAGGAGAGAATTAAGAACTGTCATCAGCTTGTCTGTAGAGTTTCACAGCTACAGAAGTGCTGCACAAGCCCCTGCCTTTCTGTGGCTCACAATTACTTTTGTACAGTCACAGGGTAATTTTGCCACATGGACAAATATCTGTTCGGAATGTAATGGCCACCCACTGGCATCTTATGTCATGTTGCTCTGTCTCTTTTATTTTGTTACTTATTTCAAATCCAAGGCTATGTTGGTAGCTGGTGTAAAGACAACATATTTTCTCTGAATGAAATGTCGATTGCTGTTCCTAGAGGTTAGTTTAAATTCTGGATTCCACAAGGAGGAACCAATCTACACATTCCAGCAGAATAATTAGCAATTGTGGGGTGTGTGTGTGTGTGTGTGTGTGTGTGTCAGAATCAACATCTATGAGCCATGAGAGACTGTGGATGAAGAACGAATACACAAATGACCCTCTCCATGCATGCAAACTTGTACTGAAGCCGTGGGTTCACCAAGCTCCTGTTTCGTGTTACTTCTGAATTTGGCCTTAATCTCACACATAATAGCAATTCTCTGCTGTCATAATGATATTTGGTCTTCCTTATCACCATACACCAACAGCAACTAAACAGTGTTGCTGAGCAATACTCTATCATGAGAGATCACTCGGTGTTCCGTGTGGCTGTCTGTCTGTCCCTCCATATGTGTGTGTCTGTCCCTATCAATTTTGCAATGTCTGGACCAATATGATCAAAATTGGGTACAGTTGTACCCAATAATCATAGAGACACCTCAACGGCATAGTTTGTGTTGCTGTCATCCACCCCAATTCAAGGTGCAAGTGGGCTAACTTGTGGACTGCCTAACCAATTTGAACCAAATTTGGTACAGTTGAAGTGAGTGATACACAGGGACACCTCAATGGCATAGTTTGTAATGCTGTCACCCACCCCAGTTCAAGATGGTGCACACATGAACATTTGAGGTGCAATTAGGCTAACTTTTGAACCACCTAACCAATTTGAGCCAAATTTGCTACAGGTGAAGGGACACATAGGGACAGCTCAAGGGCATAGTTTGTAATGATGTCATACAAATGTCCCACTGCATGAATGCAAACTTGTATTCTCTTTAAAAGAACTTCCTGCCTTAATTGTTTGAAATTATCTGGATGGAATTTTGGAATTTTTGATTTAGGAACAACCCCCACATGTAAATACCTGAAATGTTTTGTGTGATTTTTCTAACAGAGGAATGATGATGATCCCAGTATAAAAGACTCCCACCCCCAATCCAGATGTGCTTTTATGCATGTGCACACACAACACCAGCCCTAGAATTGTTGGCACTCTTGGCAAAGTAGCACTTCGGCACCCACCCTATGCTCAGTTAAAATTATATTCTGTAATGTACAGAATCAAATTTTCCATCTTCTCCATGCTCAGCTGGGTCATGATGCAGAGTGGCAGCGCCAGTCTTGAGGATTTTTAAGGATATACAGGTGAAACTCGGAAAATTAGAATATCGTGCAAAAGTCCATTAATTTCAGTAATGCAAATTAAAAGGTGAAACTGATATATGAGACAGACGCATTACATGCAAAGCGAGATAAGTCAAGCCTTAATTTGTTATAATTGTGATGATCATGGCGTACAGCTCATGAAAACCCCAAATCCACAATCTCAGAAAATTAGAATATTACATGGAACCAAGAAGACAAGGATTGTAGAATAGAACAATATTGGACCTCTGAAAAGTATAAGCATGCATATGTATTCAGTACTTGGTTTGGGCCCCTTTTGCAGCAATTACTGCCTCAATGCGGCGTGGCATGGATGCTATCAGCCTGTGGCACTGATGAGGTATTATGGAAGACCAGGATGCTCCATTAGCGGCCTTCAGCAATTCTGCATTGTTTGGTCTCATGTCTCTCATCCTTCTCTTGGCAATGCCCCATAGATTCTCTATGGGGTCAGGTCAGGCAAGTTTGCTGGCCAATCAAGCACAGTACACTGTATACTTTTCAGAGGTCCGATATTGTTCTATTCTACAATCCTTGTCTTCTTGGTTCCATGTAATATTCTAATTTTCTGAGATTGTGGATTTGGGGTTTTCATGAGCTGTACTCCATGATCATCACAATTATAAGAAATTAAGGCTTGACTTATCTCGCTTTGCATGTAATGCGTCTGTCTCATATATCAGTTTCACCTTTTAATTTGCATTACTGAAATTAATGGACTTTTGCACGATATTCTAATTTTCCGAGTTTCACCTGTATATCCCCCCTCACTCACTCCTCTGCCCAAGCTGCCACTGCTCCAGCCGCCATGTGGGGGGGGGGAGAGCTGTAGCAGCCCTGAGCCTGCCCAAGAACTGGCCCTGTGTACACACCATTTACCCTCTCAGATTTAATGAATTGGGCAACTCTTCATGGCATCCCTTTGTATCATCCCTAGAGGTAGGGCTGGGTCCTCTAATGCAGGGGTTCCTAACCTTAGGCCCTTCAGATGTTGTTCGGAACGTAGGAACATGGGCACCTGCCATATATTGAGTCAGACCATCGGTCCATCTAGCTCAGAATTATCTACACAGGCTGGTAATGGCTTCTCCAAGGTTGCAGGGAGGAGTCTCTCTTAGCCCTATCTTGGAGATGCCAGGGAAGGAATTTGGAACCTTCTTCATCTTCCCAGAGTGGCCCCATCCCCTAAGGGGAGTATCTTACAGTGCTTGCATGTGATTTCCCATTCAAATGCAAGCATGGCAGACCCTTTTTAGCAAAGGTGGCAATTCATGCTTGCTACCACAAGACCAACTCGCCCCGTGGACTATAACTCCCATCATCCCCAGCCACAACTAGTGTGGAACACCCACACTTTCTCTCTCTCTTTCTCTCTCTGTGTATGTGTGTCAGATGCAACACACCTGAAGTAGATGTCCAGATGCAAGCATTATGATATCTTTGTATGTCTGTGTGATGTTACCTTTTCATTGCTCTCAGTACACAACAGACGTGTGGTAATAAGTTTCCACCTTAAATTGTATAATATACAGAAAAGACTAAATCCTAAACCATCCCCAGAAACCTCATCTCTCCATCTCAAAGTGTTTCTAGGTTAAGCAATCTATTTGTAAGATCCATATTTTTCTTCCTTTCTTACTGAGGCTTTCATAAATAATTCCAGCAGGGTAGCAGTGTGATGTTGGCTTTACACCTCTACATTTCAGCATGGCCAAAAATGTCAAGCTATTTAATGAGGAGAGTATCTTTGGAGGCTAGTTTTAATAGAAAATATGGGGTGGAGGGGAAGGAATCCTCAGTTTAAAATAGATTTTACTGAGGTAACCATTTCCTGGGTATCATTACTGTACACAGTGGGGAAAGGAATAGCCATTTCCTTTGAATATAAAACAATTTGTGAGGGTTGTCATAAAAACCTGAAAGGATCTTTTCTCTGCTTCAATTCCCTCTTAACGGCTTCCCATAAAACTTAAGAAATTGCAATATAACTTTGAAAATGCTTTTGCCCTGGCAAAACTGAAGACTGATGTTTGAAATATGTAGGGGATTAAGCCATGCTCAGCACAGGCAATTGGCTTGTTTGCACATAAGAAGCACTTTGAAATTATATTTCTTTCCTGGACCTTTTGGCTTAAGAACCCTCTTTTCATACATCAAGTCTTGCATGCTTTGCTGCCTTCTTGGCATTTCTTCATTCAGTTTTTCATTTCTGGAGAATTCTCTTGGGCTCTAACCAGTTCACGGAGAAACTTTGTACTTCTCAGTAGTACATGACTGACAACATTGGGAGCTATGCTCTTTGTTTGACAGACAACTGCATTTATACAGCTCAGCCTTTATGCTGAACTTTTAATGTACCCCTGCTAACTTCTGTGCTTCTCCCTCTCCTTGGTTTTTCCCTCCTCTCTCTGCAGTTACGTTTCACACTCTTCCCCTAAAATTTAGTTTTGTGCTTAGGTTCCCGTATGCTGCATAGGTCCTGATGGGTCCCGAATATGATGCGGTTCTGCATTTGTGAGTTGTTTTGATCAAATAGCTTTTAGTGAACTTGTGGGCTTTATAGAACAATCCACCCTGTCATAATATTTACTTACTGTAACATGTTTGGCTTTGAAAGTAATACTTTATTGGAATATATTTAAGAAAAAGGAAATAAGAAGTAATTTTATGGATAATGAATAAAAGAAATAGATCTTCATTTACCTTCTACTCTGGATAAAGCTCTTTGTTGAATATTGGCATAGAATAAAGAGATGCCATAGAATTCTGGCATAGAATAAAGAGATGCCATTGGTCAAGCAATGATGTTTGATCTATGTTCTTTTCCCAGTATATAATAAGGATGTGGGCAGATACTAACAAATTGTCCAGAAGGACTTTTCGTTTTCATCACATATATCTTAAGGTAACTCATGAAGATTATCAAGGGTCTTCAGAGTATATTATAACTGGTAATGGCTGGCATTCTAACAAAGCACTGATGCAATAAGAGCAGGATTGGTGTGACACCAGTGCTTCTGAAAAGTTTCAGACTAAAGCTGCATTAGTGCTACTCTGTGTGTGTTTGTGTGTGTGTGTGTAGGTAAGGATTTCAGTAACCTCCCCTTCCCCTGGAAGCCCTCTGGGTCAACTTTATATATGTCCCTGAGGGCTGCATGACTCTCAAGGACGTATTTTCAGGTAGCCCAGAGTTCATCCTGCAAAGGGTTGGGAGGTTATTTAAATTAGCTTCCACCACTAAGCCAGCTAAATTAGCTGAAGTTTTCAGAAGCACTAGGGCTTCACTCATTGCACTGGCGCTTTGTTTGCTTGGATGTCAGCCAATATCTTAACTTTCCCCACTTCATTTCTCTATAGAATTACAATTCCAGTATATCTATGAAACCTGGTACACAGGAAGCTGCTTTCCTACATACAGTTCCAGCACGTGTATGAAATCTATACAATTCCAGTACATGTGTATGAAATGCTGCCTTATACTAAGTCAGACCATTAGCCCATCTAGCTCAGCATTGTCTACTCTGACTGGCAGCATCTCCCCAGGGTTTCAGACAAGAGCCTTTTCCATCCCTACTTGGAGATGCCAGGGATTGAACCTAGCACCTATTGCATGCAAAGCAGATATTTTACCACGGAGATATGCCCCCATCTGCAGTAGCACAATTGTTAGAAAATAAAATAGTATAATATCTAAAATTTGAGCCTGGGGCACCCAAACCTGTTAAGGTTTATGGGTGGGCTATAGAAAGATGGATAGATATCTGTGTGTATTTCAGGAGCTAGTTCACTCCCATTAGAGCAGAAGCTAACAGGGTCTCAGGGGCAACAGCTTGTAAATGATAAGCATGGAGACTGATTTAAGATTAAACTAATATTCTTTATTTAGAAGTACATAATGATAGGAAAGACCTGTACCCTAGCTGCTAGCTGCATGGTGGGAGGAGGAGGAAGTCACTCCCAGGAAGTTCCTGAGCACATTCTATCAAAGAGGGGTCACAGAAGCGGAGATAAAGCAGGAAAGAGAAGGAAACCCCAACAGACTATCTCTATTCCCAATGGCCCTAGTGGTCATTAGGGTTATTGGTGCAAAAGGTCAATGCCATTTGGAGCTGGATCTCCAACAACATATGCCTAGATTGCTTTGTACTTTTAGTGTAATAGCTTATAACAATTTTTGTTTAAGCTCACCTATAAATTCACTTTCTTCACAAAATGCCATTCTAGACATACCAGACGCTCTCTCTGGTCACTTTTTAATTTTATGAACACATATTATATATTTAATTTTTTTGACATTTTGTATTTTACAAACATCTTTACCAGTTTTCCCTCCATCCCTTCCCCTCGCCCCTGAGCCTGACCTTCCCTCCCAAGCCGTTAAGATCTATTTATTTCAGCAGGCTTTTGACTCTGATTGTTGGCTGCATTTTAATTGTTTATGATCGATTGCAGCTGCTCTTTGCTTTGTTATGACATGTTAATATGTTTCTTTTAATGATTGGTTTTATTTCTTGGTACATACAAGGTACAAGCCTTTGGTACATCAAAGCTTCTCTGCAAAGCTGCCGGTCCTAGAGGGATGTTCCCTATTCTGAGGCTCTTAAAAGAGCTCTCCAAAAGAGACTGAGGCACCACAGGGACAAGCTCTTTATTTTTGGAGTCTAGATTTTTGTGACCAAAAAGGACACTGGAATCTGAAACCCAGTCTCACCACTACCAAGTCCAGTGTGATTAAAAATATGATGGAGCTGCTAAAATGCCTGGATTTTTTTTTTTAAAAAAAAAATCTGAGTTGATCTAAGGATCGTGAATTTAGCAATGTCCCCCTGCTGAGATTTGTTAGCATCCCCATATTTTACAGTGAACAAGATGGTGGCTTACATTCTTCCTTTATTAACAAGCTCCCACACAAAACATGATGTTGGGACTGATGTTAAAAGCAGCATCCATCATTGTGAAAATAAGGGCGATTTCTGTGTCGCAGCTGAAAATTAATATTAGTTGTAATGTTAACACTGCTTTCTCTTGATTATCATCACACACTCATACAATAAGAGTCTGACTTGTTTTCTGCTGACTGCAAATTAGCCTGCACATATTGCAATGTGTCTTTCTTTGCATTGTTGTTCTCAGTACCTGAAAATATGATTTCAGGAACATTAAGCATACTTTATGTTTGGTTCTTTCCTCTCTAAGCAACTTGGGAAGAACCATTAAGGCTTGGGAGACTCAATTTTATTTTGAGAAAACAAAGATCTGGGGCATATATGTAGCAAATGTTCCTTAATAGCTGTCAAGGTTGAAGAATTATTAATAGCATAGGTAACTAACCTATGGTAGAGGCATCACAAGTAGCCCAGGCAGCAGGTGCTTGTGACACATCTGGACAGGAAGAGAGCACATGAGCCTGGTTATGGCATAGAATCTGGGCTGATCTCTCCTCCCTGCCTCTTATCAGGACCCTGTGTGAGGTCAGACCTGCAGATGAAATGTTGGAGGGGCCAGAGTTGCAAAGCATAGACACAGGTTAGTTTCCACAGATGGCAGTGAAAGGAGCCAGTGAAAGGTAGCCTAGTCAAAGACAGGCAAGAGGTCAAATCACAAAGGCAGCAAACAGAAGTCTTGAAAGTCCAGAAGCAAGTGACATATTCTAATACAGGTAGGTAGGGGCCGGATTCCAAAAGGCAACAAATGCCGACAGTCTCTAGAATAGCCACTACATCTGACAGGTTCCTCAGACTGGAGAACCAAGCCTAAGGCAATAGGTTTATAAAGCTAGCTGTGCCCCTATTAGCTATCCAAATCAGCTGGTCTGATGGGCTGCAGTACACCTTGCCAGCCTTTATTTGGGTGCTGCTGCAGAGTTATGTCAGTCTATTGCCTTCAACTGGTTACTTTTGGGGGGATGATTTAAAGCAGGGAAGGCCAATCCGAGGCTCTCCAGCTGTTGTTGAACTAAAACTCCCATCATTTTCAGCCACAGTTTATTGCTGCTGGGAATGATGGGGATTGAAGTCCAACAGCTGGCCAGCCCTGATTTAAAGCCCTTCTTGTCTGCTTCCTTTTTTAGCCTACTTTCCAGTAGGCTTATGAGATCACCCAGCATTCCGTGTGTGTCCCTATCAATTTTGCAATGCCTGGAACAATATGAACTAAATTGGGTACAGCTGTAGGCTCACATAGGGACAGCTCAATGGCGTAGGTTGTGATGATGTCATCCACCCTAATTCAAGATGGTGGACATGTGAACATTTGAGGTGCAGGTGAGCTAACTTGTGGACTGTCTGACTGATTTGTACTCATTCTGGTACAGTTGTAGAAAGTGACACACAGGGACATCTCAACAGCATGGTTTGTTATGATGTCATCCACCCCGGTTCAAGATGGTAGACGTATAAAAGTTTGAGGCAAAAGTGGGCTAACATGTGAACTGACAAACCAATTTGAACCAAATTGGGTACAGTTGTAGTGAGTGACACATCAATGGCATAGTTTGTGATGATGTCATCCACCCCAATTCAAGATGGCGGAGGCATAAATGTTTGAGGCGCAAGTGTGAACCGCCTAACTGATTTGTGAACCGCCTACCCGATTTGTGAAGCAAAGCTTGTGAACCGCCTAACTGATTTGAACCAAATTTGCTACAGCTGTAGCAAATATATGGGTGGCTGAAGGGCGTAATTTGTGATGATGTCACCTACCCCAATTCAAGATAGCAGATGCATATCTTAGAGGTGTATGTGGGTTAACTTAGAGTACCGCCTAAACGATTTGAACCAAATTTGCTACAGTTGTAGTGAGTGCCATACAGGGACACCTCAACTGCATGGTTTGTGATTATGTAATGCACCCGAATTCAAAAAGGCAGACATGTGAAGATTTGAGGTGCAATTGGGCTAACTTGTGAACCACCTAATCCATTTAAACCAAATTTGCTATACATGTAGGGATGGCTCAAGGGTGTAGTTTGTAATGTAGTTTGATGATGAGTACAAATCATCATCCACTCTGATTCAAGATGGTGGACCCATGAATGTTTGAGGTGCAAGTGGTCTAATTTGTGTACTGCCTAACCAATTTGAACCAAATTCAGTCCAGTTGTAGGGATAGTGAAAGGAAAGTAGGCAGATATGATCTTACTAGAACAACTTCTTGTTGGTTTTTTTTTTTTTACCTTAAGCTACATAGCCAGGGAAAACTGCACATTCTCTTATATTTAACAAAGAAAAAGGATTATACAAGTATTCTAATAAACTGACAAGATCATGCTGTTAACACTGAGGAACCTTATAAACTACATCTCAATGAGTCTAGTGGCATGAAGTATCATTTGAATACTGGCTTCACATTGTACATTTCTGTCTGTTAGTAAAATTGTTAAATACATTTCCACAGATGTTATAGCACAACATAGTATAAACCAAATCAGGGGAAGGCAGCTTTTAAAGTGGTTATTGTCTTATATTTAGCTGGGGGAGATCAACTGCCCCATACAACCTCAGTACAGCCTCCCTCTTGTGATGGTTGCGGTTAATATCTGCCATATGTTTCTTTTTAGATTGTGAACCCTTTTGGGACAGGAAGCCATTTTTATTTATTTTTCTATGGAAACTGCTTTGAAAAGTTTGCTGGAAAGTGATATATAAATATTTGTAGTCTTAGTCTGTATGCATAGTGAGAAAAATGGTCCTGTACAGTATTAAGAGTGTTAAAGCAAATGAAACAATATTTTAGTGCCTAGACATGCAGTTCAGCTTGTAATACCTACTCCTATAGCAAAATGACAGCTCAGAATGCACATATTTTCCTTTGCTGTGCTTTTGTTTTGACAGACTTCATGTGCCCTGGGGAACATCCCACTCTTGCTACTCTGGGCCTTCAACCACTAGCTACTGACATGTACCGAAGTGTGTTGTACTGAGACAATGTTAACATGCTTTGCAGAATTAAATATTCAAAGACGTTACACTGGTTACCGCAGCAAAGCCATTTCCTGGCTTTATCTCAAGATGGAAAGAGAAAAATCTGTAATAATAATGGAGGATTTGCCCCCCCTAATAGGGATGTGCATAAAACCGGTTCTCCCGGTTCGGTTCGGGTCCGAACCGGGTCCGGACCGGACCGGGGTGGTTCGGTTTTGGTTTTGCCAGACCACCCCCCCGGTCCGGTTCGGTTTCGAACCGGTTCGGATCCGAACCGAACTGGTTCGGATCACAAAAAGTCGCTGGTTTTGAAGGGGACATTGTGTTCTACCTGCCACCCAAATTTCAAGTCGATTGGACCTTCCTCTGATTTTTTACAATTTTTTTTTTTAAATTAATTCTTGCCCATAACTCGCAATGTGGAGCCCTTAGGGGCAAAAAAGCTGGGGTGGGTGGTAGCCACCCATGGGTGTCCTCCACCCCAAAAATCCCAAGGCAATTGGTGGCTCCTAGTATTATTGGTGAATTTTTGAAGAAAATTTTTTTTCCATTGCCTAGAATGGGGGTTTGGGGCTGCCCCAGACCCGCCTCTGTGGGGTGGCAGCACCCCCAAAGTGGGTCCGGGGCCATGGCAAAAATGCCCTCAGTCCCTCCCTGCAATCCCCGTAGAGATAGGAGTGATGGTTCTGTTGTTTTTCTGAGGTGTTCTGAGTGTAGATTCTATGATAGCTAATGAGATTTCCAATGAGACACCATGAATCCACTCTCATTTGCTATCACAGAATCCACACTCACTCAGAACACCTCAGAAAAACAACAGAACCATCACTCCTATCTCTACGGGGATTGCTGGGAGGGACGGAGGGCATTTTTGCCATGGCCCCGGACCCACTTTGGCGGTGCTGCCACCCCACAGAGGCGGGTCTGGGGCAGCCCCGAACCCCCATTCTAGCCAATGGAAAAAAAAAATTTCTTCAGAAATTCACCAATAATACTAGGAGCAACCCAACAATTGCCACCCCATCTTTTTGGCCCCTCTCTCTGGGCGCCCTAACACGTAACACCTAGTCAGTCCATCTTAATGCCTACCTACTACCACCACTCCTATCCAAGCAAGTAAGAGGAGGACACTCAGAGAGACAACACCCACTCTCTGATCTAACAAAAAGGCCACTGCTGTGCTGCCTGCCAGCACAGCAGCAGCAGCGGAGCAGCACACTAAGCACAAGAGCAGCACACACAGAGAAGAAGCAGGAGGCGGAGCAGCAGAGCAGCAGACCTGCCGCTCTGCATGATGGGTGACGTGATGCCCAAAGAAACCACCGCCTCACTCAGTGCCTGCCACTGACTAGGCCCGACAGACAGAAGCCAGCCAACCTGCTCTGCTCTGCTCTGATGCTCCCCATGGATGATGCACACACACCCTACATCTGCATCCCAATGACCAGACCAGACCAGACCAAGTGCGCAGAGTCAGCACAGGCCAGCAGCCACCAGCCCAGAAACAACAACAGCTACTACTGCTACCACCACAACCAGTGTTGCCGCTACAATAACATTCCCAGTCCAGTCACGCGCGCCACAGCCTGAGCCTAGCACACAGCCAACAGCTGCTGCCAGCCAGTGCCTGGCAAGCCCAGCCAACATGAGGAGGAGAGAGCTAACAAGTAGACGGCGCACGCACATCACCAACCCATCACGACGGCGCAACTGCAAGGGGAGAGGGCACAATTACAGGCAGCAGGAGGAGGAGGAGGCAAGGCAATCCTAGCACAGATTTGAAAGTTTAAAATCCACCAGGACATCTTCTAGAATCTAGACTTCTGTTTTTTCTACCACCAGCTGTAGTGTCTAGTTAGTCAGTGTGCTGTGCAGCTGAGCTGAGCTGAGCTGAGCTGCATGTGAGGAAGGGTGATTGTAGCTAGTTCTTTAGTTTCAGCAGACTGAGCATTGAGCATGGGCAGTGGCCTTGGGAAGCAACACAATTACACGACACTCACCTGCTGCTGCTGGTCCTAGAAGTTGCCTCTTCTCGTCTTCACCTCTTTGTGTGTGTGTGTGTGTGTGTGTGTGTGTGTGTGTGTGTGTGTGCAGTGAGTGCATGCCTTTTGCCTTGCTGGAAAGAAATGCTTCTCTGGTCCACCACCACATATCTGCTCAAGGACACAGAGGCCCAAGGCAGAGGTGGTGGTGGCACCAGTGTGAGTGCATGTGTGCTGGTGGTGTTTGCCACCACAGGTGTTTTGTGTGTGTATGTGTGCGCTGCTAGCTAGGAGGGGGGAGGGAGGCAGGGAGGGAGGCAGGGAGGCAGGGGGGAGGAAAGGGGAGGGGGAGAGGGATGTAGAGGGGATTGAAGGGGGGAGGGTCCGGCTCAGAGTTGGTCAGCCACATATTTGTGCACACACGTGCTCACGTGTGTGCTTCGGTGGGAGAGACCAGACTCTCATCATCTGCCAGACTGGGGTTGGGGGCTGGTGAGGCGGTGGTGGGCTGGAAGGGAGGGAGGATGGAAGGTGGTGAAGAGGAAGGGGAGAGGATGAGAGGGGAAGGATGGAGGGAGGCATGGGGGGGAGGAAAAAAAACATGTAGACAGACACACACCAGAAAGCATCCACACACAGAGACAGTGCTAGGCATCCATTCACACAGACAGACAGACAGACAGACAGACACACAACAGGAAGAGACAGACTGAGCCTGCACCACACACACACACACAGACCCGATTCCCCCCCTGCACAGTTATCAATCAATATGTTGTGTTGGCAGCCAGTTCATTGCTATTCTGATGGTTTTGGGTTTTTTGCCATCAGCCAACATCAACAGTGACCACAATCAAGATGAACATAAGATGATAATAATTCATTCGTTTCATTTCAAAAAATCACCCAATCATTTTCTCCATGTAAACCAAGCCCCCCACACATGATTTCTGGTGACATTTTCAATAAAATCAATTCATTTGGCATTCATCATTTTGTTCTCCCTTTGTCACCTTTTTTTCTTTCTTTTGCATAATTTTGAGGCTTGATTTTGACATGGGGTTTTTAAAGAAAAAATTATTTACATGTTTATTTACTAGTATTTACATATCTACACTGCATTTTTGAACGTATACCCGCCGCTGCCGCTAAGTCTAGTACTCCGTGGGCTGTGCTACTTTGGGGGGGTGTGCCGTGCCCACGCCAGGTCCCCAAATGCTGACAGGTGGATAGATAAAGGGCCTGTGCTGGTCAGCATTGGGTTTCTTTTTAGGTGGGCGTGGGCATTGTAAACATCTGGCCAGTCGCAGCACTACAACTACTACTACAACTGCATCTCTGTGTGGGCACACTACACGCTGCGACTGGCTGGCACGGCTCAGCATCTGTCACGTCAGCTCAGCTAGAGGTGGAAGGGGGGAGGGTAGGGATAAGCAGAGGTCGAGCCAGGCAGGTGACCAACCATGGGGCAACCCACGGTAATCACTCGCCCGTCTCAAACTGCAGCTTGGGGTAGCCCAACAGGGGGAGGTTCACCTTAAGGAAGACCAGCTGCTCCACCAGACCAGGGTCCAAGCGGGAGCGAGAGGGTGTCACCACGTCCCCGGCACGTGAAAACACCCGCTCGCTCTGGACACTGGTTGGGGGGCAGGAGAGGAGGCGCACAGCCACCACCGCCAGGTCCGGCCAGACTTGGCGGCGGCTCGCCCAGAACTGTGCGCAGTCCACGCCGTCTCCCTCCACAGGCTCCTCCAAGTACTGCGCAACGCATTGCTCAGCACTGGAGGGGGGCCTGGCAGGTCGAGCCTCCCACATACCAGGCATGGCGCCATAGCAGAACCGCTGAAACCACTGGGCGGATCTCGAGTCGGTAGCAAATGGCTGCTGCGATGGCGCCGCCTGGGATGCCGCGCTGCTGGACTAGGAAGAGGGAGGGGAAGGGGAAGCTGACGCCGGCTGGCCGCCCATGCTGTTGCTGGGTGCGGGTTGGGCCGCGAGGGCTGCCCCCGCACCACTACCAACACCCTGGTCTCTGCGGGCCCTAGCGGCCTCCTCCTCCCTAACCTTCTCGACCAGGATGCCCTTCCACCTGGGCAAGTCGTCGGCACTCACGGCATTGCCCTTGAGGGCTGGGTGACAGAGACAAGCGAGGACATACTCCTCCCTGTCTCCCAGCACATCAACGAGCCGCTTGTCAACCCCAGACCTCAGCCTCCCAGCCAGAGCACGACCCTCTGGCGTGGTCAGAGAGATATGGAGTCCACCCATCAGCTTCTCGAGACCAACAGCTGTGGGCAGCGCCTGGCTCAAGGGAGTGGTGTCGCCACACAAGCCCTTCGTGGCAAGCTGGAAGGGCTCGAGTGCCGACACCGCCTCGGACATCTGCTTCCACTCTGCGTTCGAGAAGTCGCAGACATCCAAGGACTCGTCCCTCGCCAGGGCGACAAGGGCTCTCTCCTGCTCCAACAGGCGCTGGAACAGGAGGAAGGTGGAGTTCCACCGCGTCTCCACATCCGTAGGGATGAGATGGCGAGGAAGGCCAAGGTCATCCTGCTTCTGGCGAAGCAGTCTCCTGGACTTCTCGCTGCGGTGGAAGTGGGCGGCCAGCTTGCGGGACTTATCCACAAGCGTGGCCGTGGCAGCAACAGCAGCTGCGATGGGGCGGGCCCCCTTCTCCTGGGACGCCTTCAGCTCCTTAAGGCCAAGGGCGTCCCTGACGGTCAGATGGAGCGTGTGTGCCATACACCATATGTTCACACAGTCCATGACTGTCTCGACAGCGGCGGTAACGTTGGCTCTATTGTCGGTGACAATGAAGCCGCGGGAGAAGTGTGGACACCCGCCAATCCACTCCTCTATCTGGCGGTCGAGTACGGCCGCCACCTCCTCCGCGGTGTGCCTTGTGTCCATCGTCTCCACGTGCAGGACGGCCCACCTGTGCCGTAGTGCAGCGGGAGCCGCGCCGGACCCGGAAGCATCGCCCGCGGAGGTCCCCTCACTCTCCGGTCCCCACCAGTGGGCAGTGAGGGCCAGGAAAGAAGCGTGCATCCCACTGACACTGGTCCAGAGGTCAGTCGTGAAATGCACGCTTGTCCCGGCCGGAGCTGCACGCAGCTCGGCCGACACGAGCTCCCTGCACCGGCGGTACAGGGAGGGGACCACGTTCCGGCTGAACGTCGTCCTTGAGGGGATGACGTATTCGGGAGCCAGGTATTGGAGAATCCGGCGGAAGCCGTTGTTCTCGACCACCTGAAACGGCTGGTCATCGGTGGAAATCATCTCCCCTATGAGGCGGGTGAGGTGATGATGGTCCACGCGAACAATACGCTGGCTGCCCGAGGACTGCGTCCACCGCTGGACGGGCAGTGTAGCCTGCCTGCTGGCTGGCACACTGCCGCTGCCCGCCCTAGTGGCAGATGCACAAGGCGCACTAGCGCTGCCAGCCTGTCCCCTGAGACCTGGGTGGTGACGCTCTAGGTGTCTCCACATAGGCGTCGTACCCAGGTGCGCAGGGTCCCTTCCATGGCTGACAAGCATCCTGCAGTGGACACAGCGGGCGTGGAATGGGTCATCTTGAGGGACCTCAAAATGCACCCATACACCACTGCCCTTGGCCTCCTGCGCCCTGGGCGCCGTCCTAGGCCGTTTCTCGCAGGGTGGCTGCAGTCCTGGGGGGGGGGCGGCCGCCGCTGCCTGCCCACTGCTGCCACCCAACCCGCCCCTTCCGCCCTCCACAGCGGAGGAAGGGCCCGGCTCAACTGGCATCGGAGAGGCAGGCCTCTCCTCCACCACCTCGCCAGACCGCTCCCCACCAGAGTGTCGGGCTTCACGAGGGGGGGCCCCACTGAGCGGCGAAAGGATAGGGGGAAGAGGCCCCAGAGGGAGGGAGAACCTGGCTGCATCGCTGCCAGCCGCACGGTCCTCACCGCCCTCTACCTGCTCTTCCAACTCCACAGTCTCCTCCACCTCAACAACTGGCGGTAGCTCAGCAGCACCTGGTGCTGCCGGCGAGGAGGGACCCGCCACAGCCCTAACGGTGCCTCTGCCTCTGCCGCGATTGGCGGCAGCAGGCGTGGGGAACTGAATCCTGCGCACCAAAGATGGGGCCGGAGCAAAGAATTCTCCAATGGGGAGAACTGGGGTGTCCTCAGGCTCCCCGCGTCCTCTCCCTCCCCGTGCCGCAGGCGCACCCCGCACCTGGCCTCTCCCACCTCTGCCTGCCAGCCTTGAGCGAGCCCTGCCCGCCACACGGCGCTCAGACATGCTGCTAGGTCAGAAGGAGGGAGACTTTAGGAGGAAGGCCAGACAGGGTCAGAAAAATAATTTGGAGGGGCTTAGGGGCCAAAAAAAAGGCAGCTGATTTGGAGGCGGCGGGGGGGAAGTTTGTTTTCAAAAAAGGAAGCCAATTGGGGGGAAAGGAAGACTTTTTGATATGGGGGGGGAAGCCAATCGAAGTGAGGGGGAGGGTGTCCTTTTTGAATTTGGGAGTCAACCACCAAGCCAATTGGGGAGATGGGTCTGGGAGGGTTTTTTTTTAGAAAAATAGGGGGTTAAAGGGTGGAACCCCGGTGTGGGAGGGTGGCACGGGCAGTTGGGTGGAGTAGTTGTGGTGTGGGTGGCAAGTTTTTAGCTTTTTTGGGGGGGGAGAGTGGATGGGGGGAGGGCACAGCACCTACCGGGGGTGGGGGAGGGATGCAGTCAACGCTTGGGAACCTGCAGATCAAAGGAGGAAACCCTTATTTAGTGAACTGGAACACAAAGTGTGGGTTCTGGGGGGTGGCTCTCAAGTAATGCTCCTGTGGGGGGAGCATCAAACTCAGTGCAGCCTATTTAGTGACTCTAAATTGCACACAACCAAAACCAGAACCCAGTCACACCAACACAGAGGTTGAACCCACCCACTCTGTGACTCTGCCTGCCCAATGCCATGGCAAGCAAGCAGCAGCAAACACTTGATGGCAGCCTCATGGATTGAACATCATGATCATCATCATACGTGTGTATTGGCCCAGCATGTAGTGGCAGCATCAGAGCCCAGCCAGGACCCCACTCAGACTGCCCCAGAGGCAAGGAAGCACTCTGGCATGGCATGGGCCCAGCATGTAGTGGCAGCATCAGAGCCCAGCCAGGACCCCACTCAGACTGCCCCAGAGGCAAGGAAGCACTCTGGCATGGCATGGGCCCAGCATGTAGTGGCAGCATCAGAGCCCAGCCAGGACCCCACTCAGACTGCCCCAGAGGCAAGGAAGCACTCTGGCATGGCATGGGCCCAGCATGTAGTGGCAGCATCGCATCAGAACCCTGGACCCCACTCAGACTGCCCCAGAGGCAAGGAAGCACTCTGGAAGGCACCTGTTCAAAAACCACCTGCAAGACGCATGCAATGCAACGCAACACACAGCAGCAATTTCTTTACTGGGCATGGGCATGAAGACACAAGTTTTACAACAGTACATCTCCTCTCCAAGGTTCCCTCCCTCCTCCCCACACCCAAATGCATTTCAGAATAGGGGTGTCCCTATTTAAAACCGCCAGCTAGGGAGAGAAAGGGGCAACAAAAGGTGCACAATCGCACACGCACTAACCCCTCTTCTTCCGGTCCTTCTCCTGCCGCTCACTGCTGGTCACGGATTCGCCGCTGCCAGCCAGCCACCCTGGGCTGAGACACAGCAGGGCGGCCGCACGAGGCACACAGGCAACCGGGGTAGTTCAACAACGATGGAGGGGCAGAAGTGAGGAGACAACACTATTTGTGTCGCTCAACTCACCCCCAAGCAGAGACAAAATCAACCAAAAACTATAAAAAGAAAAAAAAACCGATGGCAGCCGCCAGGTGGGTAGGCTACTGTGTGCGGCTGCAGCTGTGGGAGAGGAGGTGGAAAGTGAAGGGGAGCAGAGAGAGAAAAGACTAAGAGAGAGAGAAAAGAGAGGGGGGGCAGGGACAAAGAGAAAGAGAGGAGAGAGAGAGAAAAGAAAGAGAGAGGGAGGGGAAAGAGAGATGATAGAGGAGAGAGGAGAAGCGCAGCGCAGCAGGGAGGGGGGATTCAGGTGTGGGGGGAGGACACAGCAGTAGCAGCGGTCCAAAGAGGTGGGGGGAGCAGAGAGGGGGTGTGTGGTTGGGGGCTAGTGTGTGGCAGGGGGCCTGGGGTAAGTGGAGAGAGTCGGGGGCAAGGAGGAAAAGAGGTGGGGTGGGGGGAGCAGAGAGGGTGTGTGTGGTTGGGGCTAGTGTGTGGTAGGGGGCCTGGGGTAAGTGGAGAGAGTCGGGGGCAAGGAGGAAAAGAGGTGGGGTGGGGGGAGCAGAGAGGGTGTGTGTGGTTGGGGCTAGTGTGTGGCAGGGGGCCTGGGGTAAGTGGAGAGAGTCGGGGGCAAGGAGAAAAAGAGGTGGGGTGGGGGGAGCAGAGAGGGTGTGTGTGGTTGGGGCTAGTGTGTGGCAGGGGGCCTGGGGTAAGTGGAGAGAGTCAGGGGCAAGGAGGAAAAGAGGTGGGGTGGGGGGAGCAGAGAGGGTGTGTGTGGTTGGGGGCTAGTGTGTGGCAGAGGGGTGTTGGGGGGATGGCGAGGGGGCAACAACAAACAGCAAAGGAGAAACTGGAACAACTCGGGCAGCAGCAGCGATTAGGCTGGATGGGGTGGTTGGGGGAGGAGCTGGGCCTGGGCTAGGGTCTGGGAGGAGGGAGGGTGGGGGGGCAGGCGGGGGGGAGGAGGAGGAGGAGGGTAGCAAAATATATAAAGCAATATATATCAAGAGAACACAAGCCAGAAGTTTAAAAAAAAATGAAAAGAAAGACTATAACCAGCAGAAAAAACTTGGGTGTGGGGGTGTGGGGAGGGGGAACCAAACACAGACTCTGAGGGGGGCCACTAAGTGAACAGAGACAATGAAACCACAATTGCTGCAAATTAATAATAGCAAATGAATAAGTGGAACTGCAAGCAAAGAAAACTGGACTCTGTTTGGCAGCAGCAAACTTGGGAGAAGGCTGGATGGGGTGGGGTTGGGGTGGGGTGTGGTTGGACTTGGAGGGGCGAGTTTGGAGCAGGGAACCAAAACTGATTATATGGGACAACAAGAAACAACAACAGAATCCTCTGGGGGTGGGGGGGGGAGGGATTCAGGGAACCAACTCGCAGGGCAGCAGCAGTCAGCAGAAACAAACAAAATGGTACAATTTAAGCAAAACCAGCAAGCAATATATAAATGAAACCAATGGAATGCAATGTGAAAATCAAAAAGTTGGACAAAAACAAGGCAGGACAAAGAGCAATAATTAATGGAAGAAGATTTAAAGCAATGAGGATGCAGTGGGTGGGAGTGGGGGAGGGGGAGGGTAGGCCCAAAGGATGAGAAGGGAAAGGGGGGGAGGGGGGGAGAAAAGCAGACAGACAAGGAACAGGGAAAATTGGGGGAAATTAAGAAGAAAGTAAAGTGAAGTAACACACAGTATACAGACAAGAGACAGACAGACAGAGGAGACACACAGAGAGTCACAAAGGGCAGGTGGACAAAGGATTAGACAGAGCACACACAGAGAGACACAGGACACAGTCAGGACTCACAGAGACACCAGAGCAGCCAGCAAAGGGCAAGCAGGTCTCAGAGATGATCCCACAACTGCAGCCAAGAGAAGTTTCCAGAGAAGAGGCTTGGGTTTATATAGGTTTGAAATTCCCTCCTTTGGGAGCCCCCACCTTTGCACTCCCCCCACGGCCAACAGGGTGCCAGCTCTCAACAGTGCAACAGCCAAGCAGCCTACCAGACCAAAGGACTCATTCTGGCCAATCAAGGATCAATAGCGCAGCCAATACAATGCCTGGAAATAGCATCACAAAATGGATGCAAGGAGGAGCAAAAGTTTTGGGAAGGAGACACAAAATGGAGGACACACTTGGAACTTTAAAGAGACACTCCAGAGACTCAATTTCGTTCCCGAACCGGCTCGAATTCGGTCCGGCTCGGTCCCCGGAAGGGCCCGATTCGGTCCGGGATCGAGCCGCCGGATCCGAACCGAACCGCACATCCCTACCCCCTAATTGTGGAAAAGAGAAAAACTTCAGATGCTTCCCTCTCTGTGGGATTTCATTACAGTCATTATCTAGCTTGAAGTTCTGACAGATGTTAATAAATCATACACCAAGCAGCAATATTTTGCATAGATTAGATAGCTTAATGAGAAGGTGCAGTATATAAAGCACAGCACAATTAATCAAGGGGAAGTATGTGTATGTATCTATATTGGGCACGTATACACATGTGAAATGTATGTGCTAATAGGGATGTGCGAAACAATTCAGGTACAAAATGATTTGTAACCAAATCAGGCCATTTTGGGTGATTTGTCAACAAAACAAATTGCACCTTTGCACTTCCGAAAGTTCTGTTGACAAAACAGATCGCCCCTGTTTTGGCTCCAAAAGATTTGTTGCTTTGGACCTCCATTTTGTGGCGATCTCTGAGTCAGTCTCCATTTTGTGTTGACATCTATTTGAATTTCCCGCCTTCAGAGCAGTGAACGAAAGCATGGGCTGATCTCTTGATTATTCCCTCCTTGTTCCTGATTGGCTCCTTTGGCTCTTGCCACTTCTGACTGACCCCACATTGGCCAGGGGAAGGATCGAAGAAGGGGCAGGGGTGGGAGGGAGGAAGGGAGTTCAAGGAGGCATTCATTCATACGTTCATTCAGATTTAAAGAGGGAGCAGCCTGCCAGCCACCATTCTGTCTTGTTCTGCCTCATACTCATAGGAGGAGAGAGAGAGAGAGAGAACTTTGGTTTGCTTTGCTTGCCACCATGCCTCCATGCCATTGCCCCATGCCTATTGCCTTCTGCCTTGCCAGTCTGAGCTCAGCCTGCCCACCCAGCCTGCCTGCCTGCCTCTGCTGGCTAGTGTGGCTACCAGCCTGGGAATGGATTAAAATTTAGCTCTGCTGCATTGCTTTTTAATTTTTTTGTTGAATCCTAAGAAGAATTCCTTTTCCACCCCCTTGAGACTGAGAATCACTGCCTGTCTGTGCCAGCAGCCACCAGTCCTAGCCCCTGTGGCCACTGGTCACCTGGTCAGCCACCCCCTTTCCCCCCAGATTTTCCAGGCTTTTGCCCCAGCCCCACCCCCAAATCTGAAGACTGAAGAAGGAGAATAAGAGGTCAAGAAGAAGATTGAAGAAGAAAGAGCAGACTCGGAGACCAGGCCACAAAAGTGGACAACTGGGTGAAGCCCTAGACTGAGTAAGTGTACCCCATTTTCACACATACCTCTGGAATTCTGTATTCTTGGGGTTTTTTCCTGTTTGGAGGGAGGTTTGGGGTTGCAATAGAATTTTAAAAGTTGTATGTTGTTTGGTTTAGAAGAAATTTAGACAGGGGTTCTGTGTGGGAGGGATCCCTGTTAGCTAGTACTAGTGGTGGTTAGAAGGGTAGCATAGCCTTGTGGTATTAAAAAAACAATTCTGGATTTTTTACCATTCCAAAGATTGCGGGGGGGGCGGGCGGCATTTTTTTAAAAAAACAGAGGCCTGTCCTCTTCAAGCTCTCTACCCCATAATATATCAGTATTAATATTCTCTACGCAGCAGCCTATTGTATCTTCCCTAGTTATATTGTATCTATTCTGTTCCCAATCCCTAGTTATATTGTATCTGTTCCCTTATTGCTCCCTATCTGTTCTCTAGTGTGTGTGTGTGTGTGTGTGTGTGTGATGCAATTAAAATGCCTTAGATGGTTTGTTGTTGTGCCTGTATTTTGGGGACCTCATGGATGGGCACAGGACAGGTTCTCTCTCTCTCTCTCTCTCTCTCTCTCTCTCTCTCTCTCTCTCTCTCTCTCTCTCTCTCTCTCTCTGGACTTCTTTGCAATGAAGATTGGGTCATATTGTGACTTCTAGCATCATTATTATTTTTATTCATACTAGATTGCTTGCATCTACAATAGGTTGTGCTGGTGCCACAGGCTCCGATCTGTTGCAGAAATGACAGAAAATGTGCCAAAAATTGTGTGCCATTGTTGTCATCATCACTCTTCTACTTGTGTAGGTGGGAGGGGGGCCAAACCTACTAATCTGGCAAAGAGGCACCTTTTAATGTGGTGATTCTCTTTATTTAGCAGGGGGAGAGTAACTGGCCCTATCCACCCCCAGCATAGTATCTCCAGTGACTGTTGCTGGTGTCTATCTTATGTTTCTTTATAGATTGTGAGCCCTTTGGGGACAGGGATCCATCTTATTTATTTATTATTACTCTGTGTAAACCACCCTGAGCAATTTTTGGAAGGGCAGTATAGAAATCGAATAAATAAATAAAACAAACAAACAAATAAACCTCACTGTTGCACTGGTGGAATGTTATTTTTTGCACCCTTCCTTACTTAACCCGCTTTTATGGCCGGGTGCCACAGATGTAGCTGTGTCTGTTGCTTGTGGATGAAAAATGCTTGGGGGAGGGAGGGCAGGGTGCATTTGATGCTGTTGTTGTTGGCCATAATCTGCTGCCCTAGTCTGCTGCATCTGTGATACTGCACTAACTTACTTGCTTGCTTGTTGCTGGCTGCTGCTGTTTCCCTGCATTGGGAGGGAGCGTGTGGGGCAGTGCATTTCATTGTTGTTGTTTCACACTGTTGTGTGTAGATCAATTGCATTTCTAGGGGGGATACGGTGGGACACAATGGATGTGTTGAGTGACACAGTGGATGTGCGTGGCTTTTGGAAACCTTGTTCTTTGCAAAGCGCTGCTGCTGCTGCTGCTGCTGCTGCTGCTGCTGATGATGATGATGATGATGATGTGTGCTGCACCCACCCTATGGGACAATGTGGACAGACAGTGCCCATTTCTGCCTGTGATTGCCTCCTAGGAGTGCCACAGTGGGTCGGGTAAATTGCTCATCTCTCTCATTCTCATTCTCTCTCATCTGCTACCAGAGAATCTACACTCAGAATACCTCAGAAACTTCAAAACCCAGTACCCCATGGGCTTGTGGGTATGGGGGTGGTTGGCACCCTATGTGCTCGAAACCACCACTCACTCTGGGCCACCCCGGTGCCCCACAAGTGCAGTTATGGGGCTGCTGAAACCCCCATTATTCCCTATGGGGAAAGTCTTAAAGACGAGTAAACTTCAGAAATTCATTAAAAAACCCAGCCCTTTGCCCAATTTCTTTGAAATTTGGGTGGTAGTTTCCACCCATTGTGCACTACCACCCCCCACTCTTTTTGCTCCGGGGCCCTTTTTTTAAAATCCAAATCAATTCAGATTCAAATTGAATCGGGGTGATTCAGGAGGGTCAGATTCCAACACAAAACAAATTGGGGATGTTTTGATTCGGGTACAAATCAAAACAAAAAAATCAATTCGTGCACACCCCTATGTGCTAAGTCCTTAACAGGCTATAGGAGGGAAGGGTGATGAGGTTAATTCATCACTATTAAAAATTATGAATGTATTATTTGTAGTTAAGACTGTATACAATGAGTTTCAAATATATATGCAGATCAGATTTGGGAGCAAGAAACAGTTGAGAACATTTATTTCTTATAACTTACTCCAAGGAGGAAACAATAAATCAAGACCTCCGATGATGTTACATAGGAGTCTCGGTCAAATTGAGAGTATTGGATTCAGATCACTGTGCTACTAAAATCTTATCTTTATAGCCCCTTAGGTTGTTGTTGACACAAGAACTAAAAGCCAACACCCACCCCTCTCCAAGGTTCTTAACTCTCAAAATAGACAAAATTCTGAAGTTATCTCCCAATAACAGTTGTAAGTTCAGTGAGTCTCAGCAAGTTTAAGAAATAATTGAATGAATTTTTGAAAGATTTTTTGATTGATTGATTAAGTGCCGTCAAGTCGGTGTCGACTCTTAGTGACCACATAAATAGATTCTCTCCAGGATGATCTGTTATCAGCTTGGCCTTTAAGGTCTCTCAGTGGTGCATTCATTGCTGTTGTAATCGAGTCTATCCACATTGCTGCTGGTCGTCCTCTTCTTCTCTTTCCTTCAACTTTTCCCAGGATTATGGACTTCTCAAGGGAGCTGGATCTTTGCATAGTGTGTCTGAAGTATGATAGTTTGAGCCTGGCCATTTGTGCCTCAAGTGAAAATTTGGTATCCTCAGAAGTCTTCTCCAGCACCAAAGTTCAAAAGCATCAATACTTTTTCTATCTTGCTTCTTCAAAGTCCAGCTTTCGCATCCATAGAGTGTCATGGGATAAACCATTGTCTGAACGATTCTAATCTTTGTAGGTATAGACATGTCATGGCATCTAAATATCCTTTCCAAGGCCTTATTGCAATCCTACCAAGTGCTAGTCTGCAGTGTATATCTTGACTGCTGGATCCTTTGCTGTTGATGGTCGATCCTAAAAGGCAGAAGCTATCCACCACTTCATTGTCTTCATTATCAATTCTGAGGCTGGTTGCTATACCCATTGTCATTAGTTTAGTCTTCTTGACATTTAGTTGTAGTCCCATTTTTTCACTGTGCTCTTGACTTTCATTACTAGAGCTTGAAGATCATCCACATTCTCAGCTACCTTGTCTTAATTGCAGCTCATTGAGATTAGGAATTCCATTTCCACCTCCTTAGGGTCTGACAACTTGCCACATTAGGGGATCAAGACAAAAAATATCTCTTTCAAAACTCAGCGTGGCTAGTGACTCATTAGGGCAGTTCACAGAATTGCAGTTAGGGTAGGAGAAGACCCCTACCCTAATTCAGGAGCTGGGGTTGCTCCTGATTTTGGATCATGTGTTAGATTTTTTTTTAGGTTGGAGGCAAGGAGCTTGATCAGAAGTCAAGTCCCAGCTGGTTAAACAATTTCCCCATCTACCTCATTCAGAAGTTGGGGGTAGAACTTGGACGTGCTTGTTGTACCCAGCTGGGGCTGGACTGACAATGAAGTTCCCTGTCTCCGACCTGTGTTAAGTGCCATATTATATTATTTGTTGTATGTAGCTGGATTCGTTCATATGAGTAATCAGGGCTTTTTGTGCTTCAAACACCTTTATGTAGTGCACATGCTCACTTGTATTGCTAGGGCTGATCTTTCTGAGGTTAGTGGATGAATGGCCCTTAAGACAGAAAGTTGGACTGGATGGCCTTTTGATCTCTTCCAACATTATCATTGTCCCCAGACCCTGGCCCCAAGGAGACACGGAAAACCAGATGGTGGGTAAAAGGGCCACAGCTTTATTGAATAACTCTAAAGGATAAGTGGACTGGATAGGGGTAAGCCCCCCTCCCCTAGACAGTGCACGGCCTAGCAATGACCGGGTTCAGACTTCCATGTCCTCCCCGACACCTTGCTTGGGCAACACACCCTGGCTCCGGAAGGCAGTAGGTGCAAACCTGCTCCCTTCTCTTCATAGCTGACCCCATAGCAGGCCTGGATCCTTCTAGGTCTTTGCAAGCCCTGGAGTGTGCAGCCCAAGGGTTTGGGAAGTCCTGAAGCACTTTTCATGGTGAATCATCCTCCCCAGGCTGCACCAACCACAAGCGAGCGATTGACCAATCACCCGTTTAACTATCCAAGGGTGTTCACCAATGTTCAACCCATCTAGTTACCACCCAACCTGCACTGTCCATGCCACACAGGGAGGTTAGCCTAGCTTGACCTTCCTGC
The DNA here is from genome assembly GCF_027244095.1 of Hemicordylus capensis. Taxonomy (NCBI): domain Eukaryota; kingdom Metazoa; phylum Chordata; class Lepidosauria; order Squamata; family Cordylidae; genus Hemicordylus; species Hemicordylus capensis. Next base: position 104,827,924 of record NC_069662.1, read on the forward strand.
CCCACGACTCTCCATCACCTCCATAAGCCCCTGCTGGATGTTACATAAGTAGAGATCACAGCCTGCTTCCGATAAATGAATCCCATCTGGAAGGAATAAGTGGGGCAAAGTGGCTGACAAGCCCGGTTGTCCCAAAACCGCCCCGCCTGTGGCGACTACGAGCCTGCCTATGGCAGCTGATGCCTTACGTTGGGGCCCGTTCTATTCACCTCAAATACTGAACCCCCCGCCATACCCATGCTTTAACCACATTGTCTAAACTATGCAGATCCCAGGAAACCTACTGCTCAAGGCAGCAAGATCAGAAGAGGCATGCTGGATGATGGAGAGCCCAGTCTGCTTCCCAAGATCATTTCCCCCCAAATGTAACAAGCCAAAATTTCAGGACAGGTGTGCCTCTATACATAATCGCAAACTGCCGGGAGCAACTGGCTCTATCACATTCCTCGCATTCCCAGCCAGTACACCCTGGCTTGCCACCCCAAACTGAGTTGGGTGCCTAACTGGGAGGTGCTGGCCCTCTTGCGCACCCAAAAGTCCAATGAATGGCCACAGATAAGAACACGAACTGGAACCGCTGCTCTGCCAACACCTGCCGAGAGAACAAACAGATAACAAACCAGCCACTGCTGGTGAACTGTCAGCACACATAGTGCAGAAGAACTTTGGATCTCCATCGGCCGATCCTCTTAACATCTTCCGCTTGGAGGCCAATTTGACTGGCTGTGTTCGCTGCCCCTATTCTAAAGGAGTGCACACTAAAACCTTCTGTAACTACCCCAGCCAAGGCCAACGCCTTTTTCAGGACCAACCAGAGTTGGTATTGTGTCAGTGGTTTGACCCTTCGTGAACAAATAAGCACCCAGCCAGGATAAGCCATGTACTGCCTTAGTGTGGACACTGGACACACACGTGAGTCCTGAGCTGCATTCAGTCAAATGACCTTCTGGTCAGTCTTAGAGGAGCATAAGACTAACTTAGCCCCCTGGCTTTCCAAGGCCATTTCCAAAGCGGCCGTCTTTGGTCAGAACATCTATGGAGCCCCCCTGACCATCCTTCTAACATCCTTTTCACCTTGGGATCACCTGTGGTGTCTCGCATACCCTTGGCCTGAGCTTCAAACGCCAAGGCCGAGACATAGCCACCTATAGTAGAAACAGCCTTACCAGCCTTGTGAAGGGACACTAGAAACTGCATCAGGTACTCTACTGGAATAGGCCACTCCCTCTTCTGAAAGTGGCAAATGCAGCAGCCTTGGACCCATAGCTAGCCCTAGTGCTGACCGCCAGGGAAGCCTCAATAGCCCGACAGGCCTCTACCTGCCAAGCTGCCAGAGGGTTTCAGCATGGGCTCTGGGTTCAGCATGGCTTCTGGTGCTAGTTCTCTGAACCTGTCCACCTAAAAGCAAGACAGGGCATCAACAATATTATTCTGAAGCCCAGGGATGTGCCTAGCTAATAACAAGATGTTGGCACTTAAACACTGAAGGACAAAAGCCCTCAGCAAGCTCATGACCCTCGGGGAGCGAGAGGTCTCTGAGTTAACCACCTGGACCACCACCTGGTTATCACACCAGAACCGGACTGTGGAGTTATCAAACTCCCCAGCCCAGAGGTGCACCACCACGACAATTGGAAATAGCTCCAGGAATGTAAGATGCCATGTAATCCCACTGCGCTCCCAGTGTGCAGGCCAACACACTGCGCACCACCTGCCCCTAAAATAGACACCAAAGTCTATGCCACCCTGCATCTGAGTGCACCTGCAGCTCTGCCTCAAGAAGTTGTTCCCCTCTCCAAAATGACACCCCGTTAAAACTATTCAGGAAAGCTTCCCAAACAGCTAACTCTGCTCTAACACCCTCTGTAATGTGCGTCCTATGGTGTGGGGACTTCATACCGGCCATGAGGTTGCAAAGGTGCCTCAGGAATGCCCTGCCTGGCACAACTACCCTACAGGCAAAATTAAGGTGGTCAGCCACCACCTGCAGCTCTCTAAGTGTGGCCTTGTGTGCTCATTTCAAGGCCCTGAGCAAACCCCACAACGTGACTAGCTTTTCCAAGGGCAAGTGGGAGCAACCCGCCATTGTGTCCAGCTCAATTCCAGAGAAAGAAAGCCTGGTAGTAGGCCCATCTGTCTTGCCCTGCGCCAGCGGGACACCTAACTTGCTGGCCAACTGAGTGAAGCAGTTTAGAAGGTGGTGGTACTCAGTGGAGTTAGCCTTTCCAGCGAAAAGAAAATCTTTTAGGTAGTGAGCTGTGGACAACGAACCCACTCTTCTTCTGACCGCCCATTCAAGGAATGTGCTAAAGGCCTCAAAGGCCGCACAAGAGACTGAGCAGCCCATAGGAAGCACTTGGTCGAAGTAAATTTTATCTGTGTGGGTAAAGCCCAGCAGGTCAAAATCATCGGGATGAATGGGCAGTGGATGAAAAGCAGACTCAATGTCACACTTTGCTAGAAAAACGCCAACCCCTTGCTCCCTCAGCATTGCCACCGCCACATCAAACGATGTGTAGCGCACTGAACAAAGGTGGTCCGGTATTCTGTCATTAACGGAAGACCCCTTGGGATACGACAGATGGTGTATCAGGCAAAATTCTCCTGGGGCCTTCTTAGGGACCACTCCCAGTGGCGAAACCCTTAGGTTGGAAAAGGGGGGGGGGCTGTCAAAGGGACCGGACACTCTACCAGCTGCCACTTCCTTGTTGATTTTCTTAACCACCACAGCTTCCATGCCAGTTACAGACTTAAGGTTGCTAGCAGCAAAAGCCACCCGGGTGACACAGAGGGAATGTGAAATCCCTCTTGAAAACCTGCACTCAATAGAACAGCTGATTTCCTATCTGGATAGTTGATTAACAGCTGTTCCAGGATACCCAAATTAATTGGGCTTGGCCCCTTTGCTCGCAGGGTGTGCTGGGGGGCCACCCTTTTTGTTGCCTGGCCGTGATCTAGGGCCTGTACCCTATTCTTTCACCCACAGGCAAGTGGAACTTGGGTGTTTAGCCCCACACATGCCACATGTATGCCTAAACCTACATGTGGGTCTGCTACAGCACCACTGTTGTTATACTCCCAGCAGACTGAGTGAGGTTGAACCCACTGCTGGCCAGCCCCAGATGGGAGTGCTGTGGCCACTGGTTTCAAGAGTAAATGCCCGCTGCCCACCCTATCACCCTCTACCGGGCACGCAAGGGACATGATCAGGACCCAGAGCTCCAGTAGGGGCGCATCCCAAGGCAGGGCTGGGTCAAGTGCAGCCCACATCCTGAAACTTTCATCATAGCGTATCCAGGCGGTGCCCACAAAGTCTGAGACCACCCGATGAATGATATCTAAATACTGGGCCAAAGCAGGCTGCCTGGCTTGCTGAGCACTCAGTATAACCCCCATGTATATTGTGAAGCCAGAAAGTAAATGTTCCACGTCTTTTCCACAGGTTTGCATTTTGTGATCTCATGGTCTTTGCATGACTCCCCTTCTTTGTGTTTAACTTTGGGCTCCTGAAAAAGTATGGAGAAGATGTGCATGAACTTCCCTTTAAGAATTTTTTCCCTTGTTGCAGGTAGCAAATGGTCCCCTAACGGGAGGCCCACAGCGCCATAAGGGGCATGCTGTAATGAAGGCAAGACCTCCCTGGGGTAAAAGCCTGACTCTTGTGTAGCACTCACTGGAACTGGGGCAAGGGGCAGCACGGCACTCTGCCAGACAGGAGCAGCGACGCAGTGTGTGTTGACTGCAGTTCCTGGCTCCCCCGGCATAGGCCCTCATGCCCCTGACTGTGTCATTGGTGCCCATCAAGGCGCAAAGCCCCATCCCCCGGTGGCAGGTATTGGCCAGGGAAATGGTGGCCACTGGCTGGTACCGCCTTGTGGTGCAATTGTGTCCTGCTCACCTGATGGAAAAGGGACTGTTGGCTCTGCTGTACTGGATCCAACTGCACTCTGAGGTGCTGCAGCAGCCACATTGGTCTCCCCAGGAAGCGACACATCCTGGTCCAGTGGATTACTGGGGTTGACTGGCCGAACTGAAGATGTCCCTTATTCAATTGCCACCAACCTATCAGACAGAGATTTGAGCAACTGCTCCCTGGCCGCGCCATGCGTGCGCTTCCTAGGTTTGCTAGGCACTCCAGATGGCCCAGCCGCCTTCTCAGGTGGTACCGCTTTAGCATGCTCGATCGCCTCTACCCGCTGGATGAGGACTCGAATTAACACCATCTCTCCATCATCCTCATCAGAAGAAGAGGACTGGGGTGTAGGTTGCCTTGGAGGCCTAACAGGCTGGCCACAAGTCTTTCTCTTGGCCTTTTTTGGAGGCATGGCTGGCAAATAACAAGCCAAGGGTGTGGGGTGGTGGTGGTTTGAGCTATTGGCCTGCTGGTTCCCTCACAACCCCCTCCAAACGCCCTAAAAGGGGGGGGGCACTAGCCAAAGCCAGGACTGGTAGGGAGACCCCCCCACCGTCGATCCCCCAGCCCACTAGGTCACTCTCCGGGCCACCGATGCAGGCTGTTCCACCCAGCTGCTGGCACCCCTGAAACCAAAGACCTGATAAGTCCAGAAAGCCACCAGTGCAGCCGCAGCCACCAACCCCCATCCAGCTGCTGCTGCTCCAACCAACAATCAATCAGAGGAAGGGGGGGAAGAAGGGGAGCCGCAGACGTCCCCCAATGCCCGGCCTGAAGGCCACAAACCACTGAGCCTCTAGCCAATGCCGCGGCTCCACGTGGGCCTCGTCCTCCACCCAGGGCCCAGGCTCCACACAGTGCTCGGTGGCCGAAGAGGAGCGGCCCAAAAGAGCTCCTTTTCAGCTGGAATCCCGCTCCGAACTGAAAGTTTGGGGTTGGGAGATGCTGAAGCAGCCGTCTAAGCCCTGCCCCCAAGGCTACATGGCCCAATAGGCTGCTTCTTAGAGCCTCGTGCAAGGGGCTGGGACAAATCGCCCTTCCCTGAGCACGAGGGGAGGGGGCATTCTTTTTATGTGTGTTAGTATTGAGACCATGAATGGTTCTAATATTACTTATAATGTTCCTTCTTGTTGGTCTTTGTCTTTAACTGATAAATGTCTTGGAGAAATGACAGTCTTCAAATATTAAACAGATATGGAGCTCATTTGTCCAGCTTTACCTGGAAATATCAGAAGTGACCTTTAGCACTTTCCCCTCTTTCCTCTGTTGTATGAGTTCAATCACTCAGGGAGTAAAGGAAAAAATGTATCTCATTTTGACACTTCACTCTGAATATAGTTCAGTTCAGTTTAGCTTATTACCATCATTAATCAAATATACAGTCCAAACCCAGATAAAAGGATCCTTAACAGTGAATATTAATACAGAGGGTGTGTGTGTGTGTGTGTGTGTGTGTACGCACGCACACAATTACATAAAATTGAAATAAAATGGAATAGGATGAAACAAATTAAAAACCTGAATTAACCATTTCTAACACACCATGTACCACCTTAAGTGGTGCAGTGGGGAACTTGCTTGACTAACAAGCAGAAGGTTGCCAGTTCAAATCACCACTGGTAATATATGTTAGAGGTTGTTGATTTTTACCCACAATAGGTAAAACAGCAGAGCACTAAGGAATGAGCACACACTCCAGTTACACTGTAGGTAGCAGAGGATGGTTTGGATATTGCAGCTATTTAGAGAAAACACATGGAAATCCTTGTATGACTAAACACTAAATATTTATTGGTTAAATACACTTGGATAGGAAAGACCTATATCTAATCTAAAGGACTACATAATGGATAGGTAAGGAGAGAGAGAGAGATGTTTCCATCTGCTCTTTAAGAGGAAAGGAAGGATTGTGACTCAGCACAGGAAGTGCTGCAGAGTCAGTTCAGGGGTCATAGAGTAGGGACAGATAGGGAGACCCTTACTCACTGTCTCTACTCCCAATGCCCCTAGTGTTCATTAGGATAGTTGGTGCAAATGGTCGATGCACTGGAACTTCATCTCCAACAATATATTGGGCAGCAGCGATATAGGAAGATGCTGAAAGGCATCATCTCATACTGCGCAGGAGGAGGCAACGGTAAACCCCTCCTGTACTCTACCAAAAGAAAACCACAGAGCTCTGTGGGTGCCAGCAGTCAAAATCGACTTGATGGCACTCTTTACCTTACCTAACACAACTTGTGCAGATCTTAATTGCAGCCATACAGAATTTGGCCACCTGGTGCAAGACATTGGTGTATTTGTCAGAAATAAGTTTATACATAAATAAATAAGTTTATACAAAACTCATTGCAGTTATGTGGGTATCTAATAACCAGAGGAGCAATGTATCTAAAACACAAATCACGATAGAAGGAACAATAGAAAAGCACATGACCAACTGTCTCAACATCACCATTCCCTCAGGGATACAGTATCTCTGAATAGGGGACTCTCCTAAATCTACCCTCTAATACCACAGAGGGCACTCTGAATATATTTTATTCACTCACAAATCAGTTTGGAAGTGTCATCAGGTTATGAGAACATGCCCTTTACCATGCTTAACACACTGAATCTGCCATAAAACCAATTATCTAGACCCATTTCAAACTGGCTTTAGAGCGGGCTATGGAGTTGAGTCTGCCTTGGTTGGCCTGATGGATGACCTTTACCAGGGAATCGACAGAGGGAGTGTAACTCTGTTGGTTCTTTTGGATCTCTTGGCGGCGTTCAGTACCATCAACCATGGTATCCTTCTGGATCGCCTGGGGGAATTGGGTATAGGAGGCACTGCTTTGCAGTGGTTCCGCTGCTATCTACAGGTGAAACTCGGAAAATTAGACTATCGTGCAAAAGTCCATTAATTTCAGTAATGCAAATTAAAAGGTGAAACTGATATATGAGACAGACGCATTACATGCAAAGCGAGATAAGTCAAGCCTTAATTTGTTATAATTGTGATGATCATGGCGTACAGCTCATGAAAACCCCAAATCCACAATCCCAGAAAATTAGAATATTACATGGAACCAAGAAGACAAGGATTGTAGAATAGAACAATATCGGACCTCTGAAAAGTATAAGCATGCATATGTATTCAGTACTTGGTTTGGGCCCCTTTTGCAGCAATTACTGCCTCAATGCGGCGTGGCATGGATGCTACCAGCCTGTGGCACTGATGAGGTGTTATGGAAGACCAGGATGCTTCATTAGCGGCCTTCAGCTCTTCTGCATTGTTTGGTCTCATGTCTCTCATCCTTCTCTTGGCAATGCCCCATAGATTCTCTATGGGGTCAGGTCAGGCAAGTTTGCTGGCCAATCAAGCACAGTACACTGTATACTTTTCAGAGGTCCGATATTGTTCTATTCTACAATCCTTGTCTTCTTGGTTCCATGTAATATTCTAATTTTCTGGGATTGTGGATTTGGGGTTTTCATGAGCTGTACGCCATGATCATCACAATTATAACAAATTAAGGCTTGACTTATCTCGCTTTGCATGTAATGCGTCTGTCTCATATATCAGTTTCACCTTTTAATTTGCATTACTGAAATTAATGGACTTTTGCACGATATTCTAATTTTCCGAGTTTCACCTGTATCAGGCAGATTCCAGAATGTGGAGCTTGGTGACAGTTCCTCTTTAAAACTGGAGCTATTATATGGAGTCCCTCAGGGCTCCATTCTCTCACCAATGCTTTTTAACATTTACATGAAACCGCTGGGTGAGGTCATCAGGAGATTTGGTGCAGGGTGTTATCAGTATGCTGATGACACTCAAATCTGTTCCTCCTCCTCCTCCTCCTCCTCCTCCTCCTCCTCCTCCTCATCATCATCATCATCATCATCAGGAAATGGCATTCACTCCCTAAATACCTGCCTACAGGCACAATGGGCTGGATGAGGGATAACAAATTGAAGCTGAATCCAAGCAAGACGGAAATCGTGCCTTTAGAAGAGCTAAACGCTCTATGTCTGGGGCTGATTTGCTTATTTATAAACACTTTAGGGCTAAGGTTAAGTTGGTTGTCCGGTTGGCAAAGAGGAAAAGTTGGAGATCCTATTGCGATAGGTTGTCAGCAGATGTCCCTGTCGGGAATGTCTTTAAGCAAGTTAGGAAAATGAATGGGATTTATCCAAAATCTGCAGGTATTCCGGCTTTGGTGTCGGCTGGGGGTTCTGTTTCTGTTTCGGACGCGGAGAAGGTTGAAACGTTCACCGATTTATTTGAACTACCAGGTTGGTAGTTCAAATATTTGGCCGGCATCCTTTGAGCGACGTCGGGCTGCTTTTCTGGATCACAATAGGGCAGTTTTTGATGTGTCTGCTCCTTATTTGGAGTGTGAACTTGATGCATTTTTTTCTCCTTGGAAGCTCCGAAGAGCTGTGGGTTTGGGGAGACGGTCTGCTCCTGGTGAGGATGGAATAAGTTATGAAATTCTTCGACACTTGCCTGAGGACTCTATGCTGCTTTTGCTTCGTCTTTATAACTTGATCTGGGAAGTGGGTGTTGTCCCACTTTCCTGGAAGGATGCTATTGTGATCCCCGTGGGTAAGCCGGGTAAGAATTTGTCCGAACCGATGTCTTACCGTCCTATAGCTCTGCTTTCTTGTTTATGTAAGCTCATGGAGCATATGATAAATGATCGCCTAATGTCATATCTTGAGAAGAATCGGTTGCTTACGGACTTTCAGAGCGGGTTCCGGAGGGGTTGTGGAACTTTGGATCGGGTGGTTCGATTGGAAACTGATGTTTGTGAGACCTTCTGTTTGAAAGGGTTCTTGGTTGTGGTGTTTTTGGACCTGGAGAAAGCTTACAACATGGTTTGGAGGGAGGGCCTGTTGTATAAGATGTATTGCTGTGGTGTTAGAGGGCAGCTTTTTCGATGGCTGTTGTCCTTTTTTGAGGGCAGATGCATTAAAGTTGGAGTTTGGGACTCAATTTTCAAGCCTCGTGAAGTTCAGAATGGGATTCCCCAAGGCAGCATTTTGAGCCCTACACTGTTTAATGTTATGGTAAATGACCTGCCTTTGGTTTTGCCACAAGGCGTGGTCTGCAGTATGTACGCAGACGACTGTGCGATCTGGTGTAGGGGTAGAAATTTGGGTGGTGCTGTGGAAAAAGTAAACAAGGCGCTTCTTGCCTTGGAAGCTTGGGGGAACGAGTGGGGCTTTAAGTTTTCATCTTTGAAGTCGAAGGGAATGGTTTTTACGCGGCGGTCAATTCCGGTGGCTCCTAGCTTATTTTTGTATGGCTCTCGCATTGAGGTTGTTTCTGAATTTCGGTTTTTGGGAGTTATTTTTGACTCTAAATTGTCCTGGGCCCCCCATGTACATTCTCTTGAGGATCGGTGTAGGCCACGTCTCAATCTATTGAGAAGTATTTTTGGCAACTATTGGGGTGCGGACCGGGGGTCTCTTATGCTGGTTTATCGAGCCATGGTTCAATCGGTGTTTGATTATGGTTGTCAGGTTTTCTCTTCTGCTTCCAGGTCCACTCTGCATAGGTTGGATGTGATTCAATCCACGGACCTTCGGACTGTTTGTGGGGCTTTTCCTACAACTCCTTGTAGCGTTCTTCGGGGGGTGACTGGCGAGATGCCTGGGGAACTACGTCGGGAATATTTAGACATCGTGCTATGGAACCGGCTCTGGGATTTATCGTTTGGGAACTGTGGTTCTGTATATGATCAATGTTGGGAGTTTAGTGATCCTGGAAAGTTTGCTGGAGGCCGGTGCCCTCATGTGGTTAGGCTGTCTAAGTGGCTTGGGTCTGATCTCCCTGAGGGATTGCGACAGGTGAGGAAAGTGCCTTTGATTTATCCTATCTGGCTCTATTGTCCCCCTGTGGTTCTGCTGGATGGTTTGGAGGATGGCCCCTTCGGGGGTCTGATATTGCGTTGAAGTCCTCAACTTTGGAACAGTTGTCAGCTGACTCCGACTTTTGTAGAATCTATACAGATGGTTCCAGAACTGTCCAGGGAGATAGGGTGTCTGCGGCGTTTGTTGTTCCCAGCTTGGGTGTGAAGAGGAGATATAGGTTAACTGGGGCATTAGCATCATGACTGCTGAACTAACCGCGATACTCTTAGCTCTGGAATGGGCCCAAGATATGCCCCCTGGGAGGTTTGTGGTTTTATCAGACTCTATGTCTGGTTTGCAGGCTATTCAAGGGGGTGCTTTTTTGAATAAATCCCCTGTTGTTGTGGCCATCTGGAATCTGAGTAATTCTCTTCACTTGAGGGGTTTTTGTGTCCGGTTCTGCTGGGTTTGTTCGCATGTTGGGATCTTTGGAAACGAGCTCGCGGACACAATAGTGAAGCAGTCTTTGGATCGCCTGGCTGTGGATTGCTGGATCCCCTTTAATGGTATGGAGGTCAGGTCTTGGGTAAGGTCGGAATTACGGAAGGTCTGGCAAGAGGAATGGGATGCGGATTCCACGGGTCGGAGGGTTTATGCTTTCTGCCCGGAATTGAGTGATTTTAGTCTCTTCAATGTTTCGGGTAGGTCCCGGCAGGTCACTCTGTTTAGAGTGTTGTCAGGCCACTTCTCGACTAGGGACAGGCTGTTTCTCCTCGGGAAATCTGAGGATGATTTGCTCTGTGGAGTGTCTGAGACTGTGGACCACCTTTTGTGGGATTGTATTCGATTCAGTGATGGTCGTGTATGTTTTTCTCTCTCTCTTCAATCCGCTGGTTTTAGCAGTAGGTCTCTTCGAGCGTTGTTTTTGGATCGTCGGAATTGGAAGTTAACTACCTCTCTCTTGTGTTGTTTTCTCAAGTCGTCCTGTTTATTTGAACATTTGTAAATCTATTTTTCTCTGGACACTTGAGTTCTTTTTGGACTTCTAGCAGGTGGCGTTAGTGGGACCTTACGGTCCTGGTACGCCATTATCCTTCAGAAGAAGAAGAAGAAGAAGAAGAAGAAGAAGAAGCAAGACGGAGGTGCTCATTGTGGGGGATCAGAATTTAGGGGAGGAGTTAGATGTTCCTGTGCTGGATGGGGTTACACTTCCCCAGAAGGAACAGGTACATGGCTTGGGAGTGCTCTTGGATCCAGGCCTCATCATGGTATCTCAGGTGGAGGCTATGACCAGGAGTGCTTTCTATCAGCTTTGACTGATTCAACAGCTGGATCCATTCCTTGAAGAGAACGATCTCAAAACAGTGGTGCATCAGCTGGTAACCTCCAGGCTTGACTACTGCAAAGCACTCTATGTGGGGCTGCCTTTGTATGTAGTTTGTAAACTTCAGTTAGTTCAAAATGCGGCAGCCAGATTGGTCTCTGGGGTAGCCTGGAGAGACCATATTATTCCTGTCTTAAAACAGCTGCACTGGCTGACGATATGTTTCTGGGCGAAATACAAAGTGCTGGTTATTACCTATAAAGCTCTGAACAGCTTGGGTCCGGGTTACCTGAGAGAGAACCTTCTTCGGTATGATCCCCATCACTCGTTGAAGTCATCTGGAGAGGTCGGTCTCCAGTTACCACCGGTACATCTGGTGGCAACTTGGAACCAGGCCTTTTCTGTAGCTGCTCCTGGTCTATGGAATGCACTCCTGGCAGATATCCACAATTTAGGCTCACTGTTGGCCTTTAAGAGAGCCCTAAAAACTTATTTGTTTGGCCTGGCCATCCAAGGCTTGTAAAGTGTTGTTGTTTTCTAAAAGTATTTTAATTGGTTTTAAATGGTTTAAATTGTTTTTGAATTGTTTTTATATTGTTTTTAGCACTATGTTTTCAATTGTGTGTTTTTATGTATTTTAAAAGTTGGTGTACAACGCCCAGAGCCAAAAAACAAAAAACAAAAAAGTTGGTGTACACCACCCAGAGCCTTTAGATGGGGTGGTGTATAAATGTACTTACTTACTTAATTAATTAATTAATAATAATAATACCTCCAGTGAGGCACTACCTTGGCGTGGTTGTGGGGCTTGTGTGCTCTGAGGAAGGTGAGAGCTATGCCAGAGGTCCAACCATACTGGACAGGTCTCACCAGAGGAGCCAAAGAGTGCCTCTCCCATCAACAATATGGTGAGACGTAACTTTAATAAATCTATACTGGATTGGTTGTCGCCCAGGTCAACAAGGACCGCGCCAGGTGCTATAGTCCCTGGACAAATGGTGGCAAGTGGGCAACAGGACTCAGGATCTTCAGTTGAGCAACCAGGGCTGGAGACTGCAAGGTTACTGGAAGAAATGTCGCTTAACCAAAAAAAATATATGAAAAATACCAACAAGGAAATAATGATCTGCTATTACAAGTCTAGTCCAACTAGAAGAGGTTATTTAAAAAGAATGTACCAAATTTGGAAAGAGAAGCATCGAGATACAGAAATAACAGAACAAAGGCTAGCAGACCAGAGAAGATTCATAATAAGAAATAAAGTATTCACAGAAGTTGAGCTGGAAGAACTGCAAAGAGCAGCACAGGCTCAAGATATGGAAGAAGAATTACCACCAATTGAAGAAGTTGCTCAGGCACAGGTGGAGGAGGTGTTGGAAATTGAGGATGCCACAGTTGCTGAACTGTTTCAAAATCAAAACCAGGCAACCGCCCCTTTGCCTTCACCTCAAAAACCCAAATGCCGTTTAACAGAAAAGCAACAAGAACTAAAGCAAAAAATAACTGAGCACATGAACCAAACAACCACCAGGGTTCGACTTCCAGCTCTAAAAACAGTTGCCAAAAAACAACTTGCTCAGGCATTAAAAGATGTCAATGCTGCACTTGCAGAAATAACAACCAATAATTTGCAAGAAACAAACCAACTAATGTACAGTGCAGCAACAATAACAACACAAGAGCTCGGATATAAGATCAGTGGACCTGTCAAAAAAGAAAGCAGTACATCACCTAAATGGAAGATTAGATTAGAAAATAAAATCTCCAGGCTTAGATCAGATGCTAGTAAATTGAAAGATATGAAAGACAAGAAGCTGAAGAATGAAAACACCAAACAGTATCTGATCCAAAAATACCACCTAGATTCAAGGAAAATTAGAGAAGTCCTGGAAATAATAAAGCAGCAAATAACAGCAGTGTCAAAGAAGATTAGCAGATATGAAGCCAGAATTACACAACACAGGCAGAATCTCCAATTCCAGTCGAATAAGAGACGTTTCTACCAAAGCATAGAAGGAGAAACTGCAAGAAACGTAGAAAGACCAAATAAAGAAGAAACAGTGCAATTCTGGCGGAAATTATGGGACAATTCAATAGATTATAATAAAAAAGCAGGCTGGATGAAAGAGGTCAAAAATGTAACCGACAAATGCAAGATCTAATAACAACACCAGAATTAATAAGTGAAAGAGCAAAGAAAATTAAAAATTGGACTGCTCCAGGTGACAATGAACTGCATGGCTTTTGGCTTAAACACCTAACAAGCCTTCATAAACAACTATCAAAACAGTTCAATCACATTATGCAAGGCGGTGACATTGAACAATGGCTAACAAGTGGGAAAACTCATCTCATCATGAAAGACCCAGCAAAAGGTGCAGTTCCAAGTAATTATAGACCGATAACCTGTCTGCCAACCATGTTCAAATTATTAACTGGAATAATAGCAGATGAAGTGATGCAACACTTATTAACTAACAAACAGCTTCCAGTTGAACAGAAAGCAAGAACACCAGAGGCACAAAAGACCAGCTGCTGATTGACAAAATGATTTTAGAAAATGGCAAGAGAAGAAAAACAAATCTAAGTGTTGCATGGATTGACTACAAGAAAGCCTTCGATTCATTGCCTCACACATGGATACTAAAATGTTTAGAAACAACTGGTGTCAGCAAAAAATTCAGATATTTATAAAAAAAGCAATGAGCATGTGGAGTACACAGTTAACAATCAATGGCGAGACACTTGGACAGGTTAGCATTAGAAGAGGTATTTTCCAAGGGGACTCACTATCCCCTCTATTGTTTGTAATCACCATAACACCACTTTCACAAATACTAAACAAAACAGGCCTCGGATACCAAACATCTAAAACATCTAATAAAATCAAACATCAGTTGTACATGGACGATCTGAAGTTGTATGGAAAGTCCCAGTCAGAAATTGAATCACTGCTAAACACTGTCCGTATATTCAGTAACGATATAGCAATGTAGTTTGGACTAGACAAGCGTGTTGCATTAATAATAAACAGAGGAAAAATAAGAAGGAATAGAACTGCCCAATGGAAGCAAGATCAAGAACCTGGAAGAGAAAGAACATTACAAATACTTGGGCATTCTCCAGGCTGATAACTTCGCACACACTGAAGCTAAAAGAAAAATTGGAAGTGAATACATCAGGAGAGTTAGAAAAATCCTCAAATCCAAACTCAACGTCGGGAACATCATACAAGCCATAAACACCTGGGCTATACCTGTTACCAGATACACTGCAGGACTAATAGACAGGACCCAGGCAGAGCTAGAGATGCTGGATCGTAAGACCAGGAAAATAATGACCATCAATCATGCTCTGCACCCCCGCAGTGATGTAGATAGGCTATACCTCCCTCGCAGCTCAGGTGGAAGAGGAATGCTGCATGTGCACCAAACAGTAAAGGAGGAGAAAAGAGGCCTTGAAGAATATATCAAGGACAGTGAAGAAGATGCACTTCAAATGGTCAATAGTGCAAAACTATTCAACACCAATGAAAGAAAGCAGGCCTACAAGAAAGAACAAGTCAAGAACTGAGCAGAAAAATGGAAAAATAAGCCACTGCATGGTCAATATTTGCACAATATAAGTGGAAAATCAGACATCACCAAGACCTGGCAATGGCTTAAGAATGGCAACTTGAAGAAAGAAACAGAGGGTTTAATACTGGCTGCGCAAGACCAGGCACTAAGAACAAATGCAATAAGAGCAAAAGTTGAAAAATCCACAACAAACAGCAAGTGCCACCTTTGTAAAGAAGCAGATGAAACAGTGGACCACCTGATCAGCTGTTGTAAAAAGATCGCACAGACTGACTACAAATAAAGGCATGACAAGGTAGCAGGGATGATACACTGGAACATCTGCAAAAAATACAAGCTACCTGTAGCCAAAAATTGGTGGGACCATAACATTGAAAAAGTTGAAGAAAATGAAGATGTAAAAATATTATGGGACTTCCAACTACAAACAGACAAACATCTGCCACACAATACACCAGAAATCACTGTAGTCGAGAAGAAAGAAAAACAAGTGAAAATAATCGACATAGTAATACCAGGGGATAGCAGAATAGAAGAAAAAGAAATAGAAAAAATCACCAAATACAAAGATCTAGAAATTGAAATTG
This sequence comes from Hemicordylus capensis, assembly GCF_027244095.1. Classification (NCBI taxonomy): domain Eukaryota; kingdom Metazoa; phylum Chordata; class Lepidosauria; order Squamata; family Cordylidae; genus Hemicordylus; species Hemicordylus capensis. The sequence goes on from NC_069662.1 coordinate 104,843,170, forward strand.
AAAGGCTGTGGCAGAAAAAGACCAAAATAATCCCAGTGGTAATTGGCGCCCTGAGTGCAGTTCAAAAAGACCTTGAAGAGCACCTCAACACCATAGGGGTCACAAAAATCACCACCAGCCAATTACAAAAAGCAGCTTTACTGGGAACAGCCTATATTCTGTGACGATATCTATAACAACAGCAACAACATTGACAATAAAATTCAGCCATCCCAGGTCCTGTCTGGATAAAACAAACCAGTCAATAACACCTGTCTGACTGTGTAAACAAGAAATAATAATAATAATATAAAAAACAAAAGACTTGTGGCAGTTTAAAGGTATATTGTGGCATAAGATTTTGTGGACTATAGCTTTCTTAATTGGATGCTATATAGATTCATATCTATATCGGTCTATACCTATACCTATACCTATACCTATACCTATGAGACAGAGAGAGAGAGCCAGCCATGACTAACATTCAGACTGTTACTCAATAATACTACTCAAAGTTACTCTAAAGGACTATTTAATTTTAATAGGACAGCTCAGGAGTAATTTAGTCTCGACGTTAGCCTGTGTGTGTTAATCAATATAGCAAAACTAAGATGATTGTGTTATCTATTACTTCTGTGAATGGATATTTTGCTTGCCTTGTACGTATGTTGGCAGTACATAGAATGTCACAGACTGTAACCCTATTTGCACATTAGATTCAGTCGACGCCCAATCCATATACAATGTATATGTGAACACAGATATGTATGTACATACAGTTGTTCCCATATGATCAACACATGTACTTGTAGTACACTTCCTGTTGATACCTTGCATATGAGGGGGTCTGCACCAAGGTTCACATTTAAAATAAAATTTTTACTCTCTGATGAAAATGTTTTTAATTTTAACTCTGTAGCTAAATTTTGTTATATTGCTTTAAAGATGTATAATGAGAACCTATAGAGTTTTTATAAATTGTTCTGCTATTTGTATGCATGGATTGTTTGGTCTAGGACCGTAAATAAAACTTGACTTGACTAAAATAAACACATGTACAGTAATTCACACAAAAACATGGGTATGGGTATAGAACACACAATATAAAATTTGAATAGGGCTTGTATATCTTGTATTTCTTGGCTATTTGGCCCCCACTTGATCTATTTTAATACGTATGTGTGTGTGTGTGTGTGTGTGTGTGTGTGTGTGTGTGTGTACATAATACAAATACACTAGCCGGGCCGGAAGCAGAGCATCTGTGCATCTAGTTTGGCCCAGCTGTTTTCTTGCACTCGCCGCTGCTGTTGTCTCATCGTCCACCTGCCAGCGTCTAACTTCCCTCCCTCCATCCCGCCCGCCTGCCAGCCGCCTCTGGCCAGCCTGCCACCACCACCTCCAGTTGGCCAGCCTCCTCCTCCCACCGGCGTGGCTTTGCCCACTGGCACAGCTCCACCGGCTGGCCGCCTCCTCCCGCTGGTGTGGCCTTGCCCACCGGCCGACTGCTTCCTCCCGCCAGCACAGCTCCGCCAGCCACCATGACTGTTTTCTTCCCCCGTCCCCGTCACTTATCCCCCAACAGCTGCTCGCAAACTCTCGCGAGAGCTGCCACACATGGGATTAGCAACTGGTATGTTTAAGATAATTAAATTTATAGATGATATACTACAGGAGAACCTCGTTACTTGCGGGGGTTCCATTCCTTGCTTACTACCATGAGTAACAGAACCATGAGTAATGAGGCATTATTCCTATGGAGAAAGAGGGGTTAGGTTCCATGCTGAAGGGAAAATAGAAAAACATACAAAAAACTTACATTTGTGTGCTCCGTGAGGTCTCCATATGTTCAGAAATCCCCCCAAGTGCCCAGGAATGCCCCCAAAAGAATGCAATGCAACCCCAAACTGTGAGAAATCATGAGGGAAAGTCCATTTTAAAAAAGAAATGAACCATAAAATGGCTCCTCCTGTCTCCTCCTGGGTTCCTGCAGACAAAATGGCAGGCAAAAGTGACTTCTGCAGTCACTTCCGGCCCTCTAGGAACCATGAATACATGGGTTTCAACCCTTTCATATCCACAGATACTGGAAATGGGAATCTATTCGATACCCTGTGGATACGTGGAACCGCAAATAGTGGTTCCACAAATATCGAGGTCCTACTGTATATATAATCTGACAACTACGAATAACACCATACGTATGATGAAATGGGCTTTAGTCCATAAAAGTTAATGCCACAATAAATCCTATAACAATCTTATGCATTTTTACTCAGAAATAAGTCCTACTGTATTCAATGGGATTTACTCCCATGTAACTGTGCTGCATATCTTAATGTCAGCAATTGTTTATTGTTTTTACACTGCTCTGAAAGTTGCCTCCGCTATGCTAAATAGAAATGGTAGGCATTTTTTGTGGGGGCAGGGGAATAGGGGAATGTGAAAAAATATGTTAGCATGTTATATGGTCCATAAATAAAGCAAAACACTCCATGTAGCTGTTTAAGACTGCAAAGAAGGTTTCATGAATCTGGAAAAAAAATTGGACATATGCAGGGGTGTAGCTATAATTGAGCGGATGGGTTCAAAGAACTTGGGGACCCAAGTTCCACCCAAGCTCCACCCCTCTCTATTTTCCTCATTATCTCCCTCACTCTGAGGGTCGTCCAGGGAGAGGGGTGAGCACAGGCCCCTCTCCCCTAGCTATGCCCCTGGACATATGCAATGATCTTGGAATTGGATACATGTAATGATCTCTTAATTTCCTCTTGGATGGAAATTCTGACAAGGGAATTGGATGTAAGCAGTGGTCTATTCATTTCCTTTTGCTTCTTGGCATCTCTATGATCAGCTAAAACCTATGTGTACAGCCCTTCCTCAGGATCCCTCCTGTACCACCTTCAATTAAGCTGTGAAGAGAATGTCCTTCCTGCCAAACTAAAATAAAAACAATCAAGCTTTTAAAGTGATTTATTTATAGATAATCCATTTTAAAAGGAGAGATAATGTGTCTTTCCTCCCATTAATGTCACTCTCTGGAAGTTATTTAGTGCAGTAATGAGAATTCATCCTGATGTGGCTTGAATGCTAGTACCTGTGGCTGGCCTTTTTGCATTTTTGATCCCTGCTGACGGCATGTTTCTTGCAGATTTTTCCATCTGGTTGAGATCCTGCTACAAACAGATCAAGTGCTTTTCTGAAAACACTGTTTTGGGAATTTTTGCAGAAGTGTGATGGTTGGATTTTGAATATCCTTGTAGTTGGTCCATGAGATATATTGAGGTGGGCATCCAGACTAATTACTCATGGGTAATCCCATTGAAATTAATGGAACAAGTTGGTCATGACTAACCTGCCCCATTAATTTCAGTGGGACTACCCACTGAAGTAATTGTAAGTAATTTCGCCTGGGCGATAGCCAGACAAACGAACAACATGTTAAAATTTCATTTGATGTCCATATGTAGCCATCCAAAGCTCAGCTGGAATTATAAGGCCATGACAGGCAAATAATATTCTTACCAGCACTTCAGGGGGTGACGTTGCGGTTAATAGCCCAAATCTAGTATATAGTTAATCATGCTTATGGCCCGCTGATTTCAGTGATGGTTAGGCATCCTTAATTCTGCATTGGCTTGGAGCTATTGTAATGAGGCTGTTATGAATGGTCACTGTCATCTTTCCTTCTGGATTTGGATGCTTTCATGACAAAACAGTGGTATTCCAATGACCTTCTGGTCGTGGTGGCACTCCAGCTATCATAATCCATCAATGTCTATCAGGTGTGGGTGTGTAGTGGCGTTGAGCGTGGCCCCAGGGTAAGATTTGATGTGGCCCCCGCTGCTGCTTGCCTTTGCGACCTGCTCCTGTGCGCTGCCTGGCTGACTACCCTGCCTCTCTCAGCCAGCAGGAACATGGTCTAATGATGTCACTGCACTGGAACGAGCATGCTAACCCATACCAGTGAGAACAGGCACTGGTGCAGTATCACCTTCCACGGCACAGCCAGCAAAGGGAGGCAGCCGGATGGCAGCCAGAGAGCACATGAGTGGAGATGTAAGGATAACCGTGAGGCCCAGATGCCTCTTAGTGCCCCAAGTCAAGACGACGGTCTTCACACACATCTGCCTACTTTTCAGGAAGATTATCTGAAACGGCAAGGGCATGATGGGATGAATAGGGCTCTGTAGCTGAGTGTCACGAGGAAGGCAAGAAATAGGGTGACGGCCTATAGATACTTCAGCCTTGACAAGAGCTTTAAAGGTGCTTCTGGGCCTTGAATAGCTATGTGGCCTCTGAATGTTTCATGTGCAAATGTCTGATGGCAGAAGGCGCATTTTACAAAACATCTGCCTTTCATTGTATAAATTGTTTAAAAGCACTGGGCTCCTCTTTGGGCCTCAATCTGGTGCTGTTTCCTGTCCCCTTCTGTCTCTCCATCGAATGCCTATCAGGAAATCTGACAGCTCTGGACTCCTTATTCCACCTCACACAGAGAAGCAACCACTTCACCTAAGGTTTGCCATTAAATAAAAATAAAAATCCATCTGTGTTCCTGTGCCGCTGTTTGAACTACAGGCAATGGCAGGTGACAAAGTTGATTTCCAGACTATGAAATATTTCACTTGCTGATGTTTGCAGATCAATCTGCTGTTAAGGGATCAACCAACTGTTCTGTGAGGAAAATAAATGCCAGGTGAGGGAGGGTTGCTTCAGACACCTGCTTCTGCTTCAGCTGTACTGGGATTTGTTGCTGGGTTATTTTGTTTTTGTTTTAAGTCAAAGGTTAACTTAGCTGTTGAATCTTATTAAAATTGTGAGCGGCTTTGGGGACTGGTTGAAAAGCAGGTTAGACATTTATTTAATATTGCCCTGCTTTGCTTTGAATTGCCTTGCAAAAGGGGTGTAAGGTTGGCTCTGTCAAGGCTCTGCCATCTAGGCTTTGCCTCAGAGTTCGTGGGCAGGGGGTTAATTTCACACTGAGTCTCCTTCACCCATCAGTGGGAGAGAAGATCCCTCTGCTCCCCAGGAGCCAACTGGATCAGGCATCTTCGGTCCCAACCGATTTCCTCATCCTTGGTTGCCAGTTCCTTAAATAGAGCCCTGTGGTCAGGGCAATCAGCCTCCCTTGCTCCTCCCTCCCAGGCCAGCCAATTGACTGTGCCTCCCAATCTCTTTCTCTTTCTCCTTTCTCGGTCCAGTTGCCAGTGCCATCACGCCGGGTTGAAGTAGTGGGGCAGCTGCAACCTCCTCCTTGCTGCCACTAGGCAGCAGCCTGCTGGACCATACTGACCCACCCCTGGATGGCTGCTGCCTGTTCCTCCTAACTCTCCCTAGACTGGAGAGGAGAGCTGAATGGGCCGTCACTGTGTCCCTGGCTTCTTGGGCCCTCCGTTGCATCGCCGCCCAACCGGGTGAGTACTCTGGTCTCTCGGCCGAGAGAGAGGGAGCCCGACAAATATATAAAACGTTTGTACAGGCCATGTCATTTAAAAAAAAATACTGCATAGGTCTGCTGCATATATTTATCACCCATAACATTTATTCATTTAATTATCAAAAATTTCTAGCTAATCCTTTCTAAACTATTTTGAAAATTGAACTTTAATATTATATATGTGGCCAGATAATTTTGATAACTTGTAAGCTGCTTAATGCAAAGCTGCTGGTGTGGGTGGCTCTCTAAGTAACCCAAGTTAGATTTATATCGCCTATTTAAATATATGGGCCATGCTTTATCCACTTACTTCAGTCAAGAGCACATGATTTATTGCTAGGTAAACTATTAATGGATCAGTGTATGTGAAAAGGAGAAAGTGGCATCAATGAGTTCTCCAGCCTCTTTCTCCTTGTAGCTATTATTTTAATAGGATGAAATCTTTTTATAGCGGCACCCTTTTCTGTAAGGACTACGAATGGTGGCAAAGAGCCCATCAAGGTTTGATCTTCCAAAGTAAAATGTCATGCCAAGTCCTGTCAAGCTGGCAACCACACCATAGCATACCCAACAAGGGCTATTGCCAATGAATACTTTGTCTGCAGCAGGGACAACAGAGCGACAGCAACAATGATTAAGGAGAATCTTCATAAAATGCATTGTAGGGGGAAAGATACAAAAGTAACAGGATAGGGCATGTGAAATGCAGGCAGTGAGCATCCAGAGATTATGTCTTCCTGAAAACTGTACTATCTAAGAATGAGTTTACACGGTCAAGTTCATCTCTCAGTGACTGCAAAATCAAGTGCTAACTTGTATATGTGAAATCACCACAGAACATCTATCCAGTTATGCAGATTGTAAGTCAGGGATGCAATAAGTTTCCCCAAAGTCATATCCATTCCATTTCCTTTCTTCTCTTTTCCTTCCATTTCCCTTCCCTTCCTCCTGAGCGAGGAAGTCTTGTAGGATCCTGAAGAGACAGAATCTGGATAGTGAGGGCCACTGCAGACCCAGTGAGTTGCAAAAGAGTGATATCCCCTATCCATCCGCAGCACAGCATCCCTCCAGTGGCTGTTGCTGGTGTCTATCTTATGTTTCTTTTTTAGATTATGAGCCTTTTGGGGATAGGGAGCCATTTTATTTATTTATATATTTATATCTATGTAAAGTGCTTCGGGAACGTTTGTTGAAAAGTGGTATATAAATATTCATCATAGTATTATATACAACAGAAAGGATGAATGTGCTTCAGGGACAGCCTAAGGTATTGCAGTGCCTGAACTGAGGTACCAAACACCACCTTGCCCCACAAGCCAGGTAGGGGTTAGCCCCCTTTCACAACAGACCCTTGGAAGCTTTGAAAATGCAGATTTGGAGGAGGAGAGGTTACTAGCAGCCTCATAATCTCTCCTCATGTTCCTTGAAAACATTGAAAAAAGTGAGAAGTGCTCCTTGAAAGCTTGCAAGGGTCAGATCAGTCTAGAGCTGATCTAATGCCTATGGCTGGAGACACCTTGCCATCCTCCTGGTGCCACAATAATCTGCCGTCTGAGGTGACCACCTCATCTCGCCTCATGAAAGGACCACCCTCATATCCTGTTGCAACACAAGAATGGTATATTATCCCAGTGATAAAGCAAGGATGTTCAGACTGAGAGCCAGTGTGGTATAGTAGTTGGAATTGTTACCAAAACTACCCTGGAGCGTTTGGCTACAGTGCTTCAGCTATGCTTTTGGCTAAAGTGGGGAAATGAGCCCAAATTAGGGGAGCAGTTCTGTCACAGTATCAGTTTAGCAGTTCTAGAGTATTTGGAAAGAATGAGGAGACTTAGGTGCAGTTTCAAAGGTTTATTAAGAGTAAAAATGGGAAATTACAGAAGGCAAAAAAGAGATTTTAGTTAGGGAATTCAATAATTTAGCTAAGGTTCTAAAGGAGAGTTGGCTTGCAATAATTTGGCTAAAGTCCTCAGTAGGCACCTTCTTACAATAGGTGCTTGGAATAAAAAGTGTCTGGAGAGTGGGGAAGTAAGGAGCAAGAAGGGGCATGTAAGAGGGCTTGGGGAGAGGTGAGAAGTTAGTATTACTGGTCCTTCCTAGGTGCATCAGTAGCATGATAGTCTGGCAAATGTGGCTCCTCTGGAGTAAAGCTTGGATGAAGTGCAGGGTGGCAGTACCAGCTTGCCTATGTGAGAATCTGTGGGCTAGCGGAATTTAGTTAGAGACCCACTGGAGTCCAAGCAGAATCTGAGGTCATTGTGGCCTGGCTGGTGTATTTATACCCAAAAATGTGCCCTGAGGCAACCATTGATTTAATCAGGAGGCTTTCCCCTCCCTTTAGGGAGTTCCATGCAAAACAATGGAGTTCATTGCTAGGTGAGCTTAGTCACTTCTGGACAAAAGGCCAGAGCAAACTATGCAAATGTGGCTGGGTGAGGTGAATGGGCTGTGTTTGTTTACTATCTTAGAGACCGCAATGTCTCCAGGTGCAAAGATACATGCCTATTTTTGACTTAAAAGCGGTTGACTTAAAAGTGTCTCCTCCCTGGTCCTTGCTAGCCAATTCATCAATTTTAATGGGGTGAGAAGTCGCCATTTTGATGATCCTTCTGAGAAGCATTCCAAGTGTTATCTCTAAGTAAGAGGATCTCCTCCCAGAACAATTTGCTTTGACAAGTCTATTAATTAGTGTTCCTCTATTATGAGAGGGGTAGGCATAGGGACGTCCTTCCTGTTTCAGTGTGTTGATACCTGAAGGCACATTGCTACACTCAGCCTGGGGCTTAATGACCAATGACTGGTGCCAAACTACTTGAGTTTGCACAAGGTAAAAGTTCAAGGAGACTATGGTCCCGTAGCCTTGTGCTGTTGTCTTATTGAGGGGTTTCTACGCTACCCCCAAAACATGGCTTTCTGGCAACAGACTAGGATTGGGGAGACCCAAATTCAAATCCTCATTCAGTCATTAAACTCACTGGGTGACTCTGGGCCAGTCACTTATCTTCCAGTCTAACTTACCTCACAGGGTTGTATTGATGATAAACATAGCAATGGGCTCTTTGGAGGAAGAGCAGGATATAAATGTAAAAATAAATAAAATGTAATTAAATGATATAGTAACAAAATAAAGAAACTTTGGGAAATGAATGTTTATTGAAAACGTTTAGAAAGGGAATGCATTGTACACAAAGAATGGAATCACTTAGCTTCAATATGTCAAGCAAACACAATGTAAAATTGGCTGTGACTAAAGGTATTCAGCAGGCCAACATTTCCTGTTCTTTATTTGCTGTAAGTACATTACTACTGTCTGGATGACAGAACATCCTCATTGTAAATCTTTCTTAATGATGCATATTCCTGAAGTCCTTGTGAAACAGGAATTTATGCAGGCTGTGTCTTAAGATGCCTATGGTTAGTTAACACTGCCCATTGATCACGAGCGGCTGTTTCTTTGCTTACCTGAGCAGTGTTCATCCTCTCAGGATGAATAAAGAATGAGATGACCATCTGCATTTTGAGAGAGTGATGGCTACCCCCAGTGAGCTCAATAAAATAAAATTATGGTTTCGTGCTTTGTGAAACCAGTAAATCAGTTGTAGTGGCTGCATTGAGGCAAAAAAAGAAAAATAACATTTTTGCGGGAGGGTTTCTTCTGTAGCAGCAGCTGAATAAAAAAGCTTTGGAATAAATCTTCTGTAAAGGGTCATGCTGAGCTATTGTTAGAGACGATTGTTCACACCTTCTGAGATCTTAGTGGAAATGAGTACACACAGAGAAAAAAGAATAGTGACACAGGGTTTGTTTTTTAAAAAATCTTCTTTAAAGTACATCCTGTCCACTTTTGTGGACAACCCTAATAAAGGAGAATGGTTAAGGAAAACCTGTGCAACACTGAGTCAAATTTAACAGCATAAAAAATTATAGCTAAGTACTAATCAGTCTCTACCAGTTTGGAGTCCAGCTGTCAATTATCGAACTGATGTCCTAACAATTCAAAATAAAATACATGATGATTTTAATTGTTTGTAATTATGCCTTAATCTCATCACATGGATCTCATCATAGTCATGAATAATGTATGGTGTATTTCCCATTTTGGTCATGTTTATGTATAAGCATGTCTCTCCTTTCATAGGAATCAAATCTCCAAAGAAAGACATCTTATGTGTAAATGGCCAGAATCCAAAGCAGGGACATGACATTAAGAACTTTCTTTGTAGCCAAAGTTTTGCTTGCTGGATTTGGGGGCGGGGGGGCTTTTTGTTTGTTTGTTTGCCATGGCTGAAGAGTGGCTTGCCTTTTTGATGGCACACTGCTGCAGCCAAAACTGCAGCCAGGGCTCCAAATTGGTGCAAGCTTCTCTCCCATGCGTGTCCCCTTTTCTGAGATTACTTAATGGGCCTTCCACACATCCTGCATCCTGCCATGGGGAGTTGTATCTTAGGTATAATATATAGCACCAGAACTACTTCTTCCCTGACCTGTGCTGGGTGCTTTCCAGACTATGTGGGAGGAAGTGGGGTAAAATCCGACAGCTAGCCCTAACGTTTTGAAGCTAACTAGCGGCTTCGGATTTTACACCACTTCCTCCCTTGCTGAGGCTTTGAGGGGGGAGAGAGAGAAAACAGGAGGAGAGGAAGCAACCCCGCTCCTGGATCTGTGCACAGGGCACTTCCCTGAGGGAGAAGGGGGGGGGGGAGTGACTGACGGCTTTTCATCACCCACCCTTTCCCTCTCAATGATTTTGCGCAAGGGCAGCAGACTCATGCGAAGAAGAAGAAATCTGAGGTTGATATATACACCTCTGAAAGTATGCCACACTTCTACAGCTGCAGTCCTATGCACTCTTACTTAGGAGGAAGCCCATTGAACTAAGTCATTTACTTCTGAGTAATCCCAGCAAGCCTGAAAACTGTTATCAGAAAACCAGTTACTATTTCACAATGCACATACAATGTGTTAAGCCAGAAGCATCAGGCCGTGGCTATGCAAACGCACCCTGCTGCAGCTGTTCCCGTATGCAAGGTGGTGTCAAAACCCAGATCATACAAATGGACAGCAAGCCTATATATGTAGTGAAGCAATTTCAAGGTGCCATCTGAAAGGTCCCCTGGAGAGTAGCAAGAGCAATGAAATGAGATATTCATTTATCTGCAATATATAGTCAGTTTCATTTGCTTGAGCCATCGGGCTGTTGACAAAATGCTCCTTGCTTATTCCTACTCTTTGCTTCTATCAAATTGTAATCTGGGTCTAGTAGATCCTTCCTCAGGAAATTTCAGTAGATGCAATCTCCTGCTGCAGTCTCCTGAGGACGGATCTGCTAGTCTCAGAGAGGTCACTCACACAATAAAAAACTGCCCAGGTTTGGGAGCTGTGTGTGCTCCCAATGTTTGGTTGTGTGGAAGCAAGGTAGGAGGAAAATTTGGGTTGCGCTTCCTGCTATCTTGCTTCCACACAATCACTTCTACCCAGGTTTTCCTCTTATCTTGTTTCTACACAACCAGAAATTGGGAGTGCACACAGTTCTCCAACCCGGGTAGACCTAGGTAATTTTGGAGCCTGGACCTAAAGGCCCTTGGAGGCACACTCCTACCCCCACCCCCCCGTGAGTTAAGCATCATCCCCCTACAACACAGACTGTGACACATGCAGTACTTTTAACACGTGGGTTCTTGAAGGCACAAACAGCAACTGAACACACAGAAATGTAAGAATGTTAAAAAGTTATATTTATGCAAATATGCATTAGCAGAAACATTTCAACAAACAACTTAACATATTCCCATGGCACACATTTCTTTCACCACTCCTCCCTTTGTCTCTAAAGAGGATTTGGGGGGCCCCAGGGGATGTGGAGGGCCTGGACTTCCTCCCTGAAGTCCAGGGGTAGAACACAGTTTTTGATTGTATGGATGACCTCTTTGATCGTGTGTATGACCTCACTGTCTTCTAGATCATTACAGCATTCGCATTATATGGATCACGTTTTCACCTTCCTGTCTCTTGATTGTGCCCTCAGCTGCTGGATATCTTAGAAATGCTCAAGAGAACATCTATGGAATCAACATTAAGCTCTTCACAACCTCCTTTTGAAAATACCGGGCTGCATATGAAGATGAAAATTGGACATGTTGAATCATGGATTTTGTTTAAAGGTATCTGATGAAGTGGGCTCCAGTCCACAAAAGCTCCTGTGACACTTGTTAGTCTCTTTAAAGTCCCACAAGACCTTTTGGTGTTTTTGCTTTAGCAAACTAGCTAACCTCTCTGGAAGTGGTTATCAAATGAAGCTTTGTCTTCCCAGTTCCCCAGCTGAAAAATCTGCTTCTGTTATTCTGTTCCACCTTCATTTTTTCTGAGTGTAACCCTTTGGCCTATCACCTCTTTGACATAATTAATCAATTATTTACTTATGTGGACACTAGATGTCAGCACTCCCCCACACAAATACAATTGGATGAACAACCATCTGGTAGTAAAAAACCCACTTCACGGTTATGGCCATTTCTTCTGCTCATTGACAGTGTGCCATTGAAACAGAGTGCTTGGGCAGCACTGTAAGGGCCACTTCCTAAATGGCAGAGATGCCGCAAATTCACTACCATGTGCAAAAATGGTCTCTGTGTGTATATTTTGTCATAATTTCATATGTTTGGGTTTAGCATATTGAAATACTCTCCCCAAAGAAATCTGTCCACTCCTTTGCTTTTATTTCACCATCAAGTGATGAGTTATCTGTTTAGGAAGTTGTTTCCTGGCTATTGCCTTTTTTTCCATAGCTGCTGATTTTCCTTTAATTTTTCATCAGTAAATTTAAACCAATTATGGCTGTGATGTTGGCTTTGATTTTAGTATGACTTCTTAATAGTTTTTAATGAGTATTTGCTGATAATGATGCTATTGTCTTATCTTTTTTTTGAACATCACTTTGATTGCTGTGACTAATATGTTTTTACTGAACAATTAAAAATATATGCTTCAAAACAGATATAATCAAAGAAAAATAGAACCAGACCAAATGTGCAAGCCAAACTATGAGATTGTATATGGGGGTTCTTAGTGCATGGAGAAGCATCAGTGTGACACACAGATGCTACATGGAGAAAGCAGGCAGCCATGGCTGCAATCATGACATAGGTTGTCAACATTTCATGCACAATGCTATAAGAAAAACTGCTCATCAAGCAATTTGATAGCCATGCCAACAGGATGGTTTACTTCTACATGTCACTAGTTTACTTTAACAAATTATAACTGACTAGTAATTTTTAGCCTGTTGTAATAATGGGTGCTAGCCTTAAGGGGAAAAGAGATTTATTTACGGCCCCACCCCCCGAGTGCGGCCGCAAGCGGGCCCAGTCCTTTCCTGTTCGGCCGCAGCGGCTACCGCCACCTCTTGCTGAGGCCGCGGCCGTCATCGGGGCTAGTCGCCCCGCCACCGCCTCACCCGCACTCTCGGTGGCGTCACGGCCACCGCCATCGGGGCCAGTCGCCCCACCGCGGCCACCACTACCTTTGGCCGAGGCTGCAGCTCCGCCGCGTCCTCGGCCACACTCTCCTCCTGCTGTTGGCGGCGGCCGCTTCTCCTTGGCCCGCCGCTTCTGCTCCTCCCGGCCCTCTCGCCGTAACGGCGGCAGCCGCCATCGGAGCCAGTCGCTCCGCCGCGGCCACCGCCTGGTCCAACATGGCCGCCCGTCTCTAGGTGGCTGTATCTTTTTCGCCCGATCTGGGCATGCGCTCCGCGCATGCCCAGAACAGGCGAAAAAGGCACGGGCGGCACGGCCGCATACCCAAGGCTTTTATGCTAGAGGATATATGCAAAATTCCTCTAGTTGTGAGGGCTGTCTTGCAGTCCATTTCAATCCACACCTCAATTTCAAGGTTCATAAATTTAAGTAAACAAAGTGCTCATCACCCTATCAACAAATGATAAGACAATCAGTGATTAGTGTCGCATATGTCTTTTGGGCACAGTCGCTGCCCTGTCTTATTGACCAAAGTAGGATCCTTGCTACATTGTTTCTTTTGAATGAATCATAATCCATTCTTTTATTAAATATCCAATTTAACTTCTTGAAATATCCAATATCACTTTTCTGGGGGTGCACGCTTGCCCCCTTGCCCCCACCCCAGAGACACCTTTGTTCTTGAATGAGATTTTACTTTGAAATGCCGATGTAAAATGATACCTTTATATAGCTGAGTACCATATTTACCCAAACGTAGATGACTGAATTTAAGATGACTCCCTTTAAAAAAAAAGGGTTAATTTTTTCCTTTCCCAAAAGGAAAAGGGCCCTAAATTTAAGACAACCCCTCCCCCAATTCCTAACATCAAAGAACCTTGAAAAAACCTAGTCTTGGATTCAGGTAAATACAGCATTCCACAATGGTTGCCACTTCCTAACCTAGGAAGAGAAAGGGAAGCCCTATTCAAATATGTTGTATGTGCATACAGACATTGTACACCTTTTAGTGTGACTGTATAGCCATTCACTTTAAAAGGGAACTGATACAAATCCTCCCAAATGCAGAGTAGAGACAGGAGGTGTGTTACTGTATGTGTATTTAACACAGTGAAGCTCTTCTCATGATCAGTGAGAAGAGCTGACGGATCTATGGGGAGAGCGGGCTTAGCCTGCTCTCCCTGCAGATGATGATGCCTGCAGCCCGGGGTGGCCGGATCAGCCACCCACACAACTACCGGCTCTGGGGACTGCGGGGATTGGGGGCTGCATGGCCCTCGGAAGTTCCAGGATGCCCTGCACGAGCATGTGGGGCATTCTGGAGATACCCCTGAGGCCAGGAGGCTGGCTGCAGCCTCCCAGTCGGGGGTCTACTCATGTGTCACCATGCGCTGTGGCAGCACTTGAGCAAAAAAATGAGGTTAACGGAGCGCTCACTCTGTTAACCTCATTTAAGGGGAGGGGGAATTAGGCAGGCTAGCCGCCTTGGAACCACCAGGCTCACCCATGATCCCGGTGGTTCCCACGATCAGTAGAAAGCGGGCTAGGCTCCCTTAGTCTGCTTTCTGCTGATTGTGGGAATAGCTTCAATGTGTGAATAACTGTACATATGTATAGATCTGTATGTGGGTAGCTTCCATTTTTCCTTGTGTAAAAGGCCTGCACCCCTCGAAAATTATAGTTCCCTCACCAAGACAGTGGTGAAAGCATGCTGTGTGCTGTGGGTAGGGAATGGTCTGCATGATAACCTTGCTCCCATGGAGGGAATAAAATCCTCTGCGGGTACGCATGGATTAAGATCTGTGATTCATTTAAAGGTTGAATCAAATAGCAGACCCGCTAATCGATTTGTTGAAAGCAGCTGGCTTGACCAGCTGCCTTGATGAATCAACGCCAATTTGACCCCAGTCAATTCGGGTCCCATTTTGACGTCTTTTTTGCTGCGGAAATGGGCCTCAAAATGGCGCTTCTTTCCAGGGTGAGCTAATCTATCAATTGGGATCAGCAGGTAGACTAACTCTCCAAAGTGGGTTGATGCACTAAGTCCAGGGCAGAGTATTGGTCTACCTGCTGATCCCAACTGATAGGCCAGCTGTCCCTGGAAAACCAACTGAGTGGTCTACCAATTGGGATTGGAGGATAGACCAACCCTCCACTCCGGACTCAGCTTGCCTCGGAGAAATGCTGGGGAAATGGGCCTCAAAATGGTGCTTTTTTCCAGGGAGAGCTGTTCTCTGATATGGTCTCTGAGGTAGGCTGGTGTGCTAAGTCCAGAGCAGAAGGAGCTGGTCTACCAATTGGGATTGGCAAGGAGACCAGTCCTCTTCTTGGAATCCCACTGATCCCAAATGGTAGGCCCCAGAAAGAAGCGTTATTTTGAGGCCCGTTTTCCCAGCAAAATGTGCCTCAAAATGGTGCCAGAATCACCTGAATTGATTCGGGTTGAATTGAAAGTGGTTCTATTCTACCCCGAATTTGGCCTTCTGTTTTCAAAGGGATTCAATTCAGGGTGGAATCATCAGATCATCCCTAATTCGACCTGGATTGATTCGTGGGCAAATCGAATTGCATATACCTAAAATCTTCTTTCCGGGAAACATCTGGGTTCTCCATGCAGCAGTATGGAAGTGTGCAGGGTCGGGGGATGCCTTGTGATTGCTTCCTTGCTGCCTGATAGCACACTATGAGTTGGAGAGTGTATTTGTACTAGGTTAGGTGACATCATAACTTCATGGGTGCTGTGGGGGTATAATCAGTGCACAATGTTTTGGTGGGTGGGTGGAGGCAAAATTGTCAGAAGTACCATCTGTTAAGCATGTGCACAAAACCAGTTTTGCCAGTTCAGTTTTGGCCCCGGTCGAATCGGACCCTGTTCGAGTTCAAACTGAGCCAGTTTGTCCGGCTCTACTGGTAAAGGGGAATCTGGTGAGGCTTCTCCTTTACCTGTAAAGGGGCAGGGGAACTGTCCTAAGTGTAGAGGAGGCAGGAGGGAAGTCAATAGGTCCCAAGTGCCTGTGTTGCCTCCTTCCCCCATCAGCCTCCTCCAGAATAGGATGGGCTGGCGGAGACCCAGTTTGGCCTCTGCACACATGTGGAGGCCATTTTAGTGACCTCCAAGCATGTGCAGAGAGCATTTGCTAGGGCTCCGTGCAATATTTCTGAGCCCTCAGAAGCATGAGATCCCCCTTCCTTTCCCCTCTGTGAGTGTCCACTTCCCTTCTAGATTAAAATAAACGAAGATTAGTCAAGATTAGTTCAGATAAACCAACATCTGAACCCATAAAACTTGATTTATTCTAGCCTACTTCAAAACTGAGATCTGTAACTTATGTCAAACCTTGAGTTATAGCTCTGGGCTTATGAAAAGTCAGTAGGCTAGAATAAACCAATACTGGTGGGTTTGGATGTCATGACCTATCTTGGTTTATTTAATCCAGAAGGGAAGTGGATGCTTGCACGGGAATGGGAGGGGGAATTGCCTGCTCATAAGGCTCAGAGACTTTGCACGGAACCTGGCTTAAGCAAGATTCCATGTGATGTCTGAACCAGCCCATTGACTCACTGCTGGGCATGCATAGAATTGACCATGTTATACTGGAATTAATCATGGTGCAGTGACCGCTGATATAGTGGGATGTGTCTGACTGGGTGCCTCATAAGATTTTCAACACACAGGTATGCAGCAAATTTGTTGGAAGTCTGGCTTAGAAATGCTTTGTGTAAGCAACCTTTCTGAAAAGAAGCAAGCAGGAATGAAGGTCACAGCACTGGCCCAGGGGTGGAACTTTATCTCAGCAATATTTCAAAGCCGATAAAAAGCATAAGGCAGGTGGTTGGAGAGATGTGTAGAGCCAGAGGGAAGCTAGAGGTCAAGAATAAGACTGAGGCTGCCTGCAAATTTTGCTGACATAAAATAAGTCATTGAATTGTAAATCTCAGCTGCTCACCTTAGACACCTGCTGGACAGGGTGGATTGCATAGAAGCAGTGCAATCCTAGAAGGATTTGGGTCGCAGCAAAAGCTTGTCATTCAGTTCTGACCTATCAGTAAACACAGAGACAGCTCTGAGACTACTGTTCTGGGAGAGCAGGAAAGCAGAGCTGCATCCGTTTTGATTATGAGCAAAGAATTCTTTAGTTCTATGAAAATAATAATCTTGCATTACAGTCATGTTTGCCCAGAAGAAAATTCCACTGTGCCCACCAAGATAAGTGTGCATAGGATTGCAGCCAAAGATATAACAAGGTTTGCAGTGCAAGACTATGGTCCTGTTATGTTGGATGCGGTGGTACAGACTGACAACTAAGTCCATTGCACCAGGGGATCTTGAAGATGTATTTGTGTGGAGTCTGTGACAACAGCATATTACCTGGAAGTTTTTCACACAGGGCTTTCAAAGCCCTTTAATTCGCATCTCCTCCGGAATGGAGGGGTGTGTGTGTTCACATATTGGCCAGATTTACCCTGAAGTCCCTACAAGTTACCCCTGCTAACTTGGCAAAGAGGCAGCTTTTAACATGGTGATTCTCTTTTATTTTGCAGTGGGAGAGTAACTGGCCCTATCCACTCCCAGCACAATACCTCCAGTGACTGTTGCTGGTGTTTATCTTGTGTTTCTTTTTAGATTGTGAGCCCTTTGGGGACAGGGATCCATCTTATTTATTTATTATTTCTCTGCGTAAACCTCCCTGAGCCATTTTTAAAAGGGCGGTATGGAAATTGAATGAATGAATGAATGAATGAATGAATAAATAAATAAATAAATAAATAAATAAAAGTTATTGGGAAGCAGTTCAGACACAATTCGAGTCTTTCACTGAGGGTTAGAGTGTAGCCTGATTTATATCTGGGATTTAAAAAATCTACTGTCGTTTGTTTGGTGGGTGGGTGGGTGGAGGCAACTGCAAGTTTGCAGTAAAGCCTCTCTGTAAACTCGTGGTAAAGCCTGCTATGTGTGAAAGTCCCAGGGTTACATCACCTCACTACCTTCGCCAGCCTCAGCTTCTCTCCCCCATTGGTGGTGTTCTTGCTGTCCATATTTGAAGATCTACTTCTTGGCAGGTGCGGGGGGAGACTGTTAACATTGAGACAAACGATGCCTATATAAGCAGCTGCATAGAATTCGATCTGCAATTAGTCCCAGGAAATGTCCCAGTCCAGGTTTATGTGACTGCATCAATGGGCTGAAGTCTGGGAGGTGACTAATGCCCTGCGGTGCACCCCTTCTTTGGTCTGCTCCTGTAGATTGAGAGTGGCTGTGTGGTGGGTGGATTCTAGTCCTGCCTTTCTCCTCTGACATGAATGTTGCTGGCCAGGCATGTCAGAGATGAGTTTTGTCTTGATTTGAAACCATACGTTTGTTTTACATTCTTCTTTTCTGTCCCACTAAACTGAGGGGCGTATCCCTTTAACAGTGCAGTTGTAGCTCCCTTGCTGTTTGTCCTAATATCTCCCTGGCAAAATCTTCCTTCTCCTCATTTCTGAAGCTTTTTGTCCCGGGAGTTATTCGCACATGGCTTCATGCTGTGGGATAAATGTTGAGCGAAGCCACTTCGAATTACACTCGTGGCATTGAGGGAAGCAGCCCCTCCGCTCTGCTCTCGGGTTTGCCTTTGATGCAAGTTCACATGGCATGCCTCCATGTTTTCCTTCTAGCCAATGGAGCGGATGGGGGGAGATTACTAAAGAGCTATATCTGCATTTGTAAAGAGAGTATCCCTCTTATCATGCTAATGATTCTACCTCAGTGCTTCTCCCTGTTTGCTCCGGCATTTTCAGAAAAAGTAGCTTAAAACTAGTATTTTAAAAACCCGGAAATACACCGGGAGAAGCTGGAATTCATAAGAAAAATCCCGATTTGTGTGTGGAGTGCTTCCAAGGATCTCAACGGTACTTTGGAGTAAGTTTGGCTGTTGTGTGAATGCACACACTTCTGAAGGAGATTCGGGATAGAATCCCTGTGTGTAAAGCCTCCTGGGATATCTGTGTGCTAGATCCACTGGTTGAATGGTTGCTAATTTGCAGGCTCGGTGAGTGAGTGGTATAGAAGGGTTTGAACCCTTGTCCCCAGAGATACCGTAGGACTCAGTTGCTGGGCTCATGTTACCTATGTCACAGTGGCTGACACTATTGAGGGTGTTGTGGTGCCCTTGTGTCTGGCAGGCTGTGTACATTCTAAGATAGTTTGGCATAATCATGGTGTTTCCCAATTGCCGCATGGGGATTGGTTCCTTCCATGCATGTCTACCATGGAGGCTTCCTTAGCATGCTCTCCTGTGATTGGTTTGTGTGAGCAGTGTTGCTATGAGAGCACGTTTTTGTTTGGAGTGCTGTCATTGTCTTCTCAGGTAACTGAGGTGGCTGTATGCCACCTTGAACCTTTGGGGAAAGGTGGGATAGACAAATTTAAAATGAATAAATAAATGTTGCTGTTGGGAGGGCATAGGATTTCAGCTACACAGATGTGATGCTGGTGTTATCTGGCCGCTGTCATAGCAGGGCCATCAGATTGCTTTGTCTTGTCTTTTATTAGGTTTCAGGGAAAGGATTTATCCATTTTTAATATGCAAAGCCAAGGATACAGGTCAAAATTTTGAGCAATAGAAAACATTTTCATAGAATATTTGTCATATTGATGACAGATGACTAGAAGTTGTTAAATTATAAAAAAATATGCCACTGGCTTCAATGTATAATTTAATTGTCCCAAATTAAAATGTCTGGGATCCAAAGCAACATCATTCTGATGGTCAACGTAACTTATTCTTAATCTGATGATTTGGCAATTAAATTGTTAAAAGTGATCCCATTGAAAGATAGCCAAGCTTTTTAGCTATGTGGTAGTTTTATGGGCAGCTATTGTAATTTGAACTTCTTATATATTTTAAAATTTCTTGGTTTGTTTTATTGTTGTAAACTGCCTAGAGACTTGGGTAGTGGGTGGTATACAAATATGAGAGAGAGAGAGAGAGAGAGAGAGAGAGAGAGAGAGATTAGAATGTGTATTTCTCCTTGAACTTGTTAGTGACCTCCCCCTCCCATTCTGTCAGTTTTCTGGAAAGTCTAAAGTAGTTAATACAGAGGTTATAAGCATGCTAGAGTGTTCATTAAACACACTTCATGTGCCTAGAAATACAAATTACAGTTTAACCAGAGAGGATTTTGATTAGGTTTGGATGAAGGACTCCAACCTCATCCTCTTTGCACTTGTTTGAGTTTCTGCTTAAAAGCACACCCGCCATCTTTCTCTTACATGTTTCAGTCTCCAGTAATCTCAGACACATGGAAGCACATGCTTAGAAGATTAAGATATACCAGGTAAAATATACAGGTCAGGTGATTGTTTTGTCTAGTGGGAGGAATGTGAGAGGTGAAGCTGCTGGCATTAAAGCTATGAGAAGCAGAACATTTAGGAAAGGGGTAAGGAGAGTCAAATTAGATTGAGGCTGCCCAACTTTGGCCCTCCAGCTGGTTTTGAACTATAATTCCAATCGTCCTCAGCCACAGTGGCCAAAAGTCAGGGATGACGGGAGTTGTAGTCCAGTATCTGCAAGGAGGGCCGGAATTGTGCAGTCCTGAACTAGACCCTTGTAGCAGCTAGACTGGCCCCTCCACAGATCATGACCATGGCACACAGAGAAAGTAGTTTAGTCATCTGGCCCCATCATGGTCCTGATCCAGATAAGTACTCCCCACTGCTGCTCTTTTCTCGGGGTGGGGGGGAAGCAATTATTGGCATTAATGGGTACTTTCCCTCCAGGGCAAATAGCAGCTGCTGGGGAGGGAGATCTGGGGCAGTAGGCTAAATCCCCATTCCTTCTAGCCCATGGTCCCAGTCCATGGGGACCAATCATGGCTGTTATGTAGAAGGCTAGCCCCAGTAATGTGCCTTAAGTAATGTCTAGTTTGACAAAGATTACCTAAGCAATATGAGACAGATTGGGTGGGTTTAGATTACTGAAAAAGCCATGGATTATTCAATTTTATTTATTTATTTATTTGTGAATAATTGTGAATGCATCTTGAATCTGCCTGCTCCGTCCTCCCTCTACCTTCTTCTCTTGTGTCTGTCGACTTCATGGTTTGTTTAAACCACAGTTCCCCGAACCTGGAGCTGTTCTTTAACTATGGTTTATAGACCATAATTAAATCAGCATTTGAAACGGAGACTGAACTCTGATTTCAAAGGTTGTTTACTCATGGCTGGATTCACAAAATTAACTCTGCAGGGCTTGCTGATCCTAATCAACTTTTTAACCACAACCCAGGGGCGGAGCCACCATTGAGCGGATGGGCTCAAAGAACCTGGGCCACCTTTCAGGGGCCGTGCTTGGTGCCCCTGACACGCCCCACCTGTATCTGATGTCAGACGCAGGAGGGGCATGATTTAGCTCAAAAATGGGGCCACACGGCCCTGTTTTTGAGCTAAAAATCGGTGTGGAGCAGCTCTCCTTGCCTTTAAAAGGCAGGGAGAGTTGCTCCGGTGGCCCCATTTCGGAGCTAAACCACACACCCGCACATGACATCAGACGCATGGCTAAATGCTTCCTGCGCCTGATGTCAGATGCTAGTGCTGGCTGACTGCCTGCTACAGGCAGCAAGGAAGGAAGGAAGGAGGCAGAGTGGCCAGCACTGGCTTGCCCACCACAGCTCTGTGCAGACCCTCTGCCCGGCCCTGGCAGTCAGCCTTTGCCTGCTTAGTCATGGAGGCATCATCTGATTTCCATTTTGTAGTTATTCCCCCACCCCCCATTGGCTATGTAGGGATCAACTTGCCATAGGACTTTGATATAGGGAGGAAAAGGTAGGGCAGATTGAGAAGACTGGACATTTAATTTGAAACTGATTGGGGAATTTGTTGGTTTTGAAAAATATTTTTAAATTTAAAAAACCCCATCAAAAACGTTCTATAAGTTGCTTGTTTCATGGCAGAAAATTACCAAAATGTCTGGAGCTGAAGCCCATCATTCCACCCCCATATGGAAGAATCTGCCCTTTGCCTTCATAAAAAAGGGTAAAACAACCCTTTTCTGCCCCAGCCTTTAAATCCCCTGGAATGACTTGGCATAGGGCTTTGGTGTTGAGCAGAGATGTAGGACAGAGTAGGAGGAATATGTATATACCTGCTTAGTAATGGAATGTATGTATATTCCTCCTACTGAAGTGGATTGGACAAATTGTTGGTTTTTATTTTTTTTTTAATTAAAAATACCATCCAAAAAGTCCTATAAGTGGCTTGTTTTATGGCAGAAAATTACAAAAACTTCAGGAATAAACAATATTATATACATATTTATAAATGCACTATGCTCAAGTTGGTTTGCAACCCAGAAGGTCTGAGTGAGAACTGTGAAGCATGTGTTGTGCCTTTTATTTATTTATTCTTTAGAAATGCACTATAAGTCCAAGCTGGTTGGGCATGTCCAAAACCCTCACTCGCACTATTTATACTGTATGTCATCAGTCAGTATGATTCTGTGATGATATGAAACGTTAAGGAGACCCCGCACATGCTGATCCGCTCCCAGCCCCACACCCCGCTAGGGAGGGTCCTGCTCAAAGCAGAACAGAGAGCGAGGAGGAGGGAATGTGCCCTGCGGCCAAGTGTGGCAAGACCTGCGGTGGGGCCCGACCAGCCTGTCTGATCTCTCTTCCTGGTGAGTGGGGCAGGGGGTGCAGCTGGGCTGTGGAAGCTGCACCACCACCGGGCGCAAGTGTGGCAAGACCTGCAGGCAGGGCTTCTGCCAGCCCGCCCAATCTCTATTCCACGCAGGGGCAGGGGCAGGGGACAGCCAGGCCATGACAGCCTGCCTGCCTGTGCAGCAAGGGGCCCATTTTAAAATCTTATCCTCGGGCTCACTCCAACCTTGCTACACCCCTGAGAGGTGGCTGTGAAGGTTCTGTTCCTGCCAACTTCTGCGGATAACAGAGCTGCAGATAAAGTTTAACCTTATGGGGATTGGGGGGTTAGTAGGTTTCTTGAGCTTTTGGGGGGAAAAAACTTAAAAAGCAGGAGGGGAGCAGAAATAAAGGTAGAAAAACATAGTGTCCCTTGTTCTCCATGTCTCCAGGAATGCCCTCCAAATGCCCCCAATCCTCTTTTTTTTCCCCAAATTCAATTTTTATTGATTTTAACAATAGCAATATTATCATTCATTAAAAATACACACATAAAAGGTGGACTTCCCGCTCACATTTCTTCGTGAATCAACAACTATAAAATTTACCCTTGCTATAATAATAATTCAAAACATAAGTTCAAACCCTTGCAAACATAATTAATCTAACCAACCTGCGATTTATACTAAATTTCAAACCCTGCTGTCAAGTCCATAGTAGGAAAGTAATTCTTTAGATACAACAAAAATGGTTTCCAATCTTCTTTAAAACATTCCAAGTTTTGATCTCTTAATAGTGCTGTAAGTTTTGCCATCTCCGCATATTCCAAAATTTTTAACAGCCAGTCTTCTTTTGAAGGCAGTTCACTAGACTTCCATTTCTGTGCATAAATAATTCTAGCCGCCGTGGAGGCATACATAAAAAATGTTAAATTGGTTGTAGAAATTGCACCATGTGTTATTCCCAGCAGGAAGGATTCTGGCTTCTTAGGAAATGTCATTTTAAATATTTTATTTAATTCATTATATATCATATCCCAATAGGCTTTAGCCTTCCCACAGGTCCACCACATATGAAAAAATGTGCCTTCAAAATGTCCACACTTCCAACATTTGTTTGAAACTTTTTTGTACATTAATGCCAATTTTTTTTGTGTCAGATACCATCTATACATCATTTTATAATAATTTTCTTTGATAGCATAACATGCAGTAAATTTTAAATCATTTTTCCATAACTTTTCCTAGGCTGCCATTTCTATATTACGCCCCGCATCTTGAGCCCATTTTATCATAGTCGTTTTAACCACTTTGTCTCTTGTTTCCTCCTAAAGCAACAGTTTATACATTTTAGAAACTAATTTTTCATCATTTTGACATAATTCCTTCTCAAAATTTGAAGTCTGGTCCTCAAATCTGACTTTAAGGTCCTTCTTATACATCTCATTTAACTGATGATACTGAAACCAATCTCTAACCAAATCTTGTATTTCAGTTAAGCTTTTAAACTTACAATCCTTTTCCTGAAAATGTAACAAATCCCTATAGGTACCCCAGCACATTTGCATATTTACTTCTTTATGTGATAAGGCTTCAATTGGAGATACCCATAATGGAGTTTTAGGTTCAAACCAATTTTTATATTTTAACCACACCCTCATTAAACTCCTTCTCACATAGTGGTTCAAAAAATCTTTATGTATTTTACTTTTTTCATACCACAAATATGCATGCCAACCAAACCTTCTGTCAAATCCTTCTAAATAAAGAATTCTAGGATTTCTTAGCGTTATCTATTCTTTTAACCATGTCAAACAAACAGCATCAAAATACAACCTTAAGTCTGGCAAGTTAAGACCACCTCTTTCCTTTGCATCTGTTAGATTCTTAAAATTAATTCTTGGTCTTTTCCCCTGCCAAACAAACTTAGTTATGTCCTTCTGCCATTGCTTAAAACAAGTTAAAGTGTTAATTATGGGAATAGTCTGAAAGAGAAACAACATTTTAGGCAGGACATTCATTTTCACCACTGAAATTCTTCCCATTAAAGACAGATTCATTTTAGACCATCTTTGTAAATCAATTTTCACTGAATTCCATATTTTGACATAATTATTTGTAAACAACAGGGAGTTGTTATTTGATAACCAAACCCCCAAATATTTAACTTTCTTCTCCACTTTCAGCTCACTTATTTCAGAGAATCTGTCTTTGGTTTTCTGATCCATATTTTTAGTTAACACCTTAGTCTTGGTCTTGTTTATATAAAATCCAGCCAGCTGACCAAATTGTTGTATTTTATCCAAAAGTCTTTCAATCTTATCCATTGGATTCTCTAAAAACAGCACAACATCATCTCCCAATCCTCTTTTTTTTTGTTTTAATTTTTTTTAGAAACCAAAAAAAAAAAAAAAAAAGGAGCCACAAAATGGTTCTGCGCTTCAAAATAGCAGCCGGAAATGACATCAGAAGTCCTTTCTGGCCATTCTGGCACCATGGACAGGGGCGTAACTATAATAGGGCAAGGGGAGACAGTTGTCTGGGGGCCCACTGCCTTGGCCCCCCCCCAGAGGCAAGTCACATGACTGACTCCCCCTGCCACACACCCGCCCGGGCTTCCTTCAGTTGTATTCATCCTCCAGAATTGATGTGAGTGTTAAGACCTGGAGTTACCAGCACAACATGTCTTTCTCTAGTACCATTAAATGACTTGCATCGTCCACAATTTACAAAACCTTAAAAAAAATAATTTAGGATGATTTCCACCCCCCCCCCCGAATTTATAAAGCGTTTATTAGTAATATAAATAAAAACATCTATTTCTATTGTGGCACATAGGTGTTAGAGATATAGATAGATAGATAGATAGATAGATAGATAGATAGATAGATAGACAGACACAATGCTTTTTGTTACCACTATTCAGCCTCATTTAAGATTTCTTTACTTCATGAGCTGAGCTTCGGTGAGGGTGCAGCATTTTAAAATCTTGTCTCTGGGCCCACTAGAACCTTGCTACGCCCCTGACCATGGATAGGCAAAAATTGCCTATATTTCATGCCACATTAAATAAATTGGGTCTCTAAGACTCATCCACAGATGCATGAAACTGCTATCCACAAAACCATGGATAACGAGGCAGGGTCTCCTGTATTGTGCATGTGTTGATATGAATAATCTGTGACCTATATTTCATACATGGAAACCATGACCTCCTGTTGCAGTCTTCAGCTGATGAATTCACCCTTCATTTCCAATGAAACGAAGATCCAAGACTTTTTCACATAATGCAATGATCAATCAATCAATCAATCAATCATCTTTATTATGGTCCAAGACCAGCATAAGATAGAACAGGAGAGCATGATTCAAAATACCGGTAATAAAAACAAATTATGGAACCATAAAACTATATTACTATAGAGTTACTACTGTAATAGTATAAAGCTATATAATTATACTATAAAGCTGCTATACTTAGAAATGAGGGTAACTATGAGATTATTAAACATCTGTATTTAGAAAATTATGAACATATAAAATGTGAAATATATAAAATGCAAAAAGCAGTGGCTAAAACGGGGTATATAAAATAAGGCATCTAAATAGGAACACTAAAGAAGTCAGCAGTTTAAAACTATGCAGACCTGATGCAAGGGAACAGCCTGGTAGTCCTACATGCTGCCATGCAGAACTTGGCAGTGTTAAACATGAAGGCTGGGACTTCATCTGAAAGCAGCAACCAGGTATAGACATGGTCTGGGCGGCCAGGGTACTTGTGAAGTAGCGGAAATATAAGCTTGGCCCAAATGTCTCTGTAAAGGGGGCAAAAGAGGAGTACATGTTCTGTGGTTTCTACCTCCCCGGTGTCACAGGGACAAAATCTCTCTGCCATTGGGATCTTTCTGTGTTTGCCTTTCAATACAGTGGAGGGAAGGGCATGACAACGGGTGACAGTATAAGCCCTTCTGTGGCTTGGGATTTCTAGCTGTGACAGGTATGTGGCAGAGTATCTGAGCCTTTCTGAGGTCAAGAAGGGTGGAAGCCTGCCTAGGTCATGCTGGTGCTCAATGTCCATTATCCTCTGTTTGATGCATGTTTATGCCTGGTCACATAGGAACATAGGCAGCTGCCATATACTGAGTCAGTTGATTGTTCCACCTAGCTCAGTATTTTCTACACAAACTGGCAGCAGCTTCTCCAAAGTTGCAGGCAGGAGTCTCTCCCAGCCCTATTTTAGAGAAGCCAGGGAGGGAACTTGGAACCTCTGCATGCGAGCATGCATGTGCTCTTCCCAGAGCATCTCCATCCCCTAAGGGGAATATATTACAGTACTCACATGTGGTCTCCTATTCAAATGCAACCAGGGCAGACCCTGCTTAGCAAAGGGGACAAGTCATGCTTGCTACCAGAAGGCCAACTCTCCTCCCTCACGGTCCATAGCAAGTAGGAGAACGGAGGAAAAGCCCAGGAGCAACCATCTAGTCCACATGACCTTTTCCCAGGAAGACTGAAAATTGTCCTGTAGGCCCTGAGGGTTGAGGGATAATTTAAGCCAGAGGTTAAGAATGGACAACCACACTCTGGCCTCTATCTTTATCATACCTGTTTCCAAGTATAGAGAGGGATTTGAGACACAGCGAGGCACTTGGAGCGCCACTCTTAGAAATTTGGACTGCACCCACTCCAAGGGGGCAAGATTGGTAGGAGCCCCCAATTGGGTACCATAGAGTAATTGCGCCAATGTCTTGGCCTCAAATAATTTGAGTGCTGCAGGCATGTATTGGTCTCTAGACTATAGGAATTTTAGAATGGCGGTGGAGCTCCTCTGAGTGGTGGTGACATGGTCACAGTGGGCCTTTCTTGAGCCAGAGGCATGTAGGACCTGTTGGAGTATGAATTTACCTGTGATGGGTTTTGTGATTAATTAGCAGAGCACTAAAGAAGCTACCCACTCCAGTTACAGAGTAGATTGCAGAGTTTAGTTGTTGCAGCTATTTATAGAAGACACATGGAGATTCTTGTAGAATCTAAATACTAAGTAGATTTATTGGTGAAATACACTTTGGATAAGAAAGAACTAATGCTGTCTACAGGCTACATAATGAATAGGTGTGTGTGGGGGGAGAGAGAGAGAGAGAGAGAGAGAGAGATGTCTCCATCTGCTTTCCAAGAGGAAAGGAAGGGATTCTGACTCATCACAGGAAATGCCTGAGGATTCATATCAGGGGTCATAGACAGGTAGGAACAGCTAAGGAGACCCTTACTCACTATCTCTACTCCCAATGCCCCTAGTGGTCATCAGGATAGTTGGTGCAAAAGGTTGATGCACAGGAACTCCATTTCCAACAGGATCACTCCCAGATATTGGAAACTAGTGACCTGTTCGACTTTGTGACCCTCCAGGGACGGGTCTTGGGTCTTCTGATGAAAGCCATAACTTTAGCTTTTTTAATTGTTGATTTCTAGTTAATCATTCTTGCAGTACTGGGTTAGAGCCATCAGCACTCTTTTAAGACCTATAGGGGCCTTAGAGAGGATTACAGCATCATTGGCATAGAGCAGGGAGCATTTGCTTCTATCTGCCAGCCTGGGCACAATACAATGCACAATCTTGTTATGGAATTCATTGCCACAAGATGTGGTGATAGCTGCTAAGTTAGATGTTTTTTGAGAGGGCATTCAACATCTTCATGGAGGAGAGACCTGTTATTGGCTATTAGCCATTATGGCTAAACTGAAGCTTCAGATTCAGAGGCGGTAAGCCACTGAATTCAAGTTACTGGGGAGCAACAAAGGGACAGGGTTGTTGCCTTCATATCCTCCTTGTGGGCTTCCCAGAGGCCTCTGGTTGCAGGGATAACCTCCCTTCATTTAACTCAACTCTTCCCCGCCAAATCTAAAAACGTATCTCCCCTGCAAAAAGTCTTTTCTCCCCTCAAACAATTTCAGTGAGGAGTTGATCCTCAAGCTCTCCCTCTGTCTACACCCCTGTCTGGTTGGCTACTATTTGAAAGAAATTGCTGCATTAGATAGACCTTTGGTCTGATCCAGCAGGGTACTTATTATGTTAGGGAGAAGAGCTGGTCTTGGGTCATGATCATGAATTGTCTCCTTTGCTAAGGAGGGTTCACCTTAATTTGCTTATGGATGGAGGCTATATGTGTGCACTGTCTGCTGCAAGATTAAGCATCCCCTTAGGGGATGGGGCCATATAGCTCAGTGGTAGACTATCTGCTTTGCATGCAGAAGGTCCCAGGTTCAATCTCTGGCATCTCTAGGTAGGTCTGGGAAAGACTCCTGCCTGAAACCCTGGAGACGATCAGTGGCAGGGGCGCACTAACCCCTGGACCTTGGGGACCTGGTCCGGTCTGCCAAGGTCCAGGGGGGGCTCCAAATGGCCAGGAGCCTCCAGCAGTCACCCTGCACCTACCAAACCTCTGTTTTATTCATTCATTCATTCATTCATTCATTCATTCATTCTTACCATGGCTGAGTGGTGGCTGGGGGCGGGGAGTGGAGCAGTCCTTCTCCCTTCTCCCCCCTCCTCTGGTGGTGGAGAGACTGGAGCAATGCTGGTCCCGTCTGTTCAGGCCAGTGTCCTTAACAAACTGCGAGACCCGTCTGAGCAATTTAGAGACTGTCACAAGCCTGTGCCATTACGGGCTTGCGACGATCTCAACTGTGCAGGCATGCCTCGCAGTTTGATAAAGTCTCTGGCCCGAACAGATGGGACCAGCATTGCTCCAGGCTCTCCGCCACCAGGGGAGGGGGGAAGAAGGGAGAAGGACTGCTCTGCTCCCCCCTGCAGTCACCCCTCGGCCGTGGTAAGAATTAAAACAAAACAGTGGAGGTTTGGTAGGGCAGGCCCCCCAAAGTGGTTTCAGGGGGGCTCATGTGCACGTGGAGGCGCTCTCATGGCTGGATGGTCCAGGCCCCCAAATTATCTTGGTTCGCCCCTGATCACTGCCACTCAGTGCAGACAGTACTGAGCTAGAATGGTCGGACCTGGTATAAGGCGGCTTCCTATGTTCCCTATGTTCACAGGGGTACAAAGATCTAAACAGGTGCAACTTTGAGTGCTCTCCCATATTCAGGCAATTTCTGCTTGAGTGCTTTCCTTGATATACTGAAACCCCACTTTTACACATATTCAAGATGCATGTTGTCCTTGCAAATTCATCAAAAGAAGACACGCTCCGAGAAAAATGGCCGTTTGTAGTCAAGCCAGAAACACTAACAAGAAAATATTTTTTTCTGTATTGAGGAAATGTCTTTTCCTCCCTCCCCTCTCCTTATATCATGATTTATATTCATTTTTGTAGAAAGCATAATTTGTTGGATGAAAATGCTGTTCTACAAGTTCACCTTTAACATGCTCAATCTCTACCGTCATTCCAGGCCCGGTGCCACATTTTTTAAATTATTTTTTTTAGTGCAAATCCATTTATTTTACTGATCTTGCTGGACATTCAGTCAATCTACACATCCTGTAGCTGCCTGTGGCCTCATGGGATTAACATGTTTTTGTGTATCAAATGATTATGAAAAATCTAGGAGTTAAATACATGTTTCAAATACATATCCACAATTTATAAATTCTGAAGATGTGCATGATTCTTAAATGACGAATCAAACAGAATGAAGCTGGCTGCTGGCCATTGGAGGGCACTTCATACTAATTGGACCAATGACTCATCCATTTGCATTTTATCCTTTCTCACAAGAATGATTAAGTAAAAACATTCTGCTTTTTCCAAGATGATGAAACATTCTGCAAAACTGTAAGCTTCAACAGCTGCTGATCATGGAAGCAGTCAATTCGTATGTTAAAATATCTTCCTGTGCCCAGGGGTGTAGTTGAGGGGTGGGTCGTGCAGGGATGGAGCCCCAATACTGCTCAGCTTCTCTGGCTGTTGGGGTGGACATGGCCATGGGGGCTGTCATGGAGAGCACCTGCATTTCTGAATTTGCAATGACATCACTGCCTGTGCCACAAATTTTTCATTAGAGCTTGGCAAGGTAAACGATCCCATTGTTTTGTCAGAAAAGCTTGTTCACTCCAGGAAATTGCAGCTCCCATCTGCCTCTTGTTCCATGAATGAAGCATATCAGTCCATTGTAACTCTAAGTGTCAAAACTGCCTGCTGCAATTGCACAGTTGGAACTTGTCAGGCCTGATTGCAGCAGCACCCAGCACCCAAGTTGCCCAGTGAAAACACATCTCAGGAGTGGAACTCGTCTTCTCCAAGCTGGCTGAAGAGCTAGTGCTTGAAAATAGGAAGCTGCTTTATATTGTCAGACCACTGGTCCATCCAACTCAGGAGTTCTCAATGTTGGGTCCCCAGATATTATTGGACTTCAACTCCCATAATCCCCAGCCCCAGTGGCTTTGGTTGGACTTCAACTCCCATAATCCCCAATAACATTTGGGGACCCAACACTGAGAATCCCTGATCTAGCTCAATATTATCTATGCTGTCTGGCAATGGCTCTCCAGGATTCAAGGAAGGGGGCTTTTTCAATCCTATCTGAATATGGCAGGGATAGAACCTGGGACCTCCTGCATGCAAAGGATGTGCTCTAGCTACAGCCCCTTCTTCCAAACTCTTGGGGCCAGCCACTTGCTCTACTCAAATAATCTCTCACAACTGCTCCCTCTTCTATTCCTGCCATATTCGTGCAATGCCAGTTTGTTGGGAAAGCCATTATACTGGTATTGCTGACAGTATTCCCACCTCAGACCCTTATTTGCTTTCATAGCCATCATTCTCAGGTCTATGTCCTTCCTCAGGGCCCTTGCCAGGGCTCTAGATTCTGGCCTGCTTCTCACAAGCGTTAACTCTAGGTTTAAAATTGGTAACCAACATTAGCATGATTGTGTGAACCTACACCAAGATTACATACAGATGTTGGTTTCTGTCCCAAGATGAACCTGAGATTCTCACCTTGTCATGGATTCACACAGTCATGCTAATGTTGGTTACCAACTAAATTTATTTATTTATCATATTTATATACTGCCTGATTTGTGTATCCCTAGGCAGTGTACATAAATTAAAATAAAACAAATATAAAACAGGGTAAAATGAGTAAAACAATTTTACCATATAGAACAAGCAATTTAAAATTAATTAATTTTATTAGATTCAATGAAACCTAAATTCACATGATTGCATAAACCAGGCTATCTGCTACCTGTTGTTGGCCATCCTGTGAGCTTTCTTCCAGTTTAGATGTTTTGCCTGGGAGTTATTCGCACATGGCTTCATGCTGCAGGGTAAATTTTGAGCAAAGCCACTTTGAATCACACTCGCGGCATTGAGGGAAGCAGCCCCTCCCCTCTGCTTTCGGGTTTTGTTTTGATGCAAGTTCACATCACATGCCTCTGTGTTTTCCTTCTAGCCAATGGGGGGGGAGGGTAGATTTCTAAAGAGCTATATCTGCATTTCTAAAGAGAGTATCCCTATTATCATGCCAATGATTCTACATCAGTGCCTCTCCCTATTTGCTCCGGAGTTTTCAGAAAAAGTCACTTAAAACTAGCATTTTAAAAACCCAGAAATACATCAAGATAAGCTAGAATTCAGGAGACAAATCCCGATTTGTGTGCGGAGTGCTTCCAAGGATCTTGAAGGGACTTCAGGGTAAGTTTGGCTGGTGTATGAACGCATACACTCTCTTCTGAAGGAGATTCGGGGTAACAGTCCTGTCTGTAAAGCCTCCTGATGACAGCAGCCCCACATTTTGAGGGACTGTGAATCCTCTAAGTTGGGAGAGCTTGAGCACTTCCTTTCATTCCTTTTATTGGACAATATCACCCAGCTTAGCTGGCCTTCCCAAATGTGTGATGAGGCAGCACATATGCACACACATGCCACCTCACGTATGCTATTCCATTGCCAAATAATCACATGGTGGGTGGGCATCTTATATGCACCTCACGTGTGATTTTAATACTACAGTCAGTATAGTACAGTCATTTAAACCATGTGTAAAGATGGTCCAGACATTGCACTCCTCACACTATTATGTGGCAGTGTGATGCCACCCTAGGGAACAACCGCACATAGTGTGCTCATATGCACTTCATTGCACGCACGGGTGGGCTAGTTGGACAGCATTGTTCACATTGCCCCACTATAGCTAGAATTATCATAAAAGCAACTCTGAAGCCATAGTAACTGATTCCAGAATGGATGGGATGTATTTTAAATAGATACAGGATGTGTTCAATTATTTTTTAAAAACAACACTCAGTATAATTCTACAACTAGGTTACTTTGTTCTTACAAGGCACTTTTGGAAAACTCTGCAAGAAGAAATTAAAAACACATCACCTTCTATAGAACTAGAAATCCTATGTAAATATGGCCACAACCTGCTGTTTAAACACATTTTTCATTTTTCTCACATTTAAAGAAGTAAATGATGACTATAATGCAATCACTCTATGGAATTTTGCTTCCTATGTCATCTTTTCTCTTTCTCTTTCTCTTGCCAGTACAACTGCCTTCCTCCTCACAGCATTCGATTTGGGAATATCTCACAGCAGTCCATTACAGTATCTAACTGGTAAACCTGGCAACAGTGAGGACCGTTGCTTAATTGGGAAGATGTCCTGATACAGAAAAGGTACATGTGGCGCTTTCTACACTTGATGTTTTTGTTGAAACAGAATCATAGCTGAGTTGAATGACAATACCTTGTTCCCTCATCTGAAAGTTTCCCACTGGGACAAGGCTTATATGCATGTGTGGAAAGTAGGCTGGAATTAGCCTTGCATTTCCCCCCTGGGCTAAGGTTGCCAACTCTCCCGCACTGTGCAGGATGTCTTGATTTTCTTTTAACATGGCAAAGAGGCACCTTTTAACTTGGTAATTCTCTTTACTGAGCAGGGGGAGAGTAACTGGCCCTATCCACCCCCAGCACAGTACCTCCAGTGACTGTTGCTGGTGTCTTTCTTGTATTTCATTTTAGATTGTGAGCCCTTTGGGGACAGAAATCCATATTATTTATTTATTATTTCTCTGTGTAAACCGCCCTGAGCCATTTTTGGAAGGGCGGTATAGAAAGAAGAAATAATAATAATAATAATAATAATAATAATAATAATAATACCAGCTGCTGATTGACAAAATGATTTTCGATTGGATTGACTACAAGAAAGCTTTCGACTCATTGCCTCATACATGGATACTAAAATGTTTAGAAACAACTGGTGTCAGGAAAAACATTCAGATATTTATATAAAAAAAGCAATGAGCATGTGGAGTACACAGTTAACAACCAATGGCAAGACACTTAGACAGGTTAGCATCAGAAGAGATATTTTCCAAGGGGACTCACTGTCCCCTCTGTTGTTTGTAATCACCATGACTCCACTTTCACAAATACTAAACAAAACAGGCCTCAGATACCAAACATCTAAAACATCAAGTAAAATCAACCATCTGCTGTACATGGACAATCTGAAGCTGTATGGAAAGTCCCAGTCAGAAATCGAATCACTGCTAAACACTGTCCGTATATTCAGTAGCGATATAGCAATGGAGTTTGGACTAGACAAGTGTGCTGCATTAATAATGAACAGAGGGAAAATAACAAAAACAGAAGGAATAGAACTGCCCAATGGAAGCAAGATCAAGAACCTGGAAGAGAAAGAACATTACAAATACTTGGGCATTCTCCAGGCTGATAGCATTGCACACAGAGAAGTTAAAAGAAAAATTGGAAGTGAATACATCAGGAGAGTTAGAAAAATCCTCAAGTCCAAACTCAGTGACGGGAATACCATACAAGCCATAAACACCTGGGCTATACCTGTTATCAGATACACTGCAGGAATAATAGACAGGACCCAGGCAGAGCTAGAGACGCTAGATCAGGGATTCTCAAACTTGGGTCCTCAGGTGTTATTGGACTTCAACTCCCATAATCCCCAGCCTCAGTGGCCTTTGGTTGGGGATTATGGGAGTTGAAGTCCATTAACACCTGAGGACCCAAATTTGAGAATCACTGCGCTAGATCGTAAGACCAGGAAAATAATGACCATCAATCGTGCGCTGCACCCCCGCAGTGATGTAGATAGGCTATACTTCCCTCGGCGCTCAGGTGGAAAAGGAATGCTGCATATCCATCAAACAGTGGAGGAGGAGAAAAGAGGCCTTGAAGAATATATCAAGGACAGTGAAGAAGATGCACTTAAATTGGTCAGTAACGAGAAACTATTCAACACCAATGAAACAAAGCAGGCCTACAAGAAAGAACAAGTCAAGAACGGAGCAGAAAAATGGAAAAATAAGCCCCTGCATGGTCAATATTTGCACAATAAGTGGAAAGTGGAAATAAGTGGAAAATCAGACATCACCAAGACCTGGCAATGGCTTAAGAATGGCAACTTGAAGAAAGAAACAGAGGGTTAATATTGGCTGCACAAGAACAGGCACTAAGAACAAATGCAATAAGAGCAAAATTAGAAAAATTAACAACAAACAGCAAGTGCCGCCTTTGTAAAGAAGCAGATGAAACAGTGGACCACCTAATCAGCTGTTGTAAAAAGATCCCACAGACTGACTACAAACAAAGGCATGACAAGGTAGCAGGGATGATACACTGGAACATTTGCAAAAAACACAAGCTACCTGTAGCCAAAAATGGGTGGGACCATAAAATTGAAAAAGTTGTAGAAAATGAAGATGCAAAAATATTATGGGAGTTCCGACTACAAACAGACAAACATCTGCCACACAATACACCAGATATCACTGTAGTCGAAAAGAAAGACAAACAAGTGAAAATAATCGACATAGCAATACCAGGGGATAGCAGAATAGAAGAAAAAGAAATAGAAAAAATCACCAAATACAAAGATCTACAAATTGAAATTGAAAGGCTGTGGCAGAAAAAGACCAAAATCATCCCAGTGGTCATTGGCGCCCTGGGTGCAGTTCCAAAAGACCTTGAAGAGCACCTCAACACCATAGGGGCCACAGAAATCACAATCAGCCAATTACAAAGAGCAGCTTTACTGGGAACAGCCTATATTCTGCGATGATATCTTTAATAATAACAACAATGATATTGATAATAAAATTCAGCCATCCCAGGTCCTTGGGAAGGACTCAATTTCTGGATAAAACAAACCAGTCAATAACACCTGTCTGACTGTGTAAACAAGAAATAATAATAACTAGTGGGCCCAGGCACAGAGCATCTGTGCCTCGAGTTGGGCCCAGCTCACCTTCGCCACCGTCATCCTCGGTCAGGCCCCCGCCCTCGCGGCCGGGCCCCCCGCCGCCGCCTCGCTGGGCCCGCCACCGCGGCCCGCCGCCTCGCTGGGCCCCGCCACCTCGCCCGGCCCCGCCGCTGCCTCTCTGGGCCCCGTCTCCTCGCCCCGCCTCCGCCGCCTCACTGGGCCCCGCCGCCATGGCCAGGCCTGCCGCCACCATCTCGCTGGGCCTGCCACCTTGCTGGGCCCCGCTGCCGCTACCTCTCTGGGCCCGTCGCTCACTGGGCCTGCCGCCTCGCTGGGCCCCGCCGCCGCGGCCTGGCCTGCCGCCGTCATGCTGGGCCCGCCGCCTCACCCCGCCTTGCGGCCGGGCCCGCCGCCGCCGCCTCGCTGGGCCCGCCGCTCGCTGGGCCTGCCACCTCGCTGGGCCCCGCCGCCTCAGCCTGGCCCGCCGTGGCTGCGCTGGGCCCGCCGCATTGCCTCCGCAGCTGCCCAGCCAGAGAATTCTCCTGGGTGTGCGCCAGGACCAATCAGGTGCCCCCGCAGCCCAACGAATCAGCTGGGCTGCCGGGACGCATTTTTCCTGGGCACACCCAGGAGAATTATATATATAGATAATTAATATGCTCATCTCGTTCGGGACATCATTTCTCCGGCTTTTTTCCACTTAATTAAAAAAAAAACTTTTAAAGCTGCCACTGAGCAGCGGTGGAGTGGGATGGCGAGAGCAGCTCTCCCACCTCCCAGACAATGAAGGGAATAGCTCTCTGGGGCGGGTGGCGTTGGTGAGTAGGGCAGGCATGCGCTGCTACCTAAAGAAAGCCTGGGCAGAGCACTCCCCACTGCGATTGCTGGCCACTCACTTTGTCTGACTGTGTATATATGTAGAAGGAGGGAGGTGAGGATCTGGGAGGGAGGGAGGGTGAAAAGCTCCCTTCCTCGGCCCTGCCTGCCTGCCTCCAAATGTGGCAGATTTCAGGCTTCTGTGCACGTGCAGAGAGCCATTCCCTTCATAGTTTGGGAGATGGGAGAGCTGCTCTTGCCTCTGTCCTGCTCTGCCAACACTCAGCAGCGGCTTTAAACTTTTTAAAGCCTGCCCATAGGTGGCCACGCCCCACCCCCACCCCGGTGTCCCTGTCCCAATTTCTGCCAACACAGTTTTGGCAACCCTACCCTGGTTGCTTTCCAGATTGTGAGCCTTACACTGCAAAAACCGGTGTAAATGGCAACATTTTGTGACGCTGAATTCAAACCGCATTAGAGATCTGTTGTAAGAGGGCAAGCCTCCTACAATGGTCACATTTTTATGCAATGCAGATGTGACATTATATGGCCGTGACGCAGCAATAAAATCCAAAAGAAGGCATTGGAAATATGAACGGCACCTTCCTTACAACACAGGGGTTGTGATGTCAAAACACAGGCGATACAGAAGCACAGTTATGGGACCAGTTGTGACACTGTGATAACGTGCAATCTGGAAAGTGCCCTGGAGGCTTTTCAAGCAGCAGATTTACCGTGAGGCTTTACTGCAAGTTTGGGACATAACGCATACTCCAACACAAAAAGACGATTTTTTAAAATCCTGGACATAAATTGGGCTAGGTTCCAATATGGAGGGAAAAACCTGAATCGTGTGTGAAGTGACTTCTGAAATATTGCAGGGACTTTTGGGTAAATCTGGCTGACGTGTGAACGCACATCCACCCTCCCAAAGCAAAGCTGCAGTAAAGCCGTGGTCTGAAAAAACCCCTGCTGTGCTACTGAATGAATGCAGAATGAGCTATGCTAAGCAAGTACCAATGGAGATTTTTGAGGAAGCTTTTTTTTTTAAACCCCTAAAAGTGCATTTATTGAAGTCTGATTTAGGAATACAGTGAATCTTTCTTATACATGCCTTTCAGATCAAACAGAATCCCCAAATGTTCACAAAATCAAATAATCCAGTTCCAGAGATAGATAACTGCAGAAGAGATATGTACATGAGAGGGGAGCTGTTGCCAGATGATGTCCAAATTCCGATACAGTATTCTTTCAGCAACTCTCCAGTATGTGTGGAGAGGATAGGAAAAACATTGCCTTTGTCATCTTTCTGGTCGCAACAACTCTTGGTCCTCCAGATGACTACAACTCCCATCATCCACAACCACAATAAATTGTAGCTAGGGATGATGGGAATTGTAGTTCAGGAACATCTGGGGTACCACACAGGCTGGGAACCTCTGTAATAGACCCTATTCAAATCTGCTAGGGCCCCTGAATTATGCAGAATTAAACCAAAAATCGAGCAGGGCTGGGTTATTCTCTGTCCTTATCTAGCCCGTCTCTAATAAGAGCAGAAGCAGGGAAAGAAGAAAAATCCATTTACATTTTTCTTTAACCGCCTGTACACAATGTGTAAACCAGGGATTCTCAAACTTGGGTCCTCAGGTGTTATTGGACTTCAACTCCCATAATCCCCAGCCTCAGTGGCCTTTGCTTGAGGATTATGGGAGTTGAAGTCCAATAACACCTGAGGACCCAAGTTTGAGAATCACTGGTGTAAACCATCCCCTGAAAACCAAACCATAGGTTTCCAATTCAGACAGCTTTGAATTAAATGCTTGGAATGCTTCCAGATGGAGGGTTTTATGAATGCAGGACATGATGATTCAGCAAGCCGCACATAGATGGAAACAGTTCCTATGCCGATTGCTGCTATTCCAAAAGATTAGCAGTTATTAGCAGCTGTAGCAGTGATCAGTGTGACAAGAGACTACTTTGAAAAAATGATTTTTTGAGTAGGGGGGAAATGAAAACAAATCCAAACAAATGAAAACAACATAGGAAGCTGCCTTATACCGAGTCAGACCATTGGTCCGTCTAGCTCAGTATTGTCTACACAGACTGGCAACAGCTTCTCCAAGGAGCTTCTCTCAGCCCTACTGCCACCCCCACCCCTGGAGTCTCACCCCATAAATACACCCATCCAGCAGCCCCACCCCATAGTCACACCCCCAATGTAAGAAACACCAAGCAAATAACTGCTTTATATTATTGTATTTTTAAATGTGGTTTGTTTTTTGTGCAAATGTGCAAACTTGGTGGTGACCCCTTTAAAACTCCACCTGTCCAAAGTATACTGGACTATATCAGCACCACCAATCATTAATATTCTGAGAGAGAAAAGCCTGAACCACCAAGAACGGTTCCATGCACACCCCTACATGGCAGTGGTATCCCACATCAGATTCCCAGAGAGGCCCTGTACCCACAAAGTGCTTTTAGCATTCGCCTAACTCACAGCATTCTATGCCTTTTTCTCTTTCTAACTAAAGCTTTTGTGTTTCACACACCCCTACACACCTGTTCCCTCCCATTAACTGGGTTGTGTGTGTGTCCCTTTCGCCAAGCTCTGATGAGTGTCTTATTCAAACACGGAGAAATACCTAACTATCAAGTATTACCTCTCATCACAGGGGCAAAGCCACCATTGAGCAGATGGGTTCAAAGAACCCGGCCATGAGCCACTCCAGAGTTCATTCCCAGCCAGCGTTGGCTGGCTGGATGCATTGATTTCCCTTTCTCTCCCTTGCTGAAGGAAGAAAAGGGAAGTAAATTCACCCAGCCAGCTGGGAATGAGCTCTGGAGGGCTCATGTGGGTCCTCCAAATACCTCGCCACACCCCTTTTGCACATGACATCACGCACACATGGCCATAGCCTGGTTTCCAGAGGGCCTGTGTGAGCCCTTCAGAGCTCATTCCCAGCCAGTGTTTGCTTTTTCTCCCATGAGCGAGGAAGAGAAAGGGAAATCAATGTACCCAGCCAGCAAACCCTGGCTAGGAATGTACTCTTGAGGGCTTGCACAGGCCCTCTGGTGATTGGGTCACACCCATGTGCATGTGACATCAAGCACACAGGGCATCACTAGCACACACAAAGTGCGTACGTTGGGTTCTCTGGGGATGGGGCAGAACTCGAGCCTCCATTCCTTGGCTCTGCCATTGTCTCATCAGCCGATAATTTTGCACGATTAAGGAGCAATCTGCTTAACAAAGGAACAGTTGGCCTTTAACCGTAACAACATGCTTTAATATGTTTTCATTTCAGAGCATCAGTCTGAGGCTTTGGTACTATTTATCTCATTTCTGTGTGGTTTTATGATCACTACTCCAATTGCTAAAAGCTGTGTTGCCTGGAAGTGCGCTTACGCATACATGCTCCCAGAAAAAGAATCCTCCATAATTCACTTCTTAAATCTGTGTACATGCAATTCTGATGTTTCATTTTGGATGAAAGCTGGTCTTGCGGTAGTGAGTGTGAATTTTTTGTTTGCTAAGCAGGGTCTGCTCTGGTTTGCATTTGGATGGATGACAATGTGTAAGAACTGCCTGCTGTAAGATATGGACCGTAGCACAGTGGCATAGCATCTGCTTGCATGCAGAAGATCCCAGCTTCACTCCCTGGCATCTCCAGGTAGGGCTGGGAGATACTCCTGCCTGAAACCTTGGAGAACTGCTGCTAGTCAGTGTAGACAATATTGAAATAGATGAACTAATGGTTTGACTTGGTATAAGGCAGCTGTACTCAGAAACTCAAATATGACTGTATTGTCTGCATTACCTGCCGTACTATAATATCAGAACTGGTCCCCGGTAAGAATCAGAACCTCTTTTATGAGATCACCTAGTAGAAATCAGTGGCCAACGTCCTAATTAATGAAGCATAAGTGTTGTGTACGGAACACTAGTGCTGCTGCTGAGTTCCCGACTAATGCAGCACTGGCATTTGCATGTGGATGTTTGTGTGAATTTCGACAACCTCCCCTTCCCCTGGAAGCCCTGACATATTTTTGTGTCACCCAAAAATATGCCCCTAAGGACTGTGTGAATTTCAAGGACATATTTCTGGGTGGAACAGAGTGCTTCCAGGGGAAGGGGAGCTCGTTGAATTTTGCTCCCCGCCTGCAGCATGTGTGCCACTGTTGTATTAGTCAAATCTATTATCAGCACTTGTGCTTCTTATGTAGCGCTCGTACCGCATTCGCCAGAGTGTCAGTAAGTGTGTAAAATACCATATATACAACGTTTGGGCCTGGTTTCCTACCATATGTGGAAAAAACTCATTTCCTATTATCTCATTCATTCCAGGGCAAGCCATATAGACACATGGTAAAATCTATCTGTAACACGTGATGCAGTTTTCAGTGCCTGCCTTCTTTGATGGCTGTTCACCTAGTAATGGACAAGACATTTCAAACTTAATTGCTACATGAAGGTGTTTTCATGGATGAGTTCACCCTTTGAATAAAACCAGGAAAAGAAAAGAGTTTCTGACATTGCTAATTTTTACATATTCAAGCTACTCCATGCAGAAACCTGCTCGTAGTTAAGTGATAACATCGGGAAAATTATAATATAGTTGATTCAGGGTTTCAATAAAACCTTTGTGGAAATCCACAACAAGTACAATTAAGCTAAAAGGAAGCAAAGGTTTGATATAAGATATGAAGAGGCCTTAGATAGGATAAGCACAAAAAATAATATCAAGCAAGAGATATCCTTGAGGTCATTACTTGAGACTCAGGCCAAATCACTTTCTCAGTTACTTTATGGAAACCCATTTTTAGAGGCAACAAAGTTCAGCCAGCGTTAACTGAGAGGGCTAAGTAGCTCCAGCTACTTAATAAATGATTATGAGAATTTGACAGGGTATATTTTCAGAATGCTAACCAAGGAACTAGGTGATCAAAGCAGTTAGAAATGACCTACGCACCAAGCCACTGAAAAGGTCATCTACACACCAGTCAGCCAGTGGCGCTGATCCAGTATCCAGACATGCACCTTCCCTTCTCATTGAAAATAAATGGATGGGAAGAATTTGTGTGCACATGAAGCCCAATGGATCTTTTGGATCATGGCCCACTAATGGAAAAGATGCTGCTCTTGCTCCCGCTCCCCTTGACTTCCATGGTGCAACCCTTTAAAAGGAGCTGGGGAGATGAGCATCATGGATTTTTCTCACTGCTCCTGGGCTCTTCTGAAGCTCAGCATCCTGGAAATTGGAGGGAGAGGGAGGAAGAGCAGACAGTCCTAAAGGGGACCCTCAGGACCAGAGGGTCCCAGTGGAGGGTTGCCCTTCCTCCTCATTCCCCTGATTACCAAGGTGCAAGCCTTCAAAATGAGCCTTGGAATCAAGGAGCAGAGATTTTCCTCTCCTCAGCTCCTGGGTTCCTCATGAAGCAGACAAAAGCAAAATCCAAGTGCATGCAAAGCTTAAACAGCTATGCATCACATTGACCCACTTCAGAGAGCTGCTGCTGTGGATTTGAAGTGCAGGATATATCTCCGAAGCACACTGCTTCTCTTCAGATCCACATAACCAACCCAACCATCACACAGCCGTACTGGTTACTGAAATATACCTATGGCACTCAATAGTGAAGGTTAAGCATGGTATGGGCAAAAGTCTTGTCATTTTTAACCATTCATTTTGAAATAACCATTGATTATTTTCATCATTTTATTTTCCAGGTTTGCTTTGAAATAGTGATATCTTCTAAAATATAAAGGTCGTACACATGACCAAAGCTCACCCGGCTCGGGGAGAGCTGAGGGGAAGGCAGGAGCCATCCTGCCTTCCCCCACATGATGAGCACCGCTCTCGGGCTTTCCAGCATTGTTCGCCCATATGACTGGCATGCAACAGCTCTGTAAGCATCGAGTGGGTGGGGGGAAATCAGGCTGTGGCCTCCTGCATCTTTCACTGCACTGTGCAAGGAGCACAGTGCATTGTGGGAATTCCCCGCCGCCAGGCACTCTAGCTGCCCAGCTCTGTGGCTGCTTGGGCTGCAGGCAGCCCAAGTAACCTCACAACTGGGGTGAAAGGGCAGGCTTGCACCCTTTCACATCAGTAAAGCCTGAGTAAAAAACTTGGGCTACCCAGCGGGGCGGCACCAGGATTGGGCCCAGTCCCAGTGCTCCACATGAGTATCCCTACCCAGATAGGGCTGTGCAAGTCCGAGTAGGGCTGCTCATGTGAACAGCCTCATAGAATCATAGGAACATAGGAAACTGCCATATACTGAGTCAGACCTTTGGTCTATCTAGCTCAGTACTGTATTCACAGACTGGCAGCGGCTTCTCCAAGGTTGCAGGCAGGAATCTCTCTCAGCCCTATCTTGGAGAAGCCAGGGAGGGAACTTGGAACCTTCTGCTCTTCCCAGAGCGGCTTCATCCCCTGAGGGGAATATCTTGCAGTGCTCACACATCAAGTCTCCCATTCAGATGCAACCAGGGCAGACCCTGCTTAGTTATGGGGACAAGTCATGCTTGCTACCACAAGACCAGCTCTCCTCTCATATCAAAGAAGATATTTTTGATTTATTTGAAAATTACAGGTTTTCCTCCACCCTTATCTTTAGGGGTAAAGTGATTGGCCCATGTGGTGACATTGGGGGTGTACAATTAATTAGTGATGAAAGCACAAAACAGAGAGGAAAGAGATGTGGGGTGTAGATCTAAGTTTGCCAGGAGTGTAGAATGAAAACATGCCTTCCTGAAAACTAATAAATTGTATCTGCTTTGATTTGAAACATAGCATGCAAATCAATTCCTCAGCTTGGAAAAAATTACATTTAAGCCACTAGCTCATTCAGCCACCAGGTGCTTCCCCACACATTTTGAGGCCAGAAGAGCATAATACCTTGCTGGGTTTAGCACTGTCCATTTTGCTTCTCCAGTGCCATCACCACACCCACTTTGTAAAGAGCTGGTACAGCATGGCTCGGGCCTGAAAGGAAATGGAACAACTGCCCTTCATAATGTGAACTCTCCAATCCACGTTTCCTTCACTATTGGCTTCTTTGCATTCATGAGTAGTAAATAGTGTCAAATTGCATTAGGCCTCTGGCTGGAAAAAGCAGTATCAATTCTAAGCTCCTGCAAGCAGCTGAATTCAACACTTCTCAACTAGATCTTTATAAGTTCCATTCTGAGATGGAATGGATGACGACTGTGTTTCTGGATGATGACTGTGTTCCTAGATGATTCTGTGTTGGAGGTATTTTGGCAATCAACATTGCAAATGCAATGTATGTATGTATTGATTTGTCGCATTTATGTGCCACCCTATATAAAATCTCAGGGTAGTTTACAATCCAGCCAAACAACAACCAAAACCTAAAAATCATATAAAACAAATTAAAATTGCCATAAATGAAACTTTAAAACATCATAAACTAAAAGCCTGATAAAAGAGGTGTGTTTTTAAAAGTTGTTTAGAAACAACCAGAGATGGGGGAGATTCTGATTTCATTTGGAAGTGTGTACCAGAGCCCTGGGGCAGCCCTAGAGAAGGCCCAGTTTTGGGTTGCCATCAAGTGAGTCGGTGGCAACCTCAGCTGGACCTCCTCCAATGATCTTAATAGGTGGTGGAGTTCATGAAGAAG
Source organism: Hemicordylus capensis (assembly GCF_027244095.1). Taxonomy (NCBI): domain Eukaryota; kingdom Metazoa; phylum Chordata; class Lepidosauria; order Squamata; family Cordylidae; genus Hemicordylus; species Hemicordylus capensis. The sequence goes on from NC_069662.1 coordinate 104,887,336, forward strand.
AAGGCACTCTCTTAGATGCCCTGGGCCTAAGCCATTCGGGGCTTTATAGGTAATGACCAGAACTTTGTATTCTGCCTGGAAACTAAGTGGCATCCAGTGTAGCAATGTATCTCTACAGTTGGCCCCGCTGTATTCTGCACCAGTTGCTGTTTCCGAACTACGTACAAAGGCAGCCCAGTGTAGAGTGCATTGCAGTAGTCAAGCCTGGATGCTACCAGCATGTGTATATATACTGGGAGAAAAGTACATAGAGAAAGTTTGTTGAACCATCTAAATAATATAGACTAGCACTTCTGTTGCCAAAGTAGGGCGTTTTCAGTGTCCTATGGTAAATGACAGGAAGAAGAATATAATCCCCATCCCACCCCCGCATATACTATACTAACTTTTGCGTGAAAGTTGTTGTGTCAGAGAGACACAATACATAAGCCCACTTGCAGGTTTTCAGGCGGTATAACACGAACGGACTAGAATGGAATGGCTTGCCTTTTCCTTGCAAATAGATCTGCAGCCCTTATGCTGCCCCTCAGCAAAAATGCTTGGCTTTTTATAGAACATTGTCTAATTTGGCGGCAACCTTTAGGGGCTGTATTGATTTAGTATTTCTTTGGAGACATCATGAAATACATGGCCTGCAGACTGCCCTATGCTTTGAAAGGTGATTTTGATGGTCCTGTTATGCTTACGTGCTCTTGGCATGCAGCCTCTGGTTGTCGTTACGTGGTTTTAATTTAAATACAGTTTCTGCTCTGTTTATGAGCTATTATTTTCTCTTTGCATTTGGCAAAGGCTCAGCACTGCTTCCGTTGCTGTGCATTTCTAACGTGCTTGTTGAAATGAGCCGTTTCACGGTGAAGTAACCCGAATTTAATATAAGCCTGCCTTGGTGGAGTGCTGTAGTTTAGTATATTGCAGCAATAAAGGATGAAGGCAATGGGCTGGCAGGACCTCTAAATTCTGTTTTATTTATTACTTAAAGCTAATGAAGCAAAATGGATTCATGTTGAAGTGCCACATGAATGTTAATCTTCCCAGATGGCAAGAACGGAAAAGTGATAAGTGGTTAACTAAGACTTACTTAAGATTCATTTAAAACATCAGACAGACAGCCGAATGGCTAAGTCAGAGGTAGAGTCATTAAGTCTAAAAGCTGCTTATCAAAAATTAAAGTCATAAGAACATACGGAGCCTCCTTATACCAGGTGAGACCATTGGTCCATCCAACTCAGTATTGTCTGCATTGAACTGCAGTAGATGACAAGGATGGTGCAACAATGATCTATTGGTAAGAAAATCCATGCGTGTTTTGAGGCAGGAACCTCTTCCTCAGGGGAAAATGTACATGACTAAAAATAGAAGGCTTCTCTCCAACAGGTGACCTACACTGACTAGCAGCAGTTCTCCAAGGTTTCAGACATGAATTTCTCTCAGCCCTACCTGGAGGTGCCAGGGATTGAATTTGAGACCTTTTGCATGCTATGGCCCTCTCCTCAAATGGCCAAAAGGCACAATGCACATCCCTCCATTGTCCCTCCCTTATAACCCCCCTCTTCAGCTTTCTCCACTGTCTTCTCCCTGTGGTACCCAACTCCTGCTGTTGCTGAGCCCTGAGCACAGTCTCCAGGGACTTGACTTAAACTGTATGCTGTGGTTTGTTGTACTCTGCTAACTGAGCAAAGAGACACCTGTTAAAGTGGCGATTCTCTTATATTTAGCATGGGGAGAGCAACTGGCCCTATCCAACCCCAGCATAGCATCTCTCCAGTGGCTGTTGCTGGTGTTTACCTTATGTTTCTTTTTAGATTGTGAGCCCTTTGGGGTCAGGGGATCATCTTATTTATGGGTTTGTTTATTCTATGTAAACCGCTTGAAGAATTTTAGTTGAAGAGCAGTATATAAATATCCATAGTAGTAGTAGTAGTAGTACCTCCTTCTCTTGCCATGTCCCTTTTGTTGCAGTGTAGGTGAAATGGGAACAATAAAAACTCGGCGGTGCCCTAGTAACAATAAAACTTGGTAATGCCCTTAACACTCTCTTCCTTTCATTTTTTGCCTATTTGCTTTCTTCAGTAGTCCTGAAGAGCCACTTTGAGTGCCCAGGAGCCACTTGAGACCAAAGCCCAATGGCAGTTTGGACACCTTTTCCATTAATTCATGAGAAGTTGACTTGAAAAGAATGTAGGGCTGGGCTCTGCAATACAGCTGATATGGTTAATATGATGACACCATTTTCTTGGTAAATGACAATGTGTATAGGTTGATTTTGAAAGCTCTAGTGCAGGGCTGCACAACTTTGGCCCTCCTGCAGATGTGAGACTACAACTCCCATAATTCCTGGCTATTGGACACTATGGCTGGAGATGATGGGAGCTGTAATCCAAAAACAGCATGGCGGGGTGGAGTTGTGCAGCCCTGCTCTAGTGCATGGTGTTTCATAGGCTTTATGCATACATGACCAATTTTTGGTGACAATGGTACATTAGAAGATTATGACTTCCTTTAAGGAGGGTTATTACCTGAGCAAGCAACTCAGTGATGGTAATTATTGTACTACATGGTACAGAAATTCTGGAACGAAAGGGGATTTGTCCATAACTGGTTGAAAAGGAATGATACTGCTGGTAAGAGAGTACACAAACCAGAAGAGCTTACTTACTGTGTTATACCCCTAACTATATTGACATCCCTTAGTCAGTCAGTTCACACAATCGTAAAATAGTTAGGAGAAAGATCCTGCCCAGTTCCTGGCTGGCAGACCTCTCCCCTCTTCCTGCCTAGGTTTTTGCTAACACATGACTGGAAATTGGGAGTGCACACAGTTCCCAAAGCTGGGTAGCATGCTTCTCCTCCCCAATTTACTATTGTGTGAACTGGCTGAGTATTTCAATCCTTGATGTCCCGTTACTCAGCTATTTGTTTGCAGCTGAATGTATGAGGGTGAGCTTGCGAATCCAAAGTGCCTCCGTCACCACTCAACCACACTGGAGGACAGGATTCATACTGACTCAGGAGCAGTGGTGGAGCTAGGGAATGGAGGTATAGGTTCTGCCCATCCCTGGCAACCCCACCGTGTATGCACCATGTGTGCCAGTAATGCCCCTTGCATGTGATGTCACATGCATGTGGGCATGACCCTATAGTTGGAGGGCCTGCTCAAACCTTCTGGAGTGCATTCCCAGCCAGAATTTGCCAGCTGGATGCATTTATTTCCCTTTCTCTCCCTTGCTGGAGGAAGAGAAAGAGAAATAAAATGCATCCAGTCAGCATTTACTGGCTGGGAATGAGCGCTGGACAGCTCATGTGGGCTCTCCGGAGACCAGGTCACGCCCCTTTTCCACACGATGTCACATGCATATGGGCGTGGCCTGGTCTCCGAAGGGCCTGCACGAGCTCTCCAGAGCTCATTCCCAGCCAGCAAAGGGAGAGAAAAGGAAATAAATACACCCAGCCAGCCAATGCTGGCTGGGAATGAACTCCAAAGGACTTGTGAGGCCCTTCCGTGGCTCGCTGCCAGGTTCTTTGAACCCGTCCACTCAATGGTGGCTACACCCCTGCTCAGGAGCCAATCATGGCACATCATAAGGTACCTATAAACCCCAACAAATTTGCCCCTAAATGCTGGACTATGGAGTCCTCTGGGGAGGAGACCTTGTGGACTCTTCTTAGCAGTTGGATCATGTACTGTGTGTGGAATGAAGTGTGGACTGTGTTCCCAATGGTGGATTAAGGTAGAGGCAGAGGAGTCATCTGCCTACAGCGGCAAAATTAGAGGAGCGGAAACTTTTGCCACTCCTCAAGTTTTGCTGTGCCTCTTTGGGGATGGCGGTAGCTGCAGGGGTGGGGGCGCGAGGGGAAGTCCCCCCCCCTTTGCCTCTAAATATCACCACTGTCGGTGGTAGGATGGGGTGCAGTGTTGACAGCTGGCTGCGGGGGGGGGCAAAGAGGGAAGAGTGCCCCCTTTTTAACCCTTTAAAGCACAAGGAGCGGTGGTGAACTTTCTGTCCCTCCAGCGAGGGACAGGGGGGAAAGGGGGCACTCTTCCCTCCTCACCCCCCACCTTCCCTGCAGCCAGCTGCCGACACCTCGCCCCATCCCACCATTGACAGCGGCGATATTTAGAGGCAAATGGGGTGATTTCCCCCCGTGCCCCCCTCCCTGCAGTGGCAAAAGCCTGTTTGCCTATGGGTGGCAAAGAGGTTAATCTGCGCCTGTGTGTTCCATAATGTCATCACAGCCTTCCTGCCTTGGCTATACAGTGGTCCCTCGACCTACGAACTACTCGACATCCGATGTTTTCGAGTTACGAGCGACAAAAAAGACCGGAAGTAGTTGCCGGTTTAGATTCAGCTTACTCGACCTACGAATTTTTAGATGCGGTTTCCTTGACTTACGAATGTTTCCAGACTTCCGTGGTGCGCTCTTCGACTTACGAAAATTTCGACCTCCGAACGTGCGTTCGAAACGGATTAATTACGTAAGTCGAGGGACCACTGTATATGATTGGTGCTTTTTATGCATGGGTAATGTGCTACATAATATCATTTTTAATGAATGACAGTAGAGTAGCTAGCACACGGTGGGAGTGTGTGCTATGTTATTCACTATGTTATTTCTTGTTTCTGCCAGCATTGTATTGCTTTTTGCTTTGATGCTGGAAGTTTTGCTTTTAACTTTGATGCATAGGATTGTGACTGTAGATAACCGGCACAATGCCATCATAACTGTGGCATAGCAACTGCTGGCATTGTAGCAGGATCAGCGTGCACGTCTAATAAAATTCTGAGCTCCTCTGAAATAGGGCTGTGTTTGTCCATAACAAAGATTAAAGGAGATTGGCATCTTGATGGCAGCTTCTGAGCACTATGCCAGAAGATCGTTATAATGGTTTGTAAACAAAACAGTAATTAATAACAGGCTTGTCAAGGGTGAATTAGAGAGAAAAAAGGGAAAAGGGTGTCTCAAAAAGAGACTATCATTATACTATGCACGGTACTCATATCAAATATGTGGCCAGATGCCAAAAACCATTAGCCACATAATGGCTTGTTTTGAACATTATTCCTACTGGCCTCTGTAAACAAGTAGTAGAGAGTGTGGGATTTGCACACCTCTGCTGCTCACCTGTAGAGCTGTCATCTAATCAGGCAGGAGGTTTGTCCAAGGTGCTCTTTGGCATGTAGCTTATTTATACTAGCTGAAATGAGTATTTGAACTGTGCATTGGAGCGCTGCTCACATGAACCTTCCCCCTGCATGATTAGGCAATGGCACCCTGAATGGTGGGGATGCATGCTTGTGCTTCTGCCCCTGCTAACTGGGCAAAGAAGGTGATTCCTTTCCCCCCCTCAAATTCAATTTTTATTGATTTTAACAATAATAATATTAACATTCATAACAAATAAACAAAAGTGGACTTCCCACTCACATCTCTTCGTGAATCATCAGCTATAAAATTTAGGGCAAAGAAGGTGATTCCATGTATTTAGCGGGAGGAGAGCAACTGGCACTATCCACCCACAACACAGCATCCCTCCAGTGACTGTTGCTGGTGTCTTCCTTATGTTTCTTTTTAGATGAGCCCTTTGGAGACAGGGATCTATCTTATTAAGACCTTGGGTTAGGGCGGTATAAAAATGTGCTAAATAAATAATAATAATTTAATTAATTAATTAATTAATTAATTAATTAATTAATTAATTCTCCATGTGAGCTGCTTTGGAACTTTTGTTGAAAAGCAGTATATACAGGTGAAACTCGGAAAATTAGAATATCGTGCAAAAGTCCATTAATTTCAGTAATGCAAATTAAAAGGTGAAACTGATATATGAGGCAGACGCATTACATGCAAAGCGGGATAAGTCAAGCTTTAATTTGTTATAATTGTGATGATCATGGCGTACAGCTCATGAAAACCCCAAATCCACAATCCCAGAAAATTAGAATATTACATGGAACCAAGAGGACAAGGATTGTAGAATAGAACAATATCGGACCTCTGAAAAGTATACAGTGTACTGTGCTTGATTGGCCAGCAAACTCGCCTGACCTGACCCCATAGAGAATCTATGGGGCATTGCCAAGAGAAGGATGAGAGACATGAGACCAAACAATGCAGAAGAGCTGAAGGCCGCTAATGAAGCATCCTGGTCTTCCATAACACCTCATCAGTGCCACAGGCTGATAGCATCCATGCCACGCCGCATTGAGGCAGTAATTGCTGCAAAAGGGGCCCAAACCAAGTACTGAATACATATGCATGCTTATACTTTTCAGAGGTCTGATATTGTTCTATTCTACAATCGTTGTCTTCTTGGTTCCATGTAATATTCTAATTTTCTGGGATTGTGGATTTGGGGTTTTCATGAGCTGTACGCCATGATCATCACAATTATAACAAATTAAATGCTTGACTTATCTCGCTTTGCATGTAATGCGTCTGTCTCATATATCAGTTTCACCTTTTAATTTGCATTACTGAAATTAATGGACTTTTGCACGATATTCTAATTTTCCGAGTTTCACCTGTAGATATTTGTTGTTGTAGCAGCAGCAGCAGCAGCAGCAGCAGCAGTAGTAGTAGTATAAACTGGTCCAATAAGTGGATACAAGTATATCATTCTTTATGAAAAATCTGAAAAGATGTGCACTGCATTTTTATTTTTTTTTAAACATAATAGGTTGCAGGCAGGTACTCTGGTAGACCAAGTAAGGTTTATATTGTTGAGGGGCTTTACATTTTTCTGATAATCAAGGACATATCTTTGATGAGAAGCATCATCCATTCCAATGAAGTGAATAGATTCCTTCCAGCCATTCCGACATCTGGATCCTTGTCACTTTTTGGAGCACTGAGCCCTAAGAAAGGTCTCTCATGCTTTTTCATTCCCTCCCTCTCAACTTTCCCCACATGGTATGCAAAATAAGCTCATTCATCATACACAAAGTGGAATGACTTTAAGGTTGTGCACATGACCAAAACATGAGTGGGCGGGGGGGGGAGGAGGGGGGTTTCCAGACGATCAACAGAGCTCCTCTTCGATGCGCTGCCACAAGCCCACACGATCTATGCTGCTCCATGCAGCGTGAAGGATCCCTGGAGGCCAAGCCTTGTTTTCTAGGCCTCCAGGAATCCCACAATGCATTGGGTGATTCCCCGGGAGTTGGTCCCTCTAGGCAGATCGAGAGGAGGCTCCAGGCACCTGATTCTGTGTATGCTCGGGCTGCGACCCTGGCGTCAGGGTTAAGGGCTCACTTGCACCCTTAACCCTGGCTATTATTATTATTACTAATATTACTAATAAAGGCGAGGGTAGAAAGTTGGGTTAGGTGGGGCACTAGTGCTGGGATCATCCTCATCCCTGGTGCTCTACACGAACAACCTAACCCAGGCTGGGCTGGGCTATCCTAGCCTGGGTCAGGCTGCTTGTGAGACTAGTCTCTTTTTCTACTTTGTCATAAATCATCGGTTCCCAACCTTGGGTCCCCAGACATTGTTGGAGAAGTGCTCAATCAAAGCATTGCCCAGTACTGCCTGAAATGAATTGTCTGTGCTTGTTGATTCAGAAGCTCTTACAATCCCACTTTCAGAAATCTTTCTGCATGGAGCAACAGCTATGAAAATTTAATCAAACAGAATTTTTGCTCTGCCAAATAAATAGATAAATCTTACTGCTGATTTTGCAGTTCATTTCAGACAGATGTTCAGCCTCATGCTATTATTTTCACTTCCTAAAAACTCATATAAGCCAGTTGCTTCAGAACCCATTGCTGAAACAACTCTTACCTTTCCAAGTTCTCTTTTGCAGTAAATAGGACATACCTTCTGGAAATGTCAAACATGTTTTTTCAACTATTGTTTTCATTTCAGTTTTCTTTGCAGGAGTCCCAAGCTTATGAAGAAAATGTGATGCCTATCGGCTGGTTTATACACTTCCTGTTCTGTTCTAAGGGTTTATGTATACAACCAAATACCATCTGTGGCCAGGAATTAGAAACGAGATGTGGATTTTGTTTCTGCATTGTTATGTGTTTCTACATTCAGCTGCCCTATGAAGATGAGATATAGTTTGTGCTGCCTCATCTCATACATATCTGCTCAGAAGATATATCCCACTGGGCTTGCTCTTACGCAAGTATACATAGAACTGCAACCTCAGTGTTTAGTTTTGGGGACAGTTTTTTAGGATAAATGCCTGTGCTATAGGGACTAGTTGCTTCTATTATTTATTTAATTTATTTATTTAACACATTTTTATACCACCTCAGACTTGCATCTCTATGCATCCCCTTTTTTCCTATACACATTCATGTCCAGTGTGTCCCTTTTTTATGAGCTAAAGTAATCCTTTCCAATTATATGACACTGAACAAAAAAAATGCATTAGATGCATGCAAAAAAACATGCATTAGCATGGTGCTTCCCAGCATTCAGTGAAATATAATCAGCAAAATACACTCTCAGAATGACTTACAAAAATACAAAATGTAATACAATGATATAAAAATAATATTACCATAGTATGGGTCTGCAGCAGCCTCATGTGTGACAGCTGGACATAAGAACAGCCCTGCTGAATCAGGCCCAATGCCCATCTTGTTCAGCATCCTGTTTTGTACAATGGCCCACCAGATGCCGCTGGAAGCCTACAGGCAGGAGTTGAGGGCATGCCCTCTCTCCTGCTGTTACTCCCCTGCAACTGGTACTCAGAGGCTGAGGTGGCCTTTAGCTCTCTAAATAGTAGCCGTTGATAGACCTCTCCTCCATGAAGTTATCCAAACTCTTCTTAAAGCCATCCAGGTTGTTGGTTGTCATCACATCTTATGGCAGAGAATTCCACAAGTTGATTATGCATTGTGTGAAAAAGTACTTCCGTTTGTTTGTCCTAGATTTCCCGGCAATCAATTTTATGGGATGACCCCTGGTTCTAGTGTTACGGGAGAGGGAGAAGAATTTTTCTCTATTCACTTTCTCCACACCATGCATGATTTTATAGACCTCTATCATGTCTCCCTGCAGTCGTCTTTTTTCTAAACGAAAAAGCCCCAGGTGTTGTAGTCTTGCCTCATAAGAAAGGTGCTCTAGGCCCCTGATCATCTTGGTTGCACTCTTCTGCACCTTTTAGATGTGGTGACCAGAAATGTACGCAGTACTCCCAAGTGTGGCCGCACCATAGTTTTGTATAAGAGCATTATAATATTAGCTGTTTTATTTTCAGTCCCCTTCTTAATGATCCCTAGCATGGAATTGGCCTTTTTCATCTACCGCACATTGAGTCGACACTTTCAATTAGCTGTCCACCATGACCCCACGACCCCTCTCCTGGTCAGTCACCAACAGCTCAGATCCCATCAGAGTGTACTTGAAGTTGAGGTTTTTCGTCCCAATGTGCATCACTTTACACTTGCCAACACTGAACTGCATTTGCCATTTTGGCGCCCACTCCCCCAGTTTGGAGAGCTCTTTTTGGAGCTCCTCACAATCCGTTTTGGATTTCACTACCTGGAAGAGTTTGGTATCATCTACAAATTTGGCCACCTCGCTGCTTACCCCTGCTTCTAGATCATTTATGAATAAATTAAAAAGCACCGGTCCCAGTACAGATCCCTGGGGGACCCCACTTCTTACTTCCCTCCATTGTGAAAACTCTCTATTTATACCTACACTCTGTTTCCTGTCTTTCAACCAGTTAGCAATCCATACATGTACTTGTCCCCTTATCCCATGACTGCTAAGTTTCCTCAGGAGTCTTTGATGAGGAACTTTGTCAAAAGCTTTTTGGAAGTCCAGGTATACTATATCAACTGGATCACTTTGATCCACACACTTGTTGACACTCTCAAAGGACTCCAAAAGGTTTGTGAGGCAAGATTTACCTTTGCGGAAGCCATGCTGGTTCATTAAATGACATTAAATGAGCAGAGGAGGCCAGTATTCCTGGTCCCAGGGCCAGCCCATCAATGAGGCCTGGTGATATGGCTGCCTCAGGCAGGAAATTGGTGGAAGCAGGGTTGCCCTGCTACCTTACCAGCTGCCTCACTGGGCCTTGCCCTATCTGACCTGGTGATGGTAGTGGTGGCATCGATAGCACTGCCCCTGCCACTCGGAGGGAAATTGAGGACTGTGGGGGGATGACATTTTGAGGTTTGGTGTGCAAAGTACTTCATCGGTGGGTGGGGGGAGGTATTCACAGCTCACTACAATGTTTTAGGTTTGGAGAGGAGGGCCCTGGGCTGCATCTCCTGGCTCTCCTGGAAGAACTTAGGGCACTGCCTGAAGTCACTGCCTCAGCCTCATATAGGCTTGTAGTTGTGTGAGGAATTTGACGAGAGTGTTCTGACAGACATCTGAAGTGCTCTCAGGGTTCCTCAAAGGGAAGCTATGACAGTTGAACTGATTTAAGTTTGCAAAATGAGTGTTCCTTCAGTGTGACAAACAAGGCCAGGGCCAGCTTGCAGGAGGCTTTCAGCAAACAGTCTTCTACTTGTGTAGGCCCTAAGACAGTCACTCTGCTATGGGCCAGAGATGATCTCAGGAATCATCAGCAGGCCCTTGTGTAGGCCCTGGGCTCTTGGCAGCTACACAAGAATGCCACTGACCTTTGAGGTTGAACCAACCAATGAGCCCCTGGTGGCGCAGTGGTAAAACTGCCGCCCTGTAACCAGAAGGTTACAAGTTTGATCCTGACCAGGGGCTCAAGGTTGACTCAGCCTTCCATCCTTCCGAGGTCGGTAAAATGAGTACCCAGAATGTTGGGGGCAATATGCTAAAATCATTGTAAACCGCTTAGAGAGCTCTGGCTATAGAGCGGTATATAAATATAAGTGCTATTGCTATTGCTATTGCTAACTGTGGCAGTGTACAGAGATGCTTTTGCTTCTCAGCAGTGTGGCCAGGAGCAACAGATTTATTTACTTATTATTTATTTAAAATAATCCTGTACTGCACAAAACTTGCATCTCTGGGTGGTTTACAATTAAAACAATTTAAAACATTAAATCAATTAACAATTAAAATCATTTAAAAGATTAAACACATTTAAAACCCAGTATTAAAATTATTTAAAACTATAAATCTGATTGAAAGCCTGGGTGAATAAATGTGTCTTTAGTGCCTTTTTAAAAGTTGTCAGAGATGGGGAGGCTCTTATTTCAACAGGGAGCACATTCCAAAGTCCAGGGGCTGCAATGTAGAAGGCCCGTTCCCGAGTAGTCACCAGATGAGTTGGCGGCAGCCACAGGAGAACCTCTCCAGATGATCTTAGCAGGCGGTGGGGCTCATGGCGAAGAAGACAGTCTCTTAAATACCCAGGGCCTAAGCTGTTTAGGGCTTTATGAGTAATGACCAGCATCTTGTATTATTCCTGGAAACGTATCGGCAGCCAGTGCAATTCCTTCAACACAGGAGTAATATGGTCTCTTCTAGATGACCCAGAAACTAACCTGGCTGCCACGTTCTGAACCAACTGCAGTTTCCAGACTATGTACAAAGGCAGCCCCACATAGAGCGCATTGCAGTAATCCAGCTTAGCGGTTACCAGCAGATGTACCATTGTTTTGAGGTCATTCATCTCAAGAAACAGATGCAGCTGGCCTGTCAGCTGAAGCTGATAAAAAGCACCTCTGGCCACTGCCTCAACCTGAGACACCAGGCAGAGGTTCGGATCCAGAAGCACCCCCAGACTGCGTACCTATTCCTTCCGGTGGAGCATGACCCCATCCAGAACCGGTAGATCAAAATCGTCTCCCGAGTTTCAACCCTGCACAATAAGTACTTTTGTCTTATCTGGATTCAGCTTCAGTTTGTTATCTCTCATCCAGCCCATTACCACCTCCAGGCAGGCAGTTAGGGAGGTTATGCCTTCTCCTGATGACGTTGACATGGAGAAATAGATTTGGGTGTCATCAGCATATTCATAACACCCTGCACCAAAGCCTCTGATGATCTCTCCCAGCTGTTTCATGTAGATGTTTGTGAAGACAATACTGAGCTAGATAGACCAATGGTATGTCTCAGTATATGGCAGCTTCCTATGTTCTTATGTTAAACAACATTGGAGACAATACAGAGCCCTGAGGGACAGCATACGAAAATTCAGATTTTGAAGAACTACCGACTCCAAGAGACACCCTCTGGAATCTGCCTGTGAGTAGGAGTGGAACCACTGCAAAGCAGTGCCTCTCACCCCCAATCCCCTCAGACTTTCCAGAAGGATACTTTGGTCAATAGTATCGAAAGCTGCTGAGAGATCCAAGAGGACCAACAGAGTCACACTCCCTCTGTCAATTCCCAATTGGAGATCATCCATCAGGCTGACCAAGGCAGTCTCCATGCTATATAACCTGCCCGAAAGCCAGTTTGAAATGGGTCTAGATAATCAGTTTCTTCCAAGACCGCCTGAAGCTGGGAGGCCACCCAGATCTATCTGTATGGTGGCTACTGCCCACCAAGTCCCCCCAACAGTGTCTCGGGTTGCATCATGACACTACGTGGAGCATTGTGGGGAAAACCATTGTAGGCAGCACCCACTGGCTAAAATGCTGCCACCGCAATCAGCTAATTAAGAAGGAAAGAATTCCACACTCACCATCATGGTAAGTGGAGGGGACCCACTAGAGGTCACCTTGCCGCTTTCCTCCAACATGAATCCAGTCCTGTATCCAAATATTTTGTGCATGTCCCTTAAGCACATCCAAGAGCTGGTACATGTTTTCTAAGAAGGAGATTAGAAACATTGCAGACTTCCTGCTGTGCAAATACCACACAGTGGCACAATTATCTAGAACTTTGGAAAGCCTGTTTATATTCCCACCCTGATCTGGTTTGAAAAGATTTTTTGAACCTATTAATAACAACATGGTCAGCCTGAAAGCATAGATGATCTTTCTTTGTTAACTAAAATGCCAGCAATACAAGCTGGCTTGATTAAAGACAAAACATTAGTCAACCTTGGAACCATATAAAACATGTGACAGGAGCACCCCATCTGCACATAATCCTTTTTCTTGTTTTGAACCATTTGTTTACTCTGCTTTTGTGCCCATAAGCAGTCTGATTGAATTGACAAAAAAAATAAGAAGAAAATCCTTCAACGCAAGTACACTACTACACAATCCTTTATGGCCATGCATGCAAAACAGTGCAGAGACCCTGCATGGAATACTCTTCAGTGAAGATTCCTCACATGCTGATGGCACTACTGCAGATGAAGCCACAATGCAGACAGATCAACAGACAGCTCCTCCCTTCTTACTCATTGTGGGTAGTGTTTTGTTTTTTTAAACTTCTCTCTGTGTTTTCAGATGAAAGCAAAACCTTCATTCATTCCTGACCTTTAGCTCTTTGAGAGAAAGTCAGTCTACTTCAAGGAGTGGCACACAGTTCTCATTTCTCAAGAATTCTCATATTGAGAAAAGGCGGTGGGGTGGGGTGGGGCAAACATGCATGGCAGGCAGGGCACAGCAAGGTTGTAGTAGACCCAGGGACAAAAAGTGAATATGGGCTCCTGCCATCAACCTTTTCTACTTCTCCCTCACATCTTTGCTAAAGAAAGCGATCTATCAGCCAGCCAGGGGCCCCTCTCCTCTCCTTCAGGGGCCCAGAGGTATTTGTTCCCCCTTGTTCAATTATGGCTATGCCACGGTGCATGCATCATTTGCATGTAGCATGTTGTCTATTATATCTGGTAGGTTCTTTCATTTTTATAGTTCTCAGTTTTTAGCTTTTAAAATAACTTTTAATTAAGCTATAGACAATTTCCTGGCAGGGCTCCTAACCCAGGCCTGTGGCAGGGTTTCTCCTAGGCCAGTGCAGTTGGGTAGTTCTAACGGTACTATGGGATCTGATGGTGCCGCTGTTGGAATTAATTCTGACCCAATTTTCATTGAGCTCTGTTGTGTCTGAAGCGTAGGAAATAATTATCTACTGTTTTGGATCTATGTCAGAATTGTTGGAGTTGTCAGAATGGATTCTTTATTGCACTTTTTGTAGCTGTTTCTGCCATGAAACCTTTAAAAAAATCATTAAAAATCAATGAGGAGATTGATATCCATGAAAGTTCCCACATACCTACCATAATGTGCTATGAGCATGTGCATTGTTTGAACTTTCTGCCTAGCCATTCCAGAGTTATAACATAGGGTGCAGAAAAAGAGGTTCTACTTCTTTTTATATGAAGGGAGACGTTTCCTCAAAATAAGTCTTGGGTGGGGGGCTTCAGTTCCTGCAATTTATTTATTTATTTTTGGCCATGAAACAAGCATTTTAATAGCATTTTTAAAACACTTAAAATACTTTTAAACTTTAAAAAACATTATCTGGACCCATTTCAAACCAGCTTCGGGGCAGGCTATGGGGTGGAGAATCCTTGGTTGGCTTGATCTCCAATTAGGAATCGACAGGGGGAGTATGACCCAGTTGGTCCTCTTGGATCTCTCAGCAGCTTTTGATACTATCAACCATGGTATCCTTTCTGGATTGCCTGAGGGGGTTGGGGGTGGGAGGCACTGCTTTGCAATGGTTCCACTCCTACCTCTCAGGTAGATTCCAGTTGGTGTTGCTTGGAGATTGTTGCTTTTTGATGTGAGAGTTACTGTATGGTGTTCCACAGGCAGAGGCGTATCTAGGAAACATAGCGCCTAGGGCAAGCACTGAAATTGCGCCCCCTATCCAAACATCTGACACCCATATTTCAGATAACTTTACTATGATATCAGCTGAAAAATCCAAGTCAAGCTCATTAATCTTTTAATATTTCAAAAACTATTTAGCAGTGGATGTAGCCAGACCAAAAAATGCTGGGAAACTACAAATTTCAATATGCTGGAGCTCATGAAATACCCAATACTATGTGGAGGTGTACTTGGAAAACTACACAGAAGTGCTTGTCTCATTATTTACTATGCATTGTAGCATCACTATTACATAAGTTTTAAAAATAAATGGAGAAATTGACTTTTCCCAGATACTCCGAAAATAATTAAAGGATATGCAGAGTAAACTGTTTCACTGCTTGGAATATATTCTAGTATTTCACAAAGACAGTTAAAATAAGAGAAAGAGAGCAGGAAACTCCCAGTTGGCCTTAATACTAAGAATTTCACACTGATTCAAAGACAAACTCACCACTAATAGCCATATTAAGACATCACATTTAACTCACTTATCACAAGAAGCAAAGTAAGAGCAAATGAATTCAATCCTAGCTCATAAACTTCAGCTCATTATTCACAAGCCCTGATTCTCTGTACATAGTGCCAAAGTGAATATGTGTACAGTGATTTATATTACTTAAAAAAAAAAAAATTACCTGTAGCCCTTTCGGGGGGCTTCCTAAAGGCTGTGGGGGAGGGGGTCTGCAAAGGTTCCCCCTCCACCCACTGGCCTCTAGGGACTCACAGGGACCATTTGAGCATGTGCAGTGGCCATTTAAAAAAATATATTTTTTAAAAAAAATGGCCAGTGAAAACAAAATGGCCACCACACATGCTCAAATGACCTCTGCGAGGCTTGGCATGGCCTAGGGCCTCATAGAGGCCATTTGAGCATGTGCAGTGGCCATTTGGTTTTCGGCTGCCTTTAAATTTTTTTTTTTTTTTTTAAAATGGCGCCCCCTTCAAGTGGCACCCGGGGCATGTGCCCTGCCTACCCTACCCTAGATACACCCCTGTCCACAGGGCTGCATTCTATCTCTAATGCTTTTTAACATCCTAATGAAACTGCTGGCAGAGATCATCGGGAGATTTGATGCAGAGTGCTATCAATATCCTGATGACACTTTAAAAAAATTACCTGTAGCCCTCTCGGGGGGCTTCCTAAAGGCCGTGGGGGAGGGGGTCTGCAAAGGTTCCCCCTCCACCCACTGGCCTCTAGGGCCTCGCAGGGACCATTTGAGCATGTGCAGTGGCCATTTTTAATATATATATATTTAAAATGGCCGGTGAAAACAAAATGGCCACCACGCATGCTCAAATGGCCTCTGCAAGGCTTGGCATGGCCTAGGGCCTCATAGAGGCCATTTGAGCATGTGCGGTGGCCATTTTGTTTTTGGCTGCCTTTAAAAAAAAATTAAAAATGGCGCCCCCTTCAAGTGGCACGTGCCCTGCCTGCCCTGCCCTAGATACGCCCATGTCCACAGGGCTCCATTCTATTTCTAATGCTTTTTAACATCCTAATGAAACTGCTGGCAGAGATCATCGGGAGATTTGATGCAGAGTGCTATTAATATGCTGATGAAACTCAGATACATTGTTTCATATAAACTTTGTCAGGAGTTTGCTTAACTTCTCTAAATGCTTGTCTGAAATCAGTAATACAAACTGAAGTTGAATCCAAATGAGATGGAGGTATTTGTTGTGGGAGGCTGGAACTTAGGAAGTTGTTATACTCCCTTGAGATTTTATATAAGGTGGTATATAAAAAGGATAAATAAATATTTTTTTCAAAAATCCATTAAAATCAATAGAGTTACATTACCTTCAAATTCAACACACGTAGTGCTGTCATCATGTACTACCATCACATGAAATTTTACAGCTTTTTGTCCAGCCATTCTAGAGTTACTATTATTTTGTTTCCTATTTTTCTTGGGGTGGAGTGGGGTGGGAGAAATCTGATTTAAGTCAGAATTTCTGAGTGAAATTCCAACATGATCTGACTATACAACATTAAAATGCATGCTAATTCTGATTCCAACAATTTTTATGTCATATCATATCGTGTCGGATCCGATATGATAGATTTTCTAGGGCACAGGCCTACTTTCTCTTAATTAAGGGTCAAACTAAGCACGGTGCTAAAGATAACATTGTAAGGTATACTTTAAAATAGCAACCCTCTGTGTGGACCCAGTCTGGATCATGACATTGTCATGGTCCTAGGTCCAGATACATCTCAGCTGGGAGAAGACACAAGAGTTCAGGGGAGGGGTTAGGATGGGAAGCTCCAGCTACATCAGGTCCACTCCCTCCACCAGGGCTGGAGGAGACTTTCTCTTCCAACTCAGATGGCCCCTTTGAGGAGCAATCTGCTTTCCAGCCTTATCAGGGTCAGTGACCACAGAATCAAACATTGCCCTTTAAGATTTGGTACTTCCTATAGGTGGAGCTGGGGACAGCAGCTGGAAACTGACTACTGCTGAAGCAATATCATTGCATAAGCTTCGAGCCTGATTCTGGTGATCCTGATCCCTCATAGACCTGACTCTCTGGCTTCTGACCTTGGCTTGTGCCTGATCCTACTTTAGAACTCTGCTTACACAACCTCAGCTTTTACTTGATCTGCCTTGGATCTGACTCTCCAGCCTTCGTCTTCAACTGCTTGACCTCTGCTTGATTTTCTGCTCTCTCCAGCTCCTGTCCTAAGCCCTACCTGACCTTAGTTGGGCCTGACTCCATTGTGTGGATCTTCATCTCAGTGGTGGCTAGTATCCACTGGGACTGGTGGCTGTCTGCAGAAGCGGGCTGGCCTGGTCACTCCAACAGCTCCCTCCTCTATGGAAGGAGAGCTGTTCTTGTGTTAGCAAGCTTCTATTTGCTAAGCAGGGTCCACCCTGGTTTGTATTTGAATGGGAGATGTGAGAGCATGGTAAGATGTTCCCCTTAGGGGATGGGGCTACTCTGGGGAGAGCACCTGCATGCTTGCATACAGAAGGTTCCAAGTTCCCTCCCTGGCATCTCCAAGACAGGGCTGAGAGAGACTTCTTCCTGAAAACTTGGAGAAGCTGCTGCCCATCTGTGTAGCCAATACTGAGCTATATGGACCAGTGGTCTGACTCAGTATAAGGCAGCTTCCTATGTTTCTCCTGCCATGCCTTCAACCTTGGAGGCTGAGATCTGCCCCACCCCCAACTATGTCAAGGCTGTATATTGGGGCCTGCAGCAGCCTTCTGGGTACTTCATGTCACTGCCAGAGGCGTACTAAGGTTGGAGTGGGCCCGGAGATGAGATTTTAACATGGGTCCCTCGTTGCCTTCCTCTCCTTCTCCTAGCCCCATGTCTTTGCTGCAGAAGAATATTAAGGACAACGTGTAATATAGTGTAGCAGATTAACAGAGAACAGGAGACTACAGTTACAAGGTGTAAACAACAGCAGAACCAAAAAATACAACAGTATCTGCTTTGTGGGGGCAATTCATGCTTGCTACCACAAGATCAGCTCTCCTCCCCTTCTGTGAGTTCCAAAGGAAGCTTCTGTTCCAAGCGTAACAATTTTTGTCAGGGCTGTAGCATGGTGGGATTTAAACAAACAAACAAACAAACAAACAAACAAACCACAACATTTTTTATTTGGAAAAGACAGGTGAAGGGATATCCAGGCAAACCAGTTTAAAATTAGCAAACAATCCAGGGTGCTAGACTAGCTCCACTCTCAAGTATTGTGAGCCATGGGAGCAAGAAACATTTTTTGGGAGAACTTGTTTGGTTGAAAAACAATTGAATATATATTTTAACCACCACCACCAACAACCAACAAATAAACTCCCTGCCACCCCTCTCTTTCCTTTCCACAGAGAGGAAAATGGCTCATTCCAAGTTCTGAGGGGAAGATCACATGAGCGAGGACTTAGAGGGAAGAACCCAATAATTTAAAATCATTTTTTACAAGTTTAAAATTGCTCAGGCACAAACAAGGCCTGGGCAGGGGGACACAGACACATAGGAAGGCTTTCAATTAGGAATAGTCTGTTTCCCCGAAAGTAAGACCTACCCCGAAAGTAAGACCTAGCAGTAATTTCTGATGTCCCACTAATTGCCCTAGTGCATTTTTGGGGGCTAAAATTAATATAAGACACTGTCTTATTTTGGGGGTAACACAATATTTTCGGGGAAAATATTCTCTCTCTCTCCATAAATGTGGGAAGCGCAGGGGAAACCACACACACACAAAACACAGCTAAGGGTTGTTTGTTTGACTTTCCTTTCCACTTGAACAGCTAGCTCCCAGCTGCGCTCTGTCTTTAGTTCAACTTCAGCAGCTGCACTCAGTTGCTGAGCAGGGGAGGAGCTCAAGACGAGGAGGACCAATCAGAGATGGCGGTGGCTGCTGCTGCTGCTAAAGACAGAGCTGCTTTAAGTCTTTCCTTTCTCTTCTGCTGCAGGTGCTCTCCTCCCATCTGACAAAAGAGAAATCAGGAGTCACAGAGAACCTGCTTGGGGGGACTGCAGCTCAGCTGGGGGGAAAGAGAAACCTTTGAGGTGGAAAGGCCCGCTATTGTTCACACTCCTGGCTACAGGACTGGAGAGAGGGCAAGGACTGGCCTTGGAGGCCCTTCAGAGTCTGTGGGCCAGAAGACATTTAGCTCCCTTGGTCTTATTAACAGTACACCCCTGGTCACTGCCCTGGCAATGCCAGCACAGCCAAAGAACTGACTCACTCACCAGTCACCACTCCTCACTGCTGCCAAAGAATCCTGCTGCTGCTGCTGCACCACCACCGGCTTGCTCTCCCCAAGCACGTACTGCTCCTCTTTGTCCACCTGACTGCACTGGGCAATGGGGCTTGCTAGTGTTGCCCCGGGCAAGTCCCTGAGCCTGCTTCCCATGGAGCACCTCTCTGGATTGATTTGGCTTCTCTCTGACTCTCCCCAGAGCCTCAGTGATTGGTTAAGAGGGTTGCAAGCTAACACTCCACTGGGGGTGGCGGGGGTGGCGGTGGGGGGCTCTTGGCACTAAATATGCTATTTGGGCAGTGGCTAAGTTTTATAATTACTTGAATTTTAAGCCTGGCAAGCAGATGTATTTGGGGAAATGGCACTGGAATAAGTCAGACTGAGTAGTGAGTAAGCCTCTATTTGAAAGGGGTGGGGGGGGGGAGCAAGAAAGAAAGCAATAGCAAGAAGAGAGAGAAAGGAATAGATGGGGGGGCCCCTCTGGGGAGAATGGGGGAAAGTGCCCCAGCTGCCCTTAGTGAGGAAACCTGCTTCACCACATAACTGGCACCCTTCATCACCAGGGAGCATGACAGTCATGAAGAAAGGAGATGTCTACCTTCCTGTAGTTTCCCCACCACACCCCCCATCCACAAAGCTTCTGTGGGCACATGAAGATGCTATTTGCTACAATTGAATCCACCTCTTCCTTATTCTAACCCAGACTTCAGGGTTCCGTATTCCTGGATGTTTAGTCTGCAGAACAACATCTACCAGAATCCATTGTTGTTCTGGAATGTAGAGGTGCTATATTTCTGGACTTTTGTAGGAAACACTTAAAAAAAAATCAAACGGATAAAACACTATATGAAATCTTTTTAAAGCAAATTTTTTATTTAGCTGTGTTTTTAATTGCACACTCTTTCTATATGTCTGCAAGATCATGCAATTGTACACTTCTAATTTTTTTTTTTAATTAAATAAGTGGGGGTGGGGAAAGACAGTCCCCACAGGGAGGAATCTACTCATCTTTAGCTGGTAGCAGTCCTGAGTGGCAGTTATTTCTAATCAACATTATAATCCTTCTGCAAATACTTATTAATAAACATCATGGAAAAGCTTGATGCCTGTTCTTCTGCCCTTGCTTTTCTTTTCCTTGTTGACTGTGTTGTTATGCAGTTATTCTTCTGCCTCATCAATTCTTTGTTCTTTTATAGGTTAATTTATCTAATTCCCAGTCAACCAAGGACACAGAACTTTGTCAATTATTTAGCTTCTCATTAATCTATTCCAGAATGGCAAGGGTTTGTTTCCCTCCTTCCAGTTGTTTGCAGATTCTGTTTGCTGAGAATGAAAGATATTTGCTGCTCCTGTCACTTGTCACATACAAAGTTAGGCTTCCTGGCTGCTGGTCTTTTGACCTGGTAATAACTGGGGTGAGTTTTATGTTTGTTTGTTTTATGCAGAAAAATACACTTCCCCTTTTAAATCACTATACTCAAGTATATTTGATCTTTAAAGCCTGGAAATGGATGCCAATAACTTTATTTGTTTTTACCTGAAGAACTCATTAAGTAGCAATTACCTTAATACCATTGTATTGTACTATTCTTCTATGGGGTATGCCAAAACAAAATAAAAGTGTCTTCATTTATCTCGGAGGCTAAAAGCCGTATTTGCAATTGCTGTTTGTTCATAATGAAGTATATTTGATTTGTTACAAATTCCCCCCTTTCTGCATAATATTCTACATTCATTTTCATGATGGGTGGGGTGTTTTAGGCCAGAAAATGGACTATTCTCTTTTTTCTTTTATTTTTAATAAGAAAAACTATTTTTAAAGTGCAAAAGGAGTGTCAGAGTACCTACTAGTGGCTATGCCCTTGGGGCTGCTACGTCCCCGCCCCCCCCCCCCCACAGTTCTTAGATGATGGATTGATCTGGGGCATTGTGGAGGAAAAACATGGCCACCACCAGATTTGGTCATAGGCAGATTACCACATAGGCAATAGAGGCAATTGCCTACAGTGGCAAGTCTTGGGGCGGGGGGAGTTGAATATTTTTTTTAAAAAAACACTTTTAAAATGGCAACTATGTGGCGGCGGCAGCGGCAAGAGACTAAACCATTTGCCACCCCACCGCCACTGTGAGGAGCATAGGGGTGGCATCGAGGAGGAAGTCCCTCCTTTTTTCTTCTAAAATCCCACTACAGCAGTGGGATGGTGCCAGTGAAGGTTGCACAGCAGCACCTGCAGGGAGCGGGGCATGAGGAGAAAGACCCTGCTTTTACATTAAAATGCTCTTGCCTGCATGGCAGAATGGAGCGGCAGCCGGCAGGGAGGGTTGTGTTGTGGGCGGGAAGTTCCTCCCTTTACCTTAAAGCAGCATCTGCTGCCTGTCGCTGCATGGAGGAATGAAGAGGGAGAGCTCCTTCCAGCTTTCCTCCCTTCCAAATGAGTGCACTCCCCCAATGCAGCCTGTTCGAAATGGGGGAACGGTAAACGGGGGAACTTCCCCTCCCCACAACACAACCCTCCCCACCGCTGCCGCCCCATTCCGCTGCACAGGCAGCGGCTTTTTAATGTAAAAGCGGAGGCTTCCCCCTCGTCCCCTGCTCCCTGCAGCAGCCACTGTGTGGCCTTCGCTGCCCCCCATCCTGCCACTGTGGCAGGCTTTTAGAAGAAAAAAAGGGGGGGACATCCTCCTCAACACTACCCCTACCCTCCTCGCTGTGGTGGTGGGGGCGAAAAATCCTTGGCCACCCATGGGCGGCAAAAGGTTTAATCTGCCTCTGGATTTGGTGGTGGTAGACATCCCCTCCTCAGTGCTCTGGACCTACACATGTAGGTGTTGTGGGCAGGGGGAAATGGTGGTTCCCGGGAGACAATTGCTGGGAGGCTCCTCTGGCATTCCTTTTGCACTTTAAAAAGAGTTTTGAAATATCAGCTTAGTCATAAACTCAAGGTGTGTTTTTGGCAAATGACTTCCTTTCCGCATCATTCCCTCCATCTGCAAAGGAGATATTGGTTTAATCTACCTTAAAGGATTACTGTAAATGAAGTGTTTAGAGCACTTAGAAAAATACCAGCACCAGCTGAAGTAAAAATACCAGCCTCGGATCAAGCACTGGTATCACCAGAAGTGATGCCAGTAGGTCCTCTGATGCTGTCCCAGTCCTTTGATGTCAGGGGCAGGGTCACCCCACCTCCCTTGCTCACATGTGCCACCACTC
Source organism: Hemicordylus capensis (assembly GCF_027244095.1). Classification (NCBI taxonomy): domain Eukaryota; kingdom Metazoa; phylum Chordata; class Lepidosauria; order Squamata; family Cordylidae; genus Hemicordylus; species Hemicordylus capensis. Next base: position 104,909,931 of record NC_069662.1, read on the forward strand.
CCCACCTCCTGACTGCCTTGCCTTCTGGGCTTGCTTGGGACAGGGTTCTAAACTACTATTAGTCAGCAGCTGTTGAGGAAGGCACTTTTAGGATGGAGCAGTGGCTTCTGTTGCCTCTGGTTCACTAACTCAGTGGCTTTCTCTCTCATTCTCTTCACCCAGTGCAAAAGCCTGGAGAGGAGAGCTGGTCTTGTGGTAGCAAGCATGACTTGTCCCCATAACTAAGCAGGGTCTGCCCTGGTTGTACTGTATTTGAAAGAGAGACCATGTGTGAGCACTGCAAGATATTCCCCTTAGGGGATGGAGCTGCTCCGGGAAGAGCAGAAGGTTCCAAGTTCCCTGCTTCTCCAAGATAGGGCTGAGAGAGATTCCTGCCTGCAACCTTGGAGAAGGTGTTGCCAGTCTGTGAAGACAATACTGAGCTAGATAGACCAATGGTCTGACTCAGTATGTGGCAGCTTCCTATGTTCCTGTCAGTGGAAGGTGCAGTGTATCCAGCTAGTGATCTGGAGGCAACAGAAGCCGCAGCTCCATCCTAGAAGTGCTTCCCTCTTGGTGACTTCTGACTTACGGTAGCTTAAAGCCCTATCCCCAGAATGCCCAGAAGGTAAGGCAGCCAGGAGATAGGGATGGGTGGCATGCATGGGTGAGAGAGGTGGGGCTGATCCTCTGAAGTTGGCATCAGGACTGGCCCAGGTCTGCTTCTCTTGCCCGTATGCACCACCCTTTCTCATCTCCCAGCTCCCTTACCGTCTGTTCATGCTGGGATTTTAAACTGCCCAGAAGGTAAGACAGCCAGGAAATAGGAAAGAGTTCATGGGCAAGGGAAGTGAGGCTGGGACAGTCGAGTAGGTGAGGGGAATGAAAGGGAGGTAGTGGGGTGTGACAGAGCCAGGGAGCAGCAGTGACAGCAAGTGAGGCCTGTTGAGAATTCTCTCTGGTAAGAGAATCCCTTTTTCATTATAGCAGAGTTCACAGAGGCACAACACAGCAGAATTTGGTTAGGCATGCGTGTATGCTGAGAGTAAAGTAACTGGAGCCAGTTCATAGTTTCAAATCAATATATATGGCATTTATTAAAGAACTCTATTCTAGATAGGAAAGTGAGGAGTTAGGATCTCTAATCTAGCTAGCTAGCTGGCTGCAGATGAATTCTGCATCTCTGCACACATGGTGCGGGTAGAGGAGCATGCATGTTGCAAGGTAGAAGAATGGAACAGGAAGAGAAGAGACAGAGGAAGGAAGTGGCTGGAAGGAAGGAAGTCCCCTGAGAGTAGCAATCTACATTCCAAAGGGATAGTGTCAGAGCAGTAGAGAAGGGATGACCAATGTCTTGACCCTCTAGCCCTCTGACTCACTAGTCTGTCCTCCACTGTCTTTGAGACAAGAGACAGCGCAAAGTCCTTCACTTCCAACAAAGCAATGCCCATGGGCAGAGTGGGATGTCCTCACTCACCCTCTCATGGCCACCTAATGCTGTTACCTCACCTCATCTCACTGGTGAGCTTCCCCTGAGAAATTGTAAGTAGTTCTTAAAATAATCATCACACATCAATATAATTTTTATAGTTATGAAAGAGGCGGAAGATGTGCATTGGCTAACTACTGAGCAGAGATTCTATTCTATGACTAGATGACCAGGAGGTCCATTTTGAGTGAGCCTTCATTAGCTTTATGTTGACTGTAAATCTGGTATGGGCATTTGGAGAGTGAGGGATAATCTCTTGCTGCTAGATGTTTCCCATGGTGCTTGTGTTACCAAGTATATTTTTAGAGCCAGTTTAAGCTGTAGCGTCTTCTTACTTGATGAGCAAGCATTTAAATTGTCAGGATTTTACATACATATATGTTTAATGTAGTATTTAAAACTATATTTGTGGAGATGAAATAATCAAAGGCCAAGACTTAAATATGAGAGAGAGAGAGAGATTTTGACATCAGTTTGGCTTGTGTCCTGCTTCTGTATCCTACAACAAATAGGATATTATTAATATTTATATTTATATGATGGCTGATCTACTCCAGGCAGTTTTGGAAGATACTGATTATCTAGATCCATTTCCAACTGGCTTTAGAGCAGGCTATGAGATGGAGACAGCCTTGGTCGGCCAAATGGATGATCTCTACCAAGGAATGGACAGAGGGAGTGTGACTCTGTTGCTTCTTTTGGATCTTTCTGTGGCTTTCGATACTATCGACCATGGTATCCTTCTGGATCGTCTGGGGGATTTGGGAATAGGTGGTACTGATTTGCAGTGGTTATGTTCCTATTTTTTGGTAGATTCCAGATAGAGTTTATTTTTGTGGACTGCCTAGAGCCTTTGGAGTCAGGTGGTATAATGAATGATAGATAGATAGATAGATAGATAGATAGATAGATAGATAGCTCTTCAACAAAAAAGTTCACAGAACAGTTTACATAGCAAGAAGAATGGGTATAGGTATCCCAAACATGCCCTATGCACATTTAAACATACATATACCAAATGGCTGAGGATGGTTGGAAAATCACTGCCTGACATGATGTGCATTGTTACAACTTCATAACGCTATGCCCTGGGGCTGCTGCATAAGTCAAAGCAATCTCTGATGCTGTTCTGAAGCAGCAGATGTGGAAGCAGCATTTCTGAACCCCTGAACCAGAATTGTTGTGATTGTGTGAATGCAGCCATATAGAACAGCTAAACCACATGCAGTTTGAGTGGTGAAATATAATATTCCTTGTGTCACAAGGCTAAAGACTATTTTTTGTAAAACATCGAAATGCCTTAAACATACTTGACTCATTTAGAAATAGATTAGATTGATAAATAGGTTGGTTAAAAGGACATATTTCAAGAATAAAAGGTTAAGACATACTGCAATTTTACGATCAAAAATGATATTTTAATAATCAGAGGTTAAAGTACATTATTGGACCACAGAGGCAGCAAAGTATCAAAAGGACAGGATTCATCACTAATGAAAACCAATGAGGCTTTGGTTTAATTTATGTACCAATTAAATTGGTGCCCATTGGTGCCCTGATCACTGTAATCTTTTTAAAGCTAGGTAAGCAAAAAGGTGGCATTAATGATCACAATGATGACTCAGGGATTTTGGACTCTGAAAAAGAACAGGCAGAATCATTAGTTTGAACAACACAACCTAATACTGTGAGGATTGCTTTTCTCAATTTCTCTATCTTTTGCTGATACTGGGTAATAAAACCAAAAGTGTTTACAGAGCCTGCTTTTCCTTAAAATCCTTTACAAGTACACACACATGAAAATAAGGTTTCTGGCAGCTGATATTTTAGATGTAAGAAATTTTCTTAGGTAGCAAGGGGTGGGAGAGATTACAGCCTAGGGTGTTTAATTTGTTTTTAAAAGGGTAAAGGCTTTGTACATAATGAATGGATATTTCAGTGGATTTGGTGTTGAATTTAAAATTCAAGCCCATAAGCCAGTCACTGTAAGACATACTTAAAAGAACCACCTAGCACATTTCAGTGTATTACAACACCCATTACACTTGGTTTATATATGAACTTAAAAAAAAAATACATATCCCGGTTCTCCCTCCCTCCCAAGTTGTTAATGCTATGTGAGATGTTTTGTGGATTTTGTGGGAACCTATTGGATTGTGCATGTGACATTTTGTGACAAGAGACACAACCTTCACTCATCCACACCTGTGCCATTCTATAAAACTTTATAAAAGTTTTTATCTGCAAATTACTGTAGGGGTTGAAAGCTACCTCACTCTACAAGTGCAAAGACACCATCTAGGCAGCACCATCTTCCCCAGCAATGATATATCATGTTGCAAATTCTTTATTTTCATTTTTCTTTTGTTAATGTATATTTGTATTTAAAATATGTATATACTGCTATTCAAAACTATCATGGTGGTTTACAAAATAACAAACCAGATCTTCAGTGGAGCAGTACTTCCATGAACGGAAGAACAGGTGTGCTCAGTCAAGGGGTCCTTGCACCAGCAGAGAGGTCCTTGCATGAGCACAGTTCTCCTTCCGTTCATGGAAAGAGCTTCTGCTTACAGAACGCTGCTCTGCTGAAGTCCTGGGTGCCACCTACCCAATTACCTATTATAAATGAGACACTCCTAAAGTTTATAATCTAAAAAATGGAATGAAAAACGTAGCAGAACAAACAAAACCGTCCAGGGGGACAATGTAAAATAAGGAATACTGTAGTCAGTTCTCAAATGCCAACTGACACAAAAATGTATTTATATTTCTTCAAAAGGCCAACAGGGAGGAGAAAGCACAGATCTCCACCGGAAGAGAGAACCAGAGCACAGGTGCAGCTATTCTAGTCTCTCTACCAGTCCATCTCTATGAAGAATATAAGAGCCTTGTTGGATCAGACTAAGGTTCACCTAGTTCAGTATCCTCTTTCTCACAGTGATCAACCAGAGGAGAGCTGGAGCTGGTCTTGTGGTAGCAAGCAAGAATTGTCCCCTTTGCTAATAATGGTCCACCCAGGTTGAATATGAATGGGAGACTACATGTGTAAGCACTGTAAGATATTCCCCTTAAGGGATGGAGCTGCTCCAGAAAAAGTGTCTAAGGGTTCCAAGTTCTCTCCCTGGCATCTCCAAGATAGAGCTGAGAGATATTCCTGTCTGCAGTCTTAGAGAAGCCACTGCCAGTATGTGTAGACAATACTGAGCTAGGTGGACCAATGGTCTGACTTGGTATATGGCAGTTTCCTACATTCCCATGCCTCTGGGAAGCCCACAAGTTGGTTCTGAAGACAAGAGACTTCTCTTACTGACGTCCCTCATCAGCAGGTATTCGGAAGCATAGTGCCTCTGAACCCAAGGGTTCTTTTTAGCCATCATGACTTGTAGCCAGTCATAAACTTATTCCCCTGTTATACATTTGTTTAAATCCCTTTTAAAATCATTTTAGCTACTGGCCACTCCCATGTCTAGTAGAAGCAATCTCTATATATAATTCTCTAAGATGTACCCGTAGCTAATCCTGTGCATGGCATGAGAGTTCCGGTGTGAGAGAATTGCCGGAAGGGCAGCTGCTGCTGAGGAGGGAGGGAGGTTGAGGAGGAGACAAAGAAAGAAAGAAGAGACATTGAGTAATGGCAACTGTCACCGCTGAGTTGCCTCACAAGGAGGATGGCTGTGCCGGGGCGTAAGGGTACACTGAAGGCCATCTGTGCAGGCTGGAAGGGAAGCCCTGGCTTGGCCATCTTCCTCGCGAGGAGACTCAGCACCGATGGGTGCCATTGCTCAATGTCTGAGGGGATACGACTGGCTGAGGGGAGACTGGGTGAGGGGAGATGACTGCATGAGGGGAAACTGGGTGAGGGGGTGAGTGAGAAATAAAGTCCTAGAGCACAGATGCTCTGTGCGGGATAAGCTAGATTAGTTTCCATTATTTCATTACATTTTGGAATGAAAAACATTCCAGTTGGCTGTTTGTTTTAACTTCACATTTTCATTTTGTATTAGCTCTAATATAGAATCCTGAGTGTATAAGTATGTAGTGTAGAACCTGAGACATTTAAAAGAATTAAAACTGTTAAGCCTAGTTTTATTACAACGAACTTCAGGCCATTTACCAAAACAAGACTTAAAATGCCTCTAAGCAATAAAATACGATCAGTGTAAATGCTAAAATGCTGGAAAAATCACAGAAATGGCTCAGCCAGCTAAATCTCCTACCAATGCATCCCTAAACATAAACGTATTGTAGGCCTTTCTATTTCAGTGTATTCAGCTATATTAGATTCTATGGCATATTACATCACATAGATTGTTTCAATTACCTTAACATGTCTCTGGCATTGTCAGAGATGAAGATGGAACAGATGCCAACCTGTTCTTAGGCATTTCTCTGTAATAAGGCAGGCATCCAAAATGATAGGCTGGGACTGTCAGATCAGAAAGTCCAAAATGAGTCAGTATGAAAGAGCAATCTGTGTGCCAGGGGAGCGTTGCAGCCCTACAGTGAGGACATTTGTTTAAAAACATCTTACCTTTAAGCAATTGACCTCTGGCAGCCCTAATGGCACACATCTATGTAGATCTAAACAGCAACAGCAATTGCACACATGTAAGTATAATTCTTCTAAAGAGTAAACTGGGGGCTGATTTAAAACTATAACAACATGGCACCTCTTGTTCTGTCTACATTTATTCATACAGTTTATTTTTATTTCCCCCCCCCCTCAAATTCACAGTCAGGGCCAACCCTACAATCCCTTCCAGGTGGTTGAATTCTCCTACTGCAGCCAATCCATGCATATTAAAAGCAGCCAGATGTTCACAGATTTTCCCCAGGGCATGTGGGGAGTATTTTTCCCCTCCCATCTTTCCTTTTACTCACAGCAATGGAAAAACCAGAGGCATATGCATCCATTCAGCACCAATAGATTGCTTGATGCATGTGGCACTATGGAATAATCTTGACTCATGTCGGTGCTTCACAGGGCCAATGTCACACTGAAAATGTTCACACACTGGTCCTTTTCTTCTCAATGCCTGCATGCTAGAACAGTGTTTGCCTGGACTCAGGATTACTGGTGGACACACTCTACACCAGCACACAAAATAAGAATCTTTTAAACATTACTGTGTGTGTAGAGCTATTAGTGCAATACACATCTTTTTATAGTGTGATAGACACTTTTAAACTAGTGTGATACACTAGTGACCAACTCGTGGTGGCAGAGGCCACCAGAAAAGTAAGCCCTTAGAAACATACTTAAAAGTAAGTCCCTCAAAAAACCCAGCCTCAGCGGGTGACCCCTTTAGTCCCTGCTCCATGGGGCAGCCTGTGTTCATTGACTGCACACATAGGAAGATAGGAAGCTGCCATATACCGAGTCAGACCATAAGTCCATCTAGCTCAGTATTGTCTACATAGACTGGCAGAGGCTTCTGCAAGGTCGCAGGCAGGATTCTCTCTCAGCACTATCTTGGAGAAGCCAGGGAACCTTCTGCATACAAGTGCTCTTCCCAGAACAGCCCCATCCCTGAAGGGGAATATCTTACAGTTCTCACATATCAAGTCTCCCATTTATATGCAACCAGGGTAAACCTTGCTTAGCTAAGGAAACAAGTCATGCTTGCTACCACAAGACCAGCTCTCCTTTCCTAGACCAGCTCTTTTCTCCTCCACACAGATGCCCAGTGGTAGATTCACCCGAGATCAGAAATTTTTCAGAAAGGCCGATGGTTTTTATGAATCTTGTACAATACTATGAAATACGTTGTTCTGCTGTTCCAGTCATACTATAAGCAGTATTAATATTTTTTGTATTAGTTTAGTAATAACTGCTGATATAGTCACTGGTTAGCCTGCAGCTACTAATATAGCTTGAAAGAAGGCCTGCGGCTTCATTTTAAATGTTACTAAGAATGGTATTTTTAAATATATGACAATTTATTTTGTATTCACAATGTCTCAAATTATTTTTTTCAATTTCTTTAAAAAACTGTTATGTGTCCAAATCGTGTTTACTGGTTGTCCACTAGCTGGAACTGGGTGTCCATTTGGACACACAACTATTAGTTTTAAAATGACCTGTGATTATTTCTTCATCTTCTGCTTGTGGACTTCCCAAAGTGGGGAAAGCCCTGTGGGGGCTTCTCTAGATCAAGGAGTCTCAATGTTGGGTCCCCAGATGTTATTGGACTTCAGCTCCCATAATCCCCAGCCCCAGTGGTTTTGAGGATTATGGGAGTTGAAGTCCAGTAACATCTGGGGACCTAACATTGAGAATCCCTGCTCTAGACCACTGTTCCCTCTAACAGAGATTCCCAGATGTTGTTGACTACAACTCCCAGCATCCCCAGCTGCCTTTGCTTGGGGATTCTGGGAATTGTAGTCCACATCTGGGAATCCCTGTTATAAGGAACACTGTTGTAGATTGCTGTTTATCTTGCTGCAGTACTTCCTGCAAGCTCTCATTCAGGAGATGCTGTGCGCAACCTTCTGTTCTCCCTCCTTGTGAGTTCTGGTTCTGCAGTCAGATGCTGAGCACCTCTTTAATGTTTTAGTTTTTATAGCACCAACTGCTGGCTAGTGCTTACCTTCCATGTCTTTTCATTTCTACTTTAATGTAGACACAAAAAGAGATGGGGAAGCAAGCTCTGGCTGGCAGGCAGGAATAGTGCTAAGGAGGTGCTCATCATCTGACTGCAGAGCCAAAACTTACAAGGATGGAGAATTAGCTTCTTCCAAAGTTCATGCATGGTGCTTTGATCTTGCATGGGAGCCTGGCAGGAAGTACTACAGAAGCTGAAATAAGGTGAGATAGATAGTGGTCTAGAAAAGCCCTGGGAAACAGGATGCTGGACAAGATAGGCCTTGGGGAGGCCTTGGGATCAAAAGACCCAGCAAGTCTCCCCTACCACTCCTTCAGAGAAAAGCTTACATACATACATATTTTTATTTATGGTCCATGACCAAAAAACAACACACAACAGTTACATACAAATAAAATTGTTAAATGATACAGTGTCATATCAAATAGGAAAATTAAAACTAAATTGTTCACATCATATTTTGCAAGCCACTGCACAAAATCTTGTCATTCTCCTGGTAATCTCCACATGACGATCCATTAAGAAATACATAAAAATCATCTGAATGGCCTGGACATTTTTATAGATAAGGCTCAATCCAGATGGAGCGAATAGCTTTATAAAAAGGACAGTAAAGCAAAAATTAGAAATTGTCTCAACCTCACCTGTGCCACATGGACATAAACAATTCTTCAGAGGGACTCTCTTGTATCTTTCCTCTAAAACCACAGAGGGCAAAACACTGAACCAAGCTTGAGAAAAAGCTCTCTTCTGGCCTAGGGCTAGCAAGAGCATAAGATATGCTGCAGGGCAAGGGTAATTTAAGAAGCTACCACAGCTATTTCTGGGGGAGATGAAACTTAGGTCCCTTTGCTTCTCTATATCCAAAACTCTCTGTTTGGGAATCTTTTTGGCTACATTGGGAACCAAAGATTGTAAAAATTGGTCTGAAAAGCCACAATTACCCCAAATAACCTGGACTTCCTTTTCCCGGGATGACTGGAATTCATCCTCTAAAACTAATGGAACAAGGCCTAGACCAGAAGTATGGAGTTTAAGCCAATAATTAACCATACACATCCATGTCTGAGCCACAATCATAATTATTCCCGCTTCCAAGCGTAAGGCCATGTTCGGAACACATTGCTGAAGCTGGAAAATGGCCCACGAGAATCTCCTCTGGATGGCTTCAAGTGGCTGTAAATTACCTGTTAGAAATATCTGAATTTCATATAACACCTGTGCCAAAATTTTGGCCTGAAAAACCCTAAGCACCACAGGTATATAATAAGCTCCTTCAGTGGCGTAACTAGGGAAAACGGCACCCAGGGCAAGCACTGAAATTGCGCCCCCCCCCCCCCGCCGCCCCCTGCCCCCGCCGCCCCGCCCAACATACATCTGACTGACACACATGTTTCAGAAAACTTTTATTTTAAAAATTTTAAAAATTACAAATATTAGCAATATCATATATGTGGTCAAGCTCCTATCTACCACTTCAGATTTATTTTTTAAAACTATCCAAATTGTGGGGCTATCATTAATTTGTTTGGATAGCTCAGGTTAAAATGCTGGAAAACGACAAATTTCAGTATGCTGGGGCTCATGAAATCCCCAAATATTATGCGGAGTTGTACTTGGAAAAACTAAAAGAAGTGCCTGTCTAATTCTCTGCTATGCATTGTAGCATCATGATTACATAAGTTTTAAAAATAAATGGAGAATTTCACTTTTCCCAGATACTCTGAAAATAATTAAATGATATGCAGAGTAAACTGTGTCACTGCTTGGAATATATTCTAGTATTTCAGAAAGACAGTTAAAATGAGAGAAAGAGAGCAAGAAACTCCCAGTGGGCCTTAATACTAAGGATTTCACATTGATTCAAAGACAAACTGACCATTAATAGCCATATTATTAAGACATCACATTTAACTCACTTATCACAAGAAGCAAAGTAAGAGCAAATGGATACAATCTTAGCTCATAAACTTCAGCTCAGTATTCACAAGCCCTTATTCTCTGTACATAGTGCCAATCTGAATATGTGTACAGTGACATATTATATTAATTTTTTTTAAAAAAAAAACTACCTGTAGCCCCTTCGGGGGACATCTTAAAGGCTGTGGGGGGTCTGCAAAGTTTTCCCCTCCTCCCACTGGCCTCTAGGGCCTCACAGGCACCATTTGAGCATGTGCGGTGGTCATTTTTAAAAATATATATTTTAAAAAAATGGCCACTGAAAACAAAATGGCTACTGTGCATGCTCAAATGGCCTCTGCGAGGCGTGGCATGCCCTGAAGCCTCATAGAGGCCATTTGAGCATGCCCAGTGGCCATTTTGTTTTTGGTGGCCATTTTAAAAAATTATTTAATTTTAAGAAATTGCGCCCCCCCTTCAAGTGGCACCCGGGGCACGTGCCCCCCCTGCCCCCCCTATAGATACGCCCCTGAGTTCCTTTGGTACTGAAAAATTTTAATATTGCTGATACTGTACTCTGGGCATTTGCTGCCGCATACTCACAATGAGATCTCCATGAGCCCTGTGAAATCCCTTTTTCATTATAGCAGAGTGCACAGAGGCACAACACAGCGGAATTTGATTAGGCATACGTGTATGCTGAGAGGAGCTTGCATGTTGCAAGGCAGAAGGAACAGGAAGAGAAGGGAGAGAGGAAGGAGGAAGTGTCCCTGAGATTAGCAATCCACATTCCAAAGGGATAGTGTGTCAGAGCAGTAGAAAAGGGATGACCAATGTCTTGACCCTCGAGCCCTCTGACTCACTAGTCTGTCCTCCTATGTCACTGAGACAAGAGACAGCACAAAGTCCTTAACTTCCAACACCCTGTTCATGAAATACAAGGTCAAGAGATTTATAAATTTTATCCTATTGGACACTTCTGCCATTAATTGCCCATTTATGAATTTCCATTCTCTTGCTAAAGGCCATCACCTTAGATTTCAGAGTACTGATAACCAGGGACAACTCTGCACAGAAATGTGTGAGAGTTCTTAAAGCTCTCTGCATGTCGACAAGCGTGGTGGATATTATAGACGCATCATTGGCGTACAATGATGGAGATAGGTCTACCTGCTAATTTAGGCTGGTGGAAAGCAGAGTCATCAAGGTAAGGGATTAAAAAGTTAATATAAACGTTAAAAAAAAAGGGAGCCAAAATGCAACCCTGTTTAACCCCTTTCTGTGAAGAGATAGGCTCCGATAAGTGCCCATTGTTATCATACTTGACCCTTAGTAGAATATTTCCATACAATGTATGAATAAGAAGTAGTAGTCGTGGGTCTATGGAGGTCTTTGCAAGTAGGTCTTTGGTCCATAAACAGGCCCTAGAAATTGAATCAAAAGTGGCCTTAAGGCTGATAAAAGCCACATATAGAGCAGATTTTTTGTTAGAGTACTTTCCTACACGATGGGAAAGAACCAAGGCCTGGTCCAAAGCAGAATGGCTGGTTCAAAAACCAGCTTGTTCTTCTCTAAGAATGGAGTTCTGTTCAGCCCAATCAATAAGTTTGAGGCACAAATGCCTCGCGTAGTTTACTAATTATACATAACAAACTTATTGGTCGGTAGTTAGAGGGGTTAGAATGCTGTCCGCTCTTGAAAATCGGCACTATAATAGCCATATTCCAGTCCTCAGGGATACAACCCACCCAGTCGATATAGGTAAAAAGCTTGGCTAAAACAGGGGCCCACCTTTCCACCTTTAAAAAGCTCCCCTGGGATTGAATCCTTACTGGGGGGCCTTGCCTGATTGTAACTGTGAGATCAGACTGGTAATTTCCTGTGTCAAGACCGGAGGCCAGGGAGGGAAACTATCCAAATGATATGGACAGGGATAGGCCTGAAACAGTGTGTCTTTATATGAACAGTGTTCGTATAAAGTCCTAAAATGCGAGGTCCAGATATCTGTGGTAATATGACCACCCACACTAGAAGAAGCCCCCTTGAAACTGGCCGACACAATTCTCCAGAACCGTCTGGAGTCTTTCAGCTTAGCTGCAGCAATAAGCCATTCCCAAGCTGCCTTCATCTCTGCATTCTTTATTTGCCTGGCTAACAATTTATATTTTTCTTCATCTCAAGATTTCTTGGGCTAGATCATCATTTGGATTGAGCCTAAAATAATTAAATTTAGTGGCCAATGTTTTCTTTCTTTCTTTCTGTAATACAGTCTTGATCGAAGCAGTTACGAGAGCTATTTCTTTTATGGATACCCCTTTTAATCGACTGACTCAGGCAAAGTTGTGTTTTCTGGATAAGATTACAATAGATGGCCAGTATATCCACATTAGGGGAGTCACTTAAAATAGAGGAACAAAGAAAGAGAATTTCCTCTGAGACGAAAAGAACACTAATTTGTTTCCCTAAGCAAGGGGACTTGACCCGTATATAACATGGACCAGAATATGGAGTAAACGGAGAATACCTAATGGAGGGCCTCTCTCCAACAATCAGTTCCATAGTAAGAGATAATGGAAGATGGACGCTTTCAATACGCCCATCTCTTCTAAATTATATCAATAGGTTAAAGGTCGAAAAGCTTCTGGAATCTAGATCAGGGCGACAGTGGGGGGAAATATTAAAACCCCTATCCCTCTCACCCCAGCCCTGGTTCCAGTTCCATTCATGCACCTCTGCATATGTTTCATATATAAAAAGAGTGTGGACATGCAAGATCAAATGTGTTTAAAGTAATGTGTAGCTTGACCCTCGCTTTGTGCCTTCATGTTGCAAATTTTGCATAACAGGTGCTTGTATTTCAGCTTGCAAGCTCCCATTGCCTGCTTCCCCGCTGTTTGCAGCATTGAAATTTGGATGATTCTCTTGTCTTCAGGCAGAATTCCAAGTTCAAATGAGCTTTTGACTTCTAGTCTTCAAAGCTGTCTATTCTACTTTCCTGAGATTTCCCTTCAGCTCAGCTGCCAGGAAGAACTGTGTTTAACTTACTCTTTTCTCTTGTGTCCCCTGACCTTGCAGGGACTCCTGCTAGATTCTGCCCAGCATTGAGGTCACCAGGTCTCAACAAATGGGATTTTTGTAAGCCCTTGCCCTTTTCTAGACTTAGTTGTTTTTGCATTTTCCAAATATAGGCTCCCATGTCTTTTATTAACCTTGACATTTCCATGAGATTGCCTCTACTCACTTCAGAGGTTCACAAGTTACTGGTGAGTCACTAAACTGAGGGCCTGCCTTGCAAACAGGCAGAGTTTTGTTTTGTTTTTTAAAATGCTGAAAATGGAGTTGTAACTCAGTTGGTTCAGGGAATCCAGACGCCTTCCTTCAAAGAATTGGTTTTGTTGGGGGGATTTTTGGTGGAGAAATGGCATTTACACCAAATGTAACATTTTGATGGCAAGAAAGATGCAATTTCTTTCTCTCCCAGTGTGTTAGTTGTGATAGTTTGTACAGTTTACACTGAGTTTGATGCAGCTCAGCTGAGGTTGAATGTAGTGTAGTGAATGTACTGAGGTTGAATGTAATCTAGGATTGCAGCCACAGTTTCTGATGGTAGGTGTGGCAAACCAATACCTTGTACTAAACAAACATTAGGTTTGTTCACCCAGCTGCTGGCTGGGTAGGAGAAGTGGCCAGTTTGGGTGGAAGAGCTGAGTGCACTCCCGATTTTTGGTTGTATGCTTGCAAACATTAAGGTAGGGAGCAAGGAGAAGCTTTTGGGTAGGAAAGCTTTTCCTCCTACTGCAGTAAAATGCTGGGGACAGAACCTGGGTAGGGTGTGCTCATCCTACCCAGATGCCGCCTCACACATGGTTATTTTCCCCACTCCTACCTTAATGTTTGTAAGCACATGGCCAAAAACAGTAGTGCACCTGACTTCCTACCTAGATGTGTGAAGAGCTGGGGGTGGGGGGGTGGGGAGACACATTTCTCCCCAGAAAAAAAGCAAAAACCTGTTGTTGTTTTCAGGCCTTCACATCTCTGCTCCTACTCTGCCAGCCTGTTCTTTATTTAGTATAATACTGAAGCCATATATCTCCATTGTTCAAATCCAAGTCCAAGCCCTATTTCAATCAATCATCTTTATTACAGCCCAGTCCTATTACCACCTACCACAGGAAATGTTACTTCATATTAGAATATTTCGAGATTGGTGGCAGTCAATCTCTAAATTTTATATAAAGAGGAGAGAGGTGACAGGAGGGCTAGGGGTGTCAAGAACTGGTTCGGTTCGAACTTGGTTCAACTTGAACTAGCCCGGTTCAAGTTTGAACCAGATTTACCCCTGAAAAGCGGGGGCCGGTCTGAGTTTGAACTGAGTTGAACCAAGTTCAAATAGAACCAGTTCAAGGGTTCAAATTGGGTGGCCACCATTCGTGTGGTGTTTAGAATGTGTCTTCCCTCCTGATTGGTTTTTAGCTACTGCCTTCCGATTGGCTAGCTATTTCCTTTCTCCTGGTTGGCTTGTTGTTATTAAAATCAGAGTCTTGTGCAGGCAACTCTGCCCCCATTGCTGGGGATGGGGGTGGGGTGAGGGTGGGGGAGGAACAAAAGGGAGGGAGTTTCAAAATGTATTTAAAGCTGGGCAGAGCCTGCCTGGCTTTACTCTTCCTTTGGCTTCTGAGGAAGAGCTCTGGCTTGCTGCTGCTAGCTTTGCCCTGCTACTGTTGCTGCCTTGTACTTTTCCTGATTAAGGACTGTGGACTCCCTGCCCCCCAACCCCTGCTTTTGGGACCCTGACCTGCAGGCCCAGTAATACTGCCAGCACCCAAGTGGTCCAGGACTGTTGGCAGCACTGTGTGGGACCACTTTGAGCGATGCCAGAATGAGCCACACATGCTGTTTGCACCCACTGCAGGGCACAGGTCAGCAGGGGAAAGGACACCAAGCATCTAGGAGCAGAGCTGATCTTGTGGTAACAAACATGACGTCCCCTTTGCTAAGCAGGGTCCACCCTGGTTGCATATGAATGAGAGACTACAGGTGTGAGCACTGTAAGATATT
The DNA here is from genome assembly GCF_027244095.1 of Hemicordylus capensis. NCBI lineage: Eukaryota > Metazoa > Chordata > Lepidosauria > Squamata > Cordylidae > Hemicordylus > Hemicordylus capensis. The sequence continues at coordinate 104,924,964 of NC_069662.1, forward strand.
CCCCTTAGGGGATGGAGCCACTCTGGGAAGAGCATCTAGGTTCAAATTTCCCTCCCTGGCATCTCCAAGATAGGGCTGAGGAAGATTCCTGCCTGCAACCTTGGAGAAGTCACTGCCAGTCTGTGTGGACAATAATGAGCTAGATGGACCAATGATCTGACTCGGCATATGACAGCTGCCTGTGTTCCATCTGGGTCTGTCATCAATGTGGAGGCACATAGAACAGTGTCATTCAGGTGTCCTCACTCCTGCTGGTGGCACTAGACCACCTGCTGTGCCCTCGACTAGTGGTGGTAGGAGACATGCTCCTATTTCTGCTCTCAAGCAGGGCACATTGCCTTCCACACAGTGGGCGCAGCTGGTGGGCAAGTAGTCTGATTGCCCAGAGGCATGCCTCAGGCCATTGGAGAGATGATGGCTCTGGACAGCCGGCCATTTCAGATGGTGGAGAATGCTGTCTTCTGCCTGCTACTCCAGCTGCTTGCCCCTGAGTATTAGATCCCCTCATGCACCACCTTCAGTTCCATCATGTAAGGAGGTTGCATTGGTGATGCTAGAGCCAGCCAGGCCCGACACCACTCTGCACTTCACCACATATGTGTGGACCAGCTGTAGTGGAGAAGAGACTGCTTTCTTGTACCTCACTGTGCACTGGTGGGGGCAGGAGAGAGGGGCCAACATCTGCTGTTGTTGTTGGTGTAGCCAGCATGGCCTGCACATCCCTGGCAGCAAAGCCCAGGTGGGTCCTCCTGCATGTGGAGCCACTGGACACAGACCACGCAGCAGATGACCTGTCAGTGGTCATCAAGTGCCAGGTGGAAGAATGGCTGTCCAGGTGGCCAAACCTCTGCAGTGGCTTCATGGTCACTGAGGGTGGCATGCCGGTTGCAGTTTGTGCCCATATGCTGTATGGCACATACTCTGCACCTGGTTGTGATGGATGCACTTGGCAATAAGGAGGCGAGGGATCATAAAGGGTTCCCCCCTGCAGGGGCTGCTGCCACCACAGCTGCTCTTGTGGAGAAGTGCTGCAAGTTAGTAGTCTACTTCCAACACAGCGAGAAGGGTAGGCAGATGCTCTGGAAGAAGCAGCGTGAGCTCGGCCTACTTGGACACATGATACCTAGGGATGTTGAGACATGGTGGAACTCTGCCTTTCTCTTGCTCCAGCACCTGCAGGAGTAAGAGGTGGCCATCCAAGCCCTGTCAAGGAACTGTGGCTTGAGAGTGTGTGACTTGTCCACCATGGACTGGAAGCTCATTTCCGAGCTGGTTTTGGCATTTGAGCCATTCCTTCTTGTGACGAGCAGCTTGTGTGCCGAGGCAGCAGCTCTGAGCCAGGCTTTCCAATGCCACTCTTCTCCTGGAGAAGATGATGGGTGAGCTCCAAACCACTCTGACCACATGTGTGCACAAGCCCTGGCAGGTCGGGTGAGGACTGGAGTGGTGGATTGACACAGCACTAGAGATGAGTCCGGACCAGTTCGGAGGCCATTGCAAAGGCCTCCGAACTGTCCGGACCGGTCTGTCCCCTGGCCGGTTCGGTTCGGGTGGGGGGTCTCCCTTTAAGGGCGGGGAGGGTTTACTTACCCCTCCCGCCGCTTTGCCCCCTCCAGCGCCCGTATTCTTAGTAGAAGCCGCCCCTTCTGCCCCCTCCAGTGCCAATGCCGCCTGGGCGCGCGCGCGGCTTTGCTTTGAAAAGTTCCTTTTGCTGGCGCTGAGGGATTAAACACCAAACAGAAGCCGGCAGAGCACCGCGCCGGCCGGCGGCTCCCCCATGCTCAGCCGCCCAGCAGCCACTGAGAACGCCCAGCGAGGACGCGCCGTCGCCATCGCCGACGCGCCGCGGCCCCCAGGCAACCCTAACTTCCGGCTTCCATGCGACTTCCCCCAGCATACAGAGTGGCTGCATTCTGCCACTCTGTATGCTGGGGGAAGTCGCATGGAAGCCGGAAGTTAGGGTTGCCTGGGGGCCGCGGCGCGTCGGCGATGGCGACGGCGCGTCCTCGCTGGGCGTTCTCAGTGGCTGCTGGGCGGCTGAGCATGGGGGAGCCGCCGGCCGGCGCGGTGCTCTGCCGGCTTCTGTTTGGTGTTTAATCCCTCAGCGCCAGCAAAAGGAACTTTTCAAAGCAAAGCCGCGCGCGCGCCCAGGCGGCATTGGCACTGGAGGAGGCAGAAGGGGCGGCTTCTACTAAGAATACGGGCGCTGGAGGGGGCAAAGCGGCGGGAGGGGTAAGTAAACCCTCCCCGCCCTTAAAGGGAGACCCCCCTTCAGTGCCGGTCCGGACCGCTCCGGACCATGCACATCCCTACACAGCACCAGGCTGGGTCAATTGGTAGAGCAGGTTTTGGTCTGCCTGTGTGACCCAGCTATGAAGGGCAATGCCTTCACTCCCGGTGAGTTGCCCAGGTGGAGGGCCCTAGATGTGGTTAGGTGGAGGGCCCTAAGATAAACGGTTAGGCAGGTAAAGGAGAGGAGGCTGGGACAGAACTAGGAGGAGGGTGCTAGAGTGCCTACTTCTAGTGCACAGTCTATGCCCAGCATCAGCATCAGTGCTGCTTCCCAGTCCAGCAATATTGTGTCCCTGGCAGTGCCAACACAGCTGGCACTTCCACCCATTCCTTCCACCTGTGGTTCAACTGGGGGCAAGTTGGTGTCTTGTGTACGGGAGGTGCCACCTGTGCCCTGCAGTGGTGCCAAGCAGAGCGTTGTGCAGTTCCTGCAGGAGCCAGTGGTTGCGAACCTGTAGATCATTCTGATGTTTCCAGCCCAATATTGAGACTCCTTTTTGTGACACATACACCTTCCCTTCTGCAGTACATCCTTTATATTCCAGGACAGGAGTGAAGTATCCATTTATGTCAATAGGGGAACCTCCATATCCCCATGGGTGGATGTCTGAAGGCTATAAGTGCAAATATGATGTAGTAAGGAGTTTCTTGTAAAACAGATGGGAAATGAAAGTATGCGGAGAACCAGAATCAACCAGCATCCGTACTTCTTGGCCATTAAGTTTAACTTGACAATGTGGAGAAGCAGACTCTGATTCTATCTCACTTAAAACACTGTCAGGAAGCAGTTCATCTGCCACATCCTAATATAGTTAATCAGTAATGGAGTAGACTGCAGATCTGCAAACCTTAGCAAAGTGTCCCTTTTTCTTGCACCTGTTGCAAGTGACCGTCTGTGCAGGACAGTGAGCAAAATTGGTTTTTTGGTGAAGTCCCCACATCAGTAGCTCCTCCTTTCTTGTGCTGCCACTTTCTGGAGCATATGAGAAGATTGAGTTTGGAAGGATTTAGACTGAACAGCCTTGATTTCAGGAGGTTGGGTTTGGGGTACTAAAGACAGTGATGTGGCACTGTGAAGAGCATTTTCCACTTTCCTGGCGATCTCTGTGACTTTATCCAAGGTCCATTTCTTTCTGCTCCAATAGCAATTTTTCACCCTGTTTGGAGCAGTTTGTTTTCATAGCAATCTGATCCCTGATAATTTCATAGGTAACGTTGGCAAACTCACAGGTTACACTTAAGGCACACAATGCTGTGACATACTGATCGATAGATTCACCAGGCAGTTGGGATCTAGAACAGAACTTGTAATGTTCAGCAATCACATTCAAAGTAGGGTTAAAATGATTATCTAATGCTTAAAGAGCAGCTTCATAAGAATCAGCACCCCAAGTTGATTTGATTATTTATTATTTGGCCTACCGGGCTCAGGCAGTGAAGCACTATAGCCTTCAGCTTCACTGGAATAAAATCAGGGCTGTGTGTGGTGAATAGGGATGTGCACAGAACTGGCTGGCCCAGTTCAGTTCGAGTCTAAACCAGACTCAAATTGGGCCAGTTTGGTCTAGCGCCCCCTTGAAACCCCGCCACCCCCACCCCGTTCAGTTTGGTCTGGGGACTTCAAGGACCAAAAAGTAAAAAAAATTTTAAAAAAAATTCCAACTTACCCCGTTCCAGGAGGCTTCTTCAACACAGCGGCTGAGGAGATTTCCCCTCCCCCAGCCATTCTCTGTTATGCACCCATCACCTAGTTCAGGTGGTCTTTGGCCCTTTTCTGGCCTTTTCCCTGGTGCGACGGCCATTTTGGAGGCTGCCGCACATGTGCAAATGGCCCTTGTCCAAAGGGCTGAAGACTACCTGAACTGGGTGACTGATGCATAACACAAGCCGGCAGGGAGAGGGGAAAATATATAACATTTCCCCTCCCCCTGCCAACTTGTGTTATGCATCAGTCACCCAGTTCAGGTAGTCTTCAGCCCTTTGGGCAAGGGCCATTTTCACATATATATAATTTATTTTTATTTATTTTATTTATTTTACATATTTTTATACTGCCCAAAACTTACGTCTCTGGGCAGTTTACAACAAGATAAAAACATTAAAACATTAATTAAAAACAAAAACAAGAAATTTAAAATACAACAATTTAATTTTTTTTAAAAAAACAGTATTCTAAAACAACATTAAAAATGATCAAAACAGTATCAGTTAAAAGCCTGGATGAACCGATGTGTCTTTTTGGTCCGCTAACCTCTCGGCCGGGGGAAGGTTCAGTCCATGGTGGAGCCAAACCAGGGGGTGGTTCGGCTCAATCCCAAACTGTCAAACCGAACCGGCTCAAAGTCAAACCGGTTCAGTTCTCAACCTGTTTGTACACCCCTAGTGGTGAGGAGGATAATTGCAGAAATTAGATTTCCATTGTTTCCAGGGAAGAGCAAGTTCTCCTGGGGTGAACAAGAAAAAAAAGTGTTGGTGGGATCTGAGCCATGCTGCAGTGGGCTTCCAGTGAACAACCGAGTCTAGGACTGCGAAGGGAAAAGTCCCTTCAGGGCTTGCGCAGGTCAGGAAGCTGGAGAAGCAATCAGCAGCAGTGACGGCAGAAAGCCATTCGGGAATGTAGTCCCAGGAATGCAATGCAATGAGGTTGCAGGGACAGTCACAAATTTTATCGGCTCACATGCTTAGCTGGTTTAAAATCTCATCACCAAATGTTTTATTGCTGCTTCCCTCATAAACACAAAATAATCTTATGTAGATTTAAGTAAGGTTTTATTCAGAAACAACTCCGTTTTCTCCTTCTCCTTCCGTTCCCTTCCTTTCCCCTTTTTGAATTCATCCTCCACACTCTCTACAGAACAAAGTTCCCACTGGGACAAACTTTTCAACAACAAAACATAAAAGATTTCTAGATTTACATTTTGAAAGAAATAAATCCTTTGTTGTTGTTTTATCCCCCAAAATGTAAATAGCAGCCATTTGGAACCACAATTTGGAGTGGGAAAACAAGGGGCATTATTCCTTTATCACCACCAAGATCTGATCCTGATCAGGGCCCCATGCAGTCTAGGAAAGGTGCTCTCACTGGGGCCAATGAGAACTTCCCTCCTGGGGCACATAATAGTTAGGGACAGGAGGCATTCCACATTGAGACTGTGTCCCGGGCAAAAGTCTAAACCCACCTCTCCTTCCATAGTTCTGATCTGGATCTGGCCCCCATGTAAATGTGAGATAGATAGATAGATAGATAGATAGATAGATAGATAGATAGATAGATAGATAGATAGAAGCCCTCAGTCACACAATCTGTTTATCATCTGATTTGCCCCTTAGACATACGTAATAGATCAGAGCAGGTAATATGGTCCGAGCAGGTAATATGGTAAAATCATAACCCATTATAAGAGTTTCTGGATGAGTTTTCTCTCCAGTCTGAGCAACACAGAAACTATCCTTCTGTTGCTGCTGGTCCTTGTTGGAGACATCTGGAAAGCAGCCCACCCCCCACTGAAGGTTACAGGGTGAGGGGAGGCTTTGGAAGATGTATGAAGCATGCCTGCAATGATAACAAACTAACCACCACAAAGTAAGGATGCTGATCCAACAGGGCTGGTTTCTCAATTTCCTGCTGTATGTTAGTGAAGCACAGGTCACCTTTAAGCACTAAGACAGAAAGTTTGGCAGCTTCACCTTTGCTGCTTAGGTCACATTCTTGCTATTTGCTGGCAGGATAAGTTCACAGTGCAGATGACCTTACACCAGGCCAACCTACCAAGCATTCTGACTGCATTCAAACAAAGGCAGCTGTGTTGGCTTGGGGTGTGTACACAGGGTACAAAATGGATGTAATACTAAAGGGTGAAGCAGCCGATGCTCAGAGGCCCAGAGGTCATCCAAAGCTCTGAAGTAAGAATGCTCGTAAAAGTGACATAAGAGACTTTGACATCAATGTGTAGAAAAACTCTGGCAAGTAACAGGAACATCTGGTGCCACAGACTGCGGGCTGGCACACCACTATGATGAAAAATGGTGCCTACAGCCCTAGGACAAACATGGGGGTATAATGCAGAGTGTCAGCGATGACTTTTCCACTGAAGTCTTGCCAATCCAGCACTGGCCTCCTCAGACCCCAGAGGGAACGTAATTCTAATTAATCCAAGTCATCCAAAGAGATACTGAATGCCCATCGTTTTACAAAGATGGGACAGCTGCATAGGAGTTCTTCACAGAGTTTGTATGAGGCAGCAAGTGCTAAATAAGTTCTCCTGAATATTATTACAAACCACTGTGCTGGGTAGGCATCATTTCTAGTTATGCCACAAATACAAAACTTGGATCTGGACTCCAGATTACGTTTTAGACTGAGTGTGGTATCTATATCTCAGATATCATGGGGACTAATCATAAAGAAAGAAACCAGATGTGACATTCAGACTAACATTTTCAGCTGTGGGTGTGTTCTGATCCTAATTTTTTTTCTCCATATGGAACTAACAATTTGGGACTGGGCCATCATAACTTATCATAATGTGCCTCATTGTACCAGATCAAATGTATTTATGCAAACTACAAAAATGAAATCCTAGAAAATTGCCTTCATTAAGGTATAAATGAAACCATTTGCTATACTGACAAAGACATTTCCAAGCTGCTTTTGGCATAAAAATTTGTCTTTTATAGCCCATATTGGCATGCATGGCTCCTGCCTTTCAATTATGAATGCCTCGGGGTGGCCAAGCAAGCAATAACTCCAGCTGCTCCTGACAGAAGACGATGCGGCTGTACTGTGTACTATTGCTCTGATGGATGTATATTCCCAGTATGCTAAACACCCTCTATGTCAGTGGCATCTGCAACAGCAGGGATTTTTGAAATTAGGTCAGGTATATTGATGAACTGGAGGATAACAGTGATAGAGTGGATTGTGTAATGTGTAAATGTATGAGTATGTACATATTTACTAAGGTACCTCCACTACTGTTATAACTTGGAGATTAGGCCATGTCTGAACTTGCAGATTTGCAAGTCCACACAGCATCGATATGCTTTGCAATCCAGGTCACACCTGAGACAAGCATAGCCAAGAACTGCAAAGAACAGTGTTATCAAAGGCTGTCAATCACACTGTTCATGGTTAAAGCGGGACCATTTGTCCTAATAAATAAGAACTCACTCAGTGCTATTCCACCTGTTTCAGTCAAAGCAAGAGTGCAACAACTCTGAAGCACTTGTGTAAATAGTGAAGAGGAGATAATGAAAATGACTACAGCTCATGTTTCAAAAAATGGCCACATGGTTAGTTTAATGGCAGATTTTCGAGTATTAGTAAAGGGCATCAAACTTCAATTTATGTATGATTGATTTTACTACCATAGGGGAACATATGGATTTTGTGCCTCTTCAGGCACCAAAGTGTCTTGGACTGTCTCTGGTCCAAAGCTGCTGCCCTCGTTTATTTCAGTGCTGCTGAGATTTGAAATTTGGAGGCACTAGAGCAGGGATTCTCAACGTATGGGTCCCCAGATGTAATTGGACTTCAACTCCCATAATTCCCAACCAAAGGCCACTGGGGCTGGGGATTATGGGAGTTGAAGTTCAATAACATCTGCGGACCCACACGTTGAGAAACCCTGCACTAGAAGGATATGTTCTTTTCTGTTACAATATTTTTGTATATATTGGCTTAGTCCCTATCCGTCATCCTTAAGCAGGCAATGGACAAAGGTACATAATGTTTATTTTCCACCCATGTTGGGACTCAGCCATCTCTCTCCCTTTATGATTGAGGTGGTTGGCTGTTTCTGCATAGATGCCACTATTGGGGCAGGACTGTCTAGTGGTGGTGGTGGTGAAATACCAGCTATTTCCCGATATTTCTTCCAAATGTCATCTTATGTGGTACACGGACTGTGACACCTAATGGGGTTTGTAAACAGCTGCTCTAGCTGTGCCCTTTTGCTCATTCTTGCAAGTGTTGCCTAGAGATACCAAATGTTGCATAAACAAGCCTGTCACTTAAATTAGCTGAATGTACTACTTTCTACACTGGAATATGCTGGGGGAAAGGTTTATATATAAGAAATTCTGAAAATAATCATATTTTCCACGGTTGTTGTCCTCAGACTTCTAACACTCAATAATCAGATCAGTAATTCCAAAATGACATCATGCCCACGAGAAGCACGTCTTTCTCAGATTCAAATTTACTGTGATTCAAGTTCACCATATATAGTTATTCAATAAAATGAATAAGGTTTGAAGTTGAAATGCTACAGATGTCAAACTGCTTTATTTTCCTTTTGTAAGCACACGAATAAAAAATTCTATGACATATACCGGTGGCCCTCATATAGTAGTTTTGCCCATTCATGGAGCACCTCCCTATAAACTAGTTTTGTTATCGTGGCTGGGGGTAGTTTTGCTTATTTGCGGTTTTCTACCCCTCAACTAAATTAGTGTACAGTTTTAAAAGCTGTTCTTCCCACTTCTCAACTGGTGTGTGGGGAGATTGAAAGATGTGGCTTGAAAGGTACAGGCTACTCCATCCACTCTCACCTCTTATGCCACTTCTTTAAACCTCCCTGTGCATCAGCTGAGAAGCAGGGAAGTATGTCTTTAAACTCCGCCAGCCCCATGATCTGATAAGCTTGACCACTGCCACCAAGTGGAATTGTTTATTTTTCCTGGCTCTCTGCACTCCATAGCCCACCAGTCCTCCATCTCTCATTCACTCTAGGTAGCTTGGTGTGGTATCTAAGTGTGGGGTGGGGAAATGCAGAAGAGACTGCATAAGAATTGACTCAAAGGTGAGATTTTGACTTAAAGAGAGAGAGAAAACCCCACCATTTTAAGCAATAGCGTATGCAGTGTTTTAAGAACAACAATAAGAGCAAAAAGCAAACAAATGAAAAGGGGACAAGTGCCTCCAGTGATTATCGTATACTCCATGCTGGCTCTAAAAGGAATCTCACCAGCAGCTCTTAATCAGCCCTCTTTGCTTTCCAGTAAGCCTGTCTCTCTGCTCTCAGCACTGTTCTTGTCTGAGCCTGCTGCTGTCTTTTCCTCCAGCTGTTCTGAGAGTGATCCAGCTCTTCTGTGTGATATTCAGCTCTCTTCTTTAGGTCCATTCATATGTGATGTTATGTTCAACCGTCGTACGACAAGTGTACAGTGTACACAGGTACAATCATTCACATGTTATGTTGAATGCAGGTACAGAAGTACACTTCCATGTACACTACTTTCTTTACACTTTTGCATAAATGTCTGTATCCAGGTTCACTTTTAAGACAAACACAGGCACATCTGTACCAGACATCTGTACACTCGTACAGCATAATGTCTGAATCGGGCTTTTGTGATTCAATTGCTCCAACTGCACTCCTGCTCCTTAGCTGCCACTGTCCCAATCTCCCCTTTTTATCCCTGAAACTCTGCCCACCTCCTCTAGATTAGCCAATCAGGGCAAATACCAACCAGATGAAAAATTATGAATTCCAGACAGAAAAAACAAAGCTCAGGTGGATAACAACTCCAGCAACTAACATAAAATGGGGGACAGGCAGCCAATTAAAAATATCTATCAAAATGAAGAATAAGCAAACATACAACAAAATGGAAGTTTTGGCGCCATTCTCCACCGAGAATCTCAAATGCTTTGCAGAAGTCAAGACACACGATGTCTGCAGTGTCTCCATGTTCTACTAAACTAGTAACTCTGTTGAAAAAGGAGAGAAGATTACTCTGGCATGACTTGTCCTTGACAAATTCATGGTGGCACCTACTAATTACTAGTTTCTTTTTGCAATGCTTGCAGACAGACTGGTCTTCTGGTAACATTTGCCCATTTAAACACACAGCAAAATCAAGTGCTAACATTTTCCTGGATTGTGTCACTTCAAGCTGCAGGTGTGTGATGTGTGTGATCCCCCCCGCAAAAAAATAAATACCTGCACATAACAAAATAGCAATTAAGGGAAAGGGTTACATTGGATCAAGGGTGCATAGCACCCCCAACCAAATAAGGAGTTCCCCCCACATTTTACTTCACCCTGCCCTGCCAGACCTAATAACCCATATCTACACACAAATAAATTAATGAGTTGCTCCTCAAGCTTTCCCTCTGTCTGAACCCCTGTGTTGAATCCTTCTCCCCAACATGCTAGGTTTCCACACCCAGATATTTAAAATTAAAATTATGGGGGGAGAGCATTTAAAACCCCAATCTTCCACTTGTAACCAGATGTGGTATATATAGTGGATGCAGAACTTTGCCATTTGTGTGTGTGTATGAACCAGCCTCCCATTTGTGGGGATTTAGAGTGGAGGGCTGGCTCCCAGAGAACTGTTGGAGTAGAATGAGCAATCCTGCGTCTATTTGATTTTTGGATTCTGCCTCTTTGCAAAGCTGGTCTTTGTAGATCTAGAGATCATACTCAATGCTACTTGAGAACATCTTGCAAGAGTTTTGCCATGAAGTTCCTTTGCAACCACACCCAAAAATAAACGACATGATATGGGATGCAGGTTAAAATTAGGTCCATAACTTTATTAACTGGTTTTAACAGAGAACTGCAGTGTTAGTAGGTATGTGCCTGAACCGGTTTGATGTCTCCTTAGGGAAGCGCCAAACTGCTTGGGTGCCCGCATCCAAACCGGTTCAGCGGGGAAGGGATCAGTTGCTTTAAAAACCAGGTAAGCAGGTCATTATCTAGTACTCCGCCACCCTACTGTTTTTCTGGGTGCAGCGGCCATGTTCATGACACTGCATGCAGGCTGTTGGGAGCAATGTTGCAGCCGCATGCAGCCTTTTGGAAAGCAAGGACCATGCCTGGAAAAGCAGTGGGGCAGTGGAGGAGCAAGTAAGGACCTGCTTACCTGGTTTTTAAAGGAACCGATACCTGCCCCACCCATGGCTGCCCAAGCCAGTTTGTACACATCCCTACAGTGTAGCCAAGTCACAGTGCAGATGCCACCCCTGGGGTGCAGCACCGTATCCCCTCCTCTGACCTGCCAAGGTAAAGAAGGGGCTTTGTTATTTAGCAGCACCACTCCTAACATTTGCCAAATCAGATATCCTTTCCAGTGCAACCGTGCAGAGTAGGCGAAAAACCAACCACCATGCCTGGAAAAGCAACCCGGGTGGATGGGGAAAATTCCTACTCGGCCCCAAATGGCAGCCAGCTGATCCCACACTGTAGTCCAGTGGGGAGGTGAGCAGATGCCAAGGTGTTCCTGTAGAAGGCTGAGAAAGGATGGGGATAACTTTTATTAGCATGCCCTCTTCCCCACTGGTTAGCCCTATGGACCGAGGATGCAGCCACAGCATGGTCCACGACTACTGTGTGGTCCAGGGTTGTTTCCTGCACCCTGCCGAGACTGGATGTAACTCCAGCACCCCACTGTGACTACATGCAGAGACAGCAGGGGATGGTGTGATCTTGCACCAAGACTCAGGATCAAGAGATGGGACAGAGGACAAGGGTGCAAACTTGGTCCACAACTTTAGTAACTAGTTTTGAAGGGAGACCTGTAAAATAAGCTGTGGCTTCCATTCCTGGGGTGAAGCTTTGCTGTGCAACTATGCCACCTCTTGCTTTGGGTAAGCATCCTAGGCTCTGAGTCCCACCCCCCAGCGCCTGCCACTGGATCAGGATCAGAACAGAGGCCTTCTGAATCCCTATGTTAAATGAAAGACATTTCCCACTATCCTCCTTCCACACACTTTCCTTCTGTGGTGGGATCTTCTTCCAACACCATGAATGTACGTGAGGCTTTGGGGAACCTAGCCAGAAAGGGAATGATGATCTGCCGTGAGTTTGCTCTTCTCAGCCTCTTCCTGCCTTGTCTAGGGCCCACAATTCCACTCACCCATGAGGGGAGTCACCCTCAGTACTTGCATTGATAACAATGCCAAGAGTCAAATGCAGGATGGGATCCTTTGTTAAATGTTTAAAGGGAATCTCTTTGCTGGTAGGATAGAGAGGGAAGAAAAAGATAACAAGTGTGAGCTTCAGGTTTGCAGACCTGCTACTTAAATGACGTTTTCAGTCAACTGCCTTGAGTGGCACAGCAGGGAAATGCTTGACTAACAAGCAGAAGGTTGCCAGTTCGAATCCCCGCTGGTACTATATCGGGCAGCAGCGATATAGGAAGATGCTGAAAGGCATCATCTCATACTGTGTGGGAGGAGGCAATGGTAAACCCCTCCTGTATTCTACCAAAGAAAACCACAGGGCTTTGTGGGCGCCAGGAGTCGAAATCAACTTGATGGCACACTTTACCCTTTTCCTTGTTTTCACGTTGATTTCTTTATCCAGCCCCCTGACAAAGAGCTGATGCCCAAAATGTGTTGGGTTTTCGTCATAAACACATTTGGTTTTGCACCAGGGGACTATATTTGTTATTGCAGGGGTAGCCAACCTGAAGCTTTCCAGCTGTTGTTGGACTACAACTCACATCATACTCAGCTGCTGTTGTAGGGCTACAGCTCCCATCATCTCCTGCCACAATACATGGTGGCTGGGGAGGATTGGACTACAGTTTATATCATTTCCACCCACCATTTCTTGCTATGGGAGCTGTAGTCCCACCAGCAGCAACTATGGATGATGAGAGTTGTAGTCTAACAGCAGCTAAGAGCCTCAGGTGGGCCACCACTAGCTTCTTGGCTTCCTCTGTGTCTTTTCTTTTTTATTTATTTATATTTTATTTTTACATTTATATCCCGCTCTTCCTCCAAGGAGCCCAGAGTGGTGTACTACATACTTAAGTTTCTCCTCACAATAACCCTGTGAAGTAGGTTAGGCTGAGAGAGAAGTGACTGGCCCAGAGTCACCCAGCTAGTCTCATGGCTGAATGGGGATTTGAACTTGGGTCTCCCTGGTCCTAGTCCAGCACTCTAACCACTACACCACGCTGGCTCCCATCCTTTTGGTTTTGGCTGTCTGCTGTGCCTATGGGGGGCGGCTCAGTAAGGGAAAGGGAGGTTGTGCCCACCTCCCCCAAGGAAACAAAAGCTTAATCGGGAGAGAGAGCAAGAGAGAGAGAGCGCACCATTTTCTTTGAGCAGAAGGGAACTTGCTTAGCCCCTCCTCCCTGCTCCTGTAGCCTATTCTGTTCCATTATTGGCCAGAATAGATGCAGTCAACCTATTCTTTCTGATTGTTTGGGGACTCCCCTAAGCATAGCCCACACTCACACATCCTACATCCCCAGAAAAAACAAAACAGACTGATTGCCACAGCCTATGTATTATTATTGGGTTTTTTACTTTTTTCCTCAGGGGGTTTCCTCTGGGAAACGCCAGCCTGGCCCTTCTGGGAAATGCCAACGTTAGCATATGGACTGTTCTTTTTTCTGAACCAATGTTTTTCAATGGTGAGAAATTTCATCTTGAAGTTGATAATAGGATTTTCCTCAGGGTAGGCAAGCATTATAATGCCAGTCTAGTCCTTCTGGAACACATGAAGGAAACTGACAAGGCAGAGAAAGCTTATGATTACATTTAGGTACTATGAAAGAAAAAAATCTAAGCTGTTTCTAAAATAAAACCAAATACCAAAATTAAACAGCAAACATATAGGAACAGACTTACACAATTTCACAGACCAACTGAATTGATGAAGCAGATAAAGACTTACAGATACTTGGAAACCTGTTCCTGTTTCTAAGACTCTCACCGATGACGGAGCCACCTAATGGTGCAGCGGAGAAGAAACTTGCAAGCACGTATGCAAGCTTGCAAGTGAGCAAGAGGTTGCCGGCTCGAATCCCCGCTGGTATGTTTCCCAGACTATGGGAAACACCTATTTCGGGCAGCAGCGATATAGGAAGATGCTGAAAGGCATCATCTCATGCGGCGTGGGAAATGGCAATGGTAAACTCCTCCTGTATTCTACTAATGAAAACCACAGTGCTCTGTGGCCTCCAGGAGTCAAAACTGACTTGACGGCAGAACTGAGTCTCTTACTTGGCACTGATGTGTGCTGTCTCCCTTACTGTCATTTGACCTTTTTGACGAGCTCTCATGTGCTCTACTCCTGGTTCTATTCTGCCCCCTTCTGTTTTATCTGAAATGTTTGCACCCTCGCTCCGTAGGGGATTTTGCTTGCCAAACCAGATATCACCCACTTCCTGTCGGCATGTGACTTGCCTCGGGGGGGTCCCCCAAGGCAGTGGGCCCCCAGACAACTGTCTCCCCTTGCCCTATTATAGTTACACCCCTAATTGCAGGGGTGGCCAACCTGAGGCTCTCTAGCTGTTGGACTAGAAATCCTATGGTCCCCAGCTACTGCTGCTGGGTATGATACATGGTGTTTTGACTACAGTTTCTATCACCCACCACCACCACTTCTTGTGGCAGGGGTGATGGGAGCTGTCTAGTCCCATCAACAGCAGCTGGTGTGTTTTAACAAGAGTGGTTTGTATATGGGATATAGAAATTGGCAGGGGCGTTCACAGAAAGACAGCCATTATAGGCTAAGACTTCTGTATTTTGTTACAGGAAGAGACAAGTTCAACAAGAAGTACAGGCAGGAAGTAGAAAGGGACTCTGCCTCCAATTAGGATCCATACTAGCAAATATGTCCTACTGGCTGGACATATTACAACAACATTTCCACACATCTACCCCCTGCTCATTCTTAAGCCAGTAACAATTATTATCATCATTATTATTTTAACAGCACAGCTAAACATGTGGCAATTTGTAGGTCCATTACTCATCTCAAAATCTCACAGGTTTCCTGGCTGGACATATTACAACTACATTTCCACACAGAAATAATATATTAAAAAAAGGGTCAACATCAAAACACTTTTTAATAAATTTAAGTAGAGCAGTTGAGTGCCAGTGCCCCATGTAGTCCAGTAGGGCTGCCCCACCTCCACTCCTACACTTTCCTCCCAAGCTCCCCATCCATCCAGGCTTGGTCCACTTGCCTTTGCCAAAGAACTCACAAGTAGACCTCAGGCAAACACCAATGTCTCAGTCATCCCATTTGTGATATGGGGCCAATGCATGAGTTTCAAGAAGACACAGCTATCAGGATTCTTCATTGCTTTCCAACAATTCTCCAAGGGCCCAGATAATCTCATCTTCATCCACTCCTCTTCCCACTCCTCCTCTTCCTGGGCATGTTTACTCCCAATTCTCAAAATATTTCCCAAGTCTTCTTTGTTTTCTCCCAACAGATCCGGTGTCCTGCCTTCACTAGGTTGTGGAATATTCCGTGAGCAACTCACAGCACAGGCCCAGCTCAGGTAAGGCTGCTGGTCCAGGTGGAGTTTAGGCTTGAGAGGAGGACAGGGATGCAGTTTGGACGAGGACCAGAGGACTACTGCAGAAAGGAGTAACAGCAGGACACAAAGGCCCCAGGAAATAAGCCAGCGGAGGCTAGGTACTAAATGATGGAAAGAAAGTGACTCAGACATTAGAGAAAACCACTAACAATGCTATTTTGAGACTCAGCAGGAGTTAAACAGAGGCCTGCAGGCAGAGCCATAGGGAGCTTGGTCGCGGATGGAGGATGAAGTCCTCCAGCAGCTCACCCGCCCCCTATGCTGTATACTGTTGCACACCCAGGTCCCACCCCCTGCACCTGACATCAGGCACACGGGGTGGGGCCAGTGTCAAGGACAGCAGCCATCAGAGCTTCCCTTCCCAGTCAACAGTTCATGGAATCACTGACTGGAAACTCCTTTCCCTGCTTCCTCGAGGTGGCAGGGAAAGGAGCTCCCAGTCAGTGATCCCATGAGCTGCTGACTGGGGAAGGGAAGTTTTGCCAGGGCTGATGGGCCCTGTCTTCGGCATTGGCTCCACCCTCTTGCATCTGATGTCCGGTGTAGGGGGCAGGGCCATTGCCCGGGAGAGGGTCTGTTCTTCTCCCATCCCTCTCCATCCCTCTCTAGTCAGTGTTTAATTGGCTGCACAGCCAGCATTTCAGTGAAACACTGTATGGGGAGGAGAGGGGTGTGCCTCATGTTCCCAGCCAGCAAGTGCTTTGTTTGCCAGATGGGTGCAGGAGGGTGCAACTGGTACCCTGTCTGAGGGAGTGCCTTGGTGGCCCTCCAGACCCCCCAAACCATTTTCATCTGAACTATATGAATTTGTACAACAGTTCCCCCCCCACACACACTTCATGGTCCCTACACCCCTGCCTGCAGGTCTTCTTCACCCTGTAGCTGGTCTCTTCAGCCCTTATTTGGTGCAGCTGGTTCTGGCTCTACTGTTTCTCTTGAAGAGATCCCTTCCTCACAAGTAGGTCTCTCCTGATATAGATGCTGTGTTGCCATTTGACTACTTCTGCCCCACTGATGCAGATCAGCCTGGGCCCAGGGCGTATTGTCACTCTAGGGGGTCTGGTCGGGATGGTGGCACATCGTGCAGGAATCTGCCCTTGCCTGCGAAGCTACACCCTCCGTGTGTGTGTCTGTCTGTCTGTCTATCACGGGGTCCAGAGATGCAGGTAGATCCCAGGAGGCTGATGCTCTGGGTTCCTCCATGACGTGATCCTGATGTGTCTTGTCTGAAGCCCTCTTGCGGGCTGCATTGGGGTTTCCCCTCATCTGATGCCCTCTTGTGGGCTGTGTTGGGGTTCTCCTCATCCAAGGCCCCCTCAGGGGCTATGTCAGGGTTCTTTTTATCCAAGGATGCTGCAGGGTTTAAGTCAGATCCTGACATCCAGCCCAAATCCACTTTGGTGTTCTAGGAGCTCTTTGGGTAACTATTTGCTCATTTTCCTTGAAGGAAGTGAACCTCCATCTCTTTTGTACCCCTTCTTTCATGAGTCATGGAAAGGACTTGAGATATTGATGTGATCCCTCGTATGTGCCTTCCTCTACCTGTCTGGCTCCCTACGAAACTGGAAGAAATGAAAACCTTATGACTAGAATGCATGTGGCAAGAAGCAGCATGGTGCATTTTATGACCCTGGTTCCTCCTCATCTCCTGCCTTGTTGATGAGGAGAGCTGGTCTTGTGGTAGCTAGCAAGTATGACTTGTCCCCTTAGCTAAGCAGGGTCCACCCTGGTTGCATATGAATGGGAGACTAAACATGTGAGCACTGTAAGATATTCCCCTTAGGGGATGGAGCCGATCTGGGAAGAGCATCTACGTTCCAAGTTCCCTCCCTGGCAGCATCTCCGACTCCAAGATAGGGCTGAGAGAGATTCCTGCCTGCAACCTTGGAGAAGCCACTGCCAGTCTGGGTAGACAATACTGAGCTAGATGGACCTATGGTCTGACTCAGTATATGGTAGCTTCCTATGTTCCTTGGCTTTGCCTCTGACTGAGCTTGGTTCCCAGTTTTTCTGCTTGGCTTTGACCCTGGTTTTCAATGTTGGTTCCTGGCTTCCTTTCTGACCCCACAGTCCCTGGTCTTTCCCTTGGCCCTGGTTTTCTGCTGGCCCCTTCCAGTCCTGTCTTTAAGCTCCAGCATGTCTTCCACTGGCTTCTCCCAATCCAGTGCTGTTAAAAGGTGGTGCTGGGGGACTATTGCTCTGTCGTCACGGCAGGTCCACTATGGGGTTCTCCAGGCCTCTGTTATATTCCCCATGCTGTTTCAGTGTCTACGTGAAACCAAAGAGTGAGGTCATCCAGGATCATGGTGCCATCAGTAGTTTGCAAGTGACACCATGGAATTATCAGATGCAAGTGACATCATGGAAGTGCTGTGTTGTTGCCTGCAATCAGTCATGGACTTCAGGGAGACAACAAACCCAAAGCCAACTAGTTCAAGATAAACCATTCATGCACATGCTTAGAGGTCAGGGCTGTCCATGAAACTCTTCACCACCTGCTGAAGTGGGTCACAGCACAGAAGAGAAGTCCCTTCCATAACGATAATTATGACTCACCGGGCAGGATGCTAAAGATGCCCAGGAGTTGCTTGTTGGTATTCCTGAAGCTTCTAACTGCATCTGGAGAATAACCTTTCTGCTAACCCTGGCAGCGCAAAGCAGAGAAGAGAAGGAAGCAGCTACTCTCCCAGATCCTTTCATTCAGAGATAGAAATTGCTTCAGAAATGGCAGAACTCAACCCCCTTGGCTCCCACAAGAAACATCTGAGCAGCTGACAGTTAAGAGGACAGCTGGTGATGTCACAGAGGGTGATGTCACAAAGAGAACAGAGAGTTTTAAAAATCAGTGAGGCCTGGTTAGAAAGCAGGCATTTTCCCAAAAGAATTGACAACCACAAGCTAAAATCAAAATAAATATATTTATTTATCTATTTATCTATCTATTTATCAATCATATTATTTATTTATTTATTTATTTATTGAATGCAAAATTGTCCTGTGTCTGTGTCATATGGTAATGTCCTGTGTGTTTCATCAGATACAAGTCAAACCTCTCTTTTGCATTCAATAAGAATTCAAAAGAGAGGTTTGACGTGTATCTGATAAAACACACAGGACATTCTCATGTGATCTTTCACATGTCTGGCCATATTTAATCTTTGCATTAATGACTGTAAGTGTACTGACTAGATGCTTATTATTACAGGTGATGGGAATGGGAAGCAATGAAGGGTGGTTTGGTTCAGTGGGGAGAAGTGAGACGAGTTGGTGAGGACCACTCAGTGGCAGAGGAAGGCACATAGGAGGGATCATGTCAACAGCTCGAGTCCTTTCTGTGTCTCATAAGGATGAAGGAAGGGGGACAAAGGAGATGGAGGTTCACTTCCTTCAGGGGAAAGGAGCAAATAGTCACCCAAAGAGCTCCTGGAACTCCAATGTGGATGGGCTAGATGTCACATTCTGCTCTGACTTAAACCCAAGGCATCCTCGGATTAGGGGAACTCCAACATAGCACCTGAGGGGCCCTTGGATGAGAACCCAACATTGCCCCCAAGAGGGTTTCAGATGAAGAGAAACCCGATGCAACCCCCAAGAGGGCTTTGGACAAGACACCCTTGGATCACGTTATGGAAGAATCCAAGGCATCAGCCTCCTGAGATCTCCCTGCATGACCAGACCCTGTGACAAACACCTCCCAAGAGGGTTCAGTTTGGAGCGGGGGGCAAGGACAGATCCCCACATGGTCAACAGAGAGGTACCATCATCCCAGCCAGACTCCTAAGTGCAACATCGCCACCGGGCCCAGCTGGCCAATATGCAACAGCGGAGCAGAAGCGCTCAGCTGGCAGCACACTCTTTCAGAAGAGACCTGCTTGTGAGAAGGAGTCTTCTCAAGAGAAACAGTAGAGCCTGAAACCAACTGTACCAAATAAGGGCTGAAGAGGCCAGCTACAGGGTGGAGACCGGTCAGCCTCTATTTAAGCCTTGCTGAGTCTCAAAATGGCATTGCCAGGTATTTACTCTGATTTCTGAGTCTCGTCTCTCCAGCATCCAGTACTCAGGCTCTTCTGGCCTGTTTCTGCAGCTGTTGTGTCCTGCTGTTTTTCTTTTCTACAAGAGTTCTCTGGTGCTTATCAAAACTGCATTCCTGACCTCCTCATGAGCCTGACCTCCACCTGGACCAGCAACTTTACATGAGCTGAACATTCCATAACCTAATGAAGCCAGGATCTCCCTGTACTTCTTAGCTGATGCATGAGGAAGTTTAAACTTTAAACTCCCCCCTCTTCTCTGCTGACGTATGGGGAGGTTTAAAGTTTAAATAGCCACTCTCCCTGCACAGACTGCTCCATCCACTCTTGCAGCAAGAGTGGATTGTTTGGCTATTAGTGAATGAACCTAACTTCAACTTTTGGGGTTAGTGTTCCAATATTGTGGTTTCTGTGAATGTCCCCCCACCCCCGATGATATTAGAGGACCTACTGGATTTCATCTCTTGTCCTTTCCTAGCAGTGTTATCTATACAAAATGACTTTACTTGGTCAATGACTGGCCTCACCTACTGGTCTGCTATATTTCAGTTATACCAACACATTTCCTGACTTCCAACTCCTCCTGACTAGAGACTCTGCCCCCTTATGATATTCTAATGTTGCAATTCTATGCACACTTACCTAGGTGTAAGCTCCATTGAACACAATGGGGCCTACTTCTGAGTAAGTGCACATAGGCTCAATCTGTAAAACACTAAGATCTGCTTAAAAGACTTTCTCTTCTGCCGGCTATAGTGTAACCTTTGCTTTTCTAACAAGATAAACAATTGTAAAAATAATTGTTCCAGTTTTTAAATACTAGCTCTATTTTTCTAAAGACTTCTTCTGAGCTAGAAGCTCCATCAAAGAAATGGTCTCTAGCTCTGCCCTGCATGGTTCTTTCTGTCCTGCTTCCCTGCCTCCCACCATCCACTTTTCTGTTCTCCTGATTTGCAAGCTGTACCAATCACAGAGCATGCCTTTTGTTATGAGCCTGGCATCCCTGTGAGTTCTGATTAGCAAAGATAAGATCATTCACCCCACCCCTAAAAGCTTCTTCAGAGTGACTTGGCCAGCTTTTGCATCTATATCTTTAGCCTTTGTGCTAAAGATCCACGCAAATAGTAAACTTTAAAGCCTGCCTGCTGAGCCTCATCATTATCAGCTCATTGACTGTACTGTTCATTCTGTTGGCCAGAGCTGGAAGCGACAATTGTCAGAACATGAATGGCAAGTGATTTTGTGGAATCCTGTGATTGACTATCTGTGGCTTTCAAAAGTGTTTAATCAGTGTTAAGCAGCCTGATATAAATCCCTCAACATTTACCCTCTCAGCAGTAATGTTCAAACTAACTGAATAATTTTTTTTTTAAACACACACACACAAAAGGGAGCTCATAATGATTAGTTTCCTCCTCTGGTAGCTTTTCTTATGAAACTAATTAGCATCAGGCTCTTCTTTCTGCCATAATAATTAGAATATTACTTTTTAAAAACCCTGTGGTGCTGCAAAACCATAAGTATTATTTTCCCAATTACTCTATTTTATGTCAAGTTGTCTATGATAATCCACATATTTTTGCCTACACTTTCCCCCATCATTGGGATCTTTTAATACTTCTCTGGAGGATGAAAATGGATGACAATCTATTCCTTCGAAATGTTTCACATTAGCTGAATGTTAAGATGCTCCCACAGCTGTGTGGAAACATGGGATGTAGCAGTCTTAAGCTCAGGACATGTTTTGAGCATACAGACAAATGGCTGCTCATTTTATTCCCTGGATATCTGTTGGAACAAGCGATACTTTCCATTCCTGTATCATCACTGAATGTGGTATATATTTTTAGGAGCTGTTTTGCATGACAGACAATCAATCTCTCTCTCTCTCTCTCATGTTTATACCACCTGATGTGTACATCTCTATAAAACACAATAAAAATAGAATAAGATAGTTATTAAAACAAGTTTTAAAAATTATTATAATTAATTATCATTAAAAGTCTGCAAAAACAGGAGAGTCTTGAGGTTCTTCCTGAAAACAGAGGAGATGTTCGTATTTCAGCAGGGAGCAACCGCAGAGAAAGCCCAGTCCTTGGTCACCACCAAACCATCCACTTTCTCTCCTTTCTCCAAGGAGCCCAGAGTGGTGTACTACATACTTAGGTTTCTCCTCACAACAACCCTGTGAAGTAACATAGGAAACTGCCATATACTGAGTCAGACCATTGGTCTATCTAGCTCAGTATTGTCTTCACAGACTGGCAGCGGCTTCTCCAAGGTTGCAGGCAGGAATTTCTCTCAGCCCTATCTTGGAGAAGCCAGAGAGGGAACTTGGAACCTAGATGCTCTTCCCAGAGCGGCTCCATCCCCTGAGGGGAATATCTTGCAGTGCTCACACAGGTTAGGCTGAGAGAGAAGTCACTGGCCCAGAGTCACCAGCTAGTTTCATGGCTGAATGGGGATTTGAACTTGGGTTTCCCTGGTCCTAGTCCAGTACTCTAACCACTACACTATGCTGGCTGAAAGTTGCCGGGAAGTTCTAGTCTAAGTAGTCAGATGGGCTCTTGTATTCTTAAGGTATGAGAGGATCTCGGCATCAAGTAGTGAGCAATGAGGGAGCTAACTCTGTGTGTGCCAGGCGAGCCTCACTGGGGAGGCTATTCCATAGACAGGGTGCCACCACTGAAAAGACATTCTCCCTAGTAGTTATCTGCCTCATCTCATTTGGCACTCGGAGCAGGGCCTCCGAAGATCTGAGTCTGGGTCAGGATATATTGGGCAAGGCACTTTTTCAGTTAACCTGGTCCCAAGCCATTTAGGGCTTTAAAGATTAAAACCAACACTTTGAATTGGGCCCAGAAATGAACTAGGAGCCAGTGCAGCAGATGAAGCACTGGTGTAATATGATTAAAATGCCCAGAATTATTCTTCTAACAAAAAGGACAATGAAAATAGAAATAATAAAGCTTTGTTTTTATGTGGTAAAGATTCAACAAAAAGCTACTAATCTAACAAAAACAGTTATCTTGCAATAAGCCTATTTGCATTAGAAATATCTTTAAATGAAAATATATTATGTAGAACTTGAAATTTAGTCATTTTTTAAAATTCTGAGCCCCCTCCAGTTAATGTGAAGACCTATGCTGTCGTTTGTGTTGCCAAGATAGCCTGTTTGGGGGCTCCCAGGAGCACTCCTATACCTGGTTAGGAGCTACAGGCTTGTAGTTTCCAATTTTGCCTTTTAGCACTCACGGGATCATGGATTCATCAATTGGTTCACATGAGCTAACTCACTGGGTATGTCACCTGGCACGTAGTTTGGGTGAAAGTAGCTCTAGGTCAAGTTTAACCCGAGATGGCAGAAGGACTATCCCTGTGCTCATCTCCCTGATTGCCTTTCAGGTGGAGAAGCCAGAGTAGACAGGAGTTAAGTGCTATTCTTCTAAAGAACTAGCCAAATACTCTCCCCCTGTGTTGGCACATTGAATCAGTTTATGCTTATCACCTTTGCAGGAAGGGACAGATATTATTATTATTATTATTATTATTTTATTTTATTTTATTTTATTTTTATTATTTTATTTTTACATTTATATCCCGCTTTTCCTCCAAGGAGCCCAGGCGGTGTACTACATACTTGAGTTTCTCTTTTACAGTAACCCTGTGAAGTAGGTTAGGCTGAGAGAGAAGTGACTGGCCCAGAGTCACCCAGCTAGTTTCATGGCTGAATGGGGATTTGAACTCAGGTCTCCTCGGTCCTAGTCCAGCACTCTAGCCACTATACCACGCTGGCGCAGAGGTAAAAAGCTCATCTCCTCCAACAAAGTATTAATGGCTGGCTTGGGGCATGGGAAGCAAGCTTTTTAAAACATTCCTAAGTCACTCCCAAGATTTTCTAAAAAAACAAAACAAAAAATGAGATAAACTCTGATGCACCCCTTTTATTTTGCCCCACACAGGTTTCTCAAACCTATTCACCTTTTTGTCTTGACCGAGCACACCCAGCAAAGCTGAACAGGTCAAGGATGTACTCCTTTGTCTATCCCTATTGTTGCCCTTGACAACAGAAAAGTGTGGTCAGCATTCTGCCTCAGGGCAAGATCCTGTCTATTTCTAGTCAACACACAATAAATCAGTGTGTCTCTTCCTCGAATATACCAGTGGCAATGATTCGTATGTTTGGGCATTGGCTATTCCACCTTGCCTTGCCTGGACCTTTGCTCCCATTCTGCTCGTTGCCTCCAGATCGGCCCTTTCTCCAAGCCGGATCTGTACAGCATGTTTGGCTGCAAGAAACTGGTCTCCTGAGATCAGATCCCCTTGGGATTTTGCCTGGTTTTGTGACACAAGGGTTGGGGAGGCTCAAGGGTGGGGCCATTTTGGGGGTGGGGCTATGAACAGCTAGGGAAGGAGGAAACGAGACGCTTGTGTGGGGAAGCATGCAAGGAGGTTCATGCGTGATGTGAGGGAAAGGAACTGCTTACTTACTGCCTTGAGAAGTGGTGAGGAAATTAATAGACCCCTCCGCTGCCGCCACCCCCCCACCAGCCCTGGGGGCAGCAACCATTGTGAGGAGACACAGCCACATGGAACTGGGAAGCGCTGCCTCCTTCTACCCCCCAAAATGCCACATGTCTGTGGCATAATGTGTCTGGCTGCAGCTGTTGCTGGGGCTTTGGCAGCTCCGCAAAGCAAAGGGAGAGGAGCTTTATGGCAATAGTGGCTCTCCACTGGCCTTAGGAACTGAAGAAGGGAGTCTGGAAGTGGGTGGGAGACTTGCCTTTTCCACCTCGCCTAGTCAAAAGGAGAGCTGTAGAGTCTCCTCAGGATGTCCTCTGGCAGGGCACAGCAAGGCAGGGTCCAGTGGAAAGGGGTTGCCTAGGCGAGGTCTGTGAGCTGAGACTGAGAGAGAACAAGCACAAGCAATGAAACGCGGAAGAGAGCAGCCTGCCTGCCCGCCCACTCATCTGTCCTTGAGCCTTGCAGAGGAGAGCTGTGTGTTGGGCAACAGAGACAGCTTTGGTCAATTTCCTAGCTGAGTGTTGCTCACTCACATGCATAACTTTGCTGGCCAGAGTGCTTGAGCTCTGTCCCTCCCTCCCTCTTTCTGCACTCCAGATGCTCTCCTCGAGGGATTGCTGGATGCAGAAGAAGCTAAAGGGATGGAGAGAATTGGTTGCTGGCACTAGCTGCGCTTGTGGGAGGGTCTCAGAAGGCAGATGGAGGAAAGAATGGGGAGGAGGCAAATGAGAAGGAGAAAGGAGGCAGGGGATACGGGGGAGGCTCAGGGAGGGGGAGGTTTCCCCCCAAAACGTGGGGGGAAGAGTGTCCCATTCGGGACATGCTATTTTTGGCTGCAAAGCGGATCGTCCCTTCATTACACTTGTACTTACATCTGGCACTGGGAAGGACCTTGTATTTCCTCAGTATTCACTGTTTGCCATATGTAGCTGTATTTTGAAGGCAGAGAGTTCCCCTTTTTGTGACCCAGCTTTTGAAAAAAGCTGTGTCTTTTGCAGCTCTTATGAAATAGTTTGTTTTCGTCATTGACAAGTGGCTAAATCAACCCCTGCTAACTTGGCAAAGAGGCACCTTTTAATGTGGTGATTCTCTTTATTTAGCAGGGGGAGAGTAACTGGCCCTATCCACCCTCAGCACAGTATCTCCAGTGACTGTTGCTGGTGTCTATCTGATGTTTCTTTTAGATTGTGAGCCCTTTGGGGACAGGGATCCATCTTATCTATTTATTATTTCTCTGTGTAAACTGCTCTGAGCCATTTTTGAAAGGGCGGTATAGAAATCAAATAAATAAATAAATAAATAAATAAATAAATAAATAATAAGTGATACATGTGTTATTTTGTATTATGGGGCCTATTTTTTGACTGTAATATTGTATTTTTAGTGGTATTTCCCCTGTGTGTACCATTGCAACAATGGAAAAGGTACCCATGGCCCTTATCCTGAGACACCAAACATGCACAGGATGTTGGTATCTCCTCCTCACCTCTTTCTCTCCCCCACCATGACTCCTCTGCATTGCACAATGACCAGTAAACTGTGCAAGATTTTTGATGGTGTAGTACTGTGTGACATTTTTGTGCTGGTCACTTTCCAGATTAGACCCTGCAATGGGGTCATGTCATATCTCGGAAGTGTGCTTCCACACTTCCTGTGTTGTGACACCACAGTCCCTATGTAGACAGCAGGGTACCATTCACATTTCCAATGCCTTGTTTCAAATTTAATCACTGCGATATAGAACTAGGACGTCGTATATCCGGCTCAAGAAAGTTGCTGTTTTTTCGGGTTGTTAGTTTCCGCGAGACTGCTCCCCTGCTGTTTACGTTTTGAATGTGACTTGCCTGAAGGGAGGCATTTTGCTGAGGTTGGACAGCTAGTCTGGAAAGCGCCCTGGTGCAATTAAGGATATTGTGCAGGTTCACTACCCAAAATGGAGAGAAATTGCATTGTGCCAGTTACATGCAATCCTACAAGATTCAACGTTATTGTTCTGCTACATAAATTGTAAGTTATTTTAACACACCCATCATATTTTCCATTAATTTGTGTATACTTTTAAAAAATAATATCAGCAAGCAAGGATGATTTTTTAAGTGGAATAGTTGTTGCTATATTGGCAGACCCTGTTCTTTGGAGTGATCAACATTGTCTTTCCTGATTTGTTGTCATCATGTTTCTTGTCTGCTCTGGTTCTCTGTCTTGTGGACATTATTATCAATGTTACCTTATTATAAATGAGCCTCATTCAGACAGCGATCATGCCTTTTACTCCTGTACTTGTTCAAGCCAGAGTGTCCTGAAGAGCAACAAAGCCTTAGAATTCTTTAAGCTCCGAATCACAAGCCCCCTGGAGAGAGACAAAGAGATTGCAGAACTGAAGTCACTCCTAGTCGGTGATCAATGAAGAACACATTCTTTTGAATACTCCCTTCTGCCTCAGCAGTGTTATCCCCATTACACCTTATCAGAAAGAGTCTGCATAATTCATCTGAAAGATGGTGTACTTTGAACTGTGGCTTTCAAGTCTTAATTGTTAGCATGCAAGTGGCTATTAGTAGCTTTCTAATGTTCTGCCAAAAAAGTTTTTAAAAAGTGTGAATACATTTCTTTCTTCAGTGAAGACTGATGCTAATTGTTGGAGATATCAGGGAATAATGGCTGAGGAAAATAGAAATGAAGCTGGTGTAGTTAAGGAGATCTAGTTCAAATTCCTGCTCAGCCATAAATCTCATTGGGTGTTCTTGGGCCAGTCAGCAGCTCTCATTCTAACCTACTTCCCAGGGTTGTTTGGAGGATAAAAATGGGATAACCCTCCTGTAAGCGAGGAGTCTATGGCAAAAAGTCAGGATATAAATATGATAGAGCAGAATTTTACAAACATCTTTTTCAGACAAAAAAAAATCATGTCACATGTAGGTATGTTTATTGTAGAAGGTTTGAAAATCCTTGTACTAGCTGTAAGGCAAAAACGAAGAACAAACTTTTTGCTTGATGTAGGAAGCAAATAAGGTTCTCAAGCTTGCATTCCTGGTTGCTAAAATATGTATTAGATTGAGAATGGAAGATGCAAAGCACACCTGTCTTCTCCTAATGCATTACAGAAGTTATTCTCCAGAGAATTCTGACTGCAGAAGTCTCTGTAACATTCTCTGGAGAAGAGTTTCCTTAGTGGATCCTAATAATTATTTGCATTAATAACACATCTAACTCTGATGAATGAAGCCTTGAAGACATATGTGTTTTTTTAAACACACATTTTAAAATAATCTTGTTTTTTCTACAGACACAAGGAAAAAATGTGATTGTTTTTAATCAGCTGTAAGATGAACAATTGTCATCTATCTAAATACCTGCTATTAGAATAATCAATACACTGGAATAATCAACAAACTTTTATTTTACTTTCTGTTGGTGTTTTATTATGGCAGTGCCTAAGTAAAGTAAAGTTGTGTGTTTGAGTCGGTGTCGACCCCTGATGACCACAGAGCTCTGTGGTTGTCTTTGGTAGAATACAGGAGCGGATTACCATTGCCATCTCCCATGCAGTATGAGATGATGATGCCTTTCAGCACCTTCCTATATCACGGCTACCCAATATAGGTATTTCCCATAGTCTGGGAAACATACCAGCAGTGATTTGAACCAGCAACCTCTTGCTCACTAGGCAAATTACTTCCCCGCTGCGCCATTAGGTGGCTATGGCAATGTCTACTGACCCAAAATATATTTATCTTAATTTTCCACATTGTATCAAAGTGCAAGCACCTCCATCTGGAGCCAAATGTGCACCAGTGGAGCTCTTGCACTTGCAGCTTTCTCCATTCATTTCAATACAGAGACCATATCTTTCCAAAGGAATGTGGATATTCGATAGTCAAAAAACCTGCCAGTTTCAGAGCAGAGTAAAGGCTATTTCACTTTGGCTCAGGCTCCACAAAGCTGGGAAATTGGAACCTAAGACCCCATTCACGTGTAACGCCAAACCAAAGTGGAATGGGGCAGCAGAATTTGTGAATGTCTGAAATTTGCAGCAAAAGCGACCTGTGGTTTCCCTCGTCAAACTCCAATTTGAACCTTTGGTTTGTTGAGAGTTTTGCTGCTCCAGCCTGAGGTCTGAAGGCAGCAGCTTTACATCCAAATGCAGACGCCGCCATAACTGGGGTTTTGTGCTGTTTTGGGAACTGAAATCATAGAGAGGGCAGCCCAGATCCACCCAGGAATGTGGCCACTCCATGTCTGCCACGCTTCTCACTGACTGCCTCTCCAAACACTTGCCACAGCCCTGCGGTCTCCAAATGCCAGAAGCTGTTGCCCGGCAACAGGGATGCTGCCTTGTCCCATCCCAAGCTTCTAAGCCTGGGGGATGGCAGGACTCCAGCACAAAGCCACCCGTGCCAAGAAGCGGTTCTGTTTCTGCCCTGCTCCCCTCGTGTGTTTGTGTGTGTGTGTTCCTGCACGGAAAAGAGTCCTGTGCAGCAACTCTCCAGCAGTGGCAGAGGGAGGAGGAGGTGGAGGAGGAGGAGGAGGGTGGCGTGCTGAGGGGAAAAAACAGCATGCTGAGGAGAAAGAAGCAAGCTCCCTGGTGCTCCTCCTCCCCTCCTTTCCCACAGCCCCTTGGCTGGAGGTTTCTGTGCAGAAACCAACACACACACACACACACACACACACACGATGGGAGCGGGGCAGGAATGGATCTGCCTCTCGGCCCTGGTGGCCTGTTTTGTGTGGTTCTCATGGTCAGCTTCTTGGTCAGCTTCTTCCTTGCAATGCCAATGGGGAGAGTAGAGGCTGAAGAAAGCGGGGGGGGGGGGTGTTTCTCTGATCAGGAACAGCTCTTGCAGTGGCGGCCGCTGCTGAGCGGTTTGAACTTTGCAAGGAAACAAAGGAAGGAGAGAAGACCCAAAAGGGACGGGTGGGGGGGGGGGGGGAGTGAAAGCCATGATGGGGCACATCTTAAAGGTTTTCTAAAATGTGTTCGGGTTCCCTCCATGTGCGGGCAGCGGCGTAGAGCAAGAGGAGAAAGTACGTAGAAATTAATGTATGTTAAAGCAGTCGGCGGCAGAGGTTTTTTAGTACTTTCCAAGTTGTTTTTAATTATTTCAGCATATTTCCCCCTTGTTTTTGAGGTGCATATGCAACTACAGTTCCCCTAACCTCTTCATTCCCATTGATGTCTACCTCGCCCCAACCACAAATTTGCCAACCGAGATGTTTTGCATGAATGCAACCCTCCTGTTTGACGAGGGATGGCTGTGTAAACAACCAACCAACCATTTACTCACACTCTGTGGATATTTCCAGTGCAGATACAGCAGTACTGCTGCCACGTGAAGATCCCATCCTGTCACCACTGTTAAATCAGCAGGCCACACAGAGCACTGGGCATGAATCCACGGAACGG
Source organism: Hemicordylus capensis (assembly GCF_027244095.1). Lineage (NCBI taxonomy): Eukaryota > Metazoa > Chordata > Lepidosauria > Squamata > Cordylidae > Hemicordylus > Hemicordylus capensis. Next base: position 104,954,514 of record NC_069662.1, read on the forward strand.
CTCCTTTATCATGCAGACAGGACACTTCAGACAGCTTGCTAGATCCTAGAGGCAGAACAACCACACACAAGCCCCCTTGAGGCCTGACAGAAGCATACACCATATTAGTGAAATGCGAACTGTGGGATAAGTTGAGCTTTGTAAATAGGCAGTAAGTAGGCTAAATTCTGCTGAGATTACATCAGTATTTTTGATGAAATAGGTGTAATTAAAGTGGTCCACTCCATGGAAATCATTGGGACCTTCTTTCTGCAGACGTCAAGTGCAGTTTTCCTGTTGGCATTTTGACAGTGTGGGATGGGCAGCAAGGACAGTGTCAATTGAGGTAATTCTGGAGAAGTGTGTGAGGGAGTCACTCTCTGCCTGACATATAAGAGAGGGTAGGGAAGGGGGGGGATGTAGCAATTGGGCGTCGGTAGCTAGGGGAGAGGGGGCCTGTGTTCGCCCCTCTTCCTGGCGGCACCTCGGAGTGAGGGAGATAATGGAGAAAATAGGGAGAAGTGGAGCTGGGGGGTGCCTGGGTTCTTTGAACCCATCCACTCAATTATAGCTATGGCCCTGGTAGCTATCCTGGGCAGACTTAGTCAGAAGTCAGCCTCCATACAGCTGCTTCTCCCTCATTGCTCCAACGCCCCACTTGGCTTCCCCCAACTGTCCATGTCTCCCCACCTCCTCTTCCCTGAGAGTTCACCTCCTACAAACTAATAGAATACTTGGCTCCCCTTGCTAATGTCACAGAACTGGCAAACTTTGGCTTCATCATCAATACAGTCATGCTCTGGATAACTTAGCTGGTACTTGTTGTTTCCCATAGGCTTTAATGGGGCAGAAAACACTTAGCAACTTTTGAACCCCCCAAACTTCACCAAACTAACAAAGGATTTCCTTCCTAGACGGGTCTGTCAGTGCACCAGTCATCCCCCCCACCAAATATATATATATATATATATATATATATATATATATATATATATATATATATATATACACACACACACACACACACACACACACACACACACACACACACATACAGGTGAAACTCGGAAAATTAGAATATCGTGCAAAAGTCCATTAATTTCAGTAATGCAAATTAAAAGGTGAAACTGATATATGAGACAGACACATTACATGCAAAGTGAGATAAGTTAAGCATTTAATTTGTTATAATTGTGATGATCATGGCATACAGCTCATGAAAACCCCAAATCCACAATCTCAGAAAATTAGAATATTACATGGAACCAAGAAGACAAGGATTGAAGAATAGAACAATATCGGACCTCTGAAAAGTATAAGCATGCATATGTATTCAGTACTTGGTTTGGGCCCCTTTTGCAGCAATCACTGCCTCAATGCGGCGTCGCATGGATGCTATCAGCCTGTGGCACTGATGAGGTGTTATGGAAGACCAGGATGCTTCATTAGCGGCCTTCAGCAATTCTGCATTGTTTGGTCTCATGTCTCTCATCCTTCTCTTGGCAATGCCCCATAGATTCTCTATGGGGTCAGGTCAGGCGAGTTTGCTGGCCAATCAAGCACAGTATACTGTATACTTTTCAGAGGTCCGATATTGTTCTTTTCTTGAATCCTTGTCTTCTTGGTTCCATGTAATATTCTAATTTTCTGAGATTGTGGATTTGGGGGTTTTCATGAGCTGTACGCCATGATCATCACAATTATAACAAATTAAGGCTTGACTTATCTCGCTTTGCATGTAATGCGTCTGTCTCATATATCAGTTTCACCTTTTAATTTGCATTACTGAAATTAATGGACTTTTGCACGATATTCTAATTTTCCGAGTTTCACCTGTATATATATATGTAAGAATTTTATGGTATACTGTTCAAAAATTTGTGGGGAAAGGACATAAGTGTCAGTTTCCAGGACTTTTTAACTTGCTGTACCTGTGGCATTTTTTAAAAAAACAGGTCTCCTTGAAATTCAGTACATCTATAGACCTTATCAAGTAGATCACGCAAGCCAACTTTTGTTAGTTCAACACTTATCATATTTATGAGCAGTAGAATTTTGAGACTTATAATGGAAGAACCTTTGGGGGGGGTGCTACTTGCCCTAAAGGGCACTCCTGTTTTTTAACGACTTTTTCTTTCACTGAAATGAAGGCAGCTTTCGTGAGTGGGTGGGGAATCTGTAAATATTGGAATTCTTGCAGCTATAAGAAATCACAAGATTCTATGTTTGTTTTTATGACTGTTTTACCTTTGTTGCCATGATAGGTTAATTGTTATGTTGCAGATGTTTTATCACCAAGGCAAAAATAAATATATTGTAAAATTGACTGCTTCAGTCTTTATGCTGTGGGTCCACATATCAGCTTGGGTTACTAGCTAAGCCTTTTAGATAAGACCATGGTGAGTGATTTTGTGAGTTTGGAATCCTAATCATCATACCACTTAACCAATGTGGCAGATCAGTGGCTGGCCTTCAGTTATGAAGTCTTCTTCCTGTGGAAATGTGACAAAGGAAGTCCAAGTCCAAATATCTTTAGGAAGCATTCTTATTTGGGCTAGCTTTGGGGATAAAACATAAGTGAATGTGGAGAAATCAGATCACATTCCTTGCTTGTACAGTCAACTGCAAACACAAGGAATATTCATAACCCCAGTTGTCATTCTTTGCATTCAAATCAATATGTGATTTTTGCTGTTTTTGAGATCCACAATTCATGGTACTTTTCCAGTTGATATGATACTACCTGCAGGAGTAACTAAGAGGAAACTAAAGGTGCCACAGCAATTTGATATCTGTTTCTTCAGCACACTGTACACTGAGGATCTTTCACCTTCAGTGTCATAATAGTGTCACTTCTCTTGGCATGAGAAGATGCTGGTGTCCTTTGACTTTTTGCTGCTCTTCCTCTTTCCCCGTTACTTGCTTCAGCCTATGAATTAGGTGCTGGGTCACAATTAATGATCTGAATAAAGACCTGAATTTTTACATGTGTACAGCCTGTGCAACATTCCCATCCCTTGCACAGCATACACAGCCACAGATAACCATCACACCCTTCTGAATATTTGGTACTATAGCTTTTTGGGTGAGCAAATGATCCCACCCATGACACTTAAGGTCTTTGGTCCAGATGTTAAAAGTGACTAATCAACCAGGTACCTCCACTTTAGGGCAGTCTAAGACTACTTCACATGTGATGCTTTCCCTATGTAGTGATATAATCTCCATGTCAGGGTAAAAAATCAGCATCACTTGGCAAGTGCATTGTGTGTATATTTCACGATGAGCCTACAGACTTGGAACTGGATGAGCATCTAAGACACATAGATACTTTCAGAAATGTAACATGATACAAACAAAGTTTTCCATAATATACAAAGCAGTAATATAATTCAGCTGGACAGTACAGTTAGCTTTCTGGCAGTAAGGTATTACTTCTCTGAGCCAACCCTTAAGTCTCCATTGCATAGCTGATCTCATTATAGAGGATCTTAGTTCAGCAGCAGTAACTCAATCCATTAATGCATGAGTTAAGCAAGCCATACATAAATATTTTAAATAGGTGCTTATTTACTAGTATACTATTGCATTATAGAATTAACTATCAGCTTCTGCCTAGCAGCATTTATAGAGGCTGGAGCTGCATCTCTTTTATTTTGCTTTGTGTTACCAATCACCTCCCGCAGCTCTTAAGCTTTTACAACCAAAATGAAATCCAGACAGCTTAGCATAACAGGACAAAACAATGCAGATGTCTTGGCTTGGGCTTTGTAAAATGAAAACGCTCCAGATTTTGTACCTACATTCTAGACTTGAATGACATAACATTACACTATTCTTAATTAAAGTCACAGGCAGGGAACTGAAATATCACCCTGAATATACTTTTATCAAAGCACAAGCATTTATCAATGTTTTCTGTGCTAGGTATTAACAATCTGTGCTTTGTTTTTTCCTGGGGTGATAAAGTGATTCATAGAATCATGATTTTGTGAAAGTGTGCTACAAATGCAGCTTTTCACTGCATTACATTGGCAGCTCTGTCTTTTCCCATTTTAGATGGGCTTTAAAGGCCCATCAAGTATTCAGGCAGGCATTCAATGATTAATCTGTTTTATTTGGCTTTAGTTGCTTTTATATGTTTCAGTTCTATGTATTGTCTTTTATACTAGCTTGAGTGCACATCAGTGCTGAAAAATGGGGGGAAATGAATATTATATTTTTAATTAATTATTATTATTGTTCACACGGTCAGACAGATGTTATTGACTGGTTTGTTTTATCCAGACATCGAGTCTTTCCCAAGGACCGGGGATGGCTGAATTTTATTATCAGTATTGTTGCTGTTATTATTATAGATATCGTCACAGAATATAGGCTGTTCCCAGGAATGTTACTTTTTGTAATTGGCTGATGGTGATTTCTGTGGCCCCTATGGTGTTGAGGTGCTCTTCAAGGTCTTTTGGAACTGCACCCAGGGCGCCAATTACCCCTGGGATTATTTTGGTCTTTTCCTGCCACAGCCTTTCAGTTTCAGTTTGTAGATCTTTGTATTTTGTTATTTTTTTCTATTTCTTTTTCTTCTATTCTGCTATCACCTGGTATTGCTATGTCAATTGTTTTAACTTGTTTTTCTTTCTCCTCGACTACAGTTATATCTGGTGTATTGTGTGGCAGATGTTTGTCTGTTTGTAGTCGGAACTCCCATAATATTTTTACATCTTCATTTTCTACCACTTTTTCAATTTTATGGTCCCACCAATGTTTGGCTACAGGTAGCTTGTATTTTTTGCAGATGCTCCAGTGTATCATTCCTGCTACCTTGTCATGCCTTTGTTTGTAGTCAGTCTGTGTGATCTTTTTACAACAGCTGATTAGGTGGTCCACGGTTTCAACTGTTCGTTTACGAAGACGGTTTGTTGTTGATTTTTCTACTTTTGCTCTTATTGCATTTGTACTTAGTGCTTGTTCTTGTACAGCCAGTATTAAACCCTCTGTTTCTTTCTTCAGTTGCCATTCTTAAGCCATTGCCAGGTCTTGCTGATGTCTGATTTTCCGCTTATATTGTGCAAATATTGACCATGCAGTGGCTTATTTTTCTGCTTGGTTCTTGACTTGTTCTTTCTTGTAGGCCTGCTTTGTTTCATTGGTGTTGAATAGTTTCACGTTATCCTCTCTAATAAAACGCTTGGTGTCCGTCCGTGCCTCCCTGCCCTGTTCTGCGCCTGCGCAAAGCGCAGGCCCAGAACAGGGCAAGGGAGACACGCTCGCCGGTACCCGGCAGCCATCTTGGGCGGCCAGAAGCGGCCACCCCGAAGAAGCCGGAAAACCGGCGCCGGGGTAAACTGGGCAAGGCAGCGGCGGAGCCAGCGGAGCCGCTGCCTCGGCCAAAAGAGACGGAGGCCGGGGGCGGAGCGGAGGCCACTTAAATATTTTTTTAAAGGTACCCGCAGCCGACGCCGCCGACCCTCCCTCCCAGCTGACCCCCCCCCATTAAGGGCCAAATCGGCCCAGGCACTTGCCCCCGCAGCTTCCGCCGCCGACCAACCGCCCGCCCACCCAGCTGCCAATACCTCCTTGCCCCCGGAACACGTCCTCCGCTTGATCCGCTGCTCAATTAACAGAAGGAGAGAGGTGCTCGCATGCAGAGCTCCACTCTCTTTAAAGTCTCTCCCCGAACTGGCGCTTTGCGTCCTTACCGCCCAAACCGCCAGTTCGGGAAGAGACTTTAAAGAGAGTGGAGCTCTGCATGTGAGCACCTCTCTCCTTCTGTTAATTGAGCAGCGGATCAAGCGGAGGACGTGTTCCGGGGGCAAGGAGGTATCGGCAGCTGGGTGGGCGGGCGGTTGGTCGGCGGCGGAAGCTGCGGGGGCAAGTGCCTGGGCCGATTTGGCCCTTAATGAGGGAGGGAGGGGGAATGGCAGCGGGGGGACAGGAGAGCCGTTACTAGGGCCCGTTGTTCAACGGGCCAAAATTAACTAGTTGACCATATGAAGTGCATCTTCTTCACTGCCCTTGATATATTCTTCAAGGCCTCTTTTCTCCTCCTCTACTGTTTGATGGACTTGCAGCATTCCTCTTCCACCTGATCTGCCAGGGACTGCGGGGGTGCAGAGCATGATTGATGGTCATGGTTTTCCTGGTCTTACGATCTAGCGTCTCTAGCTCTGCCTGGGTCCAGTCTATTATTCCTGCAGTGTATCTGATAACAGGTATAGCCCAGGTGTTTATGGCTTGTATGGTATTCCCGTCACTGAGTTTGGACTTGAGGATTTTTCTAACTCTCCTGATGTATTCACTTCCAATTTTTCTTTTAACTTCTCTGTGTGCAATGTTATCAGCCTGGAGAATGCCCAAGTATTTGTAATGTTCTTTCTCTTCCAGGTTCTTGATCTTGCTTCCATTGGGCAGTTCTATTCCTTCTGTTTTTCTTATTTTTCCTCTATTCATTATTAATGCAGCACACTTGTCTAGTCCAAACTCCATTGCTATATCGCTACTGAATATATGGACATTGTTTAGCAGTGATTTGATTTCTGACTGGGACTTTCCATACAACTTCAGATCATCCATGTACAGCAGATGGTTGATTTGACTTGATGTTTTAGATGTTTGGTATCCGTGGCCTGTTTTGTTTAGTATTTGTGAAAGTGGGGTCATGGCGATTACAAACAATAGAGGGGATAGTGAGTCCCCTTGGAAAATATATCTTCTGATGCTAACCTGTCCACATGTCTCGCCATTGATTGTTAACTGTGTACTCCACATGCTCATTGCTTTTTCTAAATAAATATCTGAATGTTTTTGTTGACACCAGTTGTTTCTAAACATTTTAGTATCCATGTGTGAGGCAATGAATCGAAGGCTTTCTTGTAGTCAATCCATGCAACACTTAGATTTGTTTTTATTCTCCTGCAGTTTTCTAAAATCATTTTGTCAATCAGCAGCTGGTCTTTTGTGCCTCTGGTGTTCGGGCAATTTCCTTTCTGTTCAACTGGAAGCTGTTTGTTAGTTAATAAGTGTTGCATTACTTCATCTGCTATTATTCCAGTTAATAATTTGAACATGGTTGGCAGGCAGGGTATCGGTCTATAATTACTTGGAACTGTACCTTTTGCTGGGTCTTTCATGATGAGATTAGTTTTCCCTGTTGTTAGCCATTGTTCAATATCACCTCCTTGCAAAATGTGATTGAACTGTTTTGACAGTTGTTGTTGTTATTTAGATTTCTATACCACCCTTCCAAAAATGGCTCAGGGCGGTTTACACAGAGAAATAATAAATAAATAAGATGGCTCCCTGTCCCCAGAGGGCTCACAATCTAAAAAGAAACATAAGAGAGACCCCAGCAATAGTCACTGGAGGTACTGTGCTGGGAGTGGAGTTGTTTATGAACGGTTGTTAGGTGTTTAAGCCAAAAGTCATGCAGTTCATCGTCGCCTGGTGCAGTCCAATTTTTAATTTTCTTTGTTCTTTCACTTATGAATTCTGGTGTTATTATTAGATCTTGCATTTGTTGGTTACATTTTTCAACCTCTTTTACCCAGCCTGCTTTTTTATTATAATCTATTGGATTGTCCCATAATTTCCCCCAGGATTGCACTGTTTCTTCTTTATTTGGCATTTCTATGTTTCTTGCAGTTTATTATTATCTTGCAGTTAATTTATTATTATTATTATTATTTTATTATTACAGTACTCCACTGGATCACAGTAGATGTTACATCTGCGCTGGTTCCCATTGCTAGTGTTACCAAGATATAGAAGCCTTGGTCACGTAGTCACGTGAACAGAAGTCTTTGTCATGCTTGGTTTTCATTGGTTGCCTTTGAACTCCATGGGACAGACTCAAAGAGGCTTCAATCTGGGATGCAGCTGAGAGTGAGCAAAATCTGCTTCTTCGGAGTCAGCCCTCTTATAAATCAAGATTAGGTGGTCACCAAAAGTGGCCGATTTGGGGTATGGCAGAACATTCCTCCATTCTGTGCTGTTGCACTGAGCCCCATTAACCAGTCCAGTGACTTTGCATCCTGTACTGAACCACCTGCTTTCTCTCTGCCACTCCTCCTTTTACTCCTCTTCCTTCCTTCTTTAGAGTGGTGGCATCCTGCCACCTGATTTGGCCCTTCATGCATCCTCCACCTCTTTCTTCATGCACTAAGCAGCTTATAAAAACTGGTGAAGGGGGCATCTGTGAAAAGTGGAAACTGAACAGGAAATGTACAGAGGGGAATGAGTATGGAGGAGACACTCTATAGAGTGTCTTTCTAGTACTCCACTTTTCAAATGCCCTCTTTTGCTCTGCCCCCCTAGTCAAAGTCTGTTGAGCATGTGAAGAAGGTGAAGATGGAGGGTGTGTGCACAAACTGAGTTAGGGAGGAGAAGAAAGAAAAGCAGAAAGTGGTGGTGGTGGTGGTGGTGGTGAAGGAGGTGGATGTGTGTTCTCCAAGTCAGGTGGCAGTGGCTATACAGGCTGCAAAGAAAGAAAAGGAGAAGAAGGTGGAGCCTGGAGGTAACTGGCATTTGTCTTGAGTCAAGTGGTGGTGGTTATTGCCACCAATGGCAAGAAAACTAAACAGCATGTGAAAGCAAGAGGTGATAGTGCGGTGGCATTTGGCACCCTATCTCAGGTATGCTGAGGTTGTGGACTACCACTGTGCTTCACCAGGGATAGGGTTTAGCTTCCACCCCAATGATGCCTCTGAGTGCAAACTTCTACTTTTACTTCTGGGTCTCAGCCATAACCCAGCAAATCTTGATTCATATTAGGCTTTGCTAGTACCAACTATGGTGGTTGTCTAGTAATTGGAACTACATTCTCCCCCTTCTTTTTAGCGATCCTGCTACATCCTAAACTAGGAGGGAAGTGTGATTGTGCACATCTGGAACAAATTTGCTGCTGGGCAAAATGGGACCACCACTGGGACAAATGTCTCTCTTGCTTTTAGGTTTTCTACTCATGCATGATGGAATATAGTTCTATATAGAAGAAGCTAAACATGAGGATTAATCTCACATTTAAATAAGAAATATATTGATTCATGGAGGATGAATCAGTTAGCAGGACTGGTACTGCTGGTTATTTCCTTACTCCCATTCCACATCATGAAGGCAATCTGTTTTTAATTATTTCAGGTAAGTAGCAACTGTTTGGAAGTAAAGGCTATGGGACTGCACGTAAGAAAAACAATGGGGCCAGTGGCTTAGAAGTAAATATAACAACAGAGAGATCAAAGGCATTCACCCTTAAAGGCATTTGACCTACAATAGCTCTTATAGGCTAGAAATGTATGCTTCTTTCTTCTCTGGCTCTGAAAGCATATACCATAATAGTAGTTTGGAATAAGAAACTATTACTACTACTGTTACTACTTCTAATATTTATATACCACTCTTCAACCAAAGTTCTCAAAGCGGTTTACACAGAAAAATAAATACATAAATAAGATGGCCCCCCTGTTCTCAAAGGGCTTACCATTTAAAATGAGAGCATCCCACCTTAGAACAGTTTGCTTTCCCTTCAAGAGCTTTTCCCCCAATGTCATGAAAGATTCAATTCCTTTTTTAATGTTAAAAAAGAAGAAGTGCAGTTTCCACAATCCAGAATGTGCTTTGCTGGTTTGTGGGGGAAACCAGCATCAGTTATGCTGAAGGATGGTGCTGCGTATACTTTCCTCAGGTAGTTACAACAAGCTAACTTAATGGGAGACAGAATGTATCATTTGGGATTAATTTAAAGGCAAGCTTTCTTCCCTGGTGATGAAGGACTTTTGCTTTGTGTATTTTGCTTTCAATCATTTGGCTGCAATCACACTTGGAATTTTTTCCCCTCCAAAGGCCCTTGTTCAAGTTGTTGCCAGAATATTGTGCCCACTAATTTGGCTGTAGATTCTACAAACATGCATGAAAATAATGTTACACTTGTTTGAACACCCACAAAACTGTGGAATGTAAAATGCCCCCCTCTGGAATATTTGTTTGAAGAAAAAGCAAATAAAACTTCTGTGCTTTGAACAATTGTTGGTCACAATGTGCCCTGGTCATGGCAATGCTATGTGGGGGAAACAGTATCGGGTGACTATCTTGGGCTAGTCATTCTAGTTCAGTTTCATTCTCCAATCTGTAAAATTGGATTTCTTTTACAAGAGAAAGAATGGTCCAAATAAGAAAAGGAAAAGGGATCACAAACAAATATAAGATGACAAAAAGACAAGTGAATCTGATAATTTGAAGAATATATTGCTAAAAATGTTAAAACAAAATAATACAAATTTATTTAAATACATCAGAATCAGGAAACCGGCCAAGGGAGCACTTGAACCATTAGATGGCAAAGATGTGAAAGGATTGTTGAAAGACAATACAGAGACTGCAGAAACATTACATTATTTTTTCCCCAACAGGGGGACATTGACACACAACCCCTCCCACCACATACCTGAGCCAGATATCCCCCCCACACACACTGGAGAGGGCACCTAAAGTTGTGCTGTCGAGTTGGTGTCAACTCCTGGTGACCACATAGCCATGTGGTTTTCTTTGGTAGAATGCAGGAGGGATTTACCATTGCCATCTCCCACACAGTATGAGATGATGCCTTTCAGCATCTTCCTAGATCGCTGCTACCTGATATAAGTGTTTCCTATAGTCTGGGAAACATACCAGCAGGGATTCAAACCAGCAACCTCTTGCTCACTAGGAAAGTTACTTCCCTGCTGTGCATTAGGTTATAGGGAAGGCACCTGCTGCAGTCTTATTCACACTTACTAGAAAGTAAGTTCCATGCAAACAAGTGAGACCTACTTAACAAACATAGGAGTACACTTGTTACTCAAATAGAAGTGATAAGAAATGACATTCTAGAGCTAACAAATTAGTAAGCTACAGGTGTGGACAGCATACACACAATAGTGTTTAAATAGATCAAGTGAGAAATTGCTGATCTGCTAACAAAAGTATGCAAATTATCACTAAAATCTGCCTCCCTACCAAAGAATGGGAAAGTAGCCAATGTAACACCAGTCTTTTTTTAAAAAGCGAGTTAATGGGGCGGGGGGGGGACACAATAAATTCAGGCCTGTTTGCCTAATATCTGTTCGAGGCAAATTGGAAGGCAATTTTAACGAGATTTATTAAAAATATAGAACAAGCCTTGCTGAGGAAGATTCATCATAGCTTCTGCACAGGGAAGTCCTGCCCCATCAAACCTTTAGAATTATCTGTGTCAACAGATATGTAGATAAGGGTGATCTAATAGATGTTATAAGAATAGGTCACTGGTTAAAAAAACAGGATGTAGGGGTAGAAATAAACGGACAAGTTTCATAGTGGAGATAAATAAGGTCCTCCAAGGATCTGTTTTGAGCCCACTGCCATTTAATTATTAGCAGTCAGAAGTGAATGGTAAATTTGTTGGCATCACCAATACAAATTATTTTTAATTTATTCAATTTCTATACCGCCCTTCCAAAAATGGCTCAGGGCGGTTTACACAGAGAAATAATAAATAAATAAGATGGTTCCCTGTCCCCAAAGGGCTCACAATCTAAACAGAAACATCAGATAGACACCAGGAATAGTCACTGGTGGTACTTTGCTGGGGGTGGATAGGGCCAGTTACTCTCTTCCTACTAAATAAAGAGAATCACCACGTTAAAAGGTGCCTCTGCCAAGTTAGCAGGGGTTTATCTAAAAAAATGGTGAAAAGGGAGGTAGCTTTGACTAGGGGGAATGGTATTGCCAGGTTGTGGTGGTGTGGATGTTAAACCTGGCCCTGCAGAGACACTGCCCTGCTGCTTGTCTTGACAGCATCACTGCTCAGGACTACTTTTAAGTTTTTTAAAAACAATGGGCAGCATCCAGACTCTTAGTCATGACTAAAAGGACCTTAGTCCCAGTGTTGAGAGTGCTGATCACAGCTCTCCCATCCCATGTCAGGTATCCTTCGGCGGGGGCCTTTGGGCACACCTGAATCCTTTTCTTTCAATGAGCTTGAAGGCATATCTCTTTGCACAGAACTGGGATGCTGCCTGGAAAAGAAATCCCATTGGAATTTATGTGACCTGCTTTAGAAGATGTATACTATTATTTGGGAGTCCGTTGCACTGAATTCAATGGGATTACTTCTAAATAAAGGACATAAGATCAGTTTGTAAAAGTGCTGGGGAAAACAAAAACAAAATGTACAAGTTAATAGTTCTTAGTGATAGACTCCTCCTTCCTCCTCGTCGCAACAGTTTGCCCGGCCCCACTCATGATTGCCCCGCACCTCTTCAGAGCAGGAATCTCATGCCCCTCTCAGCCCAACCCTCCCGCAGGGCTGCAGAGAGGAGTTGAACGGCGGCGTCGCGTGAGGTATTTATAGCCAGCCTCGCGCTGGAGCAAGAGCAGCAGCAGCTCCTCCAGTTCGTCTATCATCCGCGAGCCGGGTGGGCGGAGCCAGCGGCGGGGCGTGTGTTGCGTGGAGTGCATTGCGAAGCCCCGGGCTATAATTTCACCTGCAGCCATTTGTCAAGGCTCCAGCGCCTGAGCTACGCGGCCGAGTTCGGCAAGAGAGCGGCCACCGCGGTTCTCTCCAAGGGGGAAGACGAACCAATGAACGGCAACGCCAGCTGCGAAGGCGGGATGGAGGAGGAGGAGGAGGAGGGTAAAAAGCAAACTGGCCCAGAGGCTCTTCTTTTCCGCCCTGTTTCTTCTCCCTTCTCTCGCTTTCCTTTCATAACAGCGCCCTGCCAGCCTTTTTGCAGGATGCATGAGGCGGGCGCCTCTCTGTCTGCCTCCCAGCCCCGGTTTCTCCTTTGTCTCTGCTTGGCGACTAGGCAGCCGGCAGCCTCCTCTCCCGAGGGGTGCCTTTTGGGACGCAGGCTTGCATGAGCCAGGCTACTCCTTTGTTCATGGGAGAGCCGCCCTCCTCCTGAGCGGGGAAGTTGTTCCTTTGCTTGGCGGGGCTTTGATGCTGCCTTTACCTGACCCTCGCTGCGCCTTTACAAGCGGCTTCTCCCTCTGTTGTGTCAGCAGCATCCTCGGTGGCTTTACTGTAAGCAAAACGCGCCGGGTGAGGAGGAAGGGACAGGTTCTACCCCCGCCCCCCCCCTTGAATTCTCAAGTAGGAGGGGTGAGGCAGGAATCTTTCCCCACCAGCAAAGTGACTAATGCTTTTTATATGCTTATCGGTTATGACTATTAGCTAACTTCTGACGGCACCTGGACGTGGTTTGGAGAAAAAACGCGCAATCCACACCCACTTCATACAAACAACTGCACACCCTTAAACATGAAAAACACTCGGTGTCTACTTCCACTCTTCTTCAAATAATGTTTATAATTATAATATAAGTGCATGTGTCTTTTTAAAGTAATGTTGCCTAACTAGAAGGGTGGGTTTTTTTTTTAAATTTAAGACTTAGAAAATCAAGTCAATATTTACACGAAATTGCAGTTATTAATGTGGTACTCCAGAAGAAGGTGGGGGGGGGGTGTTTGAGGAAATTATTTAAGTATTTGCTGTATTAGAAAATAAGTGACTGGCCTGATTCAGACTTGGCTGATCTGTATTACTTGCATTTAAGCCATAGGGCTAGGGAAGCTATCTTAATCTTGTTACCTTCAGGGCAAGCGCATTTTGAACTTAATGAAACTCGATTCCAAGTAAATGTGTGCGATGAACATGCACCTCAAATTCCTTCCAACTTAGTTTTGTTGTGGGAATGGAACTGTTCTGAAAGTAAACTTATTTACAGTTTGCAAAGACAGAAACTGTTGAGTAAAAGGAGTTAAAAGAGAAACACCTGTACCTATGGCCTATAATCCCTGTGCAAAGTTAGATGTGTCCAGGCCCATGGAAATTTACCTAATTCATTATAAGGTTGGGCAGCAGTTGTGCTAAGATTAAATTTACAGAAGTTGGAGATAGTAAAGAGATGCTGTTTCAGAGATCTAGAAATATACTGAGCTGAGAAATACAAATTCACGAAATATTTATCAGAACAGAAATACTTCTCCTTTTCTATTGTTCATTTACAGTTTTGTAAATTGAGATTTTTGAAATCACTAATACAAACCTTTACACCTAGTGTGGTGTTTATCAAAATACTTATACACTGCTTTTCAACCAAAAAAAAGTCCTCAATGCAGTTTACAGAGCAAAAAGTGTGAGAAAAAGGTTCCAAAAGAGCTCACAATCTAAAGCAACCCGTTTGTTGTTTAGCAACCAGTTTAGCAATCTAGTTAATCCCCATATACTTTATTATCCTATCATTCTTTCAAGGTGCTCAGTTTGGTATACAAATTCCCCTGGTTTTATCCTTGCATAACTCTGTGAGGTGGGCTAGTCTGAGAAATAGTGTCAGGCCTCAGGTCCCCCAGTGATCATTGTGGCTGCATGGGGAATCAAACTAAGGCCATGCACTGGTCCAAGTCCAGCACTCTAGCTTCTACACCACATTGATACTATACATTTTCTATTTTTCTATGCCTCTTTTAAACATTTACAGTGACATTTTGGCCTGCAAGGCTGGAGTAACATCTGATGTCCATACACAGAAAATAGCATACTTTATATTGGTTGCTTGAGGGGCAAGTCTTCGACTGCTCTGTAGCTGGTCAATAGGATACAAGGTACAGGTGGTCCTTGTTATCCGCAGTTTCAGCAACCGTGGTTTTGTGTATCCACAGATGGATCTTGGAGACCCAGTTTCTTTATCCACAAAAATAGGTGAAATGGACTTATTTGTGGTTTTGAATGACTAGAAATGACTTCTGGTGTCATTTCCGATTGCTATTTTACAGTGCAGAGGCATTTTGTAGCTCTTAAAAAAATCCTTGTTTTTCCACAAAAAAATCAGAGGAATTGGGTATTTGTGGGGCATTGCTGGAGACCTAGAGAGCAAGGTTCAGCACTCTGTTTTTCTTATTCCTGGTTCCCCCCCCCCACTTTTTTTAGCCCTTTAGAGGTTAACCTCCTCACAGGGGCTAGGTGCAGGAACCTAATCCCTGGATTCCCATAGGGAATAGCTTTCATTATTTGCGTCTATAGGTGAGAATGGAACCCCTGTGAATAATGAGGGCCGCCTGTATACACATTCCATGTGCTAAAAATAAATCCCTTAGATAAGAATTCTGGCCTTATTTGGTTTAAAAAAAAATCCCCCCATCTTAGTTTTCTTCCATGTACAAAAAGATGTTGGCTGTGACCTACCATTTGAAGAGTTAATATCTTGGCATGTTCAAAGCATAGGTTTTGTGGTGTTATAACATAAGTGACTCATCCTTTTTTTGTTTAAATGAAATAAAAGATCTTTTAGGCCAGGATCTTAACTGCTTAATCTCTGTGCCAGGTGAAATTTAAGGCTTGTTCTCATGACTATAAACTGTGTAGAACTAGTGTCCTACCCAGCTTTGGCAACTATGAACACTCATGATTCTTGATTGTGTGCAAGTAAAAACATTGGTAGGAGGAGGGAGAAGTGATCGTATGGGAACCTTGTGCTGGGTAGGATGGTCCCATCCTACCCAGTACCTGTACCTAGCTGTTAGGAGTTAGGAGGAATGAGTTAGGAGGAAAAGTAATCTTAACCAGCATGAGGCTCCCACACGATCACTTCCTCTTCTTCCTGCCTAGGTTTTTACTCACACGTGATCAGAACCTGGAAGTGCGTACAGCTCTCAAAGCTGGGTTGGATGCTTGTCCTACCCAGTCAATGGTTGTGAGAACCAGCCTATTACAGTATTTGTTGAGGTCTTGTATAACACCATTCCCTTAAGCAGTTCTGGTTATACAAGTACCCAGCACTCCAAACTAGCTTGAATGATTGCCTTCCGTCCTTGACATCTTGTATTCTCCTTCTGTGAGGACAGACTATATAAATATATTTTATGACTAGTTGGAGAATTATAAATATTATTATGGTTTCGCAGTGAGGATGTGCATCCACCCTGGATGCAGCAGGTAAGTTAATAAATGTTGAACTTCAAAAAGTGGGTTGTATACAAATGATGACTAAAGTCATGACTAAGTACCACTTAAATCAATAAGACAAGTCATGACTAAGTCAAGTCCCATTAAATCCAATCAGACTTAGTCATGATTGATTTTTCTTATGTGACCTATTATGAATATCTGACACCGCATGCCCCTAATTCATTGCAGTTCTGTCCTCCTGTAGCAGCATATGAAGGAATCAGGTGGTGCAGATGTGCTGTATCTGCTTTGTGGTGTTCTTTTTGATGCTCTCCTTCTTTGAAGGAGAAATATAAGTGGAACTTGTGACAAAAATCTCATGTTGGATTCGAAATGTCCAATGTTATCTTGGTAAGGAAGGAACAGAAAAGGGTATTGGTGGATAACAGGAAAGTCAAATGTAGGCTTGGGCGGGTCTGGTCAGAATGGTTTTCTTGTTTGCTGTCATATACCAAGCAATATAGCTTTATTGCTTTCACAATGTTTGTTTTTCTTTTTGTTAAGATTTGTTTTTGTGTTTAAGATTTTCTTTCTTTCTTTCTTTCTTTCTTTCTTTCTTTCTTTCTTTCTTTCTTTCTTTCTTTCTTTCTTTCTAGCATGTGTCTTCTGTTACTGTTAACATGAACTGTCGTCCCCCCACCTCGTCAGTGGTTTTCCCTGTTCCCTCCCTTCCTCACCCCCTTCTCCCAATGCTTTCTCTCACCTTTTTTCCCCCCGCTCCCAAACTTCCAGTGTTGTTGGCTGTGCCCTGTTGATTGACAGGAGGAGAAAAACTCCCTTTCAGAATCTTTGTTTAAGCCTTCCAGGCTGCAAAACATATGTTCTCTCTGTTTCTTCAGGGTGGTTTTTGGTTATTGAGGGGAGGTCTGGGCTTCCATCCCAAAACTAATACTTTTGGGCATGCGTGACCTCTTCCAACACCAACATCCCCAGATGCCCCCCCCCTTAATGGGAACTTGTGGAGGCTCTGTGCCTATTCACAGGCTCCATTAGTAGTCAGCAGTATGTTAATAGATGAAAGGGAGCAAATGACTCTTATAAAATGTAGGCCCATTCAAGCCCTTCTGGTGTCTGAATTGTCTTGTCCACACAGCTGACTGGATTCCCCAGTGAATTTTTACTTTTTTGTTGGACAAATGACACAATGCTATCTTTAAAAAATAAATTAATTAAAAAGTTCACTAGTTTCCAAAACAACCTATTACTGTAGTCTTATGTAACGGGGTGCTGATGTTTGGAAATAATAGGTTGTATCTCATTGATTGTAATGGAGTTTAGTCATGACCAACATTTTTTTGAATATAACCCAGTAAGTCTAAAACCTCCTTGGGAGATCATTACATGGAACTGGTTTTATAGTTATTTTGAGCCTTCCCATAATATTTAATTGGGAGGTGGGATGGAGGGTTGAGTTAAGATTGTGGCATAATAGCCATTATTATTAGGCAAACCAATAGGACAGAGGTGATAGAATTTATAGCCAACAGTTTATTTTTGTTTTATGGATAAAACTAGAAATGTTAATATTCATCACCTAGTTATGCACACAGGGTTCTGGATAATCCTTTGGCACTGGTTGTAATATGTTGCCATTTTAAATAAGGGCACAGTAGCAAGTTATAACACACTCAAGTCCATACTTAGACCATTGGATACATCAAATCTCCCTGCAATTACAGGTTTAGGATTAAGTGATTTTATGGTTAGTTACTGCATTTTTGTTTAGAATGGGGCACTTATTATTCACTGACACAGTGTTGCAAAAGATGACATAATTGGTTCAGTCTAAATCTTAAGAATATATTGGAGACAAAAACATATGGACACAGAAACTGACCTATTACTATATTCTTTCATTATCTAGATTAGAATGAATGAGTGAAAGCACAAGCAAGCAGAGTGGATTGATTTAAATAAGCAATTTAACACTTCAAGAGAAAAATCATTGATTTAGATCAAATTTCCCACTATCATTCTTCTTTCACTGGTAATTTCCTCAATAATAGTGCATCACTAAAACATGTTTGTTGACAATTCAGTTGAGCATTTACAACATCTAGGACAGGCCTGCTCAACTTAGGCCCCCCAGCTGTTTTTGGACTACAACTCCCATAATTCCCAGCCACTGTAGCCAATAGCCAGGGATTATGGGAGTTGTAGGCCAACATCTGCAGGAGGGCCAAAGTTGAGCAGGCCTGATCTAGGAGGATATACTTTGTGTACTTCTTTAGGCAATTTGAATTTTACTGAGGCAGCTTCCTCACTGCTGCTGTACCCGCACACATGAGCAGAGTGAGTCTTCTGTGCCTCTGGAAGTGTTCTGTGCCTTCCAAGAATATGTCAAGAGCTGTGCAATCCTTGGGGACATATTTCTGGAAGGCACAGCACACTTTCAGAGGCAGCTAAGACCCACACCCCTCATATGTGGTAGCAGAAAATCACTCCCTCTCATGTATGGGTGCAACAACTGCAGGGAAGCTCTTTGTCTGCACTAACAGCCTGACGCTGGGAGCATGCAGCTTCCATTACATCCTCACTGCATTATTCAGGATATCAGCTTCTTTTTAAGAACTTTAAAAAAAGTTTACTAAAAGTATTTAGCAGTGAAGACCAGTTGCTATGTGTATCACTTATTCATCCCATTGCCTTGGTACCCCACACTACTCTCTTGAAGTGTCTACTTTCATTGGAGAGAAAAAATGGCATGTTATATATTGGGGATAAGGAAAGGATTGCTTCCTAAGTTAAACTATACAGTGTGTCATGGAAAGCATCACGCTTTAGCCTGAGTTGAAATTAATATCTTACATTGTGGGGAAGGCAACTCTCTCTTTGTTTTCCCTCACCATGAGAGAAAAAGAAAGATGGAAAATTCTGTAAAATTGTAGAGCATAAAATAGTTGGGAAATCGGATTTTGGAGAGGCAGACTTAGTCTTTCTTAGATTCCCTGGTAGACACTGATCCTGGATTTATTTGGGCATTGGCTTGTCTAAGCTGACAAGAGCCAGTGTGCTGTAGAAGAAAGTATTAGATCTGAGTTCAGATCTCTCATGGGGTGACTTTGCACTTCCCACTGTCTCTCAACCTAACCTATTTTACAGGGTGTTTTGAGGACAGAAAGCAAAGAGGCCTACATAGGATGTTGGCAGTAAAAAAAGAGGTGCTGTTCCAGGGAACTTCTGTGAATGCAAGGTCCAGTAAAATTAATGACATACAAGAGCACTCCTTGTGCAGAGGAGTTTTCTCCTAGCCCAAAGTATTTGGGTTATCTAGCTTGCATTAGTTAACAATACTGATGCAGAAATTTAATATTTTTTGCTCAGTGAAGCTTGGTCTTGCAAATGCAGAGCCCTTCCACCAATTCAATCAGTACCCATATTTAACTGCAGTGAAAGAGCTAATTGCCAACTGACTTTGGCAAGAGACCTTTCATGAGACAAGTTATATTTTATTCACACAAAGCTCATGCTTGGAGCTCATACTTAAGGGCAAATGTGGATCAGGTTATAAAAGTGACCTTTTCTATGTATGCTTAATATAGATGCAAGCATAACAGGGATTTACTCCATGTCTTCCTGCAGAGATGCTACTGTAGTCTGAGATGCAGTTATTCATTTCTAAGGGACAAATTGGTGGGCATAAGTCTCTAGAGTGCTTGGTCCTGCTGTTCTTCCCACCCCCTAAGTATAATTCATAGGACAAATGCTTACTTGAAGTAATCTGGAGTAATCTTTGGGCTAGATGGGTATTACACAGATTGGTGAAGTTTTGTCATGTAGTGACTTCCATTTGCGAATTATGAAGTGTCTGGGAACCTTGGACTATAATATACTGGAAATCTGCTTTGATTCAGGGCTCTGTACCACATAACTACTCTGGATATTTATATACTGCTCTTCAACCAAAGTTCTCAAAGTGGCTTACATAGAAAAACTGGTCTTGGACCATAATAAAGATGATTGATTGATAGAAAAATAAATACATAAGACAAGATGGTTCCCTGTCCCCAAAGGGCTCACAATCTAAAAAGAAATAAGGCAAATACCAGCAACAGCCACTGGCTTGGGGGATGCTGTGCTTGGGTTGGATAGGACCAATTGCTCTGCCCCTTCTAAATATAAGAGAATCTCTACTTTAAAAGGTGTCTTTTTGCTCAGTTAGCAGGAATACCTTGTATTTCCCATTGGTCGGCATGCTGCTCTGTAAAACATTGTTACTGGGGACCTGTCAGGGCTGCTGTACATGGGAAAACCAGCCCTGGTGTGGTGGTGCAACAGGGCAGTTGCAAAACTCTTTAAACTGTTGTGCACGGGCACTTTGTTGCTGCTTCCATTGTTTCTAATGGAAATAGTGCTGCAGAAGTGCCCATGTACTCTTTTAAGGAGTTTTGCAAGTGCCCTATTGCACAGCCCTGCTGGGGTCTGGCTTTCCCATGTACAATGATCCTGGTGGGTCTCTGAAACCATTGTTTCACTTCATAATATGACAGCCAGGGATAGCCATGCAGGATATCAATAACAGAAATAAATGAGTTTTCTCTGCTGAATAGTGAATGGACCAATCCCACAGGGCTAGAAGCAATTTAAGCCATGATCTTTAGCATGGATGGCATAATGTGTGATTGCATTATGATGGGGAACCACAAATTGGGCACCCTGAGGAATAAATACCAGATGACCCTTCTAGTTGCTAACACAGGCAAAAGAGATGTGTGAAGGAATGGGGCTATAACCTTCATCTCCTCCTTAAAATGACATTCGGTAAAAATTAGTTGCTGACCAGAGCTATGGAGAACTAAGATTTTTTTTCTGAACTGTGATAACCAGTGCCATGAATGTAGCATCTATAAAGCTGTGAAACAGGCTTGCAGAACGGTGACCTGCCTAATCTAACATGACTCACATGGGGCTCGCTAAATCTTTTTGTTGGTGGTGCATGCCTGAGATGACAAAAAGATGGGCTTGTTAAGTCCCTGCACTATGCATGGCTGATGGCTTTGACTATACATGGCTTTTGACTTTGAGAGTTACAAGTTGTGCAGGTCTGCCCTAAGATGTCTAGATTATGATCCCATTTTGTTAATATCCATTGATCACTGGACAAGGAAGTTGATGAAATCATGGGAGTGTATAGTGGTTTTTCAAGGTAAAGCAATCCAACTTCATTTCACATTTTTCTAAGCATTTAGTCACTAGTTAGCAAGTTGGGGTTTAGTGTGACTTATGATGAATGACAAATTAACATTGTCTACTTCATTAAACTATCTTGTCAATTAAACTTCTAAAATTGCTATCACATTAATGCATTTGGAATACTTATTGCATATTAATTCAATTTTTCATGCTTATTAGTCTGGCTATATATTATGTGCCAGCATTTTTCTGCCTTAAGTAATCCAAGCTAAATTTTTCTTTTTGCATAGGATTTGTGTCTTGTTAAAAACTTACATTTAAACTTGAAGTGCATAAAACTCCAATATTTAATTTAAGAGTAATCTAAAGCACGGATGGGCATGAAAAGAGCTGCCAAGGTCTCTGCTGCAGAAAGGCTCTCCCCTGAATGAGTAGAGGATTTTGGGTAGAGGATTTGGTGGGCCAAGTGCACCACACATATTGTACAATGCCCATCCTGATCTAAAACTTAAACAGGAAATTCATTTGTGGTCTGATGCTGACTGGTGCGGCAAGAGGATATATTACTGCCCTGTGCAGCGATTTTGGACACGGTACTGGTGGGGGAGGGGTAAGAGCACCCTCCCTGCTCCTTAAAGATAACCCCCCCGCTGCTGAACCGGCTCGACCACCAGACTGGTTCGGAGGTCCAGAAAAGGACCTCCGAACCAGTTCGTGCATGTCCTTATTCATGCTAAGATAAACCTTGGTTTAGGTGATTGTCTGAACCAGTTCATTGAAAAAAAAAATCCTTGGCACATCTGCTGTAAAACTCCTGTGTGTTGTGGAGGATCCTGGGGAATGTTCTAAGGTACAGACTTGGCTCATACCAAATTGCTGACCAGGGGATGGGGCTGTGGGACAGTGGTAAAGTATCTGCTTTGAATGCAGAAGTTCCCATGTTCAGTCTCTGCTATCTCCATGTAGGGCTGGGAGAGCCTTCTGAGGACCGTCATTGATCCATTTAAACAAAGGGTGTTTCTTAGAATATACCAAACACCCTCTCCTGTGACTGCACCTTGCAGTCATGCAGATAGCTACATGAGCCTAGAAAGTAAGAAACGGGGTCAGGGAACCATGCCTTTAAGGTTAAGAAAATTATCATGTTGAACTCCTGTCTCACAATATTGTGGTTGCTTATTTAAAACTTTTATTTGATTTTAATTATGGGATACGGAAGATCATTTGTAGCTGCTGATGCTATTTATTACTTGTGTGATTTTTAATCTGAATTATCTTGTAGTATAGAAATAGTTGAATAAAAACAGGAAAATATGTACAGTACTAGTTTTATTACTTAGCTAAGCAATGTTTTAATATTTTTATCTTCTTCTCTTTCACAGTTTATAAATTGGGTTTTATTATGTAGCAAAATATACAATAGAATGATCTCACCAGAACTTGTTTTATGCATCTTGTAATCTAATGTTACATGTATTAAGTGTAGTTTTTCTCTCTTGAAAACTTCTGAAACAGAAAAATTGACAAGTCTTTGAAGAGGATGAAACATGTGCTGACTCGGTATACTTTTGTGTATTTCTGTCGTTTCCACCATTCAATCCTGAGGATAGAAAGCAAGCATTACTATCATTCAGTTTGGCTTATTTGAATGAGTAGGAAGAGGGCCCCACCCACACATGATTAAGAATGTCCTGCTCCCTAATCTCTGGTGTGCCTTTCCACATTTCATAATTGTGGGATGGAGAGATGGTATGTCCAAACCACCCAATCATACATAAATTAAATACTACTTTAATGTATTCATAATTGTGTGCTTATGCATGATTTAAAAAGTGGAAAGGCGCACTGGGAGAGGGAGTGGAAGTGAGACATGCACACCCACATTCTTAATTGCTTAATTGGATGTACCACCTATAAACTGGCCCCCAAAGGCTGCTTAATTTGAGTTGTGGCTATTCTTGAAAATCTGAGCCTCTCTCAAATAATTCCACATGAGGATGATACAGGTATGGCCTTGTTCCAGAATAGATACGTTGGCTGAAATAAACAAGTAAAGTAATGACTGTTAATTGTTAATTGCTCTTGTTCTTTGTACATGGAACCTTTCTTGGATGTGATCACCTCTGTGAAGTTCTCCAGCAGCAAATTCACAACGGGAAGCATTTCAGCAAAAGTGAGCACTTTCCTGCAACTGCATGAGGGGAAATACTTCCTTGAGCAATGGTACTAAAGGAGATTTGCTTAATTTCTGTTTTCCTGAGGACCAGGATGAACTCGTGTGTAGTGGAGACACAGAAAATCTAATCCCTGATTTATTTAGCTGTCTTCAGCAAATCTGTGTAACATGAATTTGTAGACACAGACTGAAAATTTGCAGCATTGTGGTAACTATATGCTAAAAGTTAATCACCCTTCCATTAATACTTAGAATCGTTCTGTCAGCAAAGAAATGTGGCACAAATTTGCAATAAAAAACCTGAATACAAGACTGTTTTTAAAAAGGAAATAAATGGAAACAATGGAAATTCCTCATTTGTTTGTGCCTGCTCCCTACTATTTGCCATTTTAAAGTGTGTCCTTATTTCTTGCAGTTCTTAACTCAAGGGGTAGTTAAAGAATGCCCCCCCCCAAAAAAAGGCGGAGAACTGGCAGCAGTAGCTCTAGGGGATTGGGGGCCCTGGCAAGAGAGTCATTTGGGGTCCCTTAAAGGTGTGAAAGGAAGTCAGGCATTTTTTAAAAAATCACTTCATACATGAAGCTGCAATCAAGATAGGACTGAGAGAGATTCCTGCCTGCAACCTTGGAGAAGCCGCTGCTAGTCTGGGAAGACAATACTGAGCTAGATGGACCTATGGTCTGACTCAGTACATGGCAGCTTTCTATGTTCCTATGAAAGTAGTGATAAATGTATGATAATACATTCATTGTGGTTAATTTTTATTACTCTACTTTCCAGTAGGCTTACAAGATCGCCTGGCATTCTGTTTGTGTGTCCGTGTGTGCGCCCCTCCCCCATCAACTTCACAATGCCTGGACCAATATGAACCAAATTGAGTGCAGTTGTAGGGACACCTCAACGTCATAGTTTATTATGATGTCATCCACCCAGTATGGTATATAGGTATATACCTATATACCATAGGTATAGGGATAGGGACAGCTCAAGGACATAATTTGCAATGCTCTCATCCGCCCTGATTCAAGATGGTGGACACATGACTGTTTGAGGTGCAAGTGAGAACCAATTTGAACCAAATTTGGTGCAGTTGTAGGGACATCTCGAACACATAGTTTGTGATGTCTTCCACCCCAATTGAAGATAACGGATGCATGAACATTTGAGGCACAAGTGGTCTAACTTGTGAACTGCCTAACCAATTTGGACCAAATTTAATCATCATCATCCTACTTTATTTACGGTCTTTGACCAAAAAAAGAAATAAAAATCTTTACATAATTAAAAGGAAAAATATTAATAGAAAGTCAGTTACACATAAATGGCTAGCAGCTTTTGATTAATAATAATTACACGTAAAAATAAAATAACAGCATTGATAAGGCGTAAGTGTATAGGCATAATTTAAAATTAACAGTAAGGAACCCAAAGTTGCATTCTATTCTTTTGAAGTTCTTAATCTGGTGACCACATAACAGAATTTAGCCACAACGTATGAAATAGTTGCATTATTATCTGCTAATAAATATGCAACAACAACATCCTTAGGTTGTTCCCTCATATCATTTAACAGTGGGCTGATTAATTGAGATCTCAAGTTTTGATATATTGAGCACTTCAAAAGTATGTGGGCCATGGTTTCAATTGCCTCTCCACAGGGGCATTTCCGTTCTTCATATAATAGCTTCAAATACCTCCCATACAGCAGTGCAGATGGGAAATCATTGAACCTAGCCCTGGAGAAGGCCCATCTAAATTTACTCAAAGTGATCGTAAATAAATACATTGCTGGAACAAGATCCGTCTTAGCATATACTTGTTTATAAAAAGATGGTAAACAAGACTTCTCTTCCTGGATGTCTATATCGACCAATCTCTGTCGTACTAGACTGCGGGCTGTGTTCTCACCGCTCTCTAATAATAGAGTGGGTGATAGGCCACATTGGCAAAGTTTATCTATTGTTTTGTTAGACCAAGATGCCCGAGGCTCAGCCGCAAGAAGCTTTGAAATTAGCCCTGACGGATGCAGATGAAGTTTAAGCCAATAAAATATCCTGAGGAGCCAAGCCCTGGTTTCCAATTTCAGTATGCCTGCCTCCATGTGTATCACCGAATTGGAAACGCAGTTGGGTACACCAAATATAGTTCTTAAAAAACTGGTTTGAATTTTTCCAAATCTTTAAAGTTGGTGTACGGTCCCAATTGTGTCCCGTAAAGGAGTTGGGGAATCACTTTGGCCTTATAAAGTTTAATGGCAGCAGGAATGTAGTTCCCTCCTTGGGACCAGAAGAATTTCAGAATGGCTATAATACTGCGTTTGGCCGTATCAACTACCGATCTAATATGGCCCGTTTTATAGCCGTTGAATTGAAACACTATCCCAAAGTATTTGATTTGCTTTACTTGGTCTACATTGTGATCTTCAATTGACCAGTTAAAATTCTGATGTTTAGAACTAAAGCGAAGAATTTTTGACTTAGAATAATTTATTACTAATTGTTCCTTCTTGCAGTGGCTTACTAAAACACCCAAAGCTCTTTTTAATCCAGTTGTAAGGATCGTGAAAGGAAAGTAGACAGACTAGTTCTTAATAGAACAAATTGTTTGAACTGGAGTGGTGAATATTACTTAACTGAATTCCTTATATCAACACTGCACTGTAAATACAAGTCATAAACAAAAAGAAAAATGCTGTTACATAAACAGGCAAAAAAGAACCCCACCCCATATTGTATGATATCTGATCAGTTGATAGCCAGTTCACTGATAAATCATAGCACATTGATTTAATCATTTGAGTCGGTTCTGTAGTACTGTACCTTGTTTAATGAAATGAAATTTTTGAGTTGCCTTGGTAGCAAAATTCTCAAGCAAATCACTGTAATCCAAACTTCTCCCAATTTTATGTTCAACTGCAAGTAGTGCTAATCCTACTAGGTATTCTTGTGACAGAGAAGAGCACAGGATTTTTAAAATCAGTTTCAATTTTGAAAATGACCCACACCATTTTCTAAATTTATTTTTATCTATGTAAACCACTTTGGGAACTTTTGTTGAAAAGTGGTATGTTTGTTTTGTTATGTAACTTATTTGTTATGTTCGTATTCACCAGACAAAACAGTTACAGGTGTAGTGAGAATAATGCTAAATACTACACATAAATTGGGGTAAATATCTCTAATAATACTTACGAACAAATTGAAAAAACATTTGATCTCAACAACTCTGTAGAATAAATGTCTCCCTAAAGGTGCAAAGATACGTACATTTCTGCAGTCCTTTTCAAGACCATGTCTTCCATTTTAGTTGAACTTTCATATTTAGCATCAAACATGACTCCACACTTGTCCTTAAAACTGCACCATTTGCCTAAATCTGTCACCTAAGTGAGCAACTGTTTCACCCATCATAGCATAATTCTTTGTGAAAATTTTCTTTTTGGATCAAGTATTGGATAATCTGGAATTTCATATAGGGAAAGTCTAAACATGTGCAGAAGGCTATAGAGCTTTGCAGCATGGAGCGGGGAATGGTGGCTTTGAAGACTAGGCTGCCTCGGGAACAGAACTCAAAAGGGCCTTTCTTATGCCTTGCAAAGAGGCACTTTTGACAGACATTTCAAAAACACCCATTTATTTCAATAAATAAATAGCATGCTGTGTGTATTTTAATATGAAATGACTGTTTTTAAGAAAACTGTCTAACCTAAAAGTGTGCAGAATTCTGAAAATATTTTTATCACAAAATCCCACTGAGCTTAACTTTCTGATAGCCCTATAAACTTGAAATTTAAAGCCAAATTATTTACGTACATTAAGGAGGCGCATAGTGCCAATGTTTGGGGTTACTTTAAGAAGTTCTGTCTGGAGCATTGTAGCAGGGTGTAGTCTACTTGTTTATTGCCCACTGTTCTCTGACTGAGGAAATCAGAGGAAGCAGAGGTTTGTGAAGTATTAGGAAGTTCTAGCTGCAGCGTATATGCAGGGTAGCACTGCAGGGTATTTCAACAGCGGCGCTCCACTGTAGACCACCTTGCCTTCCCTGGAGGAATTTTTTTTAAATTTTCAGAGGACTTTGAAAGAGAACACACAGTGTTGCCTATAAGAATACAAAAGTGCTGGGAGACAAACAGGCCCTACCTTGACTCTGTGGGAATAACTTGCACATTCAAAAACTACATTAATTACATGATTTAGGGGAAAGTGACTTTTTTGCAAGTGGGTTTTATTTTAAAAACCTAAATTGTCTTATGCTGCTAAAATATAGCTTTTTAAAAAATCCCACTGGGCATAACTCTCTGATAGCCTTATAAACTTGTAAATTAGGGCCATATTATTTTCATACATATCTTCTGGAGTCTGTACATGCCGCAACAGCTCCCGCTCTGCGATCAATGTCTGCTTGCTTCTTCCCTCTCTCCTGCAGCCAAATGATAGCACTGTTGACTTCTTCAAGTGCATAGAAAATGCCAGCATGATCTAAGGACTTGTACTGTAGGACTTAACACTTGTCTCATCGAAAAGCACACTACTCCCTAAGGGCATTCACACACACAAGCTAAGCCAGGCTAGGCCTAACCAGCCTGGGTTAGGCTGCATGTGTGAAGCACTGGGAGCGAGGTTGCTCCCGGGGCTACACCCACACCAAGACCCACTTTTAAACCCAGCATTTAGCCAAGGTTAAGTGAACCTGTGGTTGGCTTAACCCCAGCCAGCAATCATCTGGGTGATCACCGCTGGGTTAAGTGGCTTCCCCCTGACCCACTGCCATTTCTGGGGGGAAATTCTTGGAAAGTTGGATTTCATTTTAAATTTTTAAAAACTTTTTTTAAAAAGAATAACCTTATTTTAACTAGTTAATTTTCCAGCTGTCAGCTTTTAACTAGTTAATTCCCATGACTGCCTGGTAAACACACATAACCATAAGAATATGTTTTCTATTGATATCTACCTGTGAAAACACTATTAAGAAGCAATATTTCATATGTAACTACAGTTAAATATTTTATCTTCTATTTCAGAATTGAAAATGCACACTGAGTTTTATAAGTGCAAAACAAATTTTAAGAAACAAAGTCTAAAAACATTTTGTTAAGGCTCATTAAATCCCATGCTGCTATTAACCTGTCACCCCTTTAAAAAATGTATGAGATTGGGGGGTCTGGGGAAGTTGACCAGTTGGCCTTCCTAAAGCCAACATAGGCCACCTCCAGCCTCGGAGGCAAGATGCCTCTAAATACCAGTTGCAGGGGAGCACCAGCAAGAGAGAGGGCATGCCCTCACCTCTTTCCTGTGGGCTTCTCCGAGGCACATGGTAGGCCCCTGTGTGAAGCAGGATGTTGGACTAGATAAGCCTTGGGCCTGATCCATTAGGGCCGTTATGTTCTTATATACTTACTGGATAGATAGGGTGGAAATTGTTCTCTTACATTGCTTTTGAGCTGTTCTTTACTTACAGATGTTTCCGGAGGCCTATCTAAGGATTTCATAGTAGTGAGAAATCCTTATGGCAGCATGGTTAGGATCATTTTGTCCCCTCATTCCAGAATTCAAATCACAAATATATTATGAGGTGGGGGAGCAGGAATAAAGAATTGCTGAACTGTAGATCTTGAAGGTAGCAGCTTGCAGTTTCAGTTTCTAGGGCCCAGTGAACCAATAAAGTTTGTTTGTTTATCATATTTCCATACTGCTTGATATGTACATCTCTAGGTGGTGTACGAAACTTGATATTAAAAAATAAACACAGATTAAAATAGTATAAAACAGTTATTAAAACAAATTAAAATGGTTTAAAAAGGCTTGTAAGAATAGGAGAGTCTTGAGGGTCTCCCTGGAAACAAACAGAGAAGGAGGTGCTCTTATTTCAGCAGTGAGTATATTCCAAAGCCCTGGGGCAGACACAGAGAGAGCCTGGTCCTGAGTCGCCATCAGACGAGCTGGTGGCAACCGTAACCTGACCTCTCCAGAAGATCGTAACAGGTGGCAGGGTTCATGACAAAGGAGATGCTCTCTTAAATAGCCTGGACCCAAGCCATTAAGGGCTTTATTGGTGACAACCAGCACTTTGTATTTCACCCAGAAACATATCAGCAGCCAATGCAGTTCTTTCAAAACTGGTGTTATAGGGTCCCTGCATGCTGTCTCAGGAACCAATCTGACTGCCGCATTCTGTACCAATTGTAGTTTCCAGACTACGTACAAAGGCAGCCCCATGTAGAGTGCATTACCGTAGTCAAGGCTGGAGGTTACCAGCTTATGCACCATGGTTTTAAATTCATTTACCTCTAGAAACGGATGTTGCTGATGTATCAGTTGAAGCTGATAAAAAGTGCTCTTGGCCACTGCCTCAACCTGAGAAACCAGGGAGAGCTTTGGGTCCAGGAGCACTCCCAACTAATGTACGTGATCTTTTGGGGTGTGTGTGTGTGTGTGTGTGTGTGTGTGTGTGTGTGTGTGTGTAACCCCATCCAGAACAGGCAGATCTAAACCATCTCTCAGGTCCTGACCGCCCACGGTTAGTACCTCCATCTTATTTGGATTTAACTTCAGTTTGTTTGTTATCCCTCATCTAGCCCATTACTGCCTCCAAGCAGGCCTTTAGGGAAGATATGCCATTTCCGGATGCAGTCGACATGGAGAAATAGATTTGAGTGTCATCAGCATATTGATAACACCCTGCACCAAACCTCCTGATGATCTCTCCCAGTGGTTTCATGTAGATGTTAAAGAGCATTGGATTTTTAGTGTAGAACTAAAAATCATTCTACAAATTTGCACTCTGATGCACATGTAATTGGAATGGTGTGCTCAACAGGCATACGTCTATCATGTCTCAGGGCTATGTACACATTTCTCCAATTTTTTCTTCTTGTCATATTTACATGCCCCCCCTCCACTCTCAGACTGAGAGCAAGAGAGCACCAGCCTTAGGTGCCTGATTATTGCATTTTAATCTACCTGTGATATCCCAGATGGGGTCACTAGAAAGTATCAGATGCCCACAAATAAAGACAGAGGCTAGAATCTAAAGGGCAAAGGTGCTCCACAGCCTCACTTCCTGCCACACAGTCCCTGAAAAATTGCGTTTATTTTTACATTTAGATCTTGCTCTTCCTCCAGGGAGCCCAGTACGTGGTTAAATTCATCCTCAAAACAACCCTCTGAAGTAGCTTGGGCTGAGAGAGAAGTGACTGGCTCAGAGTCACCCAGTAAGATTCAAGGCTGAATAGGGATTTGAATTTGGGTCACCCTGGTCCTAGTCCAACACTCAGTACTACTACTACAGGAGGTTGGCAAAGTGTGCATATTAATCTTGAGCCCAAGCTGTCTGTAGACAGTTAGAAAGTTGACAACCATCTGGGTAATACATTCCATTACAGCCACATCATTTTTTTTCATGGGTTGGCTTGGGTCCCATAAGTTGAGAAAAGAGAGGAACATTATTTATTGTTCTAATTATTTATAGCCCACACTTTACAATTGTATATAAGGTGGCTTATAGGGATGTGCATGGAACTGGCTGGCCCGGTTCGTTTCGAGTCCGAATCGGACTCAAACCTGACTGGACCAGTTCAGTCCAGCACCCCCTTGACCCTGGTGGTGGTGGTGGTGGTTCACAAACATGTTTTTTTAAAATAAATAAATAAATAAATAAATACACACATACTATATCAGACTGCATACTTTTATTTGCCATTTTAAAATTTGTCCTTTTCAAGCTGGGCTCAACTCCCTACCAATGGAAAGCTAGTAGATCAGGATGAACTTTGGCATGAAACTCTTCTCCCTGATATGCTAACTTATCATTAATATGCAGGGTTGTTGTTTTTTAACATGGTGGAGTAT
This sequence comes from Hemicordylus capensis, assembly GCF_027244095.1. Classification (NCBI taxonomy): domain Eukaryota; kingdom Metazoa; phylum Chordata; class Lepidosauria; order Squamata; family Cordylidae; genus Hemicordylus; species Hemicordylus capensis. The sequence goes on from NC_069662.1 coordinate 104,985,607, forward strand.
TCAAATATATAGTCACCAGTAGCCTGAAGTAGCAGATTGCAGAAAGAACTTGTACATGTGCTCTTTCTTCATACTTGGAGTTATGGCTATTATTGCAATATCCTGACCATGTAGGACAATTTCAATAAACACTTTCATTTTACTTTGTTCCTTGGCAAATTCCCCACCCCCCCAGGCTTTACTAGAAAGAAATGCATTTGCTTCATCTCTGGACTGACCATTATTTTAATAGTGCCCATCCACAGAGTGATGATTACATACAATCGGTATGAAAAGTGAATTCCTTGTCATTCATAAATAATGACATAATGTAGTGTGGGTTAGTTTTTAATACACTTCACTGTACGACATCAACAAACCAATATTCAACTCAAAATTATTGTGATTCATCTTTAAAATATAATTTGATACGGCAGAAGTTCTGTTTGGAAGCATTGTCTATTCCTGCCAGCTGTTATACTGAATAAGTAATGTATGACAGAGATCTTTTAAGAAATACTGATGCTCTAAATATTTGTTCTAATGCTATTTCAGTTATTGATTTCCTGAGCTGCCTTATATCAGATTGCAATTTATATACTAATACCTAAAAAGAGTGGGGTTTGGTGCTCTACACTGTGATACAGTAGGACTGCTCACATGACTGAAAACTGGGCAGGACACTTGTGTGCGCTTCTGATTTTTGATCATGTACAATACAAGCAAACAGCTTGGTAGGAGGAGAGGGGAGTGAGTGTGTGAGAAAAAGGAGCTGGATAGGATGGCTTTTTCTCTTACTTTGATACAATTCTGGGTATGAGAGCCAGGTAGGACAGTGCTATCCTACCCAGCTACTCTCTCACATGTGATCACTCCTCGCTCCCACTACCTAATTGTTTGCTCATACACAATTGAAAATTGGGAGTGCACACAGCTCCTAAAGCTGGGTAGGATGTTTGTCCTCAGTTTAAAATGGTGTGAACAGCCCTAGTCCTGTCAAGCTCCTATCCCTCTCTGTCCTCTTTCCCCACATATCTATATATTTAATTCTCTTGGGACATGCGTGCCCAGGATTTGGCGGCGGAACTCTCACGAGACATTGCGAGAGTTCCTGGGCCCAGCAAGAGTTGAGGGGACAGAAAAAATGGTGGCGGTGGGGACGGGCCACAAGCAAAATGGCCAGAGTGGCCTCAGCTGGCTGCTGGGAGGCGGTGGCCCCCTGACCAGGTGGGAGGTGGCAGGACGGCCTGGCCATGACAGGTATGAGCGGCGGCAGCTGCAGCCTGAGCAAGTGGGAGGTGGAGGCTGCTGGACGGCCTGGCCTGGCCAGGCCAGGCCGTCCCAGGTATCAGAGGCGGCAACGGCGGCCGCCCGACCAAGCGGGAGACGGAGGCGGCAGGACAGCCTGGCCGGGCAATCCTAAGATATGGAAGAGGCGGTTGCCTGGCCAGGACTGGCTGCCAGAGGCAGGAGGCATCGGAGGCCAGTATGGGAGGGAAACCTTTTGGCCCACCGCCGCCCTGGTAAGAAGGACCTGGCTGTGGGGGGAGGGGGGCAAGAGAGAGTGGGGCAGGAGGGAGGGGGACAAGAGAGAGCGGGGCAGGTGGGAGGTGGCAATAGAGAGTAGGGCAGGAGGGGGGAACAGCAGGCCCCCCAAAAGTGCACAGATGCTCTGTGCGGGTCGGCTAGTATCTATATATAATACGCTAAGGTCGTATGTGGCAACCCCCACCCACACAGTGCTTTACCAGTCAGAGGTAATGGAACAGAAGCACTGTGGTGATTGAGCAATGAGGATTCTATATGCAGAGGAGTGAGTGAGTGAGTGAGTAAGCAGTGGGGAGCAGGCAAGCGAGTGAGTGAGCAGCAGGGAAAGGGCAAGCTAGTGAGCGAGCATGTGGCAGGGAGGGGATGAGAGAGCAAGCAGGGAGTGAGCGAGTGGCGAGGAGGAAGTTAGTGAGCGAGTGGTGGGGAGGGGGTAAATGAGAGTGGGTGGCTGATGCTGAGCAATAAAGCAGGGGCTGTGGTGGGGGTGGCAACAAGGAGAGCAACAAAGTCCTAGCACACGGATAGATGATCTGTGCGGGTTCACCTAGTATTAAATTACCTCTGACCTCTTCCTCTGTTTTGACTATGAAACCTCAAACTAAACATTCTTTTTGCAGCACACATCTATTTTATAGATACTGAGACAGGCATCTATATTGCTGCTAGATGCTTGACAAAGGTAGGGGGAACAAATCCAAATGTGCATGTTTGGATGTTCACATTCAATGCACAAGTAATATAAACAGAGTCAGTAAGCCATGCCCACAGATTTAGAGGGCTTTTGTTGGGTGATAATTGTTGTAACAAGCTTAGAGGCATATACTTGAAATTTGTGCCCACAAAATGCACTTTGTGAATATGCCCTGTAAGAACCACCCCTACTTCCAGTGTAGGTTCAGATATGCCGAGATTGGCCATGTTGTTCAAACTCACCAATCTCAGCTTATTCTGCCCTACTTGCTGCAGGAAACCTGCCATTTATAACTTAGAGCAGGGATTCTCAAACTTGGGTCCTCAGGTGTTATTGGACTTCAACTCCCATAATCCCCAGCCTCAGTGCCCTTTGGTTGGGGATTATGGGAGTTGAAGTCCAATAACACCTGAGGACCCAAGTTTGAGAATCACTGACTTAGAGGGACTGATGTCAAATTCCCTGCACCAAGTAGGACAGGATGTGCCAAGATCGGTGGGCTAATACGATATGACCAATCTCTGCATATTGGAACCTAGATCAGAATTAGGGCTGGTGTCCACTCCTGGGGCTGTAGCACTTAGTGCAAACCTGAGGTGCCACATTATGCCTGAAGCTGGCCAATGTCAAACACTGCTCACCGATCAATTTGCCTCACTTTTTTCACATGGAAATTTAATCTTGTAAATTGAATCTCGCTGTTCTCAGAATGCACACTTCAAATTGTAAAGGTGCTTCGAGAAATTGCCATATGGGAATGTTGCATCCTTGTAGTCCAGATCTGTAGATGCTTCAGCTAATCTCTGCCAACCCACATAACTTTCAGAGACTAGCTTCTGACAGTGCATGTGGAGATGTGTATATATATTTCCCCCTGGGGCATGATTGATTCTCTTGGTTGGGTGCTATGGCTGTCTGATCATCTGTGGTGCTGTCGTCATATTCTGTGGCTACACAACTGGTGTAATTGTATTATTGGGCTGTGATTTATAAGTGGATTAAAAAATGTTCTAAGCAAGAGCTGGAGATGGAAAATAAATGATAGTCTTCTGCATTTTGACTCTGTTATTCTCATTATGATTTATATACCCCAATACTAAAACACATCTGCACAGAGATTTCTGAGCTGTGCATAAAATATGGCATGACAGTGTTTATTTTTTTCATACTTTTTCTCAGTCCTCTTTCTTCAGATCAGATTTTTAATTCACAAAGATTAGAGTGGTTGAGAAGATGCAAAATAGATGGAAGGAGTATCAACATTGTCTGTAGGTGTGGGGAGCAGGTGCTGGTTTGTAGTTGGGAAGGTTAATCATCCTCATGAAAGCTCTGCAACTTCAACAGGGTCACCTCCACTCCCTTGCTTATGATTTTTGGCCCTAGTAATCCCCCCCCCGCCCCCAGAAGGCATTTTGTCTTGGGCCTGGTTCAGACTAGTGCTGCTCTGAGCAATTTTCTGTAATGATGCCAGAAAAAAATTCATTTGTGGAGAAGGAATGGTGGGGGCTTGGGGTGAACCGGGGTTTTTGACAGAATTTCTCATAGCTTTGGGTAGTGGGTGGGCTTAGCAGTGGTTGCAGCATGGATGTCCTTTTTAATTTTACTTGCTTGAAACAATTTAATGCCACACTGGTGTCAGGCAGTGACAGAAACAGCCCTGGAAGTGCTGGAAGCCTTCCCTCCAGCAGTCTCATGCTATACCGTGCTCCCCCCACCTGCCACACTTATCATTGCTGAGCCCTGTGGAGCTAGTTGTGAGAGCACAGATTTCTTGGGCAATCCTGGTCAAACCTCTGTGGTTAAACTGCATTTAACCAGGAGAAATAACCAAGACCTGATGTTTAACCATGATTGCCATAATTGTGAGAACTCGGCTGTATAATGTTCCAGGAATGGTGCAAAACTGTGATGTTGTCTCTTTCCTGATGTTGTCTGGGTTAAAAAACAGCAGTTCCCACAGCTGCTCTTCTGCTGCCGCCATTGTCTGCACGGGCATGGTATTAAACTGTTTCACGCAGGAACAATTAAAAAAGACACCTGAGCAATACCACTACCATGGATAACCAAAACTGAGATGAATCATGTCCACCCCACAAAATGTCCACCTGTTTTTCCTACCTGTGAAATGGGCAGAGAAAGTTGGGGGCACTCTTTAATCAGCTGTAGTTCTGGTATAACAACACATCATGGTTTGATGGTACAAGTATGAACTTTCGGACCAGCCTAGCTTCAACTGGCTTCTGTCCTTCCAACCAGCTCTCTTTCTTTCCAAAGAAGAAAGAGCAACTCCACAGGTTATCACTATGAAATTCTCTCCTTTCCTGCCACCTCATCTCACAGTCTTTCTTGGTGCCTTCAACTCCATGATGTCAGTGCCAGCCCCGCCATCTTCCCTTCAGACAGACAGTGAGGCTCTACACACGATCCGTGTGTAGCGCTTGGGAGGGATCTGTGGGGAGAGCAGACTTAGCCCACTCTCCCTGTAGATGAGCAGCCGCTCATTGCTGGGCATCCAGATCAGCTCCCCACACAACTACTGGCTGTGTCACCAAGCCAGTAAGGGCTGCAGGGATCGGGGGCTGCCCAGCCCCCGGAAGTCCCAGGATGCACCGCACAAATATGCGGGGCATCCTAGGGAGACCCCCAGGACTGGGAGGCTTGTTTCAGCTTTTCAGTGAGGTCTCCTCATGGGTTGCCGTGGTGTGGAGCCGTGCCACAGCAGCACATGATCAGAGAACCTGGGTCAGTGGAGTGCTTGCTCCGCCAACCGGGGTTAAGGGGAGGGCTTCTTTGGTGGGCTAGCCACCAGAGAACCACTGGGCTCGCCTGTGAGCCCGGTGGTTTTCATGATGGGAGAAAAACGGGCTTGGCTCCTTTAGTCCAGTTTTCCCCCAACATGAGAATAGCCTCATTCGATATTATTTGTTTATTAATTATTATTTATTTGATTATGTCATAAGGACCCCTGCAAATGATTCTTTCTCCAGACTCTGTGAAAGTTAGAGATGGCCCTTCTTAGGTATGATCACCGTCATGGGGAAATCATAGTTTCCCAGCATTCAAACTATAGCTCAGCCCTGTAAAATTATTTTCCACTGTAATTGGAGCCCATCCTAGAATAGTGGGTATTCCTAGCATGCCTCAGGTACAGAAGGAAGTTATATCAGCAAAGTTTCCTGTTTGGAGCAGGAGGAGGCCCAATACTCCAGTTCCTTTCCTGGCTGCCTCAGGAACAACAGCTGAGAGAGAGAGCACGCTCCAGTTTCCCTGACTACTTCTATCTTTTTCTGTCTGTGGTTGGGGGTGGGAAGGGAATCCCTGGATCTTCCCTTTGCCTAAAACTCCAACATTTTTCCTTTTACCTTTTTTATTGGCTGTTAGATTTTGGGGGGCTATTTTGACCTATTTGGGAGGTTATTTTGAGCCCACCCCTTCTGCTCATGGAACCAAGCTCAGGTTGCCAAAGTCCTTCTGGGCTCTTTGTTGGAGGGTCTTCATGGGGACTCTGTCCCCGCTCCCCCGCAACCCAGCCTCCACACGGAAAAAAGCGCCCCTGGCCATGACTCCTCCTGAATGAGACATGGCTCCCAATGCCTCCACAGCTCTTGGGGCGCATCCAGAGAAAGCGCAGACCTAACCAAAAAAAGGCTCAAAACAAAACATACAGAACAGCCCAAGATTAGGAAAAGGAAAGGAAAGCCACCGATCGCTCAGTTCAGCAAACGCCTCCTCCTACAAGCGGTCTGCCAGCAGTGGGAGCCGCGGCGCATTCCATCTCCATGCCTGCTTGCCCATCAGGGCATGAAAAGGAGTGAGGCAGGGACGGGCACCATTTCATCACCCATGAATTTGAACTCTGGTGCTATTTGGGGGGAATTGGAAGCTCCACTTCTCCCTGTAGCCCAGCCAGCAACAGGTGAGCCAATCAGGTGTCTGGAGATACCATGGAGGAAACCTGGAGCCTCAGATGCTCTTCCCAGAGCGGCTCCATCTCCTAAGAGGAATATCTTACAGTTCTCACATGTAATCTCCCATTCAAATTCAAGCCAGGGCAGACCCTGCTTAGCAAAGGGGACAATTCATGCTGCCTACCACCACATGACCATCTCTCTCCTCTCATAACATCCTGTGGTTCTGAGTGTGTCGTGAGCATGTACTAGTTACTGCCCCAGGTATCACTGGTGACTAATGGCACAGTCTTTCCCTGCACTATGTAATCACACTTTTGAAGCCGTAGGCTCATTCACACAATCCTAGTTAGGGCAGAAGAAGCCCCCGGCCAGGGTAGGAAAGCCAAGTGCACTATCCAATTGTGCAAATCCAAGTGTCAGAGATTGGGAGAGTGTTCATGTGGGTTTGAGCTGGGTTTGCAAGCTTTTTGCCCACCCTTGGTAAAATGTTGGGGAGAGAATCTGGGTAGGGTATGCCTATCCAACCTAGTTCCCCACCACCACCTTATCAGTCTCCACACCTCTTACGTCATTGTTTGGCTTTTCATGGCTGCCTGTTGGGAGCGTGATTGGCTCTCCCACCCTGGCTAGGTGCTCCTCCTACCCCAATTAGGATCGTGTGAATCAGCCTATTGTAAAACGTCTGTGGGGGTGGGGCGAGGATGGGAAGACTTCTTTCTTTTCATAGTAAAGTCTGTTCTGCCCCTGTACTACTCTAGTTGGGACACCACTGTAGCTTTTTGAAAAAGTAACCCATTTCTCTACCCCCTTAAAAAAAATTGCTGAATACTTTCAAGGCTATCCTCCTCATTCCTCTGCCATTTTATGCACCTCTCTCTCTCTGTCTGCATAATGTTGGCATTTTACATTTTTTAAAATTCAGTGCATGATACAGTCACATCTTACTTCATTTTATCTTTCTCACTTACAGTTGAAATTAATAACCTACGGGAAACACTGCAGAGAAAGAAGAATGCGATCTTAGTGGATGGCATCGTTTTAAATGGCCCAGTAGCAGATTCAAAAGCAGGAGAGAAATTTGTGGAGGAGGCCAGTAAGATCATAATGGAGCAGGTGATAAAGAAAGCGGCTGATGTAACAGAAAAGGTTGGTATCTAACATGCAATGCCTTTCTTCACATAATTAGCAGTAATCCTTAGCTATCCTTGAATTTTATTGCACTAAACTGGCAGCCAGTTTGCTCTTAGTATGTGGTCCAACTCCAAGATAAAGATATACCAGCAGTCTTTTAAAAAATGATGCTTCAGTAATTTATGGCTGTATTTTAATGAAGCAGTAGCGGCCGGTGCGGGCACCACTGGGGCGTGGGTATGGTCAGAGGCACCTTTAAGCATAAATTAGTAGGTGCTCACTTCTGCTGTGGCCACAGCTGCAAGCTGCTCTGAGCTGATTCCCATGTGGCAGCCATGTGAGTGGCAGAGCCACTTCCCCCGCCACAGGGAATGCTGGGTGCCACGCTGTTGCTCGAAGCAGTTTGCAGCTGTGGCTGGAGTAGAGGTAAGCACCTACTAATTTATGCTTAAAGGTGCCTCTCGCTTTCCACCACCGGCGATGCCCACATCGGCCACTACTGCACTGAAGCTCAAACTATCTGTCTAGCTATATTTCTCCTAAATGTACCCGTTGCTAATCCCATGTATGGCAGCTCTCGTGAGAGTTCACGAGCAGCCACTGGATAGCGATGGGGATGGGCGGGTAGTGGGGAAGAAACTGCCGGCCAGAAGACTGGCTGAGCGGCAGCCATTGGCCGGGGAGGACGAGAGGAAAGCAGCGGCCATTGGGCAGGGAGGGCGAGAGGAAAGCCGAGAAGAGAACTAGAGGTGCAGATGCTCTGCGCCTGGTTCAGCTAGTATGCTAATAACTTGCTTGGCCCTGCTATGTGAAGGTTTTTGGTATTTTTTAACTTAACAGAAACCCTGTGGTGTGAGGGGGAGGGAGAATTCAGGTTGGGACTGTGGTATGAGAGGAGAGAGCTTAGCCCTTTGGCCCATTATGGGCCAGATTCAGGTGTGTTTCCCCCTAGGATGTGACTTTCCATTTGCCCTAGAAGGAATGCTCCCATGGGTCCCAGTAGGCTCTTTCCTCCTGAAGTAAATAGTTGTAGAGTGGGAGGAGTCAAGATTAGGGCTGTGGTGAGGAGAAACAGTTACAGTCTCCCTCCGCCATGCCACAGTTCCAGTGTGGATTGAACTCTATGCATCTGTTGTTATGTAGCATAAGTAGCACTACTCTGAAAACATACCTGTTTAGACATACCTGTTTAGTCAGGCTTTTAGTCCATGTTCTATAGTTTTAATTTTTAAAGTTACTTTAATTTATATATTAAGCTGTTTAATTGATTTAATGTTTTAATTGTTGTTTTTGTTTTGAAATAGTAAATCACCCAGCGATTTGTATGTGGGGCAGTATAGAGATGGGCTAAATAAATAAAGGCAAACTAGGCAAGCCCAGGCCAAGAACGAACAAGGGGGCTTTGTGGTTCAGGCCCCTGAGAGTTGGTGCTGGGAGATGTAAGCAAAACAGGTTTTGTAGGACTGTGTTTGAATTCACAGTAGGCAAAGTGCATTGGCAGTGGGGAAATCTGAAATTCAAAAATTACAAAGTGTAATTTGGAAGCTTCGGTTTTAAATGTACTTCACATCTCTTTTGGTGTTAATTTTAAATGATGTCTAGTAAAAACGCAAATTTAACAAATGTGAGAATGCTCTCTCAACTTGATGTAAAGATTTTGGATTGTTACAAGTAATCAGAACTGCTTTTACTCAGTACATTTTTTAACATCAGTCTTGTGCAATTTATAGGGAACTTTCTAAAGCTTTTAGAAAGTTTCCTGCTGATTTTAAGTTTTGTCATTATTATCAGTGTTCCTTTTCACTTAATGCCACATATGTATTCCCCATAACTAGGTGTGTGAATGGCATCCTCCTGAGAAGCTGAAAACACTAATCGATTTGGAACTGAAAGACACTGGAGAAACCCATTTGAGACTCTTGCAACTTTGCCAGGATGTTATACGATTCAGTGTGAAAACATGTATGAACTGTATTCCTATATCTACTGCTTTGTTTCCTCAGATACTATGTTATTTATCCAAATTTTCTTTTTGTCATTGCTTTTATTCTTTGAAAAGCAAGTTGACAGTTTGGCAAAATCTGCGTTTTCTATCATGTCTAACCAGAAAGATCTATATGCCTTCTGCTAATGGAAAGCCTCTTCTGCTCACAGAAGGACTGTTCACAAGTTAGTGGAAGAGTGTTGTGTGATTAAAGTAATGCCAGATTTGAAGGAGTTCCTCTGTTTGTGCAAGTCCCTGTGCGAGACTTCCAACCATGGAGCTTTCCCTTCACATCTAGTTTGGTCCAGAGTGTAAATAGCAAATCAAGCTTGGTCAGCCAACTAGGAATTGGCATATGGTCCTTCAGTTGCCAGAACTTGTGAGCAACTAATGTTAGGGCTTGTGGCAAAAAAGGAGCGTGGCACCAAGTAGAGGCACCTTTTCAGAACAGTGGAGACTAGGATCAGAGTGTATGGGCAGGTTCAGATGGCACACAGCATTTAAGTTAAATTTTGGTTCTAAATGATGTCTCTAGGCCTCAGCAGTATGCATTCCCTCCTCCCTGCTCATGTGAGCCTTCAAAGAATTCTACTTCTGATTTAGGTTAGGAAAAATCAGCTTAGAAGCAAACAAAGATTGTGATGTCTGAACCGATGCACCAACTTCCCTAAAATAAACCTAGATCTCAACCCAAGGTTTGAAGTGGGTTTCAGATTTTTGGGTTGCTTTGGGGAAGTTAGAATAAATAAAAAATGATTGGTTTGGACATCATGACTGATCTGATTGTAACCTAAAAATCAGGAGTAGAATTCCTCTAAGGGTTGCATGCAGGAGCATGTGCTCCTGAAGCTCAGAGATATTGTGGACCCAAGATTTAACTGTGATTCTATTTGAGTCTGCAAAACTATGGCCCTGTGTCTGGTCCTGTGTCTTTACAACAATTGTATCTAGTATATTATCCAATTTCAGTGGCTGTGGTGGGGGAAGGAAGATGCTCTCCTTTCTGGAAAGAAGTGTGGATATTAACAGACAGTTCATGCTATATATATGCCCAATTATCTACCCTTTATCTGAAGATGTGAAAGTTTATTGGTAAAGAATTCATTGAGCAATTTTCCTGCTAAAAGGGGGATATGTTTACACAACCATTAAAATCAGGGTAAGACTTGGGTTACCTTGTTTTGTATGATTGTGAGAACCCATGCATATTCCTCCAGCCCAGGTTGCTCAAAGCTGAGTAACCCAGCTTTTGTACCCTGCTCTTAACCAAGGCAGGAGGAGAGGAGAGCTCTCCTGCCTTGCTTTTCTGGTTGTGTGGATCCACTTACATTTTCTTCCCAGCCATTGGGGTCCAGCAGGCATGGGAACAATAGAGAGCTGTGGCTACAGTGGCTGTTGTCCATGGATGTGCCACTCTGCAAAGCACCCTCTGAGGCTATTCCCACGATGGGAGAAAACCGGGCTAAAGGAGCGAGCTAGCCTGCCAAAGAAGCCCTCCTCTTAAACGGGGTTAGCGGAGCGAACATTCCACTAACCACATTTTCCCTATCATGAGTCACCACGGCGCAGCTCCATGCCGCAGCAACTCGCAAGGAGACCCCCGCCAGGTGGCTAAAACGAGCATCCCAGTGTCGGGGGTCTCCCCAGGATGCCCCGCAAAAGTGAGGCTTCTGGGTACTGGGCAGCCCCCAATCCCTGCAGCCCCTACCAGCTCTGTGACAGAGTTGTGTGGGCAGCTGATTCAGCTGCCCAGCAACAAGCAGCTGCTCATCTGTGGACTTATCTCCGCAGAACCCTCCCAGGCTCTACACATGGATCGTGTGTAGAGCCTCTCTATGATCTTGTAGCTGGTGTGGCTTCACCTGGGCTTGGTCCACCTCCTGCTCCTTTGTGGCCATTCAGAGGGCAGCTGCAGTTGTCATGAGGCTTTCCAGTCTGTTGGCAGCACAAAGCATTCCAGGAAGGCCCACTAGGCCTCTGGAGGACTTTCCATGCTTGCAGCTCCCAATTTCAACAATGGATGCCTCACCTGGATTAATTGTGCATTTGCTGACCCAAACAGAGGTTCTAATTGTGTGCTGCCACTGGGGTAGGAGCTCTCTAACCCTCCAACCCACCCCCAAATGGCTGTGTGAACAGGCCTTTTATAATTTTGATTTTAAACATAGTAGGGCTGTTCTCATGGCGGTTAAATGGGTAGGACAAGTGTCTTATGAAGCTACGGGAGTTGAGCAAGCTCCCGATTTTTGGTCATGTGTGAAATAAATGTGTGAACTTGGTTGGAGGAGAGGAAAGTGTTTGTGTGGGAGGTAGTTGCAGGCCGTGACAGCATTTATTTATTTGTTTAAAATGTTCATACTCCACTCCTCCAGTACAATATTGCTCGGAGCAGCTCACAACAATAAAACAGATACAATGTTTTTAAAAAGTAATAAAATTTGCCAGATTAAGTAAACAAGTTAAAAGTCAGTCTAAAAGCACAATCAGAATTAAATTTCAAATTAAAAGTTATTTTAAAAGCTAAAAACTGAGAATTATAAAAACGAAAAACTAAAGAACCTACCAGATATAACCAAAGATGGAGCATTAAAAAGCCTCTTTAAAATGATGTGTTTTTAGTTGTTTTTTAAAAACATTGAGGGAGGGAGCATGGCAACGCTCTTCAGGGAGGGCGTTCCAAAGCTGAGGGGCCACAACTGAAAAGGCCCTGTCTCAAGTCCGCCTTGGGATTTTCTTAATGAAAGGCGGGGTATAAAATTAACAATACATACATACATACATACATACATACATACATACATACATAAAATAAAATAAGTCCCCGCCAACCGTATCTCTGTTAGTGGTGGAGCCATGAGCAGGGTCTGAGACAATGAATGGAGGGCCCTGGCAGGTTCATATGGGTGAATTTAGTCCGAGAGGTACCCCAGCCCCAAGCCATCTAGAGATATAAAGGTCAAGACCATCACTTTGAATCTAGCCTGGAAGCAGACTGGTAACCAATGAAGCTGCCGCAGGATGGTGTGACACTCGTGAAGTGACTTGTGCCCATGAGCATCCTTGAAGCAACATTCTGGACCAGCTGAAGCTTCCGAAATATCTTCAAGAGCAGCCCCACGTAGAGCGCATTGCAGTAGTCCAATCTGGATTTTACCAAAGCATGAGTGACTGAGGTCAGTATCTACCCAGCATATTATCAAGATAGGAGGAAATGCTGTCAAAGCCTGTCCCTGCCTCCCATGTGATCACTTTCCTGAAAATTGGGAGTGCTCACAGCTCCTGAAGCTGGGTAGGACTCTTGTCTTACTCAGTTAACAGTCATGAGAACAGCCCTATTATTTATGAAAAAGCAGTAAGAAGTGATTCAGTCTTCTAAAAATTTCATTACTGGAGAAGAAAACCAAGTGCTCAAGGCGCACAGTTAATATTTATCTAATCAATACTTACAAAAGCTTCAGAGGTAAAACCCCCAAGACTACAGTGTGTGCAATGTTAAAACAACAAAGTTTATCAACACGGTAGTTTTCGATCTGATTCAGACTGTTTTTATCTCAGAGTGGCTAGGTTATTTTAATACACTCTTCATTACTGATTTCGTTTTATCTGTTGTCTAAGCACCTTAAGCTATTCTCATATAAGAGAACAGACTGATATGATTTTAATTATTTGTCATTTCCCTTAATTTCTTGTATGTCTAAAGGGAAACGTAGAAAGGTAGAAAATACAAGAAAGATATTTCCAGAGATGCTGGCTGTTTCAACATAATGGAGAAATTAAATAACCAAATCAATCAAATGTGTATTTGATAGGGAAGTAATGAAATAAGAAAGCAAAATTATTTTGATGGCAGTTACTTCAATATCATTCCCCCTGAGTGACATGAATTTTGTTTGCACAAGTGATCTCATAATTTATGGTGATCAGGGAGTGGTAATATAATTTTATCACGTCTAACAAAGCTAAATGTAGAATGGGATAAAGTTTAGGAAGCTAATAACGGAAGAAATGGAACTGACTTTTAAACTCAAACTTTAATCTGGCCATGATAATGTTTGAGTATGTCACCCATCCCAGAAAACTGAATATTTTTTCATGGTCTCTTAAAACTGAATATTTTTCCCTCGTTCAATATTCAAATACTAATTTTAAAAATTCATATTTCAGAGAGCTCACATTTTTGAAATTCATAATTTTACTTGCAGATCTTAATTCTTGTGTAATGTATATGCATGATTTAATTAGGTAAACTAAACTCATCCATATATATATTCAGAAAGTTTGTACAAAGCAAATAAATGACTGAAAGTCTTTTTTTTTTTGGTAAGACCCCTGTGGTGAGGTGAGGCACAAGCAAATGAGACCAAAACCAAAATAATGATAAAACAAAATAGTTTTTCTTTGTGCCATTTTCAATATATACATCTCTTTTCCCAAAGTTAAAAAGCATAAGAAGAGCTGTGAATTTAATGGCTTATATTAACCAGATTTGTGTCTCTCTTTTTATAAATTTGCAGATCACCCACGATTTTTTAATCAGTTGTATGCTGGTATTGATTATTACTCTTTAGCAGCACGTTTCATTACAGAAGCATTAAACCCAAGTGTGTAAGTGTATTTTGTTTTTAATTAATCTGTTAAATCTGAAATGCTGTTTCAATGTGGCAAGTACTGGGCCCTGTAGATTTTCATAATGTGGTATATTTTTTCATATGTTACAGCAGAAGAATTAAGCTTGCCTTGCCCTATTGTAAACTCTTTTTAGGCACTTAAGTGAAATGCAGAGGAAACCCTCTTGTGTAAAACCTTATTTGCCAAAGACAATATACATTAGTGAGATTTGTCTTCTTATGATAAATGTTGGCTTGCTTGGATGACACTTTCATTTTGATCATCTCCCTCTGCATGCCTTCCCATTCCCAGATAGTGGTTTGTTTGTCCCACCAGACATCCTCATGTGATTATGACACTAAATAAGGAATATTCAGGTAGACCTGAAAAATGTGATCAGGTTCCTTCATGCAGCCTGGATACTGACTGTGTGGTCTGTGTACACTGAATTTTCAAACATATGCGATATTCAAACAATACACTCACATTATTATGTGCATGCCCGGTGGTCAGCATAGGGAAATGTGATCTTGCTCTCTCACTGTACATGGAGAGAAGATTGAAAAGAAAGTATTGGCACATTTTGGCTTTCCGGTGTGTGACCTGAAACTGTGTGAAAGGTAGAATGATTTTACTCTGGAGTCTGCTTGTTAGAATGACCACATTCCAAATGGGACAAAACCTTTGTCCGTTTAAGAAGGCAATAGCCCTTAACTTAAACAAATAATTGTTTATATATTTATGTTTTTGAGGGTGAACATTTTGTATGCTAGTCAGTTAAGGTGTCTGCCTTTTTCTCCTTTAGGCTGTTCACAATGGGACAGTTGTCCCTTTAAGAACATTCAGCAGGTGCAGCTTTCCTTGTCCCTGCAACACTAATAGGAGAAGCTGAACCTATGGAATATCTGTCTTCAGAGACCTTAAAGGAACTGAAACCTTTGAAGGAACATGGGCTGCAGCCACTGTGCCTCTGGTTCCAGCACTTCTTCTTGACAACTAGTTATCTCAGCTCACTTCTGACTGTGTACCCTCCCATCTGGGACATGATAAGAAAGAATGAAAGTCTCAGGAGGCTGAAACCACTTAAAATAGATCACTTGCACTTTTTACATTAATCCCTCCTTCCTGGTGACAAAGCTGGTCCAAATGCAAAAAATATTGGTTTTGTGGCAATCCCTGGGCCTAAAATGAATGAATTTTCAAAAGCATAGAAGATGCAGGAAGGTGCAGGGTTGATCCACTATGTGGGGGTCACTAGACAAAAATACGTATGAGTTATTTTGGATACATCAAAGCTAATGTGATGCACTAAAAAGCAATGTGATGCTCCCTCCCTCTTCAAGGGCTACCAGCAATCAGGGACCATCTTTCTCTGAGGTGATCAGGAAAGAGACAGTCATAGCCTAGAGAGCTGCAACCATCCAGCTCCCATGTTCCAGCTGAGATGGCCCTCTCTTCCCAACTTACTTTATTTATTTATTTATTTATTTATTTATTTTTACATTTGTATCCTGCTCTTCCTCTGAGGAGCTCAGAGCAGTGTACCTGCTTATTTTTATCCTCACAACAACCCTGTGAGCTAGGTTAGGCTGAGAGATACAGGACTGGCCCACAGTCACCCAGTGAGTTTCATGGTTGAATGGGTATTCAAACTCGGGTCTTCCTACTGCCACCACAGAGCTACTTAAGAACCATCTTGCTCTGAGAGGAGGGGAGAAGAAAGAAGTGGCAAAGTCTAAAGGACTCAACATGTAAATATCTGAACATGTTGCTTGATATATAGTTCCTATAAATCGCTTTGGGAAGTCTGCTGGGGGGAAAAACCCTCAGTATATAGATGTCATAAACAAACAAATAAAATACATATAGGAGCTGCCTTCTTGGACTATTATGCAAGGCGGACGATGTGGGTTGCACTTTAACTGATAATGAGGCTATTCTCACGAATGATCTAATGTCAGCTGTTGGGGATCTAGAGATTCCCATGGTGTTTGTGCTTCCACAGAGTAATAAAGTAGAATTTCTTCCCAATCTCCAGTTGGCAATGCGCCAACCCAACATGAAGCTGATACCATCAAGCCAAGTTCAAGATTATGGAAGAAAGCTTCATATCGGGTTGGCGCATTGCCAACGAGATGAGGGAAAATTTCTGGATTTACAAAATAGTTCTGTGGGGATGTATGTGCTGCAGGGATTTCTAGATTTTTGTGAAGCTGACATTAGATCAGTCATGCAAACCCACCCACTGTGAAAAGTCACTAACTGGCTGTGCCCCTATGTAGTAGGCATTAAGATTTAGTGCTTTAAAAGGCCATGGTAAACTAAAAAGTTTCACGTCTCATGCTACATTGCATATAGTTTGTCAAGTGACTCCTTAGTTCTTCTTGGAGTTCAATCTGTCTTTTTTAGTGTGTGTTTAAGTCCATTATAAAACCTCATGTGGACTTGGTTGCATTTTAGGGCACTCTGGGATACTAGCTACAGCCAGGGAAAGAATCCATCATATAACCACTGCATTGCACTCCTTAATATTTGTACAGCTGTTCATACTATCTGCCTCATTCTGGTTTCATTCACCTTCCTTCGATACATTTTTGCTCAAATGGTTGCCTTTTATGTCACATTTATATTTATTCAGGTATACCTATGAAGTGTCTCCAGTGTTCTTGTTAGTGGAAGAAGCAGTCCTAAAGAAAATGATTGAGTTTATTGGGTGGGAAGAAGGTGATGGTATATTTAATCCAGGTAAGGAGGAGAACTTTTTGTGCTTACTTCCATTCTGGTTTAAGATGATGTTTTACTACTACTGCCAACTGTACTGAAACATTTCTTGAGTCAATAGTGATGCTAGGTTCACACAGCAGCTGATAGGCTTTAGCCAAGTACATTTCCCCCCACTGGCAACTAGGGGTGTGCATGGTCCGGCGGGCCCCCGGTCCGGCATGGGGGGGACTGTTTCTTTAAGCGGGGGGTGGTGGTAGTACTTACCCCCCGCCGCTGGTCTGTTGAAAAATCTTCTTGGGGCGGCAGAGTTCCTCCCTCCCGCCCCTGCCCCCGTTGTTGTTTGTATTAGGCTTCAAAGAGACGAGCTTTGTAAAAACTTTGTAAAGGCTTTAAACTTTGTAAAGGCTGAAAAGAGACGAGCGCTAGCGGCACGCATGCGCTCTCCTCTCGGCGTGCGCGCTCGTCTCTGACGCTGCCGCGCGTGCGCCGCATATGTCACGGCGCGCGCGGCAGCGTCAGAGACGAGCGTGTGCTCCGAGGAAGGCACATGCGTGCTGCTAGCGCTCGTCTCTTTTCAGCCTTTACAAAGTTTTTACAAAGCTCGTCTCTTTGAAGCCTAATACAAACAACGACGGGGGCAGGGGCGGCAGGGAGGAACTCTGCCGCCCCAAGAAGATTTTTCAACGGACCAGCGCCAGAGGGGGAAGAGCGGCGGGGGGGGGAGGGTGTAAGTACTACCACCACCACCATCCCCGCTTAAAGAAACAGTCCCCCACCCATCCAGACCTCCGGACCGGTCCGGCGGTCTGTTCTATTGTGCCAGACTGAACCGTGCACACTCCTACTGGCAACCCAGTCCTTGAAGTGCAAAGATAGCTGTGCTTATTATATAGTCTATGCTGTTGTGTGGATTGTGAGGTAGGATGAGGGCTGATCTGTCCCATTCCTGTATACAATATGTAGAGTTACTCACGGAGGTTCTGTTCCTTGCCTACCGCCATGGCTGACGAAACTGTGAGTAAATAATGAGGCATTATGCTAATGGGAAAAGAGGGTTAGGTTCTAGAAGGTGCCGGGAAGGTTAAAAAACACACCAAAAAAGCATGAAAAAATGTGAAAGAACACAAAAATAATGTAAACTGTCTACTGTACCATGCTCCCATGTGCTTAGAAATGCCCTCAAATGCCCCCCCTCAAACACATGAAATCGTGGGAGGAAAGGTGTTTTTTTAAAAAGAAATGAGCCCCAAAATGGCTCCTCCTTGTCTCCTTCTGAGCTCCTACAGACAAAATGGGGGCTGGAAATGACCTCCGCAGTCACTTCCGTCCCTCTAGGAACTGCAGATACATGGCTTTTAACCGTTTAGTTAAAACCCATGGATACTGAAAATGGGTATCAATTAGACACCCACAAATATGTCGCAAATAGCAGTTCCGCGATTAACAAGGTTCTACTGTATGAGCCCCATCATGGCACAGCAGGGAAGTAACTTATTTCTGATTATTAGAAGCATATTGACAATAGCTATGATATGTAGAGTTTTTAGCTTGACTGAATTTTAGCTCAGGTTTGTTTAGGAGTTATAAAATGGCAAGCCAGTGTTTTGCTGCTTTTGCCCGGAAATGTTTTGCTGTTAGGGTGCTGATAAAAGGTAAACAGGTAGTGAAGCAATGGTAAATTTTCAACATACGAATATGATGAGTATTTATATACCGCTTTTCAACCAAAGTTCCCAAAGCGGTCTACATACAGAAATTAATTAATTAATTAAATGGCTGCCTGTTCCCAAAGGGCTCACAGTCTAAAGAAGAAACATAAGAAAGACACCAACAACAGCCACTGGAGGGATGCTGTGCTGGGGTTGGATAGGGCCAGTTGCTCTTCCCCTGCTAAATAAAGAGAATCACCACTTTTAAAAAGTGCGTCTTTCTTCAGTTAGCATGGAGGCAAAAGACAGTAAACACGTGACCACAAACTTCCGGTGCATTGTCATGGTACATATCTTCTTCAGGGCCTGGTCATGTAATGTGCTTGACCAGGTGAGATCCAATCAGAAAGCAGAAACAACTAGCATAATTAAAGATATTAAAATGATTGTATTAGATGGTATGGGGTTCTTTCACAGATCTTCGCTGAGGAATCTGTTGGTCCCTCATACCAGTTGAGAAATCTGTCTTGTAGCTGCCTACTTAGAATTGTAGGTTCTGAGATAAAGACTGTTCTTAAGTAAGTTCTTGTCTCTGTACGAGATAATTTTGAAAATCTTTGCCTGAAATTAGAACCTTACGTCTGATATGATGCTTCTCATTGAGCCTAGGCCAAGCTCAGTGTGAACAATCCATTTTAAACAAACCAATTTGTACAGTTTGGTGGATGATTTTTCTAAGTGATCCAGTATAGGATATTGCAAAGCTTTCGCTATGAGGGTGGTGCTAGTTTAGTGGAAGAGCATCTACTTTGCATGCAGAAGTTTCCATTCCTGGCATCTCCAGGTAGGGTTTGGGAAGGTGTTTGCGTGAAACCTTTGGAGAGCCACTTTCAGCCATTGTAGACAGTACTGAGTTTGATGGACCAATGTTCTGATTACACCAATTATATTGGTTTAAGGCAGCTTTCCATGTTTCTAATGTTGTGGTACTGTTTCATAGGACAGAGAATCAAACCAAAATATTGGGCTGTTCTAGACTATAATTTGGAAATCTAAAATATTAATAGATATGTGTATTGAGTGTGTGTCTGTTTCCTTTCTTTTTTTACAGGTGGCTCTGTTTCTAACATGTATGCTATGAACTTGGCTAGATATAAATACTGTCCTGACATAAAGGAAAGAGGCCTTTCAGGGATGCCACGACTGGTTGTATTCACATCAGAAGAGGTAATGAACCTTTCTCCTCTGTTATGCCAACAATGCATTTTGTGGAGGACGGAAGATGCTAGCACAAAGATTAAGTGCCGTCAAGTCGGTGTTGATTCTTAACAACCACATATATAGATTCTCTCCAGGATGATCTGTCTTCAACTTGGCCTTTAAGGTCTCGCAGCGGTGCATTCATTGCTGTTGTAATCGAGTCCATCCACCTTGCTGCTGGTCATCCTCTTCTTCTCTTTCCTTCAGCTTTTCCGAGAATTATGGACTTCTCAAGAGAGCTGGGTTTTTGCATAATGTGTCCGACGTATGATAGTTTGAGCCTGGTCATTTGTGCCTTGAGTGAAAATTCTGGATTGATTTGTTCTATGATCCATTTGTTTGTTTTCCTGGCTCTAGCTTTCTGTAGCCTGTTTTGACCAATTTGCTAAGCATTTCGCATATAAAATCACCTGCACCTGGCATGACTTGGACTCTATAGGTACTGTAGCAAATGAGACTGGGTTCTGCGTGTCTAGTGTTTATAGATTCTTTTTCACTTGTTCACCCTGATGATGTGGACAGGATCCTTGGTTTATTGAGTTCATTGACATGCATCTTGGTCCTTGCTCTTTGGCTCTTATAACCTGCTGAGGGTCTTGTGGCTGAGTGGGTGGGGACTAGGGAGGGCATTTAATACATCACTGTGGGTGATTCTATCCTGACTAAAATTCACACCTTAGGGTGTGATTCCATCCTGATTAAAAAATGGCAACTGTCCACCTTCTGCTGAAGAAGTCCTCCCTTGATCCCACTGTAATGGATAATTACTGTCCAGTTTAAAACCTTCCTTTTTTGGGCAAGGTGTTCAAGCTATTGATTGATTTGATTTATATACTGCCTGACTCCAGGGACTCAGCTCCAGGGATACCTGGAGGAGAGTGCTTATTTGGATCCTTTTCTGCATCCTGGCTTTGGTACAGAAACAGGCTTGGTCACTCTATTGAGTTACCTGCACAGGGAGCTAGACAGGTGGAGTGTGTCCCTTTTGGTTCTGCTGGATCTCTCTTCCAGTATCCTTAACCATGGCATCCTTCTGGACCTCCTGACTGGAATGGGCCCTGTTTTGCAGTGGCTCCAATTCTTCCTGATAGGTAGGTTCCTGAGGATGGTGCTCTGAGATTTGTGCTCAACACCTTGGCCATTGGCCTATGGTGTTTCACAGGGTTCCATCTTGTCCCCTGTGCTTTTTAATATCTACATGAAGTCACTAGGAGAGGTCATCTGGGGATTTGACACCTAGCTGTACATCATATTAGCATCCTCAGCTGGAGAGGCTGTGGCTGTCCTAAATCAGTGTTTAGAATCTGTAATGGACTGGATGAAAGTGAATAAATAGAAATTTAAATCTGGACAAGACAGAGGTGCTTCTGTTCAGGAGGCCTACTGACCCAGGACTGAGTTGTTCCCCGGTTATGGATGGGGTTGCACTCCCCTTCAAATAGCAGATTTGCAGCTTGGGAGTGCTCCTGGACCCGGCCTTACTCCAGGATTTCCAGGTGTCGGCTATGGCCAGGGGTGTGTTTGCCCAACTTGGGCTGGTGCACCATTTCTGATAGGTGAACCTCACCTGGCTACAGTTGTCCATGCCCTTTTTACCACTCATCTTGACTATGGCAATGCACTTGGGGCTGCTCTTGAATTCCTTTCAGAAACTTCAGCTGGTACAGAATGCGGCTGCAAGAGTCTTGACAAATTCAGAATGCTTTCTTTACATTGCATCACTACTGCACCAGCTGTACTGATTACCATTCTGTTTGGGGGCACAATTCAAAGTGCTGTTTATGACCTTTTAAGTCCTTTACAACTTAGGGCCAAGTTGCCTAAAAGACAACCTTCTCCCATTTAAATCTATCTGCCCCGTACGTTATTTCAGAGAGGCTCTCTTACATGTCCCACCACCTTCTGAAGTTTAACTAGGGGGAATGGGTGAGTGAACCTTCTCTGTGGTAGCATTCTCTTTGGAACTCCCTGCCACCTGATCTTCAGAATGCATATTCTCGTGACAAGAATCTGAAGACATTTATTTCAGTGAACCTTCCTCACTGAGGGCTGCTCCTTATTTGTTTCTCCCTTTCTACTTTTTGCTGTCTTAGGTTCTTTGTAGGATGTTTTTGATTGCTGCTGCTGCTTTTATTGTGTTTTTATTGTTCTAAGCTTTACCGTTTTTTTTAGCTGCCTTGAGTCTGCAGAAAAAGGCTGTGTATAAATGTTTAAACAAACAAACAAACAAAAGACTTTTAAATCCTTCCTTTTTTATCTTGTGTTTACCTTTCCCAGTCTTTGTTCCCTGCTGCATTCCTTTCCTTGGTAGGTCAAGTGAGGGGGTTAAGTGAAGATAATGTTTGTTTCTGTTTTATTTACTGTGGAATAGACTGATACTGTCTTAGACTGAAACAGAACATAATCATGCTCATTTCTCAGTGAAATAAAATAATGGCAATGACAAAAGAGAAACATTTGTTTTGTGCTTGTAGGGGGTCCCCCCCCCCCAGTTTTAGTGGTTACTGAATTGATAATGAAAAATAACATATCCCTAAAAGCAATCTTGATAAAAACAAGGGGTGTTTTTAACTGTGGGTCAAGAGGGAGCAATCTAGTTCAGAAAAAATACTTGGTTCAAAATTTATCATTTCATACAGTTCCTTATTGAGATATAGGAAAACTCTCAACAGTCATAAGCCACTATCTGAAAGAATTTTCCCCAAATTCATTAATGGTCCATTTAAAACCACCAGAGCCCCCTTTTTGTCTCTGTGTTTAAAACCTCCAGCTCCTTCATTGTCGTATTCTCCTTCTGATATCTACTTATATATACAGTTCATAACATGTGCTGTGAATCAGTAGTCTGCTTTTGTTTCCTTCCAGCTCATAGATTTTGCTGATGTATTATTTTCTGAGCCCAGAAAGGTTTGACATTTTCCAGTAATTCAATGTCACATTCTTTTCTATTGAGCCTAATAGGTAACTGTTAGTATACTAATGAGCTATTTTGTAAAAATCACTTGCAATTCAGATGAAATTCTCTGCCAAAGCCCAAATCTCTTGTGAGCAGTATGTTGCAGCTCTGCAAACGTCATTTAATTATTGATGTAATTCAGTGTAACAGAAGATTAATTATCTACCTATGTATGTGTTGTATTCTATCTAATAATATTTTGTTTGGACGTTTGTCCCAGTGGGGATCCTGTAGAGAGTGGGGGTGGAGTCAGAAAGCAAAGGGAGGGGAAGGAGAAAATGGAGTTGTTCTCAATAAAATCCCAGTTAAATCTACCTAAGATCACTTTGTGTTTGAGGAAGCAGTTATAAAACATTTGGTAACAAGATTTTGAACCAGCTAAGTGTGTGAGCCTGCAAATCTTGTGAACGTTCCTGCATCTTCCTTTCATTGCATTACTGAGCTTACTTTCCTGAACTGCTGTATTCTACTGTTGCTGCTGCTACTTGTTTATCTGGCTTTCTGAACTGCACAACCCCTGAAGCAAGGTACTCTTTCCTTTTGGATCCTGAATGCTGTTGATCTTAAAGGTGATCAACATCCTTAGTGGGGATAACATGGGCTCTGAGCCTCTGTCCCTGTGGAAGGATTCCAAGCTCCTCAAAGTGCTCTAAGGCTCTGCCCTTCGCATGTGAGGCGCACTGGGTATCTTCAGCTGCAGAACGCTTCTTATCTTAGTTCCATCTCGAATACTTCCCTTGGGATTTGCTTCTTGTCTGGTTCCTGAAAGAAAACGTTTGCTGTTTGATCTATTGGCTCTCTCTGGACTGTTTATGACTGCTTTTTGCATGGCACTTTTGTTCTGTCTCTAATGGACTCAAAAAAGACCTTCAAGCAGTTTTCTTCTTGCCACAGGACCCTTCCCTTTTTTGACAAGCACATACTCTGCTTGCTTTGTCTTGGGTACGACAAACTCGGAAAAGCAGAGAATTACAATTTAGAGTGGCCCTTTACGAGCAGGTTCTTCACCTGTTGACTTCAAAGCCACGCTCCCCCTTATTGCTGACGTTGTTGATATCGACGCTGTAGAAGTCAGGCTCGACTTCTCTATCTGCTACCCAAGGCTCTTTTAAGAAACCCAAAGATATCTTTAAGGATGGGCATAGGCACCAAAGGAAATGCAAACACTGGGAGCAGGTTTCTTCATGCCTCTCCAAACACAGAAAAATTTCCTCAAGATTGACGTCGACAGCCCCATCCTCACAGACTTCTCTCAGACCTGCTGCTCTGGCTGTGAAAGCCCATCAGCCATCTGCTTCGCTCTCAATGCTTCCAGCATTGCCGACGTTGACACGACCATTAACATGACCGTCAACCTCAACTTCAACATCGAGCTTCCTTCCCAGTGATACTGGGTGGTTGCTTGACATCGATGTCATCTATATCAGATGTTTTTCGAACGATGTCCCCATTGGCTGCTCAGACCAGGCTCTTCCTCCTCTTCACTGGAGCTAATTAAAGTCACCTCAACAGCACCTTGGACATTTCCCACGACATCTGTGTCAATCCTTTTGACATCTACCATTCCAGCACAACCAACTATGATGCAGCTACTGATCCTGACTGACTGCACTCCCAAGGGCCCACCCTAGGTCTCCTATGGCTACTCCTAAGGCTAATACTTAGTGCCTGTCTTTGGGTCTTACTTCCCAATGACATTTGACAACATTGATATTGAAAGCGTTTCCCTTCTTTCAGGATATTGAATCAATGCTGATCTCTCCAATCAAAACACCTTCTGGGTCAACCTTCAAAGGGTTTTCCCTCCATGGCCTAGATGTAAATAATAAGATCTCACATGCTTTGGAGATCCCTAAGATCTCCAAAGCATCCTTCTGCATCCCCACTTAGAACAACTCCACATTGATCTCCATCTCACTTTCCAGCTAACCCTTAGAAAGAAAGGCTTCACTTTTCACTCCCTATCTTCTCCCACTGTAGGAGATGGCTGGACCACTGGAGCTCCCCTGAGGCCTTGGACCCAGTTTTATATTAGAAGGTTCAGGAGATTTAAGGACTCATCTTACATGTCTTCCCCATCTTTTCTGTATGATTTATGAAGAGTTCAGACTGTAGAAGTGAAAAAAGATGAGATCTACCACTACCATTCAAAGTTGACTTTCTCATCCTTTGGGGGACCCTTTCTTCAAACATCCCCTGAACCCTCTTCCAGCTCCATGCCCTCCTCTTCCGCAGCCTCCCTTACCACAGCCTGTTGAACTGACCCATCTGCCTCCTCTTACTCAAATTCCTTCCTTCATTACTACTCTGGAGTCAGCCCCCATCCTAGAGAACCGCTCCCCAAATGATAATGACACTTCCTCTTCAGACTCTGATAATGAGTCTACACAAACCGAGAATCCATCAGATCCTTCCCCTTATGACAATTTTCCAAACCATACTCCCATGGAAGGGACAAAACCATACCACATTCAGGTTGCGGCAATGGCCAAATTCTGGGCCTAGAACTGAAGACTCCAGTTCCTAATGTTCATGATTCTGTCTATGACTTTATCACATCAACTACAACATCCCATACTGCAGCACTACCCATGCTGGCAGTATTAATAAATTCTGCCAAGTCAGTGTGGGATGCGCCATCATTGGCCACCTCCAAATGATTGAATTTTTTCCCCTTGAGTCCAGGAAGATGATTGCAAGTTCCTGTTTAAGCACCAGGTGCAGCAGGTTGCACTGAAAGCACTCTGTCTTCCCTACAGACAAAGAGGGCAAAAAACTAGATTCTGTCAGTCGCAAGATTTATTCTTTATCCTCTCTATCAATGAAAATAGTTAACTATATAGCCTGCATGGCCAAGTTCCATTACTCAGTTTGGGAAGGCTTTGCAGACGACTTCAAAGATGCTCCTGAACTGATCTGAACATAATTCAAGGAGAGGCTTGCCGAGTCATGGACATAATATGCCAAAATTTGAGCACTGCAAAGCATCTCTGTGGCAGGGTACTGTCAGAATGACTAGTACAGTTTATCCTTATCTGTTATGACAAACAGGGAGTTAAACTTATTAAAGCCCATTTGACGAGAGTTATAGCCACATCTGATGCTCATCTGTCTACAATTGACTTTGCTGAGATTCGAGAAGCTGCTACCTGGTCTTCATACTTATCCTTCGTAAAACCGCTATGCCTTGGACATCCATTCTGCAGCTGAAGCTAGCTTTTGGTGGGTGGTATTTAAGAAACTACTGTAATTTCATCCTTGAGCCACCTCCTTTTGGAGAGCTCGTTAATTGCCCACGTTGTGAAGGATACCTGATTACTACTAAGATAAACAGGTTGCTCACCTATAATCTTTGATCATTTGGTGATCTGGTATCCTTCACAACAACTCCCTAGCCTCCCGACCATTTGGATGTGCATGTCTACTTACCTGTCTTGTTTTACGAAGTCCATTCTTTACAGTGGCAGGGAACTGAGATAAGTGCTCAGCAGCCAAGGATACCGAGCGCACTCCATGCGTATAAAGTGCTTCAGGGCTTGGAAACCTTCCATGGGACTACTGTGCAGTCTCAGAGCCCACGTTATCAATGATACCAGATCACCAAAAGATCAAAGGTTACAGGTGAGCAACCTGTTTTTCATTGGATGCCCACTGCAACTTGGCTCAAATCCCACCACCACCTTTTTTCTTGTCTACCTCAGGAGAACTTGCTCTTCCCTGGAAACAATGGAGGCCCTTTTTCTTCAATTACCTCCTCGCTATACAGACCCCTGATTTTATTCCAGCAAAGCAGAAGGCTATATTGCTTCACTGCCTGGGCCTTGAAGGCCAAATAGTCTGTCTGTCTGTTGTCATCTTCTATTATTATTAATTTATTATTATTATTTATTATTAATTAATAATTTAAAATATTGCTATACCGCCCATAACTTGCGTCTCTGGGCGGTTTACAATTAAAATCATTTAAAAGATCAAATCAATTAACAATTAAAATAATTAAACACATTAAAAACCCAATATTAAAAATATTAAACCTATAAATTGAATTAAAAGCCTGGGTGAATAAATGTGTCTTCAGTGTCTTTTTAAAAGTTGCCAGAGATGGGGAGACTTATTTCCCCTGATAACTGGGCAAAGAGGCACCTTTTACCATGGCAATTCTCTTTAATTAGCAGGGGGAGAGTAACTGGCCCTATCCACCCACAGCACAGTACCTCCAATGACTGTTGCTGGTGTCTATCTTATGTTTCATTTTAGAATGTGAGCCCTTTGGGGACAGGGAGACATCTTATTTATTTATTATTTCTCTGTGTAAACCGCCCTGAGCTATTTTTGGAAGGGCGGTATAGAAATTGAAATAATAATAATAATAATTTCATTTGCCCTTTCCTACCAAATTGGAAGGAGATACCAACTATATTTCCTCTAAGCTCTGTGTGTGTGTGTGTGCGTGCGTGCGTGCGCACACACAAAATTCAACCTCCCTGCGCAACGATTCCAAGCAGCCATGCATTCTTGTTGTTTGCCGCCACCTGCTGCTGCTCCCCCTAGTTCCCCCCACTGCCGCCTCCCTCCTCCAATGGCTGCTTCTCCCCCCATTGCTCCCTCTCCCCCCGCTGCCTCTTCGCTGCTGCCGCCAGCCACCACTGCATGGGCTCTTGCCGCGGCAAGCAGAGCCGTTTCCCCCACTCTGGACACAGCAAGAGCCCCACTATAAATGATGGAGGAGTAGGGGCCAGGGTGCATGCATACCTGCTGTAATCATGGAGGAGGCGCAGGAAGAGCCAATAATGGCAATTCGAGCTGTATTTGTTCTTTGTTACAATGTGCCTGTCTTAATTGCTGTGACTGAAGTAATGTCTTACACACTCATGAAGATATGCAGAAAGCACCATTGTGGGAAGATTAATTTATTGATTGTCATATATTTTCGAATTCCAGTTATTGATGCTGTTCAATTGCTGGCTGTAGGCTTTTCCCCTTTTCTTTTAAGGTACCCAATTGATTTGGTGTTCCTGTACTGTTTGTTGCTTTATTATGCAGCTTTCCTTAAAATGGGCCGGCTGCTGCCCCCACCCCCACCACTGCATGGGCTCTTGCCGTGGCAAGATTGGAGAGACCAGCTCCTTCCTGCTAGCGAGAGAGCCGTTTCCCCCCCTCTGGACGCAGCAAGAGCCCTATTACAAATGAAGGCAGGCGCCTGCTCTTTGCTGATGGCAGGAGCCAGGGCTCATGCGTGCTTGTGGTAGTCACGGAGGCTCCCTGCTGCAGGAGGAGCAGGAAGAGCCAACGTGGCCATTCAAGCTGCTGTGGTGTGGCTGACTCAAGTGTAAACAGGCACGCAGACAAAGGCTGGTTTAAAAAAAAACTGATGGTAATCTCCTGGTGATGTAGAACAACACACATGATCAGGGAAAAGATTAATATAATACTGGGCTGAAATGTCGCTCTCTAAAAACTATGCATCTGGATAAGGATGGGTATTTTAAGAATAAGAATTAAAAGTTCTACATAGAACAGCTTAAAACGCAATTAAGGTCAAAACATAAAGTGTCAAACATCCTCATACATATACCAATAAAATACTATAAAAGTGTCCCAAAATATATGTAGTAAAATTGTGCTCACCAATGAGCTAAACTCCTCTCAAAAGCTTGTCAATTCAATGTTGTGTTGCCAAATAGTATGAAGTCTTCTTCAAGTCTTGTCCAGTAAGTCAAGCACGTTTCGACTTTAATGTCTTCCTCCGTGACTTCATCAAGTGCTATCATGAGGGCACAAGTACTTACCCCATCTCTGTGTCAAGCAGCCCAAGCGGTCACACAACCTCAGGACCGGGGTTAAGTCCATGCTCATGCCCTTATCCTCAGTTAAAGGCTGGGGTAAGAAGCTGGGTCAGATGGGCGGGCAGTGCCTGGATCCACACAGATATCCCAGCACTGTACACAAGCAGCCTAACCCAGACTGGGCTGCCCTAACCTGGGTCAGGCTGCTCCCGAGAACAGCCTTAGTATGTTGTTGTTCACACAAGAGTCTGAATGAGTGAATTCTAAAGGCTTTGTGAATGTGTCATGTTGGAAAAGATTAGTTGCTGGTAGCTGATATTGAATTCTGTACGTTTAGTTGAAAGGTGGGGAAAGAAGCCTTCGTTGTCAGAGGGGGGACCCTTTTCAGGTGATCCATCTCATTTTTTAAAAAGTGTGACAGGCTTGAATACCCTTAATATATTCATACCCACACATTAAAGTGCTGTAGATTTTTCATAATTACGTTCCTCTGTAACTGCATTTGTGTGAACTGTCTGGAAGAAAACTGAATTAATTAACCACCTGGTTTCACCTGCTGTATGTGAGGGAACAATTTAAGGCTATTCCAGGGTTTTGGCAAATAAATTAATTTAACCCTTAAATAACGTTGCCGGCTCCTTTTGCATGCTTCCCCAACCCCCCTGAAAAACCGTACTTATTCTCTGAGGAATGCGGAAGGGCATTTAGAATCCTTTGGGATAGCTTTTCACCAGAGCAGGAGGCAAAGCCACAAAAGCTGACGACTCAGGAAGGGTCCCACAATCCCCCAGAGCAGTCTTGTCTTGCAGCCAGGAAGTAGGGCCACCTCTTAGCTTTCTTTCCTGTCTCCTTTTCTTTTCTGAAACATCTAGACAGAGACAGGCCATTCAAGGGAAGGAGTTTCTCAGCTTGGGACCTAGTACCCACAGAGCCTCATTGCTTGTTTCAGGGGAGTTATTTCCCAGGACACTGCCTCATCCTCCACACTACAGGGGAGGCATTGGTTGTCATGTGATGTCTAGGGCACTCGCTCAGGGGGTCTCAGAGACAGTGTGTTGGAGATCTTTGTTCTTTACTGAGGTTCATAACCCAGAAAGAAATGGCTCCTGCTGCAGGCTCTTTGCCCTGAGATCTAACACTCCTCCCTGAGATACATGAAGGAGACTCTGTTAGATAGGTATAACTAATCTTAAAGGGACAGTATCATAATATGTTACATAGGGGCAGCTTCACAACACTTCCTTTGCTGCCCTTTCCTAGGGACATCTCTGCATTCCTGGGAATGACCGTAGGGAGGAGCCACGGCATAGAGCCCCAAAGCAGAATAGCAAGAGCTGCTTCTTCAAGTTCTTCAGTAGAGCCCTCATAAAAATCATAGAGAAGGGCAACAGAGACCCATGACTGCATTGGTAGGCAGCTGGGGGTTGGTGGCTCCCAGACAGCTTCTGCCTAATCAGCAACGGAGTATGCTCAGCATCTAGAGCAGGGCTGCTCAACTTCAGCCCTCCTGCAGATGTTGGCCTACAATTCCCACAAACCCTGGCTATTGGCCAGTAGGGCTGGGGATTATGGGAGTTGTAGTTCAAAAACAACTGGAGGGGAGGGCTAAGTTGAGCAGGCCGGATCTAGAG
This sequence comes from Hemicordylus capensis, assembly GCF_027244095.1. Taxonomy (NCBI): domain Eukaryota; kingdom Metazoa; phylum Chordata; class Lepidosauria; order Squamata; family Cordylidae; genus Hemicordylus; species Hemicordylus capensis. The sequence goes on from NC_069662.1 coordinate 105,015,465, forward strand.
TTTGAGGTAGGTCCAGAGGAAGTTGTCTTCCATAACTCCAAAGACGTGGGCGATGAGGGGAACACAACTGCAGGGCCCTCTGTAGCCCAGCCTTTCCAACAGAGGGACATTTTCTAGCCCCAATCTCTGGTGAGTTATAGATGTTAAAAGCAGTTAAAGGTATAATCCATATAAATCCCAAGACAGTAAAGAGATCCAAAGATTACAGTTGCTCATACTCCTGTTCCTTGTTTGATATCATAAAGATTAAAAAAGTACAAAGTGATTGGTCTACATCCTAACTAATGAAGTACTGATGTTCCATGACATGTACTAATGAAGTACTGTGAGTGAGTTCCCAACTAACATAGCAGCAGCAGCACTCATGAAGAAATTTTGATGACTTCTCCAGAAGTCCTCTCTGCCATCCAAAAGTATGTCCATCATGTTTGCATGGCCCTTAGAGGCATATTTTTGGTTAACACACAGGGCTTCCAAGGGGTCATTAAAATTCATCCTCGGTAGGGGTGTCACTACTGTGTTAGCCAGGAACTTAGGATATTGGCCATTGTGGAAGTGTTAAGAACATAAGAAATGCTTTCTTTGTTCAGACCAAGGGGCAGCTTGGTAACATTCTGCTTCTAACAGCCGCAAATAACAGTGAGATGTCTCTGGAAACTCACAAATGGGATGAAAGTGATGCCCTGTCCCTTGTTTGTTCCCAGCACCTGCTATTCAGAAGCAGATGACTTTCTGAATGCAAAGTTCATTGAGCAATCATCACAATTAGGGCTTTGAACATCCATGGCAATGTATGTTGCCATGTATATGCATTATAGCTTCTTCCCTGAATTGATCTGTGAATGGGATCCTAGATTTGTCAGTCCAGGGATTCAACTCTACAACAATTATATAGAAAGCAAATCCCAATGCAGTATTTCTAGGCAGAAGTGTTTACGTTAACAGGTTTAGAAATTGAACTGGTTCAGCCATCATGTATGTTGCAGAGTAATTACTTAACCTCTCTAAGTAATTGAACAGCAAGCCAACTTTAACCGAGAAACAAGAGTTTGATATTTATTACTAACTAAACACAGGCGAAGAAAACAATAAGCAGACTTAACAGTCTGTGTTATGCAGAGAGAGGGAGAATTCAAGACAAGTAAGAAGCAGACAAAAAAAGTGACTCTACCCCCAAGCCAATATATAGAGACATTCACATAGAGGAGCATGCTCCATGGAAAGAACTGAGACAATGTATATGGCAAATCCCAACAATGTGACACCTTGGTTAAAGCCTGACTTTGCATGATGTTCCCAAGGGAGTGTGCTTGCCTGCCTCCTATGTGTGCATGAGTGTCTATTTATGATTTAGGATAACGTAAGCCAAGATCTCATGATGTCTAAATTGATCATTCTTCCATTATTCTAACCTACTTACTTTAAATTATCATCTGTAATTCACTTCAGACCTTGGGTATGGATTGTGATTTATTTCAAGTAAGTAGGTTAGACTAAACTAGGATTGGTCTGTTTGACCATCAGGGCCAATCTTGGTTTATTTAAATTAAATCGAAACTAGGTGCTTGTGTGGGCATGAGAGGAAAGAGGATCTGGGATGTTGCATGAAGTCAGGCTTTATCTGAGGTTCTGTGTTACATCTTAATCAGCTACCCTGTCAGTGAGCCCAGAACATCATGCTAGAAGCAGCCATCTAGAATTGTAGCCAATGGGCAAGTTGATAAACCAAGCGTGGGGTGACTTACCCATAACTCTAGACCATTTCTGACAGTACTTTTTTCTACCCTTTTGTCTTGGGGAATGCAGTAATAACTATCGAGTAGAATGAAACTCAAAATGGAGGGGGTGGGGAACAAAAATAGTCAACGCTATGTGCCTCTGTATAAAGAAAGACTTTGGTTTTACTTGTTTGTTTCTTATTTTTTTGGTCTGTAATTTTACATCTCTCTTTAGCAACAACTATGAAGTTTGAGATGCACATTCAGTACCTAAATTGCAGATTTAAAATTCTCAAACTAGCTTGGTCTTCTGTTTTGTTTTGATTTGAGAGGGGAGGATAACACCCAGTGTTGTTGTTGTTCTTCTGTGTCTGAGTCAGACTCTGAAAGTCTTGATTCTGTCCAGAATTTGCAACTTGTTTGCCTTAGTAAACATCTTTAATGTTTCATTATTAAATGCCATTTTTAATTGCCTGACTAATTTATTTTTTCATGTCCATTGCATTTGCTCAGTGTCATTACTCCCTGAAGAAGGCAGCAGCTTTTTTAGGAATTGGCACACAAAATGTGTACTTCGTCAAAAGTGATGAAAGGTAAGTGAGCAAAAACCTTTGGAGTATTCTGATCCTTTTAAAATGCAGTAGAGCTGTAAGTGAGTAACCTATTTGAACATAACTGAAAAGTTTTAAATCTGTGTTCCATAGAGGTAAGATGATACCTGAGGAACTGGAGAAACAAGTCCAGCTGGCCAGGAAAGAGGTGAGAGGGGGAGAGAGAATGTGAGAGAACATGTGTGCCCTGTGAAAGATGGACCTCTGTTCATTTGTATGGAAAAGTGACTGGAAAAGGGTGAATGTTAAAGCAAGGCAGTTCATATATCCAAATGCTTTTCTAGGTGCTATGGTTTGTGAAGCAGGGGTATGCACAGACTGGTCTGCTTGCAAATTGGTCTGCCGTGAACTGGGCCGGTTTGACCAGTTGGGTCACAAACCTCTCCAGACTGGTTCGAACCAGTTCATTGACCCTGCCAGCCCAGCTGGTGGGTTCAACCGAATCGGGTTGGGGACCTGTGAATCGGTCTTAATTCAGTTTGGACTGAACCACAGCAACTGGTCTGTGCACACCCTTATTGTGGGGTAAGTCATGAATTTTAGGTGATCATGTTTCTCCATTCATAACAACTCTGAGCAATGTGGCCCTGAAGTATTTTATTGCCTTCACCTTTGGTATTTCCTTACTCTTACTAATTGGTACTAAAAATGACTCTTACATGGCAATTCTAAACCAGTCTCATACACCTCACTATGATTACATCTATTATTATTATAGTCAAAACTGAGAAATATTCAATTGTGTACATTTTGATGAACCAGAGTATACTATTGAGGGGGTATACCTAATAGCTGTGGCATGTTATCACATAGTCTGCTCCATTTGAGCAGACAGGAAATATTCAGATTAAAACTAAAGCTAACATTCATGGACAATAGAGTAGCTGCTGTCTTGGGCAAAACAATCACTGACAAAGAAAATTCTTTTCATAATCTAAAAGTATTTTTGATAACATCACACTGAGTTGAATAAAAGTATTTTGCACCTAAACCAACCTGACTATATCCTCTTGATTCACACTTTTTTTCAATTTTTTAAAAATATCCTTATTGAAATATAGATATGTTTATCTGTGTTTAATATGGTTTCATTACCTTGAAATGATTGCAAACTATAAGCATTTGGAAGATTCTCTTATATCAATTCAGCATCTGTAAATATCTTTGCTCAAAGCCAGCTTGTAACCTACAGCAATATACCTTTACAACTAGTAATACCGATTCACATAATTGTTATACATTTGGTAGAAAGCTGTATTTTTCTCATGTTTTGTTGCACAGTGCTTCACAGATTACAGTGAAACTCTGGGTGTCTAAATTTTCAGTATATGGACTGTATGGTTTTTATAAGGTTTGGAAAGGAGATGTGGATGTGTTTGAGATCCCATAATTGCTCCAGGACAGGCATTTGAATATGTTTAAAGTTCTCTTCAAACATTACAGAAAATATAAGATGCAGTGTACAAATGTGGAGACTGTGCCTATGAAAGCATTGTTAGAGTATACTTCTGTTTTAATTTATTTTTCAAAAAAAAAGCATATTTTATGAGAATTCCATTACTTTTATGTGCCAAATTAGGTTTGATTTTTTAAAATTACAAAATTAAAAAGTTGGTACGATATGAAACACATTCTTGATCTATCAGAAATTGATGTTGCTGGTTTCATACACAAACTGCAACTGAAAAGTTTTTTACCTTGTTCTCAAAATTTTCATGTTGGTTGAATTTTGAAGTATCAGTTCCATTTTTCCTTTTGGGATTGGTTGGCATGCAGCTGTATTATGGATATCTTGATACAGTAACAAAACATTTTAATTCAGTCAGATTTTCTTTTAGTATTGTGATGTAGCTGATTGAGAGTTCTACATTTCTGACATGTTCCTGCATGAACTGCAGAGTTCCTGCATGGTTCAGTTTTCTCAGTTATTTCAGTGGAGGGACAATTTTATGCACACAATATTTTGTATGCATAGAGCAGTTGTCTACTGTGAATTCACCATTACTCAGCAATTACTGGTTTGGATTAGTACATTTCTAGTATAGACTGACACTCATAGAATATTTTATTTTATTTTAAATTCAAATAAAACTGGATTTCCTTCAACTGGTGGGAGAGAGCTTATTTCCCTAATACAGAAAGTTAGGAACATATTAGGAAGCTGCCTTGTACCGAGTCACACTGTTGGTTCTTTGAGCTCAGTATTGTCTACACAGACTGCCAGGGGCTTATCCAAGGTTGCAGGTAGGAGTCTCTCAGCCCTATCTTGAAGACGCCGGGGGTGGGGGAACTTGGAACCTTCTGCATACAAGCAGGCAGTTGCTCTTTCCAGAGTGGTGCCATCCCCTAAGGATAATATCTTACAATGCTCGCGCATATAGTAGTCTCCCATTCAAATGAAAACCAGGGCAGACCCTGCTCAGCAAAGGGGACAATTCATCCTTGCTATCACAAGACCAGCTCTCCTTCCTAATGCATCATGTTTCTACTGAATCAGATGTCATTTTTAAAGTGGATTATGCCATTTCAATTCAATTTGTTTATTTTGGTCTATGACCAACTTAAAACCAACTTTAAACATTACATTACATTTAAAGAGAAAAAGAAAAAATGCTCATAGAATAATATTTCTAAAACGTACACTTATCACCTGCAAGCCATATATACAGATTGAGAGCATCCCTTACTAGTCCTTATCTAGTCTTTATCGTACTCTATAAGCAGCAGCACAAAACCTAGCATCACTGCAGGTAACTCCTGTAAATTCGTGCTGTGGATTATGTCAATATCATTGAAGAATTTTAAAATAGTTTCCAATGAAAACGTATTTGGCAGTCTTTTTAGCTAGCTCCTCCATATTGCATAGGAAAGTGCAAAGACATTGTTTGAAATGTTATCTCTGTTTTTTAAAACTCCCCCCCCCCACAAGTTAGGCTAAAAACCTTTAAACTTATATCAAAGCCAAAAGAATCCAATTTACTGAGATTTATGAGGTTATTCCATTGGTTGCAGGAGACATTACTTTCTGTTTTGTTCGTATTTAAGTTCATAAGCGAAAAGGCACTTTAATCAATAGTTCATTGTAATGAAAACTTACAGCTGTTGCTTGGGGAGAAAAATGTTGCTTTGCTTGGTGTTTTTGATTCAGGCTTCTCAGAAGAGAGTATTTCTTGAAAGTTATTTTGCAGTGAGAGGAATTAAAAAGCAAGGCATGAGTATTTTGCAATAAGTATGTTGTTAGTCCTGTAACATCAGCATATGTGCAAACCTTAATGACCACTAAAATATAGCTGCCTTTAACAGTTTGATGTAATCCTCATTTAAGTTGCTGAATAACTGTGCTTAAACTTTGTGAAATAACTGTGTGTTACCACAGTGCTTTCAGGCAGATGGGCTCCTGCCCTAGAAAGCAATGAAAGTCCAGCTTTCTCCACTAAATTTAATTCTTTAGGTGAAAACGATGGCAGACTAATGCTGCCTTTTATTAGACATGTGATTTTAAAACTTGCATGTATTGATCTTGAGGCTGAGGTCCAAAGAATACACAAATAGCATTGACCTGGAACATTGGGATTCCCCCTGTGTCTGGGAGTCACCGATTGTGTCCTAGAGCAGGAAGAGACCTGGCAGCCAGCAGCAAACTACATCACACCCACCCTCTGGGTGGTTCACAAGTGGAGGCAAGCTTGTACACTGCTGGCTAGTGGGTAGGCAGGGCTGGCTCAGTGTGCCACCGCGTGGCTGCTCCAGGGGTAGGTCAGACCTGCTCTACCCTGGAGCCTATAAGGGAGAAAGCCAGTGGGCCTTCATCACAGCCACCAGAGATATGGGAAGGGAGGTAGATTTCAGGAAAATACAGCCTCTGGCAGGGCTGTGGGGTGGAAGTGGGGCAGGATCAAAAGGGAAGTGAAGCCTGCACACACCAATTTAGAGGGCATGGCGCCACTGATGAGGGAGGGAGGTGGAGTGAGAGAGGGGTAACCTTGGTCTCCTAGAGAGGAGCAAGGTACATCTCTCCAGCTAGTGGAATGGATAAAAAGTGACTTCCTACATTCCTGAGATGCCAAGGGTCCTGGTGAAGATCTATGGTCAAGTGGGTGAATGGACACCCAGTTTGCCTTAAAAAAATAATAAAAATCTTATCACCTAATGCTGCAACAGAAGCTGTTCCTGAAGATTCCTTACGTTTTGGAAGAGCTGGACTGTGACAGACTAATGTCTGAATGGAGGCCTTCATTTCTTCTGCACATTCCCTGTGTGTGACTCTCTGGGCCATAGGCTCAAACTTCCAGTCACCTCTGAATCCTGCTTTCTTAAGATCACAGATGACGGGTGGATGAATTTCATTGGGCCAGTCTTTAGGCTTGTCCAGACTGCAGTTTTGGAAGCAGCTGCATGTGGAGTCCATGTATGTCCATTCCCCACAGTCCACTCGTGCGGATAACGTCAGTTTGTGGTGGTTCTTTGCTTGTCCCTGCCCATTCACACAGATTGGAGCAACTGAAGGACAAGCATGAACTCTGCAGACTGCCTGGTAGGATTTGTGCTTTGGGCATCTGCTTCCCCTGCTTTGCACCTCTTGGGTGTATTTCATCCACTTCTTGTCCTCACAGTGTTCTGCCGCTGCTGAATGTGAAGCTGCTATACAGACATCAGATAAGTATCTGCCATTCACATTTAGAGGCAAATTCAACCATCATTCCCCTATGTGAAACAGGCAAGAGAAATAAGTACTAATTATGCAATGCAAACAGGGTCCTCTGAGGGCTGAGGAAACTCTTCCTTGCATGAGTAGCCTGCTAGCTGAACTAATTAGTGCATAAACATTTAATATTACTATTATTAACATTAGGATTAGGATTCTTCTGACTCATGTTCAAAAATGTAATTTGAGAGGGATAAATAACTAGGCTGTGGAAAGACATGGATGGTGCAAGATGGTAGTAGTATCCTGTCTAGTTGTCATCATCCTGCCCACATTATGGTTTTTGACAAAGGAGAGACTTTCCAGTAGTTTTAGGCAAGCCATTTCCCCCAGCCTTAGCTTTCCCATCTGCAATACGGGGATAATAATACTCGCTTTACGTAATTATTTTAAGGATTACAGCAAAATACCACTTGTGAAGCACTTGGACACACAAAAGTGCTTTTACAGGTGTTAAGTTTAATCATTGTTCTTATTAATAACTATTATTATTACTATTTTTATAATACTATTAACCATTATTGCAGGAATATCCTGTCATTACAGAAGTATCAATCCTTATGTAAAGTGTAATTATAGCAATTGTGCAGGAGTGGGCTAGTCATGCAGAGAGCAAAGTAACCTCAGATTTTATTTAATGCTATTAAAAAGCAGCAAATTATCAGTGGTTTATTTGATTGTATTTTTCACTGTTCAGAAGGTGTGTGCACGCTCGTGCGGCAATTTGGATTTTCCACTTCAGGCACCAGAATGTCTTGAGCTGGCCTTTTCAAGCAGAATTTAGAGAAAGAGATAATCAGTTTGCTTTCAGCAGCATTCATGTGAAGATCTTGGGGCCTGAACCTACATTGCAAGAGCATTTATATTGACAGTTGATGTGTGACATTCTAGTATTTTAGTAACCCCAAGTTTTCAGTATGTTTATAATAGCGTACTATTCAAGAATGTTTTTCTGTATAGGTTTTTAAGAATTGCTGAGAATGTAAAATGTAGACATTGTTAGTCCTGTCCTAGATTCTCAAATCTTATTGTATTTAGAGTGTCACTCACTGGAAAATCTGAAGAGTACAATAATAATATCTTTATTTTAGTCTTTGACCATAAAGGAAAAACATAGAGTCTGTGAAGTTAACAGCTGTAGCATTAAAAACAGCCTATGCCTAAAATATAAGCTTAAAAGGTGGAGATGCAATTAAAATTAAAATTTAGTTAAAATTAAAGCGATGACGGTATCCTATAATAAGAATACTAAAGTATATTAAGATAAGGTTGCTATAAAACTTATATCTATGAGAAGCTATAAAGTTAATTAAAATTAAGATTAGCATCAAGTTAAAATTAAAGTTAGAGGGATAAGCTATGACAGTAAAAGCTGTGGGATTGACTGAGTATCTGGAGAGACAACAGTACAGGTATAAGCTGTTGGGTCTGATTAGCTTTTACCGGCAGTTAGTTTCCGACTAATTTTTCACACTACCATGCAGAAATTAGCAACATTATATGTTATGCAATTTTTGAATAGTGCAAACAATCTTTTGTTTTGGATTATTCCACAGGGCGCTGCACCATTTTTTGTCAGTGCCACATCTGGCACTACAGTTTTGGGAGCATTTGATCCTCTGGATGAAATAGCTGACATTTGTGAAAAACATGACCTTTGGCTGCATGTCGATGTAAGTTAATTTTAATAATATATTTCACTTTTGTCCATCCTTCTTTTAGCTGGGGAGCTACCTTTACACACTTGCAAACAGAGCAGAATCAAATACTCTTCCCTCTTGCCTGTAAAAATACTGCTAATTGTATAAACTCAACCAACAGTGTTCTGAAACCAGACTACTTTTTATTCATCCAGTTGTTAACATTTGTGTATTGTCTTTCTCTAAAGAGCAAATAAAGGCATTTTTACTTTGAAGTGGGTTGAGAGATAGTAAGGCACTTCACACAACCATAAACTGGGTAGGAGATGAGAGAGCTGGGCACTCTCCTGTGTTATCGATTGTGAGGGGAAAAACAAGGTAGGAGGCATGGAACATCATCAGGCAAACCCCTGCTGGGCAGGATGATGTTTCTGCCTACCACATTCAGAAGCTGGGGACAGAATCCGGGTAGGGAGTGATCATCCTACCCAGCTGGGGCTTGACAGACAATCAAGCTCCCCACCTGATTCCTAGTTTTTATCTAACACAAGACTGAAAAACAGGAGTGTGCCCAGCTCGCAAAAGTGGGTAGAACTTGTCTTCTACCCACTTTATGGCAGAGTTTATAGCTTTTGAGGTGGGGGATTTTTTGCACAACAGCATGTTGCTGAAATTTCAAGATCTCTAGAGAGGGGCTGGTTCATTTTATGATGTGGGGGGGATTTTGTTTTATGATGGGAGCTGGTTATGATGAAACAAAGTCAGTCTTGGCTTAATTTATGGCAGGGGGTCATTAGCTGTCCCTTTGCTTTGTATTTTGAATAAACAATATTCTGGAAGATTGAATGCTTTAAATTGTTGTGCTTTCTGCTACAAGATATGGGTAATGGCCAATTATATCATGGGATTGATGTAAGGCAGAAATGCCTACAGCTGTTAGCTAGGAGGTACTCTAAGGCAGGGGCGTAGGAAAACTGGCACCAGCCATGCCCCTTCCAGCTGCATCAGCATGCCAGTGCAGGAGACATTACCTGGACAGAATAGATGTTTCTTCTATCCAGGATTGTCCCTTGAGAGAGATAGGACATAAACCTTGTGCTTGAGTGCTTCCTCGTCTACCCCTCCCTCCTCTCACTATAAGAAGAAGTGGATATGATCCCATGGATATTTAAATGTGGAATCTCCCCTAATCCCCTGCAAGGCAGCATTCTTCTTAAAGAGGAAGGTCCTGCATTCAAATAACTGCTGGATCTCAGTGTGATAATTCATTTCTGACCAAGATGAAAGGAGACTGAGGATTACTTCTGAACTCTCAGCATGAACAATCCAAAGGGGAATGGAAATAGCACCTGAACAGGTCCTTTGCTATTGAGTATCAAAATACTTGAAAGTCAGGCGTTTTAGGTATCTTGATGCTGCCAGAAGCATGATACTCAGCTGGTTGGCTGCACTTTTGATCTTTACCTGGTATGGCTGTTATTTCTAAATTTCTAGTATGGAATGTGTATTGTGCTAGTGTGTAGAGGATACTGACATTTATCCTGTACATCCCTATGAACACCTGTGGAATTCCTCTATAATTCTGTGCCAAAAGGCATTGTAGTTCAGCATGCATTGTTCATCTTTGGGGATTCATCATAGTTCTGTTTGTTTAACATTTAAACATTCCAAACTGACTCTTTGTCTGTGACTTGTAGAAATATCCATTTATGACAAGTGACTGAACAATTTTAGTATTATCTGTGAGCATATTCCTTCAGATTTTCTGTAAAGCTGATTTTGCAAACCAAACGAGGGAGGATTAACTTAAAATGATAGCTTTGTAAATTTGTTTCCATTGCATTTGGTAGTTTATGCTGTTCTTATGCCCTCCTTGTAGATGGATTATTAGAGATAATATATGAATCTGCTTATTGTTGTAAGCGCCTTGTTCCAAATTTGTTGTCTGTTGATCACTTGGGAATAATTCTTTTGAAAGACTCTTTGTTTCTTCTACTAAATCATTCAGAGAAGCTAAAAATAAATTGCTTTTCTAATATTATGTTTCAAGTCTTCTACTGATGTAGCTGTCATAGGAATGCTGTTTGATTACTATCGGAAGTGGAGACACAGTTCACAATTATGGAGGGCAAGATTTCTTTATAAAGTTGGCCCTAGTAATTTCTTTGTGTGCTTAAGTATGTGGAAAATGCCTCGCAGGTGTGAGCTGATCCCAGATGGATGGATGCATGATTCTGCAAGGGCACCTTTGCTATAATTTATCTCACTCTCCTGTTCAAGCCTCCTGAGAAAAGGCTATATATATAATGTGCTACATTTGTAATGACTGGGGACAGATTCAAATCACCTAATATGAGCTGTTGCTTATACTGTAAAAGAGAAGCTGACTTTCACACATGGGTATGAACTAACTAGCCAAATCCTTCAGAGCAGGTCCTATGAAGCCCCTATGAAGCAAAACGTCAAGATTGCATACTTGGAGAAATCTATTTTTGTAAGCATGTGTGTTGGGGCTTGATCTCTTTGAATTCCAGAACAAATGGGCATTTGAGGTGGTGATGATGGGTTAGCATATCAGTGTTTACCCTTTGTCTGTGAGCCCAAAGGCAGTTATCAACTTTGGTTGTATTCTGGAAGACTTAGTCACATAATGTGACTGAGTCTTTAAGAACTGACCACGGAAAAATCATTGCCACTAAGGACTTGCACTGAAGGATTTGGCTGGCTAGTTCATACCTATGAGTGAAAGCCAGCTTCTCTTTTCCAGTAACTTCTTGACTGATCTGTTCTATACCCTCCTGGTCTCCAGAAGTTTCTTAGCTATCCAACTCAGTAGTGGCCCACGCTAATGAGCTGGAGGAGCAAGAAAATGAGCCTCAACTGCTTTTGTACCAGCAGCCACTGTCTCGCTCCCTTCTGGCCCCACCGAAGCTGTAACTGAGCCACATGGGCTGGTCATTTGTCCAGTAGGGGAGACGAAATCTGCAATCCTGGTCATTTGTCTGGTTGGTCCCTGTGCCTCACTTCTATTATGGTATAGAACTGTGCCATTTAGTGACTCACTATTTCCCCTAAAATCACTTAGAATAATTGTAATGTATTTCACAAGAATTTTAAGTTTATTGTAGGTTGATGGATCCTTATTTTATGTACAGTCTAGTCAAGGTACTTACAGTGGCACTTTAAAGCTGGTTAACTCAGCTATCCAGTTACTTGTGTGTATGTGTATAGTGGCTGTGTAAGGGAGCCCCACAGGGGGTCATTCTTCTGCTACTGGTGACAAAGTGGAGAGACTTGGTGCTCAGGTATATGAGGCTGCACTTTTCTGGATCAAAGCCTGTATACATAGGTCTTCTTTTGGTTTAGATTTGCAGTGGATGGCATTGCAAAGAATCAAGTTACTTAGTACCTTTCATCCTGTTGAAGCTTTTAAAATTACCATTTGAATAATAATCAAAATGCACCATACTGAACTAACACTTCTAAACATTTAAAACATATTTTTGCAGGCATCGTGGGGAGGCTCAGCTTTGCTGTCACAGAAGCACTGCAAACTTCTGCAAGGCATCCACAGGTAGATAAGATTTAATTTGGAAAGGGTAATGGTTAAAAAGCAAATATAAGCACTTTCAACATACCATTGATTTCAATATGACAGTCAGCTGTTGCCCATTGAAACTAATGTAGCTTGAGAGTGCTTAGATTTGGCCTGATTGTGCCACTGTTTAGGTTTTGCATTTCCACCGTGGTGTGTTTTTTAATGACAAAAATTTGAAGAGAAGAAAAATCTAATTCATCATTGGTATTTTAACTGTCAAACATCATGACCCATCAGGATGGTTGGGAAGGTGCATAGGAGCACTGCTTTCTCCATGGGGAAACTCTGGGAGAGATTTCCCAGCTATCTCTGCACACCTTCCTGGCATCCCCAGACATTTTCCCAGCCATTGTCGTGCACTCTGGTTCCACAGAAGAGGCTCCTCAGGTACTGGAAATAGCAAATACTATGCAAAGCTAGCTGTGCTTGGAGTACCTGCCTAGATGCAGCACCAGGTGGTGGTGTCACATATCTATTGGAACTGGACATTCGGCCACACAGGCCTACTTATAACACAGTTTTCTGTTTTCCTCCACTTTTCATAGGGCCAACTCTGTGGCATGGAATCCTCATAAGATGCTTATGGCTGGGATCCAGTGTTGTGCCCTTCTGGTGAAAGACAATTCTGTAAGTTGTTCTTTTAATCTCCTCAATGTGCTGGAATTTGCTACTGTTTTTTGGTGAATATTCAGATAATAACTTGTAACTGCTTCTTCACTTTGTAATCGAATGCAGTGTAAAGTTGCAGAACATGTAGAACTCTGCATTAATATGAATATGATGAATATTTATATACCGCTGTTCAACGGAAGTTCTCAAAGCGGTTTACATAGATATAGATAAATAAAATAAAATGGCTCCCTGTCCCCAAAGGGCTCATAATCTTAAAAAGAAACAGAAGATAGGCACCAGCCACTGAGGGGAAGCTGTGCTGGGGATGGATAGGGCAAGTTCCTCCCACCCCAACCTCGCTAAATAAAGAGAATCACCACTTACAAAGGGAAACATGAGATGCTAATAGGAAAAGAAACAGGCATGGTCCTGATAAAATTTCTGCATATGACCTCTAAACTTAAGTTTATATATATTTTAATTTATACTTTTCTTCAATGCTTGTTTAGAAATAAGAAAAAAAATCCATTCCAAATAGTAGCTTCTGAAAATATTTTGATTACAAATAGATCTTTTGCAAACAGAAAGGCCAGTTAAAAAAGAGTTTTGTAGTTAATTAGGTAAAGGATTCGGGAATTGAGATTCTAGCATTAACATGGACCTAATTATATAATTACCCATGAAAAGATACAGATATGTCACAATGTATGAAAGAACTGTAATGAAATAAAATATCAGTGCTGTTAATCTGGAGAATTATAAATTTTTAAAATAATGTAACAAATGTTTGTTAGGTGAAGCATAAAAAGGTGACTTTCTTACATAGTGTGCAAATGCCCAAGAGCTATATCATAATTGCAGGAAGTATGAAAGAAAGTGGGTATGTACTGAACTTTGATTCTCTGATTTATCTGCTTAATTACATTAAGGAGTTTATTTCAAAAGAACATGCAGTGCAATTCTTAACATCATGGTTTACTACCAGAGTGGTATTATCAGATCTTGTTACCCTTGCCTCTTCCATTTCTCTGCCTTTTCACTGATTTGTTAACATTGTCTCATATAAATCCAGACTGCATAGTGCTGCAGTTTGTCGTCTTTAAAATAGCGATTGCTGCTTTAAAGGAAGTGAACGTTTTTACTATGTGCCATCTGAAAACTTGCTGATCTAGGAGCCCCTCTTCATGCGGGTGAAATGTTTATGAGACAGGATCCCTAATTTCATCTCAGTCCTCAAAGTCTTATAATATGTTCACAAAATGACTTTTCTCAATTATTTGGGGGAAAATGGGGGGGGGGTCCTATTGTTTCTTTGTTCCAGTAGCCCTGGATCAATCCTAAATCTGTCCAGTATCTTGTGATGCCAATCCAGTTATGTCTGCATATATCTATCTTCATCATGCTCAGCTTTTTATTTCCCTCCTGCTCCCTCCATTTTGCTTAACATTTAATCTGCTGAAGAGTTCTGGAGAACTTGAAAGCTTGCTCATGACTTTGTGACATGTTGATTGGTTCTAATGAAGTTATTACCATACTTTGACCCATGACTGCCCATGGGTGTGCACCAGGCGAGAGGGCAGGGTAGTCAGTTGCTCCCCCTGGATCCAGTCAATCTGTATCATCAGTATTGTGAAGAGGGGCATTGAGGAGATAGAAGCTCCCAGCCAACGCTTGAATGAAAGCACTGACTGGCAAGGATAGAGAGAAAGACAGTCCCCGCCCACCCAGTGCTGACCATGCCCCCCTGCATCAATGTCAGATACAGGGAGGTGTGGCCAGTATCGAGAAGAGGGGCCACTTCGCCCCTCTGAGAAAGTAGCCCCCAGCTATCATTTGATTGAAGTGCTGACTGGCGAGGATTGCGAGAGGGATGAAACTGCCCCTCTTCCCAATACTAGCCGCACCTCCCTGCATCTGGTGTTGACTCGGTGTGCATGCACTGGTGCACACACCCATTGACAGTTGGGTAGGGGCCACCAGTGGAAGTGGTTGCCTCGGATTTTTGAAAAACGCATTTGCCAAAGAAGGCCTAAATTAATATTGGGTAGGAGCCAGACTATGTTAATCATGTCTAAGCACCTTTGAAAGGAATGAGACAGGTTAGTAATGACTAACTGAAGTCCCATTAATTTCAGTGTGACTATTAGTTATAATTTATTATAATTATATAATGAGTTATAGTTTACTCTTTGTCCTACCCACTGAGTTTCTATGCAATCGCAAAAATTTTGTTGCTGAAAAGTCTTTGCTAAGAGTTCTTGAGAGGTGCAAAAATCAGGTAAACAGAACTAGCATACTTTATTATTGCTGAGGACAGTAAATATTGCAGTAAGTTTGTTGAAAGTGGATTTTGTTTGTATAAGGCAATAATAAGCATGAGGATAATTCTCGGTCCTCCGACTGTGTTTGTTATTATACCTATTTTCTTTGTATAAATATTACTTTTTTAAAAATGGATCAGAGAGGATCCAAGAAGACTAAGTATTTTTTCTTTTATCTGTTCGAAAACTAGTTGAAATCAGTAACATGGTTTCAGCTGGCTTTGGATCAGGATCGAATTTAAGAAATGTTGATAAAGAATCTGCATTTTTCTTCTAATATCTCTCTCTATGAAGCTGCTGGGCCCTCACTCACTCACTCACTCACTGACATGAAATTCCCAAACCAATCCACAACAGTTAGAAACATGTAGTTTGGCAGGTAGGTCCCAGAACTCACCCAGAATACCAAAGAAATGGTAAATTCAATAAAAATTCATTAATGTCCTGGAAAATGTGGAAAAACTCTCCATTGGAAAAGGGGTTAGGGTTAGGATTACGGATCAAAAAAACTTGCAGTTTTCTTGGATACTTTAGACACAGAAAATCTGAACTTTGTGGAACAGGAGGCGTGCTTGTGTCATACATACATGTGCACATGTGCACGCACACAGACATACAGACACACAATGCATTATTGTATTATTGGGCAATTTTAAACATTTTTTTCCATACTCGCTTGAATCTGTGAGACTGTTTAAAACATTTTTTAATCTATACTCTCTTGAATCTGTGGGACTGTTTAACTAAAACATTTTGAATAAATCTATTAGTGCATAGAAGCATGACTGAAGTTAATAGGACTTTAACAGAGTCATCATTTCTGCATAGGGTACAAAAAGTTGCAAGGCATGTTTGAATGTCATAGAGCTAAAAAAGGAAATGCAAAGTTTTTAGTTTGGTGGAGAAAGGGCTTACATTGACTAGAAAGATAAAGCTTTTGGACTATGAAACCGTGAATCTGAGAGATTAGTAAATCCATTGTAAAAGCACAGATCAATCAGTGCAATTGCTGGGTGTCTTCTATGTTGACAAGAAGTACAGGGAAAGTGCACAATAGCTCCCATGCTTCCCTGTTAAAATAAACCTTTCCTTAAATGAACCCTGTTACCCCAAGCTTGAATTACAGTGTCTGCCTGAACAGAACAGAACAGAACAGTAACCAAATAGGTTGGCATGCAGCTGTTACAGTTTGAGGTTTTTTAAAAGTCTATTTTTAAAAATCAGTAAAATCTTAACCTGACGCACATTCATATCACAGCATTATTTGATCCAGATTTATAACATATCAGTGACCAAATAATTGTATCAAATAATTGCCAACCAGTTATCCTGATTCCATAGGCCTGCACATCCTTATGGGGCTTCAGTACACACAGAGAAATTTGTGCTGCTGTTCACCTCAGTTGGGGGGTGGGGGGCAGGATACACCATTCAGGGTCTTGAATGAAGGGTGGTCTATAAATGTAGATAAATAACTTAAACACTTTGTGTAGGCACCAGTAGTGGCCAGTGAGGGCAGTGTTGGGATGGGGATGGTGAGAGATGCCTTGAAAAATAAATTAACAGGTGCTTCCTAACAAGCAGAAGGTTGTCGGTTTGAATCCCAGCTGGTACTATATCGGGCAGCAGCAATATAGGAAGATGCTGAAAGGGATCATCTCATACTGCACGGGAGATGGCAACGGTAAACCCCTCCTGTATTCTACCAAAGGAAAACCACAGGACTCGGTGGGCGCCAGGAGTCGAAATCACACTTTACCAGGGCCACAACTCCGAGCTGCCAGAAGCAATGGCACTCTGCCCAGAATCCCTCGTGGGGCAGCTGTGCCCTGCCTGTGGGATGGCAGTGTTGCCCTGGCTTCTGCGTGTGCACAGAGGCTCTGCACATGCACAGAGGCCAGGGCTATGACGACACCCCGCAGGGATGCTGGGCGGTGTTCCGCTGCTTGTGACATCTTGCAGGTGCTGCCCTGATGCTGGTAAGCACCTGTTGGCTTATTTTTAAAGGCACCTTTCGCCGCCTCCCTGACACTTCCCTCACCTGAATTGTTCTTCAGCATTGTAGTGGATGAGCAAGTCCATACTTGACTCCAGGAGCATATTGCATACCCGCCAACATTTTTCTATTTTCCCTTTCAGGAGGATAGGAAAATAGGGACATGCTGGCAGGTATGATATTGAATCCACTGAGATTTAGCTTGCACCTTAAACTTTTCTTTCTTTCTTTCTCTTTTTGCCTCCCTCCGGAAAATATAATATCATATAATGCTTTGTGACACAGTATTGACAAGAGCATCGGAACTCTCCTTAGGAAATCTACTTCCTAACCACAAAAGCCCAAATTCTGCACTGAGCATAAATTATGCAAATCAAGTCTTATTTATTCTTTTGCATTATTTAGTCTGCTTTCAAGACAGTTTTTGTAAGAACTGAGAATTTCATGTGTGCAAATATTGGTTTTAGGGGGCAAGGAGGGAGGAAAAGCCATAGGGACTGCGGGAGGTAGGAAGTGGGATAAGAGAGTAAATAGCAATAGCCATGGAAGAAAAATGAAAGTCATGTGGGGGCACTAAGCCAAACTTCTGGGATCCTTGGAAGACTGTTCTCAGCCTTTCCTGACTTCTGAGTCTTCACCAAATACTCACAGTACCTGAAAACTTATGTTCACAAACTGAAAGGCTGAACTCAGTATCATCTTCTGCATCCAGAAACACTGGAAAACAACACCTGTGGCATCTACACAGCTTTGCTTATTGGCTGAGATTATCTAAGGGATAATCTGAGGTTATCTAAGGGTTACTATAAGAAAACCACTATATCCTGCACTACAAAAGGATATTTTAACCACTGGTTTCTGGGTGTTACGCTTGTAGACTTGAGCTGGTTGTCTTACTCTTCTTATTTTCTTCTTAGAATAAAATTAATAGTACTATATTTTATGTACCAACTTTAAAATAATTGGTATCTAGTAGCTGTAGTTCTGTTGCAGCATTAATTCTTAGTGCTAGTTATTACTTATAAAGCCCTTAATAGTTTGGGCACCAAGTATTTAAGAGAGCGCTTTCTTCTGCAAGCATACCTTGTCCCCTTAGCTAAGCAGGATCTGCCCTGGTTGCATATGAAAGGAAGACTAGAAGTGTGAGCACTGTAAGATATTCCCCTCAGGGGATGGAGCCAGTCTTGGAAGAGTATCTTGGTTCCAAGTTCCTTCCCTGGCATCTCCAAGATAGGGCTGAGAGAGATTCCTGCCTGCAAACTTGGAGAAGCTGCTGCCAGTCTGTATAGACAGTACTGAGTGAGCTTGACCTATGGTCTGGCTCAGTATATGGCAGCTTCCTATGTTCCTATGTAGGAGGTTCATCCAGGGGTGCCACCAGTTTATCTGGTGGCAACTCAGAGGTGAACCTTCTCTATAGTTGCCCCAGGGCTATGGAATGCACTTCCAGTTGAAATTAGAGCCAACGGCGCGGAGGTGGGGGTGCGGGGAGGCTGGGGGACTGCTGTGGGCGGCACAGCCTGCCATGGCAATGGAGGAAGGATGGAGCGTTTGGAGGGCCCCCCACAGGTGGCAAGGACTTGGCCAGATCGAGGACTTGGCCAGATGAAACGACACACCTCTTCAGCCAGGCTTTTAGTAGAATTTTACTGGTTCATTGTTTAAATTGTATTGAATGGGAAGACCTTTAAAAGATAGATATAGTGAGCATTCAATTTAATTTAATTTTTTAATTTACGTGTTGTATCCCACTTTTCCTCCAAGGAGCCCAGAGCAGTGTACTACATACATGAGTTTCTCCTCACAACAACCCTGTGAAATAGGTTAGGTTGAGAGAGAAGTGACTGGCCCAGAGTCACCCAGCAAGTATTTGGATGAATGGAGATTTGAACTCGGATCTCCCCGGTCCTAGTCTAGCACTCTAACCACTACAACACACTGGCTTTGTTATTGTAACATTTGTCTGTTATGTGATATAATGGGGATCATGCCAAACTGTGGTCTGTGCATATGTAGGAGAAGCATGCTGGACAAGTAGCTGGAACTAAAATCTCTGTATTGATGGCATTCAGTCTGTATTAGCAACTGAAGATGGTGTATTTACACTGAAACTCTTTTGCTTATAACCTATAACATCTGGTGGATATTTTCTTTTGAGGAATAAAAAGTTCTTGGTGGAAAGAACTGTTTGGAAGTTAATATGCGCATAGTATCGCCAACTTATCAACTTAATTGAATTTTGTATTTGTTTTGATGTTGGTTAACCGCTTTGAGACTTTTGTAGTAGGCGGTATACAAATGTATTAAATGAATACATAAAAATAAATGTTTCATCTCTTGCCATAATTGCAGAGAAAGAATGTCTTGTGCTTGAAGGGGTTAAACCTACATATGGACAAGAATCCTCTTTTCATGAAGCAGATACCCTCTGACCACTGCAGTCTATTACCATAGGTTGCAGAAACTGAAATCTACCACAGTAGACAACCAAGGAACCCTCTCCCTTCCTACATTAATAATAATGAATATTATCTAGCACATTTCCTGAGTGCTGAAATGGCTAATCACACTCTCTTGTGGGTGGGTTAAGTCTAAGAGGCAGTGGCTTGCCTGAGGCTACCTAGTGAGTTTATATTGAGATGAAGTTTGAATGAGGACTTCCTGGCTCACCACTCTTTTTCATAGCTGCAATACTGTCTGCATTTGCCTAAGAGTAAGCCCCAATGAATACAGTTGGATTTACTTCTGAGTAAATGCACTAATAGTCATTATAGTGCATTGATCTATCAACAGGTAGATCCTAAAATTCTTGGCATCTGCATAGTGGGACCCATTTCCCCATATTTGTTGTTGTTGCTTCCCTCTCCGCCTGTACTTTCTCTCAAATATGGAATACGTCACCATATTACGAGTATATTATTGTGCTCATGGATACAATTATCCAATGTGCAGGATTTCCCTTTGTATTGTGTTTGAAAGGCGTGGAATAGTGTTATAATACCATGTGTGAAGAGCAAGTGCATATCCTACTAGGACAAAAATGTAGCTGGCATTTGAAACTGGTGACAAGGCGTACAGTCCAGTGAGAGCCAGATGAACTTCAGGTCTGATTTATAGGTGCAGCTCCCCATGCTAGTGACTGTTTGAAATGGAACTGTGGTGTTCAGCCCTGATTTGTAATCTGTGCAATTGGCTTGCAATGCCATTCATGCAGTAACCATGCCAACACAGGATTGCAATGTTTAGTCAGTTAATTGGTTAATCAATTAAAACATTGGCCTGGTTCACACAATCATCTGAATCTAGGTTTAATGTGGGTTACTAATATTAGTGTGATTGTGCGAATCCACACATGGCCCAAAATGAATCTGAGATTCACACAATTATGCTGATGTTCACACAATCATGCTGATGTTGGTAACCCACATTAAACCTATATTAAAATGATTGCGTGAACCAGGCCATTGTGATTGGCTAACAAGGTGTCCCGATTCATCAAGTGGCAGATCTTTAAAAGTTTGTTCTTGTTTTTAAGATAAGTACTTATAAACACAAAAGAAAGTCTTTTTTAAAAGATGGAAATGCCACTAATTATGTATTATTATTTCTTGTTTACACAGTCAGACAGGTGTTATTGACTGGTTTGTTTTATCCAGACATCGAGTCCTTCCCAAGGACTGGGGATGGGTGAATTTTATTGTCAATGTTGCTGCTGTTGTTATAGATATCGTCGTAGAATATAGGGTGTTCCCAGTAAAGTTGCTTTTTGTAATTGGCTGATGGTGATTTCTGTGGCCCCTATGGTGTTGAGGTGCTCTTCTAGGTCTTTTGGAACTGCACCCAGGGCACCAATGACCACTGGGATTATTTGGGTCTTTTTCTGCCACAGCCTTTCAATTTCAATTTGTAGATCTTTGTATTTGGTGATTTTTTCTATTTCTTTTTCTTCTATTCTGCTATGCCCTGGTATTGCTATGTCGATTAGTTTAACTTCTTTTTCTTTCTTACCGACCACAGTTATATCTGGTGTATTGTGTGGCAGATGTTTGTCTGTTTGTAGTCGGAAGTCCCATAATATTTTTACATTTTCATTTTCTTCAACTTTTTCAATTTTATGGTCCCACCCATTTTTGGCTACAGGTAGCTTGTATTTTTTGCAGATGTTCCAGTGTATCATCCCTGCTACCTTGTCATGCCTTTGTTTGTAGTCAGTCTGTGCGATCTTTTTACAACAGCTGATTAGGTGGTCCACGGTTTCATCTGCTTCTTTACAAAGGCGGCACTTGCTGTTTGTGGTGGATTTTTCTACTTTTGCTCTTATTGCATTTGTTCTTAGTGCCTGTTCTTGTGCAGTCAGTATTAAACTCTCTGTTTCTTTCTTCAAGTTGCCATTCTTAAGCCAATGCCAGGTCTTGGTGGTGATGATAATGGTGATGGTGATTACAAATGACCAGCATTAAATACACATCATATTAGTTAAATGCTGTCTTTAAAGAGACATTCTGTCCTATATAAGAGAGAAGGTGGGATGCCTTTTCCAAGATGCTGCTGCTGCAACATGTGTGCGACTTAAGTAAAAATGATATATTCTTTGTTTAGAGCTTTTCCCCCACACATGTAAAACATACGTAGATTTAACTGATTAAATAACTGATTATTTAATATTGTTAATCAGCTTTGATTTGGTGACAGCCTCAGTTAAAATGACCTGAACTATGTGTGTTGCAGAATACTTGCATGGTTAATCAGGTAATGTAATTCCATTTCTTCAGCCGCTTATGTGGCTTTGTTCCTTCCCAGAGACTTTCATCCTCTCTGCTCAAGATACAGCAAGTGTGTATAGGTACTGTGTGTCTTGGTTCCCTCAGTAATGGCAGACATTTTCTAAAACAAAATTTATTAATATTCAAAAAGAAAGACAAATGGGAAAATACTACTGCAACCTCACAGCATCCATATAAGGACCTAAAATAAGAAACCTGGTCCCTTTTAAGTACAGAATTTATTCTGTAAATGGTGCTAGATAGCTCTTGTCAGGCTCACATGATTTTAGTTTTTGCCTTGACATATTTTCTCCTCTATTTGAATATTAGTTTTCTATGCCATACTGTAATGCAGATTAAAGACTGTACTTTTAACTACAGTAATTTAGCTACAGAAATTTCATTAAGAGTATTGTCAGTCTCCTTGTATCTCTTCCTATATCAGACAGGCAAGAGACAAAGTAGCGGCATGAAATACTAAACTTATTTTCTGTCAGCAAAAACTGGCATCTTATATTCAATTTTAAAATGGATTGCATTTTCCATGCAAGACATTGGCTGATCTTTTGAATTGCTGTGTGGTTCCATAACCTTCATGCTCTACTGAGGAATTGTACAGTATACTTTTAACTTGAACACTGACTTGCAGACCAATTATATTTCTGGGACCAACGTATTTTGATAGAACTGAATTAGAATTGTCCTTACCGAACTTCTATCACTGCCTTCAGTTCTCTTTTAGCTTTTCTGCAATTTTTAAAAATTGCTTCCAATGCCTCTCTACAGATATTATTACCTGTCCTTCTTTTACCCTCCTCCATTCTTACCTCTGCAACTCTAATCCCTGCCAAATATTACCACCCTTCTGAGAATCTAAAAAACTTTAGAACACAAGGTTGATTGTTCAAAATCAATTCATGCAGATTGTCATTGTTTTCTTTTTAGCAATGCATTTGGCCTTCCTTAGCACAGAATTTAGACATGCTGAGTGGAGAATACAATCCAGCTTTTCTTTTTGTCCTTTGAAAAAGAATACTTTTTCAGTGGACAAAATACGTGGTCTCATTTTCTCCTGTGGCCCAGTTTGTGACTCAGAGCTAAGCAACATACACAGCTAGAAATGTATTTCAACTTATTCGCACAAACATTGCATAGCAAGAGCTGATGTAGTGTAGTGTCTAAGAAGTGATCTACGAGCCATGAAGTCCCTGGCTTAAATCTCACATCAGCCAATAACTCACTAGGTAGCCTAAGCAAGCCGCTAGTCTTTCAAGCTCAGAAATATGGTGTTGATGGTCATTCATTCATTCATTCAGTTTATATACCACCCTTCCAAAATGGCTCAGGGCAGTCTACAACAAGATAAAAACAATTAAAACGTTAACAGTTAAATTCAAAACTATAAAAACAGAATAAAACCAATTAAACAATTCATACAGCTAAAAAACCCTGGAAAACCAGGGCAACCATTTAAAACAATTTAAATCATTTTTTTAGTCATTTAAAAATGCTGGTTATACTGGCTTACTACTATATGAAGCTACAGAAATAATGTATGATAAGCTAGCTATGGGGACATTCAAGAGGTGTTAGATACATAAGGATGATTATTCTTATTTATTTGGTAAATATCCAGTTGGTGAACATATTGTGCCATTCACCCAGTAGGTGTTCAGCAAATTAAAATGGATAATTATACTTCTGTATCTAGCACTTATTAAATGTTAGTCACTTAACAAATAGCCTTATACAGTATCTCTGTAAGGGATGCTAGTATTATTTGTGTGCTATAAGAACACTTTGGCATGAAACACTACTTAACTGAGATCTCACTTAAGAAGATTCTCTAGAGCTAGAAGTTTAAATGCACCAATTTTGCTACTTTTAGTTTTTGCCCAGACACTAGAGCAGGCCCACAGCAGACCACTGGGTGATTCTCTTAAATCCAACTGTCAACGAGTCAAAAATGATCTTTGAAGTCATAGATTAAAAAACATAATAATTTTGTTTCTCTTTGCTTCAGTCTCTAGGACAAAATCTAAACTTATTTTTAAAAACTTGTTTGTAACCATGGGGACTAGAAACAAGGAAAATGAAAACGGAGATTGTCAAGATTCTAACAAGACTTTAAAATCAAAATGCATAGCTAGTGAATGCAACCCGTAGGCTCTATACTGCCCAGCACTACTATCTCCAACATCCTTAGTTTTATTGTGTAGTTGTAGCCCTGTATCCCTCATTTCTTCAAAATTCTTTTTACAAACTTGTTGCATAATGTTGCTCTTCCTGAAATCCATTTTCAAGACACATTCATTTTGGTTTAGTATTCCTGTGCTCATCACCACTCAGATGTTTTGTAATGGCATTTTCTATGGAATTAATTTGGAGAGTAGAAAGCCCGTGAATCACTGAGTGAAATAATGTCATTTTAAAATTGGAATTATTGTGTAATAAAATGGTTTCCCTGCTGTCTGCTTTTAAATGCAAAGTACTGTAGAATTTTAGAAAGAGATCAAAGTTGATGCTCTACTGAGTGTATCTTTATAGTGCAAAATGAGCAAGTTTTGCATTAACATTTAGAGGCTGGACATGGTCATAATAAAACACTTCATTGACCAATGGGCAATGGATATGACTATGCATTTGACTCTGAATGAAACTCATAACCCACTAGATTTTGTGGGAAAGACTCTGTGTAACCCAGAAGCAGTGTTGGTAACAATTTATTTAAAACAAAAAAAGTTCTTGGCGTGTGTGTGTGTGTGTGTGTGTGTGTGTGTGTGTGAAATAAATAGTTACTGAAGCTCCTTAGTTGTCATCTTGCCAGTTTATGGAAAGATACAGCAAATAGCTGCAGTAGCTCTTAGTTCGGTGGTAGCTGGTTCTCTGCAAATATAAATTCAGTACCCTCTTCCTTGATTCCTTCCTTAGGGGTGGTTTGTGTGTGTATTTGTTTATTGGCAAGCTAGCACAAAAAACTCCTTTGGAGCATTCTTCCTGTTCATGAGTGGCAGTTTCTAAATGAGAAGGGACCTTTCATAGGTGTTCACCTAGGTTATTTCACTTCTCTTTTTAAAAAGATGATGTTAGCATGGTACCTATTCAAATATTAGGTTTCCTGCTAGGAATGCCAGCTAGCAGAAAAAATGTAAATGCAAGTGCACATCAGCCTGATAACTTCTCTTTCTCCTATTTTGGCACCAAACTCAATGAAAGGGAGATGTTCCCTGGGAGCAGGGAACTAATCAGGTGAGGTGAGGTGGTTGCCTCCAGCAATGGGTCCTTCCTCCCTGCCATTTTCAGCCCTCTGCTTGTTCAGAAGGCAGAGGGCAGGGAAGCTGGCATGGCAGGAAGGGAAACACACACTGCTTTTTGAGCAGGCAGAAGGCCGGGGAATGTGGTGAGGAAGAGGAGCAGTGGCAGTGGCACCACCAGGCAGAAGGAAGGGGGCTCCCTTTGGTTCCCTGGCCTTGAAGGGTCATATCAGGAACTCTCGACCATTGCAAAGTCTTTACAGGTGTTCCACATGAGGAGCGGGAGGTGCTGGGTCATGAGCTCCATGGATCATGGCTTAAGGAGAGGATGCTGCTTGCTGGCAGCCTCTAGGGGGCTGGGACAATGAAAAGAAGCTCCTCTCCTTTGCCTTTAAAAATGCTTTAAAGATGCTTCAGGTGACGGAGGGGATGAGGTCAGGCAGCATTTTGTGCCTCCCTTCAGGCACCCAAATTCCCTGGAAGGAGAAAGCACAGTTGTTTTGCAAGGAGTAACTGAAGCCATCATTGTGCAATAAGGTTATGCAGAGAGCAAGGCTCATGCTGACTCTGCTCTTGTTCCTATCTGCAAGACGGACCAAGCAGTTCAGTTCCATCTTTTTACGCATGTGATTTGTCGCAACTAGTGAATGGGCACAAGGGTGAATGGGTACAAGGCACTTCTCTTCCCAAAAATCCAGTTGCATGGACATGTGCAGTGAAATCTAAGTTGTTGAACAAAATTAAATTCCTAATTAGAGTAGGAAAATGCTTGCTGCTGCTCCCCACTAGTGGTGTGTCCGAACCGGTCCGGCAGCCATTCCAAAGAATGGCCGAACTGCCGGACCGCTCCGGCCCTGCCTGGTTCGGGTCCGGGTGGGGGGTATGACCATCCAGCCCTCCCTCCCTCCCAGCTAGCCCTTTCCCGCCGGGTAGACCGGGCCTCCGGAGAACGGCGTGGTTTGCGGCGCGCGCATGTGCGCGCGCGCAAGCCACCATTCTGCTGGAGGCCTTCCAAGCGAGAGGAGCTCTGTGCCGGAGCTCCTCTCGCTTTTTATCCAGCGACCGGGTGAGCGACTGGGTGGGTGGGTGGGCGGGCAGCTAGCTGGGAGGGAGGGAGGACTGGATGGTTTTAGAGGTTATTTCGCCACAGCGGCGGCGGCGGGGGGGGGCGGCTGGTTTCCAGCGCCCCTATACAGTACAATACGGGCGCTGGTGGCGGGGGCAAGGAGGCGGGAGGGCTAAGCAAGCCCTCCCCGCCCTAAAAACAAGGCCCCCCTTCGGTGCTGGTCCGGACTTCTCCGGACCGTGCACATCCCTACTCCCCACCCCCGGCCCAAATATTGGGTGATATAGCTTTTCATGAATTTGTGAGCTTCAACCTTCCATCTCTTTGCAAGGCAATTTAGAGTTGCTGATCTCATAGTTCAGCAACTTCTTAACCATGTGCCTTGTTTTGAAACTACAGCTCCCAGCAGTCCTGATTCTTAAAGGGCCATACCCCTGCAACTGAACTTCTGGCTGTACCGAGATCTTAAATGCCAGCTTTCTTTTTATTACTTGCAATAATAATGCTAAATGTTTCTAATGCTGTTTCACTTTGTGTTGTATCAAAAACAGGATTTGCTTAAGAGATGCTACTCTGCTAAGGCGTCATACCTTTTCCAGCAAGACAAGTTCTATGATGTCAGCTATGACACAGGTGATAAATCAATCCAGTGTAGCAGAAGAGCAGATGCTTTCAAATTCTGGATGACATGGAAAGCGCTGGGGACAACTGGTCTTGAAGAAAGAGTAAACAGAGCTCTTGCATTAGCCAGGTATGCTTTCCAACTCTGGAGATCTTGACACCATGCTTTTACCATCGTAAGGTAATACAAATTAATGAATGATGTGTTGCAATAAGACTAGTCTATTAAAATATTCTTAATGTATATATTTAGCAATAACCCTAAGGCAAAAACATAGCTGGAAACAGTAGAGCTACTGAAAGAATAATAATGTGTGTTTGGATCATATTTTTTTCTATTAGAAACGTAGCATTCCCAGTAATCTCTGCTGAAGTCTCTGGATCTTGATTCGAGCTCACTGGACCTTGGACTTTTTGCCATCTCATGCTATCCCCACCAGTCGGATGAGGTATCTGATTGCTCCAGGGGTGGTTTTGAGGGGCCAGAGAATCCTCTATGAGGATTCTCATAGATTCTCATATGCCCTTCTTTCCCTTGCCCCTCACTTCCAGAATGCAGCCCATCAAAACCACCTCCGTCACTCTCTTGCCTACCAGCAGGGCATGGAGAGAGGACGGTGGGGAGAGAGGTGTGTTGGAACTCCAATAGAGTTCTGCAATGACAGGAGGGAATTTTGTTGGGAGTTCCAATTGTTGGAGGTCCTTCCTGTCATTGTGGAACTTGTTCTGATGATGCCCCACAGGGCATGTCGGATCCAACATGAAGCATTACCCAACATGAAGCATTATTCATTATCATTTCTGTTATCTCAGCAAATACATCTAGTTCTGTGAATCCTGTTATTGTGAGAGGATTCATTAAGCTGCTACTGTTGATAGTATTTTTCTCATAATTAATTAGTAAATATATAATTAGTGTCAGTAGTGCAGGAAGTCCTAATGAGAACACAGAGGTAGTGATGATGTTCCTGTCCTGTGGATTTAAGTCTAAATAATAAGACAGACAAGCTGGAAGTGAAAGAAGAGAACAAAGTATGAAGGACAAGGAACGGGGGAGAACAATCTCCTTATAACATGAGTCTCCTTGATGTATGTGAGGTTTACACTGATGAAATGTCAACTCCATATTTTTAAATTTATTGTTCAGTGTTTATACCTGCCTTACATAAGACACCCAAGCTGGTTCAAAAATATCATTTTGAATGTACTAAGAGCAGAAGTAATATTATTCATAAGCACAAGGCTGCTAGCCATAATGGTAGCCTTGTATCAAGCCCCAAACCCTCCGTATTTACCCTACCACAATGTGCAGTTTAACTTGACTTGGGTTCTGCTCCCATTATGTTGTTCATGCACATATTATTTGCTGTTCACAGGGGCATGGAAAAACTCAGTGTAATTATGGCTGGGCCTTAAATGAGTTGAAATATTTATTTATTTAAAATATTTCTATACCGCCCAGAATCTGCGTCTCTGGGTGGTTTACAATTTAAATACATATTCGGGGTTGTGAAATTTGTCATGGGGCCACCATTTAGGTAGCCCCATGATTCTGATAGCATGTAGTTCCACCCTTTTAGCAATAGGTGATCTGTTTAATAAGTTTATAGTATGAGAAGGAATATTGAAAATTATCGTTTTGTCATTTACAGTAAAGTGGCAGAAAAAGTGAGAAGCAATTGCAAAGTAGTGGCAAGATGTGATATGAAATTCAAAGCTAAAAACATTCTGAACCAATTAATTCAATAAATAAAATGTCTACCCTTTAATGTTTGGTATCAAGATACTTATTAAAATATCTCTGACCAATCCTGTGTTCCCTGCTGTTTAGGTTTGGTTTATGGGATTAGAGAACAGAGTACCTAGATTGCTTTATTGATGCCATTCTAATCAGCAGTCTCCATTTAACACCTTTACTGAGGTTATTCCTTTTTAGCAAGAGCACCTTTTCCTTCTTTAAGCATGTGTGAGAATTACATTTGAAGAAAAGGCTTATCAAAAATGCCAGGATGAGTGTTGTGAAGTTTTATGGAGGCAAAAATGCAGAAAACAAAACCCAACAATGCTTTTGCTGGTTAGATGACCTTGGGACCAGCTGAATAAACTGGAACTTCGTCTCATGTCTGATCTCAGCTCATCTTATTATTCAGTGTATATACACAGTTTGTCGGTTGATTCCCCCTATCAATAAAAGAATTGTTCCTCATCAAGGTCACTCTTCCAAGTTCACTTTGCTAAGAATATACAAATTAATGATCCTATTGGGATCAATACTTTCTTCTTATTGTTAGGATTTAGCCAGTGGTGTATCTAAATGGAAGTGGCACTTTTTCCCAAATAAGAAAATTGCCTTCTAGCAGTGATATTTAGCTCGGCAGCTACTTTGCTAGCTGTAGCATTAGGCACCAGGACTTAACAGCTGAAACATCAGTTTCTCTGGGCAATCAGCCAGGTTTGTTAACTATTTGACCAACTGTACAGCATGTTTCCTGATATGTTACAGTAAGCTTGACTCTGATGCCACAGATATAATATTTCAGGGTCTCTGAATATAGACTTGTCTTCATTCTGGAGCTAGCCTACTGACCTTATAACTTGAGGGGCAAGAATTTTTTCCGCTGCGAAGCTGAGTTGCAAGGGTTTCACTTTGAGTGCAATATAGTTTGCATTTTGCATCACCCAGTGTGTTCTACCAAAGACAACCACATGGCTCTGTGGTCACCAGGAGTCGACACCGACTTGAGGGCACAACATTACTTCACTGCACTTCTACCAATTATGTGCCTGCTTTCTGGAAAATGATGTGTTTTTATACCTTCATCATTTTATACCTTTATTTTATACCTTCATCCCCTGCTAACTGGGCAAAGAGGCACATTTCACCGTGGTGGTTCTCTTTATTTAGCAGGGGGAGAGTAACTGGCCCTATCCACCCCCAGCACAGTACCTCCAGTGACTGTTGCTGGTGTCTATCTTATGTTTCTTTTTAGAATGTGAGCCCTTTGGGGACAGGGATCCATCTTATTTGTTTGTTATTTCTCTGTGTAAACCGCCCTGAGCCATTTTTGGAAGGGCAGTATAGAAATATTAATAATAATAATAATAATAATATAAGAAAGGTTCACGGTCTCCTTTGGCTGTTCACAGTGAGGCACTACCTTGGTGTGGTTGTGGGGCTTGCGTGCTCTGAGGAAGGTGAGAGCTATGCCAGAGGTCCAGCCATACTGGACAGGTCTCACCAGAGCAGCCAGACGAAGAGTGCCTCTCCCATCAACAAAATGGTGAGATGTAACTTTCATAAATCTATACCGGATCAGTCGCCGCCCGAGTCAACAAGGACCGCACCAGGTGCTGGAGTCCCTGGATATCTGGTGGCAAGTGGGCAACAGGACTCAGGATCTTCAGTTGAGCAAACAGGGCTGGAGACTGCAAGGTTACTGGAAGAAACGTCGCTTAACCGGAAAAAATATATGAATAATACCAACAAGGAAATAATGATCTGCTATTACAAGTCTAGTCCAACTAGAAGAGGTTATTTAAAAAGAATGTACCAAATTCGGAAAGAGAAGCATCCAGATACAGAAATAACAGAACAAACGCTAGAAGACCAGAGAGGATTCATAATAAGAAATAAAGTATTCACAGAAGTTGAGCTGGAAGAACTGCAAAGAGCAACACAGGCTCAAGATATGGAAGAAGAATGACCACCAACTGAAGCAGTTGCTCAGGCGCAGATAGAGGAGGTGTTGGAAATAGAGGATGCCACTGTTGCTGAACTGTTTCAAAATCAAAACCAGGCAACCTCCCCTTTGCCTTCACCTCAAAAACCCAAATGCCGTTTAACAGAAAAGCAACAAGAACTAAAGCAAGAAATAACTGAGCACATGAACCAAACAACCACCAGGGTTCAACTTCCAGCTTTAAAAACAGTTGCCAAAAAACAACTTGCTCAGGCATTAAAAGATGTCAATGCTGCACTTGCAGAAATAACAACCAATAATTTTGCAAGAAACAAACCAACTAATGTACAGTGCAGCAACAATAACAACACAAGAGCTCGGATATAAGATCAGTGGACCTATAAAAAAAGAAAGTAGTACATCACCTAAATGGAAGATTAGATTAGAAAATAAAATCTCCAGGCTTAGATCAGATGCTAGTAAATTGAAAGATATGAAAGACAAGAAGCTGAAGGATGAAAACACCCAACAGTATTTGATCCAAAAATACCACCTAGATTTAAGGAAAATTAGAGAAGTCCTGGAAATAATAAAGCAGCAAATAACAGCAGTGTCAAAGAAGATTAGCAGATATGAAGCCAGAATTACACAACACAGGCAGAATCTCCAATTCCAGTCAAATCAGAGACGTTTCTACCAAAGCATAGAAGGAGAAACTGCAAGAAACATAGAAACACCAAATAAAGAAGAAACAGTGCAATTGTGGGGGAAATTATGGGACAATCCAATAGATTATAATAAAAAAGCAAGCTGGATGAAAGAGGTTGAAAAATGTAACCAACAAATGCAAGATCTAATAATAACACCAGAATTAATAAGTGAAAGAGCAAAGAAAATTAAAAATTGGACTGCACCAGGCGACTATGAACTGCATGGATTTTGGCTTAAACACCTAACAAGCCTTCATAAACAACTATCAAAACAGTTCAATCACATTTTGCAAGGAGGTGATATTGAACAATGGCTAACAACTGGGAAAACTCACCTCATCATGAAAGACCCAGCAAAAGGTGCAGTTCCAAGTAATTATAGACCGATAACCTGTCTGCCAACCATGTTCAAATTATTAACTGGAATAATAGCAGATGAAGTGATGCAACACTTATTAACTAACAAACAGCTTCCAGTTGAACACAAAGGAAGAACACCAGAGGCACAAAAGACCAGCTGCTGATTGACAAAATGATTTTAGGATATTGCAAGAGAAGAAAAACAAATCTAAGTGTTGCATGGATTGACTACAAGAAAGCCTTTGATTCATTGCCTCATACATGGATACTAAAATGTTTAGAAACAACTGGTGTCAGCAAAAACATTCAGATATTTATTTTAAAAAGCAATGAGCATGTGGAGTACACAGTTAACAATCAATGGTGAGACACTTGGACAGGTTAGCATTAGAAGAGGCATTTTCCAAGGGGACTCACTATCCCCTCTGTTGTTTGTAATCGCCATGACCCCACTTTCACAAATACTAAACAAAACAGGCCTCGGATACCAAACATCTAAAACATCAAGTAAAATCAACCACTGTCCGTATATTCAGTAGCGACATAGCAATGGAGTTTGGACTAGACAAGTGTGCTGCATTAATAATGAATAGAGGAAAAATAAGAAAAACAGAAGGAATAGAACTGCCCAATGGAAGCAAGATCAAGAACCTGGAAGAGAAAGAACATTACAAATACTTGGGCATTCTCCAGGCTGATAACATTGCACACACTGAAGTTAAAAGAAAAATTGGAAGTGAATACATCAGGAGAGTTAGAAAAATCCTCAAGTCCAAACTCAATGGCGGGAACACCATACAAGCCATAAACACCTGGGCTTTACCTGTTATCAGATACACTGCAGGAATAATAGACAGGACCCAGGCAGAGCTAGAGACGTTAGATCGTAAGACCAGGAAAATAATGACCATCAATCATGCTTTACACCCCCACAGTGATGTAGATAGGCTATACCTCCCTGGCAGCTCAGGTGGAAGAGGAATGCTGCAAGTCCATCAAACAGTAATGGAGGAGAAAAGAGGCCTTGAAGAATATATCAAGGACAGTGAAGAAGATGCACTTAAATTGGTCAATAACGAGAAACTATTCAATACCAATGAAACAAAGCTGGCCTACAAGAAAGAACAAGTAAAGAACCGAGCAGAAAAACGGAAAAATAAGCCACTTCATGGTTTGCACAATATAAGTAGAAAATCAGACATCACCAAGACCTGGCAATGGCTTAAGAATGGCAATTGAAGAAAGAAACAGAGGGTTTAATACTGGCTGCACAAGAACAGGCACTAAGAACAAATGCAATAAGTGCAAAAGTCGAAAAGTCAACAACAAACAGCAAGTGCCGCCTTTGTAAAGAAGCAGATGAAACCGTGGACCACCTAATCAGCTGTTGTAAAAAGATCGCACAGACCGACTACAAACAAAGGCATGACAAGGTAGCAGGGATGATATACTGGAACATCTGCTAAAAATATAAGCTACCTGTAGCCAAAAGTGGGTGGGACCATAAAATTGAAAAAGTTGAAGAAAACGAAGATGCAAAAATATTATGGGACTTCCGACTACAAACAGACAAACATCTGCCACACAATACACCAGATATAACTGTAGTTGAGAAGAAAGAAAAACAAGTTAAACTAATCGACATAGCAATACCATGGGATAGCAGAATAGAAGAAAAAGAAATAGAAAAAATCACAACATACAAAGATCTACAAATTGAAATTGAAAGGCTGTGGCAGAAAAAGACGAAAATAATCCCAGTTGTAATTGGCGCCCTGGGTGCAGTTCCAAAACAACTTGAAGAGCACCTCAACACCACAGGGGCCACAGAAATCACCATCAGCCAATTACAAAAAGCAACTTTACATGAACAGCCTATATTCTGCGATGATATCTATAATAACCAACAGTATTGTTGATAAAATTCAGCCATCCCAGGTCCTTAGGAAGGACTCGATGTCTGGATAAAACAAACCAGTCAATAACACCTGTCTGACTGTGTAAATAAATAAAATAATAATAATAAGTAGTCAGGTTCACGGTCTCCTTTGGCTGTTCACAACTTCCACTTTAAAATCTATCTGTGTCCAGTGTATGTATGTCAAGATCTGCATGCATGTACGGTTGTTAAAACAGTCTGTTCAAAGTATGCACAGTGTTACACTTCCTGTCTGTTACCTTGCATTTGAAGTCTATGTTCTATATCTATTTCTCTAAGGCATACCCGTCGCTAATCCCATGTGTTGCAGCTCTCACGAGAGTTCGCAAGCAAGCTGCCAGCAGGGGGAGAGAAAAGGGGCAGTGGCAGAAAGTTTTGTGGTTGAGGCGGGAATTAAAATGGAGGCAGGCAGGGAAAGAAAGTGGGGTGGTTGGGCAGGTGGGGAAAGAAAGCAGGGGTGGGAGGAGAACTAGAAGTGCAGATGCTCTGTGCCCAGACCAGCTAGTTTTAAAATAATTGCAATGGAATGCTCAGCTGATCCCTTCGGAAGCGCTATGTGTGCTTTGTAACAGTGTTCCAAAATCAGATAGTTAGTTGATGCTAGAGTAATATGTCCCAAAGTTATGTTTTCCTTTGTGCTTATGTCACAACACCATCACTGTGTGCTCCTTAGGTACCTATGGGTAAGTATATCTCATCCATCCTTCCTTCCCTATCTGTAAAATCTGAATAATAACAATGTGCCTGCCTCACAGTGTGCCTTGAGCATGAATGAGTAAAGAACTTGCCACTTGGCACTTTAGAAACTATAGTTATATTAATGACATGAAATGATTGTTTTTGTTAGAGAGATTCCACATTCATTTAGACACGGCATAGGGACTAATGGCAACATTTCACCATGGTAATCCGGTTGCATGGATATATGTTGAAGAGAAAAGTCACATGCACAACTCTTGATAACAACAAACATCTTGGCAACTCGCCATGCTCTGTCATAAATGCTCCCTAGTGTTCTCTTTAATGAACCTCTCGACCGTATTGGAAAAATCTCATGTAAAATGCCAGACAGTGGCATATATGTGCTGTTTATATTTTATGTAATTCTGTATATTTATTTTTACAAGTACATGTGTGGATTGGTACCTGGTTTAAGGACAGGAAAAAGTGGATAGGTATAAATGGAGAGTTTTCACAATGGAGGGAAGTAAGAAGTGGGGTCCCCCATAGATCTGTACTGGGACCGGTGCTTTTTAATTTATTCATAAAAGATCTAGAAGCTGGGGTAAGAAGCGAGTTGGCCAAATTTGCAGATGACACTAAACTATTTAGGGTAGTTAAATCCAGAACAGATTGTGAGGAGCTCCAAAAGAATGTCTCCAAATTGGGAGAGTGGGTGAAAAAATGGCAAATGTGGTTCAATGTTGGCAATTGTAAAGTGAAACATATTGGGGCAAAAAACCCCAACTTCACATATATGCTGGTAGGATCTGAGCTGTCGGTGACTGACCAGGAGAGGGATCTTAGGGTCATGGTGGACAGCTCGTTGAAAGTGTCGACTCAATGTGTGGCAGCTGTGAAAAAGGCAAATTCTATGCTAGGGATCATTAGGAAGAGGATTGAAAATAAAACGGCTAATGTTATAATGCAGTTATACAAAACTATGGTGCAGGCACACCTGGAGTATTGCATACAGTTCTGGTCACCATACCCAAAGAAGGGACAATGTAGAACTCGAAAAGGGTCAGAAGAGGGCAACCAAGATGATAAGGGCCTAGAGCACCTTCCTTATGAAGCAAGGCTACAACACCTGGGACTTTTTAATTTAGAAAAAAGACAACTGTGGGGAGACATGATAGAAGTCTATGAAATAATGCATGGTGTGGAGAAAGTAGATCAAGAGAAATTGTTCTTTCTCTTGCATAACACTAGAACCAGGGGTCCTCCAACGATATTGATTGCCAAAAATTTAGGACCAACAAAAGGAAGTACTTTCCCACACAATGCATACTTAACTTTTGGAATTCTCTGCCACAAGATGTGGTGACAGCAAACAACTTGGATGGCTTTAAGTTTGGATAACTTCATGGAGGAGAGGTCTTATCAAT
Organism: Hemicordylus capensis; assembly: GCF_027244095.1. NCBI lineage: Eukaryota > Metazoa > Chordata > Lepidosauria > Squamata > Cordylidae > Hemicordylus > Hemicordylus capensis. Next base: position 105,051,167 of record NC_069662.1, read on the forward strand.
GGTTACTAGTCTGAGCGCTATAGGCCACCTCCAGCTTCATAGGCAGGATGCCTATGAATACCAGTTGCAGGGGAGTAACAGCAGGAGGGAGGGCATGCCCTCAGCTCCACATCTGGTGGGCCAGTGTGTGAAACAGGATGCTAGACTAGATGGGCCTTGATCCAGCAGGACTGTTGTTATGTTCTTATGCAGAAACAGCTTGCCTTGGTCTACTGCTTCTCCTGGTCAGAGTACGCTGTGATAGTGGTCAGGAAAGACTGTGTTTAAACTCTTTTAATAAATAAACAGCCTGTGAAGACATACCTCAACCCATTTTGTTTAGATCAGTGGCAACTGGTTCTGTGAACAGAATCTAGCTATGCATAGCACTGATTACTTGGAGCCTGCAATGTCATTAAATCACCTCCTTCTACCTCTCTGGAGCAATTTTTAGGCTGTTTTCAAACTGGATATATCTATAGCTATATAGATATAGACACACATACACACTGTGTGTGTATGAAGGAACATTTCATTGAATAAATGTACTTGTGACACAACACTTTTGTAAGGAGACAGCTCAACAGAAGCATGAAGGATGAGCAGAGCAAGCAAAGTTGGAGGATTAGTTCTACTCTTCAGTTCAAAGGAAATGTGTTGTCCTTGGATAGACCTTTACAAAGGCATATAAACCTTTATAAGGGGATATACAAGGATCAGATTTAATTGATTGTTACCAGTGCTGTATTTTAAAAAGCATATACATGTTAAAATTTCAGATTTGAAAGTTTCTGAAAATTTAGGCAATGGATACAATTGTAAAATTGTAATGTTAATGTTGGCATGTTTTCATATGCATCTTTATGTTTAATTGCAGATACCTAGTGGATGAAATTAAGAAGAGAGAGGGATTCCAGCTGCTGCTGGAGGTAGGTTTGTGCCAAATAAAATTCAATATTGTGTATGTACATTACAATAAACATTTTGAAACTGATGATGAAAAGAATGCTAAAAACAATGTCATGTAGACAGTATTTCACACCATCAGCCTGATTGCTTCCTATGCTTGTTTTGGCTTGTGGAGGGGAGACTTTTAGAATGGAACTAATTGCCTAATATGTAATTAAAGATGGAAAGAAATGGGCTACCCTGCTCCCGCTCCCACTACAGCCATGGCTGTACACTAAAATAGTTGACATCCAGCCTAATGCTGAACTGGCGTTGCACGACCCTCAGGGACATATTTTCAGGAGGAACAGTCGGCTTCAGAGAGAAGGGGAGGTTAGTAAAAAAAGAATTTGCCCCTCCTCCATAGTGCCAGCATAGTCTGGCTGTTGGCCACCATGTTGAAAAATTTCTCTTGACTCCCCCCCCCCCCCAGGAAATTGGTCTTTAATCATTGTGAGTATTTTTACACTAATTTTAGTTTTGCATGAGAGATGGCAATACTTGAAAAGTGTTGGGCTGTCCATTAAAGCAATTTCTCAGGCTACAAAGAGTACTCCTTGTGCTCTTTTAGCACAAACAGCATTTTGAGAGTGATTCCATCAGTATCTAATGCTGTTATCTGTCAGAAGCTTGCATGTTAGTTTACTACTAGGTGTCAGCCAAGGGCTGGCTAGGGCAGTGGGTTCATCTGGCATCAGTTTCTGGAGATGAACTCCAGGTCCATCAATCTCCAGGTCCATAATCAACAAAGGCTGAAAATATGCTGCCAATTCTGTTTCAAGACAAACCTGATTTACACAGAATGTGTAAAGGATGTCATGACATGTCTATACCTACAAAGATTAGAATTGTTTGGACAATGGGTTTTCCCCTGACACTCTATGGATGCAAAAGCTGGACTTTGAAGAAGCAAGATAGAAAAAGTATTGATGCTTTTGAACTTTGGTGCTGAGAACACTTTTGAGGATACCATGGACAGCCAGGAAAATAACAAATGGATCATAGAACAAATCAATCCAGAATTTTCACTCGAGGCACAAATGACCAGGCTCAAACTGTCATACTTTGGACACATTATGTGAAGACACAGCTTCCTTGATTCCATAATTCTGGGGAAAGCTGAAGGAAGGAGAAGAAGAGGACAACCAGGAGCAAGGTGGATGGACTGGATTACGACAGCAATGAATGCACCACTGAGAGACCTTAAAGGCCAAGCTGAAGACAGATCATCCTGGAGAGAATCTATCTATGTGGCTGCTAAGAGTCGACACCGACTTGATGTCACTTAATCAATCAATCAATACCGAGTATTGAATCAGACTTTTGGGTCATCTAGCTCAGTATTGTATACTCAGACTAGCAGCTGCTCTCCATTATCTTGGGCAGAAGTTCCCAGCCTTGCTACTTCCTTTTAACTGAAAGTACCAATATTTGAATCTGAGACCTTCCGCATGGAAAGTATATACCCCGCCCCCCATCATAGCTTAGTTCTGTGCCAAGAAATGCTAGATTTCGCAGCCTGATATAGTGCTAGTGAATTGTTGACACTAACATCTAGGATTGGAACTTATATGATCCAGAAAGTTTATATGGACTCCTAACTAGCTGACAAGGTAGATTTGGATCCACTCAAAGCATGGGAAAACACTTCAGAAACACCTCTGAAACAGAGAAACCTGAAAAGGGAACAGGGAAAGATGAAAAGATTCTACAGCTTACCCATGATGAGATGTAGTGGTTGAAGTCGCTGTCTAACCTTTAATGAACTGGGAACCTTCAGATCCTTAAGGAGCCGGGTTCTGATTTTGTGAGGTCAGGCACCTGATGCTATCAAATTACTGCTGAAGATTTTTTATATATGTGCAAACTTTCAATAGTGAGAAAATGGAAACACTAAGAAAGGTTTTAGAAAGGAAGGCTTATATCACCATGCTGTGTGTTTTTGATGACATCACTTTGTGGCAAAGCCACTATGCTGTGATGTTCACTGGTGACATCACTGTGCAATGTGCTTCCAGATTAGATGTGGGTATAGATCATCTAAGATATCAGTAATGTGAACATTAAATTGCTGAGTATTTGAAGTACATTCAGATGCTTGGGCTAGTTTGTGGGGAACATTCACAATAACATTCACCGCCCAGAGCCTCTGGATGGGGCGGTTTATAGATGTAATTAATTAATTAATTAATTATCTCAACAAAATTGTCTGGAAACTTACTCCTGAGAAAATGGAGTTCCTTAGAAACTAGAAAGCAATTTTTGTTAAGAAATCTATTCTTATTTTTTGTTAAGAATGCATGGATTGTCAGGGCCTCCATCTCAAGCCTTTCAAAAACTCAAATAACAGATGGGGATTTTGAGGATGCTTCAGTCTTTAGCAGAACAATAGTATTTCCTTACATCTGTTTTTAAAATCAGAGGAGAAATGGATACAAATTTTACAAAATAGTCATGAATATATAACTGAAAATCAGACAGTATAAAGAGATAAGAAATGAAGTTGAGGAGATCAAGGATACAGAGAGAAAAGCAGAGAACATAGGACAGGTAAAGAGAAACAGCCATAAATAACTAGGCAAAATAACTATTTGGATGCAGATTATGGAAACTGATAAAGACATATAAAATATAATGGACCTGAGGGGGCACCAGCTGATGGACTCAATGGAGGCACCATTGAGATCATCAGGAGAGGTTCGTCTGCAGTTGCCACCAGCTCATCTGGCAGGCACTCGGGGACGGGCCTTCTCCTCTGCTGCCCCGAAGCTTTGGAATGCATTCCCTGATTAAATAAGAGCCTCCTCATCTCTGACAACGTTTAAAAAGTCGTTAAAGATGCATTTGTTCACCCAGGCTTTTAATTAAATAGTGTTTTAATAGTTTTAACATTGTTTTAATATGTTTTTTTAAAAATTATATTGTTGCAATGTGTCAATCTTTTGTTATCATTTATTTTGTTTTAATTAATGTTTTAACTTTTTTGTTGTAAACTGCCCAGAGACATGAGTTCGGGCAGCACAGAAATATGTTTGAATGAATGAATGAATGAATGAATAAGAAAAATTTGCTTGAGTGGCTGGCATCCTGATTAACACTGTGTTTGTGGAAGGACAGTGTGCTAGTTCAAGGGTGTTGTGCCAAGTCTGAGGCATTTATTTATTTATTTATTATTCTATTTTTATACCATTTTTCATTAAAATAATCTCAAAGTGGTTTACAATACAATTAAATCAGTGCACAATTAAAAATAAAAATATAAAAATTACACATATTAAATATAAATTTATTTGTTTGTTTTTGTTTGTTTATTCATTCATTCATTCATTCATTTATGAGTATAGACACCTATATAAAACAGTAAAAGACAAAACAGCAGTATTAAAAACTATATTCTCATTTAAAAGCTTGGGTGAAAAGCCATGTCTTTACATGTTTTCTAAAAATTGTGATGGAGGCTGAGGAGCAGATGCCAGCCTGTGGGCAATGACTGAGAAGGCCCTGGCCAGTGTTCCTGACAGCCGAGCCTCTCTCACTATCGGCACATGCAGCATTCCAGACTAGTATTACACTGGTGCAAACATGTTTGCACTAGCTCAACAAGGTACACAACCTGTGCCTCCTTATATGTTTTGCAGGGAGCTTATGCACCACAGCACAATTCCAAAAATCCTCATGATTTGACACTACACGATCTTCTTGCACCAGGACAACTTTGTTCATTGTGCAAGTGCAGCATTAGTCAGGAAGTTGACCGCTGTTAGTTTATTTTAAAATATTGATATCTCATATTTCAGACTCATGAAATGATCTGGTTCAGATTATTACCAGGTTTATCGTACAACCAGTGTGCTGAGAATGCACCCAACCTGATGTCCTTTAGCCGTGTGGGAGGGCATTAATCAAAACAGAGTTTTGGAACACATGTAGATGGTTGATTCGGATGATCATCCCTCTCACACAAAGGACATCCTGGCAGTGCATCGGGACATCCTTCAGTGACGTCAGGGTGCGCACATTCTCAGTGCATGCCCTTTTTGCTTGATGAGCTGGATGATTATCTGAACCAGCTCATGAATGGTTACACTCAAGATGGTTAAATTAAAATGAGTAATGCTGTAAAATAAAAACAACAAACTGTATCTGGTGATAGCAAGAAGTGATCATCATCAGCAAAATGTAAAGCCAGCCAAACCATAGGCCTGACAGAATAAAAACATTTTGATCTGCCATAAAAGGACTATGAGGGATGGGAACCAGTCTGGTCTCCTAGTTCTCCTCAGCCACGACTCTTTCTTGCCTTGCTAATCTGAAAATGAGAAGATAAAGCAACCAGTGAGAGCTGTTCATAATAATGATTTTACACAACTGAGAAACAGCTGTCATATGTGAAGTATTACCACGCCATAAACTGGTCATGTGAACTGGACTTGATTGAGTAGCCCCAACCTTTTTTAATGGTTGTTGGGTTTTTTGCTACACGCGGAACTGTGTTTTGTTAGACTGGCAGGATATCTGGGTCTGTGTGATCCAGTGGTTGGCTGTAGCCAGGTGGATAACACCATTTAACTTTTCTCCAGAAGTTTCTGAAAACCAAAGGCCTACCATTCAACAGGAATAAGTCTATGCTTACCTGGGCCTGCTCGTGCCAGAGAAAAAGCTTAACTTCATCTCATTTCAAAGCAGCAGGTAGCATGCTTGCTGATCTCTTCCTGCTGACAACTGTATTCTCCTTGATGATTAAACTGTATTTAATACATTCTTTGAAGAAAGGCAGAAAATGATATTATGAATAGAACTAGTGCCCTTTCATGAAAGAATTTAACACAGCTGGTAGTTTCTACCCACTTGGGAAGAAGATTAGAACTGTAATTGAGGTAGTGTTCACGTTTGGGGGAAATGACAGCATGCTCCAGTTTGTTCCCTCTTCCCCCCACCCAATTTTGATCTTTCATTTTTCAAAAACCAGAAGTGTTGAGAAAGAACTGTGTGTCTGTAGGGGGAAGGTATGCTATAACAGCCATCATTCTTTTTTAAAAAATACAATTGATTCCAATGTACATTTGAATGGGAAAGAATGTTATTCTTTTGTGATTTTTTTAAAAAAATTATTATCCTAACACAATGACATAGAATTCTATTCAGTAAGAGAGAAAAACCCCTGAAATAAATGGAATTCATAACATTTATGTTTCAGATCTGAACAGCATTCTTTTCAACTTGCTTTTTTGTTCTTGTATTTTTGTTCCATTTACATTGAAAGTGGTAATGAGTTATTGGATGAGGGAAATGTTGAGAACAAAAACGGGGAGTCCTACAAGCTATGGACATTATGAGCTAAACATTGGTTTCTAAAAATATGACAGGTGGCATTTTTGTCCATCATGGATTTTCATTTGTTCATGTTTTATTTTCCACAAGGTGAATATAGATTACCATTTTCCTAAGTGTAACTTAGCAAAGTGTATGGGTAATATATGAACCCCCCTCAGTCGTTACTGTACACAGATACAGTGTACCAGGTACAAAGGATATAGGCATGCACCAGCTACTCCCACCCCTCGTGCCCATGCCCTCCATCGTGCTCATCCAGCTCTGCCCATTTGTCTTTGCCCATTTGTACAGCATTTGTCTGCAGAGTGCTGTGTATTTGTGTGCAGGATCCTGGGTTATGTGCCAGGCTCACCCTGTTGGTGATGGTGGTCATGTCTTCACCATTTTTTAAAAGTCCTTTGCTCTCTTTCTCACCACCCCACCTGCTCCAAGGCTCAGCGGCCACCACTGAGAGTGGGTGAAGGCTCAATGGCACATTCACATTCCCTCTGTACCCAGGCGCAATAATGATTGAACAGTTAGTGATTGCTCCAGTTAGTAATCTCCCTCTTGTCATCCTTCCCTGGGTGCAGCTGTGTGCTAACAGTTTCCTCATTGCTTGTTAGGATATTGCAGGCAATCAGCCTATCAAATTGGTTGCTTGTTTGTTTATTCTCAGATGTATAGACTGCCTTTCATTAAAAAGAATCCCAAGATGCTTTACGACATATTCAAAAAACCAGAACAATTCTATTAACTGCTGAAGTGGTTCAAACTGGTTGGTCACGGACCAGGCTTGGTTTGATCATGGACCAGCCTGCCTCTTCTAGAGGCCGGTCCCGTCTGCGATCGAACCATCAAACCATCAAATTTGATGCCGGGCTTGTTCGCAGTTGAACAGTTCATGCACGCCCCTATACTGAATAGGCATACTACAACTGCTTCTTCCATTTTTTAGTTGCTCTTTGGAGTAATCACTAAAAACATCTTCGGTGCCTGCACTACCAATCTTGGTGACTTCCTATGGTGTCCACTTTAAAGGACTCTGCTTTTCTGTTGGCTTCTGCAGTGTGACTGCACAGAGACCGCAGGGGACGACACTCAAATTCTGTGTGTGGTCTTTGGTTCAAATCACACAAGCCACCCTTCCCTGTCTTCTGGAAGCACCCTGAGCTTTGTCTTTGTGTGCCTGGTATTTTTTTTAGAAGGAACTTGCCACAGCCTTGGAAATGTGCACTTGGGATGCCCACTTCACAAAAATAAAAATAAATGTGCGCGTGCTCACAATTTTTTTGATATCTGCTCGGTTAATTTTAGATCCTGTTCAAGTTGAATCAGGAAGGCTCTACACTGAATGCACATGCGCATAAACTGCCTTGATACTGCTACCCAGAGCAAAACTCAATCTGCACACAAAGAATTAGAGGGAAAGGTGGTATTGAACTCTTTTCCTCTGTGTCATTCCCCCCCCCCTAAAAATCAGCCTCCCCCAGATGCCATTATAGTAAATGGCAGCTTCAGGGGCTTAGAGCTACTTCATGGAATGATTTTCAGTGGGAAACAGCATGAAGTACCTCCTAATTCCATGACCCAGTCTCTATCTGGATTGGGCTTCCTGGTGGCTACTCTTTTAAAGTCAAAATGCTTCCCAAACTAGACAATGAAGAATTTAACATCATCTATTATTTGGCCCTTATAGTAAATGAAACTGATGGCTCAAAACTGCTTAGTGAGCACTGGGGAAAATTTTTCACTACAGTCATACTGACTTTCATATCTGTATAGAGTAAATACCATGGTCAACTTCTTTCCTGTGTCCTGAAGACTTTTAATCTTTCTCCCCCTTCAGCCAGAGTATGCAAATATTTGCTTCTGGTACATTCCACCTAGTTTGAGAAGTATGGAGAAAGGACATGAGTTCTGGGAGAAGCTCCATCATGTGAGTACTTCCTGTTGTTATTCATAGGGTTGCCAACTTTAAAAAGAAAGCACTCCTGAGCATTTAACAGTTGTGTAAGAGATGGAAATTCAGTGCATAGTGCTTTTCCCAGAATGCAGTGCATTGTTTAGTATAGTTTTGTCTGTTGCAAAGTTCTTAAAATAAAGGAGCTCTGCTGAGGAAAAAGGCTGGCAACCTTCATTATTCATGGTTACTGTTACTGAACTGTGCTCCTTTATACACATTGGAACAAAACTGAAATCTGCTTTTGTACATATTCATAAAGCGAATCCACCATCAGAGTGCTGTTTTGATCTGTAGATAAGTATTCCTAGAATTTTAAAGTTTACTACTATTTCAGTGTAGAGGAAGCAAATTAAGTTTCTCTCTTAATACAATAGATGCAGGCATTATACAAATCTTCCGCTCGCTATCAAAGCTGTTAACAGATGGCGGAGCTGAGAGAAGATGAACAACGTTGTCTGTATCCGTTGTCTAGACGGAACATTCATTACCTGTTTTAGACATTTAACATTGTCCTTGGGACTTGCTTTGCATTATCAATGGATAATATAAGTGAAAAAGTGCTTGAGAATATATTTCTGATGTTAAGCAACCTATAAAAGGAATTAGAATCAGAATGAGATAAAATTAATAGCCAGCTCGTTTGGTAACCCGTGGAACTGTGATGGAAAATGAAAGTACCTGGAGATAAAAAGTGAAAAACTGAACAAGAATGTATAGCACAAGATTCATTAAGGAAAAATAGATAGAGATTGTACATCAAGAGAATTGTGAATAATAGCTTGGCGAAAAGAAAAGTGGGGATAGGGAATTGCTTGTGCCACTCACAGAAGCTTGTTTGGACCAGTCCTCCCCCCTCAGTTTTAGGGGTTTTTTTGGGGGGGGGATGCTAGACATATAAACCTAAGTACATTTTATGTGAATCTGGCAGCCTGTCCCTATGATCTGCTACATAGAGGAAGTGGCTCAAGGGTCTTAAAGCCAGCACAAAAATATACTTTCCTCCTTCACTTCCACACAGCAGTTTTTGATTCAATGGTTCAGCAACAGAAGGGCCTTTTCATCATTCTTGCTTAGGCCTGGTAGGGCAGATTGAAGGGTTAGAATACCTTCCCACCCCTTTCAGTAGACTCCTGTGAGTGTGTTTGGTCTGCAACATACATGGAGACTTATGCGTGCTTATACCAGCCGTTTCTTATAGTGATGGCATTTCTAGAAAGTGGAGCCATGAGACTTTGATTTGCTCCCACAAAATAGGGTTATACTTCATGTGCAGCAATGTGATGCATCTGCAATTCTTACGCTGATCCCCTATGTTTGGGAGCAAATTAGATAGACTTCCAACTGAGAGCTATTCTCCTGCTAAACTAAAGTTCTGTGGTGTTTTTGTCTTAGCAGAATCCACGCTTGTCTCATCTTTTTATTGTGGTTGACAATTATTACACGAACATCTAGAATGATGATCAGGACTATCAAGCTGGGTTTTAACAGGCTACAACTTTATTAAGAGGCTTGAAACAACAGGTGTTGGGGGTGGGTCTATGCAACTAGAAGAGGTTCAAATACAATCTGTTGCCCTGTCTCACCAGATAGCATTACGAGCTAGGGATACGTGGCCTCTGGAGCCACCCCTATTCCCTGCCCACTCCCCTAATTTTATTTTTATTATTTATTTTTTACATATTTTTATACCGCCCAAAACTTATGTCTCTTGACACCATGTGGAAAGCTGTGCTTATAAATTGATGCATTTAAATTGCAGCCGTTTGATCTGGAATCCAGTAATTTATCAATGCCTGATCCCAGAAGACGGTGCAGTTCCCCTGTTAGATAAGTCCATAAAGGACACTGGCTCATACCTTCTGGTTCAGCATGTTAATTATTCCTGGTTTTTGCCCTGTAAAGCAAATATGGAGATTATGATGAAAGCTACATTCCCATGGAATCAATCCTTATCCTTAAGAGCTTATGTCACTTGTAATTACCTGTGAGCATTTAGATGCTTGTGAATCCCTTTGCTTAAAAGGAGGCACTCAGGGGCGTAGCTATAATTGAGCAAAAGGGTTCAAAGAACACGGGCCCCCAGCTCCTGAGGGCCCTCCTGCTCCACCCCTCCCTATTTTCTTCATTATCTCCCTCACTGGGGGGGCCGCCAGAGAGAGGGATGAACACGGGGCCCTCTCTCCCCTAGATGCGCCCCTGGAGGCACTGAATAAGCCAGATTCGGTGGTGGCAGAGTTAACCTTGTCTATGTGCAAAATATAGCCTTGTAAATATAATCAGCTAATATTGTGATCTTCAAGCAAGTTTGAGATATGATTTTGTTTATTGCTAAATACATGGTGAAAACTGCTTCAGAACTGAACTTGCTATGGGATTGTGTGATAAACCTTGAACTGTGTTTACTAGTACTGCATATGCCCCCTGGTGGTATTTTTGCTCCTTTTCACTTACAAACTATATGCTGTTTGATAAAATGAGCAGAAACAGGAGCTTGGAGACTTATAAAAATATATAACAATATTGTGTTTCATTTTGTGTCCTATGTTTGTGGGACAGGGGCTGGAATTTATACATTACTTTCCTCCGTCCATGCACTGCTAGCAATTTGAAATATAGCCATTTCATACATATCTGTTTACATAGAGGGCAAATCTTGCACCATTTGTGCAACTGAGAGGAAAACAGACCTCCAGCTAGATTTAGCCTGCTCTCAGCTTCTAAATGTGCATAAGGAGATGTAGCACACATTTCTGTTTTTTGCTTGAGGACCAGTATTCTCAAAAAGACTACTCAGGGTGTGTGGCAAAGAGAAATTTTCAATGGGACCACTGGAGATGGAATATGAAAGATCATCCATTTGTCCATCACTTTCCCCCTCTATTCTGCTCTACTCTAGCATGATTAAGGAAACAGAAGCCAGCACGGGGTGGAAAGAGGTAGACTCTATTTTCAGTGACTGGGGTCGCAGGAATAGAGGGAAAGTTTAGCGTTCATCCCAACTATATTTCTGATGAGAGCTATATTTCTGATTAACTATTTGTGACAATGGCCCTGTAGCTTTGTGAAAGAGCACATGTGTTGCTTGCAGACGGTCTCAGATTTAAGCCCCGTTATCTCCAAGTAGAGCCAGGAAAAAACCCTGTCTTGTACTCTGGAGGGCTGCTGCCAATCAGTGTATGCTGAGCTAGACAGAAGAATGACATTTTCCAGTATAAGGCAGCTTCCAATGTTCCTACAAATTTTACCACGATTACCCTAAAAACAAATCTCAATTTCAGACTCAGTTTTATACCAGTTTAACTCCCCTACTCAACACCCCAATTCTGGGAATCATAGTTCTGTAAGGGTCAGCTTCCTTTGTCAAGAGATCTTGTGCTCCCCACGGGGGAAGTTCCCTTTCTCTGAATGGAAGGAATGACTATTAAACCAAGTTGGTTCTGTGGTGTGGATATTCTTTTTGATTTCTGAACAGACCATTGAAGAAATAGTTTGCTGTGCCTTTGAACATATGAGACAAACTGAGTCAATGCATTGCTCCATCTAGCTCAATATTGTTTATAATACTTCATTTGGCAGTGGGCTCTGAGGTAAAGGTGTGTCCAAGCCCTGCTACCCATGATCCTTTGTCACTGGAGATAACAGGCATTACTTCCCACCCCTCTCCCAGCCATTGTCCTGTTTCACCTCTATCAGGGCTTTCTTTTCTATTTAAAGAAGTCTTTAGTATACTAACATACACATTCACCTGTTCAGCAATCCCTACCAGAGACATTTACACTTTTAACTATCACACATAATTTGCATCTTTCCTAGCCCATCGATCCTCAAGGCCATCTGTGTTAGCATTATTTTTAAGTGTGCATATCATTAAATATTATAAAACATGGAAACCTTGAGCTGCCTGTGGACGTAACTGAAGTGGTAAATGGCAACCACACAAAGGAAGGAAGCAAGATGTAAATCTGAGGATTATTGTTGTATTTCTATAGTGTCAGTTTTCATAAGCCATTCATCTTGGCTATTAGGAAATGTTGTTTTTTTTAAAGTGTTGTGGTCCAGGCCTGATTTGTATACTAAATATGCTCATTAGCTAGCATACAAAATTAGGCCTGTCTCATCAGTGTCACCAAGTGACCAGGTTCTTTTATACAGTGACCATGTAGGATCTGGGCGCAAGGAAGAAAGGAGATCAAACCAATCCTAAATGATTCAATGGGCTTTATTGAGTATAAAAGAATAACAACATCAATCTAGCTGAGCAGAAAGCAGAACACTCTATCAATATTATTAACAGTATTTAAACCCTAGCTTGCACTAATATTCAACCAGTGTTCCTAACTAACATATGTGTGTGTATTAAATCTTCCTAGAGCCTAATATAATTCAGATATAGATGGGAAAAGGGTGGGGAGTAAGGAAGGTTGAGGACTGGCATGGGTTGGGGATATCAGAAATTAGTAGGGGGGGGGAGGAAAAGGAAGGGAAAGGACGGAGGGATCCAAGGCTTGTGGAGGCAGCATATTACCAGGATCAGAGGCTTGAGAGCGGTGGGGGCTTTCAGCTGAAGGAGAGAGGCTGTAGCTGGGAACAGCAACTTGGGAGTGGTGGTCTGGCTTCTGGTGATCAAGCAGACAGTTTGCTCAGAGCGAGGCAGAGAGTGAAGGTGCCATGGCTGGGGAAGTCTTGACTGTGCAGTGGAAGTCACAGACAGCTCCTGTCCATGGACAGAGTTCCTGCTTGTTGCCCTGCGGCTTAGCAGCAAACTCTGGGATGGCTCTTGAGCAGATCTTGCTTGTAGGCACAAGATTGCTAGTTCTCTGTCCAGTAAGCCTCATTCTTTATAGTTGTATTTCCCTTTGATCTCTCATAGAGTCTATTAAAATCTCCTCATCTTTCCTGGGTCCCCAAAAGGGTGACAATGCTGTTACCTTCTGGATAATGTCTTTTAATTATTCAGGATATTGGCCAGTCCAGAGAGATCTTAATCTCCTGTTAGCTGCTATCTTGAGGAGGGGACATTGCCCAAGGCAAATCTGCATCTCTGAGCTGCAAATGGGCATCTTCTCTTGTCCCAGATTTGCTAGCCTAGTCCCAAAAGGTGTTCAAGTGTTAGTAAAGTAAGAATTAAAGTCTATAGGTGTTTTCTTTGTGTGCATTTACCTATGTTGAATTTCTATAGAGAGCAATTGAGTATAGCAGAGCAATCATTGACAAAGATTAACATAGATCTCTTGCAACCGGAAAGGGGAGATCAGCCTCTGGCCTCTTCCACAGACATTATCTGATAGTGAGTCACATTTTAGCATTTGGATTGTTCTGGCCTGGCTTTTGTGCTTCCTTGAGTACCCATCTCACAATACAATGCTGGATCGCCTCTTCCCTCACAGACCAGTTGAGATCTGGGGTGTCAATTCACCCTGAGCCCAGGCATTAATTCCTGTCTTAATAAAATTGGAACCAGACACAGGCCTGAATTCCACATACTTCTGGGTTGGTACCTCTGGGTTGAATGTTGGGGTCAGGGGGGTGTCCCCAACAAAAGCCCCGAAGAGTTTTTGCTCTCCCTCCTGTTCTTTTAAAGAAATTGTCATTTGGTGGTGTTTATGAGTAGGTAAGCCACCTAATGGCGTAGCGGGGAAATGACAGGATTATCAAGCCAGAGGTTGCCGGTTCTAATTCCCCGCTGGTATGTTTCCCAGATTATGGGAAACACCTATATCGGGCAGCAGTGATATAGGAAGATGCTGAAAGGCATCATCTCATACTGTGCAGGAGATGGCAATGGTAAATCCCTCCTGTATTCTATCAAAAGACAACCACAGGGCTCTGTGGTCGCCAGGAGTTGAAACTGACTTGATGGCACTGACTTGATACCTACCTGAGTAGGTAGCTTTTAAACAGTGGCTTGACTAAAATCACGTGGAACAGAAACTGAAGGTTTATTTAGCGTATCCCACTTTGTAGGGCTTCATAAAGACCCATTATTAATATTTTTCTTCCTGATTAGAATGCAGATGAATTAGGCTGAAGATGTGAAATGCAATCTTGCCTGCCTGCTGTATAGGAACTATTTTAAATATTTCATGAAGTTGCTTGATTGTCTGCAGTGGTCAAAGTCACAATCTCATAAATGAGTAATGAATGCTTGGTTTGTCTATTGGCACTGGATTATTATTTTTTTTAAACTGTGACAGTACATATTTTGTAGTTTCACCACCACCAGCTTTTCAGCTTAACTTGGTGAATCTGTGACTTCCCATTCGCCTGAATGCCTCATTCTCCACAAATGGGTGGTGTTTCCCCTTGTTAAATCCAGCTTGTCTTCACCAGTACTGTACTCATAAGATCCTGGACAACTGCAGTAATGCCCCTTTTAAGTTGGTTATAGTAACACAAAAAATAGCCTGGCGGCAGTGGTGTAGCAACATTGGCAGTGGCCGGTGTTCATATTTTTTGCTGAGTTGCCAGCACAGCCACTGCTGTCACTGCAGCTCTCTCCCACCTGCCTGCCTCCCACCCCCATTTCCTACTGCCTCTGTGGCTGCAACACTAAGTTAACATTCATTGTGCCAGGCCGTAGTGTCGTCATACCATGCCTCAGCCAGGGAAACTCAAGCCAGGCCACATGAAATGAATGTCAGTTTAGTGTTGCAGCCATGGAGGCGGCAGGCAATCAGGGAGGGTAGGGGGAGGCAGGCAGCTGAGGGCCCTTTTGTCCGGGGCCCAGGGCAGCTCATGTTCTTTGTACCCATCCGCTCAATTACGGTTGCACCCCTCCTGGTGGCATCATAGGCTAGCCTCTATTGTGGCATACGCTTTTGCCAACGAGAGTCCTCTTCGTTATCCATCTTGTGAACTCCAGCCCATTTTAAATATTTGAGCTTTGCACACAGAATGATCACAGGCGGTACCTTTTGCATGTTATTCCCTTTGTCCTCAGCGACCGACGATGCTATACCCAGTGAACAAAGCTGTGCACATACAAGAAGGTCACATAGCTGGACAGATGCTCAAGGTTCTGCAGTCCCTTGTGCTCTTGGTCTTGCCCAGCGAGGCAAATGCAACATTCCCCCTTCTGGGGAATGCAAGCTTCTGACTTAGCAGAACTTGCTTGCACTCGCACAACATGTTTGCACAAGTGCAACATTAATGTAGATGTCAGCCCAGTTCAAATTGCTACTTTGGCAAGTGGCTAGTGGTAGCCACTTATGTCAGATCCTAAGGACCCTCAGCCCCTCAGCTAGAGAGTAAAGCAAAAGGCTTTCCATTTTTATTTAGAAAGGAATGTGGCAAAAGTCTGCATTGCTTTCCTGCCATAGGCTGCACTTGAGCTACTATAGTGCAAGCCTCTGCTTGTGCTAAGGTAAGGTAAGGTTGTGCCATCAGGTTGATTTCGACTCCTGGCAACCCCAGAGCCCTGTGGTTTTCTTTGGGAGAATACAGGAGGGCTTTACCATTGCCTCCTCCCGTGCAGTATGAGATGATGCCTTTCAGCATCTTCCTATATCACTGCTGCCTGATATAGGTGTTTCCCACAGTCTGGGAAACATACCAGTGGGTATTCGAACCAGCAATCTCTTGCTCCCTAGGCAAGTTACTGCCCCACTGTGCCATTAGCTGGCTACACCTGCTAAATCTGTAGAATTGGGTATCTCCCTGTAACAAAAGAAAGCCTACACAAAAGAAAGCCTATTGATCTTGATCCCCCTGTATTTTAAATCATAGGAGTTCTCAGAACATAAAACTACTATGTTTGCTATGCAAACCTGGGTAGAATTCATGAAATGACTGTGAAAAAGACTTGAAATTTAGACTTTAGCTAGTCTCTTGAGAGGTTCAGATTGCTGTTAATACAGTATAGAAATAGATGAGATAGCATTGTACAATATGAGGAGCATTCCTGTAAACTTTGCAAGACACACACAAGTAACCTTTCCTTGCCACTCTTGGCCAGCAGTGAACCAAAATGCCATTGGGAGGCGCCAGTGCAACAGAAATATATTTACTCTTCTAATTAATGTATCTGCTGTTAATCTTTTTTCAGTGTGATCATGCAAATCTGCATCTAAAAATAAAAAAAAATCTTCCTGCTCCAGTTTTATTTTCTTTTAACATCAGCATATTTCCCCCCTGATGTATTTACAGGCTGCTTTATTTTCCTGAGGAACTAAGGTGCTCCTAGGGAATACCTTACAGCTTGTTGAATTGTTTCCTGCCTTACAGCAGGCAAAATCTGTTCTCCTTTCTTATATGAAACTTCATATGGAAGATTATATATTACTTGGAAAGATTTTGAAATCATCAAATCAAGCAGAGGACTGTGTTCAATTGGACATATTTTAAACAGCAGACTATATTCAATTATTTCCTACTAATGCCATGATAGGATACAGATTTTTGTAGGAATAGAGTTTTCACTTAAGGTGTCAGAACAATAGAAACGATGGGGAAGCATCCAGACTAAGACTTCCGCAAATGGAGTGCCTTTGCTTATGCATGGGAAGAAGGATGTTTTATGATGATCTTCCATTTCCTCTGCAGTCCCCTGTGCATGTTGGGGGACCCTGGAGGACATCTTTTCAGCAGACACAAGGGGGATACAGAGGGAAAGCAGGATTGATGAAAATCGCCCTTTCCTCCCATGCACAAGCAGAAGTTAGTTTTAGACCCAATGCTAGGGATGTGCTTGAGATGGTTTGGTGCCACCTCTGGGAAGTGCCAAACCGGCTTGGGAGCCAGCGTTCAAACCAGTTTGGCAGGGCAGAGAGTGGATCCCTTAAAAAGCAAGTAAGCAGCTCCTTACCTGCTTGTCGGCCAACCCATCACTTTTCCAGCAGCAGCGCCCACTTTCCAAAAGGCCTCATGTGGCTGCAGCGCTATTCCCTGCAGCCTATGTGAGGCATCAGCATGCACATGGCCAGTGAGCGGAGGCTGCAGGGAACAGCCCCACAGCCGCGTACAGCCTTTTGGAGAGCAGGGACTGCCACCAGAAAAGCGGCAGGGCAGCAGACAAGTTGCTTACCTGCTTTTAAAGGAAATTGCTCCCCACTCCGCTGCCAGCTGCCTGAGGCCTTCGTGCACATCCCTTTAATATGCTCTCCTTCATAGAGATTGGGAAGGGTTTGCTTATTAGCAACATAAAAATATTGGTTGGTAGATGTAAATAAAGCTTTCTTTTTTTTTTAAGTGGATTCCCATGTTCGGCTGCCCAGAATGTCAGTTAATTCGGTCAGATTATACTTCTTCTACCAGATGTGAGATTAACTTTAGGTTTTGGAATGAATCATGTCTGTAATTTAAATTCAGAAAAGAAATGTGGGGAAACATGGATTTAAGGTATCTTCACCCAGAAACTCAGTTTTGATGCATGATGACATGGGTTTTTTTGGTAAGACAGTACCTCTGGTTTTATGGAATAATCATGCAATAAAGTCTATAGGGAAGATTCTCAGACTTTCCCCAACCTGTAAGTTAAACAGGTCTTTTTTACCCTACTTTCTTTAAGGAAAGTAGGCTGATGAGATCACCTGACATTTTGTGTGTGTATCCCCTCAGAAACTTCGCGATCCCTGGACCAATATGAACCAAATTGGGTACAGTTGTAGGGACACTTCAATGGCATATTTGTGATGATGTTATCCACCCCAAAATGTCAGGCGCATAATTGTTTGAGGCGCAAGTGGCCTAACTTGTGATCCACTTAACCGATTTGAACCAAATTTGCTACAGTTGTAAGGTCACATAGGGGCACCTCAAGTGCATAGTTTTAAAAAATATATTTATTTTAATAAAAGAACAAAGCATGATTACATCTCTTGAATATAAAGTAGAACCGATAAATCAATTCGGAGATCAAGAATGAAAAAACATTTAAAACAAAGAAAAAAGTACAAAATGAGAGAAAGATAAGATTACTTCGACATGCTGGTCTAGTGCAAACATAGTCACAATGGGTATACAACATAGATTACAAATCGAAACCAGACCTTGGGAACAAATGATGGCCTTGTCGAGTATTAAAATTTATAAAGAGTTCCCAAACAAGCATAAATGACTCTATTGAAGAACTAGTCATATAAGCAGTAACTTTAGAAATGGAAGCATAATCCCATAATTTTAGAAACCAATCATCTAAAAATGGAATTACCAAAGAGTGCCAATTAGTAGCATATAGAATACTAGCTGCTGTAATCCTGTATAAGGATAACTCAGTGCACTTAATGGGAATATAAGGTTTCGTCATATTTAAAAGCAAAAGTTCTGGCAAGAAAGGGAATTTAATGTTTAAAATTTTTTCCATTCTAAAATAAATTTGTTTCCAAAACAATTGGGCTTTGCTACAAGTCCACCACATGTGATAAAACGTCCCCACTTGTTGGTTACATTTCCAGCACTCCTTTGGTAAGCTATTATCAATTTTATTAATAATCACTGGAGTCGTATACCACCTGAAAAACATCTTATACCAATTTCCCCTTAAATTATTACTTAAAGTAAATTTAATATTCTTCCATTTATATTCACAATCACAAAGATCTATTGTTCTGTTTATATTCTGCATCCATTTAATCATACATTCTTTGATCTGTTCAGTTTCTGTCTCATACTTCAGCAACAACTTATATATCACACCCAACATATGATCAGTTTCTGATTAATCAATTCTTCAAAATCAGTTAATTCTCTAGGTTTACCCCCAACAGCATAGTTTTTGATGTTGTCCACCCCAGTCCAAAATGGTGGATGTGTGAACATTTGAGGTGCAAGTAGACTCACTAGTGAACTTGTATGCGAGTGAACTGGGCCAACCCTTTCCCCCCAACATGAAGCAACACATTTGCTGAAACCTCCATTATTCCCTATGCTTATTCCCTATGTAACTTCAAAAATTCACAAATAATTGCAGGAGTCTCTGATTGCTTTGTTGTTCTGTGGGGTGCCTACCACCCACCCCAGTTTTTTGCCCCTAGGTGCTCCACATAGGGAATAATGGGAAATAATAATAAAAATTTCAAAAATTCATTAAAAATTGTAGGAGTGTCAGATTGTTTTGGGTGGTAGTTGGACCCATGGGTGCCTACCACCCAACCCAGTTTTGGAGGCTCAAATTGGTTAAAACCAGTTCAAAATGAACCAGGCTCAGTTTGGTTTGTATTCGAGCTGGCTACAAGTAGACTCTCCTAAGTAGAATTGATGATAAACTGTATGGCACTCTAATGCACATTGGGCATTAGATTTCCCCCCTGATATTTGAACAGTCCTGCTTTAAAATGTAAACCAAAACAGGCAACAGTCGTTCTTGTGTCTAATGGAAGTTTTAAAAAGTATTAACAGTCCTGCTGTCAGTAACACAGTAACTAGTGAAATCCATCTAGATATTTTTGCATCACTCATAGTGTGTGTGCAGTTCTTGAATTCACTCACTAGATGGAGATCAAAAGCAACATAAGTGCTATTCCTCTCCTCCCTCCTTAGCTCAGTCATCATCCACAGAGCAGAAAATGAAAACACATGCTATTGACTATCTCTCTTGCCAAGCATTTAAACTTGTCTTTCCACCACCAGAAAGATTTATCTTTTTTCCAGAATTCTTTTGGAGATTAAGCTAGAGAGGGAAAGTTTTGAGTGATGCTGAACTGTTAAATCATTATATGCTTTTGTTACTGCAATTATTGTGTTATTTATTTTGCAGCTTGCAGGAAATGTTTCTCTCCCTGTCATTACCAGCCGACCATAAAGTGGCCCATCACGGCAGAATAAAATTAGATTAGTATTTTACAATGAAGGAATTAATCTATAGCAATTTGTAGCCAGACTGTCTCTTGGAAGTACACGTAGCTCCTAAAGAGACTGAGTGCAACTCCCAAGTTGTTGATATCATCCTTTTTCCCTATTATGTCTCAGGCAGAGTTTGATTCCAAGGATGTTTGGAAGGAGAAAGGAAAATTGGGGTGACAATCTTAGTAATGGTGGCGGTAGCAGCAGCCCTTGGGACTGTGGCTCTGAGCAGTATGAAGATCTCTGTATGTGCCTTTTTTAGTGTTCAGAATGTTGGGCGCTCTTCAGTTGTATGGCTTGATCTGTTATCTAACCTACTTAGTAGTAGGTTTGAGGGGAAAGGAAATTTGTACTAAAACAGATGTTCAGAAGTGGGCAAAGGGCTGGTCTCCCCCCCCATTATTTATTTATTTATTCATTCATTCATTCATTCTATTTCTATACTGCCCTTCCAAAAATGGCTCAGGGCAGTTTACACAGAGAAATAATAAATAAATAAGATGGATCCCTGTCCCAAAAGGGCTCACAATCTAAAAGAAACATAAGATAGACACCAGCAACCGTCACTAGTGGTACTGTGCAGGGGTGGACAGGGCCAGTTACTCTCCCCCTGCTCATTAAAGAGAATCACCAAATTAAAAGGTCTAAAAAAAAAAAAACCCTTGCTTCATAGCTAGCAAGGGTTCATAGCTAGATTAATGTGGAGCAGCAGATGCTTTTCTTTATATATTTATATGCATATATTTCCCTTCCAGGGGAGTAGCTAGGTGAGAGGGGGCCCACATGCACCCCTCTCCCTGGTGGCCCCTCGGAGTGAGCTGGGGGCCTGCGTTCTTTGAACCCATCCACTCAGCTGTAACTACACCCTCCGATGGGATTGCCCATGAACATATGCAGCAGAAGCAGTGGAAATAGGTATTTGAATAGAGTTAGAAATAGGTGCTATCACAGGGGAGGTGGAGGGCAGCAGGCGGTAGTGAATGGCTCTAGAGAGAGCTAGGCCTCCTCCTTTCAGCTCCTGTAAAACAAAGCCTTATCTGAAGGTGTGCGCACAACATTGACCTGCTCAGCATAGGATCTCCTTCAAATTGGAAAGAGTCCTATACTGCTTTTCAGCTGGTGTTACAATATCAGTCTGTGCCCAGTGTCATGACCCTAGAAATACCTCTCCGAGCCAATGCACTAGTAGCAGTCAGACTGCCTAATTCCTAAAGCGTGTAAGAATAAATAGGATTTAAAGGCCCCCTTTCCTTCCCCCACCCCCTCTGCTTAGCTGCATGCTGTTAGGAATGCAGCAGTCCTGGTCATACTGTAGCTTCTCGTAATTAAAAGCATAACTTCAGTATCAGAATTAGACACCCAAGCTAAACTAATGGAATGTTGTTATTTGGACAGCTGTTACAAGTCAGTCTAGAGTCCATAGCAGATTTATGTATTTATTGTTAAGAAAGGCAGTGCTACTAGGTATTTTACATGGGTGATGTTTGCTGCTGGCAGGGAATGCAGGAGTCCAGACTGCTGTGCAGCAGATGATAAGATTAATATGCTGTCATCGTAATTCAGTTTGGAATCCATATGGTGGCGTAAAGGAATAAGGCTTCTTACTCTTAGGTATTTCCATAAAAGTAATAATGCAGCCATGTAAAACTGGAAGTGTATATAAGAAATTGTCATAGGCTAATACAGCCATTCAGTATGCATCCTGGGCAGAGGGAGAACAGACATCTGTATTGCAGTAAATGGGAGAAATAGTTTGTTTTTGCTAGAGTCTGGAGACTTATTTGCTTTATCGTTAAGTTACTAATTCTCAGTGTTATCAACGTTTTAAAAGCAGAATGAGTAGAGACAACAGACTTGTAACCTGCAGTTTCCTGTTTCTTCTTCTGTGTCTCTTGCCTCTATAAAATGTTTTTCTGTGCATCTTCCATAACCTATTTTAAAAAACACAAATTGCTTTCAAAATAAGTTATGCAAACTAGTCTAACATCAGCATTGTGACTGACTTGCATAATAAGAACATAAGAATAGCCCTGCTGGATCAGGCCCAAGGCCCATCTAGTCCAGCATCCTGTTTCACACAGTGGCCCACCAGATGCCCCTAGAAGCCACAGGCAGGAATTGAGGGCATGCCCTCTCTGCTGCTGTTACTCCCCTGCAACTGGTACTCAGAGGCATCTTGCCTTTGAGGCTGGAGGTGGGCTATAGCCCTCCAACTAGTAGCCGATGATATACCTCTCTTCCATGAACTTATCCAAACCCCTCTTAAAGCCATCCATGTTGTTGCTTGTCACCACATCTTGTGGCAGAGAATTCCTCAATTTGATTATGCGTTGTGTGAAAAAGTACTTCCGTTTATTGGTCCTAGATTTCCTGGCAATCAATTTCATGGGATGACCCCTGGTTCTAGTGTTATGTGAGAGGGAGAAGAATTTCTCTCTATCCACTTTCTCCACACCATGCATGATTTTATAGACCTCTATCATGTCTCCCTGCAGTTGTCTTTTTTCTAAATTAAAAAGCCCCAGGTGTTGTAGTCTTGTCTCATAAGAAAGGTGCTCTAGGCCCCTGATCATCTTGGTTGTCCTCTTCTGTACCTTCTCCAGTTCAACAATGTCCTTTTATAGATGTACAGTACTTCAGGTGTGGCCACACCATAGTTTTGTATAAGGGCTTTATAATACTAGCCATTTTATTTTCAATCCCCTTCCTAATGATCCCTAGCAGGGAATTGGCCTTTTTCACAGCTGCTACACATTGAGTTGACACTTTCAATGAGCTGTCCACCACGACCCCAAGATCCCTCTCCTGGTCAGTCACTGACAGCTCAGATCCCATCAGCGTATACTTGAAGTCGGGGGTTTTGGTCGTAATGTGCATCACTTTACACTTGCCAACACTGAACCACATTTGCAATTTTGTCACCCACTCACCCAGTCTGGAGAGATCCCTTTGGAGCTCCTCACAATCAGTTTTGGATTTCACTACCTGAAAGAGTTTGGTATCATTTGCAAATTTGGCCACCTCGCTGCTTACCCCTACTTCTAGATCCTGGTTCGAACCTGGTTCAAATTCGAACCGAACCAGGCAAACCGGTTTTGTGCACATCCCTACTTCAGTCTGCTCTTTATGTGTTTCTGTTCTGTCCCCGTCTGTTTTATCTGAATCCTTTGCACCCTCGCACTTTGAAGGATGGTGTTTGCCAAACCGGATACTGCCCAGCTCCTGTGGACTATTCCCCAGACGTCATTTTAAAAGCTGCTCTGCAATCTTTTTTATTTTAGGCGCCAGCAGTCTGGTTCCATCTTGGTTCAAGTGCAGCCCTTCCCTTTTGTACAGGCCTTGCTTGCCCCAAAATGTATCCCAGTGCCTAACAAATCTAAACCCCTCCTCCTAGCACCAATGTCTTATCCATGCATTGAGACCCCTCAGCTCTGCCTGTCTCACTGTACCTGTGCGTGGAACAGGTAGCATTTCTGAGACTGCTACCTTGGGCTCCTGGACTTCAATACGCTACCTATCAGCCTAAATTTGGCTTCCAGGACCTCCTGATTCCTTTTCCCACATAGTTGGTGCTGACATGTATAATGTATTTTGACATCCTATCTGTCTATCTAATCTTTCTTAGCTATCTATCTATCTATCTATCTATCTATCTATCTATCTATCTATCTATCTATGGGGTTTTGCAGGACATAGAATGTGTTCCTTATGCAGTTTTCTAGATCCCCATTGACAATGTATGTAGAATATCTGTACTAATTTATTTACAAATCTAACTGTATGAGTATTGGTTTGTGCTCTTTAGATCTTTTAGTAAATCTGACTCTCAAAAAGTGGTTTAAAGGAGAGAAATGTACTCCATATGTGTCAAATGTTGACATCATGTTGGACTTTATATCTTTTTTCCTTACCTGTCCTGGTCCCTGGTAGCCTCTTTGTACCTTGGAGAAAAATACACTCGGTATATGCTCAGAGGCTGTGATCTATTGACAGTTTTTACAATGTACTTATTGGTTGGTAGACAGCAGGGAAAGAAAAAAGAAAGACAGCAGGGAAAGAGGTGCTTAAATATGCCACAATTGTATTAAAACAGTATAATGTTAGCAACCTAATGCCAGTGTAGAGAAGGCACCTATAATTCCTTCTTAAAAGCTGCTAATGCATGTTGGTATTGGTAGCTATCTGCAATGTACCTGGCACTAGCCCCTGAACCCAATTTATATTTTTTGAAGTGTGCAGTTGAGTTCGTATCAACTCCTGGCGACCACAGAACCCTGTGGTTGTCTTTGGGAGAATACAGGAGGGGGTTAACCATTGCTTCCTCCCGCCCAGTATGAGATGATGTCTTTCAGCATCTTCCTATATCACTGCTGCCCAATATAGGTGTTTCCCATAGTCTGGGAAACATGCCAGTTGGGATTCGAACCAGCAACTCCTAGCTTACTAAACAAGTCATTTCCCCACTGCACCATTAGTCCCTAAATGACTGTGTACTTGTAATTACTCTGAGCACTCATTTGCAACGTTCTGAGAATAGATAGAGCACACTGTAGGGTTATTGTAACATTCTTCCCATTCTGTGTCCCTGGCCTCAGATAATGAGAGAGATACTACCTATTAATATTGAGGTTCCATTTGTCTCATTTGGCTTATAGCTGTTGATGTTCTATGAATTTTTCTAAAGATTAGTCATTTTCTCTTAGATGGGTTGTATTAAGCTGCAGAACACAATCCTGTGCATGTTTAACAAGATAATATGAAGTGGTTTAAACATCCTAAAGTGCTATAAAATTATATAAGAAACATGTTTAAGAGTCTCTTAAAAATATTAATCACCTCAGTGTCTGCCTGTGTTGTTTGATCAGCAATCACTGTTTCACACATCATTAGCATTTTTGATAACTTTCACATTTCCTTTCTAGTCTTACAAGTGTTGCAGTCAGCAAGTGGTACACATACAGTACATTCACCGTTGTTCCTCATGAAACACCAGGCCCTGTGGATCTGACTCCACATATTCCTTCATTTTCTCTGTTCAGTTGGTTTGGTGACTCATTGCCATATTAATGCTATCTGATTGTCAATGGGGCTGGGGGGAGGGAAAGCTGAACTCACAAAGTGAATGAATAAATTGCAGAAATCAAGCTCTCATTTTTTTTAAAAAAAGAAGCATTCCCTTAACGCTTTGGTATATTGAATATTATTAGCTTTAATTATCAGAAGTACAGTAATTGTGCCTCATGTTCTGGTAATGAATATTGGCACATGGCTCACACAAGTGCATTGAATTTAATTAGCTTTAATAGAATGTATTAAATAATAGAAGGATTAACATCTGTTAGAGAGCCAAAACAGAGAGATATATTGCTCTTCAAAAAAATATTGGCCTCTAGGATATCCGGTCAATAAATCTTAAGACTGACCTTCTCTTAATTCGACATCTGAATCCATAGAGGAGGCTCTCTGTGTGAGTGCCCTTCTGCTTTTTTCCTTCTGCTCATTTGAAAAATCAATGGAAAGACCTGAAGTCTCCTTACTGATTACAAACAGAAGGAGCCCGCTCTTTTCCTCCATTGCTTGGATTTTCAAGAGATTGTATTGAGTTGAAAGGAGAACTAGCATGGACATAAATAAGCTTCTTTAGGTAATATCTATACCAGCTTTTAAAAAAAATTCTGTTATTGTTTTGTCCTTGAATTTACTGGCTGACAATCTGATTAAAGCTGTGCATTTCCAAGCAAAAGAAGTACGTGTGCAGTGGCTCTGCTTCCACTTCTGCAGTTTGTGAAGGGAGGATTTTCGCGAATCTCCCATTCCTTAGAAGCACTCTGTGCAGCATGAAAATATGTCCCTGAAAGTTATGCAGCACTCAGGGACATATTTTTGCACTGCACAGTGCACTTCTGAGGAAGGGGAATTAGGCAAAATTCACCCTGTCACACATGAGCCCTTACACTTCAGAAACATAGCCACTGTGGGTATGCTTCCATTTTGTACAAACTCAGCTTTAATCAGGATATTGGCTGCTGAAAATACTAGTTTATGTAGAGTGTACCACACCTAGCAGTTACTCTGCTTTCTGAACTTTTATTATGAGAATTGCTACCACATTAAAAATAGTACTGGTACTAACTCTCAGTGGCACAGTGGGGAAATGAGGTTGCCAGTTCGAATCTCCGCTGGTATGTTTCCCAGACACCTATCTTCTTGGAATTTCCTTGGACAACTATAGCTTCCTTGGTTTATAACTTCCTTGGACAACTATAGCTTACTATTCCGGCAGTATGGAACAGTCTTTTCTATGGAATTTGGCTGTGCTTCTATGCATTTGTTGCTTTTGTAGAGAACCAGAATTATTGCACATCTTGCCTTGCTTATCTTAATTGCTACTTACCTTTGGAGGATTCATACACCTCTGGCGGCATTGTGGCTGGGCTGGCTTCAGTTTCTGGGAGTCCTTGGCAAACTGTCCTCCATGGGTTCCCTCCTACTTGAGTAGATTCCAAAAGAGTTGCTCCACCACCCAACAAAAGCTTTGGGCATAGAGGATCTGCAGTGGGCCCTCCTGAGGTTGTGACAGCAATCCTGCAATGTAGCTATGTAAAATCTTACAACATGGCCGCTTTAACCTAGTGGAGTATTGGCTGTGCAGCTAGACTGTCATTTCCATGTTCCTGCAACCACTTTGGAAGGGAGGGAGTAGGGATGTGCACTAACCGGTTTGGAGGCCATGTTAGAGGCCTCCGAACCAGTTCAGAACCGGACTGGTCCGGTGGTCCGGCACTGAGGGGGGTCTACCTTTAAGGGTGGGGGGTAGTACTTACCCCTCCTGCCGCTCTTCCCCCTCCGGCGCTGCATTTAAGATCAATGTTTTGGGGGCGGCAGCGTTCCTCCCTGCCGCCCCTGCCCCCGTCGTTGCCCGGAAATTGAGTATATACGAGTATGCATGTGCCCGTTGCAGCGCGCGTGCACAGCGGCGACAGGCGCGTGCGCGCCACGACGGGCGCATGCGTACTCGTATATACTCGACTTCCGGGCAACGACGGGGGCAGGGGCGGCAGGGAGGAACACTGCCGCCCCCAAAACATTGATCTTAAATGCAGCGCCGGAGGGGGAAGAGAGGCGGGAGGGGTAAGTACTACCCCCCCCTTAAAGGTAGACCCCCCTCAGTGCCAGACCGCGCCGCGGTGGTTCCGTGCACACCACTAGGAGGGAGGCATGGCTGCAGTCCCTTCAGTGACTTGCCCTATAGAGCCATCATGTTATAGAGTTTTAAGCAGATATGAGACTGTAAGTCATGGTGCACAACTTTAGCCCTCCAGATGCTTTTGGACTACAACTTCCATCATACCCACCTACAGTGGCCAGTAGATAGGGGTGATTGGAGTTGTAGTCCAGCAACTGCTGGTGGACTGAAGTTGTGCACCCCTGCCACCCATTAAATATTTCACAGTGCTTCGAGACACAAATTGATCAGTTCTAATATTGTAAACCTACCATCCAACATGGTCGAGTTGGCAGAAATCACTTTATACACTTTTCCACCACTGCTATCTCCCTCTTCCACACTCCAAGTTGGCTCTTCACCAGTTTTAAGGATTTTGTGCTATTGGCAGCACATTGAAATGTGACATGTGGAAAGCACTAAATGCACAGCTGGAAAAACTGTTTGGAATTGGCTCTCTATGAAGCTTGCAGCATTTTATTAATTTTGCTGTAAACAGTGGAATTTGCACGGAAGAAGATTGTAATTGCAGTCTGAAAATTGTGCTGCCCTATTAGCTTTTAAATACTGGTCCTGTTTAGAATGGGTGTAGCTGTACACTCAAAAAGCTTCCAGGCTAAGGGTGCCATGATGCATCTACTTATTTCATAATCCGTTTGTGATTGTGCATGTGCCAGTGATTTGCGCTTCATAGCAAAATTTTCCTGCCTGAAGAAGAGTAAACCACACTCTGGATGCTGCTGATGGCAGTTGTTATTATAGCTCAACATACAAGCAACCCCTTGCCTTCTCATTTTATGGGGCACAAAAAATAGCATTGCTTCAAACAAGAGTTTCAGGCTATAATCCATATGAACTTTGTCTCTCCACATTTCACCTTCAAAGTAGTTTGTAAAAAGGATTAAAAATAAAAGTGTCCTTTTGCATTAGCATATATCTCAATCTCCTGCAAGCTATCTCAGCTGGATTTTGTGATTCCCTTGGGCTTTCAGTAGACAGAGGAGAGACTATAGGTTTAAAGTCTCAATTAATGTGCCCTACGGTGAACTCTGCTTAAAATATTAATCACTAATTAATCAATGGTGAGAACTTATTGCTTTTCATTTTTTAATTATAATATTTGGATTAGGATGTTCTCCCATAACAAAGGTTACTACTCTTGTGTTTTTAGGGCGGCATTAATTGTAAAGTTTTTATTGGAATAGTTGTAAAATATTTAATGAGAACCATATAACTGCATTTAATAAAATTGTTTATTGGCAATATAGCTATAAAGAGACTTAGAACCCCATCTGGTGAGCAGATTTTGCCTTTTAGTTTAAAAAAAAAAGAGAAATACCACTTGGGCATATTTTCTATATTTTGGGATGAATATATGTTAATTGAAGACTGATTCTGCATTCTAGTGCTCATGGGATGACTTTTAAAAGCATGCATATGAAATGGATACCTCAGGATCACCCATACATTTTTTCAGGCGTTAACTCTAAGAGCACTCTCCAGCCAGAATTTTGAATGGACTTATGGGAATGACCCAGGAAAATATGCATAGGTGACCTACCAAGCACAATGTTTTCATATTTGTGTGCTCATGTGATAACTTCAGAAAATAATCATATATATATATATATATATATATAGAGAGAGAGAGAGAGAGAGAGAGAGAGAGAGAGAGAGAGTCAGTCAGGATGACTTGTATCAAAGTCATGTTAGGAAATTTAAAACCCATCTGGCATCCGAAGAACAGATTTGGACCACTGGGAGACTCTGAGGATTGGTCCTTATGTTCTGACTGCCACATGGCCATTTTCTTGAATAGCTTCAATCTGATTCCTTCTGTATTGCCCCCAGTATGTGGAGAGTTTTTGTGCCACTACCATTTGATCTCCAGAATGTCTTGTTGCATTGGCACCATGGAAACTCTCCATGCTGTTGCGAAGATCCATGAGCCATTCTAAACATTACCATTGTAATGACAAGCAGCTGCCACTTCAGGACTTCCAAGTGCCTTCTGTGACTAGCCCTCGGAAACACTGAACAGTCTTTGATAACTGATTGTGCAAAGGAAGAAGAAACAAATGATGACTCATTAGGATTGGTGGTCCTGCAGTGTCATATACAAATATATCTGTGCAGAAAGAGATGAATGGGGAGTTACCTTGAAATAATCAAGAAACCATGAAAAAGTGGATCCAATATTGACAAAAACAATGGTTTGTGTGTGAGGGGCGGGGGGGGAGGTGTTATCCTATGCTTCTTCCAAGGAACTCAGGTGTGGATATGGACCCCATTCTCATGTTATCTTCACAACAACCCTGTGAGGTAGGTTGGGATCAGAGACAGTGACGAAACCAAAATCACCCAGTGAGGTTTATGGCTCAATAGGGATTTGAACAATATCACACAAGTGATAAATGAAACCCACGAACAATGCAAGAATATAAGCACCCAACATCCTTCTGATTTACTAATCATCATTACATTAGAATTGGGAATTTGGTGCTATATCAAAGTCCCAGTTCAAATGTAATGCTGATTAGTTTCATATTTTGGCATTAGTCTTATTCATAGAGCCTCAAGAGTCCATATGTTTTCATGCGATCTATAAAGGCAGATGCCTCCCCATGCATGGAGCTATGTAACTTCCTCACAGAACATCAGTTGCCTGGCATGTTTTAAGTAAAAAAAACAGTGCCTAAGGGGAATGTGAAAGAAAAAAATTAAGCAACATTCTATGTAAGGGATAGAAAGAAGGACTCTGGGGAGTAGGCTTTTAAAATAGAGGTTGTTGTCCCCTTTCTTTTAGGTGGGGTTAAATGGCCAGATAGTTTTGTGTATTCTCCTGATGCTTTAATTTAGCTTTGAGCATCCTAGCAGTTTCTATGAAAGTCATTGCAATCATATCATGCTAAACTCTTTACCAAAGAGTTTGGGTTTGCTTAAATGTTAATGTTCCCTTTTAGATCTACCTAAAAGAGAACAAAGCATCATTAGAACTCTTTAATCCCTACTGTAATGCAAATCTGGAGGAAGCTAAACATGTATCTTATGCCAGATGCTAGCTCAGGCAACGGATGATAATAATCATTGTGACTAGTAGGGAACCATTCCAAATGTCTCAAGGGACATTTATTTTTCTGCAGTAGTACTGTCAGTTTTTTAAATAGCAAGTCATCAAATAATGTATCATTTCCCACTGAAAGTACATCTCCATGTTATGCTGTGATTTTTGTTCCCCTAGAGGAAAAGAACAAAAGCTCATCTCAATGTATATGAAGTATAGTAGAATTTTGAAAAACTCTTTTGAGATGACATGCTGCGTTTCATTCCTTTCTGGAAAAAATACCACTGTTAGGAGGGGAGAGAGAGAGAGAGGTGAAGAAAAAACTGAAGGAAGAGAAATGATATTTTAGCACTGTAATTCATAGACAAGACAAATAAATTACCTGGTCCCACTTAAAAATAACTGGTCATGTATAAAATAACTATACATCTGTAAAGTGTGGCGTTGAGTCGGTGTCGACTCTTGGTGACCACAGAGCCCTGTGGTTGTGTTTGGTAGAATACAGGAGGGGTTACCATTGCCGCCTCCCACACTGTATGAGATGATGCTTTTCTGCATCTTCCTATATTCCTGCTGCCCAGTATAGGTGTTTCCCATAGTCTGGGAAACAGAGACTTCTGGGAAATATACCAGCGGGGATTCGAACTGGCAACCTCTGGTTTGCTAGTCGAGTCATTTCCCCGCTGCGCCATTAAGTAGCACTGTTAAAACTTCAGGTTTTGATATGGACTGTTGGGGTTTATGCTCTCTTCCTTTTCTGTGGCTGCAATGCTGCTGCTAATTTATATTTTATTTTGTAGACTATTAGAGAAGAGTGCTTTATCTTGATTACCCTCTTAATACTAGTATTATGTATGGAGCCATTGTGGCATGAGAACCAATGGGTTGTAGATAAAGGTTGAGGAGACCCTTGGTTCAAATCCCATTCAGCTGTGAAGGTGACCCTGGGCATGTCACTATCTCTGACTTTATTTATTTACTCTTAAAGCAGCATAAAATGGAATAATCCCATGATTGCAGCCCTGGGTTTCTTGCAGGAAGGGTGATGAATTGCTTTGCAGCAATAGCAGTTAAATACGATTTTTTTAAAAAAAAATCATGGTCAACAACATCATCATCATCATCATCATCATCATTTTATTTTATTTTGGCACTCCTGTTTTTACAGTGTCTTTTTGTAGGCATTTCATAAATAGTAAGTATTATCATTAATGTTAGCATTTGCCCTCATGCCACAGCCAGGTTTTCACTGTCCACTGAAAAACAAACGATAGTTGAGCCAAGTGGGCCTCTTTCAGGAAGCCCTTCAACATTTGGTGGTGCCTCAAGCAAAACAGCCCTGTCTTATGTCCTGCCCTGCCTCTTGATAGTGAGGGAGACCAGGGCCTCAGATGCTGACTTAAGCATGTGGATAGATGAGGCAGCTCTCCAGACATCCTAAGGGGTCGGGAGCCTGTCTTGTGGTAAGGTAAAGTAAAGGTCAATTGTGCCGTCAAGTCGATTTCGACTCCCGGCACCCAGAGAGCACTGTGGTTTTCTTTGGTAGAATACAGGAGGGGTTTACCATTGCCTCCTCCCATGCAGTATGAGAGGATGCCTTTCAGCATCCCCCTGTATTGCTGCTGCCCGACATATAGCAGTGGGGATTTGAATGGGCAACCTTCTGCTTGTTATTCAAGCATTTCCCAGCTGCGCCACTTAAGGTAGTTGTAGTGAGTATGGATTGTCCCCTTTGCTAGGCAGTGTTTGCCTTGATTTGCATTTGGATGTATGACTGCATGTGAGCACTGTCTGTCGTGAGATATTCCCCTATGGGCCATAGCTCAGTGATAGAGCATCTGTTTTATGCAGAAGGCCCTAGGTTCCCTCTCTGGCATCTCCTGGTAGGGCTGGGAAAGACTCCTTCCTGAAACCTTGGAGAGCCACTGCCAGTCAGTGTAGACAGTACTGAGCTAGGTGGACCAGTGGTCTGACTCAGTGTAAGGCAGCTTCTTGTTTTCCTATGATCTCAGATCATTTATTATTTAAAGGCCCAAAGCAGGATTTTGAACTTGGCATAGAAATGGTAACATGCTTAGATGGGAAAATATTTAGTA
Source organism: Hemicordylus capensis (assembly GCF_027244095.1). Taxonomy (NCBI): domain Eukaryota; kingdom Metazoa; phylum Chordata; class Lepidosauria; order Squamata; family Cordylidae; genus Hemicordylus; species Hemicordylus capensis. Next base: position 105,083,536 of record NC_069662.1, read on the forward strand.
CCCAATATATGATTACAATTACATTATTAAAGGAGTTTTAAAATGGATGGTTTTTAATTGTGTTACTCATTCTGAGCCCCAGCAACAAGGATGGAATAGAAACTAACATCAAGAAATACATCATGTCCTGCAAAACAAACTCTACATTTAGTGAAAGCCGTCCCTGAATGTGTTCATTTTGATTCAAGTACATTGTCCACTTTTTCTAAACAAGTGACACACACCTACAAATTAAACTTAAATGTTACCTTCAACAAGGAATATTATAATGCTAGTTATATTGCAAGTTAAACAATAATCTTGGATAAATGCATGCCAGATTATAATGTAACTAGTGGGCCCAGGACAGAGCATCTGTGCCCCTAGTTGGGCCCAGCCATTTTCTCCCACGCGCCCGCCTGTCAGCCACCTCCTCCCACCGGCCTGTTTTCTCTTGCTTGTTCGCCCGCCTCCTCCCGCCAGTGCGGCTCTGCTGCCGGCCTCCTCCTCCCACTGGCATCCTCCTCCCGCCAGCTGCTTCCGCCGGCCGGTGCAGCTCCACCAGTTGCCATTGCTATTTGCTGTCCTTCTCGCGAGATTTCCACCATTTTCTGTCCTGCTCGTGAACTCTCGCGAGATTTCTGCCATGTATTTTTTCTGGCACATCTATGAGAATTTAATATATAGATATAGATGACTGCAAAAATGAAGGGTTGTTAGGGCAGACAAAAATTTGGGGCCACAGTTCTTCATATTCCATTATGCGGAGAAGTATGATACTGATGGGGCATGTGGTGAGTGTACTTGGCTGAGAAATCAATGGGGTGAAGTTATTTCTGTGGAATTCTGATTGAACGCCTCTAAGCCAGAATCCCTCCTCAATGTAACTGATTGGGCAAATACAGAGGCATCTGTTTCTTCCTCTTAATAATATCCAGTAGCTCTGAGGAATGTGGAAGTGGTTACAATTATTTTGACAAATGCATTTATCTCTCCATTTTGTTGTGTAATACAGCATAAGGGGAACTCTGGTGCAGTCATGCGCAGCAACAGTTTATTAGTGGTTTAGGGATAGGGGCCCAGAACAAATTCTAGACAAAAGAAAAACATGTTTGGGTTTTTACAGACTGCTTTGGCAAAAAGACCAAAGCTGCAATTGGGAGTGCCAACATTTGGTATTTCATTTGTCCTAGTCGGGGTGACAGCTGACAAATGACCCAGGCTTGGTTTTAATTACCACCGAAAAAGAAAAAGCCTTTGCATTCATCTGCAACTAATTTCACAGCACAAGTGATACACAAGTGAAATATTTGTGGTATTTTACTAGACGGCATGATTTAAAAACAAAACAAAACAACAACAACAACAAACCAGTAAATAAAGAACAGAATTTTAAAATCATGAAATGATGGCCTTCTTTGGGGTTATGAGCAATTTTAGATTTGAGATCAAATTTATTTGCTGTTTTTCACCACAGGAAAAGCAAGGAAATCTCTACACACTGAAACACTTTCACTTGGAAAAATGCCTTTTCTTTCTTTCTTTCTTTCTTTCTTTCTTTCTTTCTTTCTTTCTTTCTTTCTTTCTTTTACCAATAGTTGCCTTCTCTCTTGTCTACTGCCTACTTTCAGTCATGGGAAAAGTGAATGGCAGATCATGGACAGGAGACAGCCATCCATTCATTTTCCCCATATATTCTGAATAAAATCAGAATTATCCACAAAACAGCCGATTGTCAGAATGACACAGCAATGCATTGCAGAAAAACAAAATGTTGTCTTATAACAATTATCTAGATTAATCTTATTGGATTCAACATAATTTATCATTTAACAAACATTTTCACTTAACAAGTCCAACTTTATCCAATATGAATGTGCAAATTAACTATTTTGAACAATTTTGGAATTTTTCTCTGAGGATGTTAACATGATGGATGTGATAGGTCATCAGTTTTATCGAATCTATCTATCTATCTATCTATCTATCTATCTATCTATCTATCTAATTTATATACTGCCCAAACGTTCGTCTCTGGGCGGTTAACAGCTAGATAAAACAATTAAAACACACATTTAAAACAATTCAACAATTTAAAATCAACCACAAAATTAAAACCTACAAATTTTTAAAAGGTGAAAAAGCTTGGGTGAAAATATGGGTTTTCAGATGTTTCTTAAAAATAGCCAGAGATGGGGATGATTGTATCTTAGTAGGGAGCGCATTCCACAATCTCGGGGCAGCAACCGAGAATTTCCATCTCTGTGTAGCCACCAGACGAGCTGGTGGTAACTGGAGATGGACCTCTTCAAGAGACCTCAATGAGTGGTGGGGCTCATAGTGAAGAAGACGTTCTCTTAAATACCCAGGGCCTAATTATGAGTGGGGTATTAAGTTGTCATATGTAATATGAGCATCTGCATAAGATTATTATGGGCCAACCTTTTGATTTTCTGCTCTGCTTATGTTCTGGATTAATCCAAGATTATGTGTCTGTGGTTTTTTAAAAAATAATAATAACAACAACAACAATAATAATAATTAATAATGGGTTATCCTTTCCTGTAATTTCTTACTAGAGAGCTGGTCTTGTGATAGCCTGCATGACTTGTCCCCTTAGCTAAGCAGGGTCCACCCTGGTTGCATATGAAAGGGAGACCACTTGTGAGCTCTGTAAAATATAACCCTCAGGATGGAGCCGCTCTGGGAAGAGTGGAAGGTTTCAAGTTTCCTCTCTGGCTTCTCCAAGATAGGACAAGATTTTTATTTTTTTTTATAGGACAAGATTTTTTTATTGAACCAACAAACTACCAAAGCATACAGTACATTGCCAAAGCACAATTATATACAAAGTGGTTGTTTGTACATGATATATCTACAAAGATTTACACACAAGGATTTGGAAACACACAAGTTATGAAGTATATGCAGGTAGTACTGTAATTCGGGGGTGGGGGATTACAAGGCACATCAGGTAATCGGGGGGGTTACGTCCGACGTCCATTTCTACAATTTGTCCCATTGCTGTTTAGAAAGAGATTCTCTTGTCTTTTTGCACATAACCATACAAACTTTTCCAGAAGAGATTTACTGTCTCATCTGCGTGAACCTCTTGGTCGCATCTTCCCTCCCTATTCCTATGCATGAGCATTGCATAAATGACATACAAGTTTACTAACCTGATTACGAGAAGGGGAACGTTCCAATTCCCTAGTATGGGGGCACCCGTTCCATCCCGTTTCCTTGAAGGTTTCTTTCTGGGACCTCGAAAGGAGGTTCTATCGCTCAAACCCGAGGTTAGTTCTTCCCAAGTCTGTTTTTCCAAATCAGGCCACTCTAACAGCTTGCTTAGTCCCTGCCACACTCTTTTGGCTACCACACACTCTTTTAAGAAATGTGAGTGGGTTTCCCTAAATGTTTTGCCTAGCTCACTAGCTTTCTGTTTGCAGGTGATTTTAGGGCACTCTTGTTGGTCCTCTGGGAGCCATGGCTTAGCCATGGTAGTACTTGATGGTATAAGCGCCACCTTGTTTCCCATAAATGGAAAGGGACTTTTTTCTCTTTAAAGAGAGTGATATTCCTGCCTGCAACCTTGGAGAAGCCACTGCCAGTCTGTTAAGACAATACTGAGCCAGATAGACCAATGGTCTGACTCAGTATATGGCAGCTTCCTATGTCCCTACTACACAAACATCTCTTACTGCACAATCCTATAATAACTTACTGCACAATCCTCTTACTGAAAATTGTAGTTAATGAACTGCGTTATTGAATGTGTACTGGTCTAATCCATATGCCAGTGTTAGCAGTTACTTCATGTTCATGGTTTTACAAGTATCTCGTAAATTTATAGGCCCCACCATAAAATGAGTAACAAAAGTATTTCTTCAGATGAAATAATTTAAATTAAATTAAACCAAACCAAATTTAGGATATTACATTATAGCCAAAACACAGTAATTCTTCTATGTCTGTATATGGAAGAATGGGAATTTGTATGAAGGTGTGTTGTTATTCAACCTGTATATCTATCTGTCTGTCTGTCTGTCTGTCTCTGTCTATCTATCTCTCAAATGTACCTGTTGCTAATCCCATGTGTGGCAGTTCTCACGAGAGTTTGCAAGCAGCTGCCAAATAGTGACGGGGAAGGGCAGGCGGGGGGAGAAATTGCTGGCCAGGAGAACAGCGGAGTGGCAGCCATTGGGCAGGGAGGGTGAGAGGAAAACGGTGGCCGGGGGGAGGGCGAGAGGAAAGCCAAGAAGAGAACTAGAGGCACAGATGCTCTGTGCCCTGTTCAGTTAGTTGCTATTAATAGCTCTCATGTGAAGAGTGAAATTATTTTGGGAGCTGGCTTTGACATACCCTTCTTTTGAAATGCCTTGTGGGAGTAGGCAGCAAAAGCAGTAATGTATTGCTGACCTGCTTTTGGTTGGAGTTTAAATTTAATTTGAAATTTAGAGTGCTATAGATTTTTAGAATGTTTTGCTGGCATAGATGCCAGTGATCAGTCTACCACTTGAAGACACCCCGTGTTTTAATGAAACTCTCAGGAATAGTGGAGATAAGATTATTCACCCAGAATGGCTCATTTTGAATAATAATATTGGGGAATTTTGGAGGGGAGACAAACTATCTTGGGCCACTGCCAATATTTCCTTGCTCTCATTTCTTATCTTTCCTCAGTCTTTTGTGGTGTTTCTTCTCAGGGTTATGTACACCCTTAATACTCATGTGATTGACAAAATATAGGCCTTGTGAAATGATTTTTAAATGCTCATCTGTTGTTGCGTAATAGTGCGACATAGTATTGGTTCTATGAGCTCTCAATTAATGTATAATCTTGTCTTGCTCCAGCTTATCTCATATCTGTATGAATAATAATATAATATAATATAAAAGGGTGAAGGAAAAATGAGGAGAAACTCAGTTGTGGTGTGGCCTATGGGTGGATGGCACTTAATAAGGACATTCCACTGAAGTACAAAATAAATAAAAGGAAAATAGTAGTAACGAGACTGCAAGTGATTTCTGCCGCTTGCTGAGCATCAGTCCCTCGCTTTCACTGACCTACAAGGAATTACAAAAGAGGAAAGCAGGTGCAGTGTGTGTAGATCTCTGATCAGTGCTTTCACAGACTATCTCTATGAAAGGAATCAGGGCATCTTTGTGCTTTGTTTGCACACTATGTTGGTGGCTTGAAGCAACAGCCAAATCTGTTTCCAAGTGCAAGGATATACACAAAATCTGTTGGGCGACGATACTTAGCACACCTGCTACATGCCTTTGAGCCAGATTTTCAACCCCTGACATTGTTTTGCTGCAGCAGCAGTAGATCTTTGCCATCTTATTGCCCCCAGACCTCAAAGAAGACAGGACACACAGAGTGGATTAAACTAGGGCCATACTCAGAAAGCCAGCGTGGTGTAGTGGTTAGAGTGCTGGACTAGGACCGGGGAGACCTGAGTTCAAATCCCCATTCAGCCATGAAACTAGCTGGGTGACTCTGGGCCAGTCACTTCTCTCTCAGCCTAGCCTACTTCACAGGGTTGTTGTGAAAGAGAAACTCAAGTATGTAGTACACCGCTCTGGGCTCCTTGGAGGAAGAGCGGGATATAAATGTAAAATAATAATAATAATAATAATAATAATAATAATAATAATAATAATAATAATAAATAAATACTTCATTAACTAACAACAGTTGGGGGACTTGCAACAAGAAAACATTAACTGGAGTGCGGGCAACTCCAACCCCACACAGGAGCTTCAAGCCTCCTAGTGAGAACTGTCAGCCCCTGCACGCTGTTGGCCGATGTTACCAGGCCAGGAGAAGGCCACCAGCGTCAGCTGCCTGGCCAACTCCCAGCCACACAGTTTACTGTGCTGAGGAGGTGGCAGCCTGGATCACAGCCCCCCTCGAGTCCCACAACCATTCCCAGCAAGCCCGGGCTGCAAATCCCTGATGGGCTGTTCCATGGAACCACCCTTCACCCAATAAAGATGCCTCCGGTTGAACATCGATAGGTCCTTACTCACCCTGCCCACACTCACCTGCCAGTGTGACCATCTTCCTAACACAACTCCCACCCCTAAGATACTCCAGAAATCAATCAGTGAAGAGTAGGCGAAAAAATCCCCAACCACAGCCAATCAAGTTGAAGACCAAAAATTCCTACTCGGGCCCCATAAGCGACCAGCTGTTCTCTCTCCGAATAAAGGGAGGGCAGGTGGGAGCCAATCTCAGATGCGTTGTGAAGGAGGGAAGGGGAGTCAAATGGTGACATCACGCCACGATGCTTGGCTCCCTATTGGCTGCCGGCCTGCCAGAGCACAAGCTGTCTGTCCTGCTTCCCAGTGGACTGGTGGCAAACCCCACCCTACCCCGCAGCTTGCAGCATTGGGTGGAACAGCATTTCCTGACAAAGAAGATTTGAAAATTGAATTGCGCAGAAATGAATACAATTCCGGAGCATACATTGTTTTAGGTGTGGGGTGGAGAGAAGGAGCAGAACTGGAAGAGGGAAGTGCCCTTCTTATCTTTGGGCCTCTTTTTCTCCCTTTCTAAGTATGCTTATGATGTATCACCTCAATGATCAACTTTCGTTGGGACAAAATTAGACCGAGTATGTAATTTTGTTGACGACTATGTAATTTTGTTGACGTTTTTAATTGTTGGAGTGCAGTCTTAGTTAATTGAACCATGTTCTGCCTATCCCTCTACCACACAGCTAGGTGGCCAGATTTGGCTTTTAATACGGCCCATTTGACCCACGAGTATACCCCTTAGGTTCTGGCAACTCTGCCACACAGTTCCTTTTGTCAACCAGGTTTTCAATAAGCAACTCCTCAGAGTAAAGAAACGTGGTTCATATCAATTACTTGGGGTATCGTATTTTCTTCTGATGAAAACAAGGAATGACAGTATCTTCACTTGGCTGTCAACAAGAACTTAGTGAGCCCTTGTGTCCTTGGTCTATAGCATAACAAGAAAAGAAAATTGCCTTTAGCATACTTTCTGTGAGAATATATTGGTGGCTTGTACTACTTAATTGTGCAAATATTGTTGATGCAAAACACAGGCAGGTCACCAAGAAGGAAAAGATCCATATTGTCTAAGTGCTTTGCTTGAGTAGTGTCTGGGGGCAGGTGGAGAGTCTGCTGATATTTATTATTATTAAGAATAAGCCTGCAGTTAACCAGTTGCTCATTTATCTGTGCATAATTATAGCCCCCTTTAGGTACAGTATTTCACTTGCCAGGTCATACAAGCCAGGGGCGTAACTATAATAGGGCAAGGGGAGACAGTTGTCTGGGGGCCCACTGCCTTGCCCCCCCCCCGAGGCACGTCACATGACTGACTCCCCCAGCTGCGCACCCACCCGGGCTTCCTTCAGTTGTATTCATCCTCCGAAATTGATGTGAGTGTTAAGACCTGGAGCTACCAGAACAGCATGTCTTTCTCTAGTACCATTAAATGACTTGCATCGTCAACAATTTACAAAACTTTTTAAAAAATAATTTAGGATGATGTTCTATTGTGGCGCATGTATATATTAAATGCTTTTTGTTACCACTATTCAGCCTCATTTAAGATTTATTTACTTCATGAGCTGAGCTTCAGTGAGGGGGGCAGGCATTTTAAAATCTTGTCACTGGGCCCACTCCAACCTTGCTACGCCCCTGATACAAGCACAGTGACACATGTGGACATGAAAGTGGATAGACAGATTAGAAAAAGCTTGGAAGCCTAGTATATTTCTACAAGGTTGTTTGAGATTATTACAATTTAAGCCTAAAGGTTTCCAAACAGGTATCAAACATTCTAATCATCATCTTCATTCAGTAAGTAATTGTCTTCATCTCTCTCCAGATCTCCTATCATGCCAGTTTTATTACAATCTCTCCATTTGCTCTCATATTATTCCTTTATTTTGAATTTGAAAGGAACATTCTGATAGTATATCACATTCTGAATTGGTATTCATTGTGGCCATGTACCCAATACATGTTTGTATCGTGTTGTGATCTTTAATTAATATTTATGTATTTATGCTGGCCTTGGGCCGAAATAAACAAATACATACATACAATTAATATTTGGAGCATGTCAGTTCGGAAGAAAAAGCTAAAGAAAAAGACTTATTGCAAAGACAAACAAGAATTAACAGAGATTAAGGTGAAAATGTGCTACCTAAACACACAAGATTTTTAAACCAACTTTCTTTTGCACATCAAGTTTTAAAAGAGTGAGGGGATGGGGAAAGTATGGTGTAGTATTTTAGAAAATACACTGAGTTATTTTCTGACATTAGTATCAAAATTAATTGCCTGAGCTTTATGAAGTGAAATGTATCATTTATATGTTGCCAAACAGAAATAATGCTATTAAGGAAAAGTAGGCAAGATCATATTTCTTGTGTAGCTCTAGCAGCAGACCTTGCCATTGGCTTTTTGAGACCAAGTAAATGATGCAAAATCACAGGCAGGCTGCATATTTGTTTATTTCCAAGAACCACCCCCAAGGAGGTTGAGGGGACTCTTGGTTTTTTTGGAAGTTAGATAAGTAATTCTTTAGAAAATAAATATGGGCTGTCAGATTCCCAGCACCATCCAAAAAGACCTTGATTCTGCTACCCTTGGATGGATTTCTGTGCTGTTCTTTCAGTGAAGCAAATATATAATGCATAACACTCTGATTGTAGATGAATTTATCTGAATGGCACACATGTCCAAATAAGTGTGCTTAGTATCACAAAGACTGTTATTCCAGACTTGGCTTGTAAAATGAGAGAGGCTGGGTCTGAAGCCTGCATATTAGCCATGCTTATAGTTTTGACATAATAAGGTCATTCACATGACCAAAGTGGGGTGGTCTAGGGGGGAGAAAGACAGGATCCAACCTACCTTCCCCCCAGACAATCGGAGCCTCTTCGGGACTCTGCTGCTCCCAAAGCGGCAGAAGGAAGTCCTCTGGTATCCCACAATGCACCATGAGGGCAGCAGATATGCAGCCTCCTTTCCCTGGCTGTTCTTTACATGGGACTCTATGGCTGGGACTCCTGGCAGCCATTTTAAGAGCCGCAGTGCTCCAGATGACCGCAAAGGGAGGTAAGATAGGCTCCGGTTTCCTCCTACCTCACTTTGTGCCCAGGTAGCAGGTCTGGGCTATCTGGGTCTGGGGCAGCTTGGCTGGGAAGGCTCCCAGTCAACAAGGCAACATGAGCTGCTTGAGTTAACTCTCTCCTACCCAAGCAGTTCACTTGGTGAAAATGGGCTCAGTGTCTTTTCTCTCTTATCACAGATACTTGGGGCTGAATATGGTTATGTCATGTTGGGGGGGAAAGCACTGTCTGATATGTTGCATAAGGCAACACCGCTATGCACATCTAAAGCAATGTCCATGGTGCTGCCACTGATAAGATTTCTGTTGCTTTTATAATGTAAACCTGATGAAGAACAAATGAGACGAATAGTGTCAGATTCTAGTTTTAACAGTCACATGCATAAATCTAAAGTAACACCATGGCTTTGAAGACTGATGATATCAGAGACTAGAATCTCAATCCTGTAGTTTTTGCTGTTTAAAGTGATTATTTTTTTCATCCCATTCATGGGATGGTTCTTTGCTCAGTCCATTAACTAATCAGATGGCTTGAGTTCATTCACCTTGCTTTCTTTTTTTAAAAAGGTAATTACAAAATAAGCAGTGTACCAGAAAAATATAGATCCCATCTTGATTTTGATATATTGCTCATTGCAAAGTTTCATTCTCTCCAAAGTTTAATTCTGCTCCAAAGTAAAGTGATGATTCAGATAATTTAGTGACTCACTAAAGCCCTGTGCATTAATTAGCCCGTGCATCTCTTGCTCAGAACAAGGATGTTGTTGCTATTCTCAAAGCAGAAGAATCTGTATAATGCTTCACCAGGCTTTGATGTTGCTTAGGGATTTAGGGCACGATTCAGCCCATGGTATATATGTGTTGTTAGACATCATAAAGCTTTTCTATACATGCAGTTCGTCACGCAAAAGAGGGCAGCTGGCCATTGGGGAGTGGGACCCATGGGAGGAAATCCCATATGCAGGAGCAGCAGGCACAGAAGAGGGAAGGGAAGATTCAGCAGTGCACTGAAGCGGGGGGGGGGGTAGGTTCCAAAACATCTAATCAATTGACTGGGGATAGGGGCTCTCCTCCTCCTCTGGAGATCATCAGGGAAATGCTGGGCAATCATCTGTGGGGGGCGGGATCTAACTCTGGATTCCCTGCATCAAGCACGGGGTTGGATTATATGGTCTCTAAGTCCCTTTCCAACTCGATGAGCCTGTTCTCACATGCAGGGGAAACCAGGCTAACAAAGCCAAGCCCAGTCCTGCCCGTGTGTGAGAACTGCCAGGATCAGTCCCCAAGCAGCCTGTGCAGCTTATGGCAGGCTGAGCACAGAGGGAAAGATAAGCAGGCAGGGCAGGGAGGTAAATGAGCAGCTCATTTTTGGACACCACTGCTTTGGGGAGAGAAATTTGATTAGGTCTCAAGTTTTACAATCTCATGTGCCTGTTTTGTATACTATTCTAAATATATTTATTCTTTCCATGCTTCAGGTTGCACCCATCATTAAAGAGAGGATGATGAAAAAAGGCAGCATGATGTTAGGGTACCAGCCTCATCATGGCAAGGTTAATTTCTTCCGCCAGGTCATTATCAGCCCCCAGGTGAGTCGTGAAGACATGGACTTCCTGCTGGATGAGATCGACTCGCTTGGTAGAGACTTGTAACTATTGACCCACAACATTTGGCACACCGTGTGTGTGTGTGTGTGTGTGTGTGTGTGTGTGTGTGTGTGTGTGTAGTTTACAGATTGAGAATGCTTGTTGCATAATGGTACTAGATCTTGTAACTTGTAGACATATGTTCAAGTGACTCAAACCACTGTCTAGAACACCCTAGGGACATGGTTTTATTTTATCATTGCTCCTCTTAACAAGGAGATGATGCTTTTGAAAGAGACATTTTGTTTCTAATGTTGGCAGGTACTCAGCTGATACTCATTGCCGAGTTGGGCCAAATGCACCACTGATGTAAATTGTCATAAATCAGTTGACATTAATGGAGTTAAGCCATTGGAAGAGTAGGGCTGAGCCCCAGTGAGTATTAAGAAAAGAAGTATCTTCGTATGTTAGTGTTGCACAGTCTAAAGGTTAGAGGCAGAGATTGATGGGTTCTGCTGATGCAAGGAGTTTGCTAACCAAAGTGCTAGCTAGTGAGTGAGTTGAACACACATCTTCATCTCTACCAATTTTTCTTAAAATATCCATAACATTAAAATTTTGCAATTTCACCATAAACCTTTATGATCTTTTGAGGGGAAAAATACATATAGTTTCTGAACCACTTTTCTAATTAAATCTATATTGTTAAAGAAGGGTCTTTCTTAAGCATTTTAGAGGCATAGTCAAAGAAATTTTACATATACATATATGTATATACATATATCTATATAAATATCTCCTAGAGCTGTATTTTTTTATGCTATGTGGCTGTTTAAGGATTACTGTATTGATTCATCCACTGGTGTATTTCTAAAGATGTAAAAACTACCAATACAAGTGAGCAGAGTGTAAATTTGGGAAAGATTGCTAAAGATCATATATATGTCTAGTAATTTGAAATGTCTTCATAATATTCGAACAGAGGTAAATACATACTTTCTTGTGAATGTGAAAGGCCCATAGGTTTAACCCATTTCATTTCATTTGTTTGTTACGGTATGTTTCAACAAAGATTTCTCATTCATGGTTTTGTTCTTGCATTACTGTATGTAGGACATCTGCTATATTTGCTTACTTGAATTTGAAATGTGTGGCATGGTGTAATAATTAATTTATTAGGGTTCTGTATTTTTACCTGCTACTGTCGGATCTATGTGATATGTAAAGTGCATAACAGAATTGTCCAGTTTCAGCATTGTTGTGGTACTCTTTTGTAGTAGCCTATTTAACCCTAACAAGTGCAAAACTTCTGTGTTTTTAGGTATATTTGAATAAAAAGTAATTGATAACTCTTCTCAATAAATCCAGATTTTTAATTGTTTTAAACCTTTTTGCATGTTAAGCTTTTTCACTTGTCCAAAGCTTGTGAAGTAGGCCCTGATTCTTAGGTATGTACTTAAACTGGGTTGTTTCTGACGTACTGACTCTGCACAGATCCTCAGTTGAATTTGAGAAATCATGCTGTACCTTTCCATCCGAATGCATCTCTGAAATGCACCCAAGGTTCACTTTTGCCAAAGAAACTGAGCTTTGTTGGCTTGTTGGTTTTAAGCGAACCGACCCCCAGGGTCTCCCTCACCCCAGCTTCTTATAAGAGGCTTGGCACAAAGCAACCAAGAAATGGCCATGGATTGGGCAAATGGCAGGGGGAGAGGCCATAGAAACCACTACCAACAAAACAAACCATGTGCTGTCTAAGGGTGTGCACGGAACCGCACAGCTGCGGTCCGGTCCGGGTGGAGGGGGTTCCTTTAAGGGCAGGGAGGGTTTACTTACCCCTCCCGCCGCTTTGCCCCCTCCAGCGCCTGTATTTTGTGTAGAAATTGGGGCGGCAGGATATCTCCCCGCCGCCCCTTCTTCCTCCTGAATGAAAAAGGCTGCAACAAGTCTTCTGCGCATGCGCGCGCGCACGTGCCCTTCACGTCTCCCCGACGCGGTGGGTAGACCGGGCCTACCCGCCGCGTCGGGGAGACGTGAAGGGCACGTGCGCGTGCGCATGCCCAGAAGACTTGTTGCAGCCTTTTTCATTCAGGAGGAAGAAGGGGCGGCGGGGAGATATCCTGCCGCCCCAATTTCTACACAAAATACAGGCGCTGGAGGGGGCAAAGCGGTGGGAGGGGTAAGTAAACCCTCCCCGCACTTAAAGGAACCCCCTCCACCCGGACCGGACCGACCAGGTCCGAACTGGTCCGGACACACCACTAGTGCTGTCAGGTCATCTGCCTAGAGAATTCTTTGCTTGTTTTTGGAAGCTTGGTTAGAAGCTTTTGTGTCCGTGTTTCATCTGACAGGGCCCACTGTTCTGCCATTTTCAATGGACTGGAAAAGTGGAATGTTACTATGGCACCTCTAACTGTGCATTTATTTGTTTCAAAATATTACTTATTCAACTTATCTGATCACAAAGAGCCTCCCAAGCAGCTTGCAACAATAAAAAAGCTACACGTAATGGGTATCAACATTTTAAAAACCAAAAAATTAGAACATCAAAACAATATCAGAACAGTAGAAATAGATTAATTTGAATTAGTAGGAACATCAGAAAATAAAATAAAAGCCCCCAGATTCCTCCAGAACAACAACAAAAATAGGTTTGTAACACAGTGAAAAGCCAGGATCAAGGGCGGGCCAGACACCAGAATCCGGGTTCTATGGTAGTTAAAGCCCACACCTGTCATCTCTGAAAGTGAGGGGATGCAGAGCAGTGCCTCGCTGAAGACCTGTGAGAGGAGATAGGTTCATAGAGCCAGGATTAGTTCCTTCAGGAAGCCTGCTTTTAGGCCTCATTCCCTTCCCACATTTGGCCAAGATCCAAAATCCAGTGGCTCCTTAACTCTCACAAACAAGGGAGATAGGTGAGGCTGCAAGAAAGTTTTAATGAACTCAAGGTGATAGGACAGGAATAATGGGTGGCTCTGTGGAGGTCTCCATTCAGTTTTTATCCTATGCTTCCTCTAAGAGGCTCAGTGTGATGTACAGTACTCTCCCCTCCCACTTTATTTTCACACCAGCCCTGTGAGTTAGGCTTAGGCTTAGTGAGAGTAGGTGAATCCAGCCTAACATTGCATGTGAAATGGAGAAGGTAGGAGTAATTTTTAGGGATGTGCACAAAACCAGTTTGCCCGGTTCAGTTCGAATCCGAACTGGGTTCGAACTGAGAGGGGGAGGTTCAGTTTTGATTTTGCTTAAATCCTCCTGGTTCAATTCAAGTTCGAACTGGTTTGAACCTCCCAAAGTGGGTGGGGTGGTGATTGGCACCCATGGGTGCCTACCACCCAACCCCCAAAGCAGTCGGACACTCGTACCATTTTTTTGCAAATTTTTGATTTGTTTTATTCTTTTCTCATAGGGTATAATGGGACTTATTGTGTAGCACCTATGGGTGCCAACTACCACCCAAACCCCGAAGCAATCGGAGACTCCTACAATTTTTAATGAATTTTTGAAATATTTTAAATTATTTTTCTCATAGGGTATAGGTATAATGGGACTCGAACCAGCCCATTATCCCCTATGTGGAGCACCTAGGAGCACTAAAGTGGGATGGGTGATAGGCACCCAGGGGTGCCTACTACCCACCAAACCCCAAGGCAATCGGACACTCCTCCGATTATTGGTGATCTTTAAAAGTATTTTTGAATTCCCAATAGGGAATAATGAAGATTCCAGCAAATGTATAGCTTCACATCAGGGGGGTGAGAGGGGTGGCCTAGTGTGGAGTGTGGAGGGGTGGTAGTGCCCAAGGGAGGCAAAGGGCTAACAGAATAATTTCAAAGGAATAACAGAATAATTTCAAAGGAATTGGGCAAAGGGCTGATTTTTTAAGTGATTTTTGAAGTTTATGTGTCTTTAAGGTTTTTCTCCATGCAGAAGAATAGATGTTTCAGCAGCCCCATAACTGCATTTGGGGGACACTGGGTGACCCAGAGTGAGTGGTGGTGTAGTGACCAGAGGGTGCCAACCATGGGGTACTGGGTTTTGTTGTTTCTGTGGTGTTCTGAGTGTAGATTCTCTGGTAGCAAATGAGATTTTCAATGACAAACCATGAATCTACACTCACAGATTGAGAGTGGGATCAAAAATGAACTAAGCAGGCATCACGCCTTAGAGGAAACAGTGTTCCCATGCATTCACAGATTCTTGTGCTCACATATGAACCTAGCTGTGGTTGTAGGTCTTCAGCAGAGCTTAGATTTCGTCCATCTAAGGCAGGACTGCACAACTTTTTCCTTCCTGCAGATGTTGGACTACAACTCCCATCATCCCTGACTGTTGGCCACTGTGGCCGAGGATGATGGGAGCTGTAATTTAAAAGCAGCTGGAGGACCCAAGTTGCATAGTCCTGATCTAAGCTTTACTAGAGTTTTATCTCAAGGCAGAAGATGCAGGTTTATGTACTCAAGAGATCCCTCCTTAAACACAGTTTTTGTAAGGGGATTGTAGTTTCTCCTTAATAGTGTCAGGAAAAATCTACTGTATTTTCACTTAAGTGCTTACAGGTTACCCCAAGATGCTTTCTAAATACCATGTGTGCCTTAAAGGGCAAGCCTGCAGAAGGCCAATAGATCCTCAACCTTCTAAGTCTTCAATCAGAAACCTTTCTTGGCCATACGATTAGACCAGATGTTGTCAGGAAAAAAACAGCAAGGTAAACATGGAACACATAAGTATGCTCTAGCCAAGTGCGCTTTCTCCGCTCCTACACCTCTTAAAGTAAGCATTTTTTTATTTTGCTTGTGAAATTTCTAGCCATGGCCCCTTAGAGACAAAAGGGGGTGGTGTTAACAAATTACTGCGTTTCTACTCTACAAGCTAGCAGGAATCCAAACAGAGGTTGTGCTACCGGTTTCTAGTATGTGATCCAGTATCACTTATTGCTAGGAATGATGCAAGACAGTGCACAAGATCCAGCATCTTTTTCAGTACTGCAGAGGATACTGGGAAATAAGTCCCAGACTGCATGTAGCTTCATCCATGTGAAAGCTGCTCTCTAGGACCACACCACAGCCCCAGTGCAAGGGATCCAGGGCCAAGTCTTCAGGATTACATTTTGCATCTAGGGGTGTGCAGAACTGGTTCAAATAGAACCGGGTTTGATTCGAACCGGCCCAGTTTAACTTGTTCAACTGTAACTGAACTCCCCCCCCAAAAAAAGGTGGGGGGAAACCACATATAATGGTACAAAGTCATCATGTGAATGCACTCTGAATGTTGGTGGGGAAAAAATGTCCACTGTGCAGTTTCCATTGTTATTAAGGCTAATAACCTGAAATTACAATGTGCTCCAAGATTCACAATTCTGCAAAAGTAAAGTTGCTTTGTGAGCTGGATTTCCCATTCATTCTGTGGAGGTGGCATTCTTCATCTCACATTAGAGCTCATATGCCTCCATGTAACTGCTGGAATAGATGGTCTGTGACTATGAATACGCTACACAGTATGAATCCAAGCCAGCATAGCATAGTGGTTAGAGTGTTGGACTAGGACCGGGAAGACCCGAGTTAAAACCCCCATTCAACCATGAAACTCACTGGGTGACTCTGGGCCAGTCATGTATCTCTCAGCCCAACCTACTTCACAGGGTTGTTGTGAGGATACAAATAACCATGAGCTCTTCGGAGGAAGAACGGGATATAAATGTAAACAATAAATAAATAAATAAAAATAATAAATCCACAAAATAGCAGACTAAACAGGTAAGGGATTGAGGTTCAGAGGATCCCACCATAGGACAGCCGTAGGAAAGGCAAGATTGTGCCGTCGAGTCGGTGTCGACTCCCGGTGACCACAGAGCTATGCGGTTTTCTTGGTAGAATACAGGAGTGGTTTACCATTGCCTTCTCCTGTGCACTATGAGATGGTACCTTTCAGCACCTTCCTATAATGCTGCCTGATATAGGAGTTTCCCATATTCTGGGAAATACACCCGCGGAGATTCAAATCAACAGCCTCCTGCTCTCTAGGCAGGTTGCTTCTCTGTTGTGCCATTAGGTGGCTTAGGCCAGCAAGACTAAGTCACAAGAAGAATTGATAAGAGTTTGGATGTCTCATTGGCTATTTGGATAATAAGCTTTTCCTATATTCACTTTTGATCTTTGAATCAGTATACATAAAAGAATGCATCATTCCAACAGCTCCAGCCAGGCAAATATCTTTTCCTTCTTCCATATCCCTGCAGCTTTGACATAATTGTATCCCTTAATAATGTTAGCAAATCCAGGCAGGTTATCAAGCTCCTGGAAATTATCTCTTCTCCAATTTATTTCCATCTGCAGGTTGGCCGGTGCCCTATGCAAAATATTATTACTACATGCTGAAATATTGTAATTGCACAAATAATGTAATTGCACGAATTCACTATGTCATGATTAAACATGCTAATTGCAGGTTGGATGCACTCGAATCTACTCTAGTTGGCAAATGCATTGTGTAACTTGGGAGGGGATGCAATGAGCCCCCCCTGCCCACTTTTAAATTAAATCAAGTCCTACAAAATTAGATGTTTTTGCTACAAATGTTAAATTACCTACTATTCTAATTCTGTAACTACAAAATAATTAAGCAGGAATAATATAACAATTCAGTTGAAAAACAAGGTAATTTTGTGCATGAACAGGAAAATTAACAAAAGCAGAGGTTTTATGAGAATGTAGTATAACCTTAACTGATCAAATGTGAATTGTATTGTGAGGCCATAGTGGGTACCTATAAGAGCAGCATACTGAAGAGGCCATACAAATTAAATATAGAATGAGAAGTTAGTTAACCCTTGCTAACTGAGTCACCTTATGTGGTGCAGTGGGAAAATGCTTGACTAACAAGCAGAAGGTTGCTGGTTGGAAGTTTTGGCTTTTTTAAAGCCAAACTTTGGGTTACGGCCCATTTGACCCACGAGTATACCCCTTAGGTTCAGGCAACCTATATCGGGCAGCAGCGATATAGATACTGAGAGGCATAATCTCATACTGCGTGGGGGGGGGGCAATGGTAAATCCCTCCTACTAAAGAAAACCACAGGGCTCTCTGGGTGAAATAGACTTGACAGCACAATTTACCTTTAACTAGGCAGAGGGGCCCCGTTTAAAGTAGTGGATCTCTCATAATGGATAGAGAAGCATTCACATTTGATCAGTTAAGGTTGATCAATTAAGGGCTTTATTCATCCCAGGATATTAGCGGCCCTCCCAGTGGCTGTTGGTGGTGCCTCCTGTGTGTTTTTCCATTTTGACCGTCAACCTGTTTGGGACAGCGAACTATTTTCCCATTCTTTTTCCAAGGTAAACTGATTGCGAACTTCTTTGCTGAAAAGTGATATGACAATGACAATATACAAACAGCATTTAGATACTGTACAGTGAAAACTGAAGCAAGTTAAGAGTTCTTTCCAAGAAGAAACATTTTTGACATGTTCCTTGAAATTCTGAAAATTTAAGGAAAGCCAAGTGAGTTTCTATATGATAATTTGAATTTCTCAGGGAGATGGTGCACATCCTCCTTTTCCTCACACAGTACCATTAGCAGAAAGTGTAAAGTAAGTAACTCTTCTATGAGCAGAAGATGTTTTCTGCATACAACAGGACACCTTTGGATCCAACAGCCAGTACTTTACAGTGACTGATACACAACTCTTGGAGATGAATATGGCTTAGAATATTTCATTATGTAGCAGATGCAAAAATTACTAAAAGAAACAAATATTGTCAATTAATGGAAGTATGGTATGCAGCTCACAGTGCATGTAATTTCTTCTTCATTACTTCTGGTTGTCAGTTAACATAGTCATTAAAAAAGAATTCGTGCTGGAAACATGGGAAAAATGGGATTACAAATGTATGCAGATTGTTCAGCATTGACTTTAATGTGATCCTGCTAAAATAATTACTTGTTAAGTTTGTGGCTGTGAATGCAGTTAATATGGCAGCAGGAGCTGCTAAGATTTACAAAATCTGCTCTAATAATTAAAACAAAGAAGAACCCTGCTGATCAAACCAAAAGCCTATCTAGTCTAACTCCCTGTTTCCCACAGTAGCCCGCCAGATTGTAGGGGTGTGCAAATAAGTTCGAATTCAAACCGGCTCAACGTCGAACATGCCCAGTTTGAGGGTTTGACATCAAGCCAGCTTTGAGCCAAACCTGCCCCTGTTTGGCTTGATCTCTAGCTCAATTTCTAGTAGTACGGGGTTCTGCCTTAAAAATACCTTTTTTAAAAAGAACTGAAACTTACCAGCTCTGGGGGCTGCTGGCTACACAGTGGTCCATTGTGCATGTGTGGCAGCCTCCAAAATAGCTGCCGCAATGACACAAAGGCCTGGAACAGGCCAAAAACCACTTGAACTGGCCATAGTGATACTGGGGGAGGCTGGTGGTGGGACGGGGAACCTCTGGAGGCCCGCCACGGCAGTGCCCCTGAAGGTGGTAAGTTTCAGTTTTAAAAAAAATTAAAAGGTAGAACCCCCGAACTCGAACCAAACCAGGGGTTGTTCAGGGTACAAAGCTGAACATGCCTGGTCCGGTTCGGACTCAAACAGAACCAGGCATACCGATTTTGTGCGCACCCCTACCAGATTGCTCTGGGAAGCCCATAAGTAGATGAAGGCATGCCCCCTCTCCTGCTGCTGCCCTCCCCACAACTGAAATTCAAATCCATACTGCCTCTGGAGGTTAGGGATGTACACATAACTAGTGGGAGTGGGGAGGGCTCAAGGGTGATTGGAAGCATCGGTTCCAATCAAAGCATTTCTCCCAGAATTTATAGCACTCAACATCACAAAGCCTGTCATCAAGATCTCTCTATATATCTCTCAAGAGTCTGATGAAAAAGCTTAGCTTGGCATTCATTTCCAAAATGAGTGTGGCAGAGCCTGCTCCCCGCCACACACAAATACACATCATTTTGAGGTGAAAGTGCAGCCACCTTGGTGCCACCACAGAAAAGACCCCGCTGCATCCTGCTAGGTTTCTCACCACCTTGAGAATTGCATGGTGTAGCGGTTAGACTGTTTGACTACATCCAGGGAGACCTGAGTTCAAATCCCTGGTCAGCCATGAAACTCATGGCTAGCCATGTTCATGAGTCTACAAATCATAGTCTACCATGATCATGGTCTACCCTACCTCACAGGGTGGTAGTGAGGATAAACATAACCATATACACTGCTCTAAGCTCCTTGGAGGAGGAGTGAGATATAGATGTAAAGATTTAAAAAAACTTTAAAGACTAGTTGAATGCTTAATCTACCTTAATATATATGAGAGAGCGAGAGAGAGAGAGAGAGAGAGAGGTCATTCATCCAACCAAATTGCATACCCAGACGACCGGTGCGACGGCAATCGGCAGAGCTGCAATCTGTGCTTCTATATGAACCGAGAGTAAGGGAGGAGGTGTGCACCTGTCCTCCTCCCTCACTTTCACTGGCTGAGGAGTGCCAGGTGATAATGCCTGCTCACTGTGCGTGTGTGTGTGTACTGTGACAAAGATTGTGTCCAGACACAACCACCACTCATCTTCCTCCGCATCTTCCACTGTGAGTCTTATTGAATGGGGCATCTGGTTTTTGTGATCTGACCCAACATACATTCAAGCATATCACCATATCCACAAGGACTAGAAACCTGGTCCTTTTTAAAGTTCATGTTGAAAATTTTCTGCTCTTCACCAGATTCTGTGCTTTCCCCCCCTCTTGGTACATATGTGGAATTGCAGAATACGTAGAACTCTGCAATGAGGCAGTCAGAGAATGGAGCAGGAGGAGGGACATCTCCAGCACATTAAAAGAAATTTACAAATTCCTGCTTCATACTATTTCTTGCTCCGTATTGTCAGACAGTTGTTTTATATACACACACACGATTGACATGCTAATTAGAGGCTGTTAGCAGAAAGGTTTAGAATATATCTATAGGAGGACAAAGGCATGCAACTGAGTTAATTGGAAAATATGTAGCAATATTGCTTTACCTTCTTTTCTAGGCTGAAAGAGCTTTCAGGGTTATTCCCCAAGCAGTTACTTAACATACATTGTTCATTGTGGCAACATTTGTTTACCTTGTGATGCCAAAAGTTTGACAATAATCCATTGTAATCAGCTAATGCCCAATATACACCTATTAAAATGCACAACAATATTCAAATGTGTCTATAGATCCACTCATGCCCTGCTTACAAGGAGGATTAATTGCTTTATTGCCTGCAGACTGAGACAAAAAATAGTTTGCATTTTCCAATAATAATGCATTGTTATAAGGTACCAGCTTGTCCCCGTCCCCACCCCCTCCATTCAATATACGTATATCTACTGTGCGAGAAACATGCAATATGTTGCCAATCATATCTTCCTCTCTTTTTGTCAGTCCCCAGTGTTACATATCTGTTTACAATGGGCAGATTCACACATCTAGTGGCATTTGAGATTCATGTGAGCACTCCTAGTCCTGGGAGCATGAACTCCTCCCCCTGCCCACCCATCCCTGTGTGAGCCTCTATTTCCTGTTCAGATTCTGATACACCAAGATTGGTGGGTTCAAACGTCACAACCAATCCCAGCATATCCTGCCTTACTTCCATTAGGGAACCTGACACCCCTAACTTACAGTACTTCAGATCTCACTTATATATGTCGGGTTCCCTGGTAGGGAGAACCCAGTGGAGGAGAGCTGGTCTTGTGGTAGCAAGCCTGACTTGTCCCCTTTGCTAAGCAGGGTCTGCCCTGATTGCATATGAATGGGAGACTAGAAGTGTGAGCACTGTAAGATAATCCCCTCAGGGGATGGAGCCGCTCTGGGAAGAGCAGAAGGTTTCAAGTTCCCTCCCTGGCTTCTCCAAGATAGGGCTGAGAGAGATTCCTGCATGCAACCTTGGAGAAGCCACTGCCAGTTTGTGAAGACAACACTGAGCTAGATAGACCAAGGGTCTGACTCAGTATATGGCAGCTTCCCATGTTCCTACCAAGATTGCTGGGTTCAGACCTGGACAAATAGGGGAAAATATCAGAACTTGGACAAATAGGGAAATTCACTGTCACCCAGGGCTATGGGTATGTGCATATCCCAGGTGCCACCAAATGCATCTCTCTCTTTGTAGTTGGAAGCTGGTTTGAGTGAGCTGAACTCAAAATGAAGTGATGCATTTATGATCTGGTCCCTGTGGAGGAAGAAAAGGCTTTGCTTCCCTCCATATTATAATCTTTCTGTTCCACCAACATCATTTGTGAGAAGACCGCTACACAAAATGGAAGACTGCTACAATCCTTTCATAGGGATTGGGCCAGACTACTATAGGGCACACCATGTGGAGCTGACCCTGACATATGTTGAGTAGCTTCTGCTGGTGTAAACCATGGTGGTTTGATATGGATGGATCACCAGCTGTACTTTGCACCAGATGTCCAGCATTTCCAAATTGAACCTAAAATCAAATGGCTTAGGCACAACTCCACAGTGATGGAAAGCTAGTCTGAAAGTAGGTATGTGTAAGAACCAAGACATCTTGGCTAATGATTGCTAGAACTGTCACAGAAATATATTTCCCAAGGCTATTTTTTAAAAAACTGTGACAGGCCAACAGACTTGAAGCCACTTTGAACCTGAAGCACAGGCATGCCCTTGGATACCACTTGACAGCTTTGATACAAGCATCGTGGGGTCACATTTATCCCTGAATTTACCCCAGGCCCTTTCCTTCTGCTAAAGAGTACCACACCTAAAGTGATAATGCTTTGGAAGGCAGTACAATATTGAAGACAGTAAGGCTACATTATTGTGTGGCAATCCTGTTTACACTGGGAACCCAGAAAATTGTTGGAAACCCACACATGGACTTCGTGACATTGTTTCAAATAGAATGACTGATGGGCTTGTATGTGTAAATTACTCATCCTCCCAACAAACCTATGAGGTACATATATAACAAAGAGACCCCATTTTATAGGAGGGGGACCAGAGTTAGACACAGTTGCACTGCCCCATTTTTTTTTTTTAACTGGCCGAGTAAGAACACTTCTTTGTCAGTGTTCCACACAGTCTACACACTTAACTACACAGGTTTCTGCAGGTCTTTAGAGCATAGTGCATCGCATTGCATCAGGCTGACCATCTGAGCTGATGTGATGCAAGCCTTGCTGCACATGGCTTTCATGGGATACAATCAGATGAAAAGCTTGTCTAATAAAAATATGCATTTATACGATACGAGATTGTATTACATCAACGTGCATCAGTGGAGGGCTTCCTTCAACTGGAATCAGCTGTTTTCTAGGCAGCTGTCGCACTTTAGAATACTGCCTTTCCCCCTCTCCCTGACAACCGGCCCACAATGTGGAAGGAAGCAATGTCACAAGCTTGTGTACTTTCCCCAATATATTGAGGGGGCAGTGGGATGGCCATTCTCTGTAACAATGGGGAGCAGCCATTGCTCCCCTCCCCAAGTAATGCTCTGGGCAAAGGATGTGACATGGTTTCCTTCCCTGGTGCATTGTGGGCTAGTTGCTGGGGTGGGGGAATGTGGTATTTAATTGGGGTAGTGGTGGTGGGGAGACTATAGCTGCTGGAAGGCAACCAAGTTCTAGTTGGATTCAGGTAAGCCCCCTTTGATGCCCTGATTCAATCCGATGAATTGACTTGAATCGATGCATTCCTCCATGCACTATCAACATGATGTAAAATTAACAGTACTGGACCAGAACTAATACCAATACAGATATTTCCTCAGTGCACAGCAGAGCATACTTTGAAATATCCCTGGAACAAAGCACAGGAAAAGACACCATGAGTTGCCACACCTTCAGATGGCTCCCAGGGCAGGATCTGAGGGCAAAGGATAGAGCCACTTACTGAAGACAAGCAGATCTGGGAACCTGTCTTGGGATCCATGATGGAAGAAAGATGAGATGTAAATATAATATTAGTTGAGGAGAAACAAAATGAGGAGTTTGCCTGAAGATTACCCCATGCATACATACGACATTTAAAAGAAGTTATGATTTGTTTGATCTAAAACAGTTTATTATACAAAAATATGGTAAGTGCTTGAAACATCTGATAAACAAGGGTATATGTTCAGATTCCAATGTTCATACATGTACAGTGAAAGTGTTTCATTGAAGAGCTGAGAAATCCCCTTTAAGTGTAATAGTACAAAATGTTAAAAGAGTTGCCAGGAGCTACTGGATGTTCTCTCATGATACAGTTTCAGAGTGTATACCCAGGGCACATGTCCACTGAACATTCAAGCCAGGTTCGAACTGCTTGTTACAGCTGTCTACCAAGGAACTCTGGAAAGTGTTCTAGTTTGTGCCTTCACAAAACTATGATTCCCAAAGTTCCCAGGAAATCCAAGTCTCACCAGCTTGTGAAGACCAAGTTTTAAAATCAGTGGTATGAAGCCCGGTTTTTGAGCCACTGTATTTAAAGGAGCTTGTTCCAAGGTAAGTGTGCATGAGATTTAAATGTTAAATTTGCTGCACAGACACACCCTCAGTTCCAGTTTGTGATAAAGCTCCTCATTCTCTCCTATGCAGCTTTTTTCTAGGATGCTACCCTGGAAAGTCACCACTAGAGGACACTAGATCCCAACTCTGATTGGAAACCTTATCCCAGTATACTTTTGCCTTGCCAGTAGCTCCCCAGTTCAGTACATAGTTTGTTGCTACTAAGTTGACAGTATGGCCTGAATTCCGTTTTAACTGTTAAGCATCTGTCCCACTTAATGCTTAAATATTTCAAAAATATTTTTAATATAAAAGCAGATGCAAAAAGCTTTTTTTTAAAAATAAATATTTTCACCATAAAACTTTAACTCCTATGTGAAATATGCTCCCCCTGCTCCTATTGGATACACAAAGCAACAATTCCTAGAAAAACAACAGTGTCCTGAATGATAAAACAATTTAGGATTGCACTTTATATACATCTTTTCACTCTGCAGGATTGTTTCTGGTATGGAGCAACTTACAATGTACCAGAGTAAAATTCCTGGTCTCTGGTTTGAAAATGAGGCGTAGATGGCATCTGAAGTCAGACTTCCTGGTCCTCGGACCCGACACAAACTCCACAGTGCAGAGGGGGATAGGATGATCGAGCAAATGAAGTCCGACTGCTGAAATGCCATCATTTAAAATTCCTCAAGAGCCAGCTCCAAATCTAAATATTTTGGAAGACTAAAAGAATGTAAGCCATGCCTGGGGGGACCCGTGGAGGAATGTACTCTTATTGCCAGCAGTTCCGAACGGGCTGCAGATAGGCTACAGCACACACGGAGGAGGACTGATCATGATGCTGATGCTTGCTAGTAGTGTGTGGCAAAGCTTTTCCACAGCATCACAGAAATCCAGACACTTTGGAAGGGATTCTTGTGCTAGCCCTCCTTTTGCACTGGGCATGAAATCAAATGCGCACTTAAGGGCTCAAGAAGCTAGACATGATGTTACTGATCCCAGAAAGGAGGGAGGGAGCCCGACTTCACATCCAAAGGCACAGCAAATGCAAAACATCTGTTTCAGCTATAAGAGTCCCTGCCTGATTTCATAGAGTGGGGGGCTGGGAAACCCATTCTTCTCTCACAGTAAGCAGGCTGCTGACATGAAGTGCAAGTTCAGAGAAAGGGAGGGGATACGTTAGCCTTTCCTTTCTATAGGCATGACAAGACAAAAAGGGTTCTGTGAAGTCTGCATGGAAATCAGAGCAGCAATGGTCCACTGAACCTACATATTATTTTTTTAAAAAAACACATTCAGGAACCAGCTGAACCACCATTACATAGTTACAACAATGTGTTAAAATGGGCTCTAGCATGGCCAGCCCTGGTCAGTGGACAGGGGTTTTTTCTTGTCCTTTGATTTAAAAAGGTAGTGCAGCGATGCACGGTTGGTTTGGGGTGGGGTGGGGGCAGATAAGGCACTTGCTGCTGATATCACAGCTGACATGTTAACAATCCCTTTTAGGGTTTTCCTATTATGAGTTTCCTGGAAGAATCTTTGCAGATCTTTGCAGGGTGTGTGTGTGTGTACGTGCACATGTATTAACACACACAAAAATTTTCTTCCATAGTTACAGGCATTGATAAAGTGCAAACATTATTGGCATTTTGTACAATCTCATTTTCCGAGGAAGCACCAACATAGCTTATCCTATGACATGGTCAAGGCAGTCACTCCAATGACATGACACATTGCCCCATCATGGCTACCTTACAGAAGTAATATCTTGCTCAGGAGCTGCAACGTAGAGGAAGAGGTGGGATCCTCAGTGCCGCAGGAAGTACATCCAAAACTCAGGACCTCTTCTTGTTCCAAACTTGTGCACAAACCCAAAAGCAGCTATTTCTCTGTCATGCAATTTTCGCCTTGCTGGTCTTTACTTGGCACTGTTCACAGAGCCATCCTCAGGAATCTTCTCCTCCGAACTGCTTCTCCCCGACAGTCTGTCCTGGTATTCGAGATCATTGAATCGCTCAGCTACGCACTGCGCAGTAAGCCGGGCCTCAGGGTCATGGTCCCAACACTCAACAAGAGTCTCACACACCTTCTGGATGCCCTGAAAGAGGCAGAGAAAGCAACAGAGACCTGAAAGTTGCAGCACTCGGCAAATGGTAAAAAGCGTGAAATAAGGTATATGTTAATATATGATCTGCTCAGGTGGTACTGGTGTTTAAGTGATGAAAGAATGCTAGCAACACTGATGCAGCTTCAGCATGCCAAAATTACACCATGGGCACTTAACACCATATAGGACGGATTGTGTTTGTCATGGATGGAAGTAATTTAACTTGTTGATTTTTCTGGCCAGTTTTTGCGTCCGAGAAAAGAAGACTGCACTAGAAGCTCCTGAATTAATTTTCCCTTTACAGAGAATTCAGGCAGCTGACAGAAAGCAACTTGGAGGGAGCATTACATTGAGTTGAACATTATATCAAGGCACAGTTTTGATTGGATAGTAAGAATTTTCCAACACACACTCAGTCACAATGAAAAGGAGGTGTGTGTGTGTGTGTGTGTGTGTGTGTGTGTGTGTGTGTGTGTGTGTGTGTGTGTTGGGGGAGGGCATACAGAGCTGCTTGGGAGTTACAAGGTCCGGATCTGTTTTGCCTATTTAATAGCAGGGCCAAAGTAAAGGATATCCAACGATGTCACGGGAACTACACTCAACAAAGATTTGTCTGCTTTCCAGGTATGGAGAGATCAAAGGAGCAAAGAGATGTAATCATTTGGAACTTTTATGTATTTATTTATTTATTTATTTTATTGTTGCATTTATATACCGCCTTTCATTAAAAACAATTGCAAGGCGGTTTACAAAAGTTAAAAAACATACAATAAAATGAAACTTGGGTGGGGGGAGGAAACTATTAGGAAAGACAGTGGCTGATAGGATGCACAATGCAAGGCTGGTGTTGCTCATCAGTTGGCACTGCTGCGCATGTGATAGGCAGCCCTGATGGTGTTGCACAAGCAGGCAGTTGCGCACCTATATAAAACTCCACACTAGGGGTGTGCAAGGTTCGGAGGCCCCCCGGACGGGCACAGGGGGGGCCTGTCGCTTTAAGCGGGGGGGTGGTAGTACTTACCCCCCCGCCGCCGCTCTTCCCCCTCCGGCGCTGTTCCCATCAAGGAATCTTCTTGGGGCGGCGCATACGTCACATATGCGGCGCCGCATACGTCACAGCGCGCGCGCGGCAGCATCAGAGACGGGCGCGCGGCGCGCAGGGCGCATGCGCGCCGCTAGCGCTCGTCTGTGGGCTTTCGCAACAACGGGGGCAGCATTGGAGGTATTTTGAGACAACGACGGGGGCAGGCAGGGGCGGCAGAGAGGAACTCTGCCACCCCAAGAAGATTCCTTGATGGGAACAGCGCCAGAGGGGGAAGAGCGGCGGCGGGGGGGTAAGTACTACCACCCCCCCCGCTTAAAGCGACAGGCCCCCCCTGTGCCGGACCGCCGGACTGCCGGACCTCCGGACCGGTCCGGCGTTCTATGGAATGTTGCCGGACCGAACCGTGCACACTCCTACTCCACACTCACAGTTGCAGAGCACAACTTCCATTGGAAACAAAGGTGCAGGAGTTTGAAGTAGTTGCAAGTGTCCACTTGCACAACACTGTGAAGGCCTGCCTGTCACATGTGCAGCAGTGCCACCTGATGGGCAATGCTGGCATTTGCATAGCACAGCATAGCATGGTGGCCAATTTCACTATCAGCATGACTTGACTATAATGGAGGTCACAGAAACATAGGAAAATGCCTTAAACTGAGTCAGACCATGGGTCTGTTGAGTTTAGTATTGTCTTCACTGACTGGCAGTGGCCTCCCAAGGTTTCAGGGAGGAGGCTGACCCAACCCTACCTGGAGATGGTAGGGATTGAACCTGGGACCTTCTGACTGCAAAGCAGATGCTCCCCCACTGCTGCTGCCCTGTTCTGTAACTCAAGAGTTCCCTCGGTCCTGTTTGAGACTGGATGTAAAACAGGACCTTCACCTTGTGAGCTTTCATGTAGTTTCTTGCCTCTGCTTAGACATATTAATTCATTAGGTTATGTGTTAAGTGCTTGGCCTTTATTTCAACAGAAGAAATTATGCAGCAAAACCTAGCTATTATTAGGAAAGAAAATGGTTCTCACCATGGTCACAAGAAGTGACATTAAACAGGATTAAGATGAAAAATTTTCTGCTGTTTTTAAAAAGCTTCAAAGTCCCGTTTTAATGGCAAAATTCACCTAATGGGCGATGTTGACGGATATCAACAATACAATGATATTGT
Source organism: Hemicordylus capensis (assembly GCF_027244095.1). NCBI lineage: Eukaryota > Metazoa > Chordata > Lepidosauria > Squamata > Cordylidae > Hemicordylus > Hemicordylus capensis. The sequence continues at coordinate 105,112,027 of NC_069662.1, forward strand.
AGGTATACCAATAATATTCATTTTCTGCTCGCACTGAAATTACTGGCATTAAAGTTAAATTAAATATTAAACATTAACTTGAAATCAGTAGTGCAACAAATCTCATTAAGAGAAGGGGGAGGGAGGAGTGCTGTGTACACTCCATTTCAGAATTTAGCATTATGAATAATGGGTTCATTACAAAAACGCCACTGCGGAGGAGGAAAATGAATATGGAAGAGCTAATACAGCATAAACTGCTCAGGATTTACAAGTTTTGCAAAAGTACTTAGAGCCTTGCGCAATGAATAGCAAATACCAAAGGCCAATTCGCCCTGCGAGTTTGACTGATGTTTGACATGACCAACCACTAAGCTGACCAGCTGCCATCTATGGTCAAGTGCATGCCCTGTAACTGGAATGTAGCAAAACACAAGATGCCCACTCCAGTGCAATGAGACCAACTGGAAAGTGCAGAGCTCACTGAGAAAATGCAGAGAAGAAGGAGACAGGGAGCTGTGGCTTGCAGTCCTGTCACCCAGAGCTATAGCAAGGATTGCTGCAGCCGAATGGGATGCTCTTACCTGATGGTTCAGCCAGGAGTTTGGGATCTCCGGTCGCCCTCTGTCCCGCAAAACATTGTCCTTCATGCTTTCCACACATGGGTGTTCCCGTACTTTGGAGCCAAATGGTGGCTCGTAGTCTTTCACCTCTGCCAGGAGAATAAATGAACACAACCAGACTGAAATCAGGCTTGTGGGCCAAGATCATACAAAGACAGAAGCCAACTCTGCTGGCTGCTCCTCTCCTCCACCCTCTGAAAGCAAAGCACTGTCGTCGTCGTCTTTTTTTTTCTTAGCCCAATTGCCCCCACTTTTAAGATTGTCTATTTCCTCCTCCAGCATTATCTGCCTTAGGGAGACATACTGACAACAACAGAGGTGGGCCGAGGTTGAACTTCCAGACTAAAACTTTGGACCTGGAAGCCACTCTCCTGGGGATACAAACATGAGTTTGGCCTAATCAAGAGATGGATTTTTTAAAAAATAAGAACACACGTGGGACAGAAAAGAAGCCAGGACTCAGCTCGGCCAAAAGCAATCTATGCCTCATTTCTGTTTGCTGAGGGACGGGAGCCGGTTATGACATCTTCTGAATCAACCAACAAAACTAACCTCTAAAACAAGAACATGCCAAGACAAACCCATAACAGGATCCCAAGCAGATTAAAGTCCCAACTAGCTCCCCATGCACAAAGCACTAAATCCCAGCAAAACTGGGAGGTCTCACAGCACTTCAGATGAATGCTAAAGCTTGGGTTTGAGGAGATTTTGCCAAGCTCTGGAACAGCCATCAAAACTAAACTAAGACAGATGGAGCACAAAGTGCTTTTTTTGTTGTTGAATGTTGTTCACCATGCTATGCACTTCATGGTGAAAAAACGGTGTGAGTTTTAAAACAATATAACAAGATTAAAAAACATTTTATCACCGGAAGTGGAGATATTACAGTTGATTTCAATAATCTAGAAATCACTGGGCTCTCTGCAAACACACACAGAACTGACTCACAAGCCGAGTGACTCTCTGCCATTGGGAGCAGATCGGCCTTGTCTACTGCTTATTACTTTTTTCTAGGAAAGAACTGAAGGGAGTTGGAAATGCAAAAAAGAAAAAGAGGACGATGAAAGGGAGCCTTAGGAATGCAGTTAAGCAATAAAGACATTAAAAGGCTGTAATCCGGAATAATTTGTATTGGCAAACTCTTTGTTGGCCAATGCATATCAAACATCCGCCACATATTTTCTTCAAGTCTCAGCTGGAGCTCAGATGAGTATTCCATGCACAGCCATAAGATGTGACCAATAATTTCAAATGCCTAAACTAGTAGGGCTTGAGTCCATTGATCTAGTATGCCGAGATAAACAAGTAGGAATTAGATCTTTCAATAAAATACAGGAGAACTTAGTTACTTGTGTAGGTTCCATTCCTCATCTACTACCATGAGGAACGGAACTGCAAGGAATGAAGCATTATTCCTATGGGGAAAGGGGGGTTCCAGGCTGGAGGGAAAATGGCAAAAAAGGGCAAAAACCTGTACTTTGGCGTACTCTGTAATGCAGGGCTGCTCAGCTTCAGCCCTTGTGCAGATGTTGGCCTACAACTTCCATAATCCCTGGCTACTGGCCACTGTGGCTGGGAATTATGGGAGTTGTAGTCCAAAACCAGCTGGGGGTCTAAGTTGAGCAGGCCTGCCATAGCGTCGCCATATGTCCTGGAATCTCCCCATGTACCCAGGAATGCACCAAAAAGGATGCAATGCTCTCCAAAACGGCAAAAACTCATGGATAGAAATAAACCACAAAATGGCTCCTCCTGTCTCCTCTTGGGCTCCTGCAGACAAAATGGTGGGCGGAAGTGACCTCTGAAGTGTCTTCTGGCCCTCTAGGAACTGTGGATACAAAAGTTTTAATACTTTCGTATCCATGGATACTGGAAACGGGTGTCTATTAGACACCCCGTGGTTACGCGGAACTGCAAATAGCAGTTTCGTGAATAACAAGGTCCTACAGTAGATGTCATTTCAATAGCATTAAAAAGGTAAAGTGTGCCATCTACCAAGATTAAAATAGCACACTGGATCACCCCGAGAAATGCAGAAGACAGCTGCTACAATGGCATCTCTTCTAGGTTAAAGACTTATGGGCAAAACCATTGATCCATTGTGGCTTATGTAAGGAAGGATTGGTGTTTTCTTAATTTAACCCTGTTTTATGCGGTTCCTGTGCATTCACATGATAAAGCATAGATCAAGTCCTATTTTAATTGGCACCATGCAAATACTGCACATTGTAACTGCTGCTGAGTGCTAATCATCTCGGTATCAGGCAGGCTGTGTGAGATAATTCCACATTATTTATTTTTGTCAGGAAAGGACATGGGACAAAACGGAAACAGACTTTGGAGACGGGCAACAAAGACAGACACAACCTCTATTCCCTGGAGCTGGTCTAAGGAAACAAATGGGTTCTGAAGCACAATATAGGGCAATTTACAAATGTCAAGCTTTCTCCTGACACAAAGGAAGATGTTGGTGTTTACATTTTTAAAAAAATTAATCTGCAAACCTGAGTAGAGGTAGTACCTAAGAGTAACTTCCATAGAGCAACGGGGGTTATGTGCAGGTAGCCAGGAGGAGGACTGCAGCTTATGCACTTAAACTGGTCTCAGTTAAAGGCAGGAGTTACACATTTTGAAAACAACATTATGCAGAAAAACTAGTGACTCTGCCCTCCCACCCATCCCTATAATTGTGGTATTGACAGAACTGCTGGACGAACATGTGCGTATTTGTGCCTTTTGTTCTTCTGCCATGCCAGTGCAAAGTCTGGCTGAGCATCTTCCTAATCCTAGAGACAGGCCATTCCATTTGCATCTGAAGATGCGCCAAAAGGTGGCTCTCTCTTTCCCACTGAATCTGGTCCTGGGCTTACTATGCCCAGACGACAACAGTCGCTTTCGCACATAGGAAGTTGCCTTATACCATTGGTCACTTAGCTCTATGGCAGGGTTTCTTAACCTTGGGCCCCCAGATGTTGTTGGACTACAACTCCCATCATCCCCAGACATGGCCTTTGTGGCTGGGGATTCTGGGAGTTGTAGTCCAACAACATCTGGGGGTCCAGGGTTAAGAAACCCTGCGCTATGGTATAGAAACATAGGAAGCTGCCATATACTGAGTCAGACCATTGGTCTATCTAGCTCAGTATTGTCTTCACAGACTGGCAGCGGCATCTTCAAGGTTACAGGCAGGAGTCTCTCTCAGCCCTATCTTGGAGATGCCAGGGAAGAAACTTGGAACCTTCAAATACTCTCCCCATCCCCTAAGGGGACTATCTTATAGTGCTCACACATGTAGGCTCCCATTCATATGCAACCAGAGTGGACCCTGCTCAGCAAAGGGGACAAGTCATGTTTGTTAGCACAAGACCACTCCTCCTCCCAGAAGTGGCTCCCAAGGTTTGAGGCAGGAGTCTCTTGCAGCCCTACCTGGAAATGCCAGGGATTGAACCTGGGACCACTGAGCTATGGCCATCAGTCTTCAAAACTGTGAAGTTCTCTCTCTCTATCCCTGAAACACACCCAAGCCTTTCTCCATTGCCTACGCCTCTTCCCCTCTGAACTGCTATACTTAAATCAAAAGACTTTGTTTCAATCAAGCCAGCCACTCTCCCAGGCAATATGATATTCCTTAGAACAGCTCAGGGAACAGAAGCCATTTTGAAAGGTATGTTCCAAATTATTGCCTGGTAACTCTGCTTGTTTGGACTGATGTCATGTACTGGCAACAAAGGTCTTGAAAATAGGTGGCTTTTAGAGGGCTGTCAGATCACTTAACGCACTTGCTGCTTTCCTTTCTCACAGTATCCATGTCGGTTGCAAAGGCAAAATGCCTGGATGGAAATGAGATTTCTCACAAAGTGTAACATCTGGTACACAGCTGTTGTACCGACCAAAATACCAAGCTAACAGGGTAGTGGAGGAGTTCAAGTTTCCCCCAAAGCAGCATTGCTGAGTTTCTAAATATGACTTCTCAATTATACTCCAGCGAAACATCAAGCAAACTATAGCCTCCTTCCCACACACGCTTCTCGGCACAGAGTTCAACAAGTAACAGGATGGCCTTTCCCTGCCATCCCCCCCCCCCCCAGGCCGACTCTTTACCCACAACTACACTACTATTTACAGCTGCAGTGTGCAGGTTAAATGCCATGTGCATTTTCGGCAGCCAGTGCTGGCTAAAAGGGGCCGAGATATGTGAAGATTGTTTCCAGCATATCTATGCTTCACCCCACAGACTGTGTAGAATGGGGGTGGGCACTGGGAAGCTTGGGACCTGCAGGCAACCCCCAGGCTCAACTGAAGTAGCTCTCCAGGTCTATGGGCTTGTTTCTCTTGCTCTCTCCTTCCCATCAATAATACAAAATGGCAGAATGAGAGCATGGGCACGCCACTGTTACCCATTCCCCCCACCCCGTTACATGGGTTTGCTTTGACTTTCTCTCCCATTCATCTCTCTCTCCATCTGCTTTCTTCACAAAGCAGGACTACCTTGCTCCCCTCCTGTAGTGAAATTATCCTGGAATTCAGGGGGTATGAGGTTGAAAATCCCTTAATCTGTAGATGCAAATTTCTGTACCAACTGCCATTTTCTGACAAGCTTTGCCTCCCCAAATGTGCTGATGGCTCCTAAGACTCTGGCAAATAAAACGTTGCTCCTGGAAGCCTTCAATCTGCCTACCCCTAGTGTAGAACACTTCATAGTTTTGTTCCCAAGCAACCCCTAGAGCCCCTTTTCAGGCAAATATGCACCTTACTGAGAAAACCCAAAGCCATGCACCCTGGGATGACATCAGATACAGGGGGCATGGCCACTGCCCAGGAGAGGGTCTGTTTGGACCCTCTCTCACCCTCCCCATTTAACATTTCATTGAAATGCTGGCTGGGCTTTCCCCCACAGCCTAGCCAGCATTTCACTGAAACATCAGCTGGGGAGGAGAGGGGTGCACCTCACGCTCCCAGCTGGCAAGCGCTTCATTTGAGCCAGTGTGGTGTAGTGGTTAGAGTGCTGGACTAGGACTGGGGAGACCCGAGTTCAAATCCCCATTCAGCCATGATACTTGCTGGGTGACTCTGGGTCAGTCACTTCTCTCTCAGCCTAACCTACTTCACAGGGTTGTTGTGAGGAGAAACCCAAGTATGTAGTACACCGCTCTGGGCTCCTCAGAGGAAGAGCGGGACAGAAAATGTAAAATAAATAAATAAATAAATTTGCTGGCTGGTGCGGGAGGGCGCAATGGGGTACCCAGGCTGAGGGCAAGGGTGTACCTTGGCGGCCTCCCTTCCAAACTCTGGCAGCTGTCCTCCCTTGCTCAATGTTCCCTACACCCCTGGATGAATGATTCAACTGTGTAGACATGAAGACACACACATTTGAGATCTGGGAGGATTCTCTTACTCCACTGGGATGGCACGTTCATTATGTCTCTTACAGTTCACACCAAAGAACATATTCCCAAAGGTTCTACTACATTTTGCATGTGTACAAATACTTCCTGAGAACATACCTTTTCCTAAAACATGCATTTTCCTAAACGTATTACTAAGGTGCATATTCCAAGCATCAGTTTTTATGTGCTGCTGGTTAATATTACAGAGAAGAGTTGAGGCTTGCTTCGTGTTTAATAATCCACACATGATTTTAGTTGTTACTTAGTAAAGCTGTTCTAGTTCGAATATGTTTAAAATTGTCCTCTTCTGTGTATGCTTTGCACACATATTGTGTAATGCGATAGCTAACTTCTACCATAGATCATTTCCACCCAAGAAAGATTGGTAAGGGACTCCACCCTTTTCTTGCTAACATAACACATTTTTCCTTCCTGATAGAATCCTGGCTATATTAATTTTAGGCATCTCTGTAACTTCCTGAGTAGAGCTGCTGCAAGGGTGGTTCCTTCCCTAGGCACTATTCCAGTGTGCTCATCAAACAGCAACAGGAAGAGACCTCAGGCATTAGTAAGGATGAAAGAGTCTTCTTAAGCAGTACATGCTTTTAAAAAGGCAAACAGCTGAATACAAGATACCAAAAGTTCCAAAAAGCCAGTCAAAAATCCTATCAGCTTGTAAATATCTCCCTCACAAATGTTTACCAATCTGAAAAACGTACACAGACATGCAATAACTTCGCACAAACTAAGTTTATTCACAAAGTCCCCAGAACTGATACCATTTAAAAATAAATAAATAAAAATAAAGGTTAAGCAATGGACATACACACAAATGAGCAGAGGTCAAAGGAATCTTTGTAGTGGCCTAGAGTCATATTCCACTGAGGGGAGAAGTCTTTTCTGTGCTATGTGATTCCCCTCCTAGATGCCAATCAAAGGAGTAGACCAACTGTACAGCAACAGATGTCATGGAGATGCTCCCGTCTTCCTAATGTTTCCTAAAGATGTGGGATTCTGCAGCTTCTGGTGTGTCAGCACAAAGTTAATATTTTTTGGCTTCTTTGAGAAATCAACATGCCATACTGGTTGTTTTAGGGTGAATGTATACCACCATAACCCAAGAATGTGTCTGATTAATTCAGATGCAGTTTGTGAGGCCTAAGCAAAGAGATCACTTTCCCATGCAGAACCCAGATGTGACAATTACTGTTGCATCTTGGTTCCCTTTGCTAAGGTTTTGCCAGATATGGAAACAGAAACATAGGAAGTTGCCTTATACTGAATCAGACCATTGGTTCCTAGCTCAGTACTGTGTGCATGGACTCGCCAAGATATCAGGCAGGGGTTTTCCCCAACCCTATCTAGAGATGGTAGGGATTTAATCTAGGATCTTCCGCTAACAAAGCAAAAGCTCTGCCGCTGAGCTATATGGCCCCATGCATATAATCACCCAAACAGACAATACAATTAAGGAGCCATTGGGTATTACTCTCACATCACATTTGTTCTACTTTGCTGCACTAGTGTTTTTTAAGGTAAAGATAATACAATAACTGGATTAAGAAGATATTATAAGTGTAATGGATGCTCTTAGTTCATATTAAAGAGCAGGAGAAAGACTAGAAACAAAACTGTGGAATCAGCATACATCGTCATGCTGAAGCAATCACCAATGAAACCATTAGCATTTGGATATTAGGTAGCAGGGATGTGGGCTGGGACTCCTCAACACACTCCCTTGAAGAGGTCTGGTTGTCTTTTATACTTGGTAGCTTGGAGGTTAGATTGCTTACTACAAGGGGGGGGCTCCTCCCACCTTCTTACTAGAATGCACAACTCGGCTTACTTGTTGAGCCATGCAGAATGCTCAAACTACTCCTCACCTACAAGCACACATCTGGAGTGGCACGGCTCATTCCCTCCTTTTCTTCGTGTGTGGCATATTACAATACAGATAAGGTAAGCTAATCTGTCAAGGGGTTAAGCGTACTGTGGACATTGCCAAATGCACAACTGGCTTATCCAATCAAATTTACACCCCTACCCTTCTTCCAAAGCAGCTGAGGAAATTACACAGGTTTTCCCCACCAGCAGTCTCCTACTCAGGCTGTGCTCAGGATCAGACCTATTTGGTTTTAGCAGTAGAAACACAGGAGGAGTGGTTTGACTAGGTAATAGGGAAATGCATGGAATGGGATTTGTGTCTGTTCTGCCCTCTGAACGGAACACAAATGCCCAGAACGTTCCATTGGAACAATCGGTCGAACTGGTTGTTCCGATGGAATCAGCTTGGAACATTTTGAGTGTTCCAAGTGCCATATCGGACTCCTGGCAGCAGGAGGTGCTTTCAGGAGTCGTTACCTGATTACCGCTCGTACCTGCGAGCAGCAGTGCTCACCCAGCATCTTGCACCGAGGCTGACCCACCTATGGTGCTCTTTTGACCGCTGAACATGCACGGCAGCCATCTGTGTGGTGGTGCTGACTATGCAAATGGATGCCATGCTTGTGCAGAGACCAGAAGAGCACTGTAGGTGTGGCAGCCTCAGGATGAGATGCTGTGCAGGGTGCAAACAGGGTGCAAACGGCCTTGTAGGTGCAAACAGTAACCAGGCAATTACTTTTAAAAGCACCTCCCACCGCCCCTTGCCAAGAGTCCAAAAGAGTGCTTGGAACATTCAAAAGGGGACCATGCTATTCAGAGCTTGAAACAGACCCCTCATTCGAAGGGCGTTTGGTTAGGAGTTCAAAACACTCAAAATGGCCCATCCGGAGTCAGAATGTTTCGAGCTCAAAATGTTCTGCACATCCCTACTAGATAACCTTCTTTCTAGCTGTATGGTGATAATTGGGTAATAACTGAGTTTTTTCTCCAGTTAAACCTCCATTTAAGAAATGGAGAAAGGGATCAAAGCGTAAGTTGGTTATACTGAAATAACTAATCAGGTCTGGTCCTGAGCACTGCCTTGGTGGGAGACTCCAGCAGGAAACTGTATAGAAGTGTCTTTCTAGGCCATTTCCCCACTTCACTACCCAAAGCGGCTTGCAAATGAAATAAAAACAAGTAGCAGAGTGAGCAAGAAACCCCAAAGGCTTTTAAAAGTTTGAAACACAGAGGAGATGGAGGGAAACCTAACAAAATCAGATATAAGTAGCAACAACAAAACAAAGCATTAAACTAGTGTTCAAAATGATAAAACTGCAGGGAAGGGCATTCCACAAAAAAGGTGTCACTACTGAAAAGGCCCTCTTCCTGGTTGCCACCCACCTGATTTCTCAGGGCCTCGGATATAAATCTCACATTATAGGCCACTTCAGGAAATAGTCTAAGTACGACACAGGGCCTCAGGCCATTTGGGGCTTTAAGGTCAGAACTAGCACCCTGAACTGTGCCTGCAGATCTTTTAGAATGGGAGTTCGATGTTCAGAGTGCTGGACTCCAGTCACGTGTCTAGTTGCCATACTCTGAACCAGTCAAGTGCCTGAACAATATTCAAGATAGTTCATCGCACATTACAGTAATCTAACCTGGATGTTACATGAGCGTGGATAACTTTAGCAAAGATTTTTCTGTTTAGAGGTAATTAAAGATAGTAAACCAATCTTTGCTGATGAACACATATGAAACTGCCTCATTCTGAGTCAGACTTTTGGTCCATCTCAGTAAGTAAGCACTGTCTACACTAACTGGCAACAGCAGTGCTGGGTTTCATAAAGCGATCTTTTCCAGCCTACCTGGAGATGCCAGGGATTAAACCTCAAACCTTCTGGAAGTAACACACACAACAATGTACATCCCACTTTCTGATGAAAAGTACTTTGTGCTGCGGATGCTATTTGAGCATCTGCCAAAGTAAGAACTGTATTGAATATGTTGCAGCAGTGTGAACTGGTAACAATTGTATCATGGCTACTATAAAACTGAAGGAAAATTCATTTGTGCAAATGACTTGGGGAGTGTTAAAAGCACATGGCACATTTCTATCCATCCAAAGCTGCTCAGATGAGACACTACCTGGGAACCAGATGTTAACTACTGTAAGCTCCGTGTAGAAAGAGCAGGTATCCACAAAAGAAACACATTCCTGCAGCCTTTAGATTCAAGTAGTATTCAATCACATTTTATGCTTGTGTTTTAATTTAGTTTTTAAAAATCAAATTTTGTTTTTATATTTTTTAGCTCAATATTTTAATGTGTCTTTTTATAATTTTATTGTGAGCCGCCTTGGGAGTTCCTTAATGAAAGGTGGGGTATGAATTAAATAAATAAATAAATAAATGTGCTGGGGGGGAAATTCCCCATGAGTTCTAATACGGTGCATCACACATACCTCCAACACCGTTGCAGCGAGAGGTCATTTCCCACAGAACCAAAGCCATGGAATACACATCAGTCTGCTTGAAGGATTCAACGTTATCCAAGTTCATTCTGGATTCCAGGACTTCAGGAGCCATGTACCTTGCTGTGCCAACCTGTAGGCATTTACAAAAGAACAGTTAAAATGCTTTTGATGTTACTCAGCAATCTAGTCAGGAAGCGAACATAGTATGACAGCTCACAGTAAGGTTTCTGCCACTCTGAAGGTCTCTCTTTATTAAAAAGCTACTTCCCAACATTCCATAGCAAGCAGAATCCATGATGTAGATACACGGATAAGAGGGGCAGCTATGCAGGAGTAGGTTCGATTTTCAATGGCAGCAGGGTCCCATTTACTTTACTTTCTTCCATACAAGTAAATTGTTGACATTCAGTCAAAAATAAAGAGCAGCACTTGGGGAGACCCCTACAGCAGGAGCAAAATCTGCTCTCCACCAGTCCTTACTGACAAGGGTACCACAGGTGAATGCTGCACATCTCCTGCACTATACGGCAATATACAATATGCCCATAATGGTGGGCATTTTGATAGCCTTATTTCAAACACTTTAGCTTTTCTACCAGGCCACAGCTCACCTGCCCACTATTAGCCAAGTCGTCTACAGAGAGAGTAGGATCCAGCCTCAGCGACAGCCCAAAGTCACAGAGGCAGCAGGTTAAGTCATTTTTCACCAGGATATTGGAGCTCTTTAGGTCTCTGTGGACAATAGGTGTTTTGGGTCGGCCACAAGGTGTGTGGTCACTGTGAAGGTGGGCAATCCCTCGGGCCAAAGATCCACCCAGTTTCCAGAGGTCCTCCCAGCTAATGATGTGTTTTATGAGGTATTCCTGCAAGTTGCCCCTGGAGTGGAAGGCTGTGATCAGCCAGTACTGTTTCCCAAGATCAGTCTTGCGCTCCTCTGCTGTCAGGAACTGTAGGATATTCTCATGTTTCAGGTTTATGTCAGAGAAAATGTCTTTCTCTGTCTTCCAGGAAGCATATTCTTCATAGGAGAAGATTTTGACAGCCACGGTTTCAAACTGTTCCGATGTGTTTTGCTTCAGTTTAGCCTTATAGACTTCAGCAAATCGCCCTTTCCCCACAAGAATGTCCAGCTCAATGGGCAGCAGTTCAGTATTATGGTTAATATTGTTGGCACAAGTGGAACTGATATCCGAGCGGTCATCGTCCATCATAATAGCACAGCCATCACTACAGTCTTTATGTTTCTTGGACTTCACATTCTTCTCCCATGCCTTGTTGAGCTGCCTCCTCCTCTGAATACGGTAACAGTAAAAGATAAGGATCACGGCAACGGCAATCACAAGCAACGGGACAAGACTGATTACTGCAACTTTACATATAACATCTTGAGGACTTAAGCTTGAGGACTTATCTGGAAGAAAAAGGCAAAAATAGATCGGCATTTGAAGATATAAACATGAAGCAGCTATGATAGTGTTTTTATTTATTTATCATATTTCTATACTGACTGATACATAAATCTCATTTTAAAAAGAAAAAGAAAAAAGGAGATTTAAAATGAATTCACACTAGCACTGTAGTTCATTTTAACATGGGATGAGTAACCATACAACTACATGCTCAAGGTGCGTAATGACTATTTCTCTGACAGCAGTCTTCCAAACTCCATGGCAATTCAAAATCCCACTTGATAAGCAACAGATGGGCTCACCTAAGTTGGTATTTGGATCCTGGATTTTACAGCTGAGAGAAACACTTGCAGACACTTCAGCAAAAAACCATTTCAGACAATGCTGTATTACTTTCTCACTTCTGCATTTCAGAATTGAAGCACCAAGAGAACTCTTGCTTACGTGTGAATCCTCATTGTGTATGTATGCATGCATATGCATACATTCTTATGCATGCATGCATTCTTATGCATGCATGAGTATGCATGCATGCATGCATGCATGCATAAGAATGTAGTCTGGGCCAGTTTCTTATTTCAGCTCAACCACTATTGAGCCAAAATAATTACTGCTAACACCAGTACCAGCATAGACTACTCACCAGTCTTGTAGCCACAGCCCTGGGGCCTTATTTGGTAAAAGAAGAAAGTGGCACGACTAGACTATGTTTCACAAGACTGGTAAAAATACACAAAATAATTTCAGTCTAGAATAAAGGATCTTCATTTTTATTTCTATTATCAAATTAATATAGTACTATAGAGTAAGATGTATGCTTTCAGACTACTGCTTGCTGATGTGTGTGTGTGTGTGTGTGTGTGTGTGCGTGAATGAGTGACTTGTATAATCATACCCTTGAGTTGTCTGTCTATATAGCAACTTTGTTTACAGCAGGTAGTTCAAATATTGGAGAAAAAAAGAACCACCAAGCAGCTGACAATGGAATCTGTTTTGCAATGTAGGGAGACTATTTCTTTTAAAGAATACTAAATGCACTTTTTAGGAATCCCTTAATGTCACCAAGTCATGGGCGGCGGGGGGTGGGTACTGAATGCCCTCAAATCCAGGGAGTAAAAGTAAATGCTGCCAAGTCTGCAGCTCTCTATACAATGACAAAAATTGGGTCAAAAATTTTATCAACGGCTCTTTTTCATTTTTTTTGTTTTATATGGTAATTAATTGTTTGTATCCAATTGTTCTTGCCAGCCATCCTGCAAGGATTTGCCTTAATGTGCAAGGTATAAATATTTTAAATAAATAAATAAGAAAGGAAAAGAGGAGTCAATCTGTCTGCAGATTAGGGCCAAGTGATGCATCACAAGCACAAAAAATCCCTGCGCCTGGAGAGACAATTGAGAGTGGAGAAACAGGGGGAAGGGTGCTTAACCCTTTCCCAACCCACCATGTTTCAACTCCAAATCCACCTCAATGGCTTTTCCCATTTTAAAAATGCATTTGAAACTTCGTGGAGGAAGAAGCTGCATCGCTTCTCTAGGACAAGAATATACAGATGGTGGAAGATTTCAAGACGATTGCCCAGATGCTGCTGAAATTTCTCACAATGAGAGAGCTCACGCTGGTGGAAGGAAAAATGTTTTTAAGAGTTCAAAGGAGCTGTCAAAGATATAAGCAGGTGAGAGAACAATGGTTAGTAGGGATATGGAAGAAGACACAGAGGAATAGCAATAGCAATAGCACTTACATTTATATACCGCTCTATAGCCAGAGCTCTCTAAGCGGTTTACAATGATTTAGCATATTGCCCCCAACATTTCTGGGTACTCATTTTACCAACCTCAGAAGGATGGAAGGCTGAGTCAACCTTGAGCCCCTGGTCAGGATCGAACTTATAACCTTCTGGTTACAGGGCAGCAGTTTTACCACTGCGCCACCAGGGGCTCTGGAATAGACCAGAGATATGAAAGTTAAGAATATGAGACTAGCAGAGACACTGGAGGGTAGAGAAATGGGCAGGAAAAGGCTGTCAGGGAAGCAGGAAAGGAGATTGGCAACCATCAGATTGGTTAGCAACAGAGGACAAGATCCACCAAAAAAACCACAGCTGGGATATTTTGTAGCATTTGAATGTCATCTAAAAAGTGAGAGTACACAACATTTAAAGGGCTAGTGAACATATTCATTCAGCTGCCTTAATGGGAAGCTTGAACAGTCTAACCTGAGTCTCCACAAGATTTTAGCATGCCAGCTGCTTGAAAAATGCCAGAATGGAGAGTTCTCAACCATCACCATGACATTTGTCCAGTACCAGATGGCCCACAATAAGTAGCCTGCTGCATACAGCCAAGAAATTGTTGGCTAGGCCGAGGACATTCCACAAAACTCATTCTCTTACTTACCTGAGCTTTATGCTTTTTGGGGGCGGGGGGAGAGGCAGGCAGGAAGAAACAGACTGAAAAATAACTCATCAGACAGGAATAAACCCCTACTCCAGTAACATCTTGGAAATATTGAAGGTTTCCTCTACTAATGCTAACTAATCGGCCACAACACCTCATACAGCTAGGATGCTGAAATCCCACTGAATTCAAGGAGACTCAAAGCAATGCAGTTATGGATGATTATAGCTCACTATAAGTCATAATTGTAATGAATGTACTGACATGGATGAAAGGACATGGATATAATCCACAGCAACTGATTATTTATTAAAACATCAAAGGACATTTTGTGAAGGCTGATACAATATTTGCTTGTGTGTGACGGTGGGAGACCTTAATACAAAATAGATCCTCTACTTTTAAGCTGAACATTTAGTATATTTGCTACTGTAAGCTGGCAGCTTTTCTGGAACAAATAAATTACTCAGGCTACATTCCTTCAGACAATACATTATAATATCAACACCATTATAATATCCAGCACTTTGATCCTACCTAAGTGCTCAAATTATTTTGTTGGTACAGTATTAGTTACAGTTTATATCCATGTGCAATTACTGTACTGAATGCTCTTCTTCAACAACTTGATAAGAAGTTGGTCTTGCTCTCACACAGTTAAAATTTAGAATTAGCAATGCAAATTCTAACACACATCAGCCAAGGTAGTAAGATATCAAGGGCACTCAGTTACCAAGCTTAGCTCTAAAGGTAAAGTGTGCCATCAAGTCGATATTGACTCCTGGCGCCCACAGAGCCCTGTGGTTTTCTTTGGTAGAATACAGGAGGGGTTTACCATTGCCTCCTCCCACACTATATGAGATAATGCCTTTCAGCATCTTCCTATATCTCTGCTGCCTGATATAGTACCAGCAGGGATTTGAACCGGCAACGTTCTGCTTGTTAGTCAAGCATTTCCCCGCTGTACCACTTAAGGTGGTCTCTCTGCAAGCTTGCATTTCTAGGACGATAACAATAGTTATTATCAATGAATTAAATGAGAATCTTCATCATCCTCCTTATTTCAGTTTTTATCTACATGCACGAAAGGATTCAGATACACATTGGTACACTGATGACCTAATTCAACAGTGGTCTTCTTAGGGACCTTCTTCAATTATGCCCCATTGTAGACTTTTTAAGATCATCCCTATAGCAAAACCCTATAGGTAACATCCAGACTAAATTAATCATAACTAATGCCCAATCATTACTACCTTGTCCCATTGATTTCAGTGAATCACAACAATTTAGACCAGTTGATACCCAATATTTACCATAAGATTATATTAAAAATTCCTAAATTCCAAAGGTATAATTCCACTCCAGCTATAGAGTAATTTAGAACCTTCCTTAAAAACCAATAGAGCAGAGTTTCCTAAGTTTCTGATTACTAAGGTAGTTTTTCCCCCCTAAATTCCATTCTTATGGTAGATAAACTTTCAACTCAAGGTTATATGCATAAACATCCTCAGAGAAAACATTCCTTAGGTTAGTTCAGTCATAACACGAGGCCATGTTTTACTTAGCTGAACCATGGTTTTGCGGCATGTCTGAACTGAAGTCTTAGACAAACTGTGGCTTATTTGGGGCTGACAAATCAAGATATGAAACCATGATTTGAAACCAGCTGTTGCTTCCCAGGAGATTGCTTCAGACATACTGTAGAACCACAGTTAAATCTTGGCTCCTTGCAAGGTTTCCAAGCTCTGGAAGCATGCACTGCACCCCCCGCCCCTCCTGCTACAGAAAACAACAATGACAAATATTTATATACCACTTTTCAACAAAAGTTCCCAAAGTGGTTTAAATAATAAAAAAAGAAAGTAATATGGATCCCTGACTCCAAAGGGCTCACAATCTAAAAAAATGCCAAAACATAATGTAAATGCCAGTAACAGCCACTGGAAGAATGCTGTGCAGGGGTTAAATAGGGCCAGTCACTCTCCTCCTGCTAAATAAAGAGATCATCACTTTTATAAGTTGCCTCTTTACCCCTTGGAGCCTCTGAAAAATGCTACTTCCAATTGTGGTTTAAAAACAAGTCAAAAACAGTCATGACATCTGAACCAACTGCTCTTGGCTTATTTTAACCTTGAAATAACAACAACAACAGTAGTTATATACCGCTTTTCAATAAAAGTTTCCAAAGCAGTTTACACAGAGAAATAATAAATAAATAAGACAGCTCCTTGTCCCCAAAGGCTCACAATCTAAAAAGAAACATAAGATAGACACCAGCAACAGTAACTGGAAGTACTGTGCTGGGGATGGATAGGGCCAGTTACTCTCCCCCTGCTAAATAAAGAGAATCATCACATTAAAAAAGTGCCTCTTTGCCCAGTTAGCAGGGGTCAAATAAAATCAAGATCTGAATCCAAGGTTTGAAGTGGGTTTCAGATCACTATTTGTTTCAAGGAAGTTGGTTAGAATAAATCAGGATCAGTCAATTTGAATGTCATGACCTTGGTTTTTCAACTATGATTGTAAGTAGAATTCTCCATGCAGGCGAGGGCGGGGGCACACATGCACACTCCTGAGCTTTGGGAACATCATGTGAAGCCAAGATGTAACTATAGTTCTACACATTGTCTGAACTGGTCCATTATACAGTAGCTGAATTTCCAGACCACTGACAAACCACAGTTAGGGCCATTGTTGCCTCAAGATTATTGCTGCACCATAAAGACAGAAGTGAACTTATGAAGCTGATTTCTGAGATAGAAAACAAAAGTGGACAAGAAGCTCTGAAACACTGGCCTGCTTCACATAATAATTTGAATCTAGGTCTAGTGTGGGTTACCAACATTCACATGATTATATGAATCCACCCCAAGTTGGTTAATGGTCCAAGATGAATGCCAGACTGCCATTTTAGGACTCAGATGCACATTTATTTTCTTGATTCTTGTAGTACACTAGGATGCTGTGGAACACAGTTTTGAAATTACTAAAACATAGCGTCACTTAATACAAGTATTCATGGATTGTATTAAAAGTAGTGTTGGAAAGGTTCAAAATATTGGAAGATAGGAGGTGTTCAGAAGTATTTTTCTGAAAGTACTGTATTTTATGAGTTCTCTATGATATGACACTAGACATACTTGGAGAGGAACTACTTATTATGCCCTGCCCACATGGTGGTTTCCAGAAAGCTAGGAATGAATGCGCCTAGGAATGAATGCACACCATAAAATCCAGTTTTGAGAAACATTTTGGTTTGACAGTTTTAAAAGTTAAAAACAACAACAACCACCTGCATACCTACGAGGGTACAGTTTGTGGGGAGAGTACTCATCACTTTCAACTTGTGATGAGCAGACCTCCTGCCATTCTCCTTGAGCTGGTTCAGAAAAGGTTGAGCTATTTTCCCTTTAAAACTGGGAAATAGCTTGGAATAATTAGAATTAAATTGGACAACTGGGGATGCAACAAGGCCCAATCTCTCTTGCTAACCCCCTCAAGCCTCCAGTCTCTTTCAGTTCTTCCTCGTCTGGAAATAGTGTGGTCTGGAGTGATCATTGCTTATGCATATAAGCATGTTCATTTGCACAGATGCCCATTCACAGCATCTGCAAATTTTTTACAGTTGCCCATTGATCAGAAGTAGCATTGACCAAATTTTATTATAACAACTTTCCCCAAGAATGCCATCTTTCAATCATGACGGCTAGATACATAAGGGACAGAGTGGAAGTGGGAAGAGAAAGGCAACAACAACAAAATATTACAGTTGCCCAGATGACCCACTGTTCTAAGTTAAGCTAAGAAAACATACACAAAAGGAAAACAGAGACTTCTAAAACATGATAATTTCTGCTTGTTCATATGTGAATGCAGCTGCATTCAGTTAGCTCTCTCACCAGTGTAACCTCAATTTAACCTTGAGGTTAAATCTTATTTTAGTTCAAGCTCATCAATGAAGACTTTTCTTGTCTTGAGAGTACCAGACAGAACCTCTTGCTTTGTTTACTACCCATTTGTTGTAGGCAGAAATTTTCTTCCTGTACTGATCTTTCCTCCTCCTCCTCAAATCAAACATTTGTATGAAGGGTAACTGAAAGCAGGCTAGCGTAGTATGATCCTCACAGCATTATAACCACACTCAAGTTCCAGTTTATGCAGGCGACTTGCCAGCCTGCCACAATGTCATCTGGCAGAAGGCAACCCATAACCTAACCACCATATGCCAGTCAGTCTCAAATCTGTTTCTTCTCAAAAGTCACCCCCCACCCACAAGATTTTAATTTTAAGTGCTCATGCAAGTTAAAAGAACCTATCTCTGACCCAGACTACGATTCAGAGCTGTAGTCATCAAAATGAATTATATCCATTTTGTCAGACACATAGTGGATTCCAGTGAGGTCCTTCAGTTGTGGATTTGTATTTTTAAAACTGTCAAATGGCAGCCAGGCCCAGGGGTGTGGGGGGCAATATGGCAACTTGAAAATAAAAATCCACAACTGAAGCAGGCTTTGGGTTTAATGCTACCCACTGCAAATATTTTCAGATCCAGGTTTCTCGGGGCTCTCAATAACTACCATTACTGCCAATCCTGTTTAAATATGGAGAAATGTGCCTTTAGAGACTGAGGTTAGCAATCTCAGCTTTCATAAGATTAAGGACGACAGTTCCCTAAACTAACTTGCCTGTAGCTAAGAGCCATTTCATTAGAAGCTAGTGTCTAGCCTCCTCGGGAAATTAGAACCTGCTGCTGCTTTCATGATTTTCTGTTTTCAAGCCTCAAACCAAACATGTCTCTTCTTTGGCTATTTAGATGTAAACCCGTGTTTCAATGAATCCTCAGCACTGGCTGGCATTAAGGGTGTGCACGGAACCGGCTGGTCCAGTTCGGTTGAAGTTCAGACCGGACCCGAACTGCACTGGGTCAGTTTGGTCCAGCACCCCCTCAAACCCACCCACCCCGGTTCGGTTCAGTTCAGTGGGGGGGAGGGTTCCACATACAATTTAAAAAAAAAAATTCACACTTAACCCCTTCAGGGGAGTTTTTGGAGGCATCAGGAAGATCTGTGGAGGTTCCCCCTCCCCCCGCCGGACTCCCTTTATGCCCCCACCGGCCATTCATTCGGGCCTTCCCCCTCTGGCGCAGTGGCCATTTTGGAGGCTGCCACGCCTGCGCAATTGTCCTCTGAATGGCCTGGTCATATAATCATGTGAATGCTGGTAACCCACACTAGACCTAGATTCAAATTATTATGTGAAGCAGGCCAGTGTTTCAGAGCTTCTTGTCCACTTTTGTTTTCCATCTCAGAAATCAGGTTCATAAGTTCACTTCTGTCTTTATGGTGCAGCAATAATCTTGAGGCAGAACAATGGCCCTAACTGTGGTTTGTCAGTGGTCTGGAAATTCAGCTACTGTATAATGGACCAGTTCAGACATCATGTGGAACTATAGTTACATATTGGCTTCACATGATGTTCCCAAAGCTCAGGAGTGTGCATGTATGCCCCCCCCCCCCATCGCCTGCATGGAGAATTCTACTTACAATCATAGTTGAAAACAAACCAAGGTCATGACATCCAAATTGACTGATCCTGATTTATTCTAACTAACTTCCTTGACCCACCCCCCGCTGCCTCCCCCGAAGGGGTTAAGTTTTTTTAAAAAGTAAACTTTTTAAAAAGTTCACGAACACCCCCCGCAATAGTCGGGGGATGTTCGGTCCGGGGTCGGACCAAACAGGGGATGGTTCAGTTCGACCCCAAACAGTCAAACCGAACAGGTTCTACATCAAACACATTTGACGTTGAACCTGTTTGCACATCCCTAGCTGGCATTACAAATGATGGTAAGGGGGTAGGGGTGGGGGTGGAATCTCCTAACCAATGAAAAAAAATCAAGTACATGGGCACAAATTCAAAATCCCTTTACATTAATGCAACTCCTTCTACTGACATCTGTAGGGTATAGCATGGGCCACTCTTATCTCAGTTAAATAGGGCAGGAAGAAAATCTACATAAACATACAGGAAAATCCACACTCCACAAAACTAGAAGCAGCAGCATGCATACATGGGACAAGAGCCACATGAAGGGTGCATCTGGATGGCAGTCCAAAAGACAAAATTATTACAGGCTATTATCTAGTTGTCTGGAGGAGCAGTGGACCAGCTGGCCATGATGTTCTGCTCAGCGTTAAACACAGACAGGAAACCGCATGTCTGATACTGTAAAAATCGTTTGTCTTCCTGCCATGGCTAACCAGGCAAGCAACCCAAAGGGGCTGTTTTCATTTAAAAGGAACACTAATCCACAACAATAAAAAGGGAATGACAATGAGTCAGTTGTGTATGGAACAAGGGCAAGTGTTACAAAAGGAAGTTTTGGATTTTATTTGAACAAGTTCTAACTAGCCAAGTACTGCTTGGGAGGCAGACACCCCACTAGCAGCCACCTCCACTCCAAGTTTGAGCTATGAGGTTTGCAGACAGCAGTTTTTGAGTACAAAGGGAAACATGTAAGAGGACATCCTGAAAACCACCCAGCAAAGGTAACCACATCGTTGAAAACTACCTCAGTTCAGTTAGGTATGCTGGACCACTGCACTGTTTGGTCTAGCAGGCTTTTATATGTTGGAAGGAGGAAGATATTTGGAGGGGAAAGAAAACCAAAGCAACAGTGTGCAATGGATGTGTGCAATGAATCCTGGAGGTCTTGCAAGACTGCCAGTCAAAATGCTGCAACTACTATTTCCCCCTGAACATTATATATCCGGAATGAAAACTGAATGGGGTGGAGCAGATGGTTGATTCTCATTCCACCCAGGCCATCTGTCAATGCCCAACAACCACCCTGTGCAGACCCAGCTCCTGCTGACTATCGGCCCATCACTATCTTCAAACACACTTTTCCTCCCAGGTCAATATCTACTCACCCAGGAGTTGTACTCTAAGCAGAAACAATATATGCTTGTTTCTTTATTAGAAACCTTTACAGAAGTATTGCATTTGAGATATTTTAGATGTAGGTACATGTGCAGGGCAATTCACTACATAGGAGCTACTACTTCTACTACAACAAATATTTATATACCACTTTTCAACAAAAGTTTGAGAAGCAGTTTACAAAGAGAAAATAAATAAATAAATAATACATAAAGATGGATGCTGTACAGGGGATGGGTTGGGCTAGTAGTTCTCCCCCTGCTAAATAAAGAGAATGGCCACTTTTAAAAAGTACCTCTTTGCCCAGTTAGCACTAAGCCCCACTGTGAGCTAGTCTCATGTAAGTGTAGACATGGTACTAAATGATCCTAAATGATCATTTAGTCTAAATGAGTCACTGAATCCTTGCCAACAACAATAAATATTTATATACCGCTTTTCAACAAAAGTTTCCAAAGCGGTTCACATACAGAAATAATGCATAAATAAGATGAATCCCTGTCCCTAAAAGGCTCACAATCTAAAAGAAATGTAAGATAGACACCAGCAACAGTCACTGGGGGTACCGTGCTGGGTGTGGATAGGGTCAGTTACTCCCCCTCCTGCTAAATAAAGAGAACCACCATGTTAAAAAGGTGCCTCTTTGCCCAGTTAGCAGGGGTAAGCCTCTGATTCTGTAAGATCAAACATAGCTTATCAGTTTAGCTATATTGTCTTGACTCTTAAGACAGAACAGAACTTTTTTACTGGACATAAAAATATCATCTTTGGTATATTCCTCTGGCATGAAATGGAATTCTATTAACTTTTGTAAAACCCCTAGAAATAAGCTTTATGAAAGGCAGCATATAAAATAAGCAAATTATTTATTTTTTAATCCATTTGTGCGAGTACAGGCATGACAGTGATCAAGTACAACCTGAGCAACGGGAAAAATTCACACTACATTCAGAGCATCATTAACAAAGGGAAATACATTTAGCAAGTCTAGTCAAAACAGCTTTAACTGTTTTGCTTTAATGCTAAAATCAATATAATCAAAATCAATACAGATATTAAAGCCAATATACAGAAAAACCTCGATTTTCCTGAACCCAATATTCCAGATTTTTCTGGACATCAGTCATAGAACCAGAAGTTGGGCCATTTTGCTTGCTCATTCTGCTTTTGACCATTGTCAAAAGACAGGAGGGGAGAGCTGGTCTTGTGGTAGCAAGCATGACTTGTCCCCTTAGGTAAGCAGGGTCCACCCTGGTTGCATATGAATGGGAGACTTGATGTGTGAGCACTATAAAATATTCCCCTTACGGGATGGAGCCCCTCTGGGAAGAGCAGAAGGTTCCAAGTTCCCTCCCTGGCATTTCCAAGATAGGACTGAGAGAGACTAGGAACATAGGAAGCTGCCATATACTGAGTCAGACCATTGGTCTACCTATTTCAGTATTATCTACACAGATTGGCAGTGGCTTCTCCAAGGTTGCAGGCAGGAATCTCTCTCAGCCCTATCTTGGAGATGCCAGGGAGGGAACTTGGAACCTTCTGCTCTTCTCAGAGCAGCTTCATCCCCTGAGAGGAATATCTTACAGTGCTCACACTTCTAGTTTCCCATTCATACACAGGGTAGACCCTGCTTAGCAAAGGGGACAAGTCATGCTTGCTACCACAAGACCAGCTCTCCTCTCTAATGACTCTAAGACTCCTGCCTGCAACCTTGGAGAAGCTGCTGCCAGTCTGTGTAGACAATACAAAGCTAGATGGACCTATGGTCCAACTCAGTACATGGCAGCTTCCTATGTTCCTATGTCCTGGGCTACGTCATGCAGAAAAATCACTTTCTGTGTCCCAAAGAGTTCTGTGTCCCAAAAGCTGCATGTTTTGTGCTGTGGAAACTTATTTTAGTAATTTGTGACTATGTGCATTTCCCCTTTATTTTCTGGACAATCGCCTAATCTGGACTGACCTTTCCCCGCATTCATTCAGAAAAATGAGGTTTCTTTGTAGTAGCACATCAGCATGAAATAAAGTAGTGGCAATAATTGCACCCAATAATCCAATTAACCCAAGGCCTAATACTACATCCAAGGTTGCAAAGGCCTGGAGGAGTACACAGGTCAACTTTTCACGAGTAAAGATTTACCACTATTGGTAGATGGCAAATGTTGCTGGAGAGACTGGAGAGGCCAAGGTGGCTTGACCCAAGACCTCCTGTTATACGGACCTCACTTATAGGCTGGACCTCAAGTGGTCACTCTCTAAATCACTGATCTGCCACAGAGGCTCAAATGGGAGAATGAAGGCCAAGTTTTTAAAAGAGTTGTCTTTCCAAAGCTTAGTAGGCTAGAAAACAACCTCAGCTAGAATGGAACCATTTTAAAGTAGGTGAGGTTGCAACTGTGCAGAAGGCATCTGTCAACTGTGGCAGACTTTAATTCAGTCAGATTAATTCTATTAACCAAAAGGTCCTCTCTGCATTGCAGTAGACCCTAGAATCACCCTGACATATAGGGGCAACAGAGCAACACGTCCCACACAAAGGTGTTGTCAAAGTCTAAATTGTCATCAATTTTTTAAATGCTATAATTCTCATTAGTTTCTGTAAGCACCTTTCCACTCCGTTTTTGCAGAGGTGAGTAAACAAGGCATGAATGAAGTCATTAGAGTCAGCTCCTACCCCATTATCTACTTGACTGCCCTGCCAGCACCAAGATAATGGACTTCATTAAACAGGCAGACAAGATAAAAATGAGAGTAAAGAAAATTACAGTAAAGATCAAAGCCAAAGCCTCCCTAAGGTAAGTCTCATCAAGTGTCTCTATTGGCTGGGTAAATATATGGGTTTTATACTTCTCTGCAGAAAGCTTACACCAATCCACATAAACCTGACAATTCTCCATTAAGCCCATTTCCTACCCCAAAAATGTAAGTTTACTTGTGATAATATTAGTTGATTGAAGACTGATAATTTATTAGGTGAAAGCTGTGTAAGTCTTTTTTAAATTTTGTCTGTTGTAGACCTTGTACTGTATTAGACTGTTTAACATATCTTGGTCATGATTTCTCTTATTGGAGAAAGAAGTTTTCTTTGGAGGGCATTTGCATGTTTATATTTGAGAATTTAATACATTTAAAAAAAAGTATAGCAGAGTATTAGTCTCTACTAGCCTGTACGGATGTGCACAAACCGGTTCAGCACTCCTTTTACGAACCACTGAACTGGTTAGGAAGTCTGGCGTTCCAGCTGGTGCAGAGGCAGGTGGGACCTTTAAGGGGCAGGAAGGGTGCCCTTACCTACCCCACTGCTTTCCCCTTGCTGGCACTTTCCCCAAAACCACAGGTATGGGGATGCAGTGTACCTCGTTGCAGCCCCGGTCAGCATCATACCGGAAGTGGCCGATACGCATGCATACAGAACAAGGAAACTAGTCTTATCTGGAAAGCTACCTAACTGACCTTCTTTCTATCTTCCCCAATGTTTATACAGTAGTAGGCAGCAATCTTAATGCCAGTCTAGGCCCTGAGGATGATACTCTATATACATGCTATCAGTGCAACCTGCCTAACTCAGAAGTAGATATACTCCCCTTCACACGCCACTCAAAGGACAGGAAGCCAAACTACACAGGACTCTGTCTGGCCCAAATGGCCAATAGACTTATCCTCTACGTCCTAAATGGCTCCCTCAACATTGACCACCCCACCAAATTTACCTTCTGGGCTGGGAACAAATGAGTGTCATCAATTATGTAATAGTCTCTGGAAATCTACTCCATTTGTAGACTGCTTTGAAGTCACCCCCAGTTTTGACGATGACCACTCCCCATCTCCCTACACCTAAAACCCTTTGTTCAGCAGCCCCACACCAAGGCTCTATATGAGCCACCAATTCTACCAGAGGGAAGAGCCTGCCGCATCAAATGGTTCCCCCAACTGGACAAAGCAATAACAGAGCTCACCTCAGGACACTTCCAACACTTCCTCCATTTCCTGCTCTCAGCAGAACCCTCCAACTCAGCCCTAGAGAACTACAGCTACCTATTCCAGATACTATGGAAAATATGACCTAAATGGAATGTCAAATGTCTAATGTAAGAAGGCAGGCACTCATAGACACTTCCCACTCAGAAATTACAAAAGCACCTAACCCACAAAATCCGTCATCACCCCAAAGAGCACCTGTGCCGCTCCCATCCATGGATTGACTCTGAAAGCACTGACCTCCCAGCACTGCAAAAAAAAAAAAAAAGAAAAAAAAAAAAAGCTCATTGCCCACTACAACACCTACAAACCTAATGCAGGACCGTCTTCTGCTCAGGACCTCCTTAAGAAGAGGCAGCAATACAAACAACTTCTCAAACACAAGAAAAGAGATGCCATGAAAGACACCTGCTCACATCTCATACAAGCAGTCAGAACCAATGACTTGGCCCTATTCTGGCAGATCTGATCTATTAAGAATTCTTAACGCAAGATAAAATTACTTTTTCCTTGATGTCTGAGGTGTTCAGTGCTAAAGCAAATAAAAGCAACCCAAGTTGCACACTTCTGGAGATACTATGGAACATATGACCTAAAATGAATGTCAAATGTCTACTGTAAAAAGGCGGGCACTCATAGACACTTCCCACTCAGAAAATGGTGCTTTAAAATTATGTGCAATAGTGGGGCTGGTGGTGGTGACCTACAATGTAACACAGGAAATCACATTTTAACATCAGGTCTTAGCAGACAAGAAAATCCACACTTTCATTTCCATTGCTGGGTGAAAGATTAACATGGGACCAATTCAGGGCTGGTAGGTAGTGAACTCAATTCCCTGTTCATGTAGTGAACTCAATTCCCCGAAAAAAGGCCTATGTAGACATTCTCAGAATGTTCCCCAAATGAACGAGTTCCCCACACAGTTCATCAGCTATTTAAAAACAGGGTATTTCTCAACTAAAAAGAAATAATCTGAATGTATAAGAACCAAATGAAGATTCCATGAATGTTAGGAAATACATGCTTAAAGATGAATTTGAAGGCATTCCTTCCAATAGCAGAATTGGTTGCAAACCTTTAACTGACACAATGACTTATCAACAGGATTCCCTCTAGAAGACCTCTGCCCTTTTTAGCATAGAAAGATCAGCATTTTTCAGAACAGGAAGTTCTATATCAGAGGAAATCTTTTTCCTGGCAACACAAAAAGGAGGTCAGATGAAGAAATGGATACAGACACACGGACAGAGTGAAATCCAACAATACTTACTTTCTGAAAAAATAACTTTATCATTGCATTCCTCTGCATTGCAGGAACACATAAACAGCATTCCACCTTCTTCCTTCATTTCTTTCATCATACATTTATCTGAATTGTAGTCCTCCAGTTTGTGCCCATGGAGCTCTTGTTTGGGATCATGACATATGGTTTCCAAGGTTATGTTTTCATCATTCTTTCTCCTATTGAAGGAAGGGAAAATTAAATGCATAAATAATAAAAAAGGAAGAGAATATGAAATAGGTAGGTCAATAAATAATGCAGGGCAAAACTAGTCCATTTTGCCAAAATGTAGACCTCATTTAAGCTTTGACCCACCAGAAAGTGCAAGCTATTCCTTACGCCTGCCACTAAGCTTTTCGTAGCTTCAGGGAAAC
This sequence comes from Hemicordylus capensis, assembly GCF_027244095.1. Classification (NCBI taxonomy): domain Eukaryota; kingdom Metazoa; phylum Chordata; class Lepidosauria; order Squamata; family Cordylidae; genus Hemicordylus; species Hemicordylus capensis. The sequence continues at coordinate 105,138,745 of NC_069662.1, forward strand.
ACCAGGGCATTTTCCAGATTAAGCGCTGCAACAGTTTCGCAACGTGCCCGCTGAGTGCCCCTCCATATTGCCTGTGTCGCAGTGCGGTCAGCAGAGTGCCATTCATACTTCCCATGCCTTGTTTTGGATTTCATCACTTCAATTTAATGCTATAACATTGTATATCCGTTGCAGGAAAATAGCTGGGTTTTTTCTGTTCTAGGAGGCTTGCCTCATCCTTTGTCCGTTGCAATGAAGTGCTGCATGGTTCAAATCACAGTGTGACAATTTGGCCTCCTCACCTCTTGTCCCTTCCCCACCACCCACCATGGTGGTGGCCCAGCACGCCCTCAGCCTGAGCTCCGGCAGCTCTTCTTGAGTATAAAGCAGCCGCATGGAGATCAGCCGCTTCCTCCCAGAGGTGCCATTTCCCAACAGCCGGAGGTGGCGATCTGCATCCCAACTGCCTTCTCTGGTCTTTGGGCTGCCTTGGATTAGGCTTCACAGGAGGAAGATCCTTTGCTTCTCTCTAGGGTTTCCATGGGCTTCATTTCATCTTTCCCACATTTCATCTTTCCTCCCGCAGCCCCGGGGCTGAGTCTACTGTTGGGGCTGGGTGGGTTGGTCTTGTGGGAGGCGGTGACAATGGCTGTGGTGGCAGATGCTATAGTCGAGGCAGGAGAAGCAGGCTGAGGGCAGGGTGGCGGCTGCGGCGGCTGCTTCAACCTGGTGGTGGTGGCAGCAGGACAGAGCCAGGCACCGGAGGCTAAAAAAAAAAGCGCCCAAGGGCCAAGCCTCCCAGCATGCACGAGCCCACACACGTCCACCTCTCACAGCCCGGCTTTGCTGAAGCCTGACTGAGAGGGAGATGGACGGAAGATGGTGGGGAGGAAACAACAAACCGATGGCGCCAGATGGCTCCCTCCCCTAACCATGTACAATTGCAAATATCCCTGCTCCCTCCTATTATTATGGCCCCGCTCCACCATTGGGTTTATTGCTGCTTTATTGAGGAGAATAAGGATGCTTCCTGCTGGAAAACCCATTGCATTGGACAGAAATATGAATGGCCACCAGCCTGCAATGAAGCACTGAACAACCATTTACTTTTGTTTTAAAAGCACTGCACTATTCCATTGCACTTTGCAACCATTTCACCAGTGCAAATCTCATAGTCTGGAAAATGCCCAGTACTACTACTCAGGACCAAAGGATCTTAAATGTGTCTTTCCAAGGAGCTGGGGTCAACCAGGTGAATATTATTCCTTGAAAGATTTGTCTGCATGGATCTTTGCACTTGGGTTTGAAAGGCAAGATATAAATATACCTAACAATGAGGACATCACATTTATAAATGCATAAAAGATGACATCTAATAAAGCCCGCACATCAAGTGGCTCACCAAGCTAAATAGCCCCAGCCATATATTATGGCCTGCCAGATATTCATTATTAGGAGTTTTAGTCAGCCTTTCATAAGCCATGTACAAGGCCAATGAGCTTCCAACTTGTGCAGATGCGAGGTAACCAACACGCACCCATATAAGGTCACTTCTATGGATAGGTGCTCAACACCAGACTGTCATATTGAAATAAGTTGACCTGTTTCCATCATTGTTTTAGTTCAATATAACTTAGAGGTGACTTTAAGTCAAGTAAAAACCAGCTGTTTCATAGTTATCTAGGAATCCTGAGTTTAGCCATTTGGAGTTCTAGTCACTGGGTTTGCATAATCGCAAGGTTTCTTCAGGTCCAATGGGAGATGTTATACATTTTATGGCAGAACCAATGCATGTAAATTTGAAAAACTAACGTAGGATTTTCTATAATTGTTGGGTGGTGCGGGGGGGGGGGAGTAAATGCCTGAACTGATTCATCTTTCTGTTCTCTGGGATGAAGTTTTCTTAACTAATCCTATAGTACATATGCTGGTAGAACCAAAATGTCGACAGACACACACCCTTATCCTTAACTCCCCCATATAAAAGGCCAGCATTTTAACAGAAATGATCCGTGTGGCTGAGTCTACTCCCATTTCAGTCATCTCTATATCACAGAAGAGGTGATACTGTCTGAAGTTCTGATGTTAAGAACTTCTTAACACATTAAGAAGTTAGCAACATTCTCCCTAGGGAGTCAGGAAGCCTGGGGCTTAGATCCATTCCCCTGTCTTTCTGCCACCAAGCTAGAGGCCAGAATAGCTGGTTGCTATACACTGCTCGCCACTACAGTCTTCATCTCTTGCTCCAAAGTAGGTGTGTCCTGGAGCTGTGAGCATTCATTAGAAGTTGCAGGCCAGGTTTCAGCAGCCTGGCCCCAAGTTTATTTGTGTGATCTGCACTTTGGGGGCCAATTCTTCAGTTGGTCACTCATATCTTGCACATCTATATGGTGTGTTCTTTGATTGGACTCAGCAAAGAGTGTCTAGAAGTATTTTACCTCAGTATTTTATCTACAGAGAACCAGCAATGTTTGCTATTGGGATATAATTTGATTCCCTGGCCTTCTAGGTTAGAGCTGTCAGATTTCACTTTTGTGGAATAGATAACACTATTCTGTGGAGACGCCATGTCTGAAATCAGAATTAGCATTATGTTCTCTCTTTCTCTCTTTTAAAACCACACATCAGATATGTGGCAGTCAAATTCAAATATTGCCATATCTGTTTATCAGAATAGCGGCACCCTAAAATTCTAGTCTTACACATTCTTTCTGTGGAACCAAAATGAAGAATTATTAGTTTTAAAACTAAGCTGTGTGTGCCAAGTGCACACTAGGGGCACTAAGGTAATGATTTCTTGTCATTGGACTGTAAATATTTATTTGATTCTTAGTCTTTTTAATCTCAAGGTAACATATATAATATAGTCACTTAATAAGTCAATATAGTCACTTAATAAGTCATTAAAAACCATCCAATCCTCACCAGGTTAACTTTGGTCACCAAAAAGCATGCCAGATTTAAAAATTCTAAACAGAGTTATACTTCTTTTGTGTTATTTGAATTAACTGAAGTTTTGAGACTTGTGTCCTCATTTTCTAATTTCACTGAATATTTCATTACTTCCCCCCATTCATTCAAATAAGGGTTTACTCTACACAGTTTGTAAAACCTAGAGAAGTGCACTTCTTGGACATCATGCATCTGTGTGCTATCTGCAATAACTACTTCTTCTAGATGTTTTTAACTTCAAATGAGTGCATTCCTATTTAAATCTTTCAGACGTGGGATCAGAAACAGAGAGATTTCTGGGTGCTTGATAACTTTAGAACTCATATGGTAAATCAAAATAAAGCTTCATGTCCAGGACTGATTTCACCTGGAGATTACAGTATGTGGTTACATAACTAAGACAACAATGGGATCATTTTATTTCAGTCATAGATACGGTTTCAATTACTTGATTATTGTATAATTCCCTTAATAATAAAGACCTTCTTATTCAAGATACAGAATTCTAAGGTCTTGTGCAATTTGCTCAGAAATAGTAAACAATCTTGACATAGTTAAACATTCTCCCCCATTTCCTGGTTGTGCCTGAGCTCTGCTCTCAGACTTCTTCTATAGCAGGAATGCCCAGGTGTTGCCTTTAGAACATTTTTCCACGTCCTGGACCTCAGCTCAGATCACAGCCAGCATCAGTTCACCAGAGGCAAGCCAGGGAATCTGCCTAAGGGCATCAATGCCAGTAAGCTGCCCCACCCCAGTGTCCAGCTGAGCATGCAAAGCTTGCATGCACCAACAGCAGCTAGTCCATGCCAGTTCTGAGAGTCTTCCAGCCGAGGCAGACAGTGCTGCAGCAAGTATGCCGCTGTATTTAAGCAGGTAAGCGTGCTAAGCAGGGTGGAGCTGAAAGCTGCTAAGGTTCAACTGGCACAGCAGCACAGGGAATCTTGAGCTTGGTGGTGGTGATGAAAGCAAGTGACAGAGAGACTGCAAGAGTGGGAGGAGGATATGGTGATGGTGGTGATGAGAACAGAGAGCATGTGGCTATACAGGTGGCATGGATCCATCCAACAGTTCCTGTTCCCAGGCAAATGATAGGAGGGAGGACAGACAAGTCGATGAATGGATAAGAGAGAAAGTACGACTGCATCGTGACCACACAGGAACAGGGGCTTGCATTTCATTTCATTTCATTGAATGAAATGAATGCAATTTCATTTCAATGAAGTGGCAATTCCATTAATGCAATTTCATTGCATTAGATGAGGGAGAGGCCTCAGGAGACATAGGTCTGGATTTCTCCTCTTCTCCAGTGGCTGTGGGGAGGAGAGGAGATGGCTCTGACAAAGATTAATGTCCCTCAAAGCCTCTGTAAGTCCCCTGGAGCACCTCTTTAAACTTTTGGCACCCCTGCTCCATGGTCAGTTCTGAGATCTATGCCCATTGATGCCTCCAGCCACCCAGGAAAGAAATGTAAAGCTTATTTGTTGTGGCAGTGGCAGTGGCTGTTGCAATATTGTCTTAGCAAGGGGTGTGGCTATGATGATTGTGGTGAGGAGAACCTGCACTTCAAAATATACATCACTGCATCGCATCAGACATGCAACTCTGGAGAAATAATACAACAGGTAGTGCTAATTTCTTTTGTAAAGGCATTTTAGCCCATTCCCTAATAGTCTTCCAAGACCAAATTCTTGCCGGCTAAGTTCCTACAGATTAGAAAATTGCAGGGACGTCCCCGGAGCTTGCAGCCTCGAGTGTGAGAGATAATTATGTAGACAGGAAGACTCTTCTCCTGAAGGCTTTGTAGGAAACCTATGTGGAACCATGTTCAGTTCTCTAATGATGCATTATGTTCCGCCACAGTTCAGACTTTCATTGCTTCCGGTGTGCTTTTATCAAACACAAACTATAAGGCCCGCATGGTATATAAAACTCAGCAACTGCGCTTTTGGTATCACAAAAAAAAAAAAGGTCGTAATGAATCATCGTGAATAAAACAGCTAGCCTTTTCAGTCAAACAGGAGAAAACCTTTTAAGTTCCATCTGCTCTCCAGATCTCCTCAAAAGTCAATGTAGTTTTTCACACTATTTTCAGCAGTTTGAGTGAACTTCAAATGTTACAAAAAATTACCACCTTGAAACATTAGCTTCTCAATCTGCCTGAAGAATAGTTCTGTGTCATTCACAAGATTACAAAGGTTTACAGCAAAACAAACAGGTCCACCAAGCATTTAACTTATCTGCATATTTCTGAACCAGGTAACTGTCTTGGGGGAAAGACAAGCAAATTCTGATTACCTTTTAAACTGAATGCAATTCAGCATCACTTTGCAAAAGTTGCAGGAAACTGTTGTGGCGCTGATTTTGTACGCTTTCCACGTGCAATAGAACTGGAACTGTACCAGCCACAGGTGCTCATGCAGGCACTTATATGCCGACACAACTGGGACCAGGCCAGCCTTTGCACCTCTGCAGCCACCATTCATGGGTCCACAGGCAAGGTAAGGGCCCTCTGGGCTCACACATCAACAGGCAACACAGCATGCACCCCAGTTTCCAGATCTGCAGCAACCATCACCCCAAACCCAGAACATGGCAGCCAAAGGAACACGCATGCATCATTCAAAACACGCTGTGACCAACACCAGAAAAAGGCCCACTTTTCAAAAAGGCAAGAAACACTCCTGCCTATGTTGTGGGAGGGGGAAAGGACAAAGTCGGATCAATGGAGGTGGCAAGCATCCTCCTGACACTTCCTCAACATCAGAGAAGGCACACATGTGAAGGATCTGTTTCTGGTAAAATGCTTACTCAACCTTCTTAGCACCATGACTTAGTTCTGTTTTTTAATGCACTAATCCACTTCTGTTCTTTAATAGTCGTATACGGTTGTTCCACTCTAGTGTTGTTGAACTGTTTTCACACAAAACAGTTGTGTGAAAACAGTTGCACTATGTAAGGGGCTTCACTTGCAATTTGGATCCTGGTGTTGCATCAAAATGGCAGAGACTCCTCAGGTGTTTTAACGGGATACTTCTCCATTGGTGGTGGGAGGCAGGGCCATGGAAAGGGTATCAAGTTGCTGGGTGCTGCAACCGCCTGCTTCATACCATGGATGAAGAGAGCTGGTCTAGTGGTAGCAAGCATGACTTGTCCTCTTAGCTAAGCAGGGTTTCATATGAATGGTTGCATATGAAAGGGAGACTAGAAGTGTGAGCATTGTAAGATATTCCCCTCAGGGGATGGAGCTGCTCTGGGAAGAACAGAAGGTTCCAAGTTCCCTCTCTGGCTTCTCCAAAATAGGGCTGAGAAAGATTCCTGACTGCAACCTTGGAGAAACCACTGCCAGTCTGTGAAGACCATACTGAGCTAGAGAAACCAATGATCTGACTCAGTATATGGCAGCTTCCTATGTTCCTATGGATACGTGGAGATTCTGCCCCACACAATTTGCCTATTGCTCCAAATGCTTACTTGCCAATTAGGAGCTTGAGGGGGGGCATTCCATAGGGAAAAGCTGGTCAAGTTTTGTGACTGGTTGATTATTTATTTAACTAACATATTTTTATACCATGCAAAACGTACATCTCTGGGCATAGGTTTTGTGAGTGCACGTGGGCAGTGCCATGCAAAGGGGACAAACTTCAAAAGGTGCTGCAGCCATCGGGTTCCCTATGGGGTGTGATGTGCAGTTCATGCCCAACCAAAGGGGAGAAACTGGGGAGGTGCTGCATATGGTTAATTACCGATTGCAGGAGGTGTGGCGGTACCCAACCTCCAAGGTGGAGAAACTGGGTAACCGTTGAAAATGCTCACTTCTTCATCAGGTGTTCTGGGGCAGAAACATGCCGAGGGAATAAACTTGCCAAGAGCTGCGAGTACTTGTTTCCCCATGGGGAGGGGGTCGTGGCCAGTGGTCCCTCTATTTTTTTCATCTCTGTGAGGAATGAGTTTTGTTCTGAGCGGCAGTATCAAGGCAGTGTGCACGCATGTGCATTCAGAATGGGGCCTTTCTGATTCAACCTGAGCAGGATCTAAAATGAATGGAGCAGATATCCAACAACTTTTGAGCGCGTGCATGTGCGCACGCCTTAGAGGGAACAGTGGTTGTGGCTGTAACCCACATAAAGGGAGGGGTTTGGATGTTCTCCAAATACTCTCACACATTGGAGGGGGGGAATCCCGATAAAAAGGGGATGAACTGGGTAAATCCTGGAACTGTGAACTTCCCCACTGGGCTTGCTGCCTGCATTTTTTTCCGCATCCAAAAGGTGAGAAACCAAAGAAGTGCTGCACCTGCTTGCCTCCCAAGTGAGCGGGCATCTTCACACACACCTAATGGGAAGGGACTTGTACACTGTAGACGCAGCAAGAAGCTATGTTCTCTGTTCTTCAAAAGGTGCTCCCTTAATGTCCATCTGCTCCAAAGTTATGAACACAGCAGGGTACTGGGAGATTCAGTAGACAACTTTCTGAAGGGGAGAGGCATTATGCCCCCCCTCCCATGGAAGGCATGCCATAGGTGCCAAAGTTTATAGGCTCATTTTTCTGTGCCCGCAGTATGCAATCATTACCAGGGGGAGTTCTCATGACTGCCCTTTAAAATGCAGCGACCATAAAGTACATGCGTAAATCCCCCCTTTAACTTTGGATGCATAAAAAGCAGGTCACTCCTCCTGACCAAAGGTGGTCACTCCTCCTGACCAAAGACTTTGCCCAGTGCCGCCTTTCTGGGCAGGTAACAGCTCCCAGAAATACCAGCCACAATTAATTTGCATGAGATCCACCCTAGGCTCCAGGAGCAGCTGCGCAGATACAATACAGCATCCATTCTTCTGGTGGGCCGTCCAGCTGCCTCTTGGGGGTTGAGTAGATGGAATCAGACTCCCTTTCCCTTCTGTGCCTTCCAAAAGATGATCAGTGGGATTGGATCAGACAGTTAGCAAGTACACATGCAGAGGTCCTTTTATACAAGAGAAGATGCATGTGAGGATTTGGGGATTGGGATAATTTCCTTTCATTTTACTAGGTAATCATTGCTATTCAGAAAGAAACAATAGAATATATATGCAAAAGTTATGTGTTACAAAATGACCTGGAGCAAGGCTTTTTCCATTCAGAAGCCACCAGAATAATGCATATATTCACTTTGGAATATTAAAACTGTTTCTACTTTTACAATAATATTATGGGTGGATACAGTCAAGTGGCAGTGTTAAAACATTAAATGTTTTAGAAAACAGAAGTTTAAACAGGATTTTCATATCCAACTTTTTAAAAACCTTGCAGTATCACCATTATACAAAGTGCAGACAATATTCAAGATAGGAAAAATACAGTATTTGAATAACTGAAGGAAGTCCTGAAATGTCTTTATAAAATATAGAATTATGAAACAAGTTTATTTCTCTGCATGTAGCCAAAATGAACTTACCACACTGCTGCACATACTTCATTCACATTCTCACAGATCGAAGTGATGTTGCAGCCACTCATGCAAAAGCCTTCATATGTGCAGCTTGTTGATTTAACATCACAAAACTTGCAAAGTGCTGGCAACTTTATTCCTCCACTGATCAGTTCTGCAGCATGACCTTCAGCTGTCAACAAAAAAAAAGTGTTAATAAATGTAGAATTCACACCTATCCATCCACATACTTTGTAGAAAAAACATCCACTTTAGATAATTGGATCACCTACTTCAGACAAGATGGTAATGACCAGGCAGTGAGACTACATTGTCATATGCTGTTAATACTGGTCTAGTTCTAAAATAATAATTCTTCTATTTATGGAATTCATTGGTGGAAAATTGTTTCCCATAAGTAAAAGAATTCTAAATTTGTTCAACTGAAATGCAATTTGACAATATTTCAGAAGCCAGTGAGAATTTTCTAAGAACTCAACTGATCCTAGCATGTAGCATTTTTTATTTTAAAACTACACAAATTACTGGTATTACCGTTTACAAACCATTATATCCTATTATTTGCAAGACAAACATAGTTCACAGTAGCCCTGCTACTATCACCAATTCTACCTCTCTGGAAGATGAGCTACAATTATTTGTGCCAGCCTACTCACTTCCCTGGAAGCATTTTTAAATTTTACTTGTTTGATAGCTTCTGATGAATAAGCTTTTGACAAAGTTCCTCATCAAAGACTCCTGAGGAAATTTAGCAGTCATGGGATAAGGGGACAAGTACATGTGTGGATTGCTAACTGGTTGAAAGACAGGAAACAGAGGGTAGGTATAAATGGAGAATTTTTACAATGGTGGGAAGTAAGAAGTGGGGTCCCCCAGGGATCTGTACTGGGACTTGTGCTTTTTAATTTATTCATAAATGATCTAGAAGCAGGGGTAAGCAGTGAGGTGGCCAGATTTGCAGATGATATCAAACTCTTTGGGGTAGTTAAATCCAAAACTGATTGTGAGGAGCTTCAAAGGGATCTCTCCAAACTGGGGTAATGGACGACAAAATGGCAAATGCAGTTCAATGTTGGCAAGTGTAAAGTGATGCACATTGGGATGAAAAACCCCAACTTCAAGTATACGCTGATGGGATCTTAGCTGTCAGTGACTGACCAGGAGCGGGATCTTGGGGTTGTGGTGGACAGCTCATTGAAAGTGTCAACTCAATGTGCAGCAGCTGTGAAAAAGGCCAATTCCTTGCTAGGGATCATTAGGAAGGGGGTTGAAACTAAAACAGCTAATATTATACAAAACGATGGTGGGGCCACACCTGAAGTACTCAATACAATTCTGGTCACCACGTCTAAAAAGGACATTGTAGAACAGGAAAAGGTGCAAAAGAGGGCAACCAAGATGATCAGGGGCCTAGAACACCTTTCTTATGAGGCAAGGCTACAACACCTGGGGCTATTTAGTTTAGAAAAAAAAGATGACTGCGGGGAGACATGATAGAGGTCTATAAAACCATGCATAGTGTGGGAAAGTGGATAGAGAGAGATTCGTCTCCCTCTCACATAGCACTAGAACCAGGGGTCATCCCATGAAATTGCTTGCCAGGAAATCTAGGACCAACAAGCGGAAGTACTTTTTCACACAATGCATAATCAACTTGTGGAATTCTCTGCCACAAGATGTGGTGACAGCCAACAACCTGGGTGGCTTTAAGAGGGGTTTGGATATGTTTATGGAGGAGAGGTCTATCATCGGCTACTAGTTGGAGGGCTAAAGGCCACCTCCAGCCTCAAAGGCAGGATGCCTCTGAGTACCAGTTGCTGGGGAGTAACAGCATGAGAGAAGGCATGCCCTCAACTCCTGACTGTGGCTTCCAGCAACATCTGGTGGGCCACTGTGCGAAACAGGATGTTGGACTAGATGGGCATTAGGCCTGATCCAGCAGGGCTGTTCTTATGTTCTTCCTTTCTTCTCAGCATTATTTTGGTTCATTCAGGCAGAAATAATGGTATAAACTATAAAAAGTATGATTCCACCCCCATCCCCCCAGAAATATTTTATTTTTTAAATTACAGCTAACAAAAATACCTACTATGAACAATAAAGAGTCCTACAGAACCAGAATAACTAACAAATTTATCACAAGAGAAACTTTCATGGGTCAGAGTCCACATTGTCACATCTGGAAAATGGGTTCTAGTCTAGAAAAGCTTCCACAAGATTATTTGTTTTTGCTGCTATAGATTAGCAGAGACACCACTGAAAAATGCCAAAAGCTTTTACATTATTTACTCAGTTCAAATATTACACTTAACTTTGTGTCTTAATTTTCCCCAGCAGTAGGAATGTGCACAAATCCATTTTTTGATTCAATTTTTGCCCCAAACAAATCACCCCTGATTTGTTTTGTATCCAAATCTACCTCCACAAATCAACCCAGATTCAATTTGTATTTGCTTCCATTTGATATGGATTTGGACCGATTCAGACCACTTAAAATCTTAGGGGCAACAAATTTGGGTGATGGGTAGGTCCCCTTGGGTGCCACCTACCACCCAAATTTCAAGGCAGTGGGACACTTGGTTGATTTTTAATGGGTTTTTAAAAAAGTTTTTACTGATTTTGAACATTTCTGCCATAGGAAACAATGGCAATTCGAAACTGCCATATCCTAAACTTAACATGGATCTCCAGCTTTCATTTTTTTAAAAAAGCTAAGCTCTAGCCCTTGTAGAAATGGAGTTATGGAGCAAAATGTGCAGTCATTATTTTTCCAGTGTTGGGATTCTTTGGTGTATAATAACTTTTCCTCATAATGAATCCCTATGAGGTTTCATTGCACACCTTCATTTCTTCTGTTCATTATGACTGTCACTGAACAGTGCCAACTGTCAACTGCCATGTGCCAACTACAGCCCACCCCGCCACCTGCAAGGCAGTGCGGTACTAATTTTAATTTTTAGGTAAATGTTTGATCTTGATATATTTGTTTTTATGTTTTCTGTTTTTGTGTGTGTTCTTTTTTGTGTTTTTGTACTCTGGTCTTTGACCGTAATAAAGATCGGATTGGATTGAATTAATTTTTAGGAATATTGAAATGTTTAGATTCTTTGGTGTCTAATATCTTTTCCTCATAATGAATTCCTATCAGGATTCATTATACGCCTTCATTTCCCCCCCTGTTCATTTTGACTATCATTGGACAGTGCCAACTGTCAACCGTCATGTGTCAACTACACCACCACACACACTGGGGTACTCAAGTTTATTTTTTTAGGAATTTTTGAAGTGTTTAGATTCTTTGATGTCTTCATTACACACTTTCATTTCGTCTGTTCTTTCTGATCCCCCTGCTTTGCAGGCAGGGGTAGGGAATTAGTGGCATCCTATGTTCCAACTACCCCCCGAATCACAAGCCACTGGGTATTCCGTTTTTATTTTAGGAATTTTTGAGGTGTTTAGACTCTTTGGTGTGTAATGAATCCTCATAGGAGTTCATTATGAGGAAAAATTATTAGATACCAAAGAAGCTAAATACTTGGGAGGGGGGGAATCCTAGAGCATAAACTGAGTAGTATCCCACTGCTTTGCGGGTCGGAGTGAGGTGTAGTTGGCACATGGCAGTTGACACTGTCAAAAAGACAGTCAAAATGAATAGAGGAAATGAAGGTGTGTAATGAATCCTCATAAGGATTCATTGAAGAAAAGTTATTATACACCAGAGAATCCAAATACTTGAAAAATAGTGACCACACATTTTGCTCCATAACTCCACTTCTATAAGGGCTAGAGCTTAGCTTTTTTCTTTCTTTCTTTTTAATGAAAGCTGAGAATCTGGGTAATTAAAAGGAGGGATCCATATTTTGAATCAATTTGAATCAAATCAGGAGCGATTTGATTTGGACCCAAATCTAGCCAATGGACCACAGGGGTGATTTGTTTTGTCTCCAAATCACCCGAATCAGCTAGATTCGGGTACAAATTGATTTGTACCCAAATCAATTTGCACATCCCAACCCAGCACTCATTCTACATGTCCATATACACAGATGTATGTATACCAGCGCTTTGAATGACAATGTCCTATACATTCCTAGTCAACTGATAAATGGTAGGCCTGAGCATATTCAGAATTCTGATTTGGATTCAACCAGATCTGAATTTGACAATATTGGATTCTATTAGATCTGGCAATATCAGATTGGATTTGGAATTCAAATCTGAATTCCAACTAAATTTAGATTTTTCCTCATTGTGATCAATGGGGAAATAAAATAACCAAAATTCACTGGTTGGCCCTAGAGCCTTGAAATTGGCCACAAATGTGGGGAAGGAGGTCAAGGTCACCTGCAGTGAAGAGAATTTGTCAACCCCCTGATTTTTTGGTGATTTTTTGAAATTTTTGTTTAAAAATGTTTAAAATTGTGAAATCTGTCTTGTTTCAAGGAGGGTTGATTTGATTTAAATCAAAATCACGATTTAAAACACTTTATAGAAGGACTCAATTTTAATGATTTAAATTGCAATTTAAATCTTACTTGTCAGGAAGATTCTATTTAATCATCGTTTTCTATAAAAGTACATTCTTGTTGTCTAATAGAACCTTAATTTATTTAGAGATAGACGTAGGTTTCATTTTTAGAAGGCAGATACACACTATAATAATAGATACACACTTCTCATAATACTGTTTCATTTGGGCAAACAGGCCTTGCATTTCGAACATATGCCTTTCCTACTCACAGACAGAGGAACTTCATTAAAATATTCCCAAATGGGGTCACTTTTATGGCCTGCTGCGAGGATAGGATGATGTAGATAGGCTTCTACAATGGAGGATGCGCTCAGAAAAAATTTCCCCCAGGTCTGCATGGATATGTTCTGTTCACTTTTGGTTTCACCTTTTATGCCTCCTCCCCATTCCGTGCAGACTCCATCCCCCCCACCACAATAATCTATTCATTCATTGACCTTCTTTGTCTTTCCACTTTTGGGGATGCGGGGGCAAGGACTTGACTCTGTGTGTGTGCGCGCACATGTGCACACACTGCATGTACATCACCTAAAGAATAGGACTGATCAGGTCTGTTATCTCTCATCCCCATATACTGCTATTAACATGTTTATAGAATATAATTAGAAGCTATGATTAATATTCATGATCTTTGACCTAGGTTCTTTATGAATTTTTAAAATCAGATCTAAATCCCCCAAATCAGCCTCTCTTTTAAAAAAAAATTCAACCCTGGTTTCAAGCCACAACTTTATAAAAACTTCTGAAACTTGGACCATTATCCCACTACCATGTGGAGGAATTTGCCCTTTGCCTTCATGAAAAGGGGTAAACCTTTCATATATGCCCCATTCATATATCCTGAATGAATGGACATACAGTGATGAAATCTGGCACAAATGAAGTCCACATTGGCAGAATTGTGTGTAATTTTTTCAGAGCTACGGGTCAATCTCCTGATTTTTTGGTGAATCTTTGAGCCTTGAAACTTGCCACACATGTGGGGAAGGAGGTCAGGGCACCCTGTAGTGAATCTGAAGAGAATTGGTCGATGCCCTGACTTTCAGTTTTACTTACTGTGTGCTTCTGCAATGGGGAAGACAAAAATTAAGATAAAATAATGGTGTGAGAGCCTCATTTTAATAATTTAATGTAACAAAATATTTTGCTGTCTTACTATAACATTCCAAGAATCCCAAGATGCTGCTTCAGTTGTGCCAGTGCCAGAGGTGAGGCATTCATGGATTTCCCCAAATTAATAAATGCATACCACAGTTTTAAGAGAAGCATGTTGGAATCAGGCAGGAATTTGAATACCCTTTAATATTGGTCTATAAAGTTGCAACTCCCTTAGTTGTAATTTCATTTCCAAAAAGTCAAGGGTCTCACCAGGGTTTAAACTGCACTTAAAATTAAAGCTGTATAATGTTTTTCAACTCCTCTATGGAAAAATGGACAAAGTAATGACGTTTCTGCCATTCGCTCTGGTAACAAGGTCATTCTCACAACCATTGCAGACCAGCAGGGAGGGTGTGGGAGGAAGATAAGATCAAGCTTAACCGCCACCCCCCACGATGATCTTCTTCTTGTCCCAACCATCTCCTGGCCACGAGGCTCGTGCACTCACATAAACAGCTCTCCCATGAGCCACAAAGCTGTCTGGAGGCCAGGAAAATGCATCCCAGCCTCTAGATATCCCTAAATGCACAACACAAGGAGCAGGGTGAACTGAGGGATTTCCCCTCAAGCCAGGTGCTCTAGGCATCTGGCTTTGTGTCCCCTTGGGCTGCCTGCTGTCCAAGCAGACACATGACCCTAGTCCTGGGTAAAAATCCAGGGCTACCCAAGGAGGCAGTGCCAGAATCAGCTTCGATCCTGGCACTTCACAAGAGCAACCCTACCCATATAAGGCTGCCCAAACCTAGGTAGGCTGCTCATGTGAACAGCCTCTTCCTGTCTCAAATACAGCACAGAAACTAACATTTAGAAGGAGACAAAGAACACAATTAAAACAGGCAGGAAATTCAGAGATAAGGTTGATTCTTTCTGTTTCAGTCACAAACCAACCCAACACAGCTGAAAATGGGATGTCAGCCTTAACTTTGAATTTCCTGTTTCTTGTTGGTTTTTCTTGCAACCATAATGTTAAGTGTACGAGTGTATGCTTCATTTCCTGTGCGTTTTTTTTTAAATTCACGAAACATCATAAAAATGCATATGATTTATATTTGAGTACAAAAGGCTTGACAGTTATCTTTACAGTCTCTTGAGAAAGAGACATACACACAGATACAGCATCCATTTGTAAAAATCAAGCATTCTTTCTAAAAGGCAAAATTACTTAACCAGCTAATTTTGGCAGGCATGACAAAAATTTTCCTTGCCCCATGAAGCCAAAGTTTCAGATGACCCTTGGACACCTGATAATTTTATTAAGGGATTCTTTGGAATTATATTTTGTTATTCTGCTCTTCCCCTTAACAATCTGAGGATGCTGCTTTCTTTTATAATCGTAATTGATATTTATATTAAACCTTCCCATAATAAAATGCTTAGTTATATTCTAGAAGGACTCCCCAATGGAAAAGAATTCTATGGGCATTGAAGGATGCAGTTTACCATAGCAAGCAAGCATGTTTCATACAACTGTATAATGTTTACAAATGTTTTTAATTGAGAAGGCCTGTAAAGGGGAAACACACACACGAGAATCTGAACGACACCAGCACATTTTAATGAAAGTTGTTCATAGTGGACTGCTGACTAATGAAGCCTTTTTCTTCTTATTTATTTATTTATTTATTTATTCGATTTCTATACCACCCTTCCAAAAATGGCTCAGGGCGGTTTAAAAAGTATTGTTTGTGAAGAACTTGACATATCCTTCCAGAAAGCTATAGCTTGTCACATGTTTCCTGACAGAGGAAAACAGAACAGATTTTAAGCCCTTGGGATTTGTTCCCTTGAGAGACCATGCCATCTGAAGTTAATGAAAAGTCTACATAGGCAGTAAGAGAAGAACAGAGCTTACATAAGCAAAGTTTTAATAGGACACATTCTTCTCAGGAAAATATTCAATGAAAATACTTGTATTTTGGAGTCCTGTTTTTCCCTGGAGAATTACAAATATACAGTGTCAGTTTTCATGAGACACACAAATTCATGTGGTGGAGATAGCAATATATCTACCACATGTTTGGTTACCTTTTTTTTTTTTTTAACTTTAAGCCTCATTGGTCACATGAGGACTTCCCTTTTCTTTTTGTTTAAAGCCAGTCCTTTGAGGATTCTGACAGAATCTGAATCAACACCATGCAGTACATGGCTGTTAAACTGAAGAAAAGCATAAAGCAGATCTCAACTTAACTACAGGGCACTCATCATTCAAACCCAGCCACTGGACCAAACCCTGTGAGGTAGGATAAGGTGACAGGGGAGAAAAAGAGACAGCAGCTATCTTGGGGCCTACATCACTCATTATCAAGACATCTCAGTTTGATCTGAGTATTGCGAGCCTGGTAGTGAGAGGTGGGGATATTAGTTGGTGCACGGAACGCAGTGCAACCAATCTACATGCTTGGGGGAATGAGGACTTTAGACAGCTGTTTTTCTAATGGGGGCTTGGAATGAATTTGATGTTAATAATAAGCTATCATGTTCCCATAGGATGGCATGCTTCTCTCTCTTGGGCTTTGTTTGAGAAGTAATTGACCAATTATGATTGCTTGATTATGCACTTATTTTGTTTGCCACAAGAACCACCTGTATGGACATGAAGGAACACTAGAAGTATGAGGTATTTGGAAAAGTCCCAGCAGAACTACCTTGATTGAGATGCAGGATGGCAAGATACCAGTAAGCCTCAGTGGCCCAGAAGTGGGCTTAAGATTTAGTACAAACAGAGGCTTCTGGGGGTTTCATAGAGGATACACCTCTCCCCTACTCATTCCCTTTTCAGGGAGCCGTAAGTCACTGGTGCAGCTCCTGGGTGAGTTGAGTTGTGCCAAGAGAACATTTTGGCTGGCTGTGCCAGTCCCCCTGAACATTGTGACAGGAAGAGTCATAACCACTTCCTTGATATGAATAGCTACTTCCATTAAGAGAAGTGTGGTCTGCTTAATCCCAGCTATTGAGGTCATTTCTTTCCTAGTACAATACCCACTGATCACTCAGAGTAAGCTTTTGGTGCAGGAGGAGTTTTGAGGCACACATAGTACTCACTGATCTGGAAAAGCATCCCCATTCATCACCATGGAGAGAAGCTGGCCCCTGCACTGAAATTAATGAGGACACTGTCTCACACAAGATATCTTTATCCTATTTTCATTAAGTGAACAAGGAGCTAACACGACAGACAGCAAGCTACTTCCACCAAATCTGGTGGCATGGCACAACTACTTCTTTGAAGTAACCATAGCCAATTACATACAGTGAGGGAAATAAGTATTTGATCCCCTGCTGATTTTGTCCGTTTGCCCTCTGACACAGAAATGACCAGGCTATAATTGGAATGGTAGGTTTATTGTAGCTGTGAGAGACAGAACAACAACAAACAAACCCTCAAAAGCCCAGTGCCCAAAAGTCAGTGATGGATTTGCATTGTAGTGAGGGAAATAAGTATTCGATCCCCTATCAACCAGCAAGATTTCAGGCTCCCAGGTGTCTTTTCACTATATGCAGGTAACGAGCTGAGATGAGGAACACCCTCTGTAAGGGAGTGCTCCTAATCCCAGCTTGTTACAGTACCTGTATAAAAGACACCTGTCCATAGAAGCAAGCAATCACTCAGCTTCCAAACTCACCACCATGCCCAAGACCAAAGAGCTGTTGAAGGATGTCAGGGACAAGGTTGTAGACCTGCACAAGGCTGGACTGGGCTACAAGACTATCACCAAGCAGCTTGGTGAGAAGGTGACTACAGTTGGCACGATAACTCACAAATGGAAGAAACACAAAATAACTGTCAATCTCCCTCGGTCTGGGGCTCCATGCAAGATCTCACCTCGTGGAGTTGCAATGATCATGAGAATGGTGACAAAGCAGCCCAGAACTACATGGGGGGAACTTGTCAATGATCTCAGGGCAGCTGGAACCATAGTCACCAAGAAAGCAATTGGTAACACACTACGCCGTGAAGGACTGAAATCTTGCAGTGCCCGCAAGGTCCCCCTGCTCAAGGCAGCACATGTACAGGCCCGTCTGCAGTTTGCCAATGCACATCTGAATGATCCAGAGGAGAACTGGGTGAAAGTGTTGTGGTCAGATGAGACCAAAATCGAGCTCTTTGGCATCAACTCAACTCGCCGTGTGTGGAGGAGGAGGAATGCTGCCTATGAGCCCAAGAACACCATCCCCACCGTCAAACATGGAGGTGGACACATTATGCTTTGGGGGTGTTTTTCTGCTAAGGGGACAGGACACCTTCACCACATCGAAGGGACAATGGACGGGACCATGTACCGTCAGATCTTGGGTGAGCACCTCCTTCCCTCAGCCAGGGCATTGAGAATGGGTCGTGGATGGGTATTCCAGCATGACAATGACCCAAAACACACAGCCAAGGCAACAAAGGAGTGGCTCAAGAAGAGTGGCCCAGCCAGTCTCCAGACCTTAATCCCATAGAAAATCTGTGGAGGGAGCTGAAGGTTCAGGTTGCCAAACATCAGCCTCGAAACCTTTCTGACTTGGAGAGGATCTGCAAAGAGGAGTGGGACAACATCCCTCCTGGGTTGTGTGCAAACCTGGTGGCCAACTACAAGAAACGTCTGACCTCTGTGATTGCCAACAAGGGTTTTGCCACCAAGTACTAAGACATCTTTTGTGAAGGGATCGAATACTTATTTCCTTCACTACAATGCAAATCCATCGCTGACTTTTGGGCACTGGGCTTTTGAGGGTTTGTTTGTTGTTATTCTGTCTCTCACAGCTACAATAAACCTACCATTCCAATTATAGCCTGGTCATTTCTGTGTCAGAGGGCAAACGGACAAAATCAGCAGGGGATCAAATACTTATTTCCCTCACTGTATATTTATTATTCACTCTGCAAATATGGACTCAGAACTTCATTATTCAATGCTCAATATTTAGAACTTCAGTACTCAACCAAGTTTCAAGTTCTCAACCCTGTGGCCCATCCTAGGCTAAACAGGAACAGATAGTAGGTAAATACCAGGACTGTGTGTGTAGAAACGGAGTACTTGCCACCAACCTAAGGACACATAGAGAAGAAGTACTCAATAAATGGATAGCAATAGATATAGCTGGGGAGTGGGGGGGAAAGAGAGTGTGTGTGAATGAGTGAATGAATGAGTTAGTGAGTGCAGTTTTAGACACACAGACACCTCTTTATTGCTTGTAGAAATTTCTTTTTGTCACATGCTTTGGTTGTTCAGATCTAACAGGCAGGCATGAAAACCGGATGCCAAGGAGCTCTTGGTGGGTAGGACAGAAATTGCACTGTGGAACAGATTATGCCAATCCCAATAGTTTGGACTGAAAATATCTGAAAATGTCAAGTATACGAATACAATAAATATTTATACACCACTTTTCAACACAAGTTCCCAAAGTGGTTTACAGAGAGAGAAAAACAAACAAACAAACAAACAAAATGGCTCCCTATCCCCAAAGGGCTCACAACCTTAAAAAGAAACATGATAGACACCAGCAACAGCCATTGGAGGGATGTTGTGCTGGGGATGGATATGGCCAGTCACTCTCTCCTTGCTCAATAAAGAGAATCACCACTTTTAAAAGGTGCCTCTTTGCTTAGTTAGCAGGGAATTATAGTAAATTATTCTAGATTATTCATGAAGTGTGGCATTGGATGCTTAGAGAAAATATTCTAAGAAAGCCCAGGGATAAACCACATGACCATGAGCATCACATGACAGCTTTGTTATTTGAAGTAGCTGTAAAGGATCAGGTGCTTTGTGAAAGCATTACCTTCAAATGCGATATAACCTAGGCATAATTTATCTGATAATTTCTAACTAAACTGCACTGCAGACTAGCGTTTGACTACTAAATGTTTCACCTTGATATCCTCTATAGTTCTACTTTACAGCTATATTGATGTGGATGACTATTATGTCCTGATGGAAATCAGTCTATAACTCACTGCATCTTAGACACCAGAACATTTCTAACTGCACAGCAATGAGACACAAAATTGGACAATCAGTGGCTATGTGGTAATCATTTGAAATTTCATTCCACATTTATATACCGCCCTATAGACAATCTCAGGGCAATGTAGAATCCAATCAAACCAAAACTTAAAACCATTTAAACATATTAAAATCACCATTCATTCATTCGATTTATATACCGTCCTTCCAAAATGGCTCAGGGCGGTTTACAACAGAATAAAACCAATTAAAACCAGTTAACAATTAAAATCAAAACTATAAAACCAGAATAAAACCAATTAAACATTCAAAACAGCTAAAAACCCTTGAAAAAGAGGGCAAACATTTAAAACAATTTAAAACAGTTTACAGCAGTTTAAACACCCTGGAAGGCCAGGCCAAACAGATAGGTTTTAAGGCTCTCTTGAAAGACAGTAATGAACTCAAATTACAGATTTCTGCCGGGAGTGCATTCCATAGCCCAGGAGCAGCTACAGAGAAGGCCCACCTCTGAGTCGCCACCAGATGAACCGGTGACAACTGGAGACTGACCTCTTCAGATGACCTTAACGTGCAGTGGGGATCATGCAGAAGAAGGCACTCTCTAAGATAACTCGGACCCAAGCCATTCAGGGCTTTAAAGGTAATAACCAGCACTTTGTATTTTGCCAGGAAATGTATCAGCAGCCAGTGTAACTGTTTCAAGACAGGCATAATATAGTCTCTCCGGGTTGCCCCAGAGACCAATCTGGCTGCTGCATTTTGAATTAACTGAAGTTTCCATACAAAGGCAGTCCCACGTAGAGTGAATTTTAGCAATAGTCGAGTCTGGAGGTTACCAGCTGTTGCACCACTGTTTTGAGGTCATCGTCTTCAAGGAATGGGCGCAGCTGTCGAATCAGCCAAAGCTGACAGAAAGCACTCCTGGCCATGGTCTCCACCTAAGATACCAGGGTGAGGCCTGGGTCCAGGAGTACTCCCAGGCTGTGCACCTGCTCCTTCTGGAGGAGTGTAACCCCATCCAGCACAGGAAGATCTAGCTCACCCCTCAGAGCCCCCACAATGAGCACCTCTGTCTTGCTTGGATTCAGCTTCAATTTCTTATCCCTCATCCAGGCCATTATTGCCTGTAAGCAGGCATTTAGAGAATGAGTGCTATTTCCCAAAGATGGAGAAGTAGATTTGGGTGTCATCAGCATACTGATAACACCCAGCACCAAACCCCCTGATGACCTCACCCATGTCATGACCTCACCCAGTGGTTTCATGTAGATACTGAAAAGCACTGGTGACAAATGGAGCCCTGAGGGACTCCATATAACAGCTCCTGTTTTGAGGAGCAACTGTCACCAAGTTCCACCATCTGGAATCTACCTGAGAGATAGGAGCGGAACCACTGCAAAGCAGTGCCCCCTATCCCCAACTCCCCCAGGCAATCCAGAAAGATACCATACAGAAGAACATGGGCTGAAGTGAGTTGGGAGGGGCACTTAGGAGCAATCGTGTCTACCGTCCTAGTATGTTCATTATTCCAAGTCTGAACCAGGGCATTGGCAGGATCACCGGTGGAACCAACCTTAAAATCCTCCAAGCCTTATTGGGATCTGATTGAGTCCAAAAACCTTCTCAGGTGGACCATCCTAATAGGTCCATCAGGACATATCAGCCCCTTTGAGGAGCCATCCAATCATATGCAGTCACCACCCTGGATCAGGTTTTGGCATACTTTGGCAAACATTCTACATGTGGTAATAGCTGCATATGGCTAGGGGACTACTAGTAGGGAATTGCTATTTGGATAGGAACATAGGAAGCTGCCATATACCGAGTCGGACCATAGGTCCATCTAGCTTTGTATTGTCTAAACAGCCTGGCAGCAGCTTCTCCAAGGTTGCAGGGATCTTTCTCAGCCCTCTCTTGGAGATGCCAGGGAGGGAATTTGGAGGTGTGGAGCCAGCCAAGCAGCAGCCTGGGTGCAGCCCCGCCCGACTGCTCCTCCAACAATGTCCCGTGCGTATGACATCACGGATGTGGGATGTGGCTGAGCCCCAAGAGAATCTCCTCCCTGCCCACAAGTGAGCTCTGCAGCTTCCCCATCCTTTTCAGGCAGTGTTTGAAAGCATCTATTTCCCTCTCTCTACCTCCAGAGGAAGAGAGAAAGGGAGGATAGGTGCTTTCAGACAGCAAGTGCTGCCTTAAGTGACATCACACACAAATGGGGCATGGCCTTGAGCTCCAAAGAGCCCGAGTAGTACTTCCGTGTAATTTCAGGCAGCGCTTGCTGCCTAAAAGCACCTCTCTCTCCCTCTCTGGAGGGAGAGAGAGGGAAATAGATGCCTTC
The DNA here is from genome assembly GCF_027244095.1 of Hemicordylus capensis. Taxonomy (NCBI): domain Eukaryota; kingdom Metazoa; phylum Chordata; class Lepidosauria; order Squamata; family Cordylidae; genus Hemicordylus; species Hemicordylus capensis. The sequence goes on from NC_069662.1 coordinate 105,161,085, forward strand.
AGGTAGCAAACACTGCCTGAAAAGGATGGGGAAGCACTCACTCGGGGCTCTTAGTAGCCCAGGAATGGATGGAGGAAGTTCGCTCTTCCAGAGCCTGAGCCACGCCCCCTTGGGGGCTTCAGTAGCCCCTACCATTGGCAGCCTGGGATCTTTGAACCCAAGTTGCACAATGGTGGCTACACCCCTGCTTGGAACCTTCTGCTCTTCCCAGAGGGGCTCCATCCCCTAAGGGGAATATCTTACAGTGCTCACACATTAAGTCTCCCATTCATATGCAACCAGGGTGGACTCTGCTTAGCTAAGGGGACAAGTCATGGTTGCTACCGCAAGACCAGCTCTCCTCTCAAATTGATTGTCAAGAGCCTAAGTTGCCAGATAGTTGTGTAAGTTAGCCATTGGTGTGGAAGTTTTGTTTTGTTTGTTTAAGGGAAGGAGAATTCGAATTATTTGAAACCATTATAGACATACAAGAGAAAGACCTCCATTAGCCCATACATACTCCTCTGAAGATGAATGAATCCAATATTTCACATTCATGACTGTCTTCTACTGGAATAATTCAACAATACTAGACATCTGGGCCACCAAAAACACTTGATACTCATTATGCTATATCATTACAAGTTGGCATTAATTTTAAACACACACACACACACACACACACACACACACACACGTCCTGCTGAAAAACCTAGAGCTGGAAAACCTTGGTTCCAGATGGGTTGAGCATATTTCAGAAGAAATGCAACATTTTTCACCAACTATCACCTGGAAAAGTTCAAAATATGTGTAACTAAAGCCAAACAAAACATGCAGAGGCATCATGTCAAACATATTTCCCTCCTCCACATCTGAAGTAGGGGTGGGGTGGAGTCTATTCTTTAAAAAGAAACAAACAATCAGAACGGAAGCAAATCATGGCCCTCATCTTCCTCCTTGTACTCAGTAGCTTTCAGCAATTCTCTCTTGGCTGGGCTCATTTCTGGTATTGGAGCCAGGCAGGGATAAAATTGCTTAAAGCTACCAAGCACAGCAATGCAAGGTGGGAAACAGGTGGGTTGCTCTGCTCTTTCCCACTTTATATGTGAAGAAGGCAATCACATGATGAATATGAATCCCTTGTATGTTTAGTTTGGCCATTGATGTGCATGCATCAGCTGCAGCCCTCCAATCGATTATACTTGTCATTTAATCTTTGAGTTCTGTTGTCTGCTCCTGGCTTTATTCTTTTCTAAAGACCCAACATGCTGTTATTAATAGTACTAAGTTTATTTTGCTTCCAACTCTTCAATCAAGAGCATCACAAGGAGGTTCCTTACAAACTAAGATCTCAGGAGCTGATCATTCACTGAATTCATATGAGTCTTATCTGAAACAATACACCACAATGTTCACAATCTAAAGTAAGAGCATTAAACAGGAGAACCTCAATAATTGCGGACTCCGTATTGTAATTGGTCAGGGGGGTAACTGATACCCGACCTTGATAAATGAGCTGGGGAGAATATGCAAATAAGGGGTTAATTTCACGTAACTGTGGATTGGCAATGGCCGGAAATGACCTCAGAGGTTATTTCGGGCTGCCATTTTGTGTTCAGGAGCCTCAAAATGGCTCCATTTATTTATTTATTTATAAGCCTATGATTTTTGGCTGATTTTCTGCCATATATGGGCACAGGTCAACTAAAGGCAACCAGCGAAGCACAGTAAGCAGCTTCCCACAGTTCCCCCTGAAATTTGGCCAATTTTCAATGGTTTTCCCAACCTCCGGGAACCTAACCCCCACAATCCCATAGCCCCAATGACTAGATATTTGTGGTTCCCATATCTGTGGTTGGAGCGGGGAATGGAACCCCGTGAATATCAAGGTCCTCCTGTATTTGCACATCTATGAAAACCCAAGTTTCAGCTCCAGTTTTGCTCTAGAATAGCAAAATAGCAAATAGAAAAATGCCCTGTCCTCTGCTCTGATACATTCCAGGCTCTCGCATCATGCTTCTCAGTGGTTTTGCCATACATCTCCTGGCATCACCAAGCAGGGCTGTGGGAACATAGGAAGCAGCCATATATTGAGTCGGACCATAGATCCCTGTCTGAAAGCTGCTGCCAGTCACCACAGACAACACTGAGCTAGATGAATCAATGGTCTGACTCGTGAGAAAGCAGCTTCTCATAAGGGGTTGGGTTTTTTTAAAGTGTAACCAGACACAAAATGTGCAGTTCTAAAAGAAAATTTGAACAGTTAAATTCAAATAATGCAAAAGTTGTATTGTGTTAAGAGGATGTAAGAAGTGCCTGATAATGATAAGATAAATAGAGCCAGCATAGTGTAGAGGTTAGAATGTTGGACTAGGACCGGGAAGACCCGAGTTCAAATCTCCATTCAACCACAAAACTCACTGGGTGACTCTGGGCCAGTCATGGATCTCTCAGCCTAACCTACCTCACAGGGTTGTTGTGAGGATAAATAAAATAACCATGTACAGCTCTGAGCTCCTCGGAGGAAAAGTGGGATTTAAGTGTGAAAATAAGTAAATAAATAAATAAATAAAATGAGTAGTCTAAGCTCCTCAAGAACCCAAGAGTACCCATTTCTCCTTTCCCTGCCATAGACATTTACAGGCTCTACTGCTACTCTGCACAGAACCTTCACCAATGAGTATAACACTCTTCTGAATTGTCAGTTTCCCACTTCTGAGGATTTTCACCCACTCTATGTAAGCTTTTAAATACCAGGGACTATGCATGCACAGACAAGGAAAATGCACACATGTGTGTTTTAGTGGTGCATGCATGTGAATTAAACTACCATTGTGCAGTTTTGTATTGTCTTTAATAAAAAAAGAAAAAGAAAGTCCAAGCTTCATATGTCCATAAATCAAGGCATAAGTACTATAGGTTTTTCAGCAGTATTTCTGAATAAAAACATTCTGGGCTTTCAGAAAACTTATTCAGCATCCAAAACCTTCCCTCATTTGTTTATTCATTCATTCATTCATTCATTCATTCATTCTCTCTCTCTCTCTCTCTCTCTCTCTCTCTCTCACACACACACACACACACACAATATTTTTCTCACAGTCTTCCACATGTTATTAAAGAAATGTGGGGGCCTTCTATTGTTGTCACTGATTGAATTCCTCTGCTTTGATAGATACTGTAGTGTTGCATGGCTGAGTTTTATTTCCTTTTAATGTGGCTTGTTGAGCAACAGTTTTGTTTTATCAGCAACGCATCTGCCAGCAGCATAAAACTGGAATATCACAGATGTCAGTCTCCTGGCTGGCGTCAGCATGTTAGGAAAGTGCTCTAAGGAGAATATTTTTAAAGTTTCCTGGTGGCCAATACTGATAATAACTGCTACTGCTGTCAAGTAAAGGAGAATGGGAGGGGGAGAACTGGAAAAAGAGGACTCCAAGCTGTACCTTGGCATGAATTGCATCTGTCCATTTGCGCCCATATTACAATTCCTTTCAACCTTCCATATATATATATATATATATATAGAGAGAGAGAGAGAGAGAGAGAGAGAGAGAGAGAGAGAGAGAGAGAGAGAGAGAGAGAGAGAGAGAGAGCTGTGCAATTTTGTGCCTCAGATGTCAGTCTGACACTCAATAGGAAAGGCCTAGCATCGCTCTCAAATGACTAAGCACACACTGCCAATGACCAGCCTAGCTTCAGATGTAATTACAACTCACATTTAAACTCCGTTCTCTGGAATAACAAATAGTTAAGCCTTGCTGCTAACAAGCCCCCTGAAAGGATATTTCAGATGTTTGTGGGCTATAAAGTTTTGCATTTGAAAAATGTTAAAAATGTCCATCTTGCTGTGGAATGCTTGCTTCTGGCAAAAATTAAAACGTTACTGAATGTAGGAAACTTAACTTTTCTTCTTAGGTTTTGTAAGTCCTTTCTGTTTACATTTCAAATTAATTAATGTAGGTGTTTGGGGAAAAGCTCCAGGTGGATAGTCCGGATATTCACCAGGCACACTACAGGAGGCGAGAAACGGCTGATTACTCACAGAGCAGCTCTGCTCTGGGGATGACCAAAGAAGTTTAAGGAACTTTGCAGGAGATGCTTAAAAGCCCATTTCCAATGCCTACACAATAACTATTATTAAGAATTAAATAAACTTAACTGCTTTAACTAGTACATATACACAATTTTGCCTTCAAAAGGCTTTGTACATACATAACATAAAAACATCCCTGTTGGATCAGGCCCAAGGCCTATCTAGTCCAGCATCCTGTTTCACATGGTGCCCCACCAGATGCCTCTGGGAAGCCCACAGGTAAGAGCAGAGGGCATGACCTCTCTCCTGCTGTTGCTCCCCTGCAACTGGTATTTAGAGGCATCTTGCCTCTTAGGCTGGAGTTGGCCTACAGCCACCAGATTAGTAGCCATTGATAGATTTGTCCTCCATGAATTTATCTAAGTCCTTCTTAAAGCCATCTAAACTGGTGGCATATAATTCCATAGGTTAATTATATGTTATGTGAAAAAGTACTTTTGTCAGTCCTGGCAATCAGTTTTATGGGATGACCCCTTGTTCAAGTGTTATGCAAGTGGGGGGAAAAATTTCTCTCTCCATTTTCTCCACACAATGCATAATTCTATAGACCTCTATCATGGAGCCCTTCAGTCTTTTTTCTAAACTGAAAAGCCCCAACTGTTGCAGCCTTACCTCCTAAGAAAGGTGCTCTAGGCCCCTGATAATCTTGGTTGCCCTCTTCCGTACCTTCTACAGTTCTATAATGATCTTTTTGAGATATAGTGACCAAACTGTACACAGTACTCCAAATGTGGCAGCATCATAAATTTGTATAAGGGCATTATGATATTAGCAGTTTTATTTTCCATACCCTTTGAGAATGACCCCTTCCCACACTGAACCACATTTATTCACCTCACTGATTATCCCAACTTCTAGATCATTTATAAATAAAGTTTTAAAAAATGCACTGGACCCAGTACAGATTTCTGGGGGACCCCACTTCTTACTTCGCTCCATTTAGAAAACTGTCCTTTTATTTCTACCCTCTGTTTCCTATCTTTGACCAGTTGCCAATTCACACATGAACCTGTCTCCTTCTCCCATGACTGCTTAGTTTTCTCAAGAGCCTTTCATGAGGAACTTTGTTGAAAGCTTTTTGAAAGTCCAAGTATGTCAACTGGATTACCATCATCCACACGCCTGTTGATACACTCAAAGAACTCCAAAAACTTAGTGCGGCAAGATTTACTGACATCTTGCACCAGGTCCTGTGTACCACTCAGGATTAAGTCCAAGACTGCCTTTTCTCTGGTTGGTTCCATGACCAACTGTTCTAGGGCACAGTCATTCAGCGACGTATATAAAAAATTAGCCTCTCTGTCATTATTTGAATGTGAATTTACCCAGTCTCTGTGTGGGTAATTGAAGTCGCCCATTATTACAGCTCTGTCTCTCTTTGACACCTCCTTGATTTCCTTCTGCAACTCTCAGTAACTGTCAGTGTTTTCATCAGGAGGGTGATAGCACATTCCTAGTAGCACATTTCCTTTCTGGCCTTGTATTGTCAACCACAGAGTTTCTGTGGAGGACTCTGGTCATCCTACGTTTTCTAGCTTGTTTGATTCTATCCCTTCTTTAACATACAATGATACTCCATCTCCAATTCACTCCTCTCTGTCCTTTCTATATATAGAGTTCATATCCAGGAATAACAGTGTCCCACTGGTTCCACCATGTTCCTGTTACGCGCACTATATTGATGTTTTCATTAGCAGCCAAGAACTCCAGCTCACCTGTCTTGGCTCAGAGGCTTCTGGCACTGGCATATAAGCACCTATTTGCTGAATCTCTTATCTGTTGTGTGCTATCTTTCTTATGGCCATTGGATCTCTTCGATCAGCTACCACATCCTTCTGTCTGCTCTTTACCTGGTTCTACTCTGTCCCCTTCTGGTTTATCTGAAGCATTTACACCCTCACACCTTAAGAGATGACATTTGCCAAACTAGATACTGCCCAGCTCCTGTTTATCCCTCCTGTCGGCTATCATTTTAAAAACTACTCTGCAACTTTTTTTTTTTAAGCACCAGCAGTCTGGTTCTATCTTCTTTCAAGTGGAGTCCATCACTTTTTTACAGGCTCGTCTTGTCCCAAAATATATTCCAGTACCTAACAAATCTAAACCCCTCCTCCCAGCACTACTGTCTCATCCACACATTTGAGACCCTTCAGGTCTACCTGTCTCACTGGCCCTGCACGTGGAACAGGTAGCATTTCTGAGAATAGTACCTTGAGGATCCTGGATTTCAGTATGCTACCTAGATTTTGCTTCCAGGACCTCCCAACTACATTTCCCAACATCATTGGTGCTGATGTACACCACGACAGCCGATTCCTCCATAGCACTGCCTAACAGCCTATCTAGATGCCCATGACATCCACAACCTTTGCACCAGTCTACACGTGTGTCACAATAGGGATATGTTAACTGGCTCAAGGTAGAACTAGTTTGCCATTAAACCAGGCCAGCTCAAAGGTTCGCCCTGGAGCTGGACTGGATTTGGGTTGACCTTGTGCCAACCCCCCGGACTGGCTCAGAGCCAATCCAGGGTTCAAAACTTTATTTATTTTAATTAACTCACCACTGGGCCCAGGTTGTTCTGCTGCAGCTGCGGGGAATGTGTGTCTCTGAAGCATGCCCCTCCTTGCGCCCGTCTCCCTCTGGTATTTTCTGGGCCCATCTGGCCCATTTTCAGGCCTTCCCGGACCTCTCCCGGTTCACGGTGACCATTTTGAAGAACCTGGGCATGCACGACAGTCTGAAAAATGGCCACCATGGCTCGAAAACAGGCCAAAACAGCCCATAAAAGTCTGGGGCAAGTCCATCACATCCCTGAAGGCCTCATTCATGTACCTCTCCAAGCTTCTCCAAATCAGCCACCTTGGCTTCAAGGGAACAGACTTGTTCTGAGAGCTAGTAACTCCTTGCACTGAGCACACACCTACAACTTCTTCCCATCAAGCAGATAGTCATACATGCAACACTCTGTGTAATACACAGAGATTATATTCCTTCTCCTTTGCCAGTAGGTGGTTTATAGCACACCTGATTGTCCAAAACACATGGTACAGATGTGTACCTCTAAGCCAGGGCTACTCAACTTCGGTCTTCCTGCAGATGTTGGGGATCATGGGAGTTGTAGCCCAAAAACAGCTGGGGAGTGGCCTAAGTTGAGCAGGCCTGCTCTAAGCCATATGTTGTGAAGGCATGGTTTAAGATAGTTTTGCCAGCTAAGCAAATGGGCAATTATAATTTGTAGATGTTTAAAGCATAAACATATGCTGCTACTCCGGAAGAAGTGACAAACCCACTCGAGTGGTTGGGAAGTAATCAAATTTTAACTTTTTGCTAGCTCATGTTAATATTGCAAGGATAAAGTTTCACTTTCTGCCTTGTGTAATTGGCTACCCTATTCTAATGAATAGCTCTATCACGAGAAGACAACATTACTAGGCTTGGCAACTACATTTGCCTAAAAGCAGCCTCAAGAGTGCAAACATATAGCGGTTTTTGTCCACCAAAGGCATATTTAAATGACTAGACAACTTGAAAAAAAATTGCTCTTAATTACAGCATATCATACTTTTCCTTCTATGCATTTTTAAAGAAATCAGTTTTTTTGCACATACTCTCAAACTGAGGAACGTGCTGCATAAATGTATTTTGTTACTGCCGGCCCTAAAAATGTTGTTACTGTCAACCCTGATAACCATATATAGGTCTAAATAGTTCCAAAACCATCCAAATTTTAATTTACAAATACACCAAAAAAATTGAGTGCCAGAATTAAAGCGAACTGGTTTTCAGAAAGCAATACCATGTCTTTTGGAAATAGATCTACGAATACACACACACAGGCAGAGTTTCTTCCCTTTTCCCCTCCTAAAAATGTCACCAAAATTGAGGCACTCCAGTTCAGTCACTCTGTAGGAACATTTAATAACTGCTTCCCATTTTTGCCAATTTGAAAGATAATTTACTTGTGAAATACTCTACTCTGCTGCAGTTTATTCCACAATGCTGGACTCAAAACATACATTCAGAACAGGTTTGCTGCAACCCCTGAGAAGAAGAAAATCTAGGTGCAAGATTTCAACATCTTTTCCTCAAGCACAAACCACCAGCCATAGTACAACCCTAACAACGGTGCACAGACTCAAGCCTCTGATACAGAACGAACTGAGTTTCAAGTCTGGAAATGATCTATTCTATGCTCCTACTACTCTCACATTACTTTCTGACATGGAAATGTCACTGCAAGGTGATCTTACCATAGCATTTTAATGTGGTGGACAGATCATTTGACTCTTAAATGAACATAAGCTGCTGCCTTACACCAAATCAGACCACTAGTGCATCTAGCTCAGTATTGTCCACACTGACTGGCAGCAGCTCTCCAAGGTTTCAGGCAGGAGCCCTACTTGGAGATGCCAAGGATTGAACTTGGGACCTTCTTCATGCAAAGCAGATGTTAGAGATGTGCACGGAACCGGCGGGGGCAGGTTTGAAGGCGGGGGTGGGTGCACTTGCCCCTCCCTCTGCTTTCCTCCCGCCATTACTAGCTCGAAAACCAGTCCAGCAGGGCGCCAGCATACCTCCCTGCAGCCCTGTCCGCTCTTCAGACCAGAAGTAGGCAGAAGTAGCTCACGCATGGAACCCCTCGAACTGCCAGTGCTCGAACCTGTTTGAAGGCCTGTAAAAGGGCTTCTGAACAGGAAGGTGCACATCCCTAGCAGATGTTCTATCACTGAGCATCCTTTAAAGTGAACGGATCATTATTAAGCAAGAGACCCTCACTAAAAGCACTCTGATGGGTCATCTCGGAGTGGTGGTGCATTCAAATCAGGGTGGATTTGATTTAAATCAAACTGATTTAAATCACTAGCAGGGTGGATAAAAATCAAAAAAATCCGATTTAAATCAAAAAAATCCAATTTAAATAAAAAAATCTGATTTTTTTATTTAAATCGGGTTTTTTTATTTAAATCTGATTTTTTTGATTTAAATCGGATTTTTTTTATTTTTATCCACCCTGCTAGTGATTTAAATCATGATTTAAATCAGTTTGATTTAAATCAAATCCACCCTGATTCAAATGAAATATTCAGCATATTAAAACAATCATGTAATGAAAGTTATATGAAAAAAGCCCTTAGTGCCTATTGCTGTTGAGCAGTTTCTTTAAAATAGTGGTGAGCAATTAGATTGGCTGGATAGAGCCTGATTAACATAGAGCACAGGGGTAAGGGGAGACCATCCACTTCCCTTCAGACCCTACTTACATGTCCCTGTCAGTGTACTTATTCATAGTTGCCTGGTGCTGAAAGACTCATGGATCATTCACATAATTCTTTGAGGAAGGCAGGTTTTGACAAATCTCCGGTGCCAGGGAGCCATGGTGCCTATAAATTTATGTGCACCTAGACTAGGATATTCAGAGGTAGCGTTATTTAATAAAATCTTTGTTTGTCCCAGGCAGCTCTGTTTCTGTTCTAAGTATAGTAATCTGTTCTGCTCAAAGTTATTTCTAAAGGAGATGGGCCCTTTGCTCCACTGTAGAGCATTTGCTTTGCATGCAGAAGCAGGGTGGATTTGATTTAAATCAAACTGATTTAAATCACGATTTAAATCACGATTTAAATCACTAGCAGGGTGGATAAAAATAAAAAAAATCCAATTTAAATCAAAAAAATCGGGTTTTTTTTATTTAAATCGGATTTTTGATTTAAATCGGATTTTTTTGATTTAAATCGGATTTTTTTGATTTAAATCGGATTTTTTTTATTTTTATCCACCCTGCTAGTGATTTAAATCATGATTGATTTAAATCAAATCCACCCTGTGCAGAAGGTCCCAGGTTCAATCCCTGGCATCTGCAGGTAGGGCTAGGAAAGACTCTTGCCTGAAACCTTGGGGAGCCACTGCCAGTCAGTGTAGACAATACTGATCCAGACAGACCAATAGTCTGACTCACTGTAAGGCAGCTTCCTATGCTCACAGAGGATGAAGAGAAGCCCTTTTACACTCCCCCCCCGGCCCCGCCGCCCCATTCTCACAAGGTCCGCCACTAAGTTTGGTAATTCTGTCAAGTGGCTATTGTCCGGCTCCTAAATTTTTGGGCTGGCTCCTAGATCGAAATAAAATTTGGTAAGGCCTGGACTAACCAGAAATTTAGTTTTTGATCAGCCCTGGCTGATTCTTGTTCATTAGTGTTTTTATTCAATAAGAATACTTTTATTACACTTTTTCTTGTTTAATCTTAACCATTCATGGTGCTTAATCACCAAATTAAACATATAAAACACAACAAAAACTAGCAGAGAAAAGCAAACCGGCAGCAGATTAAAAATACAGAAACAAACTGGAGCCAGCTTAATCAACAGCCCGCAAACAAAACAAAGCAGAATTTCTCAGGAGATGACAGAATGGTAGGGGCGTGTGGGTTGGGGGTGTCTCCATGCTAACAGAAGTTACGGTTAGTACACTTTAAAAAAATATTTCCACTTGAAAAGCAGCAGCAGAAATAGTACTTTCTATACATCTTTTCTATAGGTAATGTCAATTAAACTCATTAATAGATAGTCTCCCCTCCCCTCTCTCTCACACACAAATACACACTTTCCAAAACCATGACCCACAAGATGATCCATTCTGTTTTGTTGCCAGCATCATAAAAGGTAGTCTTGTACTCTGAAGTTATGGAGATGTTAACCAAGACAAGCTGACAATCTTTACCATTGTTAGAGTAATATTCTGTCTCATACAGGTTTAATACACTCTGTTTACAATTCCTCCTACCACAAATGAGAATTATAAATAAAGTTACCCCTGCTCATCATAACCTGTGAGTGAGAGACAGGAAACTTGAGGAAGCTTGGCCTCCCACCCTCCCATTTTGCAATCAGCAAAACTAAAGCAGACTCCCAGAATGCTTTCTCAGACTCCCTTACAGTGGGAAACTCGCCACAGTCTAAACTGGAGACACTCTGACAACTTCTGTTACTGTAATCATAAGATTTGACACATGCAAGCTGGAAGAGTCAAGGATACCTTCTCATATCTCAGAGACATTTAGCTACTGTGAGAACTACCTTCATACCATAACACATATCCACACCACAGCTGAATTTTGGCATTTATAAATTATCACTCCATACTTTTTCAGAGCAGTAAGAGGTTCCTTGAGCAGCACTACCAACTTTAGTTTCTTTTGGGTGAAAGTGTCTTGGTAAATTCTGTTCTAAGATACAGAAGCAGAGAAGAAGTGGGAACAAACTGGTATTTCCTCTGCAAGAAGTTTTTCACATGGGGCTTTTGAAGCCCTTTAACTCACATCTCCTCTGGAATGGAGGGGGTGCATTCACATATCGGCCATATTTACCCCCAAATCCCTGCAAGTTATCGGGGAGCAGTTCACACATAATTTAGGTTTTTCACTGCACCTTAGAGTATAGCCCAATTTATATCCAGGGTAAAAAAATCCACTATGTGTGTCATTTTGGGGAGACAACTTTGAGTTCGCAGTAAAGCCTCCCTATAAAATTGTGGTAAAACCTGTTGTATGTAAAAGTCCCAGGCAGCAAATCCTCAAGCAAGCAACTTAGGCTGTCTCCCCCTCATACTGAATTCCCAGTTTCAACAAACTCTCAGGTCTGTGGCTTTCATCTGTCTCACTTTCTGCCTATTCCAGCTGCAAACTTCTCTTTCTCTCTTTTCCACATTCAGCAGAGCTCTAGACAGATTCCCAATCCTGCATATTCAGAAAATACCTACAGAAATGAAAGTTCTTAAATCCCCCAAATGCCACACATTTCTTTGTGCAAAATCACATGAAGTCAGGACAAACAATATTTTCAATTTCCCCTTTCAAAGCCATTTTCTTTTTTCATTAAAACTACACAGTACATGCTTTCCTTTGAAGCTTCAACCTACTCTGCTGGATACAGTAATCATCATAACATCTCAATCATAAGACTTCTCCCACCCCTTCATCATCACACAAGTTCATTATTACAGAGAGTGACATGCTGCCAGTAATATTCCGTTAACAGTGTGGTTTGTTTTCATCTCCTCCAACTGAGGTTACCTAGGGATGAAAATCAGGGGGAATACCCGCACCACCAGCTGTTTTACCCTCAAAAAGAATCCCACTTCACCCCCTCCTCCAAATCAGTCAAGGCAAAATGTGGTTCAAACTTTAAGACATAAAGTATGTTATCAAGAGCTGGCATGATTTGAATCTACACAAAATAATAATAAAGCAATTATTTATCCATCCATCTTATGTATTTATTATTTCTCTGTGTAAACCACCCTCAGCCATTTTTGGAAGGGCAGTATAGAAATCAAATTATTATTAACAACAACAACATTCAAAGAAGAAGAAAATAAGACAATAGCTATTCTTTTCTTGGCCATATCAATGCCATGGAGTTCCTTGAAATTTTACAATACATGTGATGTGTAATTAATTGGACAAATTGATTTTTAAACTTGTAGAAGGCTAAAAGGTTAGATTCAGGAGGGCTATAAAATGGTTGGAATTCAAGCCTATATAGCAATACAGTATTTTTGTCCATAACTTTAATTATCTAATACAAGATACTGCAAGTTCTGTTTCCATTATGTAGCAGAAACAACAACATGTACTAAAACATGATGGTTCCTGAATGGATACAATCCCACTATGAAAATATGGAAGGACACAACAGATACTACGAAACAAAAGATTCTTGTTTAAATACATATTTAAACAGTCTACAAAAATTGTTTAGGCTGGATTACCCCTCAAAATCTATAAAGATTATTAAATGCAAGCAAAACTGAAGGATATCCACATAGATCTGGAAACTTATAAAAGCAATATGCTGTTTTTCATATGTCATAGGTGGCATGGGAGTGCCCCTTAAGGCGAATAGGATGAAAAAGGTTCTACCATTATAAACCTCAAAATTCTAATCCTTCTAAATATGACAACTGTTGAGCTAGTAACATGAAACATGGTGTGTGTGGTCTACAAATGTGCCTAAATTCAAGGACAGCTGATTTTTAAAAATGTCAGAGCTACAGCAGGTTAAAAAGTGCTGAAAATTGACACTTCTATATATTTCATTCTCTTAGCCGGCATGCGTGTCCTCCTGGATTTGGGGACGGAACTCTCACGAAAGTTCCACGCATTGGGTGAGAGTTGGGGGGGGATTGGCAGCGGAGGGCCGCAAAACTGCCTGAGGAGGCAGCCTCGGCTGGCCGGTGGTGGCGGGAAAGCCTGTTTTGGCCTGGACAAGCTGTCCTGGGGAGGGGGAGGAGGAGGAGACAAAGCCCGGCCTGTCCGCGGGGGGGGGGGGGGCAGAAGCGTCGGAAGGATGGCAGGATGGCCATCCTGGGTAAGGGGGAAGTGGCAGTGGCAGCAAAGTCCAGCCTGTCCACCAGGGGCAGGAGGTGGCACCAGGCCATTCAGGGTAAGGGAGAGGTGGCGGCGGTGGCAAAGCCCAGGAAGCAGCGGAGAGACTGGAAGGGGGTGAGTGAATGGGAAACAGAGTGGGGCAGGAGGGAGGGGAGAAGAGCCGGCCCCAAATAGCGCACAGATGCTCTGTGTGGGTCGGCTAGTGATATATATTTCTTTTAAATTTTGATGAAATGGTTTTGACCAGCAATTCAAAAGTTATTAAGGTTTTCTGCCCCATTAAAGCCTGTGGGGTATAAACCCCTGGCAAAGTTATACAGAGCATGACTATTTTGATAATGAAGCCAGAAAGCTGACACATTTTGCCAATCCTCTGACATAAGCAGTGGGAGCTAGCTAGTGGATTCTATTGCAAGCCCAACGCTTGTTCCATTAGTGATGGAAGGTGAACTCTCAGGGAAGAGGGGGAGGGGAGACACAGAATGGATAGTTGGGGAAAGCCAGGTGGGGAGTTAGAGCAATGGGGGAGCAATATGGGGGCTTACTTCTGACTACGTCTGCCCAGGATTGGTGCATCCTTTCCTTCTCCCTTTCCTACCCTCTCTTATCTGTCAGGTCGAGAGTAACTCCCTCACACGTCTCCAGAATTATCTCAGTTGACACTGTCCTTGCTGTCCATCCCCCAATAACAAAATTTTGACAGGAAAATAGTGGTGTGCATGGAACCGCAGAGCTGCGGTCCGACACTGGGGTGTGTGTGGCTCTTTAAGGGTGGGGGAGGGTGCACTTACCCCTCCCACCACTTTCCCCCCACCGGCGCTCCGTTAATTTGTCAAAATCCATGGGGTGGCAGCGTACCTTCCTGCCGCCCCTTCCCCTGTTGTTGGCTGGAAAAGCAGAAGTATAGTCTGCACTTGCGCCCATCACACACATTGCATGTTCAAACACGCATGTCATGTGCGTGACATGCACACACGACATGTTATGTGTATGGCGGGTGCACACGCACAACAGTGGGCGCACACGCAGACTATACTTCCGCTTTACTGGCCAACAACAGGGAAGGGGTAGCAGGGAGGTACACTGCCGCCCCATGGATTTGGGCAAATTAACAGAGCGCTGGCAGGGGAAAAGCGGTGGGAGGGGTAAGTGCACCCTCCCCTGACATTAAACAGCCACCCTGCCAGTGTCGGACAGGTGGAACCACAGGTGCTTCAAACTGGTTTGGAGGCCCATAAAGGGCCTCTGGACCGGTTCCATGCACATCCCTACAGGAAAACTGCACTTGACGTCTGCAATAAGAATGTCCCAATGACTTCCATGGAGTGGGCCACTTTAATTACAACTATTTCATTTTTTTAAAACCCTAAGGTAACCTCAGCAAAATTTAGCCGACTTACTACCTATTTACAAAGCTCAACTTATCCCACAGTTTCCATATCACTAATGCTGTGTATGCCTTTCAAGCTTCTAGAGGACTTGTGTAGTAGTTCTCTGCCTGTAGGATTGAGCAAGCTGTCTGAGGCGTCCTGTCCACATAATAAAGGAGCCATTACAGTGATACATACTCACAAAGTGTTTGTAAACAGTTGGTTGGTTATTATAGGCCCAGAGGCCTTGCCCAGGGCTAGGCCGGACAAGGCCTTTTTCAGACAGGACACTTCAAACAGCTTGCTAAATCCTACAGGCAGAAGGATCTGCACACCCCTAAAGGCCTGATAGGAGCATAAAGTGTTCCATCGAGTCAGTGTCGACTTCTGGTGACCATAGGGCCATGTGGTTTTCTTTGGTAGAATACAGGAGGGGTTTACCATTGCCATCTCCAGCACACACAACTAATTTTAAAAGTCATGCTGGTTAAAGGCCAGAGTTAAAATTTCATTTTGGCTCAAGTTCCACAAAGCTGGAAATTGGAGGCTGATGCCTTAACAGATATGCCACATGATCAGTAATGATGTTGTGCAATGTCACCAATTCTGCTTGCTTACAACCTGCCTTTGATGCACTCACATGGACACCATCGTGCATCATTGCTGCAGCCAGGCACTCCATCCTCCCCATTTTCAGTCGGCTTCAAAGTCCAAGAAGTGTGGGTGCATGGAGCTGGAGGGCAAGTTGTAAGCAAGCACAATTGATGACACTGCACATCATTACTGATCATATGGCACTTTTGTTAAGGCATCAGCCTTAGCTTCCAGGTTCCCAGCTTTGTGGAGCTTGAGCCAAAATGAGATAGCTTTAACTCTGGTCTCACACTGGCAGGTTTTTTGACTAAAAGATATATAGCTCTTGTATCCACTCTCTTAAAAAGTAGCAACACTGGAATTTGACAAGTTTCCAAAATCTATCCCCAAAATTATTAACCCAGTCAATTTACTCTCCTGGGACACAGTCCAATTAACATCCCAAATAGATGGATTTGTATTTCAGATGATTCATTGAACAAAATACTGGAAGTCCCCAACTTACAAATGGGTCGTGTTCCAAAAGTGCATTTGTAAGTCAGGTTTTTGGAACTCATAACACATTTTCCCATAGAAACAATGTTAGAAATGGTGGTTAGGTTCCCAGGAGAGCCCACAGAAGCTGATTTAAACCATGATGTAGCTGGAAAACTATACTTTTGCAATGAAAAATAGTAGAAAACAAAACTGTTGCAATATAATCAATTAAAGAAAACAGGAAAATAAAAAAATTGATTAAGAAACACTTAAAAAAACTTTCTTTGTATGCTGGTATGGGCGGTTAATTTGAGGGGAAAGAGTACAGTAGGTAGATGGAGACTTTTCTGGAGATTCTGAAGGGGACCTGGGCATTTTGTGGGGAGTCCCAAGCCAAACTCTCTGAACTCCGCTACACACCAGCACAATGGGCTGATTTCCAGTCACTGCTGCAGCCTCCGCCTCCATGTGCCGAAAGGACTTCCTTTCCACATGCTGCTGCTGACACCCCTAGGCGGCAGCAAGAATAGGAAAAGGGCGCACCAAGTGGAGGAGGCGGCAGCAACCCAAATGCAGCCCACTGTTCTGAAGAGAGGTGACTTTCAGAAACTTTGGCTTGGGGGTGTTGCTGCTGAAGTATTCACAGAGCTATTTCAACTCTCTGAAGTGCATGCGGCTGCAAGAAAAGGAAAAGGGTGTGCAAAGCGGAGGAGGCACTGGCAGCCAAAAAGCAGCCCACTGCTCTGAAGAGAGGGCTTGGGGTCTGGGCAGCAATGAAGTGGGGCATGACTGACTGGTCGTTTGGATGGGTATGCACAACTCAACTGTTTTTGGAGAGCAAACTGCTGGCTATTGGGGAAGGGATGGACTGTACTGAGCAGCAGTTTAGCCAAGTGCATTGTCTTTGAAATGAGGTGACAGCAGCTGCCGATAAAGGGGCATTCAGGACTGTAACAGGAGGAGCAGTGCTCCCTCTAAGGCGCGCGCATGCGCTCACACTTTTTAAAAAAATGTCTGCTCAGTTAATTTTAGATCCCACTCAGGTTGAATGAGGAAGGCCCCACTCTGAATGCACATGCACACACACTGCTTTGATGCTGCTGCTCAGAACAAAACTTATTCTGCACATAGATAGAAAAAAAATAGAGAGAACACTGCACAGGAGGCAGTCCCTTTAAGAAGGAACAGCCAAGGCTATGAATACAAATATGAATACAATGAGTATTTATATACCGCTTTTCAACCAAAGTTCCCAAAGTGCTTTGCATACAGAAAAATAATAAATTAATTAAATGGCTGCATGTCCCCAAAGGGCTCAAAGTCTAAGAAACATAAGGCACCAACAACAGCCACTGGAGGGATGTTGTGCTGGGGTTAGAAAGGGCCAGTTGTTCTCCCCCTGCTAAATAAAGAGAATCACTACTTTTAAAAGGTGCCTCTTTGCTCAGTTAACAGGGGTGTATGCCATGCTGTTATCCCGTTTCCATTTGTATGTGCGAGCTGGTGTTCGTATGCCAGGATTCCTGTACTGTGGAGCTGCATTCATAAGTCGGGGAGTCCCTGTATCTTTTCAAAAGATCTGTCATGTCAGTTACAAGCTACACATTTGCAGTTAAACATGTATTTTAAAAAGAAGGAAATCATAATGTAGTCATGATGAATGGCTTTCAAACATTTTTGCAGTGCAGTTACAAGATGCACCCATGACTTTGCCAAATAGCTAAAATAATGGTTGTTTTCTCATTTTTGTCTACTACATATATTTTAAAAAATGTCTTATTTTTGTAGCTATCATTTACTTTAAGCTTTCAAAGAGATACAAATAAATAAAACAGGAGTTAAGTGAAGGAGGGTGGAGAAAGAGAAGGGAGAAAAGTAAGTATGTATTAAGTAAACTTTTCACTTATTCAAGTCAATTGAAAGTTGTTAGATGCCACATCTAAGATGACACTGTAGATAAAACCAAGAGAGAAAGTCAAGTAGGTTCATTATAATACAGTCACCATGCTTAATGACTGTGCCAGCTCTCAAACACACAGTCTGGGACCCAAACAGTTCTATGCACAAAAGAAAATACTACTGCCATATTGAACACATAGTCCCACTGACATTTTGACCTATCATTCAATTATGTAAACATTTGCAGGATCAAAACATAAAATGATACAAATACAGCATGGCTGTGATCTAGGCCAAATTCATTTTCTACTGTTCAGCTATAAAGCAAGTTTTGTTTTGTTTTTAAAGTCCCCAATCAATGAATTTTAAGTTGCATAACTCATACAGGTTTCTTCATCAAAAGTATCTGTTGTAGCTTTGTGTTGACAATTTATTCACAATTACAAAAGCAAGTAGAGGTTATGTTACTTATACGAGAAAGTAATTTTATACAAGAAAATTTTACTAAATCTGCAGGTGGGCAATGTTCTTCATTTAGCACTATCGAAGTACATGAGAGATTACTCTGTGAAAATGACTAGGTTTCTGCAGCACAGAGCTTACAATCTGAATTTCTGTTTTGGAGGGAGAGGGAGAATGGCAAGGTAAAGGTAATGGAGAATGGCTAGGGTAAAGGGGAAATTAAAAAGCTCAAATGCTGTTACATGTTCCTAGGTTTCAAGCAGGTTTCGAGGAGGAATCTGAAGAGAGGGAGAGATAACACACATAGGTGTTGTGGGAAGGAATTCCAGGCATAAGAGGGAGAAAGGACAGCATTATTTTAAGAACATGAGACCACTTGGGGCAGTTGCTATAGTCTCAGGCTAAAGAGTGAGATTCCTAGTGCTCCATGTTTGAAATTGTACCTAAAGTGTTTTGCCCTGAACTATCTGAAAAAGTGAAAAAGTAATTAAGAACAAGGAATGCGCTACAAACAGTTACAACTCTCTCCTGCCACTCACATAATGCAATGAAAACAGTTAAGCAATGAGTTAACTTTTTAGCAGCTTAAATACTGTCATCATATCATTAGTTCAAAGTGCTGGTGCCCACAGTCAGTACCTCTTTTATGCACTAAAAAGGCTTTACACATCATTCTTTCCTTTGAAACAATCTGCCCAGAAATGTATTAAATGTATTCAAAGTTCCACAAACAGACAAAACAAAGAACCCATGCGCACAGTCATGAGACAGCCCAAACATAAATCCTGGTCTACTGATTTCCACAGAAGTGCACGTCCCTCTAAGTGTGCTTAGTTATCACAGTTTTTAAAATGAACTTGCCACCATACTGTTTTTGATAACCCTTGCCCTATCATCTCATGTTTGTGCTGCCTGCTTGCCCTTCAACTATGTTTGTCCCTATTAAAGTAGCAAGTTTAACATGCCATAATTTTAAAAAACATGCTAACGACAGGCAATGCAGCCTGTGGTTTGCAAGGGAAGAGTTCTTAGGTTTAGGGTTGCAGTCACATTTACAAAATTAAGGAAACGGATGCATTGTGACTCAGAAACCATTAGCACATGATCTAGCACACGATCTAACCATTTGGCACATGGGATCCTTTACCCTATGGTACTGTACCCCAAACTACCATCCGCCTGCAAAATGCTGTGATGCTATGCACACAATCCACTGAGCTCCAAACAGTAGCTCATCCTAGGCCAGGTGTGGAGACTGCAGCCTAACAGATAACCTCAGGCCAGGATTAAAACTTCTGAGCGACACCTTCCTGGGGTGCAGTATCAAAGCCATCCCAGAGGCACAGGTTTTTGGCACAGAACATGCTGTTCTTCAGGAGGATTCAGAACAATTCACCACCCCCACCCTCAAAACTATGAGGATAATTCCCTAAGAAGTTATGAGGCTCTTTGCCCACGTAAGGGGAAGCAAATAAAACAACTTTGCACCCTCTGGAGCTTCCGCTGCTGCATCTCTGGAGTGGTATTTACAAGTGCCGTCTCCAGGCAGGGCAACTTTCGAGGGGAAAAGAACAGCGAGGGGAGGCCCTAGAGAAGCACGCGCGCCCCACGGAGGAGGGCATCAAAGGCGAGGCTTACCTGTACCCCGAACCAGCGGGTGAGCGATGCTGTTCAGGAGCGTCCACACCAAAACGTGCTTGGGGATCGAGCTCATTGTAAATCCGGTCGCTGCAGCTCAGAGGCGACAGCAGCTCATGGAGGGGAGCCAAAGCTCCTCTGCGGTGGCGAAGGGAGGCGGGCAGGATTCAAGGGAGGGGGCGGCAAAGTGACTGTGGTGTGGGGACAGAGGGAGAGGCCCCGGCGGAGGCAGCCAGAGCAGCTGCAGCTCGACTGCGAGTCCTGGGAGTGCGTGTGACTCACTCCCCTTCGCTTCAGCCCTGCCTGCAGGGGAAACAGGAAATCTTAAAAGTTCGCAAACAGCTGGGCAGGACTTGCTTAACTCTTACAGTAGTTCCTTCTCTGGGCCGCTGCTGCTGCCGTCGCCGCCGCCCTCCTCCTCCTTCTCCTCCTCTTCCCGGGCTTCGACATGAAACCTCCTCTCACCCGGCTCCGTGTCAATCACGGGCCTTAAGCCAACCTCCCTCGCCTAGGCTCGCGTCCTTCTTCGCCCACTGCGAAACACGGGGAGCGCTCGCTGGACATTCAATTTGCCACACAGCTCGGTTTCTCTGAGGGCATCTTTTTCACTCTCCCGGCAGCTCACACACACACACAGACATTCGTTATAGTGTGGTGTGGTGTTGTTTTTAACATCCTTGTTTTTTGCATTTCCCGCATTTGTAATGGTAACTGGAGGGTCGTTTGTCACTACAGGAGGCAGCCTAACATAATGATATGCGGTGGACTGCTGCAGAGGAAGCCAGCCATCTAGGGTTGCCAGCCATCTAGGTTGCCAGCCCCCCAGGGTTGGCCTAGGAGTCTCCCGGACTCGAAATCGGTCTCTACGTGACTACTGAAAACAGTCTGAAGGTGTTAGGAGCTTGATGTTGTGCAAAAAATATTGGGGGGTGGGGATCTCCCGCAATAGTTTCAGTCAGAGTTCACAACCCCACATACAGCTATCTCATAGTGGCCGATCAGGGATGATGGGAATTGTAGTCCAAAAACAGCTGGAGGCCAAAGAACCTATGCATGTTTATCCGTATTTACCCAAATCGAAGGTGACTCTGAATTTAAGACAATCCCTTAAAAATAGAGATTAAATACACGTTATACCTGTATTTACCCCAAAGAAAGTTGACTTGAATTCAAGATGAACCTGCTCACATATTTAACATTAAATAATGAGGGGAGGGCCTCATCTTGAATTCTGCTAAATACAGGTAAGAATGTGCATAGGTTTGCACCCATGGACTGGCAAGCTCCCTCCTCCTCCATCACACGTCCTCAAGCTGAGCATCTGGTTGGCCACTGTAAGAAACAGAATGCTGAGCCAGGTGGACCTTTGGCCTCATCTAGCAGTTTACTTTTTCTTTTCTAAATAACATGATGGAGCAACCTTACTGAAGGAAAGCAGGTATCCCAAGTGCCTAGATGGCAGACCACCTAGAAACCCTGCATAGGCCACCTTGAATTTCATGGAAGCAAGGGAGAATATTGTATTAATAAATAAATGCACAATATACCTTGTGATGACGGAGCCTATACATATCTACAAGCCTGGATGCACCTTTGTGACCACACTATCTATTCACTCTTTTGGGTTTGCTCACACCTACTGTATATACTGTTAGGTTTTTCTGTGCTTGTTTATTGTATACTTGAAGGTTGTCAGTGAAATGTCTCAACTAAAAGGCATTGCATTCTAAGTAGACAGGGAAATTCTATTCATGATGTTAAATGGCTCATTCACACACATGTAATTTTATATTATGGTCATCAGGTGATTAATGTGTGTGTACCAGCTCCAGGTGGGAGACAGATCGTGAGTATGTATGGAAAGTTATATGTATATTATCACCAGTATGTTTTATATTTTATGTGGTGTTCTTAAGCTCTGGAAACTCATTCCTGTGTCCCACCAAGTGGGCCAGGGGTGTAGTGGCTATTGGACAAGGGGGACGATTGTCCCGCAGCCCAGATAGTCAGAGGGCCCCCACAAGGCTCTCCCTGGATAGGGATGCAGAACTCCCACCAAAGGCCAGCCCCTTGGGAACAAAGGCAGCAAGTGGGGATGCCCGAGGAGAAGAACAAGCAGTAGGGAAATGGTGGGAGCTCTGCCCATGCCTGGCTCCTCCTCCTCTGCAGCAAAAGCCTCAAAGTTTGCACTGAGCTGCTTTGGCAGGGACAAGGCAAGTGGATAGTTAAAGGGAGTGAGAGGCGAGTCCTAGAGCAGCCTGGAAGGCTGTGTAATAGAAGAGTCCCGTTCCCCTATCCCCCCACCGGAAAAGAGACTTGGTTTTCCCCTCTTGCCTGGATCAGCATCGCCGGGAGATGCAAAGGGCTGCAGCAAGGGATCAATGCAAAAGGGGTGGGTAGGGATGTGCATGAAACCAGGCGTGGGTGGCTCAGTGGTGTGGCGGGGGTGTGTGTCTCACTTTAAGGGCAGGGGAGAGTGCACTTATCCTTCCCTCTGCATTTCTCCTACCGGAGCCCGGTATTTAACAGGTCCTACAGGGCGGCAGCATACGATGCACGTGCGCCAGCTACTTCTGGCCACTTCCAGCTGAAGAACAAACATGGTGGCAAGGAAGTATGCTGCCGACCTGTAAAATACCGGTGGGGGAAGTGGAGGGAGGGGGAAGTGCACTCTCCCCTGCCCTTAAAGTGAGACCCCCCCCATTGTCTGAATCTGTTCAGAGGCCCGTAAAATGGCCTCCAAACAGGTTCATGCACATCCCTAACAGTGTGGCTAGGAACTGCCCAGGAAGAGAACTCTGGAGTGGTGATGGTGGGATAGTGGAATAGCAGTTAATTGCCACGCCCCTTGCATCTGACATCAGGAACAGGGGTGTGGCTTGGGGTGCACCATGCTTTGTGCATACCTTGGAAAAATGGGGAGGGCTGCACTTTGTCCCCCAGCCACGTGTAAGCAAACTACGCAACTGTAGATGGCAGTAAAGTGCACAATCTGCAAAGCTTTGGTGCAACTTCTAAGAGAGAGCTTACTCCCTGTATAGACACTCCTGCTGGCTTCTGCACACCTTCCTAGTGCGATCTGTATACCCGCTGTATATCTGCTGAGCAGGGACCTCGCCCAGTTTTCATAGTGCCACCATCCAGGCAGATTTGCATTCTGAGAATAACCCATCCTTTCCCCAGTCACTAGAAAAGTAGTAATAAAAAAGGGGGATTCTTCTCAGAATGCCAGAGCTGATCAGCAGCTGGAGCTGTGAACATTCTGTGGGGTCCCTGCTTAGCATGTGTACAGATGCTAGGAAAAAAACATGGAAGCCTGAAGGTGCATCTATGAAGTAAGTTAGATTGCACTTGGAACTTGCACCAAAACTTTCAAATCGCACACTTTATTGCCATCTGGAGACATACACATGCACCCCAGGTCTACATTCTGTCTGAACTGGCTCTACAAGCATTTTCCTTCCTCAGTCCCCTGCTGACTGAGCAAAGAGGCACGTTTTAAAAGCAGGGGGAGAGCAACTGGCCCTATCCATCCCCAGCACAGCATCTCTCCAATTGAGCCATGTTAAAGGACCATTAGTGTATGAGCAAAACATGCAAAAGAACTCAAATGTACATGGTTTCTATATATATGTTATTGCTGGGTTTAAGACAGGCCAGGACTATCTATATGGTGAAATTCTGCGGGATCACAGGTCTGGCAGCTGGCCTAGACTACAAAATTCTAGCCAGATGGCAACCACAACAGAAAAGGATTTATACCCATTGGGGGGAAATACCAAGGAAAATAAAGTAAACTCCTGCTGAGAACCCACTGTAAGGGAGTGATTCACTGGCCATTTATAGTGGTATAATCTGTACTTTCAATGACACACTGTCCTAGAATTGCAGCTTCATCTCAGCTTGATTCCTCCCAGCTATATACAACTTAGTTGTAAATTATTGTTTGTCCTATATTTCTCTTAAATTTACTCAGTTCCCAATTTTACTGCGCCTACTTACTTGTGATTCAACATACAATAGGCCCTACAAAATGTAGTTCATAGCCTTTCCATTTTCTTATTGATATAAATATATAAGTGAAACAGGTAGACTTTGTATATGATAAATATTGGTACTCATGATCAAATTATACTACAATACAGAGCCATTAATTTTGACACATCACTTTCTTTGCCTTAAGCATAATCACTTCCACTAGTTCAGACTTGTTCCTAGGAATTCATTCATCCCTGTAAAAAATGTTCAGCCTCAAGCAAGGGCATTTACAAAAGGTTAAATGCTGGAAAATTTTTAGAAAAAGTCTAAATTCAAATTGTCAGTAGCACACACTGTATTAATCTGGTTTCCTAGATATAATTAAACTAGAACATCTATTAAGTGAAATCATCCTTCACATAGAGGCAATCAGTGTTTTATCATCATCATTATATTATTATTAAAATATTTATATATGTTTCCCCCCAAGAAATGTTCTCTATTTTATTTATTTAAAATATTTATATTCTGCCCTCCCAGTTCAATACTGCTCAGGCCAGGTCACAACAAGAAATACTTTGGTAAAAACAGATAAAACTCTAGATAGCATACAATAAATTGATTTTTAAAAAACAATTAAAAATTTTTAAATCTATCAGACTGTACTAAATACATTACAAAGTCTGTCTAAAAAGTGATTTATCTACCAAAAGATAATACTACTACCGGTACTAGTTTGCAAAGTGGTTTACACAGAATAATAAGTAATACATAAATAAAATGGCAATAGCAAATGCTTCCCTGTCCTAAAAGGGCTAACAATCTAAAACAAAACAAAATTACAGGTGACACCGGCGGCAGCCACTGAAGAGACACTCTGTTGGGCTGAATAGGAATAGTTATTTTACTGCTAAATATAAAAGAACCAGTTTAAATGGTGCCTCTTTATCCAGTTACAGTTTTAGAAGAAAACTGTTTCTGAAGTCCAGTTTATTCTTCATAAACCACTGTATTATAAAAACACTTGTGTGTTGTGGGGGTGTGATGGTTACAATAAAATGAGGAGGGGAACTCTTGAATTCCTGCATAGGCGATCTGCACACCTGAATGGGAAAACAGCTGAACAGTTCATGTTTAATTAAAAAACAAAATAAAATCCCTTAAAATTTTAAAATTCTTAAAAATTAAGAATTCACCTGCAATCTGAAATAGTACAAACTAGGAAGGACTGAATTCACGTGTAATTTCTCCATGTTCAAATCTGCCCTTGGCATCTTTTGAAATCGCTTGTTCAGAACTTAGGGCATCAATGGAAAATTCATCATGAGATAAAAGAAGCAGCTCAATTAATTTGAAAATTACTTAGTTAATAAAAGGGGGTTAGATCTCCTCTTCAATTGAAAAGCATAGGGGTTATATAAACTTCACATTAATTGTTTACTGTTGTTTGTTGTTGTTTCTCCTCTTCCTCCTCCCCCTTTATCGTGAAAAATTGATGGCAGGAATGATAACTGTTCTACTTTGTACTCTTCATATATGCCAGGTAAAGATGCATAATGTATAAAGTCGGTAGAATTATAAAAAGATGGATGGTACTCAAAATCTCTTGAATATTTATGAGACTCTAGGGATAATTTGTATGCATACATTTTTCTCTTATTCTCAGATTCATTCATTGAGTTATTGAAAAATAATGTGGTTCAACATAGAGATATTTTTTTAAAAATAGAATTTGGTGAGTCTAAGAGCCTAGTCCCATATTAATCTGGCAACCTTACTGGGATACATATTTAGAAAATGATTGTTCCACATATGGAAAACTGAGGCTTATGTACAAAAATAATGAAATGGGCTTTCATGTAATTTGAAAATCAGTTCATTAGGCCTTCTTTTTTCCTCTCTGGTTTCTGAGCCCTTGTAATATTATGCACTGAAACCTGGCCTATAGGAAGAGTAAGAGCAACCCTGATCATCAAAAAGGCAAATATAAATTTTAAAAACATGAAATAATGAACATGTATCTATCACATTTTCAAATGTATCTGGGCTGCA
Organism: Hemicordylus capensis; assembly: GCF_027244095.1. NCBI lineage: Eukaryota > Metazoa > Chordata > Lepidosauria > Squamata > Cordylidae > Hemicordylus > Hemicordylus capensis. The sequence continues at coordinate 105,187,015 of NC_069662.1, forward strand.
ACTGACACACAAGCAGCAAGATGGGGTTGGGAGAGCTCTTGGTCTCCTAGCCCCGTTTTGAGGGGAGGCCACTGTGGTTCACACATGCATGCAAAATTGGGCTGGGCTCCCTTCGCCCAGTTTTGCATGTGCACGTGAATAACCTCTTATGGTGGCTATAGAATAATGTACAAAGCAATAATGTACGGGCAAGGTAGTCTTGTGTCAATCAGTTGTATCAAGCAGCCAGAGCTGTGTCAAAGAACTGAGACACACAGTTTTATATATTTACTTTTTAAGTTAAGATGAAACAGCATTTATGTTTTAATACAAAAACATGCACAACTGCTACAGTATCACTCAGTAACCTATTCTAGGGCCTTGGCCAAATTGCCTCCTTCTTAGTTCGTATTTCAGACCACAGCTCCCAGCAAGCAGTGCTTCAGCTCTGTTCTGTACAGGCACTATAACAATTTAAGAACCCAACAGGTAGGTATTGCAGAGGCATAGAAGCAATCAAACATTCAGAGACAGTTCTAGATCTGATTCACAGCATCATCAATCCAGTTTACTCAAATTCCCAAATCACCTCTATCCCCCTAGAAACCTCTTACATATATAGCCAGCTGAATCCCAGCTGTGACTATTCTGTAAAGTAAATCCTCTCCTGGACAATTTTCAACTGAGAGATGTGTATGGAACAACCTGGTGTCGCACTAGGGCCCACAATAAGAGAGAAAGTCATACTAAATTCATGGAGGTTTGAATAACAGTGGATATTGTAGGGAAGAACAGCAGTTCAATCCCCAAATAGCAGACCCAAACCAGTTTGGTGAGAAAGCAGCAAAGCAAGAGGTCTTGAGACAGTTCTTTAGTATTGAAGAACTACAAGGATTTATTTAGAAGTTACAAAAGGATAGGAAAGCTGTGCTTAAAGCTGAAAGGGGAGAGAGACACAACAAACAGCCATCTCTGGAGATACAAAATGGAGACTAAAACTGGAAGAACAAAGAGGGGCGGAGTCCAGCACTTTTATCCATAACCCTAAACATTCCTAGTGGTCACTATGAGACATTGCAGCTGAGAACTGATGCTGCCAGGTTCCTAGCTCCAACAGATCTAATATTACTCTTTCTACTGAATCCCAGGTCACTCAAGTTCCATGTCTCAAGAAGATCTGCTTTCAAGTCAGTATTCAACGTGGACATAAACCCTCTTCAAACGTTATAGAGCACAGCGATGCTCATGGTTACAGCTTGTAAAGCAGGGAAGAAATCCCAGTCTGGAGCAGTCACCCCCTCCAGCTAGCCACTCATGGTTATGGCCCCGTTTATCTGAAGGGGGAAGCACTGAAATTGTGATGGCTGGCGCTTCCATGAGCAGCAATCTGGATCAACCAAAGTTGGTGCTCACAGAAGTACTGGCCATCACAGTTATGGCACTTCCCCCTTCAGACAAATGAGGTTGTAATTGTGAGCTGGAGGGGGTCAGTGACAGCTCTGGAGTGGGACCTCCTCGCTTTATGATCTGTAACCGTGAATGCCACTGTGCTCTGTAACATCTGAAGAGGGCTATAGGCAGGCTGTTCTACATCTGATTCACAGCATCAAGAAGGAAGGTCCTCTTCAGACCTTCCAAAAAGGGATACCGTAATTATGTACAGTGTCCTGAGAGTGCACAATCAAGCTCTGACCCAGTGTTGATGCACTGAGAAGCCTCGCACTCTCCATGCTTATGTCTTAAGAGGCAAATGTTCTCAGCACGATGGAGCTTGTTTCTGTGATAGGGGTGTGCACAGAGTGGTTGCCAAATTCAGGCCGAATTCAGACCAAAACATGGGTACACACATTGATTTGGTCACTGGCTGGGCCAGCTGGTTCAACGAACCAGTGCAAAGTGGTTTGAATTGGTTCACGATTGAACTGCTCAAACCAGCCTAGTTCACAGCGGACCAGTTCGCTCTCTAACTGGTTCTGCACATTCCTATTCTATGATCAGTAGGAATTCTGGGCACACCCTCAGTTTGCTGTACACAGCTACAGCATCCCTTTTCCTGGAGGTCCAAAAAGAGCTGAGAAAGTTTATAAAACAGCTTTTAAAAATGGACCATTGGAGCATAACAAACTTGCTGATAAAGATACAGCTACAACTCCCAACTTTAGATGGCTACACACTATATCTAGCAAGTATTATCTATCTATCTATCTATCTATCTATCTATCTATCTAGCAATCAGTCAAATTTCTTTACCACCCAAAACTTACGTCTCTGGGCGGTACACAATAAAAACACAATTAAAACAAAATTTAAATAGTAAAACAATTTAAAACTTAAATCAGCAAAGGACATCAGCAAAGGGCCTCCCATTGCAACAAACCTAATAATCAACTCCCAAATTGAAAGCGTTTCACATTATAAATACTTGAGGACATGGTTAAATGAACACGATGACAGAACACAATAAATAAACACCAGGATTGGAATGGTAAGAGCGGCTTTTGTAAAAATGAAATATCTGCTCTGTGATAGGGATTTCAGTATAGAACTGACAGTTCATATGGTGAGGTGTTACTGTACATTTATTCAGTCTTGCTTTACGGAATGGAAGCTTGGACACATAAAAAACAGAATATGAACAAACAATCTTTCAAGCTCTGGATATATCGATGTATGTTAAGAATATAATGGGTAGATAGAATTACCAATGAGGAAATTTTGAGAAGAATGGCAAAAGAGAAAGAGCTAATTAACATAATTAAGAGAAAAAAACTTGAATGTCTTGGCCATGTTATTAGAGGGGGGAAATACTCCTTAATGCAGTTAATCAAGCAGGAAAAGATTAAAGGAAGAAGTAGTGTCAGAAGATGAAAAACATCCTGGCTGAAGAACTTGCAGGAATGGTTTGGATGCACATCCTTACAACTTTTTAAAGCCACGGCATCCCAAGTCAGAATAGCCTTAATGATAGCTAACCTCCAGTAGGAGATAGCACCTGAAGAAGAAGAAAACAAAACAGTTTTAAAAATATTAAAACAGTAAAACTAATTAAAAGCCTGGGTGAACAGATGTGTCTTGATTGACTTTTTAAAAGTTGTCAGAGATGGGGAAGCTCTTATTACAACAGGGAGTGCATTCCAAAGCCAGCACGTACCCATAAGAACATAATGTAGCCATAATGAACATAAGAACATTATGTACCCAGAAAGTACATAAGAACATAAGAACAGTCCTGCTGGATCAGGCACAAGGCCCATCTAGTCCAACATCCTTTTCCCCACTGTGGCCCACCAGATGCCTCTGCGAAACGCACAGGCAAGAGACAAGGGCAGGAAGTGTTGTAAAATTGAATGGCTAACTCTAACGTTTTGAAGCTGGTTAGAGTTAGCTTCATTGGATTTACACTACTTCCTCCTGTGCTGAAGCTTTGAGGCGAGAGAGAGGACGGAGAGGAAGCAACCCCCTGCCACTGGATCCACACACAGGGCTTTTCACTGAGAGAGAAGAGGAAGAGGGGGACAGGTGACATAATGGCTTTCCCTGCTCTCCTTCCCCCGATCCCTTGGTTAATTTGCACAAGAGCAGGCTCTTGCCAAAAAAAAAAAAAAGGCAATTGCAATGGACATACACACACCTCTAAAAGCAAGCCACACTTCTACAGCTGCAATCCTATGCACTCTTACTTGGGAGCAAGCCCACTGAACTATATTGTTTACTTCTGAGTAAACCCAGCAAGCCTGCAAACTGTTTTCAAAACTTTTTAAAAATCTACTATTTTCTCGTGCACATAGAATACTTTAAACCCGAAATGAATAGGCACACCAAGCCTATTCATAGAGAAGCAATTTTAAGTTGCCATCTGGAAAGCACCCTGCTGTTTCTCCCCGGCAACTGGTATTTAGAGGCATCTTGCCTCTGAGACTGGAGGTGGCCTATAAAAGTGACTAGTAGCCACTGATAGATATGTCCTCCATGAATTTGTCTAAGCCCCTTTTAAAGCCATCCAAGCTAGTGGTCATCACCACATCTCATAGCAGAGAATTCCATAAAATAATTAAGTGGTACTTCCTTTTGTACTTCCTAAATTTCCTGGCCATAATTTTAATGGGATGATCCCTGGTTCTAAGGTTGTGAGAGAGGGAGAAAAATTTATCTCTATCCATTCTGTCTGCTCTATGCATAATTTTATAAACTTATATCATGTTAGTAACAGAGGGAAATGGACTGTTCTATTACAGCCCCCCTCAGTGGTACATTCCACATACCACAATGGAGTTGTACAATTGCTCTTTTTTGTTGCTGCTATTCTTGAAAACACTGCCGCAAATTGTACCTTGAGCAAACCAGACAAAGGGAACCATTAAAAATGTTCTAATGTGATGCATGGGAGTGTTTCTTTGTAGTTCCCTACCCATTAATGGAAGCTCTAACAGTGATGGATTTGAAAGGGTATATCCTTCATACTAACATAAACAGTCTTTGGACTTTAATTAGAAGTCTGCCAGCATCTCCGGACTATTGTTTCATCTTGCCCTGCACTCACTGGTGAATGGAGCAGAGAGTGGTGATGCTATCCTGACTCATATAACTGGCTAGGGACACAAATATATACTTATGAGTCAATGGTTGTTTATCACATCACATCAACCAGGGACACGATTTCAGATTATGGAATGGGAGAGATGTTAGTCAGTAAGAGGCTTAGATTCAGGAATGACCAAAGATTTGCTTTTAAGTTATATAAATGTTAAATTGTCCCCAATGGGATTTATTTAAGAGCATCTTTTAAATTCCTAATGAAATTACAGCAATATTATCAACTAGTGGGCCCAGGCACAGAGCATCTGTGCCTCTAGTGCGGCCGGGCCCACCGCCTTACTTCCACGGCCAGGCCCGAGAGTGCCGCCTCCGGGCCCGAGAGTGCCGCCGTCGCGGCCGGGCCCGAGGGTGCCCCCGCCGCCGCCGGGCCGGAGAGTGCTGCTGCCGCCGCTGGGCCCGTCGCCGCGGCCGGGCCCAGGAGTGCCGCCGGGCCCGGCCAGGCCCGCCGCCTCGCCTCCGCGGCCGGGCCCGGCCAGGCCCACCGCCTCGACTCCGCGGCCGGGCCCGGCCAGGCCCGCCGCCTTGACTCCACGGCCGGGCCTGCCTGGCTCCCCGGCCATGGCCGCCGCCGTTCTCCTGGGTGCGCCAGGACCAATCAGGCGCCCGCGCCGGGACGCATTTCTCCTGGGCACACCCAGGAGAAATATATATATAGATAGCACCCCCCACCATTTGCTTTCAAGTAAAGAGATTTGTAACTAATAATGCATACCTAACAACAAGTCTTACAAATCACTTATAATAAGTACCCTGGTCACAAGTCATTTAGAGATTTCAAACTATTAAAACCAGCACTTTGAATTGTGCTTGAAAATGTACTGTACCAGAAGCCAGTGGCTGTCTTAAAAGCCACACTGATTCATATGCTGAGAAACATGTTCCAACCACCTGGTTCCAATTCATAAATGTTCAGCTGTATTTTGCACTAATTGTATTTTCCAAACATTTTATTATTTCTTGTTTACACAGTCAGACAAGTGTTATTGACTGGTTTGTTTTATCCAGACATCAAGTCCTTCCCAAGGACCTAGGGTGGCTGAATTTTATTATCAATATTGTTGTTATTATTATAGATATTGTTGCAAAATATAGGCTGTTCCCAGTAAAGTTGTTTTTTTGTAGTTGGCACATGGTGATTTCTGTGGCCCCTATGGTGTTGAGGTGCTCTTCAAGGTCTTTTGGAACTGCACCCAGGGCGCCAATTACCACTGGGATGATTTTGGTCTTTTTCTCCCACAGCCTTTCAATTTCAATTTGTAGATCTTTGTATTTGGTGATTTTTTCTATTTCTTTTTCTTCTATTCTGCTATCCCCTGGTATGGCTATGTCGATTATTTTCACTTGTTTTTCTTTCATCTCAGCTACAGTTATATCTGGTGTATTGTGTGGCAGATGTTTGTCTATTTGTAGTCGAAAATCCCATAATATTTTTACATCTTCATTTTCTTCAACCTTTTCAATTTTATGGTCCCAGCACTTTTTGGCTACAGGTAGCTTGTATTTTTTGCAGATGTTCCAGTGTATCATCCCTGCTACCTTGTCATGCCTTTGTTTGTAGTCAGTCTGTGCAATCTTTTTACAACAGCTGATTAGGTGGTCCACGGTTTCATCTGCTTCTTTACAAAGGTGGCACTTGCTGTTTGTGGTGGATTTTTCGACTTTTGCTCTTATTGCGTTTGTTCTTAGTGCCTGTTCTTGTGCAGCCAGTATTAAGCCCTCTGTTTCTTTCTTCAAGTTGCCATTCTTAAGTCATTGCCAGGTCTTGGTGATGTCTGATTTTCCACTTATATTGTGCAAATATTGACCATGCAGTGGCTTATTTTTCCATTTTTCTGCTCGGTTCTTGACTTGTTCTTTCTTGTAGGCCTGCTTTCTTTCATTGGTGTTGAATAGTTTCTCGTTATTGACCATTTGAAGTGCATCTTCTTCACTGTCCTTTATATATTCTTCAAGGCCTCTTTTCTCCTCCTCTACTGTTTGATGGACTTGCAGCATTTCTCTTCCACCTGCGCTGCAAGGGAGGTATAGCCTATCTACATCACTGCGGGGGTGCAGAGCATAATTGATGGTCAAGATTTTCCTGGTCTTACGATCTAGCATCTCTAGCTCTGCCTGGGTCCAGTCTATTATTCCTGCAGTGTATCTGATAAGAGGTATAGCCCAGGTGTTTATGGCTTGTATGGTGTTCCCGCCTTTGAGTTTGGACTTGCGGATTTTTCTAACTCTCCTGATGTATTCACTTCCAATTTTTCTTTTAACTTCAGTGTGTGCGATGTTATCAGCCTGGAGAATGCCCAAGTATTTGTAATGTTCTTTCTCTTCCAGGTTCTTGATGTTGCTTCCATTGGGCAGTTCTATTCCTTCTGTTTTTCTTATTTTCCCTCTGTTCATTATTATTATTATTTCTTGTTTATACAGTTAGACAGGTGTTATTGACTGGTTTGTTTTTTCCAGACATCGAGTCCTTCCCAAGGACCTGGGATGCCAGAATTTTATTGTCAGTTGTTATAGATATTGTCGCAGAATATAGGCTGTTCCCAGTAAAGCTGCTTTTTGTAATTGGCTGATGGTGATTTCTGTGGCCCCTATGGTGTTGAGGTGCTCTTCAAGGTCTTTTGGAACTGCACCCAGGGCGCCAATTACCACTGGGATGATTTTGGTCTTTTTCTGCCACAGCCTTTCAATTTCAATTTGTAGATCTTTGTATTTGGTGATTTTTTCTATTTCTTTTTCTTCTATTCTGCTATCCCCTGGTATTGCTATGTCAATTATTTTGACTTGTTTTTCTTTCATCTCAACTACAGTTATATCTGGTGTATTGTGTGGCAGATGTTTGTCTGTTTGTAGTCGGAAGTCCCATAATATTTTTACATCTTCATTTTCTTCAACTTTTTCAATTTTATGGTCCACCAATGTTTGGCTACAGGTAGCTTATATTTTTTGCAGATGTTCCAGTGTATCATCCCTGCTACCTTGTCATGCCTTTGTTTGTAGTCAGTCTGTGCAATCTTTTTACAACAGCTGATTAGGTGGTCCACGGTTTCATCTGCTTCTTTACAAAGGCGGCACTTGCTGTTTGTGGTGGATTTTTCTACTTTTGCTCTTATTGCGTTTGTTCTTAGTGCCTGTTCTTGTGCAGCCAGTATTAAACCCTCTGTTTCTTTCTTCAAGTTGCCATTCTTAAGTCATTGCCAGGTCTTGGTGATGTCTGATTTTCCACTTATATTGTGCAAATATTGACCATGCAGTGGCTTATTTTTCCATTTTTCTGCTCGGTTCTTGACTTGTTCTTTCTTGTAGGCCTGCTTTCTTTCATTGGTGTTGAATAGTTTCTCATTATTGACCATTTGGAGTGCATCTTCTTCACTGTCCTTTATATATTCTTCAAGGCCTCTTTTCTCCTCCTCTACTCTTTAATGGACTTGCCGCATTCCTCTTCCACCTGAGCTGCGAGGGAGGTTTAGCCTATCGACAATTTTCTAAAATCATTTTGTAAATCAGCAGCTGGTCTTTTGTATCTCTGGTGTTCGGGCAATTTCCTTTCTGTTCAACTGGAAGCTGTTTGTTAGTTAATAAGTGTTGCATCACTTCATCTGCTATTATTCTAGTTAATAATTTGAACATGGTTGACAGACAGGTTATCGGTTTATAATTACTTGGAACTGCACCTTTTGCTGGGTCTTTCATGATGAGATGAGTTTTCCCACTTGTTAGCCATTGTTCAATATCACCTCCTTGCAAAATGTGATTGAACTGTTTTGATAGTTGTTTATGAAGGCTTGTTAGGTGTTTAAGCCAAAAGCCACGCAGTTCATCGTCGCCTGGAGCAGTCCAATTTTTAATTTTCTTTGCTCCTTCACTTATTAATTCTGGTGTTATTATTAGATCTTGCATTTGTTGGTTCCATTTTTTGACCTCTTTCATCCAGCCCGCTTTTTTATTATAATCTATTGGATTGTCCCATAATTTCCCCCAGAATTGCACTGTTTCTTCTTTATTTGGTGTTTCTCTGTTTCTTGCAGTTTCTCCTTCTATGCCTTGGTAGAAATGTCTCTGATTCGACTAGAATTGGAGATTCTGCCTGTGTTGTGTAATTCTGGCTTCATATCTGCTAATCTTCTTTGACACTGCTGTTATTTGCTGCTTTATTATTTCCAGGACTTCTCTAATTTTCCTTGAATCTAGGTGGTATTTTTGGATCAGATACTGTATAGTGCTTTCATTCTTCAGCTTCTTGTCTTTCATATCTTTCAATTTACTAGCATCTGATCTAAGCCTGGAGATTTTATTTTCTAATCTAATCTTCCATTTAGGTGATGTACTGCTTTCTTTTTTGACAGGTCCATTGATCTTATATCCGAGCTCTTGTGTTGTTATTGTTGCTTCACTGTACATTAGTTGGTTTGTTTCTTTCAAATTATTGGTTGTTATGTCTGCAAGTGCAGCATTGACATCTTTTAATACCTGAGCAAGTTGTTTTTTGGCAACTGTTTTTAGAGTGGGAAGTCGAACCCTGGTGGTTGTTTGGTTCATGTGCTCAGTTATTTTTTGCTTTAGTTCTTGTTGCTTTTCTGTTAAATGGCATTTGGGTTTTTGAGGTGAAGGCAAAGGGGAGGTTGCCTGGTTTTGATTTTGAAACAGTTCAGCACAGTGGCATCCTCTATTTCCAACACCTCCTCCACCTGCGCCTGAGCAGCTGCTTCAGTTGGTGGTCATTCTTCTTCCATGTCTTGAGCCTGTGTTGCTCTTTGCAGTTCTTCCAGCTCAACTCCTGTGAATACTTTATTTCTTATTATGAATCTTCTCTGGTCTGCTAGTCTTTGTTCTGTTATTTCTGTATCTGGATGCTTCTCTTTCCAAATTTGGTACATTCTTCTTAAATAACCTCTTCTAGTTGGACTAGACTTGTAATAGCAGATCATTATTTCCTTGTTGGAATTTTTCGTATATTTTTTTCGGTTAAGCAACATTTCTTCCTGTAACTTTGCTGTCTTCAGCCCTGGTTGCTCAACTGAAGATCCTGAGTCCTTTTGCCCACTTGCCACCAGATGTCCAGGGACTCCAGCACCTGGCGCGGTCCTTGTTGACCTGGGCGTCGACCGATCTGGTATAGATTTATTAAAGTTACATCTCACCATATTGTTGATGGGAGAGGTACTCTTTGTCTGGCTCCTCTGGTGAGACCTGTCCAGTATGGTTGGACCTCTGGCATAGCTCTCACCTTCCTCAGAGCACGGAAGCCCCACAACCACGCCAAGGTAATGCCTCACTGGGTTTTTGTTTAATTATTATTATTATTATTATTTTATTTTATTTTATTTTATTTTATTTTATTTTATTTTATTTTATTTTATTTTATTACACACAGTCTACCAGATGTTATTGATTGGCTCTGGTACTTTAGTTATCAAGCCCTTTCTAAGGGTCTAGGATAACTAAAGAATTATTATTATTATTATTATTATTATTATTATTATTATTATTATTATTATTATTTTATTACACACAGTCTACCAGATGTTATTGATTGGCTTTGTTACTTTAGTTATCAGGCCCTTTCTAAGGGTCTAGGATAACTAAAGAAGAATTAAAGATATTGTCATAATATTTGTGCTGTCTCGAGTAGTGTGGCCTTGATGTGTTGTAATTTTATTGATCCCCAGGGTATATATATTTATTTATAACCTATGGTCAGCTTACAAGTCAACTAGAAATGGTGGAATAAAAGGAATCCTACAAGAGATTAACAGTTGCTAGAAAGTAATAAAACATCAATCACATACAGTACCAATCAAAGACTTAACTAGCTATTGCTAACAATAAAATATAAATATAAACTAAAAATTCAGGAAGAACATAAGCATGAAATAGAAAACTGACATAACCACGTAGCATTAGAACAAAACTTTGTCACCTTATATGTAATAGATGGAGACTGATCTGCCAGAAGATGAGAAACACAAAAATCTTCTGAGCATCCTGGAAAGGATGCCAGACAAGGAGATATCAGGGAGTGTCTTAACTCTTTATGAAACAGGCAACGGAGTAATACATGTTGGATGGTTCCAATCTCCCTAAAACCACAAGGGCAGATTCTGTCTTCCCTAGGTATACTCTTTATTCTCCCCGCCAGGACAGCCAACTGGAGCAGGTCATACCTTGCTCTAAAGAAAGCCCTCAGATAGTGCGGGTTCTCTAGGGTATACAGATAAGTAGTGGGACATCTGATAGCAATGCCCAGCCTCCTTCTCGAACATTCAGGGATCATGGAAAGCTCGTGTTGATTTTCAGTATCCAGGATTCTCTGCTTCAGAGCCTGGAGAGCTTGATTATGGCTCAACATAATCAGATAATCCATGGAAAATCCCAATGGAAGAATTTTAGCATGGATTGCCTGGGAGGCCCAGGGTGTTGAGATGGTGTTCAAGTCCTTTTGGTACGGCACCAAAGGCACCAACAACTATTGGCATCACTATTGTTTTCTTCTTGCAGAGCCATTCAATTTTAATCTGAAGGTCCTTGTATTTGGTTATTTTCTCCAATTGTTTTTTGTCGACTCATATATCCCCTGGGATTGCAATATCAATTATCAGAACCCAATTCTTCTTGATAACTGTCAGATCAGGTGTAATATGCGCTAAATGCCTATCTGTTTGTATTTTAAAATTCCAAAGGACTTTTGCCTCTTCATTTTCTGTGACCTCAATCAGATGATTCCACCAATTCTTGCTTGCTGGCAATTTGTAATTCTTGCAAATGTTCCAGTGGATCATTGCAGCAACTTTGTTGTGTCTTTCCTCATAATCAGTCTGCACAATTTTCTTACAACCACATACAATGTGCTCAACTGTCTCATTATTATTTGCTGCTTTTCAGCAATACAATAAAATAAAATTTCAAAGCAGTTTATATAGAATGAGGAGATGGTTCCCTGTCGCAAAGGGGCTCACAGTCTAAAAAGAAACACAAGGTAGCAACAGCTACTGGAGGGACACTGAACTGGGATTGAATAGGGCCAGTTGCTTTCCCCCTGCTAAATATAAGAGAATCACCACTTTGGAAGGTGCCTCTTTGCTCAGTTGGCAGAGATGAAACAGTTTTCAAAGGCAGATCCATATACATCACATTGCAGTAATCTAAATATATTACTGGCACATGATAATTGTGGCCAGGCTTTCTCTCTTTAGGAAGGATGTTAGGTGGCACACCAGCCGGAGCTGATAAGTGATGTTGCATGCCACCAAAATAGGGCTGTGTCTGATCTACAGGTCGAAGAGCAGTTCAAGCACCTTTGGGGTGTGGTGCGGGGTAACTTCAAGAAAGAGGAGAGCAGTTCTTTACCTGCTCTCTGCCACCCCATGCAGCTTGCTACTGGGGTGGCACTCAGCCCCTGCACAGGCGCCATGTATGTGCTGGCACCGCATGGGGGTACTTGGGCCAACTGCCTCCCCAGCAGGAAGTTGCATGGGGCGGCAAATAACAGGCAAGGAACTGCTCTCCTCTGTCTTAAAGTTCCTCCATGCCGCTCCCAAAATGTGTTCAAACTGCACTTCAAACCACAGTTCAGGCACGTCCCTACCAGGGGCGTAGCGAGACCCCTGGGGACAAAATCTTGGCAGAGAGCCTGCCCTATCACACGCGCAAAGTGTGTGTGCCCCAAGTCCGTCCCCCTCCATCTGATGTCAGATGCAAGGGGCAGGGCAGCCAACATCTCCCTGCCACTGCTCCTACTTCCTGTTGGCTGCCCCCAATGCCCCTACCCCACTGCCGCTTCTTATCTTGGCTCCCATGGCAGCAGCAGTGGGCACTGTGGCTCTTGGGCCTCTCTGGTGGGCCTGCACACCTCTCCGACCAAATTGTGCACCTGAGCAGTTCGACTATGGATGTTGCATGCCCGTGATGTCATGCAATATCCATGTCATGCAACATCCATCCGGCATGCAACATCGTCGAATGGCACAGGCCAGTTGGAGAAGCCTGACAGTCACAGTGCCCCCCCACTGCCACCACGGGGGTGGGGGATGGGGTAGCCTGCCCCACTCGGCTCACCCCTGACCCCTGGAGGCCAAGATAAGAAGCGGTGGCGGGGCGGGGCAAGGCAGGGGCAGTGGGTGGTGTGCTTGGGGGCCCCTTTGGGGGTCTCCTGACCCTCTGGGCCCAGGGACATTTGTCCCTGCTTGTCCAATGGATGCTACACCCATGACCCCTACACTAAAAACCACTTTGTAGAGTAATTTTCTTCCAGTGGGAGGTTATCATTCTCAACCATGGAGTCCATCAGGAGAAAAGCATTGCTTACAAATGATTTCAGGGACAAAGCATGCCATTTTATAAGGATTTGGTAGCAGATCTGATTCTGCTCATGGGTCTGCTGTAGTCACATCTAGTTTGACTCTCTGCAGCCTGAAGGAGGTGTTGGAAGTTAGAGGACTTTGTGCTGTCTCTTGTCTCAGACAGTGGAGGACAGACTAGTGAGTCAGAGGGCTAGAGGGTCAAGACATTGGTCACCTCTTCTCCACTGCTCTGACACTATCCTTTTGGATATGTAGATTGCTAATCTCAGGGATTAACTTCCTTCCTCTCTCTCTTTCCTTCCTGCCCTTCTACCTTGCAACATGGCAAGTCTCTCTCCCTGCACCATGTGTGCAGAGAAGATGCAGAATCCATCTGCATCCAGCTAGATAGATAGATTAGAGATCCTAACTCCTCACTTTCCTATCTAGAATGGAGTTCCTTAATAAATGCCTTATATATTGATTGGAAACTATGAATTGGCTCCAAGTTACTTTACTCTCAGCATACATGCATGCCTAACTAAATTCCGCTGTGTTGTGCCTCTGTGCACTCTGCTATAATGAAAAAGGGATTCTCTCACCACAGAGAATTTCCAACAGGAGGAACACTGTATCCAGATGTACAAAAAGTGCCTCTGTCAGTCCTCTTTTTTTTTTTAACCTTAATGTGAATATTTTATTGTCACATTACTTGGTAGAATAAAATAGTTATTAGTAATAATTAGATACATTATCATAAAGAAAAAGAACTTGGTTCTCCACAGGATTGTTGCAAGATAACACAATTCATTTCTATCAGGGAAGAACAAATCTAATTCAGCAGTCTTCACAAATCAAATTTACATCTGAATGTGCATTAAGATCTTGCCCAACCCATGGGCAAGATCTAAAGCTTTTCATTACAGTAGGAGTTCTTTACCACTAAGCTTTATTGAAAGAAAGAAAAAATAGACTGGGCTCCAAATTGCTACTTAGTTTCATGTAAAAGGCTTACATTAGCCCAATGGGATTTTTGACTTTTGTCCATTGGAATAACTGATCCCCATTCAGCTGTTCCCCATTTAGATAAAAAAGTGTTTTTGAAATGCTTCCCACTGTCTATAGTGCTTTGCCATGCAATATAGTGGGAAGGCTGGAGGGGCGGGATCTAAAGCCCATGGAACTGTGAAACTTGTTTCATAGTTCTTTGGATCTTGGCCAGTCACGGTTAGGAAAACCAGAGCTCTGCTTCTTCAGCCTGTTACATTTTCGAGGATGTGGTCAATAGTGAGCTCATGTTGTGAATGTTCCACATCAGACATGGTAGTATTGCATGGCCTTACTACTACACTCTGGGGCTAACTATAACTAGCCACTCAATCTGAAACATACATATTTAGCTGGGTCCCTGACCAATTAAAGAATTATGAATTAATAATAGATTTGAATCAGCTTTGGCTGATATGCCAGCTACATCCATTTCTGGAGATAAATGACCTTAAAACAGTGGTGCATAATCTGATAACATCTAGGCTTGACTAATGCAATGCGCTCTCTGTTGGACTGCCTTTGTACGTAGTCTGGAAACTGCAGTCGGTCCAGAATGAGGTAACCAAGTTGGTCTCTGGAGTTACCTGAAGAGACCATTACTTCTTTTCTTTTCTTTAAAAAAAAAAAAACACTACATTGACTGCCACAGCATTTAAGAGAGCACCTACTTCATCTATTAAGATCATCAGGAGATGTCTAATTGCATTTACCACTAGCTTGTTGGGTGGTGACCCAAAACCTGGCTTTTTCTCTAGGGTTGCCTCAGGGTTCTGGAGGCTCCCAAACAAAACCAGAAAAAACATGCTCCCAAACAAAACCAGAACCTCCTCTCTATGGCTCTTTTAAAGCAACAGACCTTTAGTTCCTTATCTTTTAAAGTTTTATTGGTAGCTGTTTTAAACTGTTTTAAATGATCGATTGTTTTAATGGTTGTTGATGTTTTGATCTGTAAACTGCTCAGAGATTTGTATATGGGGTGGTATATAAATGTGTGGTGGGGGGGATGAATAAAAATAATTAAATAATGGAATTTATGAGCATGTTTCAATCTCATCTACAAGACAGCTCCTGGAGCAATGCCTGGGCAAAGCCACCATTGTGCGGGGGTGTGTGTGTGTGTTTCTTTCAAAGAACCTGGGCTGTTTCAGGGGCTGCGCCTGGCGCCCCAGCCATGCACCCTGCATATGACATCAGTTTTTGAAAAGCTTCAGCCAGCGCTGGGCTCCTAGCCTGGCTGGGAACATGTTTCTCTGCCTTTGCAAGCAGGGAGAGGTGCTCCTGGCTGTGCTGCAAGTGTGGCGACGGCCGAAGTTTACTTGCAACAGGCAACGTGGCCCCGTTTGCTAACGTGGCCACACCCCCTGTGTCTGATGTCATATTCAGGGGGCATGGCTTGGGTGGAGGGGGGCTGCTGACAGGGGGCTGGATAGGGGCTGCCGGTGTCGTCGTTCCACCACTGAAAAACACAGGTGGGAGGGAAAGTGTTTGGGACAAGGAGTAGGGCCTCTTCTGTTGTTGGCAGAAGATCACAACACTGGTTGATTTAGGAAATCTGGACAATTAGTAATATCAGCCAGTTTGTCAAAAAAGAAGTTGCACATATAAATATTTGTTATCCTGGCCCAGAGAAGATGACAGTAATTCAGGTGAGGGCCATTCCTGAAAATCTGTGGTCTAAAAGTAGCAAAATTAATGAGGTAGCATTTTTAACAGTCAAGCTGTCTGAAAGTGCTACCTTTTTGGATCCCTTACCTAAACCACTCTCTTCTTTTTCTTGGGATAATAAACAACTGATTAGACACAGTGAAAGAACAAAGTGGAGGTCTGGATGGGCACCTGGCCCTAACTAATTGAGTCGGCTACTCTTGGGATTAGGCTGGATGTTTGGTATCGCACAATGGTCAGCACAAATGCTCTCTGTCAACATCTGTTGCTGGAGCACACTCTTATTTTTCTTGATAATAAATTAGAGAGTTTATGTACTGTACTGATTATCAAATATTACTATTTATGGGAACATCTCCCTTTGACCACTATCTGCCAACCCCAAATAAGCCTGGTAGCAGCTTTAGGCCAACTAGCTGTCTGCACAGAGAGATCACACAGTTCCCAATTCTCCTTCTAGTTTTCGCATACATTGCCTAGATATTGAGCCCTTTCTCACGATCCAGTGAGAGGGCTTGAGGGCAGGAGCCAGAGAAGGCAGCAGAAGCTCAACCTTCCCCTCAGACGATCCTCTAGGAGTTGCTGGGCATGCTTATTGCACATCCACAGCTGCCATGGGCAGCAGGGAGGCATGGGGGTCAATATGCATGGTCCTGTCCCCTGCAAGTGTGTGGTGCATTGTGGGGATCCTCCTGGTTACAGCTGGGAGCCCACTACTGTGCCAGCATCAGCTGGGAGCAGCCGGTGCTGACACACAAAGAGTTAGCCGAGGTTAAGGGTGCGCTTGTGACCTTAACCTTGGCTAACTGGTGGGCTCCCTAGCCGGGTGTGCCACTGAGGCACTGCCAGAAGCCTCACAGGGACCAGCAGTTCTCATGGGCAGCCAAATCTGGGCTTAGCTGCCCTAGCCTGGTCTTGGCTGCTTGTGACAACAGCCTCATTTCCTACTGTCCTCCTGGCCAAAAATAAGTCACTTTGAGGTGAATAACAGTAAGATTCTTAGTCCAGACTCTCCATGATGTTCAGAACATCTGACATTTTTAGCTTATTGGTTGTGTTGAAGCAATAACAAAATATTATTGTACTGTCCTATTGCAGGTCTCAGTTGTGACTTCATATTTTTTATTACTGACGTGAGGTGTGGCAGCATTCTCATGAACTGAATCTGCCATATTGGGAGTAGTCCTTGAATTTTAAAGGGTGCAGAAACCAGCTTGTTTGGGGCTATTCAGCTCTTGACAGTCAATTCTGTCCAGTAGCTGGTCAGTGCTGCTACAGTACAGCTTCTCTCCTTTCCCCAGGAACTCTCAAACTGTTTCCTGGGGCGCACAGGTGTGCTGTGGAAAAACTGCTAGTGTGTTGTGGGAAGTAAACTGATTTATGAATGAAAGGCTCCTGTGAGCACAAAGTACACAGCCTCCACATTTCTGCATTGTGCATGAGCAATTGCATCATTCAATTACTCCTGACACAATAGCCTTCAGGCATTATGTCTGCTATGTACAGAACTGCCTGAGGGGAGCAACAGGAATGCAGCAGATGGTCACCTCACAGCACTTTACTCACGGACCATACATACTGCTTTCATTAGGGTGGCCATGTGTCATCTTTTGAACTGGACAGTCTGGTATGTGAACGGCTGGTCTAGTTCTGATCTGGTATTGGTTCATGATGTCTGGTAAAACAGGACAATTGATCTTTTCCCCATTTCTCCTTGCGCACCACAAGTACAATGATGTTCCATTCGGGCCACCAAGGGGAGCTTGCATTGATTTGCAAGCAGTATGGCCATCTTCAGCTCCCATAGCTTTGTAAAATGTAAATGCAGCGGCCTACACAGAGGGGCCTGAGTTGGAGAGGCTTGCTGAATTTCCAAGCTGAATGTGTATGAACCATTAAATGGCCCTATGGTGCTTTAAGTGTTGACTGGATGCCCAATAACATGAAAATAAGTCCTATTGAACTCAGTGGATCTTAAGTAAAAATGCACAGATTGCATGGCTAATTGATGAAGTAACCTACCTTACTGGGGTGGGGTGGGGAGGAGAGTTAAATGAGCAAGAACTGTATTGGTGTTTCAATTAGGGTGTCCTAATGGCGCAGTGGGGAAATGACTTGACTAACAAGCCAGAGGTTGCCGGTTTGAATCCCTGCTGGTACGTTTCTCAGACTATGGGAAACGCCTCTATTGGGCATCTGCGATATAGGAAGTTGCTGAAAGGCATCATCTCATACTGCGCGGGAGATGGCAATGGTAAACCCCTCCTGTATTCTACCAAAGACAACCACAGGGCTCTCTGGTCACCAGGAGTTGACACCAACTTGACAGCACACTTTACCTTTTAGAGAAGAAAGGCACATGCAAAGTACATATGTGTGTGGGGCTATGGTGTAGCAACTGAGAGACAGAGAGGAAGGAGAAAGGTAAGAAAACAAAAATAGTGTAAGTGGAAGAAAAGTCTTCATTGTACTGAGTTGTGTTTATATTCAAATTGCTTTATTTCTAAATTTACATCTATAGATATAAATCAATATATGCAAATTTTATGCAAAATTGTCCTCTCCATCCTCCTTTTTGGTGATGAATGACCTTGTTCTAGTTTTTGGTGACAAAGTTCCGAAGTTGTTGATGGTGTGTACCTGGCCATCCTAGCCTCCATACTTTTGGTGCTCTTTTGCAGAAGGCAGCCCCAGGTGCAAGGAGAGTTCATTCATTCAACAGGGTTTCACTTTCCTGTGTCTAGCAACATGTGTCTAGCCAGGGTGCTCTCATTTGTCCTTTTCACAGTTAGGCAAAATTTATGAAGAAGCTAGCAGTATTAGGGATGTGAAAACAGGTTTGACCGTTTGGGGTCAAACTGAACCCTTCCATCTGTCCGACCCTGGACTGAACACCCCTGACTGTAGCGGGGTTCACAACCCCCACGAAAAACATTTTTTTAACCTGCTCCCCTTTGGGGGAGTTCCTTGGGATGGCAGGGGGGGGGTCCACAGAGGTTCCCTTTCCTCCCACCAGCCTCCCCCTGCCAACCTCCTCTGGCCAGTTCAGCCAATTCTTCAGCCCATTCGGGCCTGCAGAGCTCAGTGCAGTGGCCATTTTGGATGCCACTGCGCATGCGCAAATGGCCTCTGCAAGGCCCTGGGTCATGCCACTGCACCGAGCTCTGCAGGCCTGAATGGGCTGAAGAATTGGCTGAACTGGCCAGGGGAGGGCTGCAGGGAGAGGCCGGTGGGAGGAAGGGGAACCTCCACGGACCCCCCTGCCACCCCAAGGAACTCTCCCAAAGGGGAGCAGGTAAAAAAAAATTTCCCAAAGGAAAAAAAAATTGCAAACCCCCACCCTGGGGGGCGGTTCAAGGGGGTGCTGGGCCAAACTGGTCCAGTCAGGTTCGAGTCAGATCCGGACTTGAACCGAACCGGGCCAGCTGATTCTGTGCACATCCCTAAGCAGTCCCCTTCTGGATAATCCCAACCTTCCCAACCCAGCCTTCACCCATCTAAGCTAGCAGGCAGACCCATCTCAATCCGACTTTATGCCGATGATGCGGCTGTACAATCAAGGACATTGGTTGGCATGAGGAGAATGCTACAGTGTTTTGCAAAGCTGAGTTCCAAATAAGTCATAAATACCAAAATAAGTCATAAATACCCAAAAGACTAAGGTCATGGTCTTTGCCAAAAGACCAAAATAACACAAATGGCAAATTAACGGGTGTAGGGTTGAGCAGGTTAAGAGCTATAAGTACTTGGGCATAGTTTTCCACACAAATGCTACAAACTATTATACTTTTTTTTTTTAGGTGTAAGAATGAAGCATGCTTCCAATTTTAATACAGGAGAAAAAGTGTGCCTCAGCTCAAAAATTTTTGGCAAACACTGTCTAAGACTCAGTGACTAATAGAGAGAGCGATTCAGCAAGAACTAGTGATTTCAAAGCCCCACTGAAGTCAATGGGAGGGCTTAACTGTACCCTTCATTCGGGGCAAGTTTTTCCAAAGCGCTTCTAGGTGGTATTGAATGAGTGGCATTCGTCATTTGTGCAATGCAGACAATGCTCCAGCTGAAGAAGCTGATGGTATAGGGACTTATAACAATCCATTTAAGAGGAGCTGGTTTCTGTGCAGCAGACGCTAGAAAGCATGTAGAACAAGTTCCAGCTGGAGGCCAAACGGAGGTTGGAATGGACTGGATGCCATTGTGAACAATAGGGCCTCTTGCTACTTTAACTTAATGGTTTTGTTGTTCATTTGTTTCCCTTGCTGTTGGCATTTGGATCCAATTAAAGAGACAGCATTTAATTTAAACGGCATGATTAACTGATTGGATTTGGACAGATAACACAGTGCTAGGGCTGGGATGTTTCCAACTATCACTACCAATTGGACTGAGTTAAGATCAAGGCACACTTCGGATCCCAACACTGTTTATGCTTCTTTGCCTACAACAAAAAATTCACCCTGCTTTACATAATGCTACTCTTTGCAGTACAGCAATTTCAACCTTCCCTGACACAGATGACACAGAGCTCTTTAGAGCAGAGGAGTACCTATCCTTATCAAGGGAAATCTATCCTTACTTTATCTTAGGATCAAGCTACACATGATGTAAAATGGGTCATTTTATTTCCAGCTTCCTTTAAAAAAAACAACAAACCAGCTTCAGGGAACCCTAATTTGGATCAGGGTCATAGTAAATGAGTAGGCTTTAACCCTTTCTTTCCATGCCATTTTACAACCAAAGCCACCCACTGGCATAGTCAGCAGAACGGAGGCCCATGTTCCACGCCGCCAGCAGCCTGCCCTTTGAATGGGTCCTGCCCTTTGAAGGGTCTGGGCTCCACAGAGCCAGTGTGAGCCCTCCTGAAATCATTTGCAGCCAACGTTTGCTTCTGGCTGCGTTGATTTCCCTTCCTCTCCCTCCAGTGAGGCAGAGGAAGGGAAATAAATGATCCAGCCAGTGTGGAGATTGGGAGGGTTGGGGCGGGCCCTCTGGCAATCGGGCCATGCCCCCTTTGTGCGTGACATCATGCACAATGGGTGCTTTGGAGGCCCTTTCCATGGGCAGCCCGGGTTCTTTGAACCTGTTCGCTCAATGGTGGCTCCATCACTGAAGCCACCCCAATCCGAAGCTGCTGTTTGCTCTAGGAGGGAAGCTGCTAACCCTAACCCATCTTTAGCTAATATTACAAACCTTTTGAAAATCACAGTTTGCATTATGGATGATGTATGGATTAGAGAGGAGTGGTGGTCTTATAGTAGCAAGCATGACTTGTCCCCCTAGCTAAGCAGGGTCTGCCCTGGTTGCATATGAATGGGAGACTAGAAGTGTGAGCACTGTAAGATATCCCCTTCAGGGGATGGAGCTGCTCTGGGAAGAACAGGAGGTTCAAGTTCCCTCCCTGGCATCTCTAAGATAGGGCTGAGAGAGATTCCTGCCTGCAACCTTGGAGAAGCCACTGCCAGTCTGTGTAGACAATACTGAGCTAGATAGACCAGTGGTCTGACTCAGTCTACGGCAGCTTCCTATGTTGTTTTCATTTGTTTGGATTTGTTTTCATTTCCCCCCACTCAAAAAATCATTTTTAAAAAGTATTTTAAGGCACCTTTAAAAAACCACACTACTTGTTTTAAAATACAGCAACCTCATCTGCACTGACCGGCCATTGTTTCAGGCCAGAGTCTCTTCCAGGAGATTGCAGGGATCGAACCTGAGACCTTCTGCATGCAAAGCAGGTGCTCTGTCACTGAATATTCAGAATGCTGAACTAGATGGACCAATGGTCTGACCTGGTCTAAGGCAGCATCCACTGTCCCTATGGTATTTTATTTATTTATCCCTAGACATTCATATGCTGACTTATGCGCTCGCTCTCTCGCTCTCTCTCTCTCTCTCTCTCTCTCACACACACACACCAAAAAACAAAAACAACCCAGGATGGCTTATAACCATTATAATTTACAATACATACAAAATTAAACAAGAATAAAAATAATAACCAGTGCAAGAGAAGGAGAGAAAACAGGTCTGTTAGGAGACTGATGTTATTGATTCAATTTTGGAAGAGCAATATGTACAGGTCAATATTCACCTGTATTTGTCCCCCCCCCGATTTGTGGTAAATGCTTAAATGTATCATTGTAATATAGTGAAAAGGGGAATTGAATATGATCATGATTGATTTTTGATATCATGATGCATGCATGTATTTTGATATTATTAAAAAACAAAACCCAAGAACAACAGCCAAGAGACAAAGCAGAAGTAAAACATCCAAGAAGGGAGAGATCTATGCGTGTTTGTATAAATTGCCACATTGATCACAGTCACAAGGCATTAAATTTAGTACTAATGCTTTAAACCTAAGTGCATGCCACCATCAATTCATTTACCTTTAAGGTGCCCCACATCTGCTTTTGTGAAAGCAGGTAACAACCCATTTCCTTCTAGAATAACAATGTTGATAGCTGTTTGTTTGTCTTTTAGATCAGTAGTGTTCATACGCACTCTAAGATTTTAGTTACTTTGAATCCCATTTATTGTTTGCCTATGTGCTTCCACGCAGCAGCAAGAATACAGATGGCGACATGCCATGGAGAGATCTGAATGATTGCATGAGGGCCCTGATCTACTAGCATGCTCTCTCAAAGACAGTTGTGTATTGGCTTAAGTGTAGTTCAGGATCAAACTATACATGGTGGCCGACATGACGGGCTGTGTTCCATCAATTTTAGGCACCTGCTGGGCCTGCTGCGCACACCTTGAAAGACAGCCCTAATGGTGTAGCGTGACAGAGCTGCTGAGGGATGCCTTAGAATTGCTTCCGGGCAGCAGCACAATGCTCCATCCATTGGATGGAACGCTGCCCAGAAGCGGTATTAAGGCATTCTGCAACAGCCCCATTGAGCAACACTGTCAGGACAGCCTTTCAAGCTGTGCAGCAATCCTGGCAGCAACCTAATGTTGACAGAGCACTGCCTGTCATGTCAACGAATGTTAATAACAATGTTGCAGCCATGCCTGGGCTATTTTCTCCTGTAACTAGCACACTTACAGTGATCCAATCGGGATCAGAACTGTGGCTGGGGAGGGGAGGAAGAGGCTGTAACACTTCCCACCACCACCACCCATGGTTCCAATCTGGATCAACACCACACAGATGGCATCTTACAAGGGAATAAGTGCTTATTGGTGCCAATAGAAGATTTTCTTTTTCCTCGTAAAAGATCACCCAATCTGGATTGTGGCCACAGTGAAGTCAACTTGTGCCCTATCCCCCACAATGGCCCTGATACATATCAGCCCCCTGTGCACATGCTATTTACAAAATAAAATAGCCCTGAAGTGCTTATAATGATGTTATTAAAGACGCATGTAGTTTGGCTCTCAGTAAGGGCCAAACAACACATGACACTTAAATCATCATTAGCCATGATGGACCTAAGTTTTAATTTAGTCAATAGCAGCCATATCAGGCTCCCATGGGGATGGGGACCGTAGTGGGGATAGGATTGCCCTGCAGTCCCCAATCTGCAGGGCTCCAACCTGACTAGAGAGTCTTGTGGTAGCAAGCATGACTTGTCCCCTTAGCTAACTAGGGTCTGCCCTGGTTGCATATGAATAGGAGACTAGAAGTGTGAGCACTCTAAGATATTCCCCTTTGGGGTTGGAGCTGCTCTGGAAAGTGCGTGCGTGCAGAAGGTTCAAAGTTCCTTCCCTGGCATCTCCAAGATAGGGCTGAGAGAGATTCCTGCCTGCAACCTTGGAGAAGCCACTGACAGTCTGTGTAGACCAGGGCTGCTCAACTTCAGCCCTCCAGCTGTTTTTGGACCACAACTCCCATAATCCCCAGCCCCACAGGCCCATAGCCAGGGATTATGGGAGTTGTAGGCCAACATCTGCAGGAGGGCCAAAGTTGAGCAGCCCTAGTGTAGACAATACTGAGCTAGACAGACCTATGGTCTGACTCCGTATACAACAGCTTCCTATGTTCCTATGACTGCCATTGACTAAAGAAAAACTAATTCCCTAAGGGTGTATTATGCTTTATATATCATGGCTGAGTTCAGATGTACAGGATAACCATAGTTATAGCTGGCCGAGGTTGTAACTGCAGTATGCCCGAACACATGAAACTGCGGTTATGGGCCAAATCTAACTCTGGTTTGCCTCACCATATTCCAGTTGGAACCTTTGGTTATCTCTACATTTTGCCTCCAATAACCGAGGTTTTGCCGCCAAAGTGTCACACCCAAATGCTGACTCAGCTATAACCACAGGTTTGTCCTTATTCCAAACTCCAATCATAGAGGCAGTGGAGATGTGCCTCAGCGGCTGGGCAGCAGAGAAGGACTCCTCTCTCCTTCTACTGGGAGTTTGGCTGGCCACAGTTTGGTGAACATCTGTGGCATGATTTGGAGTTAAGAATTGAAACCTCAGCCATGCTTAACTCCAGTTAACCTGTACATCTGGACTGGGCCATAGTGTTGTTTCGGTCTCAGTGAGTTAGGGAAGCAGATAACAGGAGGACTACCTCAGTAACACAGAGGGAAGACTCAGATTAAGGGGAAAGGAGCTAAGAAGTGAAGAAGACACTGGGTAGGGGAAATCCAGTAAGCTTGTTAACGAGAAAAAGATTTGTGGGTTTTTTGGGGGAACTCCTACTCACACTTCATTGGTAGCAATCACCTCTTGCAAAAGGTTGCCCTCTTGATGAAGCCAACCAGTCAGCTATTCACACAGGCCCCACATGTGCAATAGTAATATAATCCAAACAGTTATTTTGACCTACCAGCACTGCATGTCAAGGAAAGGACAGGGGAAACAGAATGAGGTCATTGCTACTTTGCACTTCCAGTGGTGTATGCCACCAAAGAGTTAACACACTGCTTGGCTGATACTGCTACTGTGCTCTACATTTTTAGTATTACGGTTCCTTTGAAAGTTGTAAAACACATTCGCTTGGCCATTTCCTCCACGGAAACATAACCGAGGCACAATTAAGACTGAAGCCCAAATCTTTGCTTTTTGTTTGTTCCAGGTGTTCAGTTCTGTTTTGAAGGTAAGGGAAAGAAAGGCCTTGTGTGTAGTTGATTTCTGCATGTGGAGGGCTGGAACAGTTATTCTGCCCTGAAAAGCAGCCCAATGGACAGCATACCAAACCATGGATTGGAAAATTGGAGCTCACTGTTATTTTCAAACAAAAAAACACAAATAGGAGAACTAGATTAAATGGTAACTCAGACTGATGTTGGGGGCTGCTCAGATGCCCAGCACATATGATAAGGCTGGAGTCGCCCCGAGAGCCTGCCTGCCCTGATGGCACTGTAGGGCATCCTAATGTGCTGTCATTGGGGAGTCCTTTAATTGCACACGAGGGCTGTTCTTCTGAATTACCCCTCTGCATGTGCTCCAAAACTACAGAGGTTCTGGATGAATGGACCCCTCATGTGATTATCGGACTCCCCAACAGCATGTCAGGATGTCTTGCAGTGATATCAGGGCAGGCATGCTCTCAGGGTTTCCCCAGCCTTATCACATGTGCCAGGCAGTATTCATCTGAACCAGCTCACTGGCATTGTGTAGTATGAGTGTACAAATGTCTATGCACTCATACATGTTTTTGTGTGGATGATTGTGCCCGTGTTCATTTCAAACGTTAACTTGGGTACAGGCTCCTCAAATGATGGGAAGGGGACTTCTGTACCTGTGTTGATTAACACAATAAGGTTATTCACACAAGCAGCCCGACCCGGACTTGCACAGTCCTGCCCGGGTAGGGCTGCTTGTGCAGAGTACCAAGGTTGGTCCCCATCCCAGCGCTCTGCACTGGAGTAGCCCGGGTTTTGTACCCAGGCTAATAGAGAGGTAGAAGGATGCAAATAGTGGTAGAAAGGCCCTTCTACTCCACTCCCTGGTCATATGAATGCTTGGGCTGTCTGGGTGGCAAGAGTGCCGGGTGGCCAGTGCACCCAGCAGAGGGGAAATCCCCCAATACACTGTGCTCCTCTGGATTCCTGGAGTCTGGGCTTCATTGCCCCGGCCTCCAGGTGGCTGTGCTTTCTACAACATGGCTGATGTAGGCACACAATGGCTCCGGGCGCACGGAGGGTGTGTGTGTAAGGGGGCCAAGTGTCCTGCAGACATTTGCCCTCTACCTGCCCCCATTTCTGTTTCAGAAATCTAACATATGGGACATAGCTGAGCCACCTCAAAACTGCCCCTTCTTTGTCCCCCCATCCTCAACATTTTTCAAGTGCTTAGTACTCTTTCTTCCACATTTTCATCTGATATAAATTTAAATATCCTTGTTGTCTGATACAACTATAAATATCCTCTTCCCCCCCTTTTTCCTGCTCCCCAGCCAAAATCAGGTTAGTTGATTTTCCTTCTGCTCAAAAGCCTCCTGGCTGGCTTCCAGTTTCTGAGGCTGAGGAGCTCCTAGCAGACTTCTTGCCTCTTTCCTCCCAGATTGTGTGCATCTCTCTCTCTCTCTCTCTCTCTCTCTCTCTCTCTCTCTCTCTCTCTCTCTCTCTCTCTCTCTCTCTCTCACACACACACACACACACACACACACACACACACTAGCTGTGGCATCTCTCTTTTGTCTCAGTCTGCCTCCTGTCACACCTTCTCCAGCGACCTTGCTTTCCCCTCCGCCTCTACATTCCCGGTTGCCTCATCCTGGCAGAGTTGCAGCAGGAAACCAACCAGGACGGGTCTACGCTCTGCCACACAAGCATGGGATTATTTTAGTGCATGTTTCACACACTTTCAACATTCCATGTTCTTATATATTGACTGGTTTATTGCCATCCCTCAGCAGGATTTTTTTAAAAAGGTTATCTGATGAGTTTAATTAAAAGAATAAATTTAATTATGAGACTAAACAAACATGACCATGATGCTTTGCTTTCGTTATCAGGAGTGCAAGCTAATCTTACAACATTATGTTGAGAGGAAGATAACTTTACCACTGTACAGCTGCAGATGCTCTGCCAAAATAAGACCCTGACAATATAGCATCTAAAGCATAGCACTGTCCCAATTGTGGTAAAGGAAAACAATTTTCCCCCCGTTGCTATGTACATTGGCACATATTAAACTGTGCTCAAAGTACTCTGGAAACACCTGCCAGCAGACTGTTGGGAAACATAAACTTTGTTTAAACAAACCTATCTGCCAACTTTCCAACGCTATCAATTCCACAGTGCCAAAAAAACTTGGATTATTTTAAACCAGACGTGATGGATAACAGGAATTGGGCTATAGGGATGAGGCATGGAATGGTCTTCAGATCTTGTTTATAATCACTCACAGAACTGTGGCAATCTAATTTATAGCTGCCATGGTAAGCTCTTTCTCATGATTAGGGAGAAATGGCTCTATGCTGCAGGGGAGGGAACCTTAAAATGCTTACCTCCCCTGAAGATTATCCTTGTCTTCTGGCTGGGTGAGCAGATCGAGTGTGCAGATGTTCACTGGCTGCTACTGGCAGCTGGGAGGTTTGAGGGCCAGGAAGCCCCTGGAACTCCCATAATGCACTGTGCAAGTGCACAATGCATTATGGGGAGCCTCAAAATGCAGGCCAGGAGGCTACTCATGTGGAGAAACCATGCGGAGCCTTGCAGCACCAACACACGATCAGTTAGCCAGGTTTGAGAGCACACTTGCGCCCTCAACCCTGGCTAACAGCCAGAGCTCCCTACAGGGTTTGCTGCCATGCTGCCACTGGGAGCCACATGGTAGTTCTCACGTGCAGGCAAAACCCAGCTGGGCTTCCTTAACCCAGTTTTTCCTGTCCGTGAGAATAGCCTCAGTGTCTGACAGTGTTCTTCAGATACAGATGCAGTTCATTAGATAAAGCTCTGATGCCCAGTCTCTGCATTTGGATGGTGGTCCATCCTCATCCTCTGACGTGGTTGTTTTTCCTCAGGTCCTTGGATATACCCAAAGAATAAAAGGTTAGCTGCATGGAGACACATTAAAAGGCAGCCCTTAGTGACACAGCCTTATTATCCAAAGTCAAAGACCTACAGTCCGTATGACTGTCTTTAAACTCTACCTGAAAGCATGTTGCATAACCCTGTTCCATACCAAACATTATTGTGAAAATATGCTGAAACTTCCATTATTTGAACTTCTCCAAATTCATTATGCAGCCCCATGCCACTTCAGATCTCTGTGATTATTGGCGACCAAAGGAACCATATCTGCATGCACGTGTGTGCGTGCGCGCGCGCACACACACACACACACACACACACACAATTTTGAGTGTTTCTAAGGCAAGTCCCAAAAATGAACCTGGCACAATATCCATTTAATATAGTTCATGATGCAGTTGGCCAGTGAAAATGCAGAATTTAAACATGAATTCAGCAGCTCTGAAATGTAATGCAACAGAGCTGGATTTTAGTGCCTTAAAATGTAAGCTTCACAAAGCAACACAGGTTTTAAAAATTATTTAATGGGGCTATGAAAAGAAAGACACACAATTCACAGTATCTTTGTCCCTTGATACATTTTTAAAAGAGATGTAATTCAGGAAAAAGAAGAGCATTCTGACCTGACTCAAAAATGTAAGGCACTGGGATTATTCTTCATGCATTTTAAATTAAACAGATGTTTAGGCAAAGAGATGTTTGCAACGTTAGGTGCCAAAACGTTGCCAAGTTCAGCACATTTCAAGATTCAAAAGCAAGCTTCTACAATCTTTATCTGCAAGTTATTCATTGCTATATGAAATATACACAGAAATGGAAAGCAAAGTGAGGGCAGGTTTGCACAACATGGACAACTGGTGGCTCAGCCAAACCCCATGTTCTTGGAGCATGCCCACAAGCCTGACTTGTGATGCTCAAATGGTTATGCTGACATTGGGTGTGTCATCCGAACCTGCTAACATCAGCATATTCTGCCCTAGTTGTGGTCTGGTGCTGGCCTCTGAAATGCAAGTAGGACAGAATATCCCATCATTGGCAGGTTTGGACAACATGCCCAATATTGGCATAGCTGTCCTGGCACTGGAATTTGGGTTCATGGGCACACTCAGGGAAATAGCAGTTTGGCTGAGCTTCTTGTTCTCCATGTTGTATGGACCTGCTCTGAATGGATGGGAGTTGCTATTGGGGTCCTCCATCCCTGCCTAGATTTCTGTTTTTCAGTTTATTGCATCTGCAACCTGCATGTCTGGTTTGAAGCTTGGCTTGGATCCAGAGCTTACTTGAATCACACATGTATTTGCTTTTATTATTGTTGTTGTTTTATCTAGTACATATTGTTTTGACAGGTTTGATTTTGTTATATTTTCAGTTGCTGATATGCAGACTAATGCTGTAAGGGTACAGCGTGCTGAGTTCCAGACAACTGCTTCACTGTTGGGTGAATGGGGGATGTGTTATGGGCACCACAACATATTAGACACAGAGGTACCAACCCAGAAGTATATGGAATTCAGGCCTGTGTCTGATTTCATTTTATATTAAGAGTTCAATTAATGCCTGGGCTCAGGGTGAATTGACACCCCAGATCTCAATTGGTCTGTGAGGGAAGAGGCGATCCAGCATTGTATTGTGAGATGGGTACTCAAGGAAGCACAAAAGCCAGGCCAAAACAATCCAAATGCTAAAATGTGACTCACTATCAGATAATGTCTGTGGAAGAGGCCAGAGGCTGATCTCCCTTCTCCTGTTGCAAGAAGTCCATGTTAATCCTTGTCAATGATTGACTCAATTGCTCTCTATAGAAATTCAACATAGGTAGATGCATACAAAGAAAACACCTATAGACTTTAATTCTGACTTTACTAACACTTTAACACCTTCTGGGACCAGGCCCAAATCTGGGGACAAGAGAAGATGCCCATTTGCAGCTCAGGGATGCAGATTTGCCTTGGGCAATGTCGCCTCCTCAAGATAGCAGCTAACAGAAGATGGGATTAAGATCTCCCTGGACTAGGCTAATATCCTGAATAATTAAAAGACATTATCCAGAAGGTAGCAGCAAGTTGTCACCTTTTGGGACCCAGGAAAGATGATGGGAGATCAAAGGAAGATACAACTATAAAGAATAGCTTACTGGACAGAGAAGTGGCAGTCTTGTGCCTACAAGCAGTCATGTGCCTACAAGCAAGATCTGATCACGAGCAATCCCAGAGTTTGCTGCTAAGCCGTGGGGCAACAAGCAGGAACTCTGTCTATGGACAGGAACTGTCTGTGACTTCTACTGTGCAGTGAGAAGTCAAGACTTCCCCAGCCATGGTGCTCTAACTCTCAGCCGTGCTCTGAGCAAACTGCATGCTTGATCCAAAAGCTCCTGTCTCCAGCCAGAAGCCTCGCTCCTTCAGCTGAAAGATCCACCGCTCTCAAGCCTCTGATCCTGGTAATATGCTGCCTCTACAAGCCTTGGATCCCTTCATCCTTTCCCCTTCTTCTCCCTTCCCCTCATCCTTCTACTAATTCCTGATCTCCTCAAACCATGCCAGTCTTCAACCTTCCTTACCACCCCCCACCCTTTTTCTGTCTATATCTGATTTATATTAGGCTTTAGGAAGATTTAATACACACACATATGTTAGTTAGGAACACTGGTTGAATATTGGTGCTGGCTAGGGTTTAAATACTGTTAATAATATTGATAGAGTGTTCTGCTTTCTGCTCAGCTGGATTGATGTTGTTATTCTGTTATACTCAATAAAGCCCATTGAATCATTTAGGATTGGTTTGATCTCCTTTCTTCCTTGCGCCCACATGGTCACTATATAAAAGAACTTGGTCACTTGGTGACACTATGGCACAGGCCTAATTTTGTATGCTAGCTAATGAGCATATTTAGTATATAAATCAGGCCTGGACCGTAACAGAAGAGGCCATTTCTGCCCATCTCCCCTTCCCTTCATACCTTCACAGTGCTAGTCTGGATGTCAGCCAGTTTTTGTTAGCCACCTTGAGACTAACAATAGGTCCTTGTTGGGAACAAATGGTGGGAAAGAAGAATCTGGGTAAAGTAAAATTAAAAAAATGTCTTCCTATGAAATCTGTTCTCAGTTCATTCTGTCTCCAAGAGAACCACATTCTCCTGGGTTTTCCCTTGACACATCATGACCTGATCCCTTCACTCAAAACTTGCAGTTTCTCTCGCTGATTTTATACCAGACATAGAACACAAAACATGATTTTGTGCTAGATATGGAACACAAATCCACATGATATGGGCTGTCCCTCTCAGTCTTTTGGGGCTCCTAACATTATGTATGACATTTTATCCCACCATTTTATCATCACAACAAATTGGACACTTTCACATGACCAGAAGGGACTGGATTGAAGCTGGGAAGGGACCTTACCCTATTGTAAGACGAGCAGAGGCTTCTGTCGGTTCTGCAAGCCCTGCTCCCAGACAAGCACCACATCTGCATCCTCCATTGCTACAGTCGGAGAAGGGACAATCCTGACATGATTATCTGCCCTTTGATTGGCCACGATGGGGCAGGAGGCGGGCCCAACCCTACTCAAGTCATTTCCATCAAAGGAGAATAGAGTGTGCTGTGCAGAGCAGCACATTCAGAGATGGCAGCCCCTATAGCGGCAGTGCTCTATCACAAACATGGCAGGCAGCTATAAGGAGTTGTTTAAACTGGAAAATCCAACACATGAGCAGCAAGGGGTTTTTTTTTGGGGGGGGGGTTCCTCTCTTTCACAAACCTGGGTTAAGAGCAGAGTTTATGGTCTGGGTTGCACTGCTGTCAGCAAGCTGGGCTTCTGGGATTCCCATGGGTTGTCATGACAGGAATCCCGGGAATACTGCCTCTAAGTGCTCCTTTCATGGTCGTGAGAACGAGTTACTTGTGAGGTAGGTTAGGCTGAGAGACTGACTGAACCAAGGTCACCCCATCAGCTTCATCACTAAGTGAGGATTTGAAGCTGGGTCTCCTTACTTCAAGTCTAATACTAATAGCTACACCTTGTCCTTCTTTACATCTGGTCATCCTAGGAAATACCTATCTCTGGCAGGGGGTGGATCTACTGCAGCACCCTTTACCTTCATCTTAAAGGCACTGTTATTCTAGCCTGCTTGAATTATTATTCTGGACTTTTAATTCTATTATCTCGGACTGAAGTAAAGCCTTGAAAGTTTGTGCAGATCTTCCATATCTCCACATTCACAGGATCATATTACAGCCTGTAATATTACAAGTCCTTGCGCCACACATTTGCTCTTCAACAGCTGTGATGTGCAGCTCCTCATAGCCCTATTCAGACACTGAAGTCATGCATGTGACTTCTCTGGGGAGGTCAGGGAGGGGGATAGGCTCCTGGCTGCCTCCTCGCATATGATTACCCTCCCCAGTTTGCTCTGCACACGAGAGGTGCTGCGGCAAGCAGGAAAGCAGGGAGCAAGAGGAGGACGTTCTCCAGCATCCCTCAATCTACCATGCCAGATGTGTGGTGCATTGAGGGATTCCCCCTCAGGCACATGCTCTAGCCACCCGGCTCTGTGTCTGCTCGGGCTGCGGGACCAGGGACCTGGGTAAATGTCCAAGTAAAAACCTCGGGCTACCCGAACAGTGCTGGGATTGGCCCCGATCCCAGTGCTATACAAGCTTGGGTAGGGCTGCTTGTATGAACAGCCTTATTATGTTGTATGAGTGTACAGATGTCTGAGTACTTGAACATGTTTGTGTGTGATTAACTATATATAGCATTCATCTTAAAAGAGAATCTGGATCCAGGCCTCTCAAATTTATGGTACAGATAGGAAATGTACTTGCTCTACCTGGGTTCAAAGGATGTGTGAAGAATTGTACCTATATACAGATCTGTACATGGTACACTCATACAAATGTTCAAAGTAATATCTGAAGTCTCTTTTGCATCCGTAATAAGAGTTGCATTTGCTGTACTGATGCAAAGTGGCAATGTATGGTACTGTTTCAGTGCAAGCCATGATCATATATTTCTTGACAGAGTGCACAATTCTGATCCAATTTTGTTCTGATGCAAAGAGTTGTAGAATCATGCATCTGCTGTGCCAGCCTGAGTAGAGTTGCTCAATGCATTGTTATCTAGTCAGTGCATCATCCCCTAGGAAATAATTGCCCATAGGAAATGATAAGAAAACACAAACAGGTTTATAAAGATATTGTAAGTCAGAATGGGATGAAACTTCCAGGCAACCTTTCTTAGTGTTGATAGTGAACCTTTGCTAGTGAACCTTTGCTAGGGCTTGAAAGCACCCCCATTCCATGAAGAAGTGCCAGGGTTTCAGAGAAGCAGGAAAATCTGACCCCACTTCACACTTGTGCTTGGAATATATACATTCAGATGAGTGTTGTGACATTAGGACTTAGCCAAACTAGGACCGACCTGGTCTGTATTACGGAGACCTGGGTGTGGGAGCCAGCAGAGATTAGTCATTCCCAGCTGTGTCTACCTGGATATTTAGTACAGAATCAGCATAGGTTGGAGGGATGTTGGGGGGGTCACTGTAGTTTTTAAAAGCTCTATTTTATTCTATAGGCCCTTTGTCCAAGTGTGTGCTGGTTCGGAGCGTTTGTACCTGGTTTTGGGCTCTCAGAACAGAGTGGGGTTTCTGTTGGTGTACGGCCCACCCTGCTGTCCACCCTGCTGGGTTTGGTGCTGAGGAATCCCAAAATGATTGTTCTGGGTGGCTTCAAATTCCATGATGAGGCTGCCTTGTCTGGGGTGGCTTAGGACTTCATGGCCATCATGATAACCATGGGGTTGTCCAAACATGTTGTTGGCCCAACACATGAATTGGGGCACATTCTGGATATGGCTTTTTCAACTGGGCAGGAGGATGGTGATTTGAAAGTGTGTGTTTGTGTGTGTGTGTGTGCACACACGCGTTTGCGGGAGGTGTCATCTGTGTCCTTGTAATGGTCAGATCACTTCCTTCTGAGGCTTAGCGTTTCAGCAGCTATATCACTTTGCAGTAGTGGTGTACCAATTAAAATGAGACTGGTGGACTCCAATGGATTCCTGAGGGCTCTGGGGAATTTTCCAGCTGGAATTTCCCAGCTCCTGTTGAAGCTCTTTGCTCTCTAGAATGGAGAGATAGCTCGGGCAGTTGACATAATCATTCCTCTCTCCTGGAAAACAGAGACTGTGCAGCACCTTGGTATTCACCTGAGTTGAGGGCAATGAAGCAAGATGGGAGATGGCTGGAACGTACGTGGAGGAAAACTCGGGGTGATTTTGAGCAACCACAGGTTAGAACTCACTATTGAGCCTATTCTGCGGCAGCGATGGAACAAACAAAATAATTGGGGTGGGGGTCCATCAATGTATCCTCTCAATGTCATCCAGTGGGGCTTTTCCAGGTGGTGTGGGGCCTCTTGAAATCTGACCTCGGGCAAGATGTATTAGAACCCTTGGTAGCACACTGACACATTTTCACAGCACTTTGAGGGTAAAGTAGCTCACATTTGCCAGGAGTTGGACTCTCCTGTGTCAATGGGAGATGTGTCTATACCACATAGTCCAGTTTTGCTGGAACAGTTTCAGTTATTGGCGCCTGAGGATGTGGGCAGTGTGTTCAGTCAAGTTCAGTTGACCACATACATGCTTCTCTTGCTCTTCATGGTGTATTAAATCTAGTAAGGAGGTAATTTTTATCTGGGTCCAGCAGGTTCTAAATGCCTCATTATAGATGGAGCGGTCCCAGCTTTGTGGAAGAAAGCAATTATTTGACCACTCCTAAAGAAACCTAGTTGGGACCAGGAGGATGTAAATAACTATAGGCCTGTGGCCAATATTCCCTTCCTGGGCAATGTGCTTGAGCATATAGTGGCTGACCAGCTCCCGGCACTCTTGGAGGAGATGGATTATCTAGATCCATTTCAATCAGGCTTCAGGCCTGGCGTTGGAACAGAAACTACTTTGGTCACCTTGTGGGATGACCTGTGTAGAGAGACAGGGGGACTGCAACCCTGTTAATTTTCTCAGATCTCTCAGCCGCTTTCGATACCATTGACCATGGTGTCCTTTTAGATAAGCTGGCTAAGAGTGTGGGAGGCATTGCTTGGAGTTCTGCTAACATTTCTAAAAGGTGGTGCTGGGGGATTATTGCTCAACCCATTGGCAGTAGTGTTTTCGGATTCTGCAGGGTTCCATTATTTCCCCTATGCTGTTTAATATCAACATGAAACCTCTGGGAGATGTCCTCCATAGATTTGGCCTGAGGTGGCATCAGTATGCAGATGACACTCAGTTGTATCTGATCACTGATTGTAAATAAAGTTCTTTTTCTCTCGTTTTCATCAGGTGAGGCAGTGATTGTCCTGAATCAGTGCCTGGATACAGTAATGGACTGGATGAGGGTGAACAAGTTGCGACCCAATTCAGACAAGGCAGAAGTACTGCTGGTCAGTAGTTCCTCTCCCCAGGTGATGGTGTTCAGCCTGTTCTAGATGGGTTGCATTCCCCCTGAAGGACCGGGGATTCTCATTGATCCTAGAGGCTCAAGTGGCCTCTGTAGTTCGGAGTACTTTTTATCAGCTTCGGCTGATACGCCAACTGCAACCTTACCTGGACAGAGATAGCTTGGCCACATTTACTCATGCTTTGGTAACCTCTCACTTAGATTACTGCAATGCATTGTAAGTGGGCTGCCTCTGAAAACAGACTGGAAACTGAAGTTGATACAAAATAGGGCTGTGAGATTATTAACTAGGACTGAACATTTTGATCATATTACGCCAGTGATTCATCAGCTGTACTGGCTCCCAGTCCCAATTCCAAGTGTTGGTTTTAACCTTTAAAGCCCTAAATGGCTTCAGACCGAGTTACCTGAGAGAGTGCCTTGCCCTATATGTCCCAACACAAACCTTCTTCAGATGCCCTGCTCCAAGTGCCCCTGTCAAATGAGGTGAGATGGGTGGCCACGAGTGAGAAAGCCTTTTCAGTGGTTGTACCCCATTTATGGAACAGCCTCCCCAGTGAGGTTCGCCTGTCACCATCACTTTGTTCTTTCAGATGCCAGGTGAAGACCTTCTTGTGCACTCGGGCTTTTTAAAATTGATTTTAAAAATTGATTTTAGAAAGAACACATTTGTACTTGTGTGTGTGTTGTGATTTGATGTGTTTTATGTGTTTTCATTGAATGTTTTAATGTTGTGCTGTGAGCTGCCCAGAGAACAACTTGTTATGGAGTGGCTAACAAAGTTTATATTATTATGATTATTAGCAATGGAGAAAGGCATGAAAACAACCATCCAATCATGGAATGAAATTCAGTAGCATCCAATATGATATGGAGAATATTGTACTGGCATATTAGCTTTTTGCATCAAAAGGATACATTGCAAAATGCTGCTGATAGGGCCTGTATCAAATTGGGTCCAATTATTGTTCTGATTCAATGCAAAGCCCTATAGAGTTCATGCTTGAGAAATTATAAAAGGCAGCTAGTACAATCTTGATAGATAAAGCCTTGCTCTGCTTTGCAAAAAGAAAAAAGAAAAGACATGGTTAGCTAGTTGGTAAAAGGGCAAGTTTTTCAAGTGTTTTTGAGACATCTTCCTCCAGCTGATTTGAGTGCTATATCTGCCACCCCCACCAATATTTGACATTTAATGGAGTTTTTAAATGTGTATTTACCAGCTATACTACAAAATGAAGATGAATTGAACGTCATGCCCAGAACAAAAAGAAACACCCTGTGGCTTTTTGTGAGTATGTAATTTCATCTGGAAACATTTAGTTTTGTCCCATCCTGTCCAAGTAAAATCAATAGGTTTTGACTGTTGACTTCAGTGGCAGCAGAATAAATCTCCAAATCACCAGCTGAAAAGCTAAAGACTCCCAAGATTTAGCCACAGCAATTCCATGCTTCAGCATTAATGCAACATTATTTATACTGAGGACTGATTCTATGCCTGCTTGTAAAATATGTACTAGTTAAGTCATAGCAACATTCTTGAGCTGTTTTTATGATCCGACAATATCCACATGTTCAATAAAACCACTGAATCATGCACAAATGCAATTGATTAGTCCACGATTAATAGGAATGTCCACGATAAATATGAATGACCGGGATGGTTCAGATTTATTCCTGGTCCCATAGCCATCACATAACAATTTTGAAACCCAGTTTTTAATATGAAATATATTTTGAACGTGTGATGAAGTTAAGCTTTTGAAAAATTAACTCAATAAACTGATTATTCTTTCCTAGTAGTAATCATAGAGCAATGCATACAGTGTGCCCAAAACAGTTCAGTGATGTGAAGAAATGGGGAGAAATTGTACTTTAGACACAACAAACGAGGTAACACAAGGAGGAAGATGTGCCAGGGCTAGTCCTACTATGAAGCAGGATGTAGCTAGGTGCTTCAGGTGGCAGTCAGATTTTAGGGGTGTCACGGTAGCCCGACTAGCACATCCCCATGGATGACTTGCAGAGAAAGTCTGGGGTAATGATTCCCACTGACATCATGACTAAAGCTACCATGTGTGCAGCCAAGGGATGCATATCTGCAGTGGTAGGCTCCCTGCTTCTGAACTCTGGCTCACATGAGGGAGGTGGTATGTTCACTGATCTCTTCTTCCCCAGTAAGTGCTCTGAGCAACATGCAGTTATGTCTCCGGGGTGCCGCAGCCCTCAGGGACATAGGTGCACATTGTTCAGAATAATTGTGTGGGGAAGGAAAAGAAGCACATCCTCCCCAACTATTGTTGCTACCCTTGATGCTACAGGAAGCATAACTAGAGCCATCTATATTGATATGGAATGTGCATCAGTGAACAAATGATAGCTTCAGTCATAACAACAAACTAAGCAAGTGTACCCACAACATAATAATGAATCTGCAGTATTTACACATTCACAAAGATCAGTGTTATTATTATGGATATGT
Source organism: Hemicordylus capensis (assembly GCF_027244095.1). NCBI lineage: Eukaryota > Metazoa > Chordata > Lepidosauria > Squamata > Cordylidae > Hemicordylus > Hemicordylus capensis. The sequence goes on from NC_069662.1 coordinate 105,224,458, forward strand.
ATGAGCAATCCTGTAACATGTCAAGGAAGCTGTAATAACTTTTTTAATTGTACTGAATAATGAATATGAAACTGCTGCAGGCTTATGTAGTGAAAGTGAATAAGTAAAAGTATGGAATACAGGCATACCTCGTTATTTGCGGGGGTTCTGTTCCTTGCCTACAACAATGAGTAATGAAACCGTGAATAACGAGTCACTGCACCTATGGGAAATGGGGGGAGTACATTCCTGCAAGGTGGGGGAAGTCCAACAAACAGTGAAAAACAGTGAAATTACTTGGGGGGAGGGAGTGCTAGACTGTGTTCCACAGGTCTTCATCTGTCCAACAGTGCCCCCCAGCCATCAATTTGACCGTTTCCGAGCAAAAATTGTGGAAATTTTTCTCTCCCCCCCCAATGGCTCCTTTACACAAAATGGCAGCCAGAAATGGCCTCAGATGTAATTTCTGGCCACGTAGCAACCACAGATATGCAGGTATGAACCCTTTGTATACCCATGTATGCTGAGGTTGGGTGGCTATTTGTGGATCATGGATACACAAAACTGCGAATAGTGGAATCACATATAGCAAAGTTCCATTACAACTTTATTCAAATTCAGGGGATGGGATGCAACCCAGTTTCATTGAGATGGAGAGGATCCAAAATGGTGGACTGGAGCTTCAGTCAAAAGGGTATACATCAGCATATATAACTCTGGGGGCAATGCACATTGCCAGAATGATGGAAATATGAGTCTATAACAAATCTGGAATTTATCTGGTAATTGCCTTTCTGAAATGTTTGGAACCACTACCATAGTTTCTCTTTGAATATTATATCATCATCATCATCATCATCAACAACAACAAATTGAAATTGAAAGGCAGTGGCAGAAAAAGACCAAAATAATCCCAGTGCTAATTGGCACCCTGGGTGCAATGCCAAAAGACCTTGAAGAGCACCTCAACACCATAGGGTTCACCATCAGCCAATTACAAAAAGCAACTTTACTGGGAACAGCCTATATTCTGCGACGATATCTATAATAATAACAGCAACAACATTGATAATAAAGTTCAGCCATCCCAGGTCTTGAAAGGACTCAATGTGTGGATAAAACAAACCAGTCAATAACACCTGTCTGACTGTGTAAACAAGAAATAATAAAATAATAAAAATAATATAATTATTATTAAATATAATAATAATAATTATTATTATTACATTTATATCCCGCTTTTCCTCTGAGGAGCTCAGACATGCTTATGTTTACCCTCACAGCAACCCTGTGAGGTAGGGTAGGCTGAGAGATACATGACTGGCCCAGAGTCACCCAGTGAGTTTCATGGTTGAATGGGGATTTGAACTCGGGTCTTCCCGGTCCTAGTCCAACACTCGAACCACTATGCTATGCTGGCTAGTTGGGTGATACAACTAGTTAGAACTAACATAAACAAGTATCCTATGGGCTGCATAATATGTTCTGGAATAAGTGTGTTCACTGATTATACAATATCACATGCATCTATTGCACCAGGTGTATGCATGGCAGAGACCTGAACATTCCCCAGAATGTGATTGCCTATGAATCCTTGTTAGTAATGGGATGGAACACGAAACAGGCAGCACTAGGCACTAAACAGGCAGCTGCTAGTTTTCTACCCGCTGCATCCAATTAGGATTGGATCCAGACTCTCACATCTGGGCCAGAATCTACACTAGTAGGGATGTGCAGAACATTCCGCAGTTGGAACATTCCAACTTGAAACAAGCCATTTCGAGTGTTCTGAGCTTGGAACAGAACACCCTTTGACTCAAGGGTCTGTTCTGAGCTTAGAACAGAATTACCCTGTCCCGAGTTGTAACATTCCAGTTGTTCCAAGCACCATTTTGGAATCCAAAATGGCACTCTTCTGGCCTAAGTGAATACGTCACAGCCATTTGTGTGGCCAGCACCAGCTCGTAAATAGCCTCTGCACACACATTTTGGATTCTAAAATGGTGTTTAGAACATCTTGGAATGTTTCGAGTGATCCAAGATTGTTCTGTCAGAACCACTGGCTCAACAAGTTCCAATGGAAAGTTTCACGCATTTTGCATTCCATTCCAAGCTTGGGATGGAACGCAAACTGTGTTTAGCGCACATCCCTATCCTCTAGTGCCCAGCTAATTTCTCTTGTTGCTTGCAACTTTTTTCTCTGCTTACCAAGATTGGAGGCCACAGTGATGACTTATGCTGAGCCCTTAGTTGAAGTCACTCCATGGCTCCATAGACGCTATAGTGCTTTGATAGGGCTTGTTTTACTATTATAACTATTACTACTACATTATTCACTGCAGATCCAGTTCAGAGTTTGTTGAACTTCTGTCAAATGTTCAGCAAAATAATACAGTTTACCCAGATTATTTTTGAAGCAGACAGGGTGGTCTACACATCACTATTTCCTGTATACAGTATATACAGTGTTCTGTACCTGAGGTGAAACCCATGCCTGTTTCACTATACGTACATACGTTGGTACATGTACTGGAGTGTCTACAGATGATCATATCTCCCTGCCATGTGTACACATGACAGAATAGATGCATGTAGTCATTTCAATGTGATCACCATGATGTACACTAAATGTGCACCCCTAACAAATTGTATTGAGTGGCATCAGATGACAATGTTGGCTGGAATAGTCAAAGGATCATAATATAATTAAAGTACTGAGATCCTACATTAGATGCCTATTAGGGATGTGCATGGAACTGGTGGGGGGCGGCTAGAGGATGGATACCTTTAAAGACTGGGGAGGGTGCTCTTACCCCCTGCCGCATTTCCCGCCCCCGGCACTGAAGTTTAAAAGGTCTGGCAGGGTGGCAGTGTACCTACCTGCCACCCCGTTGCCCCCACACATGCCGGGTACTTCTGGCCATTTCTGGTCTAAGGAGGCAACGGGGCGGCAGGGAGATATGCTGCTGCCCCGCCTGACACTTTTAAACTGCAGTGCCATCAGGGGAAACATGGCGGGGGTGGGGGGTGTAAGAGCACCCTCCCCAGTCCTTAAAGGTATCCCCCCGCCTTCAAATCGGTTGAACTGCTGGTCTTTCAAACCTGTTTGGAGGCCAGTAAAAGGGCCTCCGAACAGGTTCATGCACATCCCTAATGCCTATAGAGGTTTCACTGTCATATGACAGAGACTAACTAACAAATATGGATAGTTCTGATGACTCTGTTCTCATTAAATATATTGGGCACAGTCCAACAAGTTGGTTGCAGCTAAGTTCCATTGAAATCAATGGAAATAAAGTGCACATTAAAATGCTTAAAACCATGTTCTTAAATGGGACTTCAAGTAAATGTTTATTTTATTTTATTTTTATATTGTACACTGCCTACAGATAGATAGATAGATAGATAGATAGATAGATAGATAGATAGATAGGATAAATAAATAAATTTAGCATCCAGTTCTAAGTCCCATTGATTTCAATGGAACTTAGCTGTGACTGCTGGTGGAATGAGCCCGCTAACAAAAATGTGTGCTTTGGCAATAATGTTACTGCCAATACCACAGGACAGTATTACAACTGATATAGTAGGTTAATGTACACATTCAGGGGTTAGTGACCATTTAGCAAGGGGGGACAATTGTCTCCAGGCCCCAAGGGTCTGGGGGCCCCAAAGGCTCACCCTCGGCCAAAGCACTCGCTGGCTGGGAGTGTGAGGCACACCCCTCTCCCCTCCAGCCAGCATCTCATGGGAGGGGAGGGATGGGCTCTCCTCTCCCCCTGGGCAGTGGCCCCTCCCCTGCATCTGACATCAGATGTAAGGGGGAGGGGACAGTGCAGAGAATGGGGCTGCCACAGTGCCAGCACAGTTTCATTTCTTCATTTCCCATCAGCAGTTGTTGGAAACATTGAAAGGGCACTCCTTTCCAAGGAAAGGAGCTCCCTTTCAGCGATTCCACCAACCGCTGACAAGGGAAATGAAAGTATGCTGGGGCTGTGAGAGCCGCATTCTCTGTACTGGCCCCGTGCCCCTTGCATCGTGCTTTGCATGTGCTAAAGAACACCCAGGAGGCAGGGGAGCTGCTGGTCAGATTTCGTCCCTCGGCCTCCGCAAAATTCTCTACACCCCTGTACACATTAATGTTTGTAAAGCTGTGACATCTAAAGAAAAAACATATCTGTTGTTCTAGGTACAATATGAACAGGTTGGAAGTCCACAGGTCTTGACATGCAAATACTAGGTATGTTACTTTACCCAATATGTACTCCTTAGGTGGGCAGGAGGGTTGCAAAATCATGCCAAAGAATTTGAGACACCCAGCTTTTATGTAGCTGGATGAATGCCTGTATCCAAACTCACAATGTTTACATTTCCTATCTCAAAAAGCTGGAAACTGTGATTAAAACACTAATTGATACATGTTTTTTGCTCAGCAATCAATTCAAGATAACAGAGCACTTCATTCCTATGGGTCACCCCTCTCTCTTAAAGGGGACAGCAATTATTTGTATTATGTCTTTGTCTGCAGCCTGAGGGGCGGGGAGAGGACGAGAACCATCAGGACCAGTGGCCAGAGAGACCAAGGGGGCAGGGGAGAAGCCGCTTAGGGGGCAGCATCAGGCCTTGGGGCAGACTAAACCCTGCTTGTGTGTTCAGCAGGATGAGCAAAGGCTTGTGGGGAGCAGGGAGAGGCCGGTTGGTGGCCTCAGGGACCAGCCAAAGCTCTGCCCTTGGATGACACACTCATCACTGGGTCACTTTCTGTTGCCCCTCAAAGTTGGGGGGTAAGTGGCTAATGTGGTTCATGGTCTCCATCAGCTCCTGGAGGTCAGGCTGGATCTGAGGAGGAGAAAACAGCAGCACCCATTGTCACCTGATGCTCCTCCCACATCCCTTCAGGTGCAATATCTGATGTCTCAGCAGACTAGTGGACAAAAGTCACATCCCATCTAAGCTTCAGCAATGCCTTTAAAACACACACACCGCCTGGTTTAATTACATTCATGCAAACCTGTATCGTTTCAAATTTGGTTTTGAGCTCATTCCCCCTCTTACACAATACTGCTTTTCCTTGCAAGGAATGAGCTGTGGGGAAACCCCTGCTGCCCATCAAACCCAGCACAATCATTTGCATCATTGTACTGGGGCTTGAGCGGTGGGGGCGACGCATCATCCACTGATCCATCTCAGAGAGCCTTTACCCCAGTTGGCTGCAGTCCTAGTTATCCGCAGGACTCTACAGCGGGCGCTAGTCTGTGCTGTTCCAGGCCTGAGATGCCCCCAGTCCCCGCAGCTGCTGTGCCCTGGCCCCTGCCGCGAGGAGTCACACGGCTGGGCTCTCAGGCTCCTCATGTGGTCTTCTGACTGCAGCGTCTTCGGTAACGGTTTCTCAATTCCCATCCAGCCTTGCCTCGCTGACAATGGAGCTCCTAAGCCTGCATTCCAGTATGGCATCACAGGCCTGGCTGCACTCAGGCTCCCCCCAACAGTGCATGCCGCAGCAAAGAGACTCGGCCACTCACCTCATCCCTCGCCCGGATTTCCAAGCGCAGTTTGTCCATCACTGTGATAAAGAGCTGGAAGGGAGAAGAGACCCCTCCGTTCAGACAAGGCAAAACAGATGCGTACTGGGGAGGGGCAGGCGAGGGGGCCCAGGGCAGACCACCCCTCCTCTGCGCCCCCAACCCTACCGACACAATGTCTGCAATGCAGCGGTTCAGGTTGCCCTTGTCATTCTTGATGGTGATGGGCCGGTCTTCCTTGATTCTCTCCATGGCCAGCGGGCAATCCAGCTAGGGGGCAATGAACTGGCACTCAAACACAAATAGATGAATGGCACCTTTTTATGGGGACCTCCTGAGCACATTCCCCGGGTGAGCCATGTTCTAACCCCCACAGGCCCCCTCCCACTTCATCCGCATTCCAGGATGGAGGAAAGAGCCCCCTCCCCGTCCCACAGCACAGAGGTCCTCAGCCACTTGCACCCAGCCAGAGATGAGAACTTGGGTGGCTCATCACCCCCACTGGGACTGAAGACCACACTGACTGGGCCCCCACACTCTCCAAGTAAACTGCCCTCCATGTCCTCAGCACTGCTCACCCGAAACTTGCGGCAGAAGTCGTCAATGGAGTTGATCTCCAAGCCCTGCACCTGTTTGAATGCAGCTTTGTTCTGGACAAGGAGACGGGAGCAGGCCGCCGTGTACCTGAGGAGCCAGGCGCCAGGTGAGAGGGGCCTGGAGGGCGGGGTGGAAACACCACCAGGCCCAACCCCGCCTCAGAAGGTGCCGGCCTCTTCCCCTCGCAGGGCCCATCTCCACACCTCTCCCCAGGGGCCCTGCTGGCTGCTGGGTATTCTTACGAGGCTGCAAGTGCCCCAACAGCTGAGATCGGGGTGTCAGAAGCAGGCAACGCAGAGGAACCCGGCCCTCAAAGGCAAGATCCGCCCTTCAGAGGCCTCAGGAAGGCCCCCAGGCAGGGGAGGAAGGCAACAGCCCTCTCCTGCGTCCCTCCCAACTATCCAGTCCTCTGATCCAACAGAACGCTGCCCCAACACCAGCACCCGGCTCTGTGTGGCTGGTTTCCTCCACCACCCCCTCCTTTCCCCAGGCATTTTGAGGGAGCAAAGCCTGGACTGGGGGAGGACAGCCACTCGCCCATTGGGGGTGACACAGTCCTTGATGTAAGCTTTCTCCAACGCTTGCATTGTCTTCACCACAGCAAAGAGCTTGGCCATGTTGTCATACCTGGAAGCAAATGGAGCAAACTCTGTTCGGAAGGCCCCCTCGCACCCAAACAAGTGGCCACCCAAGAAAAGAGGTTCTGATGGGGAACGAGAACCCTCCTGCAGGGCCAGGTGTGCTCACCTGTGGGATGCCTCACAGACATGGACTCTGGAACTTGGTGCAGGATTGGGCGTCTGAGGAATCACCCCTTTCCCTTTTAGGGGCCAAGTGTCTGGTCCTCATGATACAAGAAAGAGAAGGGCTGAGGAAGGACTGACTGAGCCAAAGGCATTATGACCACCTTAGTGCCTAGCACAGTTCCTCAGCCATCCCTTATTGCCACCATTGCTTAGCAATCGTGGGAGAAGGGGACGGGCTCATGTGTGGATTGGTCACTGGTTGGCAGACAGGAAACAGAGGGTCGGAATCAATGGACAGTTCTCTAAATGGCCGTGAGTTCCCCAAGTGATCTGTACTGGGACTGGTGCTTTTTAGTTTATTCATAAATGATCTATGAATTGGGGTAAGCAGTGAGGTGGCCAAATTGGCAGATGATACCAAACTATCAGGAGAGCTGGTCTTGTGGTAGCAAGCATGACTTGTCCCCTTAACTAAGCAGGGTCTGCCCTGGTTGCATATGAATGGGAGACTTGATGTGTGAGCACTGTAAAATATTTCCCTCAGGGGATGGAGCTGCTCTGGGAAGAGCAGAAGGTTCCAATTCCCTCCCTGGCAGCATCTCCAAGATAGGTCTGAGAGAGTGCAAGTCTTTATAAATATGTGGCATCACATATTTGATGTCATAGTTATGGTTTTTAGGTCTTTAATATTTCCTCATAGTGCCTTTTGACAAGCAAAACTTACTGGGGACACAATACTAGCTAGTCTTGAAATTATCTTGGCTCTTTAAAAATGTAGTCTGTAATCATCATAGATATTGCTTTAAGTTAATTGGACCTCCTAACAAGGATTTTAAAAAGGACTAGGAAATGACTGATGAGTATGGAATGGGTGTGGATGGAAATGGGTATTAAATGGGTAAGGAATGGGTATGGATGGAAATGGGTATTAAAAAGTAATTCTTGCACTTCTAAATTCTTGATTTGTGGTACTTTTCATAGGCTGCAGTAAATGAAAAAATCTTGCAGCTGCTGTACAATGCCTTTATAAATTCTAGACTAATATTAATAGGAATATTTATGCCACAACACAGAATCATTTCTAAGAAATTGCATTTCTTGCATTTTTTAAAAACTATCAGCCAATATATACATTGTGTGCACTTTGGTTTCCTCATTTGGATAAGATGCATGGAACCGAAAGAGCTCTGATCTGCTGTTCGCTTTCTTTCTTTCTTTCTTTTTTAGTGGTGCACACAGAGTCATATATTGAAGCAACTGCCAAGCCTCTGGGAAATCATGGGGCAGAGAGTCTTGTCCCACAGGATACCACTTCTGTGAACTCCTCAGGAACATTTGCAGGCTGGGACAAGGACTACTTTATTGAAGCCATCCGTGTGTGACTAGGTAGCAAAGAACACTATGTGCTTAAGCAAAAACCAATCCCCCAAACTCATTTTTCCATAAACACGACTGGGCAACAGAGACATAACTCTGTTTAATGCTGTCTGGATGACTTCATTTGCTAAACATTCCAAAGCTCACCAGAGATCATGTGATTCACTCTGCTTCATTCACTCTGGAAACTGATCTATCCCTTTGATTCTGTTAACAGCAGAAAGGTCATTTATCAAACATTCGTGAGGAGCGTATCTATTGGGGCATTACAGCCCCGAAAGAAGATTTTGTTCTTTTCCTTATCATCTTCTCCTCTTTGTTATTGTGTTCCCTTAAAAATATCCCTGTATATTTGCAACATGTGCTCAGAGGCACTTTCATATGCTACTATGACAATTATATGCATAATCTCTCTGTATGCAGACATCTGAAGCAGCTTAATACTGAGACAGATAATTAGCCAGCCTAGCCCAGTAGTGACTACTGTGACTGGCAGTGGCTTTCCAAAGTCCCAAGTAAAGGAACAATCTCCAGGTCTTTCTACCCATGCTCCTTTAATTGAAGATGCCAAGGATTGAACCTGGAACTAGGAATGTGCACGAATGGTTTGTGCCAAACCAGTTCGCCTTGAACCGGGGCCAGTTCAGGTGTTCAATCATGGACTGAACCGGGGGTGGTTTGGTCCATGATCAAACTGAACTAGACCCAGTTCTGGTGAATCAGTTCAGCATGATAAGGGGGCAGCCGGGCAGGGGCGGTGAGAGAGGGATATGGGCCTGACCTGGCCACTGGTGCCACTGCTTACCCTTCCTGCGGCACCAAGCATGCTCCTCCCCTCTGCTATTGAGCTGCTGCCAAGCCAGCAATTCAATAATGGAGGGGAAGAATGCACTTGGGGCCAAGCTAAGGGTGAGTGGTAGCACCGGCAGCCGGGTAAGGACTTTATTCCCTCTCTCTCACCACCCGAACCCGGCCATTGCTTATCCCTGGAAGAGTTCCCTACCCCCTGTACTTGTAAAGGGGAATACCAAAGTCCCCTTTACAAGTATATCCCCCAAACAGGTTTGGCCCAGTTGAATCACTGGACCAGACCCAGTTTGGCCAGACCCAGAACTGGACTGGCAAAACTGGTTCCATGCACACCCCTACCTGGGACCTTTTGCATATAATGCATGTGCTGAACAGTAGTTCAGCTACTGCTTTTCTGAGATACACTAACCAGCATTAGTACCTAAATCTTCAGGCCTTGTCTAGTGCAGTGTTTCTCAAACTTTTTGGAGTCAAGGACCGCTAAATTCTTCGTGCAGAGTTTCAAGGACCGCTACATTCTTCATGCGCAGTTTCCCGGACCAGCAGTTAGTAAAGGGGTTTCAAGTCTGTCTGTCTGTCTGTCTATCTATCTATCTATCTATCTGTCTATCTATCAGACTTCTGTACTGCCCAAAACTTGCATCTCTGGGCAGTTTAGAATGAAAATAATATAAGCATTAAAATAATTAAATTTGGAATCTTTTGCAAACATGGAATATTAGGGGTTCTTAACCTTGGGTCCCTCAGTTAAACTCCCATAACCCCCAACAACAATGGCATTTGGCCATTATGGCTGGGGATTATGGGAGTAGAAGTCCACCAACGTCTGGGTACCCAAGGTTGAGAACCCCTGAATCTAAAAGCCTGGGTGAACAAATTTGTCTCCAGTATGTCTGGAGTGGAGGTGCTTGTGATTACTCAATGGAGAGGGGATGTTGGGCCATTAGAAAAATTCAAAAGCTACATGGGGCCAATGAAAACAACATACAAGCAAGCCCCACTGATGCAAGAGGGAAACAGCGTTCCCTCTCAAGGCGCCTCGACCACAACAGGCAGCTTGGTTTCAATCAACCAACCTTTGGCTGCAAACAATGAGCATGCAAGAACCAGCAGCCCTTCAAGTGGCGCCCACTGCCATACTTTTTCCTCCATGCCCCCGCACCGCATACAGTTTGAAGCTGTAAAGATAGGGAATAAGATAGCTGTAGGAAGATCTCAGCAGCACGTGGAGGCAAGGCACAAGAAGGGTCCCATGCCTCCGTGATACTCTTCCTCTTCCGTGCCATGTGCAAAACTGAGGAAGTGAGTGCCTTGATTTCAGTTGGGGGGGGGTTGACTCCCAGTCAGGGACCGGCACTCAACCCTTCGGGGACCGGCAGCGGTCCAGGGACCGGTGGTTGAGAAACACTGGTCTAGTGTATCAGCTATCCCACTGTGATATTTAAAAATACAAAATAATTGTGTGCCACAACTATATGACAATATTCCCAGCTTCTCATGACATTTGTTATTTCACCACTGCTCTGTTAAAGTTCTTTTCTTGTATTCCCCCAACCTTTTCGTATTAAATGGCACTTACTTCAAGTGGATTCCTATAGTGGGGTTTCACAGGACGATGATGATGACCACAACAATCAAGGGTGGATTAATGGAGAGGCAGAGTGGGCATTTGCCTACGGCGGCAAAATTTGAGGAGCAGCAAATTTTGCCCCTCCTCAGATTTTGCCACCCCTCTCTGTGGGAAGCCATGGCTGCAGAAAGGATGAAGTGGGAGAGGAGGAAGTCCCCCTCTTTTACCTTATATAAAAAGGCAAACCTTTTTTGTTTAAGGTAAAAGGGCGGCAAAAGCCTTTTTGCCTATGGGTGGAAAAAAGCTTAATCCGCCCCTGACAACAATACTGTGGTAGACTGTCTGAAAAGCCTGTTAAAGGAGAACGACAGTATTTACCTGAATAGAAGACCACTCTGAATTTAAGATGGCCTACTTAAAAAATAGAGCTTTAATACAGGTTATACCCATATTTACCCAAAAGGAACAGCACTCTGTATCTAAGAAGACCCCCAATTTCTGTCACCAAAGAACCTGGAAAAAACCCTAGTCTTGGATTCAGGTAAATACAGTATAAGAAAAAGAAACTTTTCACCATTCATACAGAAAAGGGAACATACAGAAATATGTGATGATTACTATACAGCCACAATCCACTATTATTTCCCCATGTTCAGTGAACATGGGGAGGACAAGAATTGCAGCACACTGCCTAGTCATACCTCCAGACCCAAAATGCAAAAACACAGGGGTGTAGCCAGCAAACACGTTGAGGCAGAGGACACACGTTTGCATAAGGGACACCAGGGGTAGCTGGTGTGCTCCCACTCCCTCTCTCCCTGTGTTTAGGGTAAGGGAAAAAGAACTGAATACAGTTTGTATGAACTAGTGATGTGAATGCAGCCATATGGTGTGTGTCAGTCACTAGTGATGTAAATCCATCCATACTGCCTATATCAGCCAACAGACAATTGTTATACTGTACAAAACCATACTGAGAGGTGCACTGCTCTACGATTTTTGAAAGAATAAAAGTCGGCATTTTTAATTATTTCCTACTATCGGCTTAATTCACATTGTATTTCAGTGGGGCAAAGACGATTTGATTCTTCTTCTCATATAAGAGATGATTGCAAAAATGCACACTGTTGAAATGTGCTTCCTTTGGGGGGATCTAAATAGTCTCCCCCCTCCTGTAGACAGCTAGTCATTTATAAGTTGAGCTTCGAAACAGGTTGGGCTGGTTCTTTAATTGGGTTTGGCCTAACAGCAGCTCCAAATCAAACAACTCCACCAGACGTCCAATGTACTCTTTTGGTGGTTTTAAGTGTTGGCCTGCTTCATAATTTAACCCAATTCATTTTTCCCTCAGCAGGCAAATAGTTGGCAGATATGCACACAAGAAGCACAATGTTGCTAAGGTCCGTCATGGCTTGAGCCTATGTTACCACTGAAGATGGCCTGGTCTAAGGAGCATAATAAATTTACTTACTACTTATTTACTGAAGATGGGATCTTTGAAAATATGGGCCTTGCTTGCTTGCTCAGATGTCTTAACTACATTATATCTAATGGGGGCAGTGAATCCTTCTGGAGTGTCTGAGAGGGTTGGGAGTGGGAGGCAGTGCTTTGCAGTGGTTCCACTCCTACCTCTCAGGCAAATACCAGATGGTGGAGCTTGGAGACTGATGTTCTTCAAAATGTGATCTTTTTAATATAGTGTCCCTCAAGGCTCCATACTGTCTCCAATGCTTTTTAACATCGACATGAAACCGTCGGAAGTGATCATCAGGAGATTTGGTGCAGAGTGTTATCAGTATGTTGCTGACACTCAAATCTATTTCTCCATGTCAACATCATCAGGAGAAGGCATGACCTCCCTAAATACCTGCCTGGGGGCAGTGATGGGCTGAATGAAGGATAACAAACTGAGACTGAATCTAGATAGGATGGAGGTACTTATTGTGCAGGGTGGCAACTCAGGAGTCAATTTTGATCTGCCAGTTCTGGAAGGGGTCACACTTCACTCAAGCTTTTTTACTATACGTGATTTTAAATTGTTTTAAAGGTTTTTATTTCTATTTTAATTTCTTTTATGCTATTGTAAATCACCCAGAGATGGAAGTTTAGGGTGGTATACAAGCAAGCAAGCAAACAAACAAACAAATAAATGGTTTCCAGAACTATATTGCTTCTGAACATAGAAGTTCAAATGAGTTTCCACAGCTACTAGTCAATTGACCTATTATCAATGAGTTTCTTAAATCCCCTTTCAAGTGATTGGCCATTCCTTGTTCTTAACCATATTTTTATCCTTCCCTTCAGTCCAGGAACTGAGTGTGGTATATATGGTTCTAATCCCAATTTTATCTTCACAACAACCCTGTGAGGTAGGTTAGGCTTCATAACCAATGAGGGATATGAAGCCAGATCTCTCTCCAATCTAGCTTAAACACTCTCTGACCATTATACTACATTGGCTTTTGTCATAATGACCTTCCTTAAGTGACTTGAAAGGAAGGTTAGTAGACTTATTAATCGGTATTGTTTCTCCTGCTATGACACTTACACAGCCAAGACTAAAAAACTGTGAAGGTTTCATCCTGCCCTTTATGATTGAAACGATTAACTTGTCTGCATAAATATTTGTCGTATTTGTATTCCTCTGCATTAGTAACTCATATGAAAGATATTTAATTGATTTCCTGTGCTGTTTGATGGCACATTATGCTTATCCTCCCCAAATACAGAAAGGTGGCCTAGCAGAAGATACATGCTTGCTGCTTGCACAGCACTCACCAGCCTCTCTCCACTCCTAGCAGAAACAAAGAAGGTTCTGGATCCCCCCTCACCTGTGCCAGGAGTAGCGATGGGCTGATAAGTGCTGTGCAAGCAGTGAGCATCCCTCTGGGTGTGTCGCTTGCTCTGCAGCATCTAAGCCATTGCCACGACTCTTTCCATTATCCCACTGCCATTACATTTAGCATGGTTGCTTGACAAATAACTCATCATCCTGACATGTCTCTTGGCTAGAGGTATCAATGGAAACCTAGAACTATATTTTTTTAAAAAATGAGTTGCTCCTTCTCGGTGTCTGCGTTGTGTCTTGCGGCTGGAAACTGTTGTACTTGGGTCTTGTCCCTAATGATTTTCATTTCCTGCATAGTGGAAAAAAAATTCCTTACATCTCTTGGCTTCTTTAAGGAAACACAAAGAGGATGTACGGTCTAAGTAACCACATTTAGGTTAGAATATTGACATCTTGGAAAGAGGTGAGGTGAGATGGTACCATATTAAAAAGTGAAAGCCTTCCTGTTGCTCAGCTGGGTTGAATAATGACGCGACGGAGAGTTACTAGCAGCTGCTAGGGAAACATGAGGAGGTGGTGTAAACTATTAAAACTTTCTCTGGAAAACTGCTTTGAAGCCAGGAGGTCCAAACTAAATCAAGCATTTTTTAACAGTATGTTTTGAATCCTAGGAGGATGAACACTGCATGAAGTTACTAATGAAGGAGGGATTAGGATAGAGCTAGGGTGTCAGGAATGAGTGTGTAGGTGCATCGTATTGGGACTGGCTATCAAGGGGAAGATTTGCAGAATACAGGCTGTTCCTGGACTTGATGGATGTTTCTGAGGCACTGTCAGAAGCATGCAAAGAACCACAGACCCAAAATCAGAGAAAAAGGCAGAGGTAGAATAAAAATGATCATGGATCAATGCCTAACAGGAGTTTGTTAGTGGGGTGTGTTTTTTTTTCTTTTTTTAAAAAAGGAAGAATTGTAGGCAAAGATAAGTTAGTTATCTGGTAGTAACAGACTAGAAAAGAGATTTGTTTAGAGAGTCAGGAATCAGGGGAAAGGAGGAAGTTTTATACTTTTCTCAATCGGTAGTTGAGTTGCTGGACTGTGGCTGTATCAACAGGAATGGTGTCTCCTTCTGTCTCTTGGAAATGATGGTGCTAAAAATAAACCTTCCACCTCTGAGGTGCAGGATTACAGGTTGGGACCAGCGCTGCCTGGCTTGCAAGCAGGTTAAGGAGACTGTACAATGTATAAATTGACAAACACTGAAAATCAAAAGGCAATCCTGCACTTCTGCATTTATGATATCAATTTCAACTTTCATCCCCACATTGTTTCCAGTAGAAATAAATTAAGGTCATGCTTTTAACATAATCTAACAAACACATGCTCAAGTGAATAGTTGATGATTACTCCAGATTCCAATGGCATGTCTATAGGGGCAGTTGCCCCATGGAACAAACGGAGGCAATTGTCTTTGAGGGCCCTTTTTGGAAGCAGGAGACCCTGCCTCCTCCCCGCCCCCGCCCCCGATTGTTGGTGCTGGCTCTGGGCCAGAGCCAATGTAACCCTGCCCCCTTGCTAACTCCACCCTACTCTCGTCTTCCAAGCTTGGGTGCCACTCTCTATTCTTTGCCAAGGACATTGCCATTTTAAGGCTCTAAAACAGAAAATGGCAGCTGGAAATGACCTCTGCAATCATTTCCAGCCACCTCCAACCTGCAGATACGCAAGGTCAGTGTGTCTCCCCACCCTGTCCCCCATGTATGCTGGGCTCAGGTATTACCCACCCGTGGATACTCAGATAACAAATCCATGGATATCGAGGTTATCCGGTATTGTACATTTTATGATGACTTCTGGGTTGCTCTTATTGATCCATATCTAAGAAATTGTTATGGCCATTCAGATCAATCTTGTATTAGCTATTTGCTTACGGATTGAGATGCTGGGGTTATATATAACATTATAACCCTGGGGTTACATATAACATTACATATCACATTCTTTTTGTTAGTTACTTTAGTTTTTAATCTAGAATGTAATTTTAATGCTGTCTTGCTCTGTATGTTTTTGTACACCGCCCAGAGTCTTCGGAGTGGGCGGTATATTAAATGTTTCAAATAAACAAACAAACACACGCTTGCCAAAAGGCACCTGGGCTTTCCCACACTGCCTCACTATTAAGCAGCAGCGGTTGTGGCAGCAGCAATATTCTCCGGGCTTCCCTTTCTTTGGGTCTCCTTCCCTCCAAGCATGGAAAGGAGAGCCGGTGGAAGTGTGGGAGGTGAGCCCTGCTGCTGCTGCTGCCACTGGCTTAATAATAAGAGCTCAGGCAGCTGCTGTTCTAGTGAGGGGGTGGTGCAAGCATGGCGGGGGAGCAAGGTTTTTTTTTTTTTTGCTTCAGACATAAACAAGCATTGGACTAGTACTGCATATCTATCACGTTAACCCTATTTCTAATTTTACCGCAAACCTACAAGGTCATCATCCTTGAACTGCTTGCAGTAGCTACATCAGGGAGGCAGACAGATTAAGAAGAGTGGCACATATGATCTGAGGAATGCTTCCTCATTTATTGTTAAACTACATTATGGGTAGCCAACTACCTCACTGAAGGTTCTGGAAATGTCAACCCTAAGTTCAGTCATAGGATAAGAACAATTGAACTCTATCTTCTGTTTAAGCCCTGATGGGAAGAAATGTCACAGAATGATCTCTGTCTTCTGGTCTTGCCAGGTGCATAAAACACTACAAAATTCTGCCTGTAACTTTAAGAGCTCTGTGGCAATGTGTCAGTATGTAGCAGTGGTGGAAATGATCTCTGTATGTAGCAGTGGCAGACATTCTGATGGTACCTGAAACAGGAAATCCAAATAGCACCCTGGCTACACACACACACTCTCTCCCCCCCATATGTGTGTGTGTGTGTGTGTGTGTGTGTGTGTGTGTGTGTATATATATATATATATATATATATATATATGAATGATTCAATTCCCCTGCCTTTTAATGGTACATTTAGTAGGGCATCTTACTCTGGCAAATGGTAGGGTTGAGTGAGTCTCTGTTAGTGGTGCTTGCCTTAATGAATTGTCAGTTTGCTTATCCTTCTCCGCTGCTTGCTGTAATCAACACTACTCTGGCTTTAACACACAACGGTGGGAGAGAAGGCTAAGTGAATGGATTATTCAAGCATGAGGCAAGAAGACTCACTACTGCATACAGTCTACAAGTCTGAATTTGCTCTATTTTCTTTCTTTCAGCAATATAGGAATATGCTGAAAGGCATCATCTCATACTGCACGGGAGGAGGCAATGGTAAACCCCTCAACAATAAAGAGACCCAATGAACAATAAAGGAAATACAGTGTCTGTTTAATACAAATATGTAAATAAACCACCAGTATAAAACACAAAAGCTATTGTGTTCTACCACTACTCAGGAATCATTTTCAGAAATTGATAAAGCAATGTTACATTTTATTTATTTATTTATTTATTGTTTATTTATTTCTTACATTTATAAACCGCCCCATCCAAAGGCTCTGGGAGATGTACAACAAATTTAAAAAAAACCATAAAAACACACACCATTTAAGACACAGCGCTAAAAACAATATAAAAACAATTAAAAAACAATTAAAAACCATTTAAAACAAATTAAAATACTTGAAAAAACAATTTAAAAACCTTGGAAGGCCAGGCCAAACAAGTACGTTTTTAGGGCTCTCTTAAAGACCAACAGCAAGCCTAAACTGTGGATATCTGCCAGGAGAGCATTCCAAAAGCCAGGAGCAGCTACAGAAAAGGCCAGGTTCCAAGTTGCCACCAGACTGACCAGTGGTAACTGGAGACTGACCTCTCCAGATGACTTCAACAAGCATTGGGGATCATACCGTAGAAGGTGCTCTCTAAGGTAGCCATTCAGAGCTTTAAAGGTAATAACCAGCACTTTGTATTTCGCCCGGAAACATATCGGCAGCCAGTGCAACTGTTTTAAAACAGGTTTCTCCGGTGACCCCATAGACTAGTCTGGCTGCCACATTTTGAACTAACTGAAGTTTCCGAACTATTACAAAGGCAGCCCCACATAGAGCGCATTGCAATAGTCGAGTCTGGAGGTTACCAGCTGATCCACCACTGTTTTGAAATCATTCTTTTCAAGGAATGGACGCAGCTGTCGAATCAACCAAAGTTGACAGAAAGCGCACCGGGCCATAGCCTCCATTTGAGATACCAGGGCGAGTCCTGGATACAATAGCACTCCCAAGCTGCAGACCTGTTCCTTCTAGGGAGTGAAACCCCATCCAGGACAGGAAGATCTAGCTCTTCCCTCAAATTCCGATCCCGCACAATGAGCACCTCCATCTTGCTTGGATTCAGCATCAATCTGTTATCCCTCATCCAGCCCACTACTTCCCATAGGCAGGCATTTAGGGAGTGAATGCCATTTCCTGATGATGATAAGGAGAAATAGATTTGGGTGTAATCAGCATACTGATAACACCCTGCACCAAATCTCTTAATGACCTCACCCAGCGGTGAGGGCTCACAATCTCGAAAGAAACATAAGATAGGCACCAGCAACAGTCACTGGAAGTACTGTGCTGGGGGTGGATAGGGCCAGTATCCATATAATAGCTCCCGTTTTGAAGAGGAACTGTCACCAAGCTCCACCATCTGGAATCTGCCTGAGAGATAGGAGTGGAACAACTGCAAAGCAGTGTCTCCTATCCCCAATTCCCCCAGGCAATCCAGAAGAATGCCATGGTTGATGGTATCGAATGCTGCTAAGAGACCCAAAAGAACCAACGTAGTCATACTCCCTCTGTCGATTCCCTGGTAAAGGACATCCATCAGGCTGACCAAGGCAGACGCAACCCCATAGCCTGCTCTAAAGCCAGTTTGAAATGGGTCTAGATAATCAGTTTCCACCAAAACTGCCTGGATCTGGTTATCCACCACTCTCTCAATCACCTTGCCGAACCATGGGAAATTGGAAAGTGGTCTATAACTATCCATCACTGAGGGATCTAGGGAAGGCTTCTTAAGAAGTGGTCTAATCATTGCCTCCTTCAACAATGAGTTAATGATATTAGCTAGGTCATCTCCAACAATTTCCCTGCTAGACAGAAGCAGCCAAGTTGGGCAAGGATCCAGAGAACAAGTTGTAGGCTGTTCTCATATAACACTGCATTCTTTCCATGCTAAACAGGTATGGAAAACAAAGAAGTTTTTTTGTCTTTTATTGCTGTGTTGGAACAAAATATATTTACAACTGTAATCAGTCATCATAACTCTGTGTATTAATGCTCACAATTATTACTGAAATCCTTATCCCTGCACAGGGGCAAAACACACACACACACACGTCAGAAAACAAGTTTAAAATGAGTGTGCATGTTTCAATTTGCCCTAGAACATGATCTCTTGTCATTTTTATTTAACTTGGTTCTTTAAATGCCCTCCTCCCAAAAAAGGAGCTCAAAGGTGACTACAGGAACCCGTTATTTGCGAGGGTTACATTCCGTGATACTGAATCCGCAAATACTGAATCTGCGAATAATGGGGCTTTTCTGTGATACTGAAGCTGCGATACTGAACCCACAAATAACTGGGCATTAGAGCAATGGGAACCAGGGCTTAGCTTACTGGGTGCAAAAAATCAGATGGAAATTGGCTGAAAATTGCGGGGTTTGTCCCCATTTTTGCCCCAAATCGCCTCCAGATGACCTCCTAAGGTGCCCTACCATGCTGAAACCTGGCTACCAGATTTAAGGTTGTATTTTGACACTGTTTGTGTGACATGGTTGAAGGAATGGATAACATCAAGAAATTCAAGAATACTTGACCTGGAAGGATTTGACAGAAGGTTTGGCTGGCACTCATATTTGTGGTATGATAAAGTGCATAAAGACTTTCTTAATTATTATGTAAGAAAGAGACTGATGGGAGTATGGGTAAAATATAAAGAACGTTTGGAGTGCAAAACTCCATTATGGGTATCCCTGATTGAGGCCCTGGCACGTAAAGAGATACCTTCTGCTGGTTAGTCAAGCATTTTCCCCGCTGCACCACTTAAGGTGACCTTAAAGACATACCTGTTCAACCAGGTATTTGGTCACTTCTAATGGTTTTAGTTTTTAAAGCGGTTTTAGCTCTTCAATTTGCTTTTGCTGTTCATTGTTTTAATTATCTGTAAACCACCACGTGAGTTTATGAATAGCGGTATAGAAATGTAACAAACAATATTTGATTTTATATGTTGCTTACCACTTTGGTTAACTTTAAAAAAATACATACGGGTAGGGGTGTGCATGAAACCGCCTGGCCCGGCCTCAAACCAAACTGGACCGGCCTCGAACAGAACTGGGCCAGTTCGGTCTGGCCCCCATCGAAACTCCCCCCCGGTCCGGTCCAGGACCGGTCCACAAACTAAAAAAAAAAAAAAAGAACTTAAAACAAGTACCTGTAGCCCCTTCAGGGGGTCTTGCTGTAGCCACGGGGTGGGGTTCCGTGCAGGTTCCCTCCCCGCCGCTGGCCTTCCTCATCACTGCCAGGTAAGCAAAGCCTTTTGGGCCCTTTTGGGCTTCCATACAAGTGAGCAGCCGCCATTTTGGTAGCCACCGTGCATGCGCAAATGACCTCTGCGATGCTCATTTAAAAATTTAAAAAATAAAAGTTTGTGGATGTGCCAGATCGGACCCGGTGGTCTGGTTCTGGTCAGATGGAACCGGGGGTGGTGGTTCAGTTCGATCAAGAACCCCCGGACCGAACCGTCAGACCGCGGACCGGTTCCGCACATCCCTACATATGGGCAGTACCTAAAATGTCAAATCAAAATTTCCCCACCCCACCTCCACCATCTTATTGTCAGCTTGCACTTGCTGGGTCAAAATTCCCAACTCTAACGTTTGGCTGGGAGGCATGAAGCTTTCCCTGCTGAGTGTCTGCTTCACCAAGGTTGGTGAGGAAATTCAGAAACCAAAATTCACAAATATAAATGCAAGCTGCTTCACACAAACCCAACATGCACGCTCACTTCCATTGACTTATAGTTTAGTAATGAGACTGTTATGGTTCCCCTGCAGTGTTGTTGTGTACTGGGTAAACAGATCACTGACACAATTGACATTCCTCCAATTATTTACACCAAGAAAAATATGTAAGTGTTCCAAGGATGCCATTAGCGCTGACATGTAATGTAAATCCATCTCCAGGCACTTTTGAAAAAACAAGTTAGTAATGATATTTAGCATGTTAGTAGAAAGCATTACACATATTCATGAACTGAGCATTAAAAAACCCAGCTCTATAATGTAGGTACTTAGGGGGTACTTTGTAAAAAGGCCCCCTGTCAGAAACACTTAATCATTTGTCTTGATTTCAGTTGTAATAAAGATATGGACACTTTCAAGTAATATGTTTGGGCACAGGAGACCCAGATCCTAATCTCTTTTCAACTGTAAAAGCCATTTGCCATGGTAAAGTGAATTTTACCCAGTCAAAGCGGCCTCTCAGCACTTTTCTGAGGAGAAAAATGAGACAAGAATGTATTGTAACATGCTCTGGTTATAGGACTGCAACAAACAGCACAAGAAACACTCTTTTTGGACACTGGGATATTGAATTACTTCACATATGAGACTTTCATGTGATCTCATGCATGGTTGTCCTTGAGGGCACATGGAGAATGTGAATAAGTATAGCTGTACACCAGGCATGTCAGTGGGGGTGGGCCATGGGGTAAAGGTAAAGTGTGCTGTCTAGTCGGTGTCAACACCTGGCGACCACAGAGCTCTGTGGCTGTCTTTGGTAGGAGGGGTTTACCATTGCCATCTCTCGCACAGTATAAAATGAGTCTATCTTCGTCTGCGTAGCAGTCAGCGTTATGCCAAGACTTGGAAACCTTGGATACCTTATTGTGGCCTTGGAAGCCTCAAAAGTTTTTATTTCTGGATTTAAATTGTTTGTTCTTCATTACAGCTTTCCTTATGGAAGCACTGCCAAGTCCAATAGGTCCAATAGGTCTTATCTTAAAAATACTCGGTCTTCTGATTGCAACAGCCAAAGCACAGACCTCAGCCAATTATTCCATTGTTAACCTGCTCTATTATGAAAAAGAGATTTTCAGGGCAAATGCCTACTAAAACAAATAAAAAACAAATAAAAGCAAAGAAAGATACTAACACAATAAAAGGAGCTGAAGAGAAATGCTGCCGCCCGCCATCTTATCTAACCGGAACTTCCTCTCTCACACAGTATGAGATGATGCCTTTCAGCATCATCCTATATTGCTGCTGCCCAATATAGATGTTTCTCATAGTCTGGGAAACATACCAGCAGGGATTTGAACCAGCAACCTCTTGCTCTCTAGGCAAATCATTTCCACACTGCACCATTAGGTGGCTGGCCCATGGGGTACAGGATCCCAATGAACTGATCAGAGCCCTGAATATAATCAGTCACCTCCCTCCTCCACGACTTCTTCCAAAAAGGAAGTGCAGCTATGAAAACACCTGTACCAAGCATGGCATCTTAGCCTCCCACAGCTCTCTGCTGCTTCCACCTTCCTAGGTGTTGTATTATCAGAGATGTATATAATTATTCTTGGGGGGTATGATTGAGCTGAATTATCAGAAGGTGGGTTGTTGGCCTGGGGCCTTGATCTTTTAAGTATCTAAGTCCCTGTTCTACACCAATACATGTGATGTCTGTTATCAAGGAGGATAAAACGTATACATGCCACCATTTATTTATATATATATTTAAAATATTTCTATACCGACCAAAACTTGCATCTCTGGGCAGTTTACAAATATATATCCCTTTGGTTAATACAACAAATCTTTCACATAACTCCAGGACTGCATATAACTGGACCACATGTCCCAGATGATTATGTCAGTGGGAAACTGTGAATAAACTCTCTACATTATCAGTGTGGATGGGGTAACACATTCCAATTTCTTTGGAATGCTCTTCTGATATGGTGAGATCAATACTGATACACAGTTCTTAAGAAGTTTAGTTTTCCAGGACATCTTCTATCTATCTATATAATTCTCTAAGGTGTACCCATGGCTAATCCCATGTGTGGCAGCTCTCATGAGAGTTCGCAAGCAGAAGCACTTGATGGGGCAGTGGAGATTCCATAAGCAGATAGGGAGGAGGAGCCTGTGAGAGCAGAAGCACCATGGTGATTTGGCAGTGGGGATTCCATATGCAGTTAGGGAGGAGGAGCCTGTGGCACCATGTTGATTGGGCAGTAGGGATTCCATATGCAGATAGGGAGGAGGAGCCTGTGATGGTTAAGGACAGCTGGAATGCAACTGTTACTGGTTGGAAGATGTACTTGATTGTAGAGGAGAGGAATCTATCTATATATGGATAGTGGGCAGGGGTCTGCGAAGAGAGGGATCATGAGGAAGGAAAGAGCCCCTTCAGGAGAAGGAGGCTGCCACTGTGCAAATTAGATGAGGAAACAAGATGAACAAAATCTGTTAACTCAGGAGGGGAGGAGAGAGAGGGAAGAAGGGAGGAAGGGAGGAAGACATAGGGGAAGAGCGAGTGGAGGAGAGAGAAAGAGAGAAAAAGAAGTGAGGGAAAGAGAGAAAGAAGAAAGGGTGAGGCATGGGCCCGAACCTGTCAGTGGCCGGAGGGGAATGAGCGACCATGGCAGTGCCTATTGGCAGCAAGAAAGGACCCAGTCAACCACTGCTGCTGTTTGGGGCTACTGAGGCCATTGGTGGAGGGAGGCAGGCAAGGGACGGGCCCAGGCCTGTCAGCGACCTGATGGGAACAAGCAGCCATGGTGATGGCGGCAGCAAGGATGGGTCTGGCCAATCGCTGCTGCTGCTGCTCCTGTGGGGGAGAGCAGGAGCGGGGTTCAGGTGAGGATGGGGAGGTATTTGGGGATAGGGGGCTGCAGCTTGGCCAATAGGCGCCAGCAATGCAGCAGCTGTGACCAAGAGGGATGAGAGGGATGGAGAAAAGGGATGGAGGAGTGACCAAGAGGGGTGAGGGGGATGGGAGCAATGGGATAGAGGAGAAGCAGGAGTGTGGCTCAGGTGAGGGTGGAGACATCTCTGAGATGAGGGGGGCTGTGGCAGTGGGTGAGGGGAGCAATCAAGTATGAGTGCACAGATGCTCTTCATGGGTTAAGCTAGTATTAAAATATTTCTCTTTGGGTGCAAAATTCTTCATCACATGAAAATGTGGGAAATGTCACCATTTACACAGTGCCCTAGCCCATGTACAGTCAGTTCTTACAGGAAACATGTTCGTTTGAAGAGAATCAGAGATTCTGGCACTACACATGCTACCACAGAGTATGCCATGACAATCGGGGAAACGTAGATGATCTCTGGTTGGCAATGTGCCAACCCAAGATCAAGCTGACATTTATAATCAAGACCTGAAGTCTGCTTGACATTTTGGGTTGGCATGTTGTCAACCAAAGTTTCTCGACATTTTCTCCAGTTCTCATGACATGCTCCATGGGGGCATGCATGCCATGAGAATATCTGAATTCTTCCTAACGGACATTGCCACAATAGTGAGAATCAGCCCATAGTGTGGTGGCTAATTACATATAACACAAATGCATTAATCTAAGCCCCCAATGCATACCCTCCAACATTTCAGCAATACCAACCACATCATAAGCCACCTGCCTCCATTATTAGACTTTGTGCAGCATCCTGATAATTAGTTTTATGAGTGGGAAAAGTTTCATTCATGCAAGAGGAGAGCAGTGACTCCCCCTTCCCTCTGCTACCCTTTAGATCCTCAGAAAAACCTGCTCTTGATGTCCTCTCATCCTTCAGGGACATACTTTCAGGAGCACAAGGAGGGATGAAAAAATGAAAATTGCCTCTTGTGTGAGCAGAATATCTTCTGTTCACGGAGTCACTGGTCAGGATGCTGTCCATTGTTGAAGGCTATTCATTGCCTGCTGTATGGTGCATTCATTTCTTCCATGACAGCCTGTCCTCAGCTGACTTTAATGCCAAGAAGGCAATTGTTCTTTTGTTAAATATATACTAGAAAAGCATCATTATCCTACAATACGTTATCAACAAATTCAATACATGTACAGCACAATGTCTGCACTGTGTGAAATGTCAGGCTGTGCATGGCTTGGTGCCTTACTACGCATGCAAGTGCATTTACTTTCCTGTGTGACTCTCACAAACAACATTTTAACAAGGCATTCCCAAAATGTAAGAATAGGGACAAAATAGAAGCAACCATTTTACTAGGGACAGGTACCAGAAAAGAGGGACTGTCCCTGATAAATAAGGACAGTTGTAGGATCTGCCAATGCCATTTAAAAAGAAAGAAAGAAAATGCATGTATATGCCCTCCTAAATCTGCACTATACATTTCAAATTGAAGATTTGTAGTGCAGATGCAGCAGAGGAGGGCATATGATTCCCCGATCCTAGCTAGTAATCCTATATACTGGAATATTAAGTATGAAGATCTTCTTCAGATTGTCTGGATACCCCTGACATTTTTAGTTGAGCAGACTTTTAAAGATCTTTTGACGTGTGATTTTTAATCACGGTTTTAATGCAGAATGGGCTTCTTCTCCATTTTTAATCTTTCGTTAGAACAAAAATATAAAATATATTAGTATTAAGAATATCTATATACTGATTTTCAATTTTAAAAAACAGTTCTCCGAGTGGTTTACATAGAAAACAGAACAAGATTGTTCCCTGTCCCAAAAGGACAGACAGCCTTAAAAATGTCTTGCTGGCATAGCTGCCCTTCTCAGGAGCTTTTGCACACAGCAGGTTTTACCATGGGTTTATGGGGTGGCTTTATTGCAAACTTGAAGTTGTCCCCCAAAACCCGACACAAATAGGGGATTTTTTTTACCCTGGATATAAATTGGGTTACACTCTAATGCGCAGTGAAAAACCTGAATTGTGTGTGAACTACATCCTGATAACTTGCAGGGACTTCAGGGTACATCTAGCCGGTATGTGAACACCCCCACCTCCATTCCGGAGGAGATGTGAGTTAAAGGGCTTCAAAAGCCCCATGTGAAAAGTTTCCTTGTTAAAGAGAAGAGTCATCACTTTAAAAGGTGCCTTTTTATGACGTTAACTGGAGGGGTGTGTGTGTGGGGAGGGGAGATATTGTTTTATTGCTGTTTTAAAACCCTATTTGGAACAAAAGTGTAAAATACTAAGGCCCGGTTCTTACGATCAATCTTATGTTAGGCAGGAATCTTAGATTCCTGTGGCTCATGCACTCCCATGGATTGTATTGGGAGAACTCAGGATTTTGCCCCGACAAAGCTGACATGAAGCTGAGATAATCAAGCTGCCATCAGATCTGGATCCTGGATCCTGGCTTCATGTTGAGTTGGTATGTTGCCAACTGGAGACCAGCAATTAATCCTGAATTCTCACAACATGCTTCACGAAAGAGTTTACCTGCCACAGGAATCTCAGATTCCTGCCTAACATTAAACTGATTGTGAGAATCAGCCCTAAATACCCTATACTAAATACATACACCTACCTTAAGAAACTGAAAGGGTGAGTTTATTCCAGCTATTATGAAGAGCTAAAAAGTCAGGCAAGTACTATTAGAGAGTGGTTCTGCTGGCTGCAGTCTTAAATTCAGCAGTCTTGTTGGCCTTTTTAAAGCATCAATCCTCACACCGTGCTCAGGCATTATAGAAAGTGGTGATGCTGTGCTGTACTCCTGTACGGTACTCCTGAGAGAACATGAGGAAGTCCTGCCCCCAACACTCTCTGAAGTCCAGCCCCTCCAATCTCCACACTTAGATAATTTGTCTGAAGGGTCAATCACTGTACTTGTGGGGAAATCCTCCTGTGGCGTGGGATGTTGAGCATCTCTTTGAGTACTGCAATTCTTTCGTCAGACAAATGATGTAAATGTGAAGAGTGGATGGCAGACTTTCAGCATGCATTGTGCTGTAGGTGGGGCTTCCAAGCTCACTTGGGACACAAGTATAGTGTTCCCACTTTCTAAAACACCTGAACAGGGCTTCAGTATCTGTTATTTCCAAGGTTAGGGACATAGGAAGCTGCCTTATACCAAGTCAGACCATTGGTTCATCTAGCTCAGTATTGTCTACACGGATGGGCAGTAGTATCTCCAAGGCTGCAGGTAGGAGTTTCTCTCAGCCCTGTCTTGAAGATGCCAGGGAGGGAACATGCGTCTTCTGCATGTTCTGCATATTCTCTCCAAAGGGGGATATCTTACAGTGCTCACATGTAGTCTCCCTTTCAAATGCAAACTATGGCAGACACTGCTTAGGAAAGGGGACAATTCATGTTTGCTATCACAAGACCAGCAATCCTCCCATATACAGGAGAACCTCGTTATCCATGGATTCAGTATCCACGGATTCATGTATCCACTGTCAGGTAAAAAACACTACAACTCGGTAGGGATGGGTTCGGACCGGTCTAGACGCCATTCTAAAGGCCTCCAGACTGTCCAGACCGGTCTGGACCTGGCCGGTTCGGTTTGGAAGTTGGGGGTTCCTTTAAGGGCGGGGGAGGGTTTACTTACTCCTCCCGCCGCTTTCCCCCCTCCAACACTCGTATTTCTCGTAGTAATGCAAAAGGCTCCGGCAATTGAAGAGGGAGAAGGGGTGGCAGGGAGGTATCCTGCCGCCCCAATTACTACGAGAAATATGAGCGCTGGAGGGGGGAAAGCGGCGGGAGGGGTAAGTAAACCTTCCCCCGCCCTTAAAGGAACCCACCCCACAGTACCTGACCGCAGCTCTGCGGTTCCGTGCACACCCCTACAACTTGGCATATGTGGGGGGGGAGGGAAAAATGCATTGACCTTGTGTATCGGCAGATCGGGGGGAGGCTGGAAATGACCGCGGAGGCAATTTCCGACCACCATTTTGTTTGTTGGAGCCACAAAATGACTCTATTTAAGTAGAAAGAGAGAGAAAATCAGCGTTTTTGGGGCGATTTGGGGGCATTCTGGGACACAGCACAACTTGGGGAGCAGCAAGGCAGGATAAGGAGCTCCCTGCTACATTTCCCCCTGAAAATCTGCTGATTTGGGGCCATTTTCAGCTGACTGGGAACCTAACCCCCGCAATCACACAGTCCCAATGCCTCAATATTCGCTGTTTCCATATCCATGGCTGCAGCTGGGAACGGAACACCCATGAATATTGAGGTCCACCTGTACCCTCCTCATATACAGGTACACAACAGCTTGATTTTAAGAAATAACATGCCTGACAACCCTTGTTTCCCTTGAGGATTACCTGTGCAAGGAGTGACAAGAAGGTAGTTGCAATTCTTAATGCTGTACTCAGGCACTATTCCAGTCTCAGCCATTTTTCAGGTTTTGGAAAGGGGGAAGATGCATGTTTAGGTTCTTAGATAATGAGGCAATTGTAGGAGTGGCTTAGGACGGTAGTGATAAAGTGTACATCCAAGTTCAGTCAAGTGCATCTCAATGCCTATAGCCCCAAGCATGCCTTACAACTGAAAACGTTTTGCCAAAGATTGTATGCCTTAGCAGGGAATAAAAGAAAAAAATAATTTTGACAGAAGCAGTTCAGCCTTACAGCATATAAAAACCACCAAAGTGACAGATGAAGATGAATAACACAAAAATAGAAAACTCTGAATCTCACGATTTTTTAAAGATGTAATTTAAGCCTGGGCCCTCATATTATTTGGATGTGAATGAATTGAGTTCTATCATTCAAAAATGTAATATACGAAATTGCGCTTTAAAAAAGATATGAAAGAACTGGAAAAATTAATATTCATATGCTCGCAGATCCTAATGATAAATGATGCCTCAGATGTGGATTGAAAACTGACTTCCATTTTCTTATGATGGGTTTTATATTTGACGTTATTGGGAGAAAAAGAAAGGCATGCCCTGTAATATCTGTTATTAGGCGAGTTGCTGTAATTGGAAAATGTATCCATTTCCTTTACTTGTCTCTTACTAGTTTTGTGAATGACTCATAAATCATAGATGCTAAATCCAGTGGGTGTTGAGGATTAATAGCCATCCGGCTGAAATACACACATTATTACAGGCCCACTGCAGTAATTTCTGCAAAAAATAAAGTAGAAGCTGGAACATATTGTATGTTTCCCAATATCTTACAAAACAATTTCCTTCTACAACATTACACTGTAATATGCAGAAGAGAAGGGCTGAATGAACTAGAGCACCCCAATCCTTTCTAAGGGTCACATGGACCCCAAAGCATGAATCCCAAAGTTTTTATACCCCACCCCTTCAGTACACTACTGCTTACAACATTAATAAAATAGATACAATATAAAGTTTTAAAAAATCAATAAAATTAAATGACCAAGATAAAACCACATTTAAAATAACAAATTTTTAAAAGTTTCAAATTAAACATTATTAGTAAAAAGCTAAAAACTAAGAACTAAAAAACTAAAAAGCTAAAAAACCTACCAGAGAAAACATTAAGAGGTCCTCTAAAAAGATGTGTCTTTCTTTTTTAAAAACACTGAGGGAGGGTGTTCTAACATATGGATCTGCTGCCATCACATTTAGTCTGAAGTCTAAAGGCACTGCAACTATATATCAGAAATTGAGGAAAGAAGCCTTGTAGTGGTGCTGATGAAGTTTGTAGATAACCACCTTCTAATTCAAATTCACCTAACCTTTCAAATGGATGATGAAAGACTCATTTTTCAAAAAGAGCAGGAAGTACAATCCACTATCATGAGCAGGACACTACAGCCCAATTCAGATATTATGCTGTATGAGTGTACATATCGTACATACAGTGAGGGAAATAAGTATTTGATCCCCTGATGATTTTGTCCGTTTGCCCTCTGACACAGAAATGACCAGGCTATAATTGGAATGGTAGGTTTATTGTAGCTGTGAGAGACAGAATAACAACAAACAAACCCTCAAAAGCCCAGTGCCCAAAAGTCAGCGATGGATTTGCATTGTAGTGAGGGAAATAAGTATTCGATCCCTTCACAAAAGATGTCTTAGTACTTGGTGGGAAAACCCTTGTTGGCAATCACAGAGGTCAGACGTTTCTTGTAGTTGGCCACCAGGTTTGCACACAACCCAGGAGGGATGTTGTCCCACTCCTCTTTGCAGATCCTCTCCAAGTCAGAAAGGTTTCGAGGCTGATGTTTGGCAACCCGAACCTTCAGCTCCCTCCACAGATTTTCTATGGGATTAAGGTCTGGAGACTGGCTGGGCCACTCCAGGACCTTCATGTGCTTCTTCTTGAGCCACTCCTTTGTTGCCTTGGCTGTGTGTTTTGGGTCATTGTCATGCTGGAATACCCATCCACGACCCATTCTCAATGCCCTGGCTGAGGAAAGGAGGTGCTCACCCAAGATCTGACGGTACATGGTCCCGTCCATCGTCCCTTCGATGCGGTGAAGGTGTCCTGTCCCCTTAGCAGAAAAACACCCCCAAAGCATAATGTGTCCACCTCCATGTTTGACGGTGGGGATGGTGTTCTTGGGCTCATAGGCAGCATTCCTCCTCCTCCACACGCAGCGAGTTGAGTTGATGCCAAAGAACTCGATTTTGGTCTCATCTGACCACAACACTTTCGCCCAGTTCTCCTCTGGATCATTCAGATGTGCATTGGCAAACTGCAGACGGGCCTGTACATGTGCTGTCTTGAGCAGGGGGACCTTGCGGGCACTGAAAGATTTCAGTCCTTCACGGCGTAGTGTTACCAATTGTTTTCTTGGTGACTATGGTTCCAGCTGCCCTGAGATTATTGACAAGTCCCCCCTGTGTAGTTCTGGGCTGCTTTGTCACCGTTCTCATGATCATTGCAACTCCACGAGGTGAGATCTTGCATGGAGCCCCAGACCGAGGGAGATTGACAGTTATTTTGTGTTTCTTCCATTTGCGAGTTATCGTGCCAACTGTAGTCACCTTCTCACCAAGCTGCTTAGCGATAGTCTTGTAGCCCAGTCCAGCCTTGTGCAGGTCTACAACCTTGTCCCTGACATCCTTCGACAGCTCTTTGGTCTTGGGCATGGTGGTGAGTTTGGAAGCTGAGTGATTGCTTGTTGCTATGGACAGGTGTCTTTTATACAGGTACTGTAACAAGCTGGGATTAGGAGCACTCCCTTACAGAGGGTGTTCCTCATCTCAGCTCTGGGACCCTGAAATCTTGCTGGTTGATAGGGGATCTATAGACCTGTGTCTAACCTTCCCTTTTTGGGCAAGGTGATAGAGCGTGTGGTATGGTCTATATAACTATAGACCTGTGTCTAACCTTCCCTTTTTGGGCAAGGTGATAGAGCGTGTGGTCGCATCCCAGCTGC
Organism: Hemicordylus capensis; assembly: GCF_027244095.1. Classification (NCBI taxonomy): domain Eukaryota; kingdom Metazoa; phylum Chordata; class Lepidosauria; order Squamata; family Cordylidae; genus Hemicordylus; species Hemicordylus capensis. The sequence goes on from NC_069662.1 coordinate 105,255,170, forward strand.
AGAGGATCTTGGATGATACGGATTATCTGGACCCTTTTCAATCTGGCTTCCGCCCCGGGTATGGGACTGAGACTGCCTTGGTTGCTCTAGTGGATGACCTACGCCGGTGAACTAGACAGGGGGAGTTGGAACCCTGTTGGTTCTGCTGGACCTCTCGGCGGCATTCGATACCATCAACCATGGTATCCTTCTGGGCCGCCTCTCGAGTATGGGAATCGGAGGCACTGCGTTGCAGTGGTTCCGGTCCTTTCTTGGGGGGAGGGTCCAGAAGGTGGTGCTGGGGGACTACTGCTCGGCCCCGTGGCCGTTGGCCTGTGGGGTCCCGCAGGGATTGGTCTTGTCCCCCATGCTGTTTAACATCTACATGAAGCCGCTGGGAGAGGTCATCTGGGGACTTGGACTGAGTTGTCAGCAATATGCGGATGACACTCAGCTCTATCTCTCCTTGTCATCTGATCCTAGGGAGGCGGTGGATGTCCTGAATCGGGGGCTGGAGGCCGTGATGGGCTAGATGTGGGCTAATAAACTGAAATTGAATCCGGATAAGATGGAGGTACTGTTGGTCAGTAGGAGAGCCAATTGGGATGTGGAGATTTTACTGGTTCTGGATGGGGTTGCACTCCCCTTGAAGGAGCAAGTACGCAGCTTGGGGGTACTACTGGACCCGGCTCTGCTTTTGGAAGCTCAGGTAGAGGCGGTGGCCAGGGGTGCCTTTGCACGGCTTCGGCTGCTGCGCCAGCTGCGTCCCTTTCTCGAGAAAGCAGATCTGGCCACGGTTACCCACGCCTTAGTCACGTCACGGCTGGATTACTGTAACGTGCTCTACATGGGGCTGCCCTTGAAGAATTTCCGGAAACTGCAGCTAGTGCAAAATGTGGCAGTGAGGGTTTTATCCGGAGCTGCCCGCTGGGAGCATATCACCCCCATTTTGAAAGAGCTGCACTGGCTGCCGGTTCGTTTCCGGGTCCAATTCAAGGTGCTGGTTTTGACCTTTAAAGCCCTAAACGGTTTGGGCCCGGGGTATTTGAGGGACCGCCTGCTCCCAAGGGTTGCTGCCCGCTTGACGAGGACATCTGAGGGGGCCCTGCTCCGGGTGCCAACAATGAGGGAGGCCCGGCTGTCGTGCACTCAGGACAGGGCCTTCTCTGTTGCTGCTCCTAGACTCTGGAATGCTTTTAGAAAGCCTTTAAAGACTTGGCTTTTTACCCAGGCTTTTACATAATCGTTTTTACTGCTGCTTCTGTGTGTTTTTATCTGTTGTCTTGTTTTTTAAGCTTGTTTGTTATGTTTTTAGCTTGGTGTTTTTATTGCTTGGTGTTTTTATTGCTTTTATTGTATGTTTTAATTTTTGTAAACCACCTTGGGGTTTTCTTTTAACGAAAGGCGGTATAGAAATGTAAAAATATAAATAAATAAATAAATAAATAAATAAATAAATAAATAAATAAAATTATACACACATCTTATATGTGCATATTAGAGATTATTTATAAATAAGGTACAAAAATATTGGCCCATATGTTCTGCAATGGGTGGTTCTGAAGCACTCGCACTGCTGTCGGCTCCTGGTGGAAGTGCTGGTGGTCATTTGGAAGCACTGCTTACATTATTTCCAATAATTGTAATTATTTCCAAGTCCGCCTGTGCTTCCTTAGGAGCCGGCAGCAGCATAAGACCTCAGAACCTTCCCTATTATGCTGTGGAACATGTCGGTCATTTTGAATAAATAAAATACTGTTGTTTTTCCTGTGGATATTTCACAGCAAAACAATACTGAAAATTAATCCCTTCCCATAACCAAAGACTTAAGAAGAATTAAATGAACATAAAATGACTTGCCTAGCGAGCAAGAGGCTGCTGGTTTGAATCCCTGCTGGTATGTTTCCCAGAATATGGGAAACATATTCCAGAATATGGGAAACACCTATATCGGGCTGCAGCAATATAGGAAAGTGCTAAAGGCATTATCTCACACTGCATGGGAGGAGACAATGGTAACCCCCTCCTGTATTCTACCAAAGACAACCACATGGCTCTGTGGTCCCCAGGAGTCGACACCAACTCAACGGCACACTTTACCTTTATACCATCACACCACTAGAATTTCAGTCTTGAGATCTAAAAAGAATCCAGTTGCAAGCAAAGAATGTAAAAAGTGGGCTTGAGAGATTGCACCCTCCACCTGCAGTCTCTCAACAAAGCAGATATAATTCAGTTCTTCACATGTGTAACTTGTGGCAATTTAAGAGAACAGAAAGAACATTTTGGCAGCATTGAGAATGTAGTTGCTCTTGTTTTCTGGAATGAGTATTTTGTTTTTTCAACAGAATGTTTAGTCTCTTAAGAATGATTGGACTGGATGTTTCTGGTGCCATGAAAGGATGAGATTGTCTGTGTTCTGAAAATGGCTTTTTTGCAGTCAAGAATGTGTGCATTATGGATTCGATCTCTTTCTATTTATATCTTTTACTTAAATAAAAGACAAAACATTCACAAATCACACCCTCTGGCACCATTTGGAACTGGACTGAGGTAAAGCCTTATTTTAAAAAGGGGGGGGGGGATGTATGATGATTTTGTGCTTGTCTCTAAAATGCACACCTTCTTTGAGTTTTAGGGAACTCTCCATTTCTCCATATATTACTACTGTGGCTTGTGTTAGGTTGCAGAGTCTCATTATTAAGTTCTTAATACGGCCATTATTTTCCACTATTCCAGAATGAAAATAAAATGACATCACTGAACTGGCTGTTGGTTTCCAGTTTCAGTCTCTCTACAGACAACTTAGTTGTAAGGGTTTATGGTCCTTTAATAAACCCATTATTGGTCTCCTATAAAACTCTTCATTTTATTTTATTTTGTAGATTTACAAAATTACAGTTTATCCATAACACCAAGAAATTATAAGTGTACCTCTGAATATTGGTTCTTTTGCTACCTATTACTATCAGCTGCCACTGACCTACTCTTTCTTTTCCTTTATTTTGGATCGTTGCTGCAGATTCTATACCATATGTAGGCCATGGCTAGCTGAGAATTTATTTGTACATTACCATCATGCCCCACATTCTGCAGTACTATTCAGGGGCGTAACTACCATTAGGCAGGGGGCGGCAGTCGTCTGGGGGCCCCACTGCCTTGAGGGGCCCCCCAGAGACACCTCACATGACTCCCCATTGCCCCCTGCCCAGCCCCAAGACCCTTCAGCCACTTGCCCTGTTTGCCCTCTCTCCTGCTTGTCGTCCTGGTCGGCAATCAAAGCAGCAGGCAAGCTGCTTTTCTCCCCGCCTCTCAGCTGATCGGCGGGTGGGCGGGGCTTCCAGGGAGGCCTCCGTGTAGGCCTCAGTGAAGCCTGAATTCGAGTAGGCTGGCAAGCCCCAGGAAGAAGGCTGGCAGTCAGAGTGGCCACTACAGCTCTCTGCAGCAGACCCTCTTCCCAGGCCAGACAGCTCAGCCTTTGCCAGGTAGAATATGAATTCCTTTTTGTGGTTACACTCCCCCCACCCCCTATATAGGGATCTGCTTGCCATAGGGCTTTGATGGGTGGGGGGGGACTGAGAAGTCTCTGAATATTTAATTTAAAACTGATTGGAAAATTTGCTGGCTTAAAAAAAACCCTCTAAAAAGTCCTATAAGTGGCTTGTTTCATGGCAGGAAATTACAAAAACTTCTGGAACAGATTTATTTATGTATTAATTAATTAATTCATTCATTCATTCATTCATTCATAAATACACTTATGTTCAAGTTGTTTTGCAACCCAGGTCTGAGTGAGAACTGAGACGTGAGTGAGAACTGTGACGCATGTGTTGTGTTTTTATATTTTTTCCCCTTAGGGTAAATCTGGCCAACATGTGAATGCAGCACCTCCATTCCAGAGGAGATGTGTGTTAAAGGGCTTTAAAAGCCTCTTGTGAAAAACCTCCTGGAATCAAACTTTACTGAATTGGTTCAGAATTCTGAGAAAACAAACATAGGCTCACCCTGCATGGTTGAAAGTCTCCTTTGCTAATCTGCAGCAAGGGGCCCATTTTAATAATTAGTGTTTCTAGTGTCTTCTCATTTGCTCAATTTTGTACATCTGTTTTTTGTATGTTTTGAATGAGGACAGAAATGTGAGAATAAAAGCCCCCCGCTAACTGGGCAAAGAGGCACCTTTTTCTCTTTGTAAACCACCCTGAGCCATTTTTGGAAGGGCAGTATAGAAATTGAATTATTATTATTAATTATTATTATTATTAAAAAATTTCTCGGCGGGGGGGCCCATTTAAGAATCTTGTCTCAGGGCCCACTCTAACCTAGTTACGCCCCTGGTACTATTCAACTGTTAGGGCCTTACTCTTGATCATAAGTCGAAGAACTGGTTGATCTCCAGGCCTGGTCTAAGCCCTTCCAGCAACTCAGGTGGCATAATGAGTTGCTGTTTCTGTCCTCACACTGTGTTCTATGCACCTTGCACTACCAGTCTCCTTACTACACACCCGATTTCTCCACCCGTTCCCACAGCAATCTTTCCTCTCACATCCCCAACCTTCCCTGCACCCCCGTATCTCCTTACCCGCCCACTGAAAGTGGAGATAGAGGCTACTGCTCCTATTGCTCCTCCTTGTCCAACTTCCTATCTACTTATGTCTGTATATATTTATAAATACAACCTTTAGTCTGTAGATCCCGTGTGGAATGCACATTTCCTGCTGTTCCATTCCACATGTCTGCCTTTTCAAAAAGACGAAAAGGAGTAATTGGTCGCTGTTACTGCAACTATTAAGTTGGGTGTCTATTAAGTTGGCTATTAATTAGGCTGTCTGGTGAGGCAGCCAGTGAGGTGGGTGGCAGAACTGGATGAAGGGCATCCACTGCCATCTTTACAACCTTCTTACCTGAGGTGGTTGCCTCATTGCACCTCACTGGTGGGCCAGACTGTTGTCCTCTAATACTGCATGCTCAGTTCATGCCCAAGGTGTCCAGGAAATGGGCACTATGTTTCTTCCAGTGGGGAAGTCATAGCTGCTGAAATGGTTATCACATTGCTTTCTTCACAATATTGCCATAGAATATTGTGTTTTACCCCACAGCCTAGACCATCATTACATTCTGTAGGTTCTCTGAAGCTGTAAATCCACTTAGCCCTTGGATTTGACTGATTAAATAATTCTCAACAGAATTCTCTTTGAACTTTAGTCACATTTTACTTTCAACATAAGGACCTTGTTTTGCTTCCTTAAAGAGAATACATAAAGGCTTATAGACCAGTGATCTTCACTATTTTTCAGGCAGAGGTCACTTTGGCAAAACAAAACAAAACACCATTCATTGTGAGAGCCATTTCTCATTGCTCTGACCTCTGCTTTCCCCAGTGCTAGGGAGACCTTTAAGACAAATGGAGCTCTGGCAAGCCCCAGCAATGTCCGTGAAGACGCAGAGATGTATGGGGAAAGCAGCACTGGGAAGAACTATACTTCTTAGCATTCTGTGCGTGCTTTCCAAGATGGCTCTACGACTTGACAGGGCTCGGTTTCCCTTAGAGGAGACCCACAGCATCGGGCAAAGCACAACACTTGCAGTAAAGAACACTGCTATAGACTATGGTGGGAATAATGTATTCAGGTTAATTTTCGTCCTCATTGTACAGGCACAGTTAAAACATGCTCAAGACGATCATCTGTTTTGTGAACTATGAAAATGCAGCCACCACAGACTTGAGGCTTATATACCAAAATAAGTATGTGTATTTAAAATAAGGTTGGCTTCAACCTCTTCTTCATTCTCTCTCTCTTTTTTAAAGCATGAAGCATGTTAAAACAGGAAAACCTGGTCATGTGTAAGGAACTGCTGATGAAGATTTAAAAACAAAAAACCCATTAGAGCCTTAAATCACTTCAGCTAGTTGGAGGGAAGAATGTTTAAATCTCTAAGTGGTAAAAGAGAAAGAAAACTATTCGAAGATCTTTGAGTATCTTCCTGATTGCAAGGGAAAATCTATGAGCGCTCAGCAGCAATTTAAATTTGCATTTTCAGTTATCCCTGCTGAGACCATCGAAGATGAAACAGTAGGGTTGAATGTAATTTACTGCAGGAACTACTCAAGACTGTTCTAGCAATACACATTGTACTTGCAATTATTTTTATGAATACTCCTTTGCCAATTGCCAACTTATTTTTTTTAAGGGAAAAAACTCCCTAACTACTTTTAAACCTCATTCCCAATCAGCATATAAGAAAAAGATGGCAAAACACATGTCCAAAGAAGTATATACCCTGACAGTTCTGCCCACAGTAAGCAAGATGAAAAGAAAAGTATAACATCAAACCTTTATGAGGTATGGCTTCCAAACATGTATAATTACGACACCAATGTGATTTTCCCAGAAGGCTGTGCACATGTGTGTGTTTTTCTTTGCACAGAGGTTATCTCCATGTAGGAAACAATCATAAAAAGCAGTCTTGAAGAGAGAGAGAGAGAGAGAGAGAGAGAGAGAATGTGTGTTTGAAGCAAAGACAGCACCAGCGTGGTAAGTCACAGGTTTTTGAGCATGGCACTCAAAGAACAAGACAGGACAGAAAAAAAGCCTCAAGAAGAAGCAGAATGGGCAGGTGGAACAAGTGAGAAGTGAGGGGACTCTGCTTTCCTAAGTCTACCATCCTAAGACAACCATCCTACACACTGCATTTCAACCAAAGTTTGGGTGACTCTGGATCAGTCATGTATCTCTCAGCCTAACCTACCTCACAGGTTGTTTTGAGGATAAAAATTAAGCTCTGAGCTCCTCGGAGGAAGAGCGGGTTATAAATGTAAGTAAGTAAGTAAATAAATAAATAAATGATTTACATAGAAAAATGAAAAATAAATAAATAAGATGGTTCCCTGTCTCCAAAGGGCTCACAGTCTAAAATAAGTATAAGGTAGACATCAGCAACAGCCAGGGAGATGTGCTGTGCTGGGGTTGGATAGGGCCAACACAGTAGGAAGCTCCATTGTACCCAACAGAGTTGAGTCAATGGGCATTGGATCATTCTGTAAGCATTGCTGTAATGACTGAAGGGACTTCAGGCAAAATGAAGTCCAATCTTATGCATGCTTATTTAATTGTATGAAATAGTCCTTGGTTCTGGATGCTGCTAAGAAGAGCTATGCTGCTAGTGGAAAGGCAAGGCCATCCTGAATGAGTCACAAAAATGAACCCATCCACAAGTCATTCAGACTCATTCAGCGCTCTTGTAAGAAATTCATTCATTCATTCATTCATTCAGTCAGTCAGTCAGTCAGTCAGTCATTCAATTTCTATACCACCCTTCCAAAAATGGCTCAGGGCGGTTTACACAGAGAAATAAGAAATAAATAAGATGGAGCCCTGTCCCCAAAGGGCTCACAGTCTAAAAAGAAACATAAGACAGACACCAGCAACAGTCACTGGAGGTACTGTGCTGGGGGCCGATAGGGCCAGTTACTCTCCCCCTGCTAAATAAAGAGACTCACCACGTTAAAAGGTGCCTCTTTGCCAAGTTAGCAGAAATGACAAGTTGTTCTAGTAAGAAGCAATCAGCCTACTCTGCTTTTACAATCTCTACAACTGGACTACATTTGGTTCAAATGAGGCCCACAAGTTAGATCTCTTGCACCTCAAATGTTCATGCATCTGCCATCTTGGATCAGGGCAGATGACATCATTACAAACTATACCATTGAGGTGTCTCTGTGTGTCACTCACTACAGCTGTACCATATTTGGTTCAAATTGGTTAGAAAGTCCTCAAGTTGTGCCTCAAAAGTTCACATGTCCACCATCTTGGATCGGGGTGGATGACATCATCAAAAACTACACCATTGGGGCATTCCTATGTGCCCATACAGCTGTAGCAAATTTGGTTCAAATCGGTTAGACTGTACACAGGTTAGTGCACTTGTGCCTCAAAAGTTTACATGTCCGCCTTCTTGAACTGGGGTGGATGAAATCATCACATTCTTCACCATTGAGGTGTCCCTATATGTCCCTACAGCTATAGCAAATTTCATTCAAATCAGTTAAGGCGGTTCACAAGTTAGCTCATTTGCGCCTCAAAAGTTTATGGTTCTGCCATCTTGAATCAGGGTGGATGACATCACCACCACTGATGACATCACCACCACACAACACCACTGAGGTGTCTCTGTGTGCCACTCACGACAACTGTACCTAATTTGGTTCAAATCAGTTAGATAGTCCACAGGTTAGCCCACTTATGCCTCAAATGTTCATGCATCCGCCATCTTGGATTAGGGTGGATGACATCATCACAAACTATGCCATTGAAGTGTCCCTACAGCTGTAGCAAATTTGGTTGAAATCGGTTAAGTGGTTCACAAGTTAGCCCACTTGCACCTCAAAAATTTACACGTTCGCCATCTTGAATCGGTGTTGATGAAATCGCCACAAACTATGCTGTTGAGGTGTCCCTGTGTGTCACTCAGTGCAACTGTACCTAATTTGGTTTAAATTGGTTAGATAGTCCACAAATTAGCCCACTTGCACTTCAGATGTTCACATGGCCGCCAACTTGAATTGGAGTGGATGACATCATCACAAACTATACTATACAGGTGTCCCTACAACTGTACCCAGTTTGGTTCATATTGGTCCAGGTGTTGTAAATAGTGGGACACACACACAGAGAGACACACACAGAATGCCGGCTGATCTCATAAGCCTACTGGAAAGTAGGCTAAAAAATGAACCAAATCAGCTCAGTATAGTTCAATTTTTCATTCACTTTGAAATGAGTGCACACCCTTAATAAACTCTCTTTTATATGCATTTGTGTATTTAATATAACCATATTCAGCCTGTGTGATGTAGTGGTTAGAGTGTTGGAACAGGACTGGGGAGTCTCAAGTTCAAATTCCCACTCAGCCATGAAACTCACTGGGTAGCTCTGGGCCAGTAGCTTATCTCTCAGCCTAATCCCCCTCACCGAGTTGTTGTGAGGATAAACACAACCACATGCACCACTCTGGGTTCCTTGGAGGAAGAGTAGGATATAAATGTAAGTAAGTAAATAAATAAATATTCTTAGGTTAAAATAGAATCTAATGCATAGTTATTTAGGTACAAAGTGTTGATTCTCCCCGCCCCCCGCCAAGAAAGGCATCATTTGGAAGCATTAAAAAGGAGTCCTAGATGCAACAGGGATGAGGCCAGATTGGCACTAGGATCCACTCTCCAGGGTTCTCAGCCATGACATTTGAAATATGCTGAGTGCAGTCAACTGCCTTGCACAGCTGTTTATACATAGACCTCCGTGGCTTTGTTTGGATAAGTAGTATTTGACTAAAAAACTGCCCTTTCTACGAGGCTGTTGATGTAGCTCACTCCTTCACTGTCAGCAGGAAGTCATGGGCAATGATGCATTTTAAAGTTCACCATTTTGGGTCCTGCAATGAACCATAAATATTCAAAGCATATAAAAGAGCACAGTTAGAGCAAATCAAGCACAGAGCTTATAAGCAGTACTGCAGAAAGGCCGGACTTCATAACACCTGCAGTGTATGCAGATACCTAGCTATTTCCTCCGCTTTTCAACGTATCAGAGGTCTCCTGAAACCCAGTAATGTGAGAATTATCCCACATAATAATTATCCCAAAAGAGAGAGGAGGAATGTGGCAAGGCAAAATTTGCTCCATGTTCTTTTCCCAAGAACATGTTCTCAATGCCTAGAACATGTGACATGATGTTCACTTGCCTACAGCATATGAAATAGAATAGTGCTTCTGAAGATGTAAGGTAAGATAAAATGTGCCATCAAGTCAATTTCGACTCTTGGTGCCAAAAGAGCCCTGTGGTTTTCTTTGGTAGAATACAGGAGGGGTTTACCATTTCCTCCTCAGCATCTTCCTATATTGCTGCTGCCCGATATAGGTGTTTCCCATAGTCTGGGAAACATACCAGTGGGGATTCAAACCAGCAACCTTCTGCTTGTTAGTCAAGCATTTCCCCACTGCACCACTTAAGGTGTACACCATATATAATGTGGTGTTATGATTAGGGTGTTAGACTAAGAGCAGGGAGACTTCGGCTCATATCCCACTCAACATGATACTCTTTGGGCGATGCTGGGACATTCACTCTTTAATAGGGGTGTGCACAAATTGATTTTTTAAATTTTGATTTGTACCTAAATTGAAACAAATCCTTCACAAATCAATTTGTTTTGGGTCTGAATCTAACCCCACCCACCCCGAATTACCCCAGATTAGATTTGTACCTGAATTTTCTGAATCTGAATCCAAATGGATTCAGATTTTTTAAAAGGGTCTTGGGGCCAAAAGAGTGCGGTGGTTGGTAATGCCAAATCAGTGGCCTGTTTATGAGGCTGATGAAGGTGGAGTATTGGGAAAACTACTGAAATGGTGAGGGTGGGCACTCTGTGCCCACTGTTTACCTGTCAGCCACCTCCATTTCCAGCCAGTGCCACCACCACAGGTGATACGCTGAACACTGCTGCTCCCCCTTCTGCTCTTGACTGAATTTTAAAAATGAAATTAAGTGCAGAGGAGAAGAGTGGTAGCCTAGAGTACCTCCTGGGAGATGCTCTATGCCAACATTCTTCTTCTCCACACTTCTTTAAAAAGGAAAGAGCAACAAAGGAGTAGGAGCAACAGACACTGAAAAGAAAAATACAAGGAGTTAGGGGTAGGGATGTGCACGGAACCAGTCTGTACAGTCCCAGGAGAGTGGGGGGTCACTTTAAGGGACAGGGAAGGTTATTCCTACCTGCCCATCCCACACACGCACACACGCATCGGCCATGTGCATGGCAACACTGAATGGGGCTGCAAGCAGGAACGCTGCAGCCCCGTGCCCACACTGTTTAGGAGAGCACCGGCAGGGAAAAAGCAGTGGGGCAGGGATTTGCAGGTAGGAAGCACCTTGCCTGTCCCTTAAAGTGACCCCTGCCCTCCTAACAGGCTCAAACACCGGACCTTCAAACTGATTCGGTGTTCCAGAAAAGGAGTGCTGAACTGGTTCCATGCACATCCTTAGTAAGGGGGTGCCCACTGCATGCTTCTGGGGAAGAGAGCAGTTCCGCCTTGCTCCACTGTCTTAGACACCAGGGCGGCTTGAGTCATCACGGAATAGAATCACTCCTCTGCCCCACTGTCCGTCAGACTCATTCTGGCACAGCACCTATGAAAGGTGGGTGTGGGTTTTCTCATCCACAGACTTGACAGTGTTGCTGTCACATGGTTTGGGCCAGTGCAGATCGGACATCCATGGCAAGCAAGTGCTGTGGGTAGCCATATCATGGACCTCATGGATTATCTGGCTGTGCTTCAAACCATATACAGCCGTACAGCAGGTATGTACAGGATGTTGTGTTCATTTCAATGAGCTCATGGACACAATGCAACTGGAGAAAATACCTCTTTTGCTTCTATATTTGTGCCATATGGTTGCCTGACCACTGTATCCAGAAAAGGGGCGAAAGACTGAGAAAACAAAGCAACGTGTCGGATTTGTGGGGGTTGGTATTTAATATGCTCAGTGGGGAAAAAATATTTCAAAGCATTAAAACAATAGTAGTATTGTTTTCAACAGTCCTGTCAAGGCAACAGTGATATTTATACATATGCCTAACAACGTATTCATCAAACTGCAAAACTGGAGCTTTGTGCAACTGAAAAGAACTCTTATCAAAGTAATTGAGCAAGTGTCCTCCCCACCCACCACGGTCCCTTTTTACAGTGCATTCCCTAGGGGTCTGGAAAATGGCAAAAGGCTACATATTTTTTTCGTGTATCAGCAACTTTTTGCATATGCAGCACTACAGAAATGAAAACATAGCTTTGTTTCACGAGAAGTTTCCTCAGCCCACAGAGTAATAAAGCAATTCTTCAGTCCAACAAAGATGTAACATTCTACCAGAGAAATGAGCAAATTCCTCAGGGATGAGAATCATGGCAGATTAGAAAAGGCCCATTTTGCAATTAAAATGGTGCAGCCAATTTACAACTTGAAATATTTTGGAATTGTATCACAGAAGGCACAGAGCAGCTGTCAAGTAGAGATGGGATTTTCTCATAAAGGCGTCCTTCAGAGTATGAGCCACCCCTCTAGTTCTCACACACTTTTGCCTAGTTGGAGATTTTTAAATGCTCTTTAATAGCCAGTATAAATCAGAAAAATTCATAACAGCACAGACAACCCAGGGTTACTTTAGCATGTACAGAGCAGCAATTATTTGCTCAGCAACCTTTCTAAGGCATTTGCATAACTGTTTTTTTTAATAAGTTCATGCCATATAACAATAATGGATCTTTAAAAGTGCTAGCTCTTTTGTTTCTATAATAGATTTAATGTCCCGTGTTTGGAGAGACTTGAAAGCCTACAGTAAACAAAAACTCTCAGTTCCTCCCAAAACGTTCATGATTAGCACTAGGAATACTTGGAAAGCTATGTTGGAAATATATGCTGAATGACCCACAGCTCATATTGATAATTTATTAGCGTAATGGAGTACTACCATGTTACAACAGGTAGGGCAGGACTTGTGTATACTATGGGAACTTTGCAGCAAGAGCAAACCTGTGTGCAGATGTGGGAATGACACAAATAGAAAGATTCCAATGCAAAATATCCAACATATCCAACATTAAAAGCAATCAAAAATATCCAACATAAAAATAAAGGTAAAGTGTGCCGTTGAGTCGATGTCGACTCCTGGTGACCACAGAGCCCTGTGGTTGTCTTTGGTAGAATAGAGGAGGTGCTTACAATTGCTATCTCTTGTGCAGTATGAGATGATGTCTTTCATCATCTTCCTATATCGCTGCTGCCCAGTATAGGTGTTTCCCATAGTCTGGGAAACATACCAGCAGGGATTCAAACCAGCAACCTCTGGCTTGCTAATCAAGTCATTTCCCTGCTGCGCCATTAGGTGGCTCAACATAAAAATATCCAACATAAAAAGCAATCAAATATACAATCTCATTTGGGGAATCAATAGATTAGATCTGTAATTGTAATGCTAGTAAACCAAACCATTAATGGGGAATTTGAAAGACTAAACTCACTTGCATGAACATTAACACAGAAAAGTAATGTATTCAATAATAACGACTGAAATGGCTGTGGTAGCAATAATGTTTTGGGAGATGCGCCTCCTAGTGAGTCTCCTGGCTGTAAAATTAGCTGTCATTAATTTTACTCCCAGGGTCTCCCCAAGTCATTTTATTTAATCAAAGACCTGATCAGCCCTTTTGTATCAAAAATGGGAGAGGGGCACTGATGCCAAACCTGCTCTTACATTCAATTGCAAAATGTCTTTTTCTCTTTGGTAATGCCACTGTGGACTTGAAAGGTTCTGATACTGCCTGAGATACTACATGCCATAAGCATGTAGTTTGGGCTGAAAAAAGGGAGTTACTCCTAACAGACACTCCTAACAAATATGTGGTTTTATGTCAGAGGGAACCCCTTTTCTTAACTAGTTTGTCTTCTATGGAAGGCTCATGGAGAACAGAATGCCTTCTTCTCCATGAGCCCGATGACATACTAGAATCATCTAGGGAAACCTGTCTAATGTTGCCACCAGCTTGTCTGGTGACAACTCAAGATCAGGCTTTTTAAATAGCCATTCCAAGGCTTTGGAATGCATTTCCCACCAGAATAAGAGCTTGAACATCTTAGGCAGCACTTAAGACGCACCAGTTTCATCAGGCTTTTGGTTAAATTTTTTTAGAGTTTTAAGATGCTTGTATTGTTTTTAATGCGATTAAAATTATGTTTCAGAACTGACAATGAAGACATTGAAGTGGAAGATAGCTTCTGCCTTTACTGCATCAACAGTAAAAGATCTAACAGTCAAGAAATACGCCACAGACTAGCACTTGGTAGGGTTGCAATGAAGGCCTTGGAAAGGATATTTAGATGCTGTGATGTGTCTAAACCTACGAAGATTAGAATCGTTCGGACAATGGTTTTCCCTGTGAAAACTCTATGGATGCAAAAGCTGGACTTTATTATTTATTTATTTATTTATTTATTTATTCTATTTCTATACTGAACTTCCAAAAATGGCTCAGAGCAGTTTACACAGAGAAATAATAAATAAATAAGATTTATTATGTTATTTATTTATTATCTTATCTTATTCTGGCTCACCACTGAACTAGCTACAGCCCTTTAACAGTATGCCAAGGCATCGCTTTTCTACAATTAGCTACAAGTGGAATTAAAATGGAGTTTCCACACAGCATTTAGCATAGCACTATATTAAATAGAAATAGAAATGACATTTCTCACTACAGCACCAGGCTAGATTATTGGGAGATGAGAATTAAACCTAGTGTTCACTAAGGTGCTTAAAGAGCTGCACCATTTCAGACTTTAGGTGATGACTCACATGGAGGAACATTCTCCTAAAAAAAAAAAATCCTACGTGTAGAAAGCTAGCATGTGAAGGAGAAGGCTAAGCTAGGGCATCACATATTATATATGGATGGGTTTTTTGTTATTGTTTGCATAGAGGTGTATTCAATCATGTGAACACTCATCTTCAAGCAAAAGTGGTCAGTAGTGGCTGATGAGTGCCACTTTGGGGGGCGGCGGCGGGCAGTGGCAGTGAGGACGGGGAAATAGCTCTTTAACCGGCAGCAAACCTACCTGCTGCCAGTACCTGGAATGCTTTGTGGGGTGCCTGATCTGGCATCCCGTGGGGAGGCTGTCTCATCCCCGCTGCTCAGTTGGCCTCTGCTTATGCCATGTTTGTTTTCATGTGTTTTTAATTGTGTAATTTTATTTCACAGTGGTTTCATTGTTTTATTTTGTAAGCTGCTGAGGGGAAAAAATTGTTATGGGCCAGCCATATAAAGTAAGTTGTTGTTTTTGTTGACAGCCATATAAAGGTGGTTGTTGTTGTAGTAGCTGTTAAAGGTAAAGTGTGCCATCAAGTTGATTTCGACTCCTGGCACCCACAGAGCCCTATGGTTTTCTTTTGGTAGAATACAGGAAAGGGTTACCATTGCCTCCTGCCTCACGGTATGAGAGGATGCCTTTCAGCATCTTCCTATATCGCTGGTGGCCAATATAGTACCAGCAGGGATTCAAACTGGCAACCTTCTGTTTGTTAGTCAAGCATTTCCCCATTGCGCCTCTCATGGTGACTGTAGTAGCTGTTACAAGCTAGTAATCACAGGTCCAGAAACAGAAATGTGCTGGAGTGCAGTGTCCCACCACCTCCAGGCACTAGTTCAGATAGACTTTACCTTACCACATGTTCTACTCAGCCAATAGCGGTGACTGTGCAAATTTTCCACTACAGAGATGGTAGAATTGCGAGAATCTTTGGACATGGTTCTATACTTCCAGTTAATGTTGCATAGGCACTTGTAAGCCTATCGATCTAATTAGTTGCAGAGTATAATGAAGTACCAAATAACTTTCCTGGGATTGCAGCCAATGAACAAATTTTCTCTGGGTTGTGAAATGAGAGTCATTCTGCAAGAGGGAAGAAGATAGTGGATGAAGGAAAGTGAATATAGCAACCGAGGCCTGGTTTTGTGAAACTTTAGCATCGCAGCAGAGATAAAGTGGGATAATTAAGCTCTGCATTGGGGCAACTGTGGAAAATCTGGAATCTTAGCTTTGTGCTGTGCCTAGTTATATGAATGACTATATGACTGAGCTCATAGCTGGCAGCTGCCTCAATTCAGCCAATTACTTTAAGCAAATTGTGTGCTGTTTCAACATTTGACCTTGGATATGTTTTTAAGAGGTAGGAATGAAAAATCCATTACATCTGAAATGTGGAAAAAGGCACTTTAAAGTTTTGGGTCTTTTTTCTTTTTTTAAGCTAGTGCAGGAAATAGCCTACTGAACAATATACGTTCAAACCACCCAATGCTAATAAACAATCATTAGGCCAGGAAGTGAGTTATAATTTTAAACACCATTCACAGAAGACAACATCCATAGTTTTTAATCAATTACTAAATCAAAATTAACTACTGCTACTACTACTACTACTACTACTAATAATAATAATAATAATATTTAGTAGCCTACCTCCTTAAGCTTCAATTGATTTTTCCTCCCTAAGCATGTACATGATGAAACTGAAAAGCAAACAGAAGTAATAGAAAATCTTTGCTTTTTCTGATCTTCGAAACACACAGTGCTGTGACCTTAGGATATGAACAAGAAAACTAGATGTAGAGGAGGAGAGGGAAACCAGACATGAGGCTGCTTTTTTGCTGGCAGCCATATTGGTATCATAACTTCTAGTTCCGGTATTAGTTTCAAGAGTTTACATGTAAGATCAGAGCACTGATTAACCCTTTAGACTTGGACCTCTAAAAGAATCAGGCCAGCTGCAGAAATCTTCCCTAATTCAAAAGCATTATGAAACCTTGAATCAGCGTGATTACTTTTCTGGGGCTGCTTGACAGCCCATTTGCAATATTTGAGAAATGAAGATGTTTGTGCAGCTCTGAGGGGGGGAGACCCCAATTTCTACATGAATAAAAGGAAACCAGAACTGGCAAAAACATGATGGATTTCTGTGAGACTGTTGTGTGGCTATACTATTCCACCTTAATCAAAGTGAAAGTTTCAAGCTAAATTGCTCTTTTAGTGCAACTCATTAGAAACTGCATCACACTAAAACACTTGTTTCTTACTCCTATACTGGAGTCCATGCATATACAAAAACACTCATTTGCAGGTTATTTTTAAAATTATACTATAAAGACTGAGATCTTTCAAAATGGATGCCCATTGGTAATTGAAGGGTCAATAATCTAGGATAGTAATTCCCAACAGTGCACTGGGTACACTAGTGTGCTGTGTGAATCATACCTTTGGAAATCAAGTCATCATTGACCACTGGCCACTCTGTGGACCTTGGAGTAGGGAGGTTCCACGTCATGTCTCCATCTCTCTGACAATATATAGGTAATGTTATTGTAGGGATGCCATGTTACCTGATTACCTGCATGGCCCTGTGCAGTCCAGAAGAGGAACACAGGAAGTATGGCATTCCTCCTTTGGGGTTTCTGTTCCCTTCAGGGGATGGCAGTGGTGAGAAGACTGGTCAGGTCCCAGTGGGGTTGAGAGAACAAGGCAGGGAGAGCTGCAAGGAACAGCTCCGGGGAGACAGCTAGGTTGGGTGGGGAAGAAAACAGGAAGCAAGGTCAGGAAGGGGGCGGGGCTGGAAGTAGGCTTTAAGCCCTGTCAACTCTGCACTGGGGCATTTAAAAACACGGCAGGGGATAATGAGGGACTGCTTCTGAGTATGGGAGCTGGGAGTGGGAACTGACTGAATGCAGCAAGTTAGGAGAAGGGCAACTCAAGTGACACACTCACCTTCTCCCCTGGCTGTTCCTGAAGCTGACCTTGTCTGTGCCTACCCAGTCATTCTGGAGTTCAAGAAGGGCCAGGAGCCCACCTCATTTGCTGGGAGTCTGACAGTCAGCATTCTAAGGAAGGAAGGAAGGATGGAAGCACTGTGATTCCCTGATGCAGCCAACATGACAACTGACTGGCATGGAAGAATTCTTGAAACACTACTATAGACCAGAAAGCGCAGACCCCCTGAGTCCTGACTTAATGGGCAAAAGATGGGGTGGTGTGAATATTGATTGGGCTATCCCACAGTTTGCAAGGAAGATGCGTACCCATATCTATTTTGATATACATATGGATCTTCTTGACTGTGCCCCCAACTTTACTCTAGAAAAACTGTGCCATAGGTTTCCAAATCATAAGTAATAGTTCTATTTTATCTATTATACATGTGTAAAGTGTGCCATCAAGTCAGTTTTGACTCCTGGTGCTCACAGAGCCCTGTGGTTTTATTTGGGAGTATACAGGAGGAGTTTACCTCCTGGTGCTCACAGAGCCCTGTGGTTTTCTTTGGGAGTATACAGGAGGAGTTTACCATTGCCTCCTCCCACGCAGTATGAGATGCATTTTCCTATATCGCTGCTGCCTGATATAGTACCAGTGGGGATTTGAACTGGGAACCTTCTGCTTGTTAGTCAAGCATTAGTAGTCAGTGGATAATAGTTCTAGTTTTGCACTAGTCAGACCTCATTTGAAATTCTGCATCCTGTCCTGGGCACTGCATTTTAAGAAGAATGTAGAGGTAGACAAATTTGTATGAGTTCAGAGGAGAACAGTGAAGATAGTTAGGGGTCTGGAAAACAAGCCCTTTTGAGGAAAGGATGAAAGAACTGGAGAGGAGAGGAAACTGAGGAGGAACAAGCATTCTTCAAATCTTGAAAGTCTGTCACGTAGAAGAGGACAAAGATTTGTTCTTTGCTGCCCCATGAGGCAGGACTAGATCCAATGGATTTACATAACAGGAGGATAGATTTTGTTTAAACATTAGCAGAAATGTCTGAACAGTAAGAGCAGTTTAACATCTTACCATAAGAGACTTTCTCATCAGTTCTCATTAAGCAAATACCTATCATTTTTGACACCAAGCACCAGGCTATACAAAGATCTAGAAACAGCAGAACAGCAGGGATTTGGCAATAAAGTAACTGCAAATGCAGTGGGCAATATGAAATATACTGCAGTCTTAGATCATCCATTCTAATACTTTACAAAGAGTTTAGGTTTTTAGTTTCAATTCAAAATACATTTTAAAATCCAGTCATTGGCGACCTTTGCTTTTAATCAAAGATATATCTGCTTTTTCTCTCAGTTAAGCCTGTAGCTTCACTCAACATTTGAATAAAGTGTAAATGGTATGGAATGTGTTTGATTTAGCAGATGGTCAACCAGTGGTAAAATCTAATATTAATTGCTTCTGAGAGAGTCCATTCAAAGCGAAAAAGACAAAGCAAATACTGTTGTACTATATATATATTTAAAAAAATATAGCTCCAAATCTTTGACATAGCATTCATCCATTTAGAAGACAATGATCTAGTTTCTTCGATATGGAAAAAAAACACACTATTTAAGCCAGCTTATGATTTAAAGATATCATTGTTCTTCTCACATATGCAAAACTGGAATGAATGTTATTTAAACAGAAAGAGCACCAAATTACAATTCACAAACAATTCATGGAAGTGATAAGGAACCACTCGATCACTATCATCGCAATCCTATACAATATTAGTGGCACAGTATAATCATATCATAACCCTGGAATGAGCCCATCCCAATGATACCAAGTGCCAGGGACCAGGGGCAGAGCCTGACCGCCACCAGTTCGTGTGCGGCCGCGGTGGCAGCCCCACTCACCCTGTCCCCAGCGTCTGAAATCAGACATGAGGGCTAGCCACGCCCCCAGCGTCTGACATCAGACGGGGTGTGTGGTCTGGCTCCTGAATGGAACCGCACAGCTCCATTTGGGAGTTGGAGTCCGGCCGGCACTGCATTCACAGTGCCGGCCATTTAACTCCCGAAGGGGCTGTGCGGCCCCTTCGGGAGCTAGACTGGAGCTGGCGCTGCATTTGCAGCACAGCCAGGAGCGGCTCTTCCCTGCCTTAAAGGCAGGGAAGAGCCGCTCCTGGCTGTGCCGTGAATGCAGCGGCCATTTAATTTCTGAACGGGGGCCACATGGCCCCCGCTCAGGAGCTAAACCAGCATCCCCGCATCTGATGTCAGACGTGGGGGGCGTGTTGGGGCTGTGAGGCATGGCCCCTGATTGGGCACGGCCTGGGTTCTTTGAACCCGTTTGCCCAATGGTGGCTCCGCCCCTGCCAGCAGGGACCCAGGGTGGTGACATCATTATACCATGTTGCAGTGGTATAATGGCAGGCCATTGGTGGCAACAGGGGCAGTGAGCAGGAGGGGGCACTGCAGAGGCCAATAGCGGGTGGGCAGCAGGCAACCAGTGGCAGTGTGGGGTTTGCTGGGTGAAGGGCAGGTGAGAATGATAGCTCCCCCTGGCAGCCTGTGTGCAAAGCACTCATTGGCCCAGTTCACACGTACACTTTAACTTCAGTAAAAGCTGGCAGAGGTTGTAACTGTAGGTTGTGACCTGAACGTGCAAACCACTGTTAAGGGTATAACGTTAACAGCAGTCCCCCCCCCCCAAAGTCCATTTGGAACCTGAGGTTTTCCCTAAAGTTCACCGCCAACAACCACGGTTTTGCTGTCAAACTGTTACGCCCGAAGACAGACTCACCCATAATCACAGTGAAGTGCCCATTTCCAAACTCCAGTCATAGAGGCAGCAGTGCAGACCCACCCAAGGACGCAGCTGCTCTATGCTTTCAGCACTTCTTGCTGGCAGCTGCTCAGAAAATCAGCCATGCCTCTCCTGTCAGCCGTGCAGCTATGGAGTTGCCAGGTTACAGGGACACCAACATGCCCCATCCCACGCTGGCCAGCCTGTCAAGCTGCTCAGCCACTTGGGGGCAGCAGTCATGCGTGTCCACAATCACAAACACCCCAAGTGGCAGCACAAGCAGGCCACCCCTTCACGGCACCAGGAGAGGGAAGCCCAAAGGCAGGCCCAAGCAGGCAAGCTGAAGCAGCCAAGTTTCACACAGAAAGGGTCGGGAAGGGGGCCCAGCCCCTTCCCTGGGAATTTGCTCCCTAAGTCTCACTCATGAGAAGAACCATCTGATGGTCATGGATGCCAAATGTATGAGATGGTACTCCTGTTGCATGAGGTGGTGCTCTCTATGTACAATGGAACGCCAGCTCATTACCCATGGATTGCTCTCTCACGAGAGTGGAAGACTAGGGGGAGCAAGGGAAGATGCTCTATGCAGGAAAGCTGTGGGGCCAGGCCCTTGAGAAAGTGCTTTCCTGGCCCTGGCAACTACCACCGGGCCACTGGCAAACCCTGCACCCCACCAACCCATCTGCCAATGTGGGACCCCTACCTACAGCCCTCAAAGGGTGATGCAGCCATCCCAGGGCTCTCTACTCTTGGGAATCACTGCGGAGATCTACATATGCCACAATGCCGGCCCTGGCCCAGGAGTTTCGAATGGCTGGAAGGTTCCACTCCGCAGACCAGTGCCCACACCATCCATGATAATTGTTTGCGTGGGGGTGCTGTTAGCAGGGTCTGAAGGGCAGACCCCTGGAAGGGATCCTGGAGCAGCCAGGTTCTGTCTTTCACACAGAGAAGGTGGGGAAGGGGGGATGTTTGCTCCCTGAATCTTACACATGAGCAGGACAGTCCGCTGGTGAAGCCACTGTGGTTCGGAGTGCGATGGATTTGCCCATTACTGCACGGATCACTCTCTCACAAGAGTGGCAGACCAGGGGGAGTGAGGGAGGATGCTCCATGGACGAAAGCTGCGAGGACAGGCATTTGGGCAAGTGCTGCCAAGCCATTGTCAAATCCTGTGCCTTGCCAATCCACCTGCCAGTGGGGAAATGTGCACCCTACCCGTGGCCCCCAACATGCGAAGCAGCTGTCTCAGGGTGGCTGGAAACCAGGGCTCTATACTCCTGGGAATCACCATGCCTCAAGATCTACATACATATGCCACAACGGTGGCCCTAGACCAAGAGTTTTGAATGGCTGGAAGGGTACGCCCACTACCGCATTGTCCATGCAAATGGTTTATGGGGGAATGCCACGGGCAGGGTCTGAAAGGCAGACCCCCGAGAAGGGATTCTGGAGCAGCCAAGTATTATTTTTCCAGTTTTGAGGGTTCATGCCCACAGAGACTAGCTCATAAGCAGGAAAGGTCACTGAGGACAGTCTTGGGTCAGCTGAGATGCTTCTACAAGGAAACCAACAGCCCCATTGCTCAGTGGCTGGGCATGAGAGTTAGGCCACAAAGACACCCCCAGACAGTTCGTGAGAGGGACCTTCAGAGAGGAGAGGTCAGAAGTAATGTGTCCAGGAAAAGCCTAGCTGATTGAAGAGGGTAATATATCCTCTTCTCCACCTAACACCTCCCTCATGAGAGCGCCCATAAGCTCTTGTGAGGGAGGATGGTTTCTGGCTCACGGGGATGGTTCCCCGGGTCCCATAGTCCTGGGGACCATGGACGCGCTGCCGTGATTCTGTGCTCCCTTCCTGCCTGCATGTCCATGTGTTCAGGTGTACCCTTTACAGCGGCCTGGAAAGGCCACCCCACCAGGGGCGTAACTACTATTAGGCAAGGGGAGGCGGCTGCCTGGGGGCCCCCATGCCTCGAGCCCCCCCAGAGGCAATTCACATGAGGCAAGTCACATGACTATATATTGTGAAGTGTGTGTGTATCAGCGAGGGGCCCATTTAAAAATTTTGTCTCTGGGCCCACTCCAGCCTTGTTACGCCCCTGCACCCCACTCTCCAGCATTGTTTGATGACTGGGTGTGTGTGTGTGTGTTGCCTTTCCTATACATCCTTGCACTTGCAGATCTGCATATGGAAGGAGAGCGGACCAAGAAGCAGGAGTTCTGAAAGGCTGGAGAGACCCATGCCTGTGTCCAGCCCTCCACCAACACTACACACCCACCAAGATGAGGGGAAGCGGGGGGTGTCTAGATACCCTCTGGGTGCTTACAAGTATGCCCAGAGGAAGAGAGTGGGAAGGTTTGGGGGTATCTGCTCTATTTTTCATGAAGAAAGGATGGGGAAGTGAGGCCCAGCCACTTCCATGGAGAAGGGATTAGAACTCAAGAACAAGGCCTTTTTCAAGCAGTTTGGTTTCATAACAATTTGATCCCCGATCAATTAAGCATGCAAACTCACAGATTACACTTAAGGCACGTAATGCTGTGGCATATCGATCAATAGATCCACCAGACACAGTTGGGATCTAGAATAGAACTTGTAATGTTCAACGGTCACATTCAAAATAGGGTTGTAATGATCATCTAAGGCTTGAAGAGCAGCTTCATAAGGGCTGGCATCCCCCTCCAAGCACAGGCTCTCTTACCCCCAGACCGGGCCCTGTTCCATGGCCTCCAAGGTCTAGGGTCCTGCCGCCATCCCAGCCCACACCCGCTCCCCCTTTGCTCTGTGGCACCGAACCATGGCACCGAAAACGTCAATAATTCTAGCTGCCATGTGCAGGGCCGGGTTGTGTGTGTGTGAGCCAAGCAGGCCTCCCCCACCCCTATAGTGGCGGCGGCAGCAGGCGGAGTAGGAGCTGCCGCTGGGCCTGACTCTTCATTGCAGCGGCCCTTGAGAGCTGCGAGGTGCTCCTGCACTTGCGCAGTTAGAGTGTTGCAAGCCCATGACACCCCACCCCCAGCCGTGCACATGGCGCCTGGGCCTTTGGAGGCCCCCCCCTTTTGGTGCCACGGTTCAGCATTGCGGGGCAGTGGCAGCATGCTTCTGGGGAGGCCCTCCACGAGAGGCCTTTGAGAAATGCAGGTTTAACTTTTAAAACAACCTTTAACTGTTTTACTTTAACTCACAGAGGGCCCTCCGAAGCCCTTCAGGTCCAGGCACCCAAATTGCCTAGGTGTGCCCCTGCCTCCAAGTTTGTAGGAAACAGCAAATGATTATATATTCTTTGGCCTTCAGGGCCCAGGAAGTGAAGCAATATAGCCGTCTGCTTTGCAGGAGTAAAATCACGGGTCTGTACAAGTGAATGGGTAATTGCAGAAATAGGACCGCCACTGTTTCCACGGAAGAGCAGGTTCTCGTGGGCTGGAGCAGAAGAAAAAATGATGGCGGGATTTGAGCCATGCTGCTGCAGTAGCCATCCAGTGAACAACAGAGTCCAGGATTGATGAGGGGAAAGTCCCTTCAAGGGTTGTGCAGATCAGGAAGCTGGAGAAACAATCAGCCGCAGCGGTATTAGAATGCAGCAATTCAGGAATAAGCAAGCTTTGGAGGCTCACACACACAGCTGGTTCAAAATCTCGTTGCCAAATGTTTTATAGCTGTTTCCCTCATAAACGCAAAGCAAACTTATGTTTGTTTAAATAAGCTTTATTCAGATACAATTCCATTTTTCTCCTCCTCTTCCCTCCCTTTCCTTTCTGACTCCACCCCCAACACTCTCTACGGAATCCTCACTAGGACAAACTTCTAATTAACAAAACAAAAAGGACTGAAGACAGAATACAGCACCTCCACCCCCATAATGTGTGTTTGTGATCTGAAGATAAAGAAGCTAGCTATAGGTTTTGTAAAAATATGAATTTATCCATTGTAAAACTGAACAAACGCTTTCACTGAAGCAAGGAATGCTGCACTTAAGGAACTGGAAACCTTTTAAAAAAAACAACTGTCAAAATAATTTCCACTAAATGAGCTAGATGTAAATAAGACAGAAAAAAGCGTAGCTACACAGAACGTACTATATGCAAATATCAGGCAGAACAAAGATGGTGAGTTTTTCTTAAGTCTGAGACTATCTCAAGGGATATGGCAACATTATGCATTGCACAGCATGGGGCCTGCTTAAGTAAGTTCATGCATTAATGAGTCCTACTTTGCAAAAGCTTAATGAATAGTAAGTTGGTTTTTAATTGTGGACAAAATACTTGAATGCAGGCTTTTCTTTTCTTTTTTAAGGTTTCTCAATTATGAGAGTTACTTCTTTGTAACAGTTAATTTTTCAGGTCTATTGTTGATATGTTCATGGCACAGGGTGGCCTCAATGTAAGAAGATGCAGTAATCTGCCCTTCTGCATACAGGTATGTATTCAGTTAAGAAAATGAATAAATGTTTGGCAGCACAGGTCCAGTGGAACTCTTTCAGTGCATTAAGCGACAAGTCTGCAGGATTCCTAAAAACTGGGCCTGTGTAAACAATTTTTTGATTCACTATTCAGATTTGGGTTATTTCTCCCATATAATGGGGAGAATCACTAAAAACTAGGAAGGGTTTTTGCCTATAATGTCTTTGGTTCTTCACAGAATAGGATGAAAACAACAGGGTTGGTAGCCCCTTAAGTGGAAATGAAGCTTGTAAAACTTCAAGTAAACAGGTAAAGGGGCTTCCTGAAAAAATACTTTTATGTGTTTGCTGGGGAAAGCCTTATAATTCATTTTTGTTATGCAGCAGTGGGATATGAAGAGCAGGGAATAGAAGCCCTTCTAAGGTTATTATGCCTGCAACATTGCAAGTAAATACAGGCAGGCGTTTGTGTGTAGGAATACTGTTTAAACCTGTTTAAATACTGTTTAATACTGTAGTTTGCCTGCAGGTGGAATGGGATGAATACAGCAGGGATTTTAACTCCTTTTGAGAGCATTATGCCTGCAAGATTTCAAGCCAATAGATTCAGGATTTTCTGTATAAGTAAACTTTGAATTTTTAGGGTTTCACATTTCTCCTCATTTAAAAAAAAGTAGAACCCTCAATGTTCAACATTTACTCATGACAAAAAGTCATTGGCCAGCTTGAGATTTCAAATGTCAAAAGACTCTCTCACCCACTCCCTCCATATTTTCCATAATAACACCACACCTTCCCCCCTCTTATCAGTTTCAATAAGGCTTGTTCACATGTTCCTCATCTGGGTAGGAGGAGTGCCCAGCCAGGGTAGGAGAGCCAGCCAACCACCAAACCTCCCAATTGATGGTTGCGTAAACCCAAACCACAAAGTAGGAGGACAGGAAAGTGATCATGTGGGAGTCAGGAACTGGGTATGACGGGCATTTGGGCATTCTACCCAAATTCTCTACTGAGCATGTTACCAAGATTGGGAAGAAGCTGTCCTAACTGCCTCCCGCATAATGACTCTCCTGTCCTTGTACCTTGTTTGGGTTTACATGACCACCAAACAGGAGTGTGCCCAGCTCTCCTGCCCTGGCTGGGCGCTCCTCCTACCCATATGATGATTATGTGAATGAGCCTATCTATACATTTATTTCTCCTAGGTGTACCCGTTGCTAATCCCATGCATGGCAGTTCTCATGAGAGCAGCTGCCTGGGAGATAGTAATGGGATGGGAAACAAGGGATGGGAGAGAATGCCATACAGCGTGGGGAGAGAGGGAGAAGAAGTGGGCCGGCCAGCCAGCCCATCAGAAAACATGGGGAGGGGGGCGAGAAGCTGGTGGGGGTGGGGGAGCAGACGCGTTTGCCGGCGTGTGTGTGGGGGAGAACAGCGGTGGTGGTTGGGCCGGCTGGAGGTGCAGATGCTCGGCACCAGGCCCAGCTAGTAATGTTTATTGCCAGTGGAGGAAGAACCAAAAATTATAATCTAGCCCTCGATCTTCATAATAATCAAATATTTTTAATCAAATAAGAGCATAGAATAAACAGTGTCGACCCACAATCCATGAATCCACAACAGAAAGATATATCACATGTTGCCAAATATTCCATACTGGATGCTGGTGGTCACAGCAGCACCAGGAATGGGCACTCCTCTCAGCACTAGGGCCATTTTCCATGCCCCACCCTCTTGATGCCCAGCCACCTGCCGGGTCCTCATTCTCTCATGATGGTGCCTGTCCAGCTTGGAAAAGTAAAAAAGGGGAGCAGACAGCCCAGGGACAGCAAGAGGTTGTGTTGCAGTGATGTGCCCGGACCGGTCTGGAGGCCATTCTACTGGCCTCCGGACCGGTCCGGACATGAGTAGTTCAGAGTTTGAAGGGATTGGGGCGGGGGGCTCCTTTAAGGGCAGGGGAGGGTTTACTTACCCCTCCCGCCGCTTTCCCTCCTCCAGCACGTAAATTCTCTGTAGTAATTGGGACGGCAGGATACCTCCCTGCCGCCCCTTCCCCCACTTGACTGCAAAAGGCTGCAAAAAGCCTTTTGTGCATGCGCAGGTCGTGACGTGAGCACGCAGCCACACACACACACGCATGTCACGGAGACGTGAAGTGCATGCGCGACCTGCGCACCTGCAAAAGGCTTTTTGCAGCCTTTTGCAGTCAAGCAGGGGAAGGGGCGGCAGGGAGGTATCCTGCCGCCCCAATTACTACAGAGAATTCACACGCTGGAGGAGGGAAAGCGATGGGAGGGGTAAGTAAACTCTCGCCTGTCCTTAAAGGAGCCGCCCAGGCGAGTGCCGGACCGCAGCTCCATGGTTTCGTGCACACCCCTATTGTGTTGCAACAACACTGGTGTTCCGATGGTCCATTTGCTTACCCATCTACTGGGCAGTAAAACAACTGACCAAAGAGACAGTAGAAGCCGCAAGGAGGGAAGCATGACTCTCTCATTGTTTCTGAGTTCCCAGAGTCAATTGCTGGGTTCAGCTTGGTACCCCTACTACATTAAAAAACAAAAAACAGTTTTCGAGCAGGGGCACAGCAAGGTTGGAGTGGACCCTAGGACAACCAATGAAGATGAGTTCCTGTCCCACATTTCCCAGCCTTTTTCTTCGGAAAGGTGGGGGCATTGAGTGAAGAGCAAACCATCTCTCAGCTGGTGGGCCCTCTCTCCCTCAGGGTCCCAGGTAGGGATGTGCACAGAACCAGGCAGGGGTGGCTCGAGGGAGTGGGTGGTGCCACTTTAAGGGGGGAGGAGGGTGTCCTTACCCTTCCCCCTGCCAGCGCTTGTTGCTCATAAAAGCCTTCTGGGCGGCAGTGTAATTTCCTGCCGCCCCTTCCCCCTCTTTGGCCGGAAGTGGCTGGAAGTACCAGGTGCGCATGCGCCTGTCGTGTGCCTGCCCATCTGACATACACACACACATGTGTGATGTGCACACGTGCAGCTGGTACTTCCGGCCGAAGAGGGGGAAGGGGCTGCAGGGAGGTACACTGCCGCCCCAAAGGCTTTTATGGCAACGAGCGCTGGGGGGACGGGAGGAGGGGTAAGTGCACCCCCTGCCCTTAAAGTGGCACACACCAGCCTTGAACTCCCCCCACCGATGTTCGAACTTGTTCAGAGGTTGTAAAAGGCCCTCCAAACAGGTTCGTGCACATCCCTAGTCCCAGGTACATTTGCAGTCCCCTGCTCTTCAACTATAGCTATGCCTCTGCTTAGGGCCTACCAAGCAATTTGGGCTGCTGCCTTAAATATCAACAGAAACCCAGGAATGAGTTGTTTGAATCTTGTGTTTATTTCTCAAGCTGAAACATATAGCCTGCCACCTGCTGCATCTCTCCAATTCCATTCAGATGTAAACAAGATATTTGAACAATCTGGCTGATAAGAGTTTAATCCGCACAAGCAAAGGCTCGATGTGTGGGTCTTGGAGTCTATAAGGGGTTCATTACCATGATGCAGCCTAGGTCTACAGTTATTACAGTGTACATACAAGCATGAACAACTAGCCTCAATTTAGGAAAACAGTTTTGCTCAGATCAAATGAGAGCTGAGACAATTGAAAGATGCTCCCACAGCCCCAACAAATGCAGTGTAACATATTTTAACAACTGGATATTTAATTTAATAGCTACAAATACCCATTTTCTTACAAGAATACCAGCTGTTGCTGTGTTCTTAACTTGTACCTAAGGCTGCCACCTTGATTCTGTTTATGTGCTAGGTGAAAGGCAGAAATTTGAGCTTCACCTGTTGAATTTCTTTCTGCCACATAACTGTTAAAAATACAGTGTGTCTGGCGGGGGGCGGGGGCGCGGAGGGGGTGGTGAATAACCTTCCTTTAGAAAGGAGGCTAAGGGTTTGCTAGTATATACTGAGCCCTGGAATCTAAAAATCGAATCTGGGAGAAATTAAAGGAGAACCTTCTTGGGGGGTGGGAATGAAATACATTGAACTGAAACATAAATGCTAGCATGATCCTGAGAGTGCTATGAATGTTTTGGGGTGTGTTAGCAGAGGAAACAGCAGTTGTCCTGAACTATAGATTTTGTCAGGAAATGCCAGTGTGCCCAGGAAGGATGAGATAAACAACCCAAAATAAGAATTGTGGGAAAACTTTGCTTAAACAACACAGAAGAGCTGAGAACAGCAGAAACGTTCCAATTAAAGGAAATATTCAGAAGTGTTCTTTAGCTACCTTAAAATGTTTTGCATGCCCAAATAGCTGACTCTTTGAATTTTTGCCATAAATTAAAAAGAATAAATATGCACATTTGTAAGACACTCACACATGGATTGCTCTCTCTGTCTCTCTCCCTCCCATCTCCTAGCATTATTTCTGGGAAACATAAAAATTAAGCTAAAACAACATGATAACAATGATGCATTTGAGACCATCTCGTAAGAATCCATTTTTAAGGTACAATCTATGGAAATGGAAATTGTCTGGAATTGTATTTATTAATGCTACTAATTAAATAACATTAAATGAAAGGCATTCTCGGTACAGGAGAACCTCATTATTCAAGGAACTGCTATTCACAGTTCTGTGTATCCACAGGGTGTCTAATTGAAATCAGTTTCCAGTATCTGCAGATAGAATAGGGTTAAAACCCACGTACCCGTGGTTCCTAGAGTGCTGGAAGTGACCACAGAGATCACTTCCGCCCTCCATTTTGTCTAAAGGAGCTATTTTGTGGCTAATTTCTTTCTTTTTTAAAAAAGGACTTTCCACCATGATTTTTCACTGGTTTTTGAGCCATTTCCTCTTTTGTGGGGCATTCCTGGGCACATGTGGGACCCACAGAGCATGCCACTGTAAGTTTTTTCAATGTTCTGGGCCATTTGGGGCTGCTTTTTTTGCTTTTTCCCGCCACCCTTGAACCTAACCCCACTTTCCCCATAGACATAATGCCTTGTTAATCACAGTTCCATTACTTACAGCAGTAGGCAAGGAACAGAACCTCCACGAGTAACAAGGTTCTCCTGTACATGGCATTACATCAGATGCCTTCTGAATCATTTTAAGACTTCTTACACACACATTTATAGAGAGTAAATTTTCAGTTCCCTTCCTAATGATTCCAAGCATGAAATTGGCCTTTTCCACAGCTGCCGCACATTGAGTCGACACTTTCAACGAGCTGTCCACCACAACCCCAAGATCCCTCTCCTGGTCAGTCACCAACAGCTCAGATCTCATCAGCTTAAATGTAAAGTTGAGGTTTCTTGCCCCATATGTATCACTGTACGCTTGCCAAGATTGAACCACATTTGCCATTTGGTCACCCACTCACTCAGTTTGGAGAGATCCTTTTGGAGCTCCTCACAATCTGTTGTGGATTTCACTACCCTAAATAGTTTGGCGTCATCTGCAGATTTGGTCACCTTACTGCTTACCCCAACTTGAAGATCATTTATGAATAAATTAAAGAGCATTGGTCCCAGTACAGAACCTTGTGGAACCCCACTTCTTACCTCCCTCAATTCCGAGAACTGTCCATTTAGACTTACCCTCTGTTTTCTGTCCCTCAATCAGTTATCAATCCACGCATGAACCTGTTCCATTATCTCATGACTGCTATGTTTTCTCTTTGTCAAAAAGGAACTTTGTAAAAAGCTTTTTGAAAGACCAGGTATACTATGTCAATTGGATCACCTTTATCCACACACCTGCTGACACTCTCAAAGAACTCCAAAAGGTTAGTGAGGCAAGATTTACCTTTGCAGAAGCCATGCTGGTTCTTCCTCAGCAGGGCCTGTTCTTCTGTATTCTTAACAATTTTATCCTTGAGAATGTTTTCCATCAATTTGCCCACAACAGAGGTTAAGCTAACCAGCCTGTAATTTCCCGGAATGCCCCTGAAAATTAGTGTTACACTGACTATTTTCCAGTCCTCTGGTACAGAGCCTGATTGTAGGGATAAGTTATATAATTTTGCAAGAAGACCGGCAATTTCACATTTGAATTCTTTAAGGACTCTTGGGTGGATGCCATCTGGCTTTGGTGATTTGTAATTTTTAATTTTTCCCCAGACAGTTTAGAACGCCATCTCTCATCACTCTGTCTCTTTGTTCTTCAGCCTCTGTCCCTGAGCAGCCCCGTTCAGGTACAGGTATATGCTCAGAATCTTGTGAAGACAGTTGCAAATAACTCACTCAGCTTACCTACAATCTCCATATCCTCCTTAACAATCCCATTCACTCCTTCATCATCCAATGGACCATCCACCTCCCTGGCAGGTTTTCTGCTTCTGATGTATTTGTTATTCCCCTTGATGCTTTTAGATCATTGTTCCTCAAACTCTCTTTTTGCCTCCCTTGTTGTCGCCTTGCATTTCTTTTGCCAGAGTTTGTTTTCCTTTCTCTTCTCTTCATTTGGGCAGGCCTTCCAGTTTCTGAAGGAAGTCTTTCTCCCCTTTATAGGTTCCTTGACTTTACTGTTTATTTTTTATTTCTCTATGTAAACTGCTTTGGGAACTCTTGTTAAAAAGTGGTATATAAATATTCACCATCATTGTCATGGTAGTAGTAACAGTAACCATGCTGGCATCCTTCTAGACTTGGTGGTACCTTTCCTCCTTTGGGGTATACATTCTAATTGGGCTTCTATTATTGTGGTTTTAAATAAACTCCATGCATTCTGGAATGATAGCTCTCAGGGAATTCGGGGTAAATCTGGCCAATATGTGAGGCATACCCTCCATTCTGGAGGAGATGCAAGGTAAAAGGCCTGTGTGAAAAACTTCCAGGAGTGTGCATGCCGATGCCATGCAGAGGCTGCAGGTAATAGCAGCGCAGCTGTTAACAGGCTTTTGGAGTGTGGATGCCACTGCCAGAAAAGTGGTGGGGCGGGGATGAGCAGGTAAGGAGTTCCTTACCTGCTTTTTAAGGGAGCCGCTTCCGACCCCTCCAGTGGCTGCCTGAGCCATTCATGCACATCCCTACTAACTTGCTCTGAAGTGTATCTATTATTGTAAATACAGAAATGAAATTCTGTATTCAAGTCAAGTTTGTAGTTCTGAATTGTAAAAGGAGCACAGTAAATTCTTCACAAAGGAGATAATTCAGACACAATTTTGTGATGTGCAGAAGCAAATGGTGCCCTTAGTAGCTTAACTATATGGCATTCAGGTGCAATTCCATATTAAGCTGTGCCAAATTCTTATTCATTTGCACTAAAACACAAATTAGAAACAATGCATCTTCAGAAATCTGACAGCAAATATACATTAAACGGTACTTGGGATTGTTAATTTCCTATCCCATATCCTAGGACTGCCAGGTAGTAATTCAGAGATTTTCCCTTTACATTTGCTGCTGAAGGATGGACCATAGCTTTTATCACCTATTCCTTCCTGGGCCTTATATCTGCCCCTCTCCCCATTGGTTGGCTCACCTGGAACTTTGATGATTATTGATGTTGCCAAGGTTTTTAATAATTATCTGGCTAGGAATATGAATTTGTCCAGCTTATAATGCTTACCTGAGTTACAAACCAGATGGCATTTCTCCAGAAAGTGTTTCTTGGGCTCAGAATGTAAAATGAGCTTCAAGCCAGAACCCCAAACCAGTTGTCTTGTAGGTATATGTGCAAGGCTGTATTCCCTGTAACAGGGATTCCCAGATGTGGTTGACTCCAGCTTGCATCATCCCCAGCCAAAGCCCATAGCATCTGGGGATGATGGGAGTTGGAGTCAACAACATCTGGAAATCTCTGTTTCAGGAAACATTGGTGTAAGGTTTTTTGTTTGTTTGTTTTGTTTTAAATGCTAGGCTCTTCCTCCTCCTGGTGCTGTGGACTGTATCAGCAGACCATCCAAATAAGGCAGACTTTTCTTTGCTGAGGATTTTCGCTCTTTGGGTCAATGCTTGTGATTTTGTCTTGCTAGCATTTTATGTGGCTGTTGCCAACTTGCCACCCATCCAGATTGAAAGACATCTTTTGTGCTTGTTTGGGGTGAGTGAGGTTAGATTGCATTTCAAGCAGCACTCCACCATGTGCAGTACAAAGCACGTGTACAGCACCATCAATATGCAAGTGTCAACATTGCAAGCCAGGAGAGAACTTTCAGAAAACAGGCTTTCCTCCCCTGGACAATTGATGAGAACATTCATATTTACTGACCTGATGCCTAATGGAACAAGGAGAATTTGTCTATCACTATGACCATTAAAGAAGAAGGACTGATAACAGAATGGCAGGAAGATGGATGGGAGAAACTGTTGCTGCCTTGTCTATTTCCCAATTCATCAGCAGACAAAAAAATAAAGGGAAAACCTCTAAGTTGCAACTTGAGAGGCCCATACCTCTCTCATAATTTTTATAGTCCAGTCCTATGCAGATTGATCCAGAAGCAAGCGCCACTGCATTCATGGGGCTTACTCCAAAGTAAGTGCATGCGTAGGACCACCCCCAGAAACGCCACACACTGGCTTGTCCTTATAGAGACCAACTCATTTTCTCTTTTGGAATGGTCAGCGTTATTCCCACAGATAGTCATGTTATTTGTGTACACCTAGGCTTTATTAGGATTGCTTCCAAACAGAAGGTTCTCCAGGAATTAGGCACATGAGTAGCACTAGTAAGCCCCACCTGGCTCATGTTGATTTGACTCTGAAATAGGCTGAGCTCTCCCTCCAAATCAGGAAATAGTTCAGTATATTTCTGAGGTTATCCAATACTGGAAATAAGCCAAGGCCTCTGAACCGCCCGCCCCACCCCGCTTCTGGCTTGACCTCCCAGTTCTTGCTCAGTGTCTCTTTACAATGCAGCAATACTGATAGTATTTTCTCCATATGGCAGGTGTGGGGCTGAGTGTTTGTCCCCTGAGTTTATAAATAAGGTGAAATTCAAACTATGAACTTCTGGCTTCACATTCTTAGATTCAAACAACATGATGGGTAGAGGAGAGCCACTATAGCATACCAATATACAGATACCAGGAGGCTGAGAGGCAGTAGATTGCCTAAAGCCACTTCAGTGGTGATTCTCTTTATTGTGCAGGGGGAGAGCAACTGGCCCTATCCATCCCCAGCACAGCATTCCTCCCGCGGCTGTTGCTGGTGTCTATCTTGTGTTTCTTTTTTAGATTGTGAGCTCTTTGAGGACAGGGTAGCCATTTTATTTGTTTGTTTATATCTATGTAAACCACTTTGGGAACTCTTGTTGAAAGTGGTATATAAATATCCGTCACATTTGTATTCAGTTTATGGGTTAAGTAAGATTTGAACTAGGGACTTCCCATTTGCCACATACAATAGTAAATAATAATGAATGACACCTTTCAAAGAGATTTTACCAACAGTGCATAATATACCAGTACTGAAGATATTATGCAATGCTGTATTTTAGAGATGTTTCCTTCCTAATATTTATTTGCTCTGCTATTTGCTCTTTCCAGTATTATTTTTATTACTTGTTTCCAGCAGTATATTCAGCCTGCTGTGCCCTTCCAGAAATACAAATTATCACTGCCACTGCCACAAAGAGACCTTTAGAAATGGCTGGACTTCTACTGCATGAAAACATATGCTTCAAATGAATGCTGAGTATTGGGTGCCAATGGAAGCAAAGTAATGGAATCCTGCCAGATGGGAGAGGTTGAAACTGTGGACCATGTGATATTATACTGCCAGTTTTATAGAGAGATTTGTTTTCTTTTCATAACCCCAATTTTAAAGAAATTTCCAGGTAGGTCAGATAAATTTTATACCTCTCTACTTCTTTCAGACTCCAACACGGACATTACTCGTAAAGTTGCAAAATATTGCTCCAGGACCTGTTGTCATGAACCCCGAGTCTGACACAGAAGAGTCCCAGAATAATGGGGTAATGATCCATGAGCTGGACACCAGAAGCTCTTGAGGGAAAGTGGTGGTGACCCTGAGCCTTACTTTGACCGACAGGACTCACAGGATGAGGCAAGCTTTGAGGGTCCCTCATCAATGGAAATGCCACTTGCTGACACCCTCAGTACATCCTTGCCTGTGTGCTTTGTGTCAGAGGATGAACACGAAGCACCCAAATCCCCACCAGCAGCCACCCAGCTATGCCACAGCAAGCGCTTAAGAAATAGATTGCAGCCCTTTAAGACATTCCAGGCTTGGATGGGCTGCAGTGCTGGCTTTGTGTTTAAGACCTCAGTTTGCCTCCACCATTTGCTGTAGTAGTTTTGTTGTGGGTGCATGCTACCTTGCTCCTGCTCCCTGTTCATGGTTTTTCTGGCTTCTGACCTTTTGCTTGTTTTTGGACTTCACCCCTGCATTGGACCAGTGTTCACTGGCTTTGGACCAGTGTTCTCTCTCATTTTTTTCATCTGTGTGCAGAATGAGTTCTGTTCTGAATGGCAGTATTAAGGCAGTGTGTGCGCACGTGCATTCAGAGTGGGGCCTTTCTGATACCACTTGAGTGGGATCTAAAATTAGCTGAGCAGATGTCAAAAATGTGTGAGTGCACACTTTAGAGGGAACAGTGCTCTGAAACTCCTGCTTGTTTGAATTTGCCTTGCCTGCCCTAACAGACTGATCTCTGGCTCATGACCAGTGTTCCTTCTAATTTTTCATCTGTGTGTGGAATGAGTTTTGTTCTGGGCGGCAGTATCAAGGCAGCATGTGTGCACATGCATTCAGAATGGGGCCTTCCTGATTCAACCTGAGCAGGATCTAAAATGAACTGAGTGTACATCCAAAAATTTGTGAGTATGTACACAGCTTAGAGGCAACACTGCTCCTGACCTCCTGCGTGTATGACTTTGCTTTGCCTGCTCCCACAGTGTGCTTCTTGCCATACCTAACCTGCCCATCTGGCTCCATTAGGAGCCAGGTGGTTAAATCTGTAATTTGATTTCCCAGGAAAATGTTAGTCTCTGAGTACTGATTTAGTGTATCCATAGGATTGCAAATGGATATGATGTAAGCTGTATTAGTTTCTCTGAATTTTTTTCTTGTTCCTGTTTGTTTTCTGGTCTTGGACCATAATAAACTTAATCTGAAGCTAAGTAATGGAGATTTTCATCCAGTCCTAAATACATGATGGCAAATCACCACCAATGTCATCACCACCAATGGAACTCCATTCCAATGAATATATTCGTAATGTAATTGTATGTATTATTACTACTACTGCATATACAGCTTTTCAACATGAAGTTCACAAAATGGTTTATGTAACAAAAGATATGGGGAAATGGCATCTTTTCCCATGTGGTTCACGGTCTAAAAAGAAACAGAAGGGAAACACGACCAACAGCCAATGGAAAGATGCAATGTTGGGCTGAACAGGGACGGCTGCTCTCCCTATTTAAATATAAAACAGTTGCTACTCTGACAGGTTAGGAGGGGTTAACTTACTTAATAACCAATTGGAGGGGTTAGTTTACTTAACAACGTGATAACTTACTTGCACAGTAAACCACATTCCAGTCTTAGTTGATATCATAGCAGCCAAAGGAATCTGTTCTGAGAAATAGCTATGGCTTCCTTCTGAGTCACGCCTATTACGGGATTTTGCTGCTGACTCATCTTCAGCACGCGAAAAAGTTTCCAGTGATTTGTTTGTCCTCCTCCACCATTTGGATGGATTTCAGCTTCAGAATATATTAGGAAATGGCTAATAACACAAAGTGCACTTAATTAAGTCAAATACTACAAACTTTTGTTTTAACAAAATTGAATGTTACTGTCTTTATTAAGGGTTCACACACTCATTGAGTGGTTCTCTCAGCCACTGAAAAGTTATCTTGATAAGAACTGTGGTTGATTGACAGTCTACTCCCTTATATTTAGATGCCTAAATTCTGAAATGTTACCAACCTGAAGATTATACACACTGGCACACTCTAATAGACCCTGATCCAATTATAGTTAGTCACCTTTCCCATTAAATTCAATGGGATTTAAGTTAGTTAAGGTTGATTAAGTTCCATTGAAGCCAATGGGAATAAATGTGACTAATGTTATTTGAACTGGAGCCTATGGGCTCACACTTGACACATCTACAGCTCCCTGCCATGCATGTTTTCTTGAATGCAAGTCCCATGGTGTACAATGCAGACTGATCCCAGATAAGAGTGCATATCATGCAAGGGAGCAACAGCAGGAGAGGGACATGACTTCATCTCCAGCTTGTGGGCTTCCTAGAGGCATCTGGTGGGCCACACTGTTCTTATGTATTTAACTAGTCTCGAGAAAGCAGTGATCCAGAACATTACTTTGGTCTGACTGGGTCTCATTCATTTCCATTTTCCCTCATGCCACAGCCATGAAGTAAGGTAGAAGAGAAAACAGGGTGGGGGGAACTGAAAGTGTAAAGCTTGAGAATCTGAATCCTATCCAGGTGCTTCCTCCAAGGCTCGTGGTAGGGCTCATTTTCCTTTGCTGTCTGGCATCAGTTGAACTAAAAAGAGCACAAAAAGCCATGTCCTAACTTTGTGGATAGGTTGGAAGAGAGGGGCAATGACAGAGCGACTCTCTTGGCTGTGAGAGAGTTTGTTGCTCCATCACCACTGCATGAACCAATTCTCTTGGTTGCTCCATCACCACTGCATGAAGGGCACAGAGGGATTGGCATTTGGCCATTCTTAAAGCCTTGGGTCTTCCAGTACTACCTGGAAGTAATACCTACCCCTAATACCAGCCCTACTCTCCACTCCTCAACTAAGGGGCTGGAGCCTAGATTCAGAGCATCAATTGGAGTTGGGATTCTGTTCAAGCAAGTTGCTCACTTAGAGCTCTTCAAGATCTGCGATTTTCAGTAGCCTTGCTATGCCTTCCATATGCTCTATTTGGGGTTCTCATTCAGGGACTGGACAATTCCCATTGCAATATTTGATACAAAACACATTGATCCCAGATGCTAAATACACATAAAAGCACAAGTGTGTTGCCATGGTAGCATCATGTTTTTGATATATGATGTTTTTCTTGAGATGGTCCATCCTAAATGCTGATATGGAAGCACAGCATTTGCTTTGCCAGTCTAGGGAAAACCAGTCTTATCCCTTCATTTCTGCCTTGTTTGTGTTTATTGCTTGATAAAGTTAGATTTATTATTGTTTAAGGCTATTGAAATGAGATCTACACTGATATTTAAATAGGCACCAACTGAGGTTTTATAAATATAAGGCAATCTAAATGAATCAAGGCCGCATTGTATATACCTTTCATTGTGCAAGATTAAATGTGTGCTTAAGTTAAGAACAATAGGTATTCATAAATCAGCATGAATACTCATGAGAAACTAGTCTTCTAATTAAATAAGCAGCAAATTGGCACTTCTTCTTCCAGGAATTGTTTTGTGGCATCACAACTAAATGTATATTGATATCTAGTGGAGAAACGTTTTCTAGATAGGATAATAATTTATCATCTTTAACATTATTTCATAAACCCAATCCCCATACTAGAAAGATACTTTTATTAAGGCAAAGTAACATATTTTTTTCTACAAATGCTTTCCTTAAAATGTACCTCCACCAGCAGTTTAAACAAAAGCAAGCCTCAGACTTACAAGAAGAGGATCCAAAGAAAAATGCAACCATCACGTACAAAGAGAAGTATGATTGGCTGGTTCACACATGCAGTATATCACTTGATTTGTCATTTGTTCACTCAGCTAGACCTGCAGCTAGATTTGCAAAGCATTCTGTTTGAGGTCAAATGAGGTATTCTGAAAATGTTTATAGGGTGGCTTATTCACATATGCTTGTCATCACAATACTTAAGAACAGCCGTGCAGGATCAGGCCCAAGGCTTATCTTGTCCCACAGTGGTCCAC
The DNA here is from genome assembly GCF_027244095.1 of Hemicordylus capensis. NCBI lineage: Eukaryota > Metazoa > Chordata > Lepidosauria > Squamata > Cordylidae > Hemicordylus > Hemicordylus capensis. The sequence continues at coordinate 105,293,520 of NC_069662.1, forward strand.
CAGATGCCTCTAGGAAGCCCACAAGCAGGAGATGAAGTCATGTCCCTCTCCTGCTGTTGCTCCCTTGCAACTCATATTCAGAGGCATCCTGGCTCTGAACCTGGAGTTAGCCTATAGCCATCAAGACTAGTAGCCATTGGTAGACCTTTCCTCCATGAATTACCTGCTTAAAGTCATCCAAGCTGGTTCATGGTCAGTTGTGCTCAGTTCAGACAGATGCCAAATACATCAAACTGGGTCCTGCTCATTAGATTTTGCGGTATATCCTGAAATAAATGCACACCCTTAGTAATGATGGTTTGCACATAGACTTCTAGCAACAGACATTTGATCCTCTGAAGTCAATGACAAGAGTTTCTAATAACTGAATGATATTTGATTTAATTAAATGCGCTTTGTGTTATTAGCTGTTTCCTAACATGTCCTGAAGCTGAAATCCATCCAAATGGTAGAGGAGGACAAACAAATCACTGAAAATCTTTTTGCATGCTGAAGATGAGTCAGCAGGAGAATCCCATAACAGGCAATGGCTCAGAAGGAAGCCATAGCTATTTCTCAGATCTGTCCTCCATGAATTTATCTAAGCCCCCTTTAAAGCCATGCAATCTAGTGGCTATCACCACATCCTGTGGTAGAGAATTCCATAGATTAATTATGTGCTTTGTGAAAAAGTACTACTTCCTGGCCTTCAGTTTCATGTTGTTACTCCTATACTTCCTGGCCTTCAGTTGCATGGGGTGACCCTGGTTCTACCATTGGGAGTGAGGGAGAAACATTTATCTCTGTCCACACGCTCTGCTCTATGCATAATTTTATACACTTCTATCATGCCTCCCTGTAGTCACCACTTTTCCAAAATAAAAATCCCCATATACTGTAGCCTTGCTTCATAAGGAAGGTGCTCCAGACCCCTGATCATCTTGGTTTCCCTCTTCTACACCTTTTCTAGTTCTACAATGTCCTCCTTAAGATACAATGACCAGAACTCCAAATGTGGCCACTCTATAGATTTGTATAAGGGCATTTTAATATTAGCATTTTTATTTCCAGTCCCCTTCCTAATGATTCCTAGGATGGAATTTGCCTTTTTCGCAGCTGCTGTGCTCAGTCAACACTTTCAATGAGCTGTCCACCATAATCCCAGATCTATCTCTTGGTCAGTCACTCACAGCTCAAGTGCACTGCAATAGTGTATTTGTGAAGTTGGGTTTTTTGTTTTGTTTTGTTTTGTTTTGTTTTGTTTTTTGCACCAATATGCATCACTTTACACTTGCTTACATTGAACTGCATTTGCCATTCTGTCACCCACTCACCCAGCTTGGATTACATTTAGTTGAAAAGCAGTACAATAATATATGTACTCTCTGTGTCTCTCTCACCCCAATCCCAGCTGAGGGGATGAGGAACAAAGTGAAGGAACAAAATAAGCAGTTTTGGGATAGTGACAGAAGCAGAGGGAGAGAGAGCTGAAGGCACCGTGGGATGCAGATCTCTGTCTGGTAAGAGTGTATATTCTAATTGCCTCGACTTATGCTTGACTTGTGTTTATAAATAAGACAATATTACAAACATGCCAGAAATGTCCAGTCCTCTCTCCTTCAAAGGAAGCCAACCTTGGATAATGGTGCCTTTGGAATGGATCACTCAGGGAAGAAAATAATTTGAAACAAAAATGTTTCAAACAGAAGGTTTCACACACCCAGCCACTGAATTCCTGTTCCAGCATTGCTTGTGATTGATGTTCATAAGCTTTATGTACAGCATAAGCTTTGCTGTACCTTCAAGAAATAGAAGTTCCATGGTTTAAGAGCAGCCACCAAGTACTTGTACAAACAAGATATACAGACAGAATAGTTAAGAATGTAGTCTGTGCATTTAGATTAGTACTCCAATCAGTAATATAGAGAATTTGTCTCTGAGAAATGTCTCACAATACTTTCATTCCAGCCATTTGCTAGACCAATTTGATGTGATCTGTGTAAGTGAGGGACAAAGGGAGGGAGAAGTATGGAGGGCGATTTGCTCTTTGGAAAATACATCCTATGTTAGCAAGACGATGTGCTTCTCTGAGAACCAAACTAGACTTCATAGATAGTCAAGTCATGTGACTCTTCCATTTTTTAAAAAAAATATGAAATGCAGCTCAAGGTCTGTGATTAGGAGCAGAATAACGCAAGGGAGACTGCTCAACATTTTATCCTCGAAACACTGATCTGCTCAAAATCACTTTCCCCGGTGGGTTCTCCCTCTTCAGGGAAGGACAGGTGGAAAAGCCACTGTGAGGGGGTGTTTCAGCGGAAAATGGCCAAAGCGGAAAACAGGAGCCAGCCAGCCACTGCCTTTCTTTCACTCCAGCCAGGCCTAGTTTGGGCCTTAGACAGTTGTTTGTCAGGTCTGATTTGGTCCTTACAGAGCATTGTCTCTATATATTATGCAAAGTTTTCAGGGAAACACATTAGGCATAACAGAAAGTCAAAGTATTTTAAAAAGATAAATCACATTATTTTCTTCAGTGCCTTGTGAGGTCTAGCCCGCCTGCCCACCCCCTTTGAATATTAAATCCCCAAGGAACTATTGGATTTACAATACTCTTCCGAGGACTTGTGCATTAAACATTGAATTGTGATTGTTCAAGCATACAGTTCTGCCCATTTTAATCCCATTCCTTTAATGGTGTTCTTTTAACTGGCCCACCTTCCTTTAGTGTTCTCAAATAAGAAGTTTCCTGATTGCAACCTATTTGATCTCCTGGATAAAAATGTGTTTTTGTATTATGTTTAATAAGCTGATTTCTCATGATGCTCTATGCAGAGTGACTGGCATCCACAGTGCCTTATGATCAGCAATAAATCTCACTGAGTCAGAAAATCTGAGGTGTGAATTCTCATTCTATCATAGCAAATGAGATTTTTTTCAATTAAACAACTCTCATGACCCCACTTTCACTTTTTCACACTTTCCTTTACTATGAATAATATGAGGAAGTAATCAATTTAGCACGCTTCACCTTATGAAGACAAACCTCATAAAAATAAATTCACCAAAATTCACCCCCTGCCCAATCACTCTTAAATTGGGGATGGGTGGTAGCCTCCACCCATTAGACACTATCTACCAGCCCACCCCACTCCTTTGGGGCAGATCCACTTTCTGCCCCCAACCTGCCCCAAAGACACCCAAACTTCAAAAATTCTCAAAAAATCAGCCCTCTGCCCAATCTCCCTAAAATTGGGGTGGTAGCTTCCACCCATTAGGCACTACCACCCCACCCCACTATTTTGGGGCAGATCCACTTTCTGCCCCCAAACTGCCCCAAGGTCACTAAAACTTCAAAAATTCTCAAAAAATCACCCCTTTGTCCAAACCCCCTGAAATTGGGGTGGTAGCCTCCACCCATTAGGCACTACCACCCCACCCTACTATTCTGCCCCAGGCCCCACTTTCTGCCCCAATATGCCCCAATCTGCCCGAAAGACATGAAAATTTCAGAAATTTACCAAAAATCAGCCCTTTGCCCAATCCCCCTGAAATTGGGGTGGTAGCCTGCACCCATTAGGCACTACCACCCCACCCCACTTCTTTTGCCCAGCTCCCATGCTATACCCCCGAACTGCCCCAAAGTCACTAAAACTTTAAAAATTCGCCAAAAATCAGGATTTTTCCCAATCCCCCTGAAATTGGGGTGGTAGACTCTACCCATTGGGCACTACCACCCCACCCCAAAATTTTGCCCCTGGGCCCCTTTTTACCCCCCCGAATCGATTCAGATTCAGATTCGGATTAAATCCGAATCCGAACCGAATCAAGGGTGATTCGGGTGACCCAGATTCGGGCACAAAACAGAACAGGGGTGATTCGGTTCGGGTCCGAGCCGAATCACCCAAAAACCTGAATTGCACACCCCTACTATCTATTCATTATGTAGCCTTTAGATATGATTAGGTATTTCCTATTTCAATGTACTTCACCAATAAATCAATTTAGTTTAGACTCTAGTGATCTCCATGAATGTTCCTTAAATAGCTGCAACAGCTAAACTCCCAACTCTGTAACTGGAGTGATAGCTTCCTTGGCACTTTGCTAAATAATCACAAACCCCAATACTCTGTTCTGAGATGAGTGGGATTTCTTAAGTGCGGGAGCAGAGACAGGGGCAGTGGTGAAAGGGGAGGGTCTGATAGAGCTGTTGGATCTCTGATCCAACATGATACAATAGCTGGGAGAGGCTGACACAATCCCTCCTAACAGTGACACTGTCAGATTGGGTTGGAATATGACATTTTTGGTGGTGTACAGACCAATTCTTTATTACCACTTTTTTCCATCTTGGGGGAAAAGATGAAAATGTTATTGTGGCATGCATGGAGCTTCCCAGAAGGCATCCATCCAGAGACTGACCATACCTAGACCTGCTAAGTTCAGCAAGGTAGCTTGATCATGTGCCCTCAGATCCTTTAGAGTTTCAAAAAATGATTCCAAAGGCCATCATTTTGCCAACCATTTTCAGAGTCCAAAACACTGGTATAAACCCAATAAAATAGGGAAGCACATCAGTTACTACCTGGATATACTTTAGCATACTCAATAGTTATACTAAGCATGTGTAACTGCTTCTAAGATGGTGGCAATTATGGGATATACAGCTTCAACCAGAAGCTGTTGGTGAGGGCGGTGCTGGGGTGGTGACGAGAGGTACCTTTAAAAGAACATTGCCGTTCATACCACTGGCACCTGGAAGCTGCCAGGAGCAGCGGTACCCCACCCAGCATGCACAGCAGCCATTTGCGTGATCATCACATTGCTGACCACACAAATGGCGACCACGCAAGTACAGAGGCCAGGTTGGTGCGGTAGGCAGGGCAGCTGCTGCATGGTACCGCTGTTCCCAGCGACTTCCAGGTGCTAGGCGTATGAACGGTAATGTTTTTTAAAGGTACCCCCCCTCCCCCAGCACCATCCACACCAGCCACCTCTGGCTTCAACCATTTTGAATGTGACTGGAAATGACAAGCATGTTAAATATATATGATGGACTTTTTTTTTTTTTGGTATACAGAATGCAAGTCTTCATGTTGCCCAGATGTCCCTACAATCCCTGACTGAATGTCTGATAGTGTGGGCCAAATTCAGTGTCAGCCCATTCTGGTGTTAATGCTCTCTCTGAATTCATTTGGTTAATGTTTTGTCCATGTACAAGATTTCTGTTTAAGATTTCTGATTTGCTGTATATTATCTGGTATATGAAACAACGGGGCCTACTTTTTCACCCATCACTTCCAGTTAGTTGTTCATTTTTTGATTTCAAGATACCCACCAAGTTTCAGCTCTGTTTGATTTTTAGTATGAAATGTTCTGGGGCTCAGTCATTCTTGGAAAAGATGCTTGCTAACCTGCAATCCCCTTTCCCTAATCACAAATAGCAGACGTGTCTGTAACTTCCCAGTAGTGAGGGAAATAACACTATACAAGCTCAAAAACAAGCATATCTTTCCTACTAGCCTCCCTGCAAACTGAACAAGGAGACACTTTTTAAAGTGGTGACTCTTACATTTCGGAGAGAGCAACTGTCCCTATCCAGCTCCAGCTCCAGTGGCTGTCGCTGGTGTCTGCCTACCTTGTGTTTCTTTTTACTGTGAGCTCCGTGCAGGGGCAGCTGGGATATGCCCTACTGGCACGTGGGCATAGCCGTGGGGAGTACTGGCAATGGTGGCAATCAAAGGAGGAGCAGGTATGGATGGACCTGCTCTCCTCCACTTTAAAGGGGCTTTGTAAGCCCTCATTTTTAAAGGAATGTGCCTGCAATTTGGATGCCGAATTGGGTTTTGGTCCCTTGTGGCTCTGGTGAGATTGAAACGAGCCATGTGTGCAGCTCATGTACTCTTGTACTGTCAATATTACCATGATATTCGGCGTAAACTTATCTTTCCATATATTAGCTCATATCCAGGCTGTACTGATTCCTTTTACCTACATTTCCTCTTGACAGATGAGAATTACTCTAGATCCTATAATGAGGCTAAATTCTGCCTTATAGCTAGCAAAATTCGTTTAGAGTTCATTAAGAACTAAATATTCTATGTATGTTGCCTCCACTTGCTGGATATGTTGTTGCCATACATAGTGTAGAATACAATATGGTAGGAGATTTAACACCGTTACATAATTTGCTGTCTTGCTACCTTTGTACTCAGTTGCATTCTGATATTAGTGTAGATTAACTTATATATATACTTTTATGTTCATAGTCTTAACTTTTAGCTTCTTCTACTTATTATATTAAGTAAATTTACAGAGACTTTATTATTTTGTAGGAGTAGATTGAACTGTTTTTGTCTATTTTGCTGTTATGCTGGTCAAAGACTGCAATAAAGACTATGCTAGGCTTTTCTCTCTTGGGGTTTGGCACATTTCTAGAGTGTTGTTCCACCACTATCCTCACATAAATACTGAGGGCATGGAGGTGGTCTTAGGGATTGGCAGTGGCCCTTCTGAAGGTTCTGAGGCCTGAGCAGTTGCTCAGTGATGCATGAGCTAGGTAAACGGACTTCACTCTAGCTCATGTTTGGACTTCACTCCAAATGGACTTCACGCCAAACGGACATCACTCCAAACAGACTTCACTCTAGCAGGGCCAGCATCATGGGTCAGCATCACTGAGCAACTGCTCAGGCCACAGGGCCTTCTGAAGGGCCCATTGCCAGTCCCTGAGACCACCTCCATGCCCACAGCATTTATATGGGGATAGTGGTGGAACGATACTCTCAGCCAAGACAGTTGCTCTTCTTTTCCATTCCACTCACCAAGATAAGCCCCACCATTAACCTTAGAGACTGAAACTTCCAAAATGCAACTGACTGCAGCCACACTATTCAGATCTTAACACTTTAATACTTTTTAGGTAAATATGCCACTGAAAAAGAACTTTGGCATGAATGCAGCTGGATTTGTTATCCCTCAGTTAGTCTGATTTAAAGGCATCCAGAAGAGGTTTTTTTAATATAGCTACAGACTAAGATCTACACATATTATAGTGTTTATAATAATACTGGGACAAAACTGCTGTCTTTTGGGTAGCAGATGAATAATCGATGTGTGAGATGAAACAGGGAAAATGTACCTTTCTCTGTACAGTGACTGATTAATCTGTCTTGTTGCATTAAAATGAAAATGTATTTCAATATCATATTTATCTCAAAGCATTACATTTGGCTCACAAATTAATGTGCTCTTCTGTGGTTTGGAAATGAATATGTGGGAGGGGAGAAGTTGGTTTTACATTTTTTTCCCCTTCCTACCCTCCCACATCATATTATTAGATTTTCTTCTTCTGCATATTTTTCAGCATTTCCTTCTGCTTCAGACTGCATTACAAAAACGATTTCTACAAAGTAGGCACAGGTCAATAGGGATGTGCACAAAACTGGTTTGCCCGGTTTGGTTTGAATCCAAACCAGATTCGAACTGGACTGGGCATGTTCGGTTTTGGCACCCCTTGAACAGGGGCCTAGTTCGGTTTGAATTAGAACTGGCTCAGGCCCAGTTTGAGGGCAGGGATGTGTTACATTTTCAGTTTTTTTTAAAAAAGACTTACTGCCCAGCGAGGACAGTTGTGGCCTTGGGGTGTGTGCGTGCTGCAGTTGCCAAGGTAACGTATTTGCGTACTCATGCAAATAGGTCACATGCATGCGCAGCAGCCTTGAAAAGGGCCACTGCGTGCTCACAGAGGGCTGAAACAGCCCCAAAATGGGCCGGGGGAGGCAGGCAGGGAGAGGGGGAAATGCTGGAGATCTCCCCGCAGCTGCCACAGCACCTCCCTGCAGCACCACCAGGCAGTAATTCATTTTTCAAAAACTGTAATTTAAACATCCCACCCACCCTCAAACCAGGCCCAAACCAGCTGGAGAGGTTTGGTCCAACCTCAGACTGAACCAGATCCAGTTTGGTTAGAGGTTGAACCACTCAAACTGAGCTGGTTAGAGTGTGAACCAATTTTAATTAGAACTGGTTCACACATCCCTACAGGCCAATACATATTCAAGCAGATTTGTCCCCCATTGACTTCAATGAGTCATATAAGTATATACATACTTATATATGTATAGGTTGGGTCCATGATTATTTGGATATAATGTTATATTTATTTAAAAGATTTAAGTCCTGCCTTTTGGTTTAAAAGAACTGAAATAATAAGGCTCTCCAGATCTTTGCCCAGGTCTGGAGATCCAGAGGTGCATGGCTTGGGCTGGAAGCCTAAGTAGGGAGAATTGAGGCTATACTTAGATCATGCTTAAGGATGTTTATGAAAATGTATATCTTTTGAGATTTACTGGTACCAATCAGAATCAGTGTTAGGTGAGACAAGTAGCATTCTAAACTGTGAGCTGCTGGCCCAGGCTCTCCTCAGACTTTCATAAAGCAGAGGCAAGCAGGGACAGGTAAGGAGACCCTCACTAGCTACCTCTGCTCCCAATGCCCTTAGTGATCATTAGGATAGTTGGTACCAAAAGTCAATATACTGGAACTCCATCTCCAACATCTGTCAAGGTTGGGCATAGTGTGTGAAGAAGCAGTGATTAAACCGGGACGAACTTCTAGGGCTGTGCGCGGTGCTCATGATCATACTGTCCTGATCTCAGTAGTGATTGAATTGTGTACTCAGTCATCATGGAAGTCCACATCTCATGGAGCCAATATATAAGTATTGGCTCAATGTATTGGACTGAAGGTGGGGGGATGTTACCTTTAAAAAAGAACTGGTTTTCTCTTAAGAAAGTGGCTGCTCAGAAGGTAGCCACGATGGCAGCAATTCAAATTGCCACCTTTTCCTTCACTCTACTGTCCTAGAATGTACCAGGCCAGGAAGCAAAATCACTCCTATGCATCGTTTTCTTGGTGCATTACTGAGGGGAAATGGTCATGTGTGGTAACTATAGGGTCCAGCCATTTCCCCCCAGTAATGCAGGCAATGGATGCAAGTAATAATGTTGCTTCCTGTCCTGGTGCATTCTCGAGTGGTAGAGTGAAGGGAGAAGTAGTGATTTGGATATCTGCCACTATCACAGTTTCTGAGCAGCCACTTTCTTGGCAGAATGCCAGATCTTCTTTAAAAAGAAGCCCCCTGATCCTCCAGTAGATTTGATGCAATGCTTATATGATGCCACATTGCATGGAATCTATTGCCGATATTGGGGACATTTTTCATCTGAATCATTTTGGATGAAAAATACCTCAATATGGCTTGCATTGCATGGGAACCAATTATTGTTCCTATTCAAGGCATAGTTCTACCATCTACCTAAGGTGTAGATAGTACTGGGGGACAGGGGCTGTTCACATTTTGTTTTCAACATATCAGATCCACCTCCATTATTGAACAAATGCATGGCAGGAATGCACACCTTGACTAAGCCATTTGTGTTCTAATGGATAACACATGTTCGACTGCCAGTTCTGCATGTGTCAAATTGATTATACAACCAGTGAAGGGTGTGATAGCTCCTGGATGTGTGGTAACTAACACATTCTATTGTAGTTGCATTTTTGTATCCTTTAATCCAAGCTCTTTATAAAATTCTTTCACCCTGAGTTTGGGTTTGTTTGCCTCTTTTCCCGAAAATGCTTTTCCTTTTTGCAAAATGGATATAAATTACAAAGGAACTTCATAGATAGATAGATAGATAGATAGATAGATAGATAATCACACACACACACACACACACTTAAATGTGCATCGTCTCCTATCAAAAAGCTTCAGGTTGGACTTCAAATTGGGACCTATTTGTTGTTAAGTTTGCCCCTGATGATTTGATGTTTTCATCCATAAATGTATACCCTGCTTATCCTGTGAATTACAGCCGCATTATAAACATATAAAATACAATTCACCTAAAACTGCATATAACTATACTATTACTATAACTACGGATATTTATATACTTCAACCAACGTTCTCAACATGGTTTACATAGAAGAATAAATAATACACAAATGAGATGGTCCCCCTGTCCCCAAAGGGTTCACAAACTAAAAGTAACATTTAAAAGCACCAAGCAAAAAAAAAGAAAAGAAAAGAAAAAATAATAAAAACAATGGTGTGCTCTGTAAATGGTTTTCAACTGTTCTGAAGGTCTTGGAAAAACTTTGGCTTCTAACTTGATCTGTTCAAGATAAAGATTAAAAAAACCCTTCCTTAACAAGCAGTCTAGTTTCTGCTAAAATTAAGGGGTTCTTGTTTGTTGAGGTATGTGTCTCGAACACTGCATTTCCATCTCTGCTGGGGCAATGCAGCCCTGCCATTGATTTGAAAATAATTAGATAGTAGCAGCAAGGGTATTTTTCTTCCTTGCTCTTCAAACTAACAATTCGCCTCCCTTAAGGAGCATCAGCCTTTCCAACTGAATAATGATGGACTTGAAACAAATACCAGTATGGATCTCAGCAGCAAGCACTCAGCTCAAAACGCTGTAATCTAGTTTTCCTAGGTGGGAGAGTCCTTTGTTTTAAAGCCACAATCATCCTCTCTCACACATATGATGTAGTAGTGTGTAATTAAATGACGTTAAGCTATACCTTAAATTTCTGAGCTAGCCCTGCCTTTCAACACAAAACTGGTCAGGAAGATGGCATATTCTCTCTCTGTCTTGCCAAACTAGACTAGAGGGAAATTTAGAATAGAGTTATATACTGTTTATATTGTATTGTTTAATTTCTTTTAAAATTAGTTATTGGAGACTGTATCAGGACTTTAGCACTGACTTTCCACTGTGCCATTTCCCTGGTCTCGTCTTCCAGCTGCTATTTGCCCAGTTAGGAAAAATATATTATTCACCAACATCTGTCCTAACTCAGCATTCATGCTCCTAACACTGTACTGATCCTAGAGGGGAGAGATGATTTTCGTCATTCCCTCCTTTGCTCTGAAACTCACTGTACTTACAAAAAAATGTCCCCGAGGGTTGTGTGTCTCTCAGGGACATATTTTCAGAAGTCACAGTCAGATTCAGAGAGAAAGGAGGATCTGTAAAAATCTCTTTTCTGCCATAGCTTGCAGTGTCTCTGCACCAGTTCTTCTTAAGTCTGAATGTCAGCCATTTGGTGATTAACATCTCTTGAGCACAAATATATGGATAGGCTCCTGCTTCTAGAGAGCTTGTAAGTTTAATTTAGATCTATTTTATGAGATAAACTTAAAATTAGTGTTTTTGAATTTTCCCATATTTGCATGATAATATACTGACCCACATAATCTTAACTTTTTTTGAAACATCTTAGAAATATCCCCTTACAAGAACAAAACTCCTAGAAGAGTGACTGATGGCTTCCAGAGAAATTTATTTATTTATTTATTTATTTATTTATTTATTTAACATATTTTATACCGCCCAAAACTTATGTCTCTGGGCGGTTTACAACAAAATAAAAACAGAAAGTAAAACATTAGTTAAAACAAAAACAAAAAGTTTAAAACATTACAACAATTTTAAAATTTTAAATAATATTTTAAAACAGCATTAAAACCAGTAAAACAATATTAATTAAAAGCCAGGGTGAACAGATGCATCTTTAAAGACTTTTTAAAAGCTGTCAGAGATGGGAAGGCTCTTATTTCACTAGGGAGTATTCCAAAGCTTCTGGGCAGCAGCAGAGAAGGCCCGTCCCTGAGTGGCTACCAGACGAGCCTGCAGCAAATGCAGACAGACCTCTCCAGCAGATCTCAGTGGGCGGTGGGGTTCATGACAAAGAAGACGTTCTCTTAAACACCCAGAGCCCAAGCTGTTTAGGATTATAACCAACACCTTGTATTTTGCCCGGAAACATATCGGCAGCCAGTGAAGCTCCTTCAGTATAGGAGTTATATGGTCTCTGCGGGATGACCCAGAGACCCACCTGGCTGCCTCATTCTGGACCAACTGTAGTAAATATAAATTTTGTAATATAAACAAAATCAATTTACTATCACTGTAGTAACAAAATACTTCCTTGCATAAGAGGAAAGCCTGGATTTACAATTTAAAATTGAAACTGTGGGTTTGCCAAACTTCAGTTTCACGTTATGTGTGAATGCAGCCAGTAAGGCATCTGTTCAAAGAAATGAAAGACCATAGTCTACCAGTTCATTTTAATTAAATAGATAGTGTTTCTAAGAGTTATCATTTGACTTTGAAATACCCAGCTCCCACATTTCATATCTTATTGACTCTGCACAAGTTTAGTAGCGGCGGCGGGGTGGGGGGTGGGGGTAGCAGCCTTAAAGATGAAAAGAGGTTCTTAATATCACTTCTGATAATGACCAAATTTAAAAAGAGGGTGGAGGGGAAAGCAAAAGAAAAGGTGAGACTCAGAAGAGATTCCTTTTACTTGTGTTGCATGCTAGTTCTTTCCTGCTACCATTCACCAGGTCTGCTTTCTGTTATCCCCATGTCCTCTGTTCTGTTAACAGATCTGTTATCTTCATTTCATTGTTTCGTTCAATGTTTATCTCTCCCACATACTCAGCAAAAGGGCCACCAAGAGAAAGGTGTGTACAGGGACAAGGGTGCTCAGTACTTTCTTGGTAGAACTTGTAGTCAAATTTCTGCCAGATACAGCCTGTGGCTCAGTGTAGTAATAAGGATCACAGCAGAACCAATATCACTCCAAAGGATGAATAAACTATTCATAAAGTGATCGTGCTACTGGAAAACAGATTTTGGACAAGTGTGTGTGTGTGTGTGTGTGTGTGTGTGTGTGTGTGTGTGTGTGTAATGTTCAACACTTGTTTTTTTGTATCATGACTAAGGCTGTAGTTCTACATACACCACCTAGAGAGTCAGTTTCACTGAACTCAGTGGGGGTTACTTTTGAGTAAACATGCTTCAGATTACACTAAATTTAGCAGAGTCGGGGGTGGGGAAGCAGAGCAGATACAGAGGTGTAGTTATATGCAGCAGGGTGGTTACCGGGAAAACGGTCTGATTAGGCCAAGAAGAGCGCTCTGTGGAGCCCTGTGGTGAGGTATTTAAAAAATAAATACCTCAAAAACTACAGTTTTTCAAAAAAATAAATAAAACAAAATGTTATTGGGAAGAGCGAGAGATCAGAATACAGAGGCAAGTTAAGATAAAGTGTTAGGGAGACAGACCAAAGGAGCATGACAAAAATAATGAAGGGAACAGATAATATAAGCGCACACCATCTATTAAGCACCTGATTCTCAGGAAAGCTTTAACAACTACCCTTGAGGGATATGTATCTTGCCAGGGTTATTATATGCAGTGACTTTCTTGGGGAAGGAAATTCCTTCGGGACTAGTTCCTTCCTGGAACCTGCAGGTAAGTACTGGAGTGTTTACTGGTTATAGCCCGGAAGGTAAATCAGACTCTGGCTCAAGGTTCCTGGTTCAAGCCTTAGCAATTCTCAAAGATAACCTAGATAATGTCTGGTCCCCATAATTATTCATAGTGTCCTCACATTACCCATATACAGTGTAGGGCTCTTTTGCTCTTTTCCATTCTTAGAACAGGATTCCAGCACCAGCTTTCATTCCTTAGTTACTGCATTTTGCTGCAACAAGCAATTACATGTAAGGTCGGTGGCAACTTCTCAACTTGTTTCTACAAGGCATTGCTAGTGACCCAAATCTCTTTTAGGAAAATGGTATTACTGACATAGCGAACAGCACTGGCAGGCATTAATATTGCTGTTAAATGGAACATGTACACTGATCATTATAACTACACTATCTGCTCTTGCAGGTGTAAAATGTACAGCTGTGGAGGGATGGAATGACACATTAAAGGCATTTTATTTCTTGAGAGGTGTGAGACTTTTTGAAAGTCTATGCCTTTGTCACCTTCACCCAAGAATATTATGATCATTCCTGACACACACTGTATAATACAATGAGGAAGCAGGAAAATTGAGTCATCTGTTGCAAACATACTGCAGATAATACATCATTTGTCAGAGTTATCAGACGACATTTGCTAAACCTATTTTCATCCAGCCTAAGCAAATAAAGCTCAGAAATTGCATACAAAATGGAGACCATCTTTCAACAGGTATGTGTAGTGTTTTAAAATAAAGAACATGATGTGGTGTCCAAAGGGGCCTATTCTAGATCACATTGGACTATATGCCCATATTTACTTATTATTATTATTTCTTGTTTACACAGTCAGACAGGTGTTATTGACTGGTTTGTTTTATCCAGACATCGAGTCCTTCCCAAGGACCTGGGATGCCAGAATTTTATTGTCAGTTGTTATAGATATCGTCGCAGAATATAGGCTGTTCCCAGTAAAGCTGCTTTTTGTAATTGGCTGATGGTGATTTCTGTGGCCCCTATGGTGTTGAGGTGCTCTTCAAGGTCTTTTGGAACTGCACCAAGGGCGCCAATGACCACTGGGATTATTTTGGCCACAGCCTTTCAATTTCAATTTGTAGATCTTTGTTTTCGGTGATTTTTTCTATTTCTTTTTCTTCTATTCTGCTATCCCCTGGTATTGCTATGTCGATTATTTTGACTTGTTTTTCTTTCTTCTCAACTACAGTTATATCTGGTGTATTGTGTGGCAGATGTTTGTCTGTTTGTAGTCGGAAGTCCCATAATATTTTTACATCTTCATTTTCTTCAACTTTTTCAATTTTATGGTCCCACCAATGTTTGGCTACAGGTAGCTTGTATTTTTTGCAGATGTTCCAGTGTATCATCCCTGCTACCTTGTCATGCCTTTGTTTGTAGTCAGTCTGTGCGATCTTTTTACAACAGCTGATTAGGTGGTCCACGGTTTCATCTGCTTCTTTGCAAAGGCGGCACTTGCTGTTTGTTGTGGACTTTTCTACTTTTGCTCTTATTGCATTTGTTCTTAGTGCCTGGTTCTTGTGCAGCCAGTATTAAACCCTCTGTTTCTTTCTTCAAGTTGCCTGTTTTGAGCCATTGCCAGGTCTTGGTGATGTCTGATTTTCCACTTATGTTGTGCAAATATTGACCATGCAGGGGCTTATTTTTCCATTTTTCTGCTTGGTTCTTGACTTGTTCTTTCTTGTAGGCCTGCTTTCTTTCATTGGTGTTGAATAGTTTCTCGTTATTGACCATTTGAAGTGCATCTTCTTCACTGTCCTTGATATATTCTTCAAGGCCTCTTTTCTCCTCCTCTACTGTTTGATGGACTTGCAGCATTCCTCTTCCACCTGAGCTGCAAGGGAGGTATAGCCTATCTACATCACTGCGGGGGTGCAGAGCATGATTGATGGTCATGATTTTCCTGGTCTTACGATCCAGCGTCTCTAGCTCTGCCTGGGTCCAATCTATAATTCCTGCAGTGTATCTGATAACAGGTATAGCCCAGGTGTTTATGGCTTGTATGGTGTTCCTGCCATTGAGTTTGGACTTTAGGATTTTTCTAACTCTCCTGATGTATTCACTTCCAATTTTTCTTTTAACTTCAGTGTGTGCGACGTTATCAGCATGGAGAATGCCCAAGTATTTGTAATGTTCTTTCTCTTCCAGGTTCTTGATCTTGCTTCCATTGGGCAGTTCTATTCCTTCTGTTTTTCTTATTTTCCCTCTGTTCATTATTAATGCAGCACACTTGTCTAGTCCAAACTCCATTGCTATATCGCTACTGAATATACGGACAGTGTTTAGCAGTGATTCGATTTCTGACTGGGACTTTCCATACAACTTCAGATCATCCATGTATAGCAGATGGTTGATTTTACTTGATGTTTTAGATGCTTGGTATCCGAGGCCTGTTTTGTTTAGTATTTGTGAAAGTGGGGTCTTGGCATCATCATCATAATCATCATCATCATCATTATTATTACATTTATATCCCACTCTTCTTCCAAGGAGCCCAGAGTGGTGTATTACATACTTAATTTTCTCTTTCACAAAACCCCTGTGAAGTAGGTTAGGCTGAGAGCGAAGTTACGGGCCCAGAGTCACCCAGCTAGTTTCATGGCTGAATGGGGATTTGAACTCGGGTCTCTCCGGTCCTAGTCCAGCACTCTAACCACTACACCACGCTGGCTCTCTTAGGTACTATATCCCCATATTTACTATATTTCCACATTTACTTAATTGCCATCATAGCAACATTTGCTGTAGTATGCCTGCACAAGATGATGGAGCAATGCCCTTGTTGTCCAAGCATTAGAGCATGATTTCTAGCAGAGTAGATGGTATTACAGGGGGAAAAACTGTGAAGAGATTTGTGGCGCCATAAAGACTAACACATTTGCTGCAGCAGGAGCTTTTGTAGGCAGAGGGCTGCATCTGATGCATGATTTCTTAAGGTTGCTGTTGTTTGGTACATCCTTAAGAAGACAGGTAACATTTCAGTACCAGCTATGTCATTTCTGAAGCAATTCTCATTATCTTTCTCTCCTCACTGAATTGATGAAATAAAAAATTTTCTCCACTAAAGGGAATGGGCAAGCCTGTCAGAGGAGCTCTGTGAATGTATTGCAGAATTCAAGATGTGTGAGTAAGCCTCACTGAATTTAGACGAGCCCTATTCACACATTATGTTCAACACAAGTAATCTATGCGTATACAGATCAGATTCACATATTATGTTCAATGAATGTACAGTAGTACACTTCCAGTCTGTACCCTGCCTTTGAGGGGGCCTGTACCCATGTTTACTTTTAAAGTAAAGCCTATTCACATGACCCTGCAGGCGGGCGGGTGGGGGGGAAGGCTGTTCAAACTTACCTTCACTCCAGATGACTGCTGTCCTCTTTGGGTGCGCTATCATGCACTCATGCAATCCGTGCTGCCTGCCACCAGCAGCATGGATCTCCGTAGGCTGGGACAATATGTTCCACTCTCTGAATATCAAACAATGCACCACACAATGATTGTGGTGCATTGAGGGATTCCCCCAATAGACAGGCGCTCTAGGCATCTATCTCTGTGTCTCAGGCTGTATGCATCCTGAGGAGACTTGTGATCCCGACAGCCAGGTTAAGGGCCCACCCGCACCCTTAAACACGGTGTGGGAGTGCCTGGATCAGGAGCTAGGATGGGCTAAGCTGGGCTAGGCTGCCTTATTGAGTCATTCACAAGAACATGGACATGAGTACAAGCCTGTACACATGAACAACGTGCTGTCTGAACAGTGGGGTCAGCTCATTCAGTCAGGCCTACTCAGCAGACCTGAGTGGGATTTGTCCCCAAACTGGGAAGTGTCAGGATTCAAAGTGAGCCACACCGCCTGACCTTAATGGCTTTTCCTCAAATCTCAGATGTGAGAGCTGCTGTATGAATAATATCCAAATGTAGTCTGTAAATGCTCTGTAAACTTTATCCTTTGTTATCTCTTCACTAATGTCTAGGCTGAATCTTTCTGTGCACAAGTAATTTTTAGAGGCCTGAAGGCACTATGGTAGAGCCAGTGTTACACATAGTACAAAGATGTCACCATAATCTGCCATGAATATTGTCATTTCATTCAGCTAGTGTGAGCAATGATTCAAAACATTCTTGGGTTTTAGTTATATGTTATTTACTTTCTCTATGGGGGAAAATTGATTGGCACCTGGATGTTAGATAGAAAAGTAGGTAGTACAGGGGGAAACAAAGGTTGACTGCACATCAGAATGTACATTGGCATATGCATCCAACTGCAGATGTCTTTCAGTCCTGCATTACTGTCAGTGGGATGCACATCCCATATGCATTTGAATGCTCAGTATGCATGTATTAGCTCACTGCTATTATCTGTAGCAATACAAAAATCTACTTTTTCAGGAAGACAAGTCTCACACATGTAGTAACTGCATGGAAAAGCAAGGATATCAGAGGGTTCTGTGGACATTTCATAGATCTCCAAGAGTTAGAAGATAGGGATGTGCCCAAACCGTGATTCGAAGTGTGGTTCGAGCACTTACAGAGAAATTCAAAAGGTAACTTTAAGAGAAAGGAGAGCAGGTGCTACTGCTTACCTGTTCTCCGCTGACCCTTCCAGCTTCCTGCTGGGGCAGTGCACATCCCAAAAAGCCCCATGTGCCATCAGCACGCACATGGCATCCCTATTAGGAGGGCAAAGCAAACACAAACACCAAAAAAACCCTTTTGAACTATCTTACTTGGCCTACATGCTCATTCTTTTCTGTCTTCTTGTGGCTAAATCGAATGAAGCACTGCAAAATCCTGCTTGACTATACTGCAGGCCTGCTCAACTTTGGCACCCAGCTGTTTTTGGACTACAACTCGCATAGTCCCCAGCCATAGTGGCCAATAGCCAGGGATTATGGGTGTTGTAGGCCAACATCTGCAGGCCAAAGCTGAGCAGCCTTGCCATAGTGGGACAAAAACCAACAATACCTGTGTACCACAAGGATATTCATCTCTCATGTTATCTTCAAGTGTCTGAAAAACTCTGTAGAATTTGTGAGCCCTACCTCAAATTAAACAATGAGAATTAATCTTCATTCTTTGCCTTGCGCTAGAACTGAGTTCTGAATAGTTTTAAAAGGTCTTGCCAGAATCAAGATATTCTATGGAACTCTATGACTGGCTGATTTAAGATAACACTTGCACATGATAGCATGAAGGGCAGCAAGATGTCCTAGGAATTCAATAATGTTTTCATTTAATCGCTTTCAAAAGCTTAGGGATCAGCAATTGTAGGTGATCGTTTTCACAGACACAAATCAAAGCTTTGCACTTCTGGGAAGAAAACAAAGACTGGAGGATCTCTGACAGCTGTGAAATGAGTTGCACTTGTGGAGTTTGTTGACTCACAATGAGATAGACACAGTAAAAGCTTTTTGAATACTTGGCATCTTAGCAGCAGGGAATGACTCAAGGGTTCATCATTATGAACCTCTCTGCTCATCGAGAGTAAAAAGGAATGTTCTGCAAACAAAACCCCCCAAAGCCCCGTATTGTCACAAGAAGTTGAAAACAACTTTTGTGGCAACCACTCCAAAGTCTGTTGCAACTTAATATTCACACAGTTGACTGACCTTCCTTCCTTTCTGAAGTTTCTAGCCCCATTTGATTTGCTGTTTCAACTGGGAGATGGTCGAGGGGTGGGGCTGAGAGAGGGTTAGTATGACACACTAAATTTGCATGCCCAGATTATCACTGAGAATGGAAAAAGCAAATTACTCAGAAATGCTGCAGAACATTCAGGCATGTTCAAACCTGATTGCATTTTAAGGGATCAGGCATCAAGATCGCAGAACTAAGGATTTATTGCAAAGAGATGAATGCCCCCATTTCCCC
This sequence comes from Hemicordylus capensis, assembly GCF_027244095.1. NCBI lineage: Eukaryota > Metazoa > Chordata > Lepidosauria > Squamata > Cordylidae > Hemicordylus > Hemicordylus capensis. The sequence goes on from NC_069662.1 coordinate 105,312,739, forward strand.
TGAAGACAATGGATGATCAGGTCACAGACAGAAAGCAACAGACATGGACCTCAGTGGTTTCCCTGACCAAAGTGGTTCCCTGATTAACGTTTATGCATAGTTCATTCAGTTTGTCTCATGCTCTGTTGCACAAGATTACTCCAGGTCTTGTGTCAACGTCATGACAAATCCAGGATTCAAGCTCATAGCAATTTGTGTAAACATAACTGCTTCCATGTACAATAAAGACACAGTTGAGTTCAGTTGGTCCAAAACTTTGTTAAAACAATAATTTGGAACCTGCAGTGGGCTCTTCTGTCCTATACTGCTAATATTCACCCCATCCACAGTTTGAACACTTTAGTTCAGAAGGGAGTCAGGATAGCAACATCCTTCACTCATTCTGGCTCCAGGCAGTGGATCAGGCACATCTGTTCCCAGCTTCTCCTGGCCAACCCCTTCCTAGAATGTTCCTGGCTTCACTGTTTTCTCCAAGTTGTCAAGACAGCACCTAAAGGAGGCTTCATCCCATATCCTTTATCCCATATCCTTAAACAAGCCTTAAGGGCCTTAAGTACACCACCTAGAGATGTACATATTAGGCAGTATATAAATATGATAAATAAAATAAAATAAATACAAATAAGGGGTTGTTTGGACAATCTAGAACGCCCCTCAAAAATCTTATATAAATATTTGTCGTATATTCAACTAATATAAATATTGGTCATATTCGTATCTTGCCATTTCTTCTCCTACCCACACTCTGTCTGCCAGTTGTGCTCTAACATGCACTAGTTAGTGTAACCACACCCATTCAAAACAGAATGATGAAGATATGGGTGTGCATTGGCACAAAACTGGTTCGCCTCGAACTAGGCTGGTTCAGCGGCCCGATTGTGGACCAAACTGGGGGCAGTTCAGTCCATGATTGAACTGAACCAAGTCTAGTTTGGTTGGACCAGTTCAGCGGGCAGCTTAGTAAAACTGTGTGGGCAGCTTGGTAAAGGACAGAGGATTGTGCATGCTTTGGATATGGGCTGCGCCAGGGAGATGAGCAGCAACACAGACAGCCATGCTGGACAGTGCAAGAAGTAGATTAAGGATCTTCTTATCTTCTTAACTTTACTTGTGAACCCCAACTGGATTCCCCTTTACAAATATTAGCTACCAAATTGCCAAACTGATTCAGTCAAATGGACCAGTCCAGCCTGTTGGTTCAACCAAACCAATTCAGCAGCACGCACCTCAAATTCAAGTTCAGCTAACATTCGATTTGAATTTGAGCTGAACCACGACTTTTGGTTCATGCACACCCCTAGAAGAAGGTGATAAAACATCCCAAGCAATAGTCTATCACGTAGGGAAACAAAATTTCCTTACACAGAGCTACATTAGGTTCTGTAATCTGGGCAAAGAAGTACCTTTTAAAGTGGTGATTCTCTTATATTTAGCTAGAGAGCAGCTGGCCCTATTCATCCCCAGGACAGCAGTCTTACAGTGCCTGTGGCTTTTTATCTACCTTGCATTTCTTTTTAGACTGTAAGCCCTTTGAGGGACAGGGAACCATCTTCTTATTCTTTTTCTATATAAACCACTTTGAGAACTTTTTTTACTGAAAAGCAATATATAAATAATAGGAGTGAGTGAGTGAGTGTTCAAGCCTAGCAGCATAGCATTTCTCCAGTGGTTGTTGCTGATGTCTCCCTTGTGTTTCTCTTTAGATTGTGAGCTCTTTCAGGACAGAGAACTATCTTCTTCCTATTATCCCCCCCTCCATATTAACTGCTTTGAACTCTTTTCTGTTGGAAAATTATACATAAATAACGAACAATCAGCTGTGGTCCCTTCTCTACTCTGCCTTGTGCTTTCTTCCCCACAACTAAACTGGGGGTAGGGAGATTTCCTCCTACACCCAAAAAAGACACATGGCATCCAACTGGGTGCAAAAGAGGCCACAGCTTACATACCAGGAGGCTTTAAAGACAGAGCTGTTACCCTGAATCTCCTCCAGAAGAAAGTGTGTGTCTCACACCAGCCAAACTTACCCCAAAGTTCATTTGAGATCCTTGGAAGCACTCCACACACAAATTGGGCATTGTCTTCAAATTCTTGCTTATCTCAATGTATTTCCAGGTTTTTAAAATGCTGGTTTTATGTGACTTTTTCTGAAAATGCCGGAGCAAATAGGGAAAGGCACCGATGTAGAACCATTAGCATGATAAGAGGGAAATAGAGATATAGCTCTCTCTCTATATATATATATCCCCTGACCCCCAATCAGCGAGAAGGAAAACACGGAGGCATGTAATGGGAACCTGCACCAAAAAAACCCCTGCGAACAGAGGGGAGGGGCTTCTTCCCTCAATGCCGCGGGTGTGATTCAAAGTGGCTTTGCTCAACATTTACTCTGCAGCATGAAGCCATGTGTGAATAACTCCCAAGTGGTGCCAGGGATTGAAACTGGTATTTTCTGCATGCAAAGCATGTGTTCTGCCCCTGAGCTACAGCCCCACCAAGCCCAGGTGCTCTTGAAGAGCAAGGTGGGATGGAGTGGTGGGAGTTTCTGATGAATGCTGTGGCATCTGGTGGGCCACTATGAAACAGATGCTGGACTAGAGAGGCCTTGGGCCTGATCCAGCAGGGCTGTTCTTATGTTAGGCACTGGACACTGGTGAAAAGGATACTTTGGGATGAGCCGTGTTCCTGCATTACTGGAAGCCCACCCTGCCACTCTTTCCCATGTCATTTGGGCTTGGGAGTGGGGAAGGCAGTCAGCAACTATGCGCTGGTTTGAAGCAACATAGGAACATAGGAAGCTGCCATATACTGAGTCAGACCATTGGTCTATCTAGCTCAGTATTGTCTACCCAGTGGCTTCTCCAAGGTTGCAGGCAGGAATCTCTCTCAGCCCTATCTTGGAGTAGCCAGGGAGGGAACTTGAAACCTTCTGCTCTTCCCAGAGCGGCTCCATCCCCTGAGGGGAATATCTTGCAGTGCTCGCACATCAAGTCTCCCATTCATATGCAACCAGGGCAGACCCTGCTTAGCTATGGGGACAAGTCATGCTTGCTACCACAAGACCAGCTCTCCTCTCCTGACCAGCTCTCCTCTCCTGGTCCTGGTTAAGATACCCTTAACCAGGGTTAAGGGTCCTGGTTAAGGGACACTGAACCCTGGTACAATTTTTGTGTACCAGGGTTAAGGGTCCCAGTTCTTACTTTGAAGTGAGTCCAGTCCAGGGTTCAGATGAATTTCCAAACAACCGGAAGATATAATCTAGAAATGTAAATGGGTCTTGTGAAAGCTTTCCTTTCAGTAAGTAAGATTTCTTTGTTCATTCATTAGTACTACTGACTATGTGCTATTTCATTCTCAAACAACTGCATGAAGAACCAAATACACAAATAACCTTAAAACAGGAGGATGTAATGCAGAAATGGCAAAAAGTATTCAAGCACCTCTTTATTTTGCCTAAACATGGATAGGCTGCTTATATCCCCAGAGCTCAGACTCTACTCTTATCCATATCCACGTTTCCTAATTAAGCTGCAGCTTTCCCTGTTATCACATGATGAAGTAATTTTCTATAGAGATAATTTTGCTGACCCAGCAAAGCATGAGGAAGAGCTGTTGCTTCATTCTTCCTTCCAAATCCTCCAAATGGATTATGTCTCATTAATTACTTACTGCTTGAATTGCTTGTCAAGGCTGTGGACTTGGGTTTGTGATGCATAACGTAGGTACAACTCACTCGCATTCCTTGGATTACAGACCTAAAGTGGTAGAGGTGGATAGGCACACGTTATAGCAATGCCTGGAAAACCTAGGACATGTTGCTAATGTGCAGAAAACCCTGGCTGGGAAAGTGGCTAAGAATTGATATGATCAGCAGTTTTTGAGAAAGTTATGCCATAACCACCCTTCATACTGTCCTCTGAGTCTAACATCTTACTCCTCAAATCCTATTTCCATTGTGTGTTCCAGACCTCTCTGTCAAATAACTCTGCTATACTATAACACATATGACAAAACCAAACACCTTAGCAAGCAAGACATTCTGCTCTGCTATGGCACATGGAAGTAAATAATCCACATTGTATTTGAAAGTTTCTTTTGCTGCAGGAAACCGCTAGGGGTGTGCACGGAACTGACTGGTTGGGTTCAGTTCAAGTCCAAATCAGACCGGGACAGTTTGGTCTGGCACCCCCTTGACCCCCCCCACACCCCATTTGGTTTGGTCCAGGGGTTTGTGGACCTTATTATTATTATTATTATTATTATTATTATTATTATTATTATTATTATTAATTTAAAAAATTAATTTACCCCCTCCAGGGATCTTCTCCAAGGTGGCTGGGGTGGTGGTCCGCAGAGGTTCTCCCCACTGCCAGCTTTCATTGCTTCATAAACAGCCCCTTTTGGCCATTCTTCAGCCCATTTGGGCCTTTCCCCAGAGCAGTGACCATTTTGGAGGCCACCGCGCCTTCGCAATGGACCGCTGCGTGACCCAGGCATCTGCATGCTCCAAACGGGCTGTGGGGGTTCTGTCCCAGGTCAAGCCGAACCTGAGGTGGTTTGGCTCCACCCCGAGCCTTTGAACTGAACCAGTTAGACTTTGAACCAGTTCAGTTCCGAACCGGCTCATACATCCCTAGAACATCTTGAAAGTCCCTGTTGTATGTATCTCTTCCTTCAGAATTGCACTGGATGACCATGTGAGAGAGCCTTCTTGGTGGCTGGCTGCCTCATCTTCTGAAACTTCCTGCCAGGGCACTTCAACTGGGCCACTCTTTGGGGGTATTTTGAACAGCCAGAACCCATCTTTTCCAGTTAGCTTTCCCTGAATTTGTGTGATGTCTGTTTTTGTTCTCTCCATTTTTAAAATTCTTTTTTGTCCAGCAACCTTCTCCTGTTTTTTTAAAATGTTAATTGTATTTTCCTGCTAGTTGAAATAGGTTTCTAACTTTTGCTTTTGCAAGCTGCCTTGCATTTATTTGGGAAGAAAGGCAGGTGTGCATTTTTAAAGTAAATAGATAAATATTTCTCCCAAAGCAAAGTAGGTTTGAAACAGCACTGTACCTTGGAGATGTAACTCCAGTAGGACCACTGATACTCTCAGGGGGGCCCCCCACCAACACTAGAGCTCTATGGAGATGCTATGTCTGCTGTGGAAGCCAAAGCATGAATGGGGCAAATGGGAACATGCCAGTTAGCAACACCCACCCACCCACACACTGCACTGGCATGTTCACTGAGCACACCCCCGAGCTTCCATGTGTTAGGCACTTGTCTGTGGAGGGTAGCATTGAACATAGGGAAGGTTCCTCCCTCATTTAGCACTGCCCTCTCCAGATAAGCAGTGAATGCACGAAGGCTCAGGGTGTGCGGCCAGCAAATATGTTGGCATGAAGCATAGGGTTCATGCCAACCCTATGACTGAAGTTATTTCTAGACATTCCCACCCCACCCCCAAATAATTTTTCCTGCTTTTTTTTTTTAATGATATGAAGCCATTCAGATCTTCAGGATTGCTTTCAATAGTCTTCTGGGGATTGGTTCCAAGCTGGACACAGGGAAACTGCTGCCCAGGCTTCACCTCCATGGTCCACTTCTGACATCAGAAATAAGTCCTTTTTAAACTTCCCCTGCACAACAGGCCCAATCCAAATTCCTGCTCTCACCAAAGTGATTATTGCTTATTTTATGTATTTTTTATATGTTTATATTGCCCTTCATCTGAAGACTCCAGGGCAGTTAACAAGATAAAAGCAATAATAAAGGTTCAATAAGATAAACAACCTCAAGGTAAACTAATATTAGTGCAGAGCGAAAACTTGAGGCACCAGATTTGTGCACATAAAATTTCCCATCCATGGCTAATAGCAACTTTGCAGGGTGTGTGTGTGGGTGTGTGTATGGTGGGGGGTGGATTTTGCCTTAGGAATTGGCATAGGATAAAAAGAATAACCCCCTACTGCTGCATCATGGCCCCAATCCAAATTGACTCCCATGTCTGTCTTTTGAGAAAGAAAAAGATTTGGGAAAAGTCTAAACATGAAGTTTGGAGTTTTCACACCTAGTCTGGCCCTCAGAAATGTAGCTTCCAGAGACCAGGAGGAGGGATCTGAACCCCAAAGAATGACAACTTAAGCAACTCACAGTAATAAAATTTTAACAAGACACAGAAGGTAGAGTGATTTACCAAGAAAAGGTAACAAAAATAGGGAAAATCCCTGGTATTTAGTAGGGATGTGCAATTCGATTCATGCTGAATCAGGGGCGATTCAACCATGAATTGAATTACCCTTTAAATGAAGGAACTGATTCAAGATAGAATTGAATCAGCCCAAATTTGGCGTGAATCGATTATCACAATTCATGTGGCGATTTTGGTGGACTTTCCCCTCAGTTTTCTGGCACTAGCTTCCGATTAGCTTGAGATTTCCTTGCTTCTTGGTTAGCTTGTTGACATTCAAATCAAGAGTTGGCATGAGCAACTGTGCCCCCATTGGCTAGGGGAGGAAGGAGGGAAAACGAACAAAATTATGGAGGGAATTTCAAAATGTATGCAAAGGGACTAGGTGTCAGCAATCTGGTCACCCAGAAGGGAAGTCCAGGAAGATAGTCCACAATACAAACTGGGCTGCAGAAATGAAACATGGCTCAGAATAATTCTCTATATCAGGCTTGGGCTGAAAGCTGTCGACACAAGGGTTGACAGATGTTGTCTTCCAGCAGCTAACAGAAAGCTTTTGACGTGCTTTATAGTCCAAGCTGATAACTCTCAGCTGGCAGGGATTCAAGGCTTATCAGCCCTCTGCAAGAGGTGTTTACTCCTCCTGATAGTTTCCAGCTGTGCTCTTCGTCTTGTGACACGCCGTTGCTGTGGAGTCAGTGGGGGTTGCCTGCACAGCTCATCCTCTAGTCTGTCCGTCGCTGTCTCTGCTGCCCCAGACTGCTGTGCCTGCTCTGAAACACCGGCCGGACCCTCCTCAGCCTTCTCTTGGGAACTGACAGCTGGGCTGTGCCCCTCAGGCACCCGTGCATCGGCTGGAAGGCTGTCAGCTTCCCCTTCCTCCTCGCTATCTGAGACCAAGGGCGTGACACTAGGAAGCAGAGAGAGAGAGTCCTTATGAAAAAGAGGATACATCAGGAGAAGGAAGGTTTGATTTTGTGGTTTTCTTTTCTCAGCACTGAGTATATGCTGTGCTACCTGTTGCAGCTATAACTGATTGTTGGATCTCTGCTTGACAAAGGAAGAACAAAAAAGGAGGGACTTACAAAATGTATTCAAAGGGACTGGAAGGCAGAGAGAGCCCTTACAATTAGGAGAGGAGCAAGGAATCATGATTTTGTGGTTTATTTTCTTACTTTCTTTTTCAGCATTGTGTATAATAATATATACTTTATGTATAATAATATATATAATAGCCACTTTGGGGGAGAACGAGGGCGAGGGCTAGAGGGCTTCTGTTTAATTAGTTTTAGCTGTTTAGGAATTGGGTTGAAGTTGCTGCAATGTGTTTGGGTGCATCTGGAGATGGGGAAACAGGGAGCGCCTTCGTTGACTATGGGGCAGCTATTCCGGTGGTGGTGGGTAATAGAAGAAGAAATATTGGCAGGTCAGCAGGTTGCTCCAGGGGAATGGTAGTCAGAACTTTATTAGCTGTCTCTCCTTCTGGCTGTCCTGCCAGCTCTTTGACCTCGGGGAGCACTGCCAACAACCCACATAACCTTACCTTGCTCCTCTGCAATGCCAGGTTTGCCCAAAATAAACCTGAGCTCATCCATGATTTGATTATGGATGAAAGGCCCAACCTGGTGTGTATCACTGAGACTTGGTTGGGGGAGGCTAGTGGTCCAGTCTGGTCCCAGCTTCTCCCTCCAGGATATTCTGTAGAGGAGCAGGTGAGGGGACGTGGGCGGGGAGGTGGAGTGGCTGTGGTCTATAAGGGTAACATCTCCCTCACCAGGGTCCCTGTTAGGGTATCGGACCATATTGAATGTGTGTACTTAAGTTTGGGGACCAGAGATAGATTGGGACTTCTGTTGGTGTACCGATCGCCCTGCTGCCCAACAGAATCCCTTACTGAGCTCATGGACTTAGTTGCAGAACTTGCATTGGAGTCTCCTAGACTTTTGGTGCTGAGGGACTTCAATGTTCATTTTGGGACCAATTTGTCCGGGGCAGTTCAGGAGTTCATAGCGGCCATGACAACTATGGGCCTATCACAAGTGGTCTCTGGACCGATGCATATTGCAGGTCACACACTTGATTTGGTCTTCTACCCTGATCAGGCTGGTGTTCCGTGGGTGGGGACTCCTTTGATCTCCCCGTTGTCATGGACGGACCACCATCTGGTTAAGGTGGGACTTACAACCACTTCCCACCTCTGCAGGGGTGAGGGGCCCATTAGAATGGTCCACCCGAAAAGGTTATTGGATCCAGGAAGATTCCAAGAAGCCTTGGAGGGATTCAGTGTTGGCTTTGTTGGTGATCCTGTTGATGCCCTGGTTGAGAACTCGAACAATTCATTCACCAGGGCAGTAGACACTATTGCTCCCAAGCGTCCCCTCTGACCCGCTTCAAAACTGGCTCCTTGGTATACGGAAGATCTGTGGGGGCTGAAGTGGCAAGGTAGCCGACTGGAGCGCAAGTGGAGAAAAACTCGACTCGAATCTGACAGACTACGACATAGAGCACATTTAAAGATCTATGCTCAGGCAATATGTACTGCAAAGAAGTGTTTCTTTTCTGCCCGTATTGCCTCCACGAGTTCACGCCCAGCGGAGTTGTGAGGGTTTGTGAGGGGACTGGTATCCACCCCCACTCCCTTGAACCAGAATTTGGAGTCATCAGTTACCTGTTGTGATGTGTTTAAAGAGTTTTTCGCAGATAAAATCTCTCTGATTCAGGCTGATCTAGATGGAGACTCCACAGTTAATTTGATGCCTGAACTGGAGGTGTCCAGCAACTCCTATTATATGATTCGACTGGATCGGTTTCAGTTTGTGACTCCTGAGGATGTGGACAAGCTGCTTGGGGCGGTGAGGCCTACCACTTGTTCTCTTGCCCCTTGTCCAACATGGCTTGTTCGATCCAGCAGGGAGGCTGTTGTAGACAGCCTGGTAGAAATAATAAATGCTTCTCTGAGGGAGGGCAGGATGCCTCCTTGTCTTAAGGAGGCAATCATTAGACCTCTTCTAAAGAAGCCTGCATAAGATCCCTTGGAGTTAAGCAAATATAGGCCTGTTTCCAACCTCCCATGGCTGGGCAAGGTAATTGAGAGAGTGGTGGCCTCTCAGCTCCAGGCGGTCTTGGAGGAAACTGATTATCTAGACCCATTTCAAACTGGTTTTCAGGCGGGCTATGGGGTGGAGACTGCCTTGGTGGGCCTGATGGATGATCTCCAATTGGGAATTGACAGAGGAAGTGTGACTCTGTTGGTCCTTTTGGATCTCTTGGCGGCTTTCGATACTATTGACCATAGTATCCTTCTGGAACGTCTGAGAGTGTTGGGGTGGGAGGCATTGTTTTACAGTGGTTCTGCTCCTACCTCATGGACAGATTCCAGATGGTGTCTATTGGAGACTGTTGCTGTTCGAGATCTGAGCTTAAGTATGGCGTCCCTCAAGTCTCTGTACTTTCTCCAGTGCTTTTTAACATCTACATGAAACCACTGTGAGAGATCATCAGGGGATTTGGAGCTGGGTGTTAACAGTACGCTGATGACACCCAGATCTACTTCTCCATGCCAACTTCTTCAGGAGCTGGCATATGCTCTCTAAATGCCTGCCAGAAGCAGTAATGGGCTGGATGAGGGAGAATAAACTGAAGCTGAATCCAGATAAGACGGAGGTATTATAGTGCGGGGTCAGAACTCCAGAGATTATTTTGATCTACCTGTTCTAGATGGGGTCACACTTCCCCAAAAGGAACAGATTCGCAGTCTGGGAGTACTTCTGGATTAACACCTCTCCCTGGTTTCTCAGGTTGAGGCGGTTGCCAGGGGTGCTTTCTATCAGCTCCGGCTGATACGCCAGCTGCGCCCGTTTCTCAAGATCAATGACCTCAAATCTGTGATACATCTGTTGGTAACCTCCAGACTGGACTTTGGAAACTTCAGTTGGTTCAGAATGCAGCAGCCAGGTTGGTCTCTGGGTCATCTCGGAGAGACCATGTTACTCCTTTACTGATGGAGTTACACTGGCTGCCAATAGGTTTCTGGGCAAAATACAAAGTTCTAGTTATAACTTATAAAGCCCTAAACGGCTTAGGCCCTGGGTATCTAAGAGAGCGTCTTCTTCATTACAAGCCCCACTGCCCATTGAGGTCATCTGAGAAGATCCATCTCCAGTTACCGCCAACTCGTTTGGTGGCTACACAGAGACGGGCTTTCTCGGTCACTGCCCCGAGATTGTAGAATGTGCTCCCTGCTGAGATACGATCCTCCTCATCTCTGGCAATTTTCAAAAAACACCTGAAAACCCATCTCTTCACCCAAGCTTACTCAGTATCCTAAATTTGGGGAGTTTTAAAATCTGGTTTATTTTAAAATTTGAAACCTGATTTCAGGGTTTTTAATTACTGTAATGGTTTAATTGTTGTTTTAAAATGTTTTTAAATTGTTAGTTGTTATATTGTTTTTAATGTGTTTTAGCTCTTTACTGTTTTTAGTGGTTTGTTTTAACTGTAAACCACCCTGAGCCATTTTGGAAGGGCAGTTTGGAAGGAAGGAAGGAAGGAAGGAAGGAAGGAAGGAAGGAAGGAAGGAAGGAAGGAAGGAAGGAGGAACCCAAGTTCTGCCTTTGTCAATCTGAGATCCAGCAAAACAGCTATACCAGCTATAGATAGCACAGCATTATTTTATTTATTTCTTTATTTGATTTATAAATTAGATAATGCTGTGCTATCTGTAGCTGGTATAGCTGTTTTGCTGGATCTCAGATTGACAAAGGCAGAACTTGGGTTCCTTCCTTCCTTCCTTCCTTCCTTCCTTCCTTGAGCTGTGGTTTGGTCTGTTTGAAGGATCGTGTTGTGGCAAGAAATAGACAGTAGTGGCTCAGCTTTATGTATCTGTGTGTAATAATTCTTGATGATTGCTGTGATGAACTCCATGTCTGGCCTTGACTAACTTGTGCTTCACTCACTGCTCTGCTCTGCAAGTGCATTCTGCATTGCAAGGTGTACTCAGTCAAAATGTGGCTGAAGACGTTCTGGTTGAGTTTATGGCTATGTTTGCTGGCCGCTAAGGTGCTGTGCTGTGGCAGCTGTTGCAAGTAAGGACATAATTGTGTGTGAGAAAGCAACTTGTGCCAATGATGTTACTACAGCACAGGCACTGTGGCTGGTAGTGGATTCTGGATCAGTGATTCTTTTTTGGTCATTTTTGGACTGTGCATTTGGCAATATGTGCTGTTTTTTGCTGGTCAAATGACCGTAACAATAAAGATTTGATTTTGATATGTGCTATTCTGTGTTGGGAGGGACTGTGTGTGCTTCTGTTCTGCAGTGTTGTTTCTCAAGGCAGGGTTGCAAAATGTGTACTCTGCTTGTTTCACTCATAGGGAACAATGAGGAACCCAAATCACCCAATTTTTCCTCATGGGTTGGTCCTAGGGATAGCAAAGTGTGTTGGGTAGTACAGCATGATGGGTGCTACCTACCACCTAACCCACAAAAGAAATGAGCCAGCGGGAGATTTTCAATTTTTTTTAACCTCAACCCCCATAGGATCCTATGGGATTTGGACAGTAACTTTTTAAATTAATCACCCACTTGTCTGTTTGTCTTATAGGTTGGTTGGTCGATATCACCCATCATTCCCTACCATCCATCCCACTTTGGTTTCCCTAGGACCTACCCATGGGGAACAATTTGTGTGATTAGATTTCCCCATTGTTCCCTATGGGTGAATCACATTTTTTTTTAGAATTCTTGATTTGATTCATAGAACCAGCTGGCAATGGCTGGCAGGTTCAACTAATCAGTTCAAATTTTTGCAATTTGATTTGAGGTCACATCAATTTGCAAAAAAACTATTTGTGACACCTCTAGTAATTAGGGAAAGTTGACGTGTATGAGCATACCCTGTGGGATGGATTGGCCCAGCCAGATAAAAAGATTTACAAATTTGGGAATTATTTTTATAGGATAATACCTCAATGGAGTCATACTGTTACAACAACAGTATGTTCTTTCAAGACTTTCTCTTTTGGCCTGAGGTAATAAACAAGTCAGATTCCACAGCAGTATCTTCTATTTATATCTAGAGCTTAGGTTTCTCTTTTGTCATTTCCCAGCATGATTTTAGTCCTGCGGTCTTTGTATGTGAGCCTGAACAACCGTCTATTTAAGTTTTACATACCATTTTTATGGTTTCCTCCCTTCAGAAATGTAGCTGCCACATTTTCACCTAACCTAGACCGTTTGTTTAAAGGGGATCCTGCCAAGAATCACTTCAGACATCATCAGGATGCAACAAGTCAGTCTTCCATTTAACATCAGCAAGACTGAAACAGAATGTCATCACACACACACACACACACACACACACACACACACCTTTAGATTTTTTTATCCATTTAAAAAAGCACTCTTTTTATTGAAGATTTGACAGTTTTATTCCACATTAATTTAATTTAATTTAATTTTTTAATTTAATTTATTTTAAATTTAATTTAATTTAATTTTTAAAAAATTACATTTATATCCCGCTCTTCCTCCAAGGAGCCCAGAGTGGTTAAAATAATCATTGAAATAATCACCATATCAAGAAAAAGAGAAAAAAGTGCTGTAATATGGAATATGGAGAAAACAGGAAATTGGAAAACTAAAATTTGCTCTGTATCGTATTCATTTAACTTTGGATATGATTCTAAAGGAATCTTGCTTAGTAAACGGGGACCAGTGTTAGAATTAGAGTCTGCCATGTCCATGTTTAAGCAGTTAATGTGTTTGGGATCCACCCATCAGATCCAGCTGCTGTGTAGTTCAGGACCCAGAAAAGCAAAGAGAGCTTAAACCTAGATATCACTTTAAGAAGGTGTAGTAGGGGAAGTCTTCAACCCCCACCCCTGAACCTTCTGGCAGGCCCTGACTGGTATACTGCTGCCACCACCTCTTCACAACCTGGGAAGGTTTTTTCCAACACTTTCCTTCGAGGGTGTACCAGACTGGGTTGAACAGGATACCCAAAGTCCCTCACAGTTTCACCAAAGACTTGAAATTTTAAAGTGACCATTTGGGAAAGAATATTAGAAGACAGTGGTATCTCTTAGTACCCATCAGTTTGCCAGCGTGGTGTAGTGGTTAGAGTGCTGGACTAGGACCAGGGAGACCCGAGTTCAAATCCCCATTCAGCCATGAAACTAGCTGGGTGACTGTGGGCCAGTCACTTTTCTCTCAGCCTAACCTACTTCACAGGGTTGTTGTGAAAGAGAAACTCAAGTATGTAGTACATCGCTCTGGGCTCCTTGGAGGAAGAGCAGGATATAAATGTAATAATAATAATAATAATAATAATAATAATAATAATAATAATAAGGCACTACCTTGGTGTGGTTGTGGGGCTTGCGTGCTCTGAGGAAGGTGAGAGCTATGCCAGAGGTCTAACCATACTGGACAGGTCTCACCAGAGGAGCCAGACAGAGAGTGTCTCTCCTATCAACAATATGGTGAGACGTAACTTTAATAAATCTATACTGGATCGGTCGTCACCCAGGTCAACAAGGACCGTGCCAGGTGCTGGAGTCCCTGGACATTTGGGGGCAAGTGGGCAACAGGACTCAAGATCTTCAGTTGAGCAACCAGGGCTGGAGACTGCAAGGTTACTGGAAGAAACGTCACTTAACTGAAAAAAATATATGAAAAATGCCAACAAGGATATAATGATCTGCTATTACAAGTCTAGTCCAACTAGAAGAGGCTATTTAAAAAGAATGTACCAAATTTGGAAAGAGAAGCCTCCAGATACAGAAATCACAGAGCAAAGGCTAGCAGACCAGAGAAGATTCATAATAAGAAATAAAGTATTCACAGGAGTTGAGCTGGAAGAACTGCAAAGAGCAACACAAGCTCAAGATATGGAAGAAGAATTACCACCAACTGAAGAAGTTGTTCAGGTGCAGGTGGAGGAGGTGTTGGAAATAGAGGATACCACCGTTGCTGAACTGTTTCAAAATCAAAACCAGGCAACCTCCCCTTTGCCTTCACCTCAAAAACCCAAATACCATTTAACAGAAAAGCAACAAGAACTGAAGCAAAATATAACTGAGCACATGAACCAAACAACCACCAGGGTTCGACTTCCAGCTCTAAAAACAGTTGCCAAAAAACAACTTGCTCAGGCATTAAAAGATGTCAATGCTGCACTTGCAGAAATAACAACCAATAATTTGCAAAAAACAAACCAATTAATATAAAGTGCAGCAACAATAACAACATAAGAGCTTGGATATAAGATCAGTGGACCTGTCAAAAAAGAAAGTAGTACATCACCTAAATGGAAGATTAGATTAGAAAATAAAATCGCCAAGCTTAGGTCAGATGCTAGCTAGTAAATTGAAAGATATGAAAGACAAGAAGCTGAAGAATGAAAACACCAAACAGTATCTGATCCAAAAATACCACCTAGATTCAAGGAAAATTAGAGAAGTCCTGGAAATAATAAAGCAGCTAATAACAGCAGTGTCAAAGAAGATTAGCAGATATGAAGCCAGAATTACACAACACAGGCAGAGTCTCCAATTCCAGTCAAATCAGAGACGTTTCTACCAAAGCACAGAAGGAGAAACTGCAAGAAACGTAGAAAGACCAAATAAAGAAGAAACAGTGCAATTCTGGGGGAAATTATGGGACAATCCAATAGATTATAATAAAAAAGCAGGCTGGGTGAAAGAGGTCAAAAAAATGGAACCAACAAATGCAAGATCTAATAATAACACCAGAATTAATAAGTGAAAGAGCTAAGAAAATTAAAAATTGGACTGCTCCAGGCGACGATGAACTGCATGGCTTTTGGCTTAAACACCTAACAAGCCTTCATAAACAACTATCAAAACAGTTCAATCACATTTTGCAAGGAGGTGATATTGAACAATGGCTAGCAACTGGGAAAACTCATCTCATCATGAAAGACGCAGCAAAAGGTGCAGTTCCAAGTAATTATAGACCGATAACCTGCCTGCCAACCATGTTCAAATTATTAACTGGAATAATAGCAGATGAAGTCATGCAACACTTATTAACTAACAAACAGCTTCCAGTTGAACAGAAAGGAAATTGCCCAAACACCAGAGGCACAAAAGACCAGCTGCTGATTGACAAAATGATTTCAGAAAACTGCAAGAGAAGAAAAACAAATCTAAGTGTTGCATGGATTGACTACAAGAAAGCCTTCGATTCATTGCCTCACACATGGATACTAAAATGTTTAGAAACAACTGGTGTTAGCAAAAACATTCAGATATTTATTTTAAAAAGCAATGAGCATGTGGAGTACACAGTTAACAATCAATGGCGAGACACTTGGACAGGTTAGCATTAGAAGAGGCATTTTCCAAGGGGACTCACTATCCTCTCTATTGTTTGTAATCGCCATGACTCCACTTTCACAAATACTAAACAAAACAGGCCTCGGATACCAAACATTTAAAACATCAAGTAAAATCAACCATCTGCTATACATGGAAGATCTGAAGTTGTATGGAAAGTCCCAGTCAGAAATCGAATAACTGCTAAACACTGTCCGTATATTCAGTAGCGATATAGCAATGGAGTTTGAACTAGACAAGTGTGCTGCATTAATAATGAACAGAGGGAAAATAAGAAAAACAGAAGGAATAGAACTGCCCAATGGAAGCAACATAAAGAACCTGGAAGAGAAAGAACATTACAAATACTTGGGCATTCCCCAGGCTGATAGGGTTATTTGCTTTCTCTGGTAAACAAATGGAACAAAATGCCATATTCAGCTTTTATGTTCAAATTAAACACATGCATTCTGCAAACCATTTTTTTTAAATTTAGAACGATATCTCTTTTCAAATCACTCAGATGGAGAATGGTCAAAAATGAAAATGGATGTGGCATTTTGTTCCATTTGGTTGCTATAGAAAGCAAATGAAAACACTGATGCCAACCAAACAGCAAAGCAAAGGACCTTACTGTCAACCAGATATGTGGTCCCCCTTAGTCTTGTTCCTATTCCTCTATTCCAAATCATACTCTTCTCTTTTATTTCATGGTCTTCCTAATGATTTTTCTCTATCCCTTTGATGTGGCAAATATTGATGGCTTCTTGAAGGAGGCATTCCAGTTCCACTCTTCTGTGCTCTGTAGTAATTCCTTTTCACATTGAGTTTCATCACCCCTTCCATATTGCCAAATCTGTCGTCTTCTTGTTTACCAACAGTTAAAGTAGTCACAGTACTGCAATAATTTCAAGAGTTTTGTTCCATAAGTTCCATTTTTTGGAAAAATGGTATTGCTTCCTTTACTGCTCAAACGTCGAAGTTACATACACTGAATTTCAAGTTTGAATGTGACATGACATGACAACACAAACTGTATGTTTTAAAGTCCGGGCTAAAATGCTCTCAATTTCCTGTTGACTGCCAACAGTCCCTGTTAAAAGAGGGACTGAATATGCTTGAATATTCAGATATTCAAAGCGGGGGGGGGCAGAGGAAATGCTGTACTCATGTACATATTCTTAAGAGTGCACTCAAAAGCCAGCATCGTGTATTGGTTAGAGTGCTGGACTTGGACCGGAGAGACCCGAGTTCAAATCCCCATTCAGCCATGATACTTGCTGGGTGACTCTAGGCCAATCACTTCTTTCTCAGCCTAACCTACTTCACAGGGTTGTTGTGAGGAGAAACTTAAGTATGTAGTACATCGCTCTGGGCTCCTTGGAGGAAAAGTGGGATATTAAAAATGTTAAAGAAGAAGAAGTCCTGCTTTAGCACTGATGCTCTGAGAAGCCTCACACTGCTGCCTTATTCACACGGCATTTGTCTAAGAGGCAAATGCTATAAGCATGACAGAGATTGTTTCCTCGATTGAAAGGCTGGGACATCCCAGTCTTCCAATCACAGAAACAATGTCCATCATTCTTAGGGTGTTTGCCTCTTCATACAAACACCTCTGAGCATGTCTGAGCATGTCAGCCATTCTTACTTCCGATGGCATGAATTTAAGCAAGCTCTGGGATCTTCCTAAATATATTCATAATAATGGTGGAAAAGATTACTACATAACTGAGGTGGGGGATTAAAGAGGAACATGCATTCCAATCCTAAACCCAGTGCCTCAAGAAAGTAAGCCCATCTGAGGAGGCGGCTTTTCAGTTTTGTATGCCACACAACTTTCTTATAGTATGCTGTTTCCCCTTCTGCATTTATTTTGCATGGATGAGATATCAATCACACTATTATTGCTGGATCAAAGATTGCAAGAATACCTTGGAAGATATTCCTGCAATCCCTAATCCAGCAACCATAATATGATATCCTATGGGACAGAATGTGTATAGGGGCATGCTTTGATTGAGGATGTGGAAAAGTTCTTAGACCACTAGTAAGTTATTTTTATTTCTTATCAGAAGGTACAGTTTTCCTTTTGCACAGGGGAAGGATATTGCAGAACCTTCAGAAAGTTAATAATGAACTACTTAAAGCCCTGGTGATTTGTGAGACATTGGTGGATGAGATTAAAAATGTTTATCAAATGAATGACACCAAAGGGATCTTAAAGAAAACTGTTATAAGAAACCTTGAACGTAATCATAAGAAGCAAATTAATCAACTGTGCCCTATGTAGGAGGAGAACGTTTAACAGGCAAAAACAACGGCTTCACTGAAAAGGTTCAAAGACACACACACACACACACACACACACACAGAAACCATGGAAACACAAAGAGCCACAAAATATAATAAAAGGACTCATTTATGTCTGAAGTAAATATATTTCATTGAACACAGTAAGAATACTATGAACAAAATTAACAATGAACTGAACCTACAGCATATAAATTATGAACTCAAGAGGGAATGACACATTATTGCCACACTATAACAAAGGGAACATTAAAGTTGACCTCTGTACCTTTGGGAAAAACTTAACAGATTTTTTAAGGAATGAAAATGAGTCAAGAACAATACACATTTGATTAAAAGATTGTTTAACAAAGTGCTAAGCAGCAAAAGAATGAAAAATACAATTGAATACAGTATGTACACCTCTCACTGAAAACAAAGAGTGGAAATTTGTAAAACACTTTACAAGTGTGAAAACCACAGGACTTATGCCATGGAGCTGGGTTCCAGGTTCATGGTCTCCTGTACCTCCCAGGTGCATGTTGGAAGGTGGACTGGTCTGTCTTTTATGATGGCAAAATTGTATATAATAACTCCATTATTATATAACCAATAATAATGATGATGATGATGATGAGTAGGGCTGTGCAGTTGTGTCTGTCTGTCATGTATGTCAGAACCAATATGCTCTCCATTGGGCATTATTGGAAAGAGATCCATTAAAGAGAAAATCCTTTTAACTTTTAAATCCCAACCAGATGAAAAAGAGGACCGAATAGGAGATGGTTCAGTCTGACCCCAAACCTTTGAACCGAACAGGTTTGACGTCCAACGCCGAACCTGTTCACACATCCCTAATGAGTGGCAGCCAAAATTTTATTTATTTATTTATTTATCAAATTTATGCCCTGCCCGAACTTAAGTCTCTGGGCGGCCAACGACAATTAAAACACATATAAAAGTTAAAACAGTTCAACATATAAAACATAAAGTTAAAACAATACAATAATTTTAAAACCATAAAATTAAACAAACAGTATTTTTTTTTAAATTAAAAACCTGAGAAAGCTTGGGTTAAAAAAATGGGTTTTCAAATGTTTTTTTAAAATAGCCAGAGATGGGGAGGATTGTAACTCAGCAGGGAGCACATTCCACCATCTCGGGGCAACAACCGAGAAGGCCCGTCTCTGTGTGACCACCAAACGGGTTGGCAGTAGCTGGAGACGGACGTCCTCAGACAACCTCAATGAGTGGTGTGGCTCATAGTGAAGAAGACACTCTCTTAAATACCCAGGGCCTAAGATGTTTAGGGCTTTATAAGTTATAACTAGCACTTTGTATTTTGCCCAGAAACCTATTGGCAGCCAGTGAAGCTCCATCAGAAGAGGAGTAATGTGGTCTCTCCAAGATGACCCAGAAACCAGCCTCGCTGCCTCATTCTGAACCAACTGAAGTTACCGGAATACATACAAAGGCAGCCCCACATAGAGCGCATTACAAAAGTCCAGTCTGGGGGTTACCAACAGATGTATCACAGATTTGAGATCATTGATCTCGAGAAACGGGCGCAGCTGGCGTATCAGCCGGAGCTGATAGAAAGCACCCCTGGCAACCACCTCAACCTGAGAAATCAGGGAGAGGTGTGAATCCAGAAGTACTCCCAGACTGCAAATGTATTCCTTTTGGGGAAGTGTGACCCCATCTAGAACTGTTAGATCAAAATCATCTCTGGAGTTCAGACCCCGCACAATACGTACCTCCGTCTTATCTGGATTCAGCTTCAGTTTATTCTCCCTCATCCAGCCCATTACTGCTTCCAGCAGGCATTTCGACAGGATATGCCAGCTCCTGAAGAAGTTGGCATGGAGAAGTAGATCTGGGTGTCATCAGCATACTGGTAACACCCAGCTCCAAATCCCCTGATGATTGTTGTAAATTCTCTGTGGTGAGAGAATCCTTTTCTCATTATAGCAGAGTGCACAGAGGCACAACACAGCGGAAATTTAGTTAGGCATGCGTGTATGCTGAAAGTAAAGTAACTTGGAGCCAATTCATAGTTTCAAATCAATATAAAAGGCATTTATTAAGGAACTCCATTCTAGATAGGAAAATGAGGAGTTAGGATCTCTAATCTATCTATCTAGCTGGATGCAGATGGATTCTGCATCCTCTCTGCACATATGGTGCAGGGAGAGAGGCTTGCCATGTTGCAAGGTAGCAGGCAGGTAGGAAGAGAGAGAGAGGAAGGAAGTTGAATCCCTAAGAGTAGCAATCTACAGTTCAAAGGGACAGCATCAGAGCAGTGGAGAAGGGATGACCAATGTCTTGACTCTCTAGCCCTCTGACTTACTAGTCTGTCCTCCACTGTCTGAGACAAAGAGAAAGCACAAAGTCCTTTAACTTCCAACAATGATCTCTTCCAGTGGTTTCATGTAGATGTTAAAAAGCATTGGAGAAAGTACAGAGCCTTGAGGGATACCATACTTAAGCTCAGATCTTGAAGAGCAACAGTCTCCAATAGACTGAGAGATCCAAAAGGACCAACAGAGTCACACTTCCTCTGTCCATTGCCAATTGGAGATCATCCATCAGGCCGACCATGGCATTCTCCACCCCGTATCCCACCCAAAAATCAGTTTGAAATGGGTCTAGATAATCAGTTTCCTCCAAGACCGCCTGGAGCTGAGAGGCCACCACCCTCTCAGTTACCTTGCCCAGCCATGGGAGGTTGGAAACAGGCCTATAATTGCTTAACTCTGAGGGATCTAATGCAGGCTTCTTTAGAAGAGGTCTAATGATTGCCTGCTTGAGACAAGGAGGCATCCTGCCCTCCCTCAGAGAAGCATTTATGATTTCCACCAGGCTGTCTACAACAGCCTCCCTGCTAGATAGAACAAGCTATGCTGGACAAGGGTCAAGAGAACAAGTGGTAGGCCTCACCACTCCAAGCAGCTTGTCCACATCCTTACAAGGATTACAAGTAAAGGGGTGGGGGAATCCACTGCGCAGTGGGGGAGTGGTGATAAAGGTAGTCTAAAGTGCTTACCAGCTGGTGTGGCTGCTGGTGGCACCACCACTCACCCCCCCGCCCGCCAGTGCAGCCCAAGCACTGCTGATCTGTCTTTAAGAAGGCTGCCCATGCGGCGATGGCACAGTTCCGGCCTCCGTGGATGCATCGAAGCCACACAGATAGATTCTCTCCAGAATAATCTGTCTTCAGCTTGGCCTTTAAGGTCTCGCAGTGGTGCATTCATTGCTGTCGTAATCAAGTCCATTCAGCTTGCTGCTGGTCATCCTCTTCTTCTCTTTCCTTCAACTTTTCCCACCATTATGGACTTCACAAGGGAGCTAGGTCTTTGCATAATGTGTCTGAAGAATGATAGTTTGAGCCTGGTCATTTGTGCCTCTAGTGAAAATTCTGGATTGATTTGCTCTATGGTTCATTTGTTTGTTTTCCTGGCTGTCCATAGTATCCTCAAAAGTCTTCTCCAGCACCAAAGTTCAAAAGCATCAATACTTTTTCCAGCTTGCTTTTTCAAAGACCAGCTTTCACATCCATAGAGTGTCATGGGAAAAACCATTGTCCGAATTATTCTAATCTTTGTAGGTGTAGACACGTCGCGGCATTTAAATATCCTTTCCAAGGCCTTCATTGCAACCCTTCCAATTGCTAGTCCACGGTGTATTTCTTGACTGCTGGATCCTTTACTGTTGATGGTTGATCCTAAAAGGCAGAAGCTATCAGCCACTTCAATGTCTTCATTATCAATTCTGAGGCTTGACATACAACCCTAGGGATGGAGAATTCCTCTCTTGCCAAATGTTTTTATGGAACACATGGTTCCAGACCCCACCTGCTCCTCAGTGGAAATATCTGTGGATTATATACATTCCATATATTTATGGATAAAATACATATTTAAATGTGTGCTTTCCAATGTATTATCTCATCAGCTGTTTGTGTAGGAAATACGTGAAAAGCGTTGGAAAATATGTACTTAATATGTGCAAATTTGTTTTCAGGGTCAGAAGAAAAACAATCCAACTATTTGTAATAGAAGAAACCAGAATGGAAACCAAACGAAAATGGCAAAGTTCAGGAAACAGAAAGATCCATTCATCCCTATGAGCCACCCAAAACAACAACAAGAGAACCGCAAGGATTAGATAAAGACAGCAGAGGCACCAGATGAAAAAGCAACTATGGAAAACTAATAGGATTTTGAATACCAATACAAACATGAGTGCACAGGATTGACTACACCTGATGCCTTTATTGCACCAGGTAATAGGGACAGAGTTTTAACGTCTGGGCTCTCTCCAGTAGTGACCCACTTGATTGTGCCAGTTCCCCGTTTTCCTGCTAGATTATTTATTGGTTGGTTGGTTAGTTGGTATTTCTCAAAGTGGTTTACCTTAGAAAGGACATGAGAAGGGAATAAGAAGATTGTTTCCTGTCCAAAATAGATTCACAATCTAAAAGTAACACAATGGAAATTTGTATTATTATTATTTATTCTGTTTCTATACTGCCTTTCAAAAAATGGCTCAGGGCGGTTTACACAGAGAAATAAGAAATAAATAAGATGGCTCCCTGTCCCCAAAGGGCTCACAATCTAAAAAGAAACATGAGTTAGACACCAGCAACAGTCACTAGAGGTACTGTGCTGGGGGTGGATAGGGCCAGTTACTCTCCCCCTGCTCAGTAAAGAGAATCACCATGTTAAAAGTTGCCTCTTTGCCAAGTTAGCAGGGGCA
This sequence comes from Hemicordylus capensis, assembly GCF_027244095.1. NCBI lineage: Eukaryota > Metazoa > Chordata > Lepidosauria > Squamata > Cordylidae > Hemicordylus > Hemicordylus capensis. The sequence goes on from NC_069662.1 coordinate 105,335,302, forward strand.
ACATACCAGCAACAACCAGCAACAACCAGAATGATGGACACTTATACTGAGCTGAAGCAATTGTGATATCACTCCCTGCTAAATATTAGGGATATGCACAGATCAAAATACTAGATCCAATCCTATTCAGATCTGATTCAAGAATTTATTGTGTATTAGCAATAGCAATAGCACTTACATTTATATACCACTCTATAGCTGGAAGCTCTCTAAGCGGTTTACAATGATTTAGCATATTGCCCCCCAACATTCTGGGTACTCATTTTACTGACCTCGGAAGGATGGAAGGCTGAGTCAACCTTGAGCCCCTGGTCAGGATTGAACTTGCAACCTTCTGGTTACAGGGCGGCAGTTTTACCACTGCGCCACCAGGGTAGACCTCTGATACAGGTCAAATCAGTCTGAAGTACTGTATCAGAATGATGCATCATTCCATATGAAATAATGGCTCATAGGAAACAATGGTAAACAACCAAAATGGTATGTGTGTGTGTGTAAGTTTGTAAGGCAAAATAGGATGAAACTTTAAGAGATGGCAAAGCCTTCTTAAAGTGAACCCTTAGAGTTTGATACTTAATTTCACAAAGAGATGCTAGCGTTTCTGAGAAGCAGGCGCACACACCTTTTCACATTTTGATTTTGCTTAGATGCTTGGACTGGTGCTTTACTTGGATACATGAAGTGGTTGTTAGTCCCTTCTGAGAGGACCCTGCCCCCAAAGTGTGGGCTGATGCATACTAGGTTTTCTAATAGGAGCTCCCACCTACCCCCACTTTCACATTTTTGCTTTGCTTAGATGCTCTGCTTCTGTGAGGACTTCCTTCCTTCTATATCAGTAGCAAAAGGGCAAGATCAGAATCTAATATATTAATTCTACATCCTTCCCCCAGAACACTGTGATTAAAAGGAAACAGAGATGCATATGAACCAATTGCAGCATGCTTTTAGCAGCTGCAAACTTGAAAAGTCATTCAAGCAATGGTCAACTAGAGAGGTCAATCAGAGCCATACCTCCCCACCCATGTTTTTCCCCATATGTGGAACATTACCAGATTTATTTTTTTAAAAAATTCACAATTTGGAATAAATCAATGGAGGGTGGGAGGGATCTGATCCTCCTATACAATATAAAAACATCAGCCAGTATTGTATCAGATGGGACTTGCTGTTAAGAAATTTACATTGGGAATTATACAATGCAAAAACCACATGATACAGGCTGAATTGAAATGGAAAGAATTATTGTTCACAGCCCTACCAAATATAATTTTTTATTTTATTTATTTATTTATTCGATTTCTATACCGCCCTTCCAAAAATGGCTCAGGGCGGTTCACACAGAGAAACAACAAATAAATAAGATAAACAAAATGGATCCCTGTCCCCAAAAGGCTCACAATCTAAAAAGAAACATAAGAGACACCAGCAACAGTCACTGGAGGTACTGTGCTGGGGGTGGATAGGGCCAGTTACTCTTCTCCTGCTAAATAAAGAGAATCACCACATTAAAAGGTGCCTCTTTGCCAAGTTAGCAGGGGTATATCAGAGAACAACCACCACTTTAAATGGTGCCTCTTTGTCCAACAAAGATAACTAGCATTTAGCATTGTTAGAACTGGCACAACCACACCATACTGTATCTGTGCTGGTATCACTTCAATCAACTAGTTTTCCATATGAAAAAGTACCCATACAGTGGTCCCTCGACTTACGAAGATAATCCGATCCGAACGCACGTTCGTAGGTCGGAATTTTCGTAAGTCGAAAAGCGCATCCACGGAGGTCCGGAACACTCGTAAGTCGAGGACACCGCATCTAAAAATTCGTAGGTTGAGGAAGCCGCATCTAAACCGGCAACGACTTCCGGTATTTTTTTATTTTATTTATTTATTTATTTATTTTTGCATTTATATACCGCCTTTCATTAAAAAGATAACCCCAAGGCGGTTTACAAAAGTTAAAAACATACAATAAAAACACAATAAAAACATCATATTAAAAGTACAAAAACATATAAAAACAGGCATAAAAACAACACAACAAATACAACAAATAGAAACACAGAGAAGCCGCAGTAGAAAACAATCATGTAAAAGCCTGGGTAAAAAGCCAAGTCTTTAAAAGCTTTCTAAAAGCCGTGATGGAGTCCGAGGAACGAATGGCCACTGGGAGAGCATTCCAGAGTCTGGGGGCAGCAACAGAGAAGGCCCTGTCCCGAGTGCACGACAACCAGGCCTCCCTCATTGTCGGCACCCGGAGCAGGGCCCCCTCAGATGTCCTCGTCCAGCGGGCAGCAACCCTTGGGAGCAGGCGGTCCCTCAAATACCCTGGGCCCAAACCATTTAGGGCTTTAAAGGTCAAAACCAGCACCTTGAATTGGACCCGGAAACGAACCGGCAGCCAGTGCAGCTCTTTCAAAATGGGAGTGACATGTTCCCAACGGGCAGCTCTGGATAAAACCCTCGCTGCCGCGTTTTGCACTAGCTGCAGTTTCCGGATATTCTTCAAGGGCAGCCCCACGTAGAGCGCGTTACAGTAATCCAGCCGCGACGTGACTAAGGCGTGGGTAACCGTGGCCAGATCTGCCTTTTCGAGAAAGGGACGCAGCTGGCGCACCAGCCGAAGCCGTGCAAAGGCACCCCTGGCCACCGCCTCCACCTGAGCCTCCAAAAGCAGAGCCGGGTCCAGTAGTACCCCCAAGCTGCGTACTTGCTCCTTCAAGGGGAGTGCAACCCCATCCAGAACCGGTAAAATCTCCTCATCCCGATTGGCTCTCCTACTGACCAACAGTACCTCCGTCTTATCCGGATTCAGTTTCAGTTTGTTAGCCCACATCCAACCCATCACGGCCTCCAACCCCCGATTCAGGACATCCACCGCCTCCCTAGGATCAGATGACAAGGAGAGATAGAGCTGAGTGTCATCCGCATATTGCTGACAACTCAGTCCAAATCTCCGGATGACCTCTCCCAGCGGCTTCATGTAGATGTTAAACAGCATGGGGGACAAGACCGATCCCTGCGGGACCCCACAGGCCAACGGCCACGGGGCCGAGCAGTAGTCCCCCAGCACCACCTTCTGTACCCTCCCCTCAAGAAAGGACCGGAACCACTGCAACGCAGTGCCTCCGATTCCCATACTCGAGAGGCGGCCCAGAAGGATACCATGGTCGATGGTATCGAACGCCGCCGAGAGGTCCAGCAGAACCAACAGGGACGCACTCCCCCTGTCTAGTTCCCGGCGTAGGTCATCCACTAGAGCGACCAAGGCAGTCTCAGTCCCATACCCGGGGCGGAAGCCAGATTGAAAAGGGTCCAGATAATCCGTATCATCCAAGAGCCTCTGCAGCTGGGACGCCACCACACGCTCCATCACCTTGCCCAAAAAGGGGAGGTTAGACACAGGTCTATAGTTGTCCAGGTTGGAGGGATCAAGGGAGGGCTTTTTTAATAGAGGTCTTACCACCGCCTCCTTGAGGCACGATGGCATCCTGCCCTCCCTTAACGAAGCATTAACGATCACCTCCAGCCATCTACCTGTCCCCTCCCTGGCAGCTTTTATTAGCCATGAAGGGCAAGGGTCAAGAGCGCACGAAGTCGCCCGCACACTGCCCAGGATCTTGTCCACATCCTCAGGCCGCACCAACTGAAAAGAATCCAACACAACGGGACCAGATGGTACCAGAGGCACGTCTGCCGGAACTGCCAAAACTCTGGAGTCCAGGTCAGCACGGATGCAAGCGACTTTATCTGCAAAGCGACAGGCAAACCGATCGCAAAGAGCCGTAGATGACTCCTCCCCCATTGTCCGGGGGGATGTGTGGAGCAATGTTTTCACCACACGAAACAGCTCTGTTTGCCTGCACTGAGCAGACGCAATGGAGGCGGAGAAAAAACATTTCTTCGCCGCCCCCACCGCCACGGCATAGTCCCTAAAATGGGCTCTAGCCCGTGTTCGATCGGATTCGTGACGACTCTTCCTCCAGCGTCGCTCCAGCCGTCGTCCGAGTTGCTTCATCGCCCTAAGCTCCGAGGAAAACCAAGGAGCAGAACGGGCTCCACCAAGCCGGAGAGGGCGCTTGGGGGCAACCGTGTCAACAGCCCTGGCCATCTCTCCATTCCAGAGATCAACCAAGGCCTCGACAGGGTCACCAGCTCTGGACACTGGAAACTCCCCGAGGGCCGTCTGAAATCCAAGCGGATCCATAAGCCTCCGGGAGCGGACCATCTTAATCGGCCCACCACCCCTGCAGAGGGCAGACGGAGCAGTCAAACTAAACCCCACCAGGTGATGATCTGTCCATGACAAGGGAGTGATCTCAAATTCCCCCACCTCCAGATCATTTATTTCCCGATCGGCAAAAACCAGATCCAGAGTGTGTCCCGCCACGTGGGTAGGGCCCGATACCAACTGAGACAGGCCCATGGTTGCCATGGAGACCATGAAATCCTGAGCCGCACCCACTAAGGGGACCTCAGCGTGGACATTGAAGTCCCCCAAGACAATAAGCCTGGGGGAACCCAAGGCCACCTCCGAGACGACCCCCGCCAGCTCAGGTAGGGAGACTGAAGTGCAGCGGGGTGGTCGGTACACCAGCAGAATCCCCAGCCTATCTCGGAGGCCCACCCTCAAGGACAAACACTCGAAATTCTGAGATTGCCTGACCGGGCACCTGGAAACGGGGAGGGTCTCTCGAAAGATGACCGCAACGCCTCCTCCCCGACCCTCGAGGCGGGGCTGCTGCACGATCTGGAAACCTGGAGGACAAAGCTGAGAGAGACCAACCCCGCCCAGCGCATCCAACCAGGTCTCCGTCACGCATACCAGGTCAGCACGCTCATCCACAATCAAATCGTGGATGAGAGATGTTTTTGCATTAACTGACCTGGCATTTAGCAGCAGCACCCTAATCCTCGAAGGAGTGTTCTCAGAGCTCCCTAGGGTCAGAGGGTTGGGGGAAGGGCCGGAAAAAGGAACAGGCCTCAATTGCCTGGACCGTTTTCCCCTGTAACGGCCTGCCCAACTCCCACCGCCATACCTCCCTCTGCCCGCTACCCGTGATATTGCCGCCCCCACTCCAGACCCACTTTTTTGCTCTCCCAGACACATCCCCCCAGACTATTCCACCACGGCTACTTGGCTTAATTTAAAACCAAGACCAGACTCATACAGTCCCTGCTGACTTCTTGCTTGGTGGAAGATGGATCGTCAAGGCAGGAGGAGAAGATCTTCAGGGCTCCAGGCAGCTCGCCCCACGGCTGAGAGCCACAAGGACGAGAGCCCTTATGCTCTCGCCCTTCGGCTCACGCCAAGAGGCTCACGCCCCTGGCCCAGCCCCAGCTTTAAAGCCACAGAGGCTGAGGGTAGATGGCACACACCTGGAGAAAGAGGTGGGGCAGAAGCCCAAACACAGTCACTGCCCTGCCAAGATGTTCCCTCTTCCCTTCCTCAGTCCCTGGCCCAGCCCCAGCTTTAAAGCCACAGAGGCTGAGGGTAGATGGCACACACCTGGAGAAAGAGGTGGGGCAGAAGCCCAAACACAGTCACTGCCCTGCCAAGATGTTCCCTCTTCCCTTCCTCAGTCCCTGGCCCAGCCCCAGCTTTAAAGCCACAGAGGCTGAGGGTAGATGGCACACACCTGGAGAAAGAGGTGGGGCAGAAGCCCAAACACAGTCACTGCCCTGCCAAGATGTTCCCTCTTCCCTTCCCTATTTTTTGTCGTTCGTATGTCGAAACATTCGGATGTTGAGTGCTTCGTAAGTCGAGGGACCACTGTATTTGCAGTGACTACCATGACACTATAACAACATATGAAATTGACTTAAATCATAATATATATTTAATTTATTTATTTTATTTATTTAAAATATTTCTATACTGCCCTTGCGTCTCTGGGTGGTTTACAGTTAAAATCATTTAAAACATTATATCAATTAACAATTAAAATCATTTAAAAGATTTAAAACCCAGTGTTAAAATTATTTAAAACTATAAATCTAATTAAAAGCCTGGGTGAATAAGTGCATCTTCAGTGCCTTTTTAAAAGTTGGCAGAGATGTGGAGGCTCTTATTTCAACAGGGAGCACATTCCAAAGTCCAGGGGCTGCTACGGAGAAGGCCCGTTCCTGAGTAGCCACCAGACGAGTTGGCGGCAGCCGCAGGTGAACCTCTCCAGATGATCTTAGCATAGGGTGGGGCGAAGAAGACGTTCTCTTAAATACCCAGGGCCTAAGCTGTTTAGGACTTTATAGGTAATGACCAGCACCTTGTATTTTGCCCGGAAATGTATCAGTAGCCAGTGCAATTCCTTCAACACAGGAGTAATATGGTCACTCTTAGATGATCCAGAGACCAACCTGGCTGCCGCATTCAGAACCAACTGCAGTTTCCAGACTACCTACAAAGGCAGCCCCACATAGAGCGCATTGCAGTAATCCAACCTAGAGGTTACCAGCAGATGTACCACTGTTTTGAGGTCGTTCATCTCAATAAATGGATGCAGCTGAGAAATGAAAGGAAGAAGTCCTGTACTTTCTTCTCTAGATCTGACATGCATGACATATTTCATAGGGATGTGCATAAAACCGGTTCTCCCGGTTCGGTTCGGGTCCGAACCGGGTCCGGACCGGACCGGGGTGGTTCGGTTTTGGTTTTGCCAGACCACCCCCCCGGTCCGGTTCGGTTTCGAACCGGTTCGGATCCGAACCGAACTGGTTCGGATCACAAAAAGTGGCTGGTTTTGAAGGGGACATTGTGTTCTACCTGCCACCCAAATTTCAAGTCGATTGGACCTTCCTCTGATTTTTTACAATTTTTTTTCAAAAAATAAATTTTTGCCCATAACTCACAATGTGGAGCCCTTGGGGCAAAAAAGCTGGGGTGGGTGGTAGCCACCCATGGGTGTCCTCCACCCCAAAAATCCCAAGGCAATTGGTGGCTCCTAGTATTATTGGTGAATTTCTGAAGAAAAATTTTTTTTCCATTGGCTAGAATGGGGGTTTGGGGCTGCCCCAGACCCACCTCTGTGGGGTGGCAGCACCCCCAAAGTGGGTCCGGGGCCATGGCAAAAATGCCCTCAGTCCCTCCCAGCAATCCCCGTAGAGATAGGAGTGATGGTTCTGTTGTTTTTCTGAGGTATTCTGAGTGTAGATTCTATGATAGCTTATGAGATTTCCAATGAGACACCATGAATCCACTCTCATTTGCTATCACAGAATCCACACTCACTCAGAACACCTCAGAAAAACAACAGAACCATCACTCCTATCTCTACGGGGATTGCTGGGAGGGACTGAGGGCATTTTTGCCATGGCCCCGGACCCACTTTGGCGGTGCTGCCACCCCACAGAGGCGGGTCTGGGGCAGCCCCGAACCCCCATTCTAGCCAATGGAAAAAAAATTTTTCTTCAGAAATTCACCAATAATACTAGGAGCAACCCAACAATTGCCACCCCATCTTTTTGGCCCCTCTCTCTGGGCGCCCTAACACGTAACACCTAGTCAGTCCATCTTAATGCCTACCTACTACCACCACTCCTATCCAAGCAAGTAAGAGGAGGACACTCAGAGAGACAACACCCACTCTCTGATCTAACAAAAAGGCCACTGCTGTGCTGCCTGCCAGCACAGCAGCAGCAGTGGAGCAGCACACTAAGCACAAGAGCAGCACACACAGAGAAGAAGCAGGAGGCGGAGCAGCAGAGCAGCAGACCTGCCGCTCTGCATGATGGGTGACGTGATGCCCAAAGAAACCACCGCCTCACTCAGTGCCTGCCACTGACTAGGCCCGACAGACAGAAGCCAGCCAACCTGCTCTGCTCTGCTCTGATGCTCCCCATGGATGATGCACACACACCCTACATCTGCATCCCAATGACCAGACCAGACCAGACCAAGTGCGCAGAGTCAGCACAGGCCAGCAGCCACCAGCCCAGAAACAACAACAGCTACTACTGCTACCACCACAACCAGTGTTGCCGCTACAATAACATTCCCAGTCCAGTCACGCGCACCACAGCCTGAGCCTAGCACACAGCCAACAGCTGCTGCCAGCCAGTGCCTGGCAAGCCCAGCCAACATGAGGAGGAGAGAGCTAACAAGTAGACGGCGCACGCACATCACCAACCCATCACGACGGCGCAACTGCAAGGGGAGAGGGCACAATTACAGGCAGGAGGAGGAGGAGGAGGCAAGGCAATCCTAGCACAGATTTGAAAGTTTAAAATCCACCAGGACATCTTCTAGAATCTAGACTTCTGTTTTTTCTACCACCAGCTGTAGTGTCTAGTTAGTCAGTGTGCTGTGCAGCTGAGCTGAGCTGAGCTGAGCTGCATGTGAGGAAGGGTGATTGTAGCTAGTTCTTTAGTTTCAGCAGACTGAGCATTGAGCATGGGCAGTGGCCTTGGGAAGCAACACAATTACACGACACTCACCTGCTGCTGCTGGTTCTAGAAGTTGCCTCTTCTCGTCTTCACCTCTTCGTGTGTGTGTGTGTGCAGTGAGTGCATGCCTTTTGCCTTGCTGGAAAGAAATGCTTCTCTGGTCCACCACCACATATCTGCTCAAGGACAAAGAGGCCCAAGGCAGAGGTGGTGGCACCAGTGTGAGTGCATGTGTGCTGGTGGTGTTTGCCACCACAGGTGTTTTGTGTGTGTATGTGTGCGCTGCTAGCTAGGAGGGGGAGGGAGGCAGGGAGGGAGGCTGGGAGGCAGGGGGGAGGAAAGGGGAGGGGGAGAGGGATGTAGAGGGGATTGAAGGGGGGAGGGTCCGGCTCAGAGTTGGTCAGCCACATATTTGTGCACACACGTGCTCACGTGTGTGCTTCGGTGGGAGAGACCAGACTCTCATCATCTGCCAGACCGGGGTTGGGGGCAGGTGAGGCGGTGGTGGGCTGGAAGGGAGGGAGGATGGAAGGTGGTGAAGAGGAAGGGGAGAGGATGAGAGGGGAAGGATGGAGGGAGGCGTGGGGGGGAGGAAAAAAAACATGTAGACAGACACACACCACACTACACACAGAAAGCATCCACACACAGAGACAGTGCTAGGCATCCATTCACACAGACAGACAGACAGACAGACACACAACAGGAAGAGACAGACTGAGCCTGCACCACACACACACACACAGACCCAATTCCCCCCCTGCACAGTTATCAATCAATATGTTGTGTTGGCAGCCAGTTCATTGCTATTCTGATGGTTTTGGGTTTTTTGCCATCAGCCAACATCAACAGTGACCACAATCAAGATGAACATAAGATGATAATAATTCATTCGTTTCATTTCAAAAAATCACCCAATCATTTTCTCCATGTAAACCAAGCCCCCCACACATGATTTCTGGTGACATTTTCAATAAAATCAATTCATTTGGCATTCATCATTTTGTTCTCCCTTTGTCACCTTTTTTTCTTTCTTTTGCATAATTTTGAGGCTTGATTTTGACATGGGGTTTTTAAAGAAAAAATTATTTACATGTTTATTTACATACAGTATTTACATATCTACACTGCATTTTTGAACGTATACCCGCCGCTGCCGCTAAGTCTAGTACTCCGTGGGCTGTGCTACTTTGGGGGGGTGTGCCGTGCCCACGCCAGGTCCCCAAATGCTGACAGGTGGATAGATAAAGGGCCTGTGCTGGTCAGCATTGGGTTTCTTTTTAGGTGGGCGTGGGCATTGTAAACATCTGGCCAGTCGCAGCACTACAACTACTACTACAACTGCATCTCTGTGTGGGCACACTACACGCTGCGACTGGCTGGCACGGCTCAGCATCTGTCACGTCAGCTCAGCTAGAGGTGGAAGGGGGGAGGGTAGGGATAAGCACAGAGTTCGAGCCAGGCAGGTGACCAACCATGGGGCAACCCACGGTAATCACTCGCCCGTCTCAAACTGCAGCTTGGGGTAGCCCAACAGGGGGAGGTTCACCTTAAGGAAGACCAGCTGCTCCACCAGACCAGGGTCCAAGCGGGAGCGAGAGGGTTTCACCACGTCCCCGGCACGTGAAAACACCCGCTCGCTCTGGACACTGGTTGGGGGGCAGGAGAGGAGGCGCACAGCCACCACCGCCAGGTCCGGCCAGACTTGGCGGCGGCTCGCCCAGAACTGTGCGCAGTCCACGCCGTCTCCCTCCACAGGCTCCTCCAAGTACTGCGCAACGCATTGCTCAGCACTGGAGGGGGGCCTGGCAGGTCGAGCCTCCCGCATACCAGGCATGGCGCCATAGCAGAACCGCTGAAACCACTGGGCGGATCTCGAGTCGGTAGCAAATGGCTGCTGCGATGGCGCCGCCTGGGATGCCGCGCTGCTGGACTGGGAAGAGGGAGGGGAAGGGGAAGCTGACGCCGGCTGGCCGCCCATGCTGCTGCTGGGTGCGGGTTGGGCCGCGAGGGCTGCCCCCGCACCACTACCAACACCCTGGTCTCTGCGGGCCCTAGCGGCCTCCTCCTCCCTAACCTTCTCGACCAGGATGCCCTTCCACCTGGGCAAGTCGTCGGCACTCACGGCATTGCCCTTGAGGGCTGGGTGACAGAGACAAGCGAGGACATACTCCTCCCTGTCTCCCAGCACATCAACGAGCCACTTGTCAACCCCAGACCTCAGCCTCCCAGCCAGAGCACGACCCTCTGGCGTGGTCAGAGAGATATGGAGTCCACCCATCAGCTTCTCGAGACCAACAGCTGTGGGCAGCGCCTGGCTCAAGGGAGTGGTGTCGCCACACAAGCCCTTCGTGGCAAGCTGGAAGGGCTCGAGTGCCGACACCGCCTCGGACATCTGCTTCCACTCTGCGTTCGAGAAGTCGCAGACATCCAAGGACTCGTCCCTCGCCAGGGCGACAAGGGCTCTCTCCTGCTCCAACAGGCGCTGGAACAGGAGGAAGGTGGAGTTCCACCGCGTCTCCACATCCGTAGGGATGAGATGGCGAGGAAGGCCAAGGTCATCCTGCTTCTGGCGAAGCAGTCTCCTGGACTTCTCGCTGCGGTGGAAGTGGGCGGCCAGCTTGCGGGACTTATCCACAAGCGTGGCCGTGGCAGCAACAGCACCTGCGATGGGGCGGGCCCCCTTCTCCTGGGACGCCCTCAGCTCCTTAAGGCCAAGGGCGTCCCTGACGGTCAGATGGAGCGTGTGTGCCATACACCGTATGTTCACACAGTCCATGACTGTCTCGACAGCGGCGGTAACGTTGGCTCCATTGTCGGTGACAATGAAGCCGCTGGAGAGGTGTGGACACCCGCCAATCCACTCCTCTATCTGGCGGTCGAGTACGGCCGCCACCTCCTCCGCGGTGTGCCTCGTGTCCATCGTCTCCACGTGCAGGACGGCCCACCTGTGCCGTAGTGCATCGGGAGCCGCGCCGGACCCGGAAGCATCGCCCGCGGAGGTCCCCTCACTCTCCGGTCCCCACCAGTGGGCAGTGAGGGCCAGGAAAGAAGCGTGCATCCCACTGACACTGGTCCAGAGGTCAGTCGTGAAATGCACGCTTGTCCCGGCCGGAGCTGCACGCAGCTCGGCCGACACGAGCTCCCTGCACCGGCGGTACAGGGAGGGGACCACGTTCCGGCTGAACGTCGTCCTTGAGGGGATGACGTATTCGGGAGCCAGGTATTGGAGAATCCGGCGGAAGCCGTTGTTCTCGACCACCTGAAACGGCTGGTCATCGGTGGAAATCATCTCCCCTATGAGGCGGGTGAGGTGATGATGGTCCACGCGAACAATACGCTGGCTGCCCGAGGACTGCGTCCACCGCTGGACGGGCAGTGTAGCCTGCCTGCTGGCTGGCACACTGCCGCTGCCCGCCCTAGTGGCAGATGCACAAGGCGCACTAGCGCTGCCAGCCTGTCCCCTGAGACCTGGGTGGTGACGCTCTAGGTGTCTCCACATAGGCGTCGTACCCAGGTGCGCAGGGTCCCTTCCACGGCTGACAAGCATCCTGCAGTGGACACAGCGGGCGTGGAATGGGGCATCTTGAGGGACCTCAAAATGCACCCATGCACCACTGCCCTTGGCCTCCTGCGCCCTGGGCGCCGTCCTAGGCCGTTTCTCGCAGGGTGGCTGCAGTCCTAGGGGGGGGGCGGCCGCCGCTGCCTGCCCACTGCTGCCACCCAACCCGCCCCTTCCGCCCTCCACAGCGGAGGAAGGGCCCGGCTCAACTGGCATCGGAGAGGCAGGCCTCTCCTCCACCACCTCGCCAGACCGCTCCCCACCAGAGTGTCGGGCTTCACGAGGGGGGGCCCCACTGAGCGGCGAAAGGATAGGGGGAAGGGGCCCCAGAGGGAGGGAGAACCTGGCTGCATCGCTGCCAGCCGCACGGTCCTCACCGCCCTCTACCTGCTCTTCCAACTCCACAGTCTCCTCCACCTCAACAACTGGCGGTAGCTCAGCAGCACCTGGTGCCGCCGGCGAGGAGGGACCCGCCACAGCCCTAACAGTGCCTCTGCCTCTGCCGCGATTGGCGGCAGCAGGCGTGGGGAACTGAATCCTGCGCACCAAAGATGGGGCCGGAGCAAAGAATTCTCCAATGGGGAGAACTGGGGTGTCCTCAGGCTCCCCGCGTCCTCTCCCTCCCCGTGCCGCAGGCGCACCCCGCACCTGGCCTCTCCCACCTCTGCCTGCCAGCCTTGAGCGAGCCCTGCCCGCCACACGGCGCTCAGACATGCTGCTAGGTCAGAAGGAGGGAGACTTTAGGAGGAAGGCCAGACAGGGTCAAAAAAATAATTTGGAGGGGCTTAGGGGCCAAAAAAAAGGCAGCTGATTTGGAGGCGGCGGGGGGGAAGTTTGTTTTCAAAAAAGGAAGCCAATTGGGGGGAAAGGAAGACTTTTTGATATGGGGGGGGAAGCCAATCGAAGTGAGGGGGAGGGTGTCCTTTTTGAATTTGGGAGTCAACCACCAAGCCAATTGGGGAGATGGGCCTGGGAGGGGTTTTTTTTTAGAAAAATAGGGGGTTAAAGGGTGGAACCCCGGTGTGGGAGGGTGGCACGGGCAGTTGGGTGGAGTAGTTGTGGTGTGGGTGGCAAGTTTTTAGCTTTTGGGGGGGGGGAGAGTGGATGGGGGGAGGGCACAGCACCTACCGGGGGTGGGGGAGGGATGCAGTCAACGCTTGGGAACCTGCAGATCAAAGGAGGAAACCCTTATTTAGTGAACTGGAACACAAAGTGTGGGTTCTGGGGGGTGGTTCTCAAGTAATGCTCCTGTGGGGGGAGCATCAAACTCAATGCAGCCTATTTAGTGACTCTAAATTGCACACAACCAAAACCAGAACCCAGTCACACCAACACAGAGGTTGAACCCACCCACTCTGTGACTCTGCCTGCCCAATGCCATGGCAAGCAAGCAGCAGCAAACACTTGATGGCAGCCTCATGGATTGAACATCATGATCATCATCATACGTGTGTATTGGCCCAGCATGTAGTGGCAGCATCAGAGCCCAGCCAGGACCCCACTCAGACTGCCCCAGAGGCAAGGAAGCACTCTGGCATGGCATGGGCCCAGCATGTAGTGGCAGCATCGCATCAGAACCCTGGACCCCACTCAGACTGCCCCAGAGGCAAGGAAGCACTCTGGAAGGCACCTGTTCAAAAACCACCTGCAAGACGCATGCAATGCAACGCAACACACAGCAGCAATTTCTTTACTGGGCATGGGCATGAAGACACAAGTTTTACAACAGTACATCTCCTCTCCAAGGTTCCCTCCCTCCTCCCCACACCCAAATGCATTTCAGAATAGGGGTGTCCCTATTTAAAACCGCCAGCTAGGGAGAGAAAGGGGCAACAAAAGGTGCACAATCGCACACGCACTAACCCCTCTTCTTCCGGTCCTTCTCCTGCCGCTCACTGCTGGTCACGGATTCGCCGCCGCCAGCCAGCCACCCTGGGCTGAGACACAGCAGGGCGGCCGCACGAGGCACACAGGCAACCGGGGTAGTTCAACAACGATGGAGGGGCAGAAGTGAGGAGACAACACTATTTGTGTCGCTCAACTCACCCCCAAGCAGAGACAAAATCAACCAAAAACTATAAAAAGAAAAAAAAACCCGATGGCAGCCGCCAGGTGGGTAGGCTACTGTGTGTGGCTGCAGCTGTGGGAGAGGAGGTGGAAAGTGAAGGGGAGCAGAGAGAGAAAAGACTAAGAGAGAGAGAAAAGAGAGGGGGGGCAGGGACAAAGAGAAAGAGAGGAGAGAGAGAGAAAAGAAAGAGAGAGAGAGGAGAAAGAGAGATGATAGAGAGAAAGAGGAGAGAGGAGAAGCGCAGCGCAGCAGGGAGGGGGGATTCAGGTGTGGGGGGAGGACACAGCAGTAGCAGCGGTCCAAAGAGGTGGGGGGAGCAGAGAGGGTGTGTGTGGTTGGGGGCTAGTGTGTGGCAGGGGGCCTGGGGTAAGTGGAGAGAGTCGGGGGCAAGGAGGAAAAGAGGTGGGGTGGGGGGAGCAGAGAGGGTGTGTGTGGTTGGGGGCTAGTGTGTGGCAGGGGGCCTGGGGTAAGTGGAGAGAGTCGGGGGCAAGGAGGAAAAGAGGTGGGGTGGGGGGAGCAGAGAGGGTGTGTGTGGTTGGGGGCTAGTGTGTGGCAGGGGGACTGGGGTAAGTGGAGAGAGTCGGGGGCAAGGAGGAAAAGAGGTGGGGTGGGGGGAGCAGAGAGGGTGTGTGTGGTTGGGGGCTAGTGTGTGGCAGGGGGCCTGGGGTAAGTGGAGAGAGTCGGGGGCAAGGAGGAAAAGAGGTGGGGTGGGGGGAGCAGAGAGGGTGTGTGTGGTTGGGGGCTAGTGTGTGGCAGGGGGCCTGGGGTAAGTGGAGAGAGTCGGGGGCAAGGAGGAAAAGAGGTGGGGTGGGGGGAGCAGAGAGGGTGTGTGTGGTTGGGGGCTAGTGTGTGGCAGGGGGCCTGGGGTAAGTGGAGAGAGTCGGGGGCAAGGAGGAAAAGAGGTGGGGTGGGGGGAGCAGAGAGGGTGTGTGTGGTTGGGGCTAGTGTGTGGCAGGGGGCCTGGGGTAAGTGGAGAGAGTCGGGGGCAAGGAGAAAAAGAGGTGGGGTGGGGGGAGCAGAGAGGGTGTGTGTGGTTGGGGGCTAGTGTGTGGCAGGGGGCCTGGGGTAAGTGGAGAGAGTCGGGGGCAAGGAGAAAAAGAGGTGGGGTGGGGGGAGCAGAGAGGGTGTGTGTGGTTGGGGGCTAGTGTGTGGCAGGGGGCCTGGGGTAAGTGGAGAGAGTCGGGGGCAAGGAGGAAAAGAGGTGGGGTGGGGGGAGCAGAGAGGGTGTGTGTGGTTGGGGGCTAGTGTGTGGCAGGGGGCCTGGGGTAAGTGGAGAGAGTCGGGGGCAAGGAGGAAAAGAGGTGGGGTGGGGGGAGCAGAGAGGGTGTGTGTGGTTGGGGGCTAGTGTGTGGCAGAGGGGTGTTGGGGGGAAGGGGAGGGGGCAACAACAAACAGCAAAGGAGAAACTGGAACAACTCGGGCAGCAGCAGCGATTAGGCTGGATGGGGTGGTTGGGGGAGGAGCTGGGCCTGGGCTAGGGTAGGGTCTGGGAGGAGGGAGGGTGGGGGGGCAGGCAGGGGGGGGAGGAGGAGGAGGAGGGTAGCAAAATATATAAAGCAATATATATCAAGAGAACACAAGCCAGAAGTTTAAAAAAAAAATTAAAAGAAAGACTATAACCAGCAGAAAAAACTTGGGGGTGGGGGTGTGGGGAGGGGGAACCAAACACAGACTCTGAGGGGGGCCACTAAGTGAACAGAGACAATGAAACCACAATTGCTGCAAATTAATAATAGCAAATGAATAAGTGGAACCAAGCAAAGAAAACTGGACTCGGTTTGGCAGCAGCAAACTTGGGAGAAGGCTGGATGGGGTGGGGTTGGGGTGGGGTGTGGTTGGACTTGGAGGGGCAAGTTTGGAGCAGGGAACCAAAACTGATTATATGGGACAACAAGAAACAACAACAGAATCCTCTGGGGGTGGGGGGGGAGGGATTCAGGGAACCAACTCACAGGGCAGCAGCAGTCAGCAGAAACAAACAAAATGGTACAATTTAAGCAAAACCAGCAAGCAATATATAAATGAAACCAATGGAATGCAATGTGAAAATCAAAAAGTTGGACAACAACAAGGCAGGACAAAGAGCAATAATTAATGGAAGAAGATTTAAAGCAATGAGGATGCAGTGGGTGGGAGTGGGGGAGGGGGAGGGTAGGCCCAAAGGATGAGAAGGGAAAGGGGGGGAGGGGGGGAGAAAAGCAGACAGACAAGGAACAGGGAAAATTGGGGGAAATTAAGAAGAAAGTAAAGTGAAGTAACACACAGTATACAGACAAGAGACAGACAGAGAGAGGAGACACACAGAGAGTCACAAAGGGCAGGTGGACAAAGGATTAGACAGAGCACACACAGAGAGACACAGGACACAGTCAGGACTCACAGAGACACCAGAGCAGCCAGCAAAGGGCAAGCAGGTCTCAGAGATGATCCCACAACTGCAGCCAAGAGAAGTTTCCAGAGAAGAGGCTTGGGTTTATATAGGTTTGAAATTCCCTCCTTTGGGAGCCCCCACCTTTGCACTCCCCCCACGGCCAACAGGGTGCCAGCTCTCAACAGTGCAACAGCCAAGCAGCCTACCAGACCAAAGGACTCATTCTGGCCAATCAAGGATCAATAGCGCAGCCAATACAATGCCTGGAAATAGCATCACAAAATGGATGCAAGGAGGAGCAAAAGTTTCGGGAAGGAGACACAAAATGGAGGACACACTTGGAACTTTAAAGAGACACTCCAGAGACTCAATTTCATTCCCGAACCGGTTCGGGAAACCCGAGCCGGTTCGGTACCGAACCGGCTCGAATTCGGTCCGGCTCGGTCCCCGGAAGGGCCCGATTCGGTCCGGGATCGAGCCGCCGGATCCGGACCGGTTCGGACGAACCGGTCCGGATCCGAACCGAACCGCACATCCCTAATATTTCATTCACTTCTTACTAATCTCTGGTCATAGCTGCATACTGATTTTGGCCACAGCTAGACCTATTGATATATTACTTCACAGATCCTACAGATTCAACACATTTGCTTCAGGTAAGAAAATATAAGTCATATCTTTAAATGCTCTCCTGAAAAAGTCAGGCTAGTTGATGGCCTAACCACACAACCTCTTTTTGCTAGGCCTATCAGATTTCCAACCCGAATGACAATCTCTGTTGCTGACTAGTTCCAGGCAAAACTGTTCAAGAAAGGTAGTATGAGCATGTTTTCAGTAGGCTATTAGAATTCAAGCATGCCCACTGTAAAACACCTCTCCTAGGAAGAATAACATGCTTCTACCGACGTCAGGCAACAAGGAAAAATAACAAGCAAGTTCCTGAACCTTGAATCTCAGGTCATAATGTTCAAAGGAAGGTGGGGGAGAAACTTTCACTGAAACTAAAGGAAACAGCCTAGCTTTGCAGAGTATGGAAACAAGAGTGTGACTAGGCATGTTTGTACAACATACCATATATGGAGACAGAACATGTAAAAGCAGGCATTGAAAATAATCGGAGTTGTAAATTTTAGTAACTCTTCTGGATTGCCCAGAATCAAAGAAGGTGCCTTTGCTTTGAAAGAACCCTTGACTAAGTGCTGGAACCTTGTATGGGAAATCACTTTTCACGTTCAGATGGCACTTTAAAATGCATTTCAGCATGCAGATCAGTTCTGCTTTATCATTGTGCTATTTTAAGAGTAGCTTATTGGAGCACTTTGCATTTGGTGAAAGCAAACTGGCAATTTTAAATGATGCTGTATAGTCACTATGTAACAAAACAGTATACGATGTAAGGTTATTTGCCAAGGATATAAAAGAGTAAATAAAACATCAGAGAAGCAAAAGAACATGTGAATACTGTATGTCTGGAAAAAAGAGAAAATTAAAAAGATGCTTCTTTACAACTGTGTGGCTAAACCCCAATGACAAGATGATTCTTGAAAGGATCCAATATGTGCTTTACTACATTACATAGTCATAGTCAGTTCACAAGCTGAGACTATGAACAATCCTATGTACAATTACTTGGGAGTAAGCACTGTTGAATGTAGGATTGATGGAATATGTGAGGGCATTGTCTCCACATCAGTAGTAAATTGCAGGACATCTCACTCTTATCGTGCAATTTACTTGTTCCTTTGTTCCAGACCAGGGGTGTAGCTATAATTGAGTGGATGGATTCAAAGAACCTGGGCCCCCCTATCTCCTGAGGAGCCCCGAACTCCACCGCTCCCTGTCTTCTTCGTTCTCTCCCTCACTCTGAGGGGCCACCAGGGAGAGGGGCAAACACGGGCCCCCTCTCCTCTAGCTACAGCCCTGTTCCAGACTCATTAACTTGGCATGCTCTCACTAATCAGTAACATGGATTATATTTTAAATATGGAAAAAGTCAAGACTGCAAATGGTTTATGACTAATCTGCACTAATGCTTTAATCAGCCTGATTGTGAGAACAAAAGGCTAGTTAGTGTTTGTTGAAGTGTAAGTAGGTTGTCTTCCAGATGGAGGTTTATTCCACCATGGACATTCATTGTTAACAACAGTTTTGTGGCATGTCCAGATTATGTTCTCTACATTCCATGAGAAATGTATTCCTGCTTCTGTGAAATACTTGCTTCTTTTCGGACCTAATTTATTTTGCTTTGAAAATACTAGCAGAGTGAAGAGCAGTCCATGATACCACTTGCTCTGGGTTTGAGGAGAAATGAGTTTCTGCATAAGATGTATCAGAAAATTGGTTTCCAAAGGTATATATCCCCCCACATCTTCCACACCTGAGTGGTCTTTTCCCTTTTCCTGTCATTGTCCTTTTAACTGAGGTCAGTACAGGAGAACCCTGTTGTTCGTGGGGGCTCTGTTCAGGGGGCGTGCATAGTGAATCCGTGGATAGTGGAGCATTAGGGCTATGGGAATCAGGGCTTAGGTTTCCAGACTGCCCCAAATCACCCCTGATTGGCCCCAGAACCAGTAAAAAGGCCAAATAAAGTGCCCTTCCATGCTCTAGAATCACTCACGAGCAAAAATGGTGCAAAAGATCAGCCAAAAGTCATAGTCCTCCCCCACTTTTTGGAAGTAAATGAGACATAAAATAGTTCCCAAAACCAAAATGGCGGCTGGAAATGACCTCTGAGGTCATTTCTGGCAACCCTGACCTGTGCATTCCCTGGTTTAACCCTTTCCTCCCATTTTTTCATTTATACCAAGGGTGGGTGTCCATTACCTGACTGTGGATATGCAAAACTGCAGGTGCAGGACCCACAATTAACAAAGTTCTCCTGTATTATTGCTATTCCAGTAATATTACTATTATGACAAGCAATTCTATTTAATTTATGTTTTTGTTTTATTTATACACAATGAATAGGGAGTAAGCTCCTTTGAAATAAGTGCTATTTGCATTCATGTCATGGGCTGTATGCCACTTACATTATCTTGTTAATATCCCCTTCCTGTTTATACTCAAGTGATTGATTGACTGATTGATTGAAGCTTCTGGCAAATATTTTTATGCAAGTGTTTGTGCAATGTTAAAATCAGATAAAGATTTGTTAAATCTCTATTACCAGATTTCCTGCAATCATACACAAGGAAAAACAACTTCAGATGTCTCTCTGAAATCCTCTAGCCACTTCCAGTAAGATCCAGGACAGACACTCAAAATCCATTAATGATATATATCCAAAGCTCCATGTTTATGGGCAAATGATCAATTTGTCCTTCCTGTCACTGAAATATATAATTGTATATCACACACATTGTATATCACACATTCTAAGCATAGTAAAATGAAAACAAAGCTAGATTTCAAATATCAGCAAAACTGTAAAAAGTAATGAGCTGTACTTCACATTACTGGCATATGATGGACATCTGCCAGCATAGTTTTAAAACTTATTATTTTAAAACCCAGCTGTTTGCAGTGATTCATTTCCTTAGATTTCCCAGATGACCCATAGGAAACCAGAGTAACCACTTTGAGAGCACCAGTTGCCAATGCTAGTACTGAAATAGATTCTTACTTTTTCTATGGAATCTTAGGACTGAATGCATTTGACAGATACATTCCACCTATCTAATTGCAACTATTCCTACTAAAAGTAATAGAATTACCATTAGACACATGTAATAAGTGTGCAAATAGAAAACACAGTGAGATTCCAAACACACAGCCTTTGGGGCCCTTCACATCTTATCTTTCAAAACACATACTTTCCTGTGAGTACACACTGCAGCCAGTTAGAAACTCTATACATCATGATTCATATGTGTATTTTAAAATATATTCTGGAACACCAAATGTTGCATTTTTGGTATATTCAAAACAGATTTACTCTGGACCAACACTGAGCCAAAAGGGGTGTGTCTATTTCATGAACAAAACACACCCTTCTTCCAGCAAGCATTCATTGAAATAGTATGAAAGTGTTTGCCCATTGAAAGATATAGAGGCTATTCACACAATGGGGCGAAATGGGGCTGGCAGAGGCTATCTGAGGCTATCACACGTCCCATGGTGTGAACCATCGGGTTCGGCTGTGAGCCCGGTGGTTCCTAAGCGGGTAACCCGCATAACTACCCCTGCTCTTAAAAATTAAAAAAATCATGAGTAGCCGCAATGCGGCTCCATGCCACAGCTGCTCACAAGGAGACCCCCCGGAGGGGAGGCAAAAAGCCACCTCCTGGCTCCAGGGGTCTTGCCAGCATGCCCTGTGCACTCATGCAGGGCATGCTGGGGCTTCCGGGGGCCGATTGGCACCCACTCCCCTCAGCACCCGCCAGCTCCGTAATGGAGCCGGCTGTTGTGTGGACGGCTACTTCAGCCGCCCAGAGCAGACTGTCTGCTCGTGTGCTGGGAAAGCGGGCTAAGCCCACTCTCCCAGCTCACCCTCCCCAGGCAGGTCTCATTGATCGTGAGACCCGCCTCATAGAAACACTTGCTGAAGGCTCCTTCTTTTGTATTTAGTGAGCACATAGCCAGATTTTTCTGGTTATATCTTTTTAGATGCATCATAGTGAGATCTTCCCATTCACTATGAGATTACTGGAAGAAGACCCAGTAATCACAAGGAAAACTGGCAGCAAGCAGCAGCACATTAAGGAAACATTAGCAGTCAACAGACTAAAAATGTGAATATTTTCATTATTAGGGTTTTCAGGGGAATATTTGGTAGGCCTCTGAAAGCACTCATGTGGATCTTCAAATCTAAATGAACAAACATTTCATGCAGCTCTACTCTAAATATGTAACTTACAAAGTGACCTTTAGAAAATAGAGTTATCTTTCAAAAGAGCTCTTAGTACAACAAATTTTCAATTTTGTTATAGTATAAGACTCCTATACGGAAGGTGATCTCCTTCATACTTTCCCCTATTTTCACTTTGCTCTCAGCTTATCACACGGTGAGCAGCAAAGGATAGATCTTAGTCTCTCTCCATATGATGTGGCTGAATTCTAAAAAGACGGAGAAGCCTCATTCCTCAGCAATAGACGTGATCACTCCTAAGTGCCCTCTCCAACCCACTTCAAAACTGGCCACTTGGTATACAGAAGAACTACAGGGGCTGAAGCAACTAGGTAGACTACTGGAGTGCAAGTGGACTCAAATCCGACATTTTACATCACAGAGCACACTTGAATACATGCAGCAAAGAAGCGATTCTTTTCTGCCTGTACTTTATCTGCAAGTTCACATCCTGCGGAGTTGTTCAAGGTTATGAGAGGGCTAGTACGTGACTCTCCTCCCTTGAAACAGAATTTGGAACAATAAATTACCAAATGTTACATTTTTAATGAGTTCTTTGTGGATAAAATCTCTTGTATTTGGACCAACCTAGATTCAAATCCCCAATTACTGCAGTGTCTGATGCAGAGGTGTCCAGCAAGTCCTCTTATGTAGTTAGGCTGGATCAGTTTCAGTTTGTGACTCCTGTGGACAAGCTGCTTTGAATGGTGTGGCCTACCACCTGTTCTCTTGACCCTTGTTGACTGGCTTATACTATCTGGCAGCGGGGTTGTTGTAGAAGGCCTGATAGAGATTATAAGTGCTTTTGTGAGGGCGGGCAGGATGCCTCCTTGCCTTAAGGAGGCAATCATTCGACCTCTTCTGAAAAAGCCTGCATTGGATCTCTCAGAGTTAAGAAATTATAGATCTGTCTCCAACCTTCCATGGTTGGGCAAGGTAATTGAAAGGATGGTGGCCTCCCAGCTCCAAACAGTCTTGGAGAAAACTGATTATCTAGACCAGGGATTCTCAACATTGAGTCCCCAGATGTTACTGGACTTCAATTCCCAAAATCCTCAACCAAAGGTCACTGGCACTGGGGATTATGGGAGCTGAAGTCCAGTAACATCTGGGGACCCAACGTTGAGAATCCCTGATCTAGACCCATTTCAAACTGGCTTTCAGGTAGGCTATGGGGTGGAGACTGCCTTGGTTGGCCTAATGGATGATCTCCACCAACTGGGAATTGACAGAGGGAGTGTGACTCAGTTGCTCCTTTTGGATCTCTCGACAGCTTTTGATACTATCGATCATAGTATCCTTCCGGAGCATCTGAGGGGGTTGGGAATGGGAGACACTTCTATGTGGTGGTTCCACTCCTATCTCTTGGGCAGATTCCAGATGGTGTCACTTGGAGACTGTTGTTTTTCAAAATCTGAACTTTTATATGGTGTCCTCCAGGGTTCCATATTGTCTCCAATGCTCTTTAACATCTGCATGAAACTGCTGGGAGAGATAATCGGGGATTTGGTGCAGGATATTATCAGTATGCTGACACCCAAATTATGTCTCTATGGAGGAGGAGGAGGAGGAGGAGGAAGAAGAAGAAGAAGAAGAAGAAGAAGAAGAAGAAGAAGAAGAAGAAGAAGAAGAAGAAGAAGAAGAAGAAGAAGAAGAAGAAGAAGAAGAAGAAGAAGAAGAAGAAGAAGAAGAAGAAGAAGAAGGCATAATCCCCCGCTAAATGCCTGCCTGGAAGTGGTGATAGGTTAGATGAGAGATAACAAACTAAAACTGAATCCAGATAAAACAGAGTGTGCCGTGTTGGAACTTGGGAGAAAATTTTGACCTGCTGCTTCTGGAAGGGGTCACACTTCACCAGAAAGAACAGGTATACAGATTGGGGGTCCTTCTGGATCCAAACCTCTCCCTGGTGTCCCAGGTTATGATGGTAGTCAGAGGTGCCTTTTATCAGCTTTGGCTGATACTCCAGCTGTGTCCGTTTCTTGAGATAAACAACCTCATGTCAGTGATGCATATGCGGGTAACCTCCTATTGCATTGTGCTCTATGTGGGACTGCCTTTGTACATAGTTCAGAAACTGTAGTTGGTGTAGAATGTGGCAGCTAGGTTGGTCTCTGGGTAATCTTGGAGACTCCATATTGCTCCTATACTAAAAGAGCTACATTGGCTGCTGCTAAGTTTCAGGGCAAAATACAAGATGCTGGTTATAACTTATAAAGCCCTAAAGAGCTTAAAGGTAAAGTGTGCCATCAAGTCTCCTGGTGACCACAGAGCCCTGTGGTTTTTCTTTGGTAGAAAAAAGGAGGGGTTTACCATTGCCAACTCCCATGCAGTATCAGATGATGCCTTTCAGCATCTTCCTATATTGCTGCTGCCCGATATAGGTGTTTCCCATCGTCTGGGAAACATACCAGCAGGGATTCGAACCAGCAACCTCTGGCTTGCTAGTCAAGTCATTTACCCGCTGCACCATTAGGTGGCTGTGTTCTAAACAGCTTAGGCCCTGGATATTTAAGAGAATATTTTCTTAACCATGAGCCCCACCACCCAATGAGATCATCTGGAGAGGTTCGTCTGCAGTTGCCATAGGCTCATCTGGTATTGCTCTTCTGTATTCCTCTTCTGTATTGCTGCCCCAAGACTCTAGAATGTGCTCCCTGCTGAAATATGAGCCTCCTCATCTCTGACAACTTTTTAAAGGTCTCTAAAGACTTAATTTTTTTTACCCAAGCTTTTTAACTATACCATGGTTTAAAATTATTACAAGTGGTTTACGCTTTAATCTTGTTGTAAACCGCCCAGAGACAGAAATTTGGGGCGGTCTACACATTTCTATAAATAAATGGGCAATATGTATTTAAAACTCTGCCAGGAACAAAGCCTGTGAGTGGCTATACAATTCTATCACCACAGTTTAAAATGACTTGGGGGATTTTGGATCAAAATAATATTTTTAGGCAATCCCATCTTCTTGATCATTATGAATAGTTCTTTTCAGTGTGTAATGATGCAAATGCATGAAATAGACACCTGGAAAAATAAACTTAGCAAAATAAGCAGACTTGATTCAGGCCACATTTCAACAGAGCTCATGTTTCCTTTTTTTTAAAAAAAAAGGAAAAAGAAAAGATAGAGAAACAGAGTGAGAGGAACAGTATGAATTTATTTCACAATATGTTATTCAAGTTCTTTCATGGTGGCAATAATATAAAATACTCTTAAATGGGCATCTTTGGAAAAATGCGGCCAAATTGCATGCAGTAAGAGAAGATGTCCTAGTTCTCAAGTATTCATGCACAGTGACTTAGTGATAGTGCTTCTTATAAATGAGAATGATATATTCAGATTTTAATATGTTGCTAAATAAGTAAATTTTTATTTAATTCTATAGAAATTCTGGTGGTAGTGCTTATTCCATTAAATCTTACCCTAAAATCTTACCTAAAGCAGGAAATTGATTAATTAATTTGATGTCTGTTGATGTTTCTTTTAATTGTCTCCACAATTAATTTGATGTCTGAACTGGAGGTGCCCAACAACTCCTGTTATGTGATTCAACTGGATCGGTTTCAGTTTGTGACTCCTGAGGATGTGGACAGGCTGCTTGGAGCGGTGAGGCCTATCACTTGTTCTCTTGACCCTTGTCCAACATGGCTTGTTCTATCTAGCAGGGAGGCTGTTGTAGACAGCCTGGTGGAAATCATAAATGCTTCTCTGAGGGAGGGCAGGATGCTTCCTTGTCTCAAGGAGGCAATCATTAGACCTCTTCTAAAGAAGCCTGCATTAGATCCCTAAGACTTGAGCAATTATAGGCCTGTTTCCAATCTCCCATGGCTGGGAAAGCTAATTGAGAGGGTGGTGGCCTCTCAGCTCCAGGCAGTCTTGGAGGAAACTGATTATTTAGACCCATTTCAAACTTTTTGGTTTGGGGGCGGGTTATGGGGTGGAGACTGCCTTGGTCAGCCTGATGGATGATCTCCAATTGGGAATTGACAGAGGAAGTGTGACTCTGTTGGTCCTTTTGGATCTCTCGGCGGCTTTTGATACTATCGACCATAGGATCCTTCTGGAACGTCTGAAGATGTTGGGGGTTGGAGGCACTGTTTTACAGTGGTTCCGCTCCTACTTCTCAGACAGATTCCAGATGGTGTCGACTGGAGATTGCTGCTGTTTGAAATCTGAGCTCCATCCCTCAAGACTCCATACTTTCTCCAATGTTTTTTAACATCTACATGAAACTGCTGGGAGAGAGCATCAGGGGACTGGAGCTAGGTGTTACCAATACGCTGATGACACCCAGATCTACTTCTCCATGTCAATTTCTTCAGGAGAAGGCATATCCTCCCTAAATGCCTGCCTGGAAGCAGTAATGGGCTGAATGAGGGAGAATAAATTGAAGCTGAATCCAGATAAGACGGAGGTACTAATTGTGCGGGGTCAGATCCCCAAAAGGAACAGGTTTGCAGTCTGGGAGTACTTCTGGATTCACATCTTTCCCTGGTTTCTCAGGTAGAGGTAGTGGTCAGGGGTGCTTTTTATCAGCTCCGGCTGATACGCCAGCTGCGCCCGTTTCTCGAGATCAATGACCTCAAAACAGTGGTTCATCTGTTGGTAACCTCCAGACTGGACATTTGTAATGCGCTCTATGTGGGGCTGCCATTGTACATAGTCTGAAAGCTGCAGTTGGTTCAGAATGTGGCAGCCAGGTTGGTCTCTGGGTCATCTTGGAGAGACCACATTACTCCTCTTCTGATGGAGCTACACTGGCTGCCAATAGGTTTCTGGGCAAAATACAAAGTGCTAGTTATAACTTATAAAGCCCTAAACGGCTTAGGCCCTGAGTATCTAAGAGAGCGTCTTCTTCACTACGAGCCCCACCGCCCATTGAGGTCATCTGAGAACAAACAAACAAACATGGAATTGGGTCAGACCTGTTTGTTAAAACAGGTCCAAATATCTTGGTCAAGGTTGCTCATGGTAGGGCTGGTCACCACGGACGTTGTTTCCTGCACAGACCCACCTTTCAGGCTGCTCTTAATAGGCAGTGTGCTGAGAGTCCCACTCATCAATGCAGCTGAGCCTTGTCAGAGAGATGCGACCAGGCCAGAGCTGGGTCACCTGTTCCTTCTGGCCAGCGTCTCCGACCTACAGTGTTTCTCCCTCTGAGCCTTTACTCTAGCCAAGTGTCGCTGTCGGGGATCTGGGGCAGGCACCTCAACTTCAGTGGCCTCAAAGGCTTCATCAGAAGGAGGGAGCAAAAGAGGCAGAGGGGCCTGCAAGCCTGGCAGCTCTGGCTGTGCTGAGTTGACTGGAGTTTCAGCCTGCTCCTCCTGCTCTGGGTCTTCATCTGAGGAATCCTCCTCCATGACCCCCATGGGAGTCATCACAACACCAAACAACAAAGTGAGTCTTCATGAGATCATATGTATGATTGCCTCAAGATGATTTTTCTGAGGTGTTCTACCTAGGAGCACATGTGGTCCTAGTACATATGAAGGTGGACACATGCTATTATTATTATTATTATTAGTAGTAGTAGTAGTAGTAGTAGTAGTAGTATATTATATGAACATTAGTACATATAAAGGTGGAGCCTCACAGCGAGGTTGAGACGGAGTTTGGCCTGTACATTTGTTTATTTATTTATTATTTATTATTAGATTTATATACCACCCCTCCAAAATGGCTCAGGGCGGTTCACAGCATGATAAAAACAATCATTTGGAGCTGCTTTGTCATCTGATGAACCACCTTCATCCTAGGTTGTTAAAATCTACTGTAGCTAGGTCACTGGCCCTGTGAGATGTTTATTGATGGTCCACCTGTTTGGCCCAGAGTGGAAATTGGCAAACAACCTAGAATGAGCCTGTGACGGGTGAGTTGTGGGGTTCCTTTTCCTTGGAGTTTGTTCTCCTGCTGGGCCTTAGCATTCCTCAGGGCAGTTCCTACTGTTTCTGATTTCTGAAGAGGAGGTAAACATTTCATATGACATTTAGAATTTGCTGGTCTCATTTTGGACAAAGAGCCACTGACCCAAATTTGCTCTTGCCACTTGGTGCAAAGTGAGATCTACCTGCACCTAGTGGAAGTTTCATGCTGGCATAAAACACCCTGCATGCCATCTCAAGACTTTAAGGACATCTGCAGATTTTGGGCCTTTTACATTATGCTCCACTTTTTCTATTCCTTCTTACCTTATTTTCCTTGTCATCCAGCCTGAAGAAGAGCTCTGGAGAAGTTTGCTGACTACTTTATGATATTTCCACTGGGCCTAATAAAGGTATTACCCTACTCTGAATTAAAAAAAAGAATTAGACCTCAGTTCCAAATACCGTCATTATCATTCTGATGATTGTAGCTAAGTGCATGCATTGTCATCACACATATTAACTAAAAGATAATTTAGCCAAAGGCACATTAACAGATGGCCCAAATAAATAGGAGAAATAAGCAGAATATGGATAGAGAAGATAATATTCCATTTCAGAGCTTTCCTTTCCCCCCTCCTGTAATCCATTTAAACTATGCAAAACTGTGTTTAATCTCAAATGTTTCTCAGAGGGCATGAAGGGGTGAAAAGTGGCCTAGAGCAAAAATCTAGTTACGTTGTCCCAGTAGGCAATAAGATCTCATTATTTCACTATTACAGTAATAAAATGCAGAGCTATGCATACTGAACTTCACATGCACACGGGACTGTAACACAATATCACTATTTTATATTTTTGTATGCAGGGGGGCGGGAATGAATTTTTAGCTTCAAACTGACTTCCTCCAGTATCTTTAAATCCACATGTTTTTATTTGGGGGTGGTGCATGGCATAATAGAAGCATGGGCAAAAAAAAAAAAAAAAGTAGATTATTTAGAATGAGTGATTCCTAAATTGTGGAGTGGACCTCCTTGGAGGGCAAGACGTATGGCGGAGAGTATGTGAAGTTCTATCCAGAGCACTTTCTTTTACAGCAGCAGAGCTATGGGATCTGCAGACAAGCAGAGAAGCAAATGTTACTGTTTCCCCCTAGGCAAAAAATCTGAGAATTTTCAAGGGAAGCTAAATGAGTTTCTATAAGACAAGTGATGGGTGGGAGGAAAGGGATTGCACATCCCTATAATGGGCTAGTCTTGTGGAAGTGAGCATGAATTGTCCTTTGCTAAGCAGGGTCTGCCCTGGTTTGCATCTGGATGGGTGACAACATGTGAGCTTTGTCTGCTGTGAATTATTGGGCTTAAGGGATGGGCCTGGAGCTCAGTAGTAGAGCATCTGCTGTGCATGAGATCTCAGATGCCATATAAATGTGTATGATTGCTAACTGAGCAAAGAGGCACCTTTTAAAAATGGCAATTCTCTTTATTTAGCAGGGGAAGAGCAACTGGCCCTATCCAAACCCAGCACAGCATCCCTCCAGTGGATATTGCTGGTGTCTGTCTTATATATATATTTTTAGATTGTGATCCCCTTGGTGACAGGGAGCCATTTTAATTAATTAATTAATATCTATGTAAACTGCATAGTTGAAAACTTTGGTTGAAAAGCAGTATATAAATATCCTTCGTATTCGTATTCAATTGGTACCATAACAATGGTACCAGTACCACCATCTGAGAACTGTGTTAAACCAACACAAGGGAAATGATTTGGCATTTATTAATTTTAGTTTAAAGCATACACCAAATGTTCCCATCTATTTTGATCTTGTTCTCCATCAGACAATCCTGAACTATACCGTCAAAACAGTACTAAGGCTTCTGAAGGCGATCACATTACATGTTGTATTTGTTTTACTATAATGTCAGGACTTTGGAAAGTTCTCAAGGTCGTTCTCAAGGTCATTTTCTTTCTTGAATGAATGAACAGCGTTACAATCTTCACTGAAGCATTGTACAGGCAGCCGAATGAAATGTAAGTAAAACTTCAGCCCCCCTCCCACATTCTCAGTTTATACATCTAGGCCAAAACTATTGCAAAAGTGATGTACTTGGAATAATGCCTACTTCTTCTTTTTTTAAAGCAGCCACTTTGCCAAATCCCTGTACACTGCAAAGAAGGATATGGAATAGGTCTGTGCTTGTTGGTGTTCATATGGAGAGCCTCAAAGTGATCCTGATGCAGCATTTCACAATCACCACTGACTTCTAGAAGTCATTCAGTGTGTATGTGTTATGTGTGTGTATGTTGTATGTGTGTGTGAGAAAGTATGTGTATGTATGTATAGTGTGTATGTGTATGTGTACACACACACACACACACACACACACACACACACACTAACCTTGAATAAGTCACTGGGTACCAAAGTTAAGCATAGTTAAATTCCAGTAGGTTATATGTCCCACAGCATAATGCAGGCACCACCTCCTGTGGTGCTCTAACACATGCAGCGAGGCTGCTACACAAAAGGGAAGTAACCAAAACTACAAACCTCTTGTGTAATCACATGTCATGCAAAACTTCAGTCAGGAATAATGGAAGTTGTGCATAATGTGTGATGTGCAAGAGGGCAGTAGTTCCACTACTGCCCTCTTGCGCATCACCATCGCCACATGTGTTAGAACCCTGCAGTGGCGCAGGCAGTTCTGCAATGCCTGTGTTACACTATAGAACATATAAGCCATTGATTTTATGCAAAAGTTTGCTTAACTCTTCCCCATTAACACAAAATGCTAAACTTTGGCTGATCATATCTTCTTGTTCCTTCTTGGCTACTGTGAAGAAAAGATAAGGTAAATATATAGTGTAACCCATCTAATAGCCATATTGGCAAGAATTGGGGGGGGAATAGCCCCATCCCATATGAGTAAATGAAACATTATCTCAGGATCAAAGTTGAATGACACATTGAGGATGTTCTCATGCACAGCCTAACTAGGGACAGCCAGCCTGGGTTAGGCTGTGCCTGAGAACCACCAGGATCAGGCCCGATTCCGGTGGGGCAGCACTGCCTAGCCCCGCTTCTTAGCCTGGCTATTAGCCGAGGTTGAGTGCACCCTTAACCTCGGCTATGGGTTTGTGTGCAAAATACGAGCTACTACTAGCCTGGCCGCATACAGAGACGAGCACTCAGACTGCCTGTCCCATTGGGGAAATCTCCCATTGCATTGCCCGGGTCACATGGCGTATTGTGTGATTCATGGAGGTTGGGGCAATGAGTCTTGGCCTCTGTTTACCAGCACTGCTAGAAGCTGAATGGAGATTCATCCACGCTGCTCTCAGCAGTGCTGGTTGTGTGGACGCACGGCTTGCGCACAGCGCAGGCTGGAAACAGTCATCTAAGGAAAGGTAGGTTGAACCATGCCTTCCCCCCCACAACTGACTGACTGTGCGTGCATGCAGTCATGTGAACATCATGTGAACCCATCATGTTCTGTGGTGTGTCTGTCACCCCAACATGGTATGAACCCATTGTGTGGACAGCCCCATTATTGACTCCTTAGTCCTGCTAACTAGGTAAAGAGTCCCCTTTCAAAGTGGTGATTCTCTTGCATTTAGCAGGGAAAGAGCAAATGGCCCTGTTCTACCCCAGCAGAGCATTCCTCCAGGGGCTGTTTTTGCTGGTGTTTCCCTTGTGTTTCTTCTTAATTGTGGGCTCTTTGTGGACAGGGAACCACCTTCTTCTTTTTCTATATATTTGAGAACTTTTTCATTGAAAAGTGGTATATAAGTAGTCGTAGTTGTAAATAGCAGCCATGGGGTGGGGTGGTGGATCCAGATCAGGACTGTGGAATAGGGGGAAAGGGGATTTAACCATTTGCCTCACCCCATCCTGATATGGGTTTTCCCCACCTCCACCCCGATAATGGCTGATTTTTGCCCTGGGAGAGAAGTTGCCATCCATCTTCAGTGGATGTGCATTGTTTTCAAAAATTCAAATGGAACATTACAGCACCCATAGTGACAGGATGATTTTTTAAAAAACCCTGCAAGTGCAAATAAGCAGCCTAACATTAGCATTTTAGCTAGCTATAGTTCAGGTACAGAGTTAATGGCCACCAGGAATAGCATCAGGGGCTTCACATGGAAGCAAGAAATTGGGATGTGCTGGAATGCAATTTGGGTGTCCAAATCATGGGCACGTCCCTTTAAAAATGAGGGCTTACTCATTTAAAAATGAGGCCATATGCGTGCCGGCATCGCCCAGAGGCAGTTGGTAAATGACCTGCCAATGTGCAGGAATAGCTGGGGGTGGCGTGGGGGGCGAGCGCCAGAATTACAGCAATGGTGGCCATTGGAGGAGGAGCAGGTATGGACCTGCTCTCCTCCATTGTAAAGGAGCTGTGTAAACTCTCATTTTAAAAGGGATGTGTCCACGATTCAGATGCTTGAATCATGTTTCAGCACATCCCTAGCAAGAAACGCTGCCAGTTGTTTTGTCAAGAGCAGCACTACATTACTGTTTTGTTTTAACATATTTGTGTAGTCAGGGTGTCGGAATTGGGGGGGGGGGAGGGACGACACCACAGAAGGAGGAAAGGACTGTAACTAAACTAATAAGTGTGTGGATGTGGAATGCTCCAGAGGCAGAAGCCAATGAAAATAAGGGATAAGAGAGACCAGGGCAGTTAGGTGACCAAAGGTCTGAGGAGGAGAAAAAGAGAGAGATGGGGAAAGAAGAAAAGGAAGGAAAGAGAGGAAAAGATAAGGGAAGGGAAGGAAGACAGAGGTGAGAAAAGAAGAAGCCAGGAGAAATAGAGGAGAAAGGAGTGAGTCCTTCTTTGAGGCTGTAACAGACAGCATCTGAACCCGAGTCAACAGCATATCCAAAAATGCACAGCTTTAAATGACATAAGAGTCATCATATCATTATCCAAGTGCTTATGATTGTCTATAACCAACTATGGAATGTTTGTAATTTTAATGTACATTTTAAATCTCTCTTTTATTCCTGTTACCCCCTTTCTATTATATGTTTTTTTTTCATAATTTAACTAGTAAATCTATTTATTTATTTCAGTGATTTGTATCCAGCTTGTTCTTAAACCAGTCATATGTCAGGAAATCTATAGCACTCATTTCTATTTGGAGGGCGAATTTAAAGTTTATAAACAGAAAATTATAACCAGACAGGTTCTAGGGAAAATATCTTCCCCTTACAGGAATAAAGAACTTGGGACTCCTAATTAGGATTACATCCCACTAACAAGGGTTACACATGGATAGCGTTTACAGTAATCTATGACCAGCAACAACTCTATTGTGTATAGATATTGGTTCCATATCAGAGTAGACAGGATGAACTTTTTGTGCCCTTCCAGAAGTACAGTAATTTGATTATATAGCCCCCCTGCCCCTACCGCTGTACCACAGTTAGGTCTTATAGTACAGAGAAATCACACTTTTATTATAGTAGTAATGGGATGTTTTATCTGATAGCCTGGGATTTTGTCTGGCTGTGAATTCATCACGATAGTACAAATACAGTGGCTTTGATGTACAGTTGTTTCAAATAACGTGTCACAGGAAGAGTTTTATAGTGACAGCTAATAACAGCATACACATAATCAAAGGGAATGTGACATTTTATCGTGTCCAGTAATCAGTGTTTCATCACAACACAGCACTGAAGGGAAGGGCATATGACAGCCACGTGATTTGAAAATGAATCCACTAGGATTGGTGGTATTAAAATGAATACCAGATGAATTAACAATGGTCTGTATTTTTAATGAAAAAAGGCTGTACAAATATTTGCATTGTGATCCCAGTTAGCAAATAAAGTCAGCAGAATGTGCTAATTTAATTACTTTGCTGTTCTCATCACATTCTAACAGAGCACTAATAGCACATTGTATCCATATCACATCCAACACAGGCCATTTGGCATCTAGATATATGCTGAACAGTTTTTGATTGTAAAATTCCCTGTTCCTTCTTTCCTTAGGCATCAGTTTTCAGTGCTGGATTTGAAGCAAGGGAACAACAACAAAAAAGCCTTCCCACAGATCCATGCATTTCTCCAGCTGGTGAAACTTAGACAGTGCAGCATGCATTTAGTGTGTCACAGGTGCTGCTATGGGTGTCTCCCTAATGGCAGTTATGAAAGTGCAAACTTGTGCAAAGGTGAAAATTGCACAATGGAGTTACTCAGTCACATGACCATTGAAAATAATGGCCATGCAATCATGCAACTCCCTTACACAGTTTTAGCATTTATGCAAGTTTGTGCTTTCCCGGTTGCCATTAAGAAGAAACAGCAGCATCTGTGGTACACTAAATGCATGCAAGATGCTGCACAGTATGCAAACCATTATGTGCACACCTTGCTATCGCTGGACTCTGAAACAAGAGGTAGAACTGTCTGGGGGACAATTAGGGGAGATTCCTATCTTGTATTTCCTTCTTTGTGGTCAGATCCACTCCTCAGCAGGGGTGTAGCAAGGTTGAAGTGGGCCTGGAGACAAGATTTTAAAATGGGCCCCTCACTGCTGATTAATAAATGAGACTTTCAACCATGCAATGGGATCCTGTGTATGTTTTTTCCCATAAATCCTAACAAATTCAGTACACTTCTTTAAAAATAGTGTTTTTTATTTTTTAAAAATTTTAAACCAGCAAATTCCTCAGTCTCTGAATTAAATATTCAGAGTCATTTCTATCTGCCCTACATCCCCCTCCTGCACAGAGCTGCCCTACATCCCCCCACCCGCAGACCTGTGGTGGGCAAGGAAAGCCAGTGCTGGCCATCCCTCCCTCCTTCCTTGCTGCCTGCTGGCACTAGAGTTCCGGCTTCAGTGAGGCCTGCATGGAGGCCTCTCTGGAAGCCCCACCAAATAGCTGAGAGGTGGAGACTGGAGGGGCTGCAGCCACTGGCAGGCTGCTTCGCTCC
The DNA here is from genome assembly GCF_027244095.1 of Hemicordylus capensis. NCBI lineage: Eukaryota > Metazoa > Chordata > Lepidosauria > Squamata > Cordylidae > Hemicordylus > Hemicordylus capensis. The sequence goes on from NC_069662.1 coordinate 105,369,352, forward strand.
CCTGGCCAGAGCAGGAAGGCTAGCAGGAGAGGGGGCCAGCAGGCAAGGCAAAGGGGACTAGCACAGGGGACTTGGGGGACCCTCCAGGCCCTGTGGGCCTAGAGGCATTTGTCTCCCTGTGCCTAATGGAACTTATGCCCCTGCTCCTCAGGCTGCATTTAGCCCGAGGAGACACAGAGATATTGCCTAGAATGCCTGTATCTTAGGAGAATCCCCCAATGCACCATGCTAAGTGTACAGTGGACTGTGGGATACCCGGAGGCTGGGACACATCATCCCAGCCTGGTGCAGTAGTAGATCATCTGGGAGCGTGGTTCGTGCTCCCAGGAATGTTCCATGGCTTGTCTGAAGGGAAAGGTAAGATTCATCCGGCTTTCTCCCTCCCACCCGCTCCACCCGCCTATCTGTTCCCACCCACCTACCTGCTCCCACCCACCTGGTTGTGTGAATGGCCCCAGTATCTACAATAAAACAATAAAAACACCATAAAAATGCAATAGTATTGATATCAGCTTCTCAATGTGTCCCAGATTGCCTATTTACTTTGTTTTGTTTTCTTAATGAAAATTAGTGAAAAAACAAATCTGCTCATGTCTGCATGGCATGCCATTCGTCTGTAGATCTGTTTCTTGGTCATACTACAGTATGCTGGAACTTTGAGAACTGGAATTTTAAAAGATCAGTTTCTAACTTTACTGAATCCCTAAGCATCTCAAAACGTGTCTTATTTGAACAGAAATAGATTAGTGTGAGAGTTAGGTAATCTGCAATTTTTTGGTCTTTACTCTTACTATCTATTGTTGTAGGACATATTCTACCCATTCTGAACTTTATCATGAAATATAGTTTTGATAAAATCACATCATCCTATTACTGTACTAGCTACACAGCGTAGCAGCAGTGTGATAAAACAGCAACCCTGGTTACCAGTGTATTTTCTGGTCCAATTCAAAGTTCTGATTGTTACCTTTATAGCCCTAAATAGCTTAGGGCAAATATACTTGAAGGGTTGCCTATTCCCACACAGTTCTGCCTGCTCCATAAGACACTTTGGAGAGGGTGGGTTTGGACAGTTGCTGGGAAGTCCTGTTCCTGGGAACTTCTGGTTCTCAGGAGGAGCATGCTCCCAGAAGGCATGATATCCAAACTAACTAAAGTCTGGTTCCTGAGCTTTCCTCTGATATCCACCAGACATTCTCTGACCATTTGAATGCTGACAGTTCACACCCCCAGATGATTTTCACTGCTCCAAGCAGCAAGGATCTCCAGAGCCCGCAATGATGCATCCTGGCTTCCAGATATCCCAGAATGCACTGTGCAATAAGCACAGTGCATTGTGGGATACCCCCAGTGAGATGGGCGTTCTAGGCCCATCTCTGTATATGGGTATCTCATTGCTGGGGTTAAGAGTGTGCTTGTGCCCTTAAACCTGGCTAAGGACTAAGGTTGTCAGTCAGAATATCTGCAAGGGCAATGCTGGGATCTGGGTTTTACTGAGTTAGGGCAATGCCAGGATCTGGACAACAAACCTAGCCTGGGTTTTGCTGCTTGTGTACATAGCCTCCGCGTTGCCATCATAGAAGCCATGCAAGCAAGGCTTCTCTGCAGTGGCCCTGGTTCTCTGGGACTCCCTGGTCCCTGATCCTCAGATACTCCCTTCCCTAACAAGTTTTAAGTGGAAACTAAAGACATTCGTGTTTCAGCAGCCAAGTTTTTATAACTGCCCCCTGCTGGTTTTGTATGTTTTACTTTTAATAATGGCTGACTTCTATGGCTGGGCCATAAAAGAATGCTTTTATTGCTGCACTATGTTTTTACTTGTATTTTTATTGTAATTTTAATTCCTTATTGTAAGCACCTTGAGTTCAAATGTGAAATGAGATGACGTACAAAATTTTAAAATAACTAAGTAAATAAATGCTCTACCAATGGAAAAGAGCAATGACAGCAACACCTTATTTGTTGACTCGTGGTATCCAAAGTATGGTGCAGGAGACTTGGCAAAACAATATGAAACTAGTCTTCCATTCTTCTGATAAACTACTGGCAACCCCGAAAAGATGTTTTAACCAAAACCAAGTTTCTAATCCAAGTTTCAGAACCAACTTAAGCATTTGAGCTCCTCACTAAATGCTTTAATTTTGCAAGAGGACACAGTTACTTTCTCCCACTTTCAACTAAGCAATATTTATGTTTCTTGGCTGCCAGGAATTAAAGTTGTTTATTTGGAGTGAAACCCAAGACCCTGAAAGAGTATACTCAATGAATACTGCCATTGGCTGCATACATCAATAGGCCTGCAAGGATTATGCTCAAGAATTCCATTTTGGTTGGAAACTGCCAACTGTTTAAAGAAGGAGGCCTGAGATTTGAAACTCAGTTTATAGATTAATAGTTGCAGTGCCAGGATTAAAAACCAAAACCAGCAAGTTGTTGTTGTTTGTTTGTTTGTTTGTAAATAATGTGATAAGAAGGGCTACTTGGACTGCAAAACCAAGATCTGTAATTTGGTAGTTTCAGATATGGAGCCATCTTGGAATTCTACTAACATTCTACTAATAGCAGCCATATAGAAATGCAACTCTTCCCCCAGGCCCTCCATCAAATCTTTTTCATATCATATACTGGAATGTATTTGGTGTCATTTCTGTGCTTTTTTGAGATCAAGGAATCTTTTAGAGAACATTACAATAAAATATTAATAACATTTACCTGTGAAGAAATATTGGCTGACCATGATGCACAAGGAGCATCATGGCGGGAGCATTGTGATGGGAGGCTATTTTGGTGCCACTGCTGTGGACACAGAAGCAGTGGTGCCACTGGGGAGGATGGTAGCTGAGCTGCTATCCTTCCCAGCAGCAATACTGCTTCCATGTCCACAGCAGCAGTGTTGGAAAATATCCTCTGATTCCCATCACCCTTGCACATTAGGTCAGCCATTTAAAGTACATATGGTGGCTGACATACCACACAAGGGTACATCAAACCAGTAATGTTACATGTATGCATGTTGCACAAATCATGTTACACAGAGTAAATTCATTGGAAATAATGGACTTACCCTTGTGTAACATTGCACAGTTGTGCAACTTGCAAGCATACAACATTACTGGGATGTACAAGGGACATACCCTTGTGCAGTATGTCAGCCTATATTATCAGTAAATAATGTCAATGTTTCATTTCAGATGCACTAGATAAGGTTATAACCCTCCAAAATTGAAAGAAATAATTCCAAAATGCTTTAAGCTGCTCAGTAAATGCAATCTGAAGGATTTCAGAAATATAATGAGCATCACAGGACAGAAAATTTAGGAGTGACTTTGGCATTTTGTGGAATACAAAATAAAATCAACCCTGAACCCTCCTTTATCTTAAACTTTCATTTTCTCTGTGACTGGCAATTTGATCTTAGGACAGGAAAACAGGAAAGGGTCACCTGGTTATCTAGGCAATGTGGGGATACTTCCCTGTCTTCGCACACTGTTCTGTAGAGTATGGTCCTGGAAAGGCAGGAAAGACTCTTCAAACCTTTGGATACTATGATTAAAATGGATGTGACCATTGTGGCTGTTGAGCCACAAAAAGAGAGAGAGAGAGAGAGAGAGAGAAATGAACTTAGGGGGTAGAGATGTGAAAAGCCAACTTTGAGTGCCCTGGAGATGAGCCAAAATTGTGGGTGCTACTTTATAACTGGAGTACAAGGCTGTAAAGTTATGTTTCAACTCAGATCTACAATGAAGAATTCTACTTGTATAAACTAGTCATTTGTCAAGGACAGTAGTGGGGCTCTATGCCCTTGGCAGCTGCCCATCAATGCTTTACCCTGACACTGGTCAAAATATAGATACAATGACATATAATGGACATTATTAAATGTATAACATAACAATTGACAGAACTGAGGTTCCAAGAATTGCAAAGGATCTTCCTCTGTATGCACAGACGTAATTGGTGGAACTGGTCTGGAACTAAACTGGGGGGGTGGGGGAGAGGTTCTCATAGCATTTGGTACTTTGCCTATACAACAAGCTTTGCTCCAAGACGTTGTTCCACAGATAAAAAGATTTTGGTAGTATCAAAAGTGCAGGGCTGCAGAGAGCACAGGATCCTTCTAGCGGTTGTTGCTGGTTTCTACCATATGTTTTTGTTTTAGACTGTGAGCTCTTTTGGGACAGGTTACCATCTTATGTATGTAAGAATGTTATGTAAATTGCTTTGAGCACTTTAGCTGAAAAGTGTTAGTTGAAAATATAAATATTTGTAGTTGTAGAGAGGTAGTCCACGGCCCAGTGTAAAAAATACCCTTGGGACTCTCCTCTAGGGATGTGCACAAAGTGTTTTGTGCATATCGAGGGGTGGGGTGGAGAGTGGGCACTTTAAAAGGAGAAAGGCAGGTCATACCTGCCCCTCCATGGCCCCTGCACTGCCCCCTGCCACCCCAGAATAGCCCTGTTGGGATTAAACTCCCCGAGCACTGCTGCAGAGCTCCTCCCAGCAGCCCGTGGGCAACATCGGCATGGAAATGGTGTTGGAGCATGCGCGGATGCCATCTTGAGTGGTCAGCAACACCATGCTGACTCCTTAAGAGGGCATCCATGCATGCTTAGATGCCATTTCCATGCTGATGCCACCTGCGGGCTGCTGGGAGGAGCCCTGCACACACAAGCTGGGTGTTTAATCCCAACAGTGGTGGGGCAGCAGCAGAGGGGGGGGGCCATGAAGTGGCAGGTAAGACCTGCCTTTCTCCTTTTAAAGTGGTCACTCGTCCCCACCAAAATGATTCAGAGGGGGCAGCTCGAAGCATTTCAGCGCCTCGAAATAGAGGCACCGAGATACTTTGTGCACTAGGGATATGTGGCCCAGTCTGGCGGTCCAGTGGTCCGGTGGCTTGGTCCGGGGGTTTGGGGGTTCGTGGTCAAACCGAGCCCCCAACCACGGTTCTGTCAGACCGGAACCAGACCGCTGGGTCTGGCCTGGCAGGTCTGCAAACTTTTTTTAAAAAAATTAAACATCAAGGAAGTACCTGTAGCCCCTTTGGGGGGGGGCTTGCTGTAGCCACGGGGGGGGGTGTCCACATGAGTTCCCTCTCCCCCCGATAGCCTTCCTCATCACCGCCACGGCTGGGTACGTGAAGGCCTCTGTAAAACCGAGGGGCCGCCATTTTGGCGGCTGCCACGCATGAGCAAATGCCCTCTGCAAGGCCACAGGTATCCTGCCTTTGAGGCTGGAGGTAGACTATAGCCCTCAGACTAGTAGCCACTGATAGACCTCTCCTCTATGAAGTTATCCAAACTCCTCTTAAAGCCATCCAGGTTGTTGACTGTCACCACATCTTGTGGCAGAAAATTCCACAAGTGGATTATGCATTGTGTGAAAAAGTACTTCTGTTTGTTGGTCCTAGATTTCCTGGCAATCAATTTCTAGTGCTATGTGTGTGAGAGAGAGAAATTTCTCTCTATCCACTTTCTCCACACCATGCATGATTTTAAAGACCTCTATCATGTCTCCCCACAGTCATCTTTTTTCTAAACTAAATAGCCCCAGGTGTTGTAGCCTTGCCTCATAAGAAATATCGTCTAGGTCCCTGATCATCTTGGTTTCCCTCTTCTACACCATTTCCAGTTCTACAACATCCTTTTATAGATGTGGTGACCAGAATTGTATGCAGTACTCTAGGTGTAGCCACACCATAGTTTTGTATAAGGGCATTATAATATTAGCAGTTTTATTTTCAATCCCCTTCCTGATGATCCCTGGCATGGAATTGGCCTTTTCCACAGCTGCCACACATTGAGTCGACACTTTTAATGAGCTGTCCACCATGACCCCAAGATCCCTTTCCTGGTCAGTCAATGACAGCTCAAATCCCATCAACGTACACTTGAAGTTGTGGGTTTTTGTCCCAATGTGCATCACTTTACACTTGCCAACATTGAACAGCATATGCCATTTCATTGACCACTCCCCCAGTTTGGAGAGATCCTTTTGGAGCTCCTCAAAATACATTTTGGATTTTACTACCTGAAAGAGTTTGGTATCATCTGCAAGTTTGGCCACCTCACTGCTTACCCCTACTTCTAGATCATTTATGAATAAATTAAAAAGCACCGGTCCCAGAACAGATCCCTGGGGGACCCCACTTCTTACTTCCCTCCATTGTGAAAACTCTCCATTTATTCCTACCCTCTGTTTCCTGTCTTTCAACCAGTTAACAATCCACACATGTACTTGTCCCCTTATCCTATGACTGCTATGTTTTCTCAGGAGTCTTTGGTGAGGAACTGTCAAAAGCTTTTTGGAAGTCCAGGTACACTATGTCAACTGGATCACCTTGATCAACACATTGGTTGACACTCTCAAAGAACTCCAAAAGGTTTGTGAGGCAAGATTTACCTTTGCAGAAACCATGCTAGTTCTCCCCCAGCAGGGCCTGTTCTTCTATGTACTTTAGAATTTTATCCTTGAGATTGTTTTCCATCAATTTGTCTGGACAGACGTTAAGCTAACCGGCCTGTAATTTCCCAGATCACCCCGGATTTTTTGAAAATCGGTGTTACATTTGCTACTTTCCAGTCCTCTGCTACAGAGCCTGATTGTAGGGATAAGTTATATATTTTAGCAAGGAGGTCAGCAATTTCACATTTGAGTTCTTTGAGGACTCTTGGATGGTCCTAGTGATTTGCTAGTTTTCAGTTTTTCCAGACAGTTTAGAACATCAACTCTTGTCACTTCTGTCTGATTCAGTTCTTTAGCCTCCATCCACGAAAAGCCTGGTTCAGGAACAGATATATGCTTCGTATCCTCTGCCATGAAGATGGATCCAAAGATCTTATTTAGCTTCTCTGCAACCTCCATATCCTCCTTTATAATCCCTTTCACTTCCTCATTATCTAATGGTCCAATCAATATCTTAGTGTGAAGCAAATAATAAACATTAAGATTGTCACCATATTATGTACAAGCCATATAATAAAGAGTATGTAACCAATTGATTTGGTATAATATTATAATCAAATATACTCTCAACCTAAGATAGAACAAAGAAAACAATTGGAAATCACATAGATGAAGCTAAATGTATTGCATTGGAGAAATAGTGAAGTCCTTTGAGTGGAGAATAATGTAGTCTGTTTCAAACAAATTCAAAATGGTGACCCTGTGACCCCCATTTCACTCTCAGTCTTTGTCAAGTGGAGAACAGAAAAGTTCAATAAATCCTTAATATTGTTTTAAGTGCCTTGGGTACAGCACCTATTATTGTATAGCACACCCTAAAGTTTTTTAGATACAGAAATGTTATTGATTTTCAGCTGTTTATAGGTTCACATATAAGTTCTGCATTTTTAATTTGCACACTTTTGTTCTATCTTAGGTTGAGAGTATCTTTGATTATAAAATTACTAGTATTTTTAAGCCCGTTATGATAACGGGCGCTAGCTTTCTATCCCGTCTTTTCTGTCTCTCTCTCTCTCTCTTTCTGTCTCTTTTTTCCCCCCTTGTCCCCTCTCTCTTTTTGTTTTTTGTTTTGTTGTTGTCTCTGTTTTTGTTCTTCCTTATTTTGCTTATACTTTTTTTGGGGGGGGTGGATGAATAACGGCCAAAATGGCCCATGAGAAGGTGGCCGCCCCCGCCTATCGCCCTCCCGCGCCGGAGCCCACCTTACCCGCTCCAGCCCGAAGGAGAAGAGAGGAACTCGGAAACAGAGCTATTCTCTGTGTTAAGCTGCTGCCCATACTGTCGCAATGGACGCAATAGGCGTCCTTTGCGTCCATAGCGGCAGTTTGAGCAGTGACTTAGCACAGAGAGGAGCTCTGCTCGTGAGCTCGTCTCTTTTCCCTCGGGCTGGAGCGGGTAAGGTGGTCTTCGACAGCTGGGAGGGCGATAGGCGGGGGCGGCGACCTTCTCATGGGCCATTTTGGCCCTTAATCTTTTTGGGGGGGAGCGGGGAAGGTGATTTTGGGCAGCTGGGAGGGCGGGTGAGCAGGCGGCGGCGGCGGCTGTGAGCGGGCGGGGGCCTCATTGGCGGCTTTGCCGCCACCTCGCCCAGCTTCATTTTGGGCAGCTGGGAGGGCGGGTGAGCAGGCGGGGGCGACGGCTGTGAGCGGGCGGGGGCCTCGTTGGCGGCTTCGCCGCCACCTCACCCAGCTTCCCTGTCCCCCGTCTCGGTCTTCCCCCGCCGCCATTGCCCTCGCCTTTTTCAGGGCGGCCGCTTCTGGTTGTCTCGGCCTCCTCTCGCTGTGCTGCAGCTCATGGCCGAGGCGGCGGCTCTGCCGCCGCCTCGGCCACTTTCCCCCGCCGCCACACACCGGCTAATGGCCGCCCGTGGCTGTGGGACACTGGTGTCTGAGGTCCTGTGTCCCTTGGGCTCTTCTGGGCCTGCACTTCGCGCAGGCCCAGAACAGCCCAGGGAGGCAGGGACGCAGATCCCCAACATTCCAAAGCCACGGCCACTCACTTAGCCTTTTATTATATAGGATACTAAACCAATTTGTTATTATATGGTTTATACATAATATGTTGGGATTATTTTGGTTTCTTATTTGCTTGATTTAAGAGATCCCAGTACGCATTATTTATCTTTAATATCTTAGTGTTAACATTTAACAAAGAAATAGGTCTATAGCTAGTACATAAACCAAGATATTTACTGGGCTTAATGAGAACAGTTATATAAGCCTCAATGACAGAAGGAGGGAAATACTTACTAAGTAAAGTGTCATTATAGACCTCCAATAAAATTGGAGCCAGGAAACTGATATACTTCTTGTATAACTCTACCAAAAATCCATCTAGCCCTGGGGCCATTCTGGATTTCATTGATTCAGTTGTGTCCATTATTTCCTATAGAGAAAGAGGGGCTGCTCGATGATTGATCTGATCTTGTGCTAGGTGTAGAAGATGCACCTTTTTCAGGAAACAATCCATGTCTGCATCAATATTTGATGTACTGAGACTATATAACTTAGAATAAAACTCAAAAAACCCTGCTGATTTATACATTCAGGGTCTGTGTGGACATTGCCTTGAGAATCACAGATAGAAGATATTACACCGTTCAATCTGCTTCAGTCTACAAGCCAAGAGTTTGCTATCTCCCCCCTTCCCCAAGATCTTTGCCAAGTACAACTCAACAAAAATTCCACTTCTATGGAGTATAACTTACTGAGTTCATATTTAGACATAAGTAAGGTTCTGTATGACTCAGAAGAGTGCAATGCATATAAGGTTAATAAAAACTTACTTGCTTTTTGAGAGATACAGTCTGAGCCATTAGTTGCCTTTTTAAATGTGAAGAATGTTATGACCTGCCCCCTGCAAAAATACTTTAAAAGTATCTGAAACCACAGATAATGGTGTAATAGAGTCCTTGTTAAAGCAAAAAAAATAAAAAAAATAAAAAATTCCTTCATCTCATGTTCCATTTGTCTAGTAAACTGCAGATCATTCAGCAAGTATGTATTCATACACAACCTAAATGAAGTACTAGATAGGGATGTGTGAACTGGTTCTGGGGTTTGGGGTTTTGGGGTTCAGATTTGGGGGTTTGGGTCCCAGGCTGATTTTTGGGCCCGTTCGGGCCTACAAAGATCAGCACGGTGGCCATTTTGGATGCTGCCACGCATGCTCAAATGGCCACTGTGCATGCTTAAATGGCCTCTGCAAGGCCCTAGTCCATGGCAGGCCTTGAAGAGGCCATTTGAGCATGCACAGCAGTCTCCAAAATGGCTGCCACACCAATCTTTGCAGGCTCGAATGTGCCCGAAGATCAGCCTGAGATGGGCTGCGGCAGTGAATTAAGAGGCCGGTGGGGGAGGGGGAACCTTTGCAGACCCCCACCTTGTGGCCTTTAGGAAACCCACCAAAGGGGCTACAGGAGATATCTATATATAAAGATTCATGAACCCTCCCCGGACTGAATCGAACCGGGGGGTTGGGGGGTGCAGGACTGAACTGGCCCAGTCAGATTCAGGTGCAGTTCACCGGACCTGCCGCCTGCTCTCAAGATCCTCCTTCTGCTCCCGGTGATTGACCTGCCGCCGCTTCCTGCTCTGGGTGGCTAGGCCTGGCCAGCCTGCCACTGCCTCCTTCTTTCAGTGGCCAGCCTGTTGCTGCTTCCTGCTCTGGCCGGCTAGGCCTGGCCAGCCCGCCACCGCCTCCTTCTGGCAGCGGCCTGGCTGCCACCTCCTTGTCCCGGCGGCCTGGCCAAGCCAGCCTGCCGCTGCCTCCTTCTCTCAGTGGCCGACCAACTGCCTCCTGGCGGGAACTCGTGCAGCTCCATTGCCTACCCAAACTGTTTGCTGCCGCTGTCGTGAGCTCTCGCAGGATTTCCCCAATGCTCACAAGATTTCTGCCATGCATTTTTTCCTGGCACGTCTTAGAGAATTAAATATTTAGATAGATAGATTATCACCAGCAGAGTCATGGGCAGGCAAATGCTCTTCAGGCTGATCTTCCTGGGGAAGATAACTCATACACCTATACTATCTGTTCTCCAGTCCCAACTACTTCTGAACAAAAAGGCCTGCCTCATCGCTATGTTTTCATAGAAGGAGGACACTCACGAAAGTTCTCCAGATCACTACAGCAGAGGATGCCAATCTGAAACAAGGTTGGCACCCTCTGAATTTGTTTCCTACACAGCTACAGGTTCACTCCCCACCACTCTACTGGTGTCACACCAGCTACCCAAACAAGTTTGGACAAAATTCACTCAACTTCACACTCTATGTTTGGACACTGTTTTACATCAATGCGATGAACATGCGAAGAAAGTAATGAAACAGTACACTGATCAATGCCATCGAGCCACTATACGACCATTGAAAGTGGGTGACATGGTTCTCGTGAAAAACCTTCAGCTTGGAACAAACTGTCACAGCCTTTTTATGCTGCACCATATCAAATATAACACAGATAAAAGGTACTTTGATCACAGCACACTCACTTCAAACCAGTGCAGAGCACACATCAGGCTTCAAGCTCAGATTCATTCATTCATTCATTCGATTTCTATACCGCCCTTCCAAAAATGGCTGAGGGCAGTTTACACAGAGACATAATAAATAAATAAGATGGCTCCCTGTCCCCAAAGGGCTCACAATCTAAAAAGAAACATAAGATAGACACCAGCAACAGTCACTGGGGGTACTGTGCTGGGGGTGGATAGGGCCAGTTACTCATGACGATGACTCCATAACAGTGACAATGTCATCCCATCCAGCAATCCTGATCCACCAGAGTATGTGGCCCCGTGTGATCCTGAGCAGCGCTATGCCATTCACGTTACCCGTAAAGGATCAGTCGCCAAGCTACAAACTAATTGCAGGTCTTTACTACACAGCAGTACACAGAAACATAGGAAGCTGCCATATACTGAGTCAGACCATTGGTCTAGCTCAGTATTGTCTTCATAGACTGGCAGCAGCTTCTCCAAGGTTACTCCTGCTAACTTGGCAAAGAGGCACTTTCTAACGGTGCAATTCTCTTTATTTAGCAGGGGAGAGCAACCGGCCCTATCCACTCCCAGCACAGCACAGTAACTGCTCATGAATCTGTGAACCAACTTGTGATCTGTGTTCTTGTTTTATGTGTGTAGTTTTGTGTTCCAAATTTCATTAGTATTTTGATGGGACTGGTCTTTTATTTGGGGGGAAAGGAGGGATTGCCCCCCGATCCCTCCTTTTGGGGGGAAAAGGAGAGAATGTTTTTGGTTAATCCATTCCTTGGTCCAGGCCAGCTTTTGAATGGTGCTTCACAGGGATGTAGCTGTAATTGAGCAGATGGGTTTAGAGAACTCCCCCCACCAGCTTCTGAAGGCTCCAGCACTCCCTATTTTCTTCATTATCTCCTCACTCCAAGGGGTTTCCAGGAAAATGGGCGAACTTGGGCCCCCTCTCCCCAAGCTACACCCCTGATACTTCAGTTACTTTTGGTACTGTCCTGGAGTAGAGGTGGGGCTAACAAACAACCAGCAGCAAGAGCATTAAAAGCAGTCTGCACTTGCCTCTCTGTAAATATTATCTATCTATTTCATTAAACCATTAATATTCCTGATTCTATTCCACTGCCTTGTCCTTGAGTGCCACAACTCTTTCCTCTGGATTCACTACACTTACTACAATCATTGTTTTCTCATCAGTAGTTTCAGTTAGCATACCAACTGCAAAGAAGACAAGTTTGGATAAGCAATTTTAAAATCTGGGTTTGTTTTCCCCCCTGCTTCAAACCTTTGAACTTTTAGAGCTTTGAAATTCATCCATTACTTAACCACAGGTATCTATTCACTTGTACACAATGAATTGCTTCTTTATTATAGGATATTTGAGCTGGGATTTTCCAGATAACTAGGAAAGGATTTAAATTGTTTGGAATGCTTAGGTCCTCCCCCCACCCCCGCATTCATTTCTGAAATGTCAGAACATCTAAACACCATTCCTTTTCTTCTATATTGCTTTCATCTTAAACAAGCATTTTTACTTCAAGACGTAAATAGGCCGTTTGAGCCTATTGTCACTTGTGACATTCTCCACCCTTCTGCAAATTGTTCGGCAGATGTTTTTCATGTAAAGTATAAAATGAGGTTCTCTCTCTTTTATTATCGTTCATACTTCTTAACAATGAGCTCATTTGGCTTTGTTTCAACATACAATATATTTCTCAGCTTTCCCTTATCCTAAATGCACTGATGCTTTTCAATGTTAAGTGTCTTAGCACAAGTGGAATTTAGATTCCAATATTTAGATTCCAATAATAGCCAATATAGGTAAATAACGTACCCAGTGAGAGAAAGAGAAGAAAGGCAATTAAGCAGAGAGGAAATATAAGCAGCAGCAGATAATACAGTATTTATCAAACATTTATTCACTGAAATATAAAATAAATGTGTGATCTCATTTTTATGTTAATAATAAATACTAGCTTAACCCTCACAGAACATCTGTGTGCTAGTACTTGATTGCTCCCTCACCCCCTGCCACAGCCCCCCTCATCTCAGAGATCTCTTCACTTTCACCTGAGCAGCATTTCTGCTCCTGCTCCTCCACTTGGTTGCTTCCATCCCCCTCACCCTTCTTGGTCACTTGTCCACCCCATCCCCTTCACCCCTCTTGGTTGCAACTGCAGCATTGCTGGCACCTATTGGCCAAGCTGTAGCCCCCTATCTCCAGAGACCTGCCAACCCTCAGCCAAGCCCTACTCCTGCTCCTCTCCTCAGGAGCAGCAACAGCAGTGCTTGACTGGGCCCTTCCTCACTGCCGCCGCCACCATGGCCACTTGTTCTCCTCAGGCAACTGACAGGCCATGGCCCATCCCTTGCCTACCTCCCTCCCTCCACTAATGGACTTGGTAGCCCCAAACAATAGCAGTGGTTAACTGGGCCCTTCCTTGCTGCCAATAGGCGCCATCATGGCCGCTCATTCCCCTCAGGTTGCTGACAGGCTCAGGCCCATCCCTCGCCCTTCTTTCTTTCTCTTTTCCACACCCTTCTTTTTCTCTCTTTCTTTCTCCTCCACTCGCTCTTCCCCTCTGTCTTTCTTCACCTCCCTTCTTTTTTCTTTTCCCCTCTCTTTTTCTCTCACTCTTTTCTTCTCTCTCTACCTTCCTGAGTTAACAGACCTTGTTCATCTTGTTTCCTCATCTAATTCATACAACAGCAGCCTCCTTCTCCTGAAGGGTCTCTTTCCTCCCTCATGACCCCTCTCTTTGCAGACCTCTGCCCACTATCCTTTTATATAGAGAGATTCCTCTCCTCTACAATTGAGAACATCTTCTGACCAGTAACAGTTGCTTTCCAACTGACCTTAACCATCACAGGCTCTTCCTCCCTATCTGCATATGGAATCCCACTGCCCAATTGCCATGGTGCTTCTGCTTTCACAGGCTCCTCCTCCCTATCTGCATATGGAATCCCCACTGCCCAATCGCCATGGTGCTTCTGCTTGCAAACCTTTGTGAGAGCTGCCACACATGGGATTAGTCATGGGTACGCCTTAGAGAATTATATATGTATATAGATGATCAGTTGCCTTTGGTTAGGCAATCCATTTGCCTGCTTACTTTTGCTGCTATAGCTGTTGAACTCTAGTGCTGAATATATTGCGATCATAGGCAATTTCTGCTGAAATTCTATGTAATACTGGAACAAGGCTTAGTAAGTATAGAAGCTCCTTGGTTACAAATTAAAGAAAGTACATTGTGATGTTTGAATAATCCCATTTAGTTAGAAAGCTTTGTCACTTACAATCATTTGCCAGCTCTTTTTGCCTTGATGGAGGCACTGTACTGGTCATAGCTTTCACAAGTTGCAGGAATTCATCTGGTCCAGCTTCCCCCTCACTGCATCTCCATCCTGGTAAAAACTGGATCTGTTGAATGTGTTTGTAATACATATGTATTTTATTTTATTGGAATGATGACCACTGTTATTTAGCTAGAGGCTGAAGAGCATATTCATTAGGAGTTTTTCAGTAATGTGAAATGCTTTCGCTTGGCTTTCTCCTTCTCCACTTGCCTCTTAATTTCCCCTCCCTCCCCCAATCCTTCACACAATGCTAGTCTCCTGCTGTGGTGTCCTTTTCACCCCTTCTTGTTTTTCTGCCTATTTCCTTTTCTTTTAAATGTTGTTTGGAGTGTGGGTGGATTCTGAAATAGGGAAAATGAGGAGAGGAGAGAGAGTAGGTCAGTGTGCCAAGTGGGTGACCACCCCCACCTCTTTTTTTCCTCAGTGACTGACTCTCCTGGCTGTTTGAGTTTTAAAATTTTGTTCTCTCCACTCCCCCCCCCCCCGGTCCCATTTTAACTTTACATATAAAGGAAGCACTTACAGTAAAGTGCTTAAAGAAGAAAGGCCACCTAATGGCGCAGGGGGGAAATGACTTGACTAGCAAGCCAGAGGTTGCTGGTTTGAATCCCCACTGGTATGTTTCCCAGAGTATAGGAAACACCTATATCGGGCAGCAGTGATACAGGAAGATTCTGAAAGGTATCATCTCATACCTGAGGATTGAGGAGGCAATGGTAAACCCCTCCTGTATTCTACCAAAGAAAACCACAGGGTTCTGCGCTCTCCAGGAGTCATGGTCATCAGGAATTGACATCAACATGATGGCACACTTTACCTTTAAAGAAGCAAAAAGAAAATAAGCGTTCCTGATGAGGCCTCCACCTTGCCTTTCTCTTACACGGCACAGGCGTAGTTAGGCAGGGGAGCAACTCGAGCTCAGCAGGTGCCCTCGAGATCATCATGATGATGACGATGATGGCGAGAGGGCAGGAGGGAGCGAGCATGTGGCCGCCACCACCCTGTAAGCCATGCTCACTCAACAACACAGCATCAGCAGTGGACTGGCCTGGCAAGAGGTGGCTGCAGTGAATCTCCCTCAGTCTCGGGTGCAGCTGGGGTGTCCAAGCAGCGAGTGAAAAGCAGCATCATATGCACACCCCAGGCACCCTTCCGCACTGTCAGGCCCTGGTAATTTGTACTGGCTTCTCTCTGCCCCACCCCCCCACCCCACCCCGCTCGTCAGCCCTGGGCCTACCTCTACTACTGCCTATATGCAAGGGAAAGTGAGGGCTTAGGTGGCAGAGCCTTTAAATCAGTCCTTTCCCTTGAGAGTTTCTGTGTGAGTCACAAACTTTGGGCAGAGATCTTAAATGAGGGGAGATACCCTAGAACTGCCAATGACAGACAGACGTCGAGGGCCTGTTCAGACACAGTGTGAAACCCCTGGTAGATGAATCTGTGAAGCCAGGAATCATTCCACAGACGATCGTTCAACTGTGGTTCCACAACCTCTGGCTTATGGGTAGATGAACCCCTCCCACTTCCTGGTTTGCCAAGGCTGCATCCCAAGAAGCTCCATACCACTCACATCGCCAGACTGTAGACAAGGCATCAGGACATCAGTAAAGTGGTAACCATTGGCCATAACCTTTGTAGGGGCATGCTCAGTGTGACCGTGCCTTTTTGGCATCGATTGCCTGCCCTCAGCGGGGGAAAGACATTTCAACCCTTTTCTCACACCACTTGCACCACTGTCTTTGCAAGAACCGCACAGCTATTCAGTCTTGCACAAGCCCAATTATTGATACTGGGAGATGGCGAGGGGCACTTGAAGATGGTGATGGGGTTTTGGAGGAGAGAATGAAAACAGCAACTGAGAAATTGGGGCAAGGGGAACTGGACTGGTGGTTTGCATTGTTCACAGTGGAGTTTATATTACAATGTAGCTTTGATTCTGCAGTGTAAATGTATATAGAAGTGGGCGAACCAGATCTAGGAATGTGCCAATGAAGCCTGGGGGAGGACCCAAGGTGCTGGACCAGAGGAAGGTCCTAGGCTAGTTATCTGTTATTCTGGGAAGGGATCTTTCTGACTTCCTAGGAGGGAATATGTATATGAGGGCAGGCAAAGGATCCTGGGGTTCAGTTCACTGTGACAAAGAATGCTCTTGCATTCGCAGACCCAGGTCCAGCAGTCCAGGAAGCTACAACATACTCTTGCCCATGTACTGGCTTGCTAACCGGGGATTAGCCCTTTCACAAGAGAGCCAGTCCATTGCAGGAAAACAGAGGCACCCTGTGTTTCGGCTCTCTGTTGGACTGCACTCTCATAAGGTAGGCCTTCCAGCTATAGGAAGCACCACTGACGTGAGGCTCCCGGTATCTCTGGTTAATAACAAAATTCATACTCTGTACCATCCCCTCTCCCCACAACTCTTCCAGATTTCCCAGGAATCCAGTCCACTGAATGTGAGCAGTTTCAGGTGAGCAGAGTTAGGAAAGACTGGGGATGGATACCTCGACCAGAGCTAAACAGGTTGGGCTGGTACTGGTGCTGCAGCGTATGTAAATCAGCTGCCCTGGGGCATCATGGGCAGGGCACCTGCAGAATTAGAATGATTCCTGGCTAGCCAGGTGGCCATGTGAGGCAGGAGGAGGAGGAGCAGGAGGAGGAGGATATGTATTATGGGGAGACCAGGCTGTCAGAGAGAGTGCTCACACTCTTTGTTTGTGGCAGTCACTGGGACTGGGAAAGGTGTCGCTGAAGGACCCTTCCCTGGCGCTTGCATGGAACTAGCAATTGGACTGAGCAGCAACAGCCCTCTGATGCCCATTTATGTCTCCATGGCTAGGCACTGTCATG
This sequence comes from Hemicordylus capensis, assembly GCF_027244095.1. Lineage (NCBI taxonomy): Eukaryota > Metazoa > Chordata > Lepidosauria > Squamata > Cordylidae > Hemicordylus > Hemicordylus capensis. Next base: position 105,386,501 of record NC_069662.1, read on the forward strand.
AGGGAGTGCCCTTTGGGTATGTAAACTGCTTTGAGAATGTATGTTGAAAAGCAGTACATAAATAGAAGTAGTAGTAGTAGTACCAAATTTGGCTCAGATTGGTTAGGTAGTTCACAGGTGAGTCCTCTTAAGCCTCAAATGTTCTTGTGTCCACCATCTTGAATTGGGGTGGATGACATCATCACAAATTATGATGATGAGCTGACCCTATGTGTTACTAAAACTGTAACAAATTTAGTTCAAATTAGACCAGACACTGAAAAGTTGATAGGGACACACACACAAACACACACACACACAAACACACACACAGACACTCAACACAGAAAGCTAGGTGATCTCGTAAGTTTACCTTCCTTAAGGAAAGAAGACTAAAAATAGGACTTGTCCAGTCACATCAAAGGAGGAAGTGGGGTCTAATCTTAATGGCACGAGCTGCCCATGAGTGAGAGGCACTGAACCCTCCCCCAGCCATGGCTTCTCTCCTCATTAACCCTTCTGCTTTCTGTTAGAGAAAATTACTTACATAGCAGAGTATTTCAGGAGCTACTCACTCCCATTACAGCAGAAGTTAACAGAGTCTCAAGGGCAACAGCTTGGAAATGATAAGCATGGAGATTTATGTAAGAATGGAGATTCATTAAATTAATCTACTTTATTCAGAAGCCCATTCTAGCCTTAGAGGGGTCACAGAGGCAGAGATAAACAGAAAGAGAAGGAGACCTTAACTATCTATCTCTACTCCCAATGCCCCTAGTGGCCATTAGGGTTGCTGGTGCAAAAGGTTGATGCCATCTGGAGCTGGATCTCCAATACTTTCTTGGTCACCCCTCGTGATTCTTAAATATAAGAGACTCCTTTATCAGGGGTTTAGTATTTCTCACAGTCCTTTGTTTGTTCATGCAATCCCTGAGGAGAACCACACCAGCACTCTATTATTTGTTCAGTATTTGCATTTTGGGTACATTTAATCACATATTTTAAATCTCACATCTAATAATCCCACAGATTCATTATTCACCACTTTGCACCTCATTATAAAAGCTTGCTTCGAGAGGGGCAGTGAACAGCAAGAGTACCCAAGAGAAATGATCGTACATAAGACATTACAAAACACAGTGAGGATGTCAGATTCAAGATAATGCTGGAATAATGGTAGCAGATGTATGCCAGGGAATTCAGAAATAGGAAAATACCACAGTTGGCTGCTTCTCTGAATTCATTCCAGGTGGTCAGCTCATCACTAATTATGAGAGGACCCTTAGTAGGAGACGTTATTGAGAGCAAAGAAAAAAGCCTGATGGAGCTCAATTTTCATCCTATCTATCTCAATCCAATCTCAGATTGGATAGAATCCTGTCATTAGGTAAAATAATCGGAGAAATTTATTTTAGCTTTCAACAGCAAAATGGGAGTCAGGTTAGTCGGATTAGTTTGGGGTGAGTTTGTGTCTTCCATGAAGTGACAGTCATGAACAGCACCCTTAGAAGACAATAGCAAAAAAGGCAGTAGAGACCGCAGCTTGAATGTCACCAGACATTAGGTCTTAATTAATATTTGGCATAGGAGGCAGGGAATTAATCTTTATTCAAATGGCATGAATAAGAAAAGGGCATATGCGCTCCCTTGTCACGACTTGCAGCTTTTGATCTGTTTGGAAAGCTGTGGGAAGACTTTGAATCAAACTGGAAGGAAAGCCTCTAGAGGGTTGTTCTACCAACAAAGGCTCCACATTTTTATGGTAGAGTCTTGTGCCCTAAACACCTGTACGACAGGCATAATTTTCAACATGTGCCTTTTCTCATTGCTATAGCTCCACATTCTGGAGTGTGGCACCTGTTTAGCTGCTGCCTGTTAAATGGCTGTTCAAGGTACATGAACACCACTGGGAAACAAAAGTTTGCCTCAGTACTGCCGACTGAGAGGTGGACTTTGTCAGGGGGGCTTTGGTATAAACTTCTGAGGAAAGCTTGGGCAGCTTGGAGCAAAACTTTACCAAACTTGTCTCGTGTACAGGAAAATTGGCTTCATGGTTACAAAAGTAGGAATCAGGAGGCTTGGATGCATTCCTAGCAAGACAGCAGCATGGCTCTGAAACGTTTGCATAGCAGCCATATCAACACTAGAAGAGGACCTCAATCTTCCTGTCTTGGGGTATACTGGGAGGTGTAGACCTTTCAAGCACTAGAGCTCTATGGGGGAAAATCTGCATTTTCAAGCATTTCCTGGGACACTGGCTGGTGCCTCAGGCACACTTTTCCAGCTATTGCTGGGTCAGCATAGGGCTCCCCTTCCTATAAGGTAGGTCTCAACACTGGATGTGTGCATTATTCTGCAGAGATGGCTATGCTCGTAGTGGCCACCTCCATTCACTTCCAAAAGTTGGGTGCACAATATTTGGTTCCAGACTCTCTAAAGCACAGTCCTAAGGTGAGGTATTGTTAATAAACAATACCCAGTATCAAACATCTTAATAACATGATTGACTCACGTTTTCTTTAAAGAGAAATTTCAGCCATGTTCTCATGTCTTGTGCGATCATAGTTAAAGGGTTAACTACGATCAGCGAAGGGCATGTACTTCCCCAGAGCATTATGTGAGAATGCATGCTTTAGCTTCAATTGTAGTCCTCTAACCACTACACCATGCTGGCTCTGCATGGTGTAGTGGTTAGAATGTTGAACTAGGACCTAGGGATGTGCACAAAACCAGTTTACTCGAACCGGACCAGGCATGTTCGATTTTGTGCACCCCCAAACATCCCTGAACAACCCCTAGTTCGATTTGGGTTTGGGGATTTGTATTAAATTAATTTAAAACTTTTTTTAAAGTAATAAAATTCACCACTGCTGTTCTGGGGGCTTGTCTGTAACTGCAGGGTGTGTGTGTGTGTCTGGAGGCTCCCCCTTCCCCCGCTGGCCTCCATTTAGTCACAAATTGCCTGGTTCGGGATGGTTTTCGGCCCGTTCCTGGCCTCTACATGCTGGTGGCCATTTTGGAGGTTGCTGCTTATGCCCAGTGGGCATAATCCAGCCATGCAGAGGTCCAAGGTTAAACACTTTTAAAAACAAACCCTCAATGGACCAGGGTTTGTTTGGTCTGAGATCAAATTTGAACCCATTCTCACATCCCTACTAGGACCAGGGAGACCTAAGTTCAAATTCCCAATCAGTCATAAAAAACACTGGATGACACTGGGTCAGTCATTTATCTCTCATCCCAACCTTTTTCACAGAGGTATTGTGAGGATAAACAAAACCATGTACACCACCCTGGGCTCCTTGGAAGAACAGCAGGCTATATATGTATGTATGTACATAAGTATAAAATAATCAGTGGCAGAATCCAGAAGACACCACCTTTGTGCCTATGTGGGTTTTACAGGCAAAAAGGCTGCAAAACCTTTTTTAAAATGTTAATATGGATATGCAGAGGATATACTGGGGTGAAGATGGGAACATGGGCTGTACATATTCCTATCCCCAAGCTATTCATACAAATTTGTCTCTGCCAGCTTTACAGTGACGCTGAGATTGCCTTAAGACACTGGGATCATATTAGGCTATTTAAGTCAGGAGACAACAACATGTTAGCGAGAACCAGTTGTTTATTATAAGGAGCCAGCATTGTGTAGTGGTTAGAGTGCTGGACTAGGACCGGGAAGACCCGAGTTCAAATCCCCATTCAGCCATGATACTTTCTGGGTGACTTTGGGCCAGTCACTTCTCTCTCAGCCTAACCTACTTCACAGGGTTGTTGTGAGGAGAAACTTAAGTATGTAGTACACTGCTCTGGGTTCCTTGGAGGAAGAGTGGCATATAAAATGTAATAATAATATTTTCATACCTTTTCATTCCCATATGTGTCTCATGATTGGGACAGTGTATTCAGCAGTGAACATGAGAAAACAAGTTAGTCAAATATATTGATGAAGGTCAAATTGCATTACTTGGTGCACTGGCAAAAATATAGCAAAAAACTCTTACCAGTTCTTTTTTAAAGCAAAGCTAGTAAGGAATACTCATTGACCATCCAGTGTGGCATCAGTGAAGTGCGCCTAGGACTTAATTCGACACATCACTTTGAAAGACTTACCTGCCAGTACGGTTGCTATGTCAACACAGCAGACCAACAGAAACAGTGACACTGTTTGACAATGCCAAGCTTCCTACATACCTGCTTCCTGCCCCAGGCAAACTTTCCGAGCATTAGAAGCTGTTATGGCAGTGCAATAGATCAAAGGCCTTGCAGCAGGTGTTCCACCAGCTGTTCCTGTCCAAGTTCTGCAGAAACTAATCACAGCTGTCTTTGGAAAAAATGAGGATGGACACTACAACAAGGAGTAAGTCAGAGAGCTGGGAGACAGAAAAGAGAACAAGGCTTTAATCATAAATGTACTCATCACACTGAATTTGGTGGGTCTAATTTCCCAATAAAAATGTCTAGGATTGGGCTGTTAATGACATGCAATCATTTTATCCTGTTTTATACTTGTATTTTAACATGTACAATGTCTAGGGATGCATATGTCAGGAGGTACATAAATATGATAAATAAAACAAATAAATACATCCAAATTATTCCCCATATATCATGAATATTTTGGGCAGCATTGGAAAGCATCCTATCTTTTGATTTTTCAGTGTGATGCCTGAAAAAATATTTATCTGTTCAGTTAAAGTGTTCTCACTTGCTTTACATTTCAACTGACAACATTTGCCCTCAGTCATCTTTCTGTTACGTGATTTATGCAGTTTTTCTGACATAATCTTTCTTATTACATAATCCCTCACTGGTTAGGATCATCCAGGAAGCTTTGCCCTTACTCTCAATTGACTTTGCCCTCAGTATTGTCATGCAGCCAAATCTGATTGGCTACAGAGTGTTGTGGTGTCATCTTGTTCTCTAAATGTTCACCGATTGGCTAGATTCATCCATGTAACTCACAGTAATGGTTGGTGCCTACAAAATTGGTGGTCCACCAATTTGCCCTACATATCTTGACAAACTGTATGTATTCAAAGAGTTACCCACCCTATGATCCACCCTCACAAACTGCAATAAAGCGATGTGGTGTGTGCTGCTTAACACTGCAATTTGGAGCTCATTTGATTTCCCCCACAAAAAACTTCAGCTGGTTCAAAATGCTGCCGCAAGGATGCTCGTGGGTACAAGTTGCCAGAGGCGTAACTAGGGGAAATGGTGCCTAGGGCAAGCACTGAAATTGTGCCCCCCCCCCCCCGCCGGCACCCTCTCCCGTCCAAACATCTGACACGCATCTTTTCCAGATCGTCATATAATTCTGGTTTAAAGTACAAATTATTGCAATAAACAAAAGGAGAAATCAACACTAGGTACAAAAATGTGTGATATTCTCAGTGCCATCTGCTGCCAATATGCGCCAATCCACAAATAAACTGTTCCCCTACCCCCCAGGTTAGAATAAAAGGAGTTTGAAAAGAAACAGTTTATCCACAGAAATTATGATCTCTTGTAGGCATGGGTGAGGGCCAAGCACCTTCCAGACACCTTCCTATGAAGAAAAGGCACTTTAAATATACACAAGAGTATTTTATTTATTATAATCAATTCATCTATAACACATCAATAAACAGAACATTTCCCTATGGGCTCAGTTCTATTGATGTTTAGGATGGGAGCATGATGCATGAGAACTATACTGCTGTTTTTCTTTCTGATAACACATGGGACAAAGTTCATATTCCCCAAAATGCACTTTATCCTTCCTGTGTGCCACCTAATATATTTTTTCTGGTCCTTTCTCTACTTGTAGATAATAAAATTATGCCCAAAGAATCAGAGAAGCTACTCTTTTTTTTTATAACCTCAAAACCTCCATAAAAATACAAGTCCTGTTTGCAGCAGACTAAGAGGAAGTAAAACACATCTGGGACCAAAGGCAGACTTTGTTGCATACTTGATCAAAAATTCAGTTTTGATTGAATTAAAAAGACTGCTATTTTGAAGAAAATGTCACATTTATCGAATAAGCAAACACAAGCTTAGTTTCCCCCTAACATGGCAAGAAATGATCCATAGCTGCTTAATTTACCAATCAGAGCCCTACAAAATTGCTGTTGTAAAACCTGACGAGGTTTTGGGGGGTGGGGAGACAATAATATCTCAGTTCCATCCTGGGAAGCTGATCGTTTCAGTATAACTGAAGTTAATGGAACGAGGTTTGCAATACTTTAGAAAAAGTGCAGTTATTTTGCCCGATCCATGGTCTGTAATTTTCAATTTTTATTGAAAATAAAGAGAGAACAGAAGGAGCAAGGCGGGAAACGGAGGACTCGAGGCTTGGCTTGGGAAAGAGAGAGAAAGCGTGAGATAGGGAGAAGGCAGACAACTTAGCAAAGGGCCGAGACACTCCGAAGGCAGATAAGAGAAAGGAGGAGGGGCACAGCGAAGGGGAAAGTTTCTCTCGCTCAGCCTCAGAGTGAGGACGCCTGCAACTTTCCTCCCCTTACAGCCACTCATGAGAGCCGCGAGTCCCAGGGGCTCACTTCCCTTCGGCTTCACCCCGCCCATGCAAGAATGAGAGGGTGCTGCTGCTGCTGCTGCCGCTGCTTCTGCCTCTGCAGGTTGGCTGCACGAAGCTTGGGAGGTTCCTGTCTGAGTCACTGACCCTCAAACTTGTGCCAGGAACCGTGACCACCCTTCCTCCCGCTCCAGTTCCTCCTCCGTCTGGTCCCAGACCCTGTCGGCTTTCCCTCTTGAGGGCAGCCTGCTGAACAGCCCTCAGCTCCTCCTTCCCAGCCAGCAACCCGCCTCTCCACCCCATCGGCTCAATGAGTTCTTCAGGTTGCAATGGGAGAGAACTGAAGGCGTCAAGAGGAAGAAGAGCTTCACCTGCTGAAGCCAAAGCAAAGGCGTGCTGCTGCCTCCACCCGCGTCATCTGTGCTTTTAAACACTTTTAAAGTTTAAGCAAATAAGGACCAACTCCCTGGCGATTAAATCATCTTTATTATGATAGGATAAAGAAAACGGGTAGAACGCGAAGGTGAGACCCCTTTGCAAAAAGCGATCTGTTCCTATGTTCTAATCTTCTTACTACTCCCTCCTGGTGCTGCTTAACAATACGCCGCCCAGCACTGCAGAGTCCCCCGTTCCCCGGTGACGCTTTCGCTCCCCGCCAGGCTCCCTGCCATTTTTGCCTGCCCCCTCTGCCAGGGGCTGCCGCCACGCGGCCACCGAGCTCCCTCGGGCGCGGCGCCTGTTTAAGCTCATGATCATTCACAGAGAGGAACTTCATTTTACATAGCCAGCAAGCACAGACAGCAGGGGTTTTTTAAAACTTCTCTTCCCCACCAAGCAGGTTCCCTTAATGCATCCCCGCCCCATCTAATGCAGGATTACAATTGCATGCATCAATGTAAAAAAATCAAAGAAGTACCCCACCATGGTTTTTGTTTTCCGACTGCAGCAGTTTACTTACTGAGTGATGGGGCAGGCAGGCAGTGGCAAGCAAAAAACAGCACACACAGCTCCTCCGCTCGCCAGGAGCCAATGGAAGAGTGCCCGCCCCACCTGGACAGATCTCGTGACTGGTGAGTCACAGGCATGCCTGCGCCAGGGAGGGGGGAGGGGGTGCTGCCGTTGGCTTGGGCTTGAAATTTTTTTTTAAATTAAAGAAATGTGGTGGTGGTGGGAATGGGGGTGGGGCATGGCAGGCACTTTGTGTGTCCCCCAGTGGCGCCTAGGGCACGTGCCCTGCCTGCCCCACCCTGGTTATGCACCTGCAAATCGCTTCACTAGTATTACACCCATCTTGTGTCAGCTGCATTGTCTAGCGGTCCGCTTCTGGGCTAGATTCAAGGTGCTGGTATTGACCTTTAAAGCCCTACACGGCTTTGGGCTGGCGTACCTGTCGGACCACATTCACCCATATGAATCTGCCATGGCCCTCTGCTCATCATCTCAGGCCCTGCTCATGACTCCTCCACTAACAGAGATCCAGTTGGCGGGGACTAGAGACAGGGCCTTTTTGGTTGTGGCCCCTCGGCTTTAGAACTCCTTCCCTGAAGAGCTTTGCCATGCTCCCTCCCTCAGTGTTTTTAAAAAACATCTTAAAATGCACCTTTTTAAGGAGGCTTTTTAATACTCAATTTTTAATTGTTTTTATTTTGGTTATATCTGGTAGGTTCTTTAGATTTTTATAATTTTCACTTTTAATTTGAACCTAATGATTGTGGTCTTTAATCTGGCAACTTTTTTTGTTTTTAATTTAGTTAATTTTATTACTTTTATTGTATCTTGTGTCTATCATATGGTTGTAAGCTGCCCTGAGCAGTAGTGTACTGGAGGGGTGAGGTATAAATATTCTAAATAAATAAATAAATAAAAGCAATCCCTACATGTAGTAAATTAGATTGTGAGAGAGATCGCTTAGCAAGAACTGTCTCTCTGTATCAAAGGATCATTATTATTATTTTTGCATGAAGGAGGATTCAGACCAGGGGCGTAGCAAGGTTGGAGTGGGCCCAGAGACAAGATTTTAAAATGGCCCCCCCCCCAAAGTCCAGGGCCTCCGCACACCCCAGGCCCCCAAGGATTTAAGTCTGATATTCCAAAATAAGTATGCTGCCTGCAAATACATTTCACTGAATACACACACACACACACACACACACACACACACACACACACGTCACAATATATAGTGATATACATTGAGTACTATACATTTGTATTACTTTTAATGCCTAGAACACACTAGAAAGATGAATTATTAAAATGGGCCCCTCGCTGCAGATTAGCAAAGGAGACTTTCAACCATGCAGGGTGAGCCTATGTTTGTTTTCTCAGAATTCTGAACAAATTCAGTCAAGTTTGATTGCAGGAGGTTTTTCACAGGAGGCTTTTAAAGCCCTTTAAGACACATCTCCTCTGGAATGGAGGTGCTGCATTCACATGTTGGCCAGATTTACCCTGAAGTCCCTGCAAGTTATTGGGGAGCAGTTCACACACAAGAAAAATAAAATAAAAGCACCACACATGCTTCACAGTTCTCACTCAGACCTTCTGGGTTGCAAAACAACTTGAACATAAGTGCATTTATAAATAAATGAATTAATGAATAAAATTAATAAAATACTGTTCCAGAAGTTTTTGCAATTTTCTGCCATGAAACAAGCCACTTATAGGACTTTTTAGATAGTTTTTTTTAAGTCAGCAAATTTCCCAAGCTGTTTCAAAATAAATATTCAGAGACTTCTCGGTCCCTCCCCCCCCATATCCAAGCCCTATGGCAAGCAGATCCCTATATATGGGGGGGGGGGCGGGAAAGGTAACCACAAAAAGGAGTTCACACTCTACCTGGCAAATGCTGGTCTGGGTTAAGCAGGGCAGCAAGGGGTCTTCTGCTGCAGAGAACACTCTGGCAGCCTCCTCCTTCCTGGCTTGCTTGGGCCCTACTCGAGTTCAGGCTTCACAGAGGCCTACACGGAGGCCTCCGTGGAAGCCCCGCCCACCCGCCGATCAGCTGAGAGGCGGGAGAAAAGGAGCTCTTTGCAGCTTGTCTGCTGCCTGGATTGGGCCAGGAGAACAAGCTGGAGAGACGGCGAAGAGGGCAAGTGGCTGAGGGGCCTTGGGGCTGGGCAGGGGGCAATGGGGAGTCACGTGAGGTGCCTCTGGGGGGCCCCTCCAAGCAGTGGGGCCTCCAGACAACTGTCTCCCCTTGCCCTATCATTGTTACGTGCCTGATTCAGACATCTGAGGCCCCACCTGCAGTTTGAAAAGTTACAGTCTAGATTCAGGCTTACTACCTCACCTGGAGCTTCCCCACACAGGGGCTTTACCCTGAATCTCCTCTGGGAGGCAGGCTGTGTGTTCTCACTACATCCAGATTCCTGCCAAGGTCAGTTCAAATGTCTTTGGAAGCACACACACACCCCAACAAGCAAATGGGGCTTTTCCTGCCAGATTTCAGCTCATCCCATTTTATTTCTGAGTTTTTTAAATGCTGGTTTTCAGTGAAGGTTTCCTGGAAAATCTGATGCAAAGCACTGACATCAGTCTTTACATTTACATGACAAGAGCAAGTCATGCCTATGGGATGCAAAAACAAAGCTGCCTAGCAGCCTTGCCTTCAAACCTGAGGTGAAGAGTTGAAAACCCATTCTTCAGGCTTTTTGCTCTTTGAACGTTTTTTGGAGGGGGGAGATCTGGGAGGAGGATTTGCAGTCTTTTGCAGAAATGAGCATTTCCTTGCATGCCATCCAAGCTGGGATGTGGCTGCAAAAGCAGAGACGATGCTGCAGGTGGGCTGACACATACTAGGGACTTCTGTGTGTATGTGTAAGTGTGTGTTGGGGTCATAGGAGGGCAGAATAGAAAGCCAAGGCTGATAGCTAACAGGCAGTCTGATCCACAAACCAATTAAGCATGGACTCCAACAGAGGACTCCCACAGAGTCAGATCACAGAGGGTGCTTTAATTTCTAAATTACTAAATCATGGTGTCCCGCCTCCTCTAGGAAGCCATTGGCCACAAGGAAAATACAGAAGTGAGCTATGTGTGAACCTACACACTCAAAAACTCATAGTAGAGCGGGAAGGGTCTGTTTCCCTAATGTTGTGAGTTTCATTCGAAGTGGCTTCCCTCATTTGATACTCCAAGAACTGGAAGGCCTGTGTGGGAAAGCTCCTGCTGTTTGTAAGAACTAAGCCTCAATTTGAGGGAAACAGGATGTAGGGTATTTAGGTTTAACTTTCAGTACTACTAAATCACAACAGTATCATGTATTAGCAGGACATGTATCTTTTGTGAGCAATTTCCGCTCACAGATGGGTCCTGTTATGATAGGGTTGTCAATATTACATTGGCTGAAATTGGAACACAAGAGGGGAGTCAAGGGGCAGGGGGAGTCAGCCGGGAGTCTTACCAAAAAAGGCCCCCTTAACAAAAAAGTTCATGAACCCCCGGAACCAAACTGAACCAGGGTGGGTGGGTTCCAAGGGGGTGTCAGACTGAACTGGCCTGGTCCAGTACAGGTCCAGTTAGTACTCAAACCGAACCAGGCCAGCCATTTTTATTCACACCTCTACAACCTAATGCCTGATATGGTCTCTCTGGCTTGTCCCAAAGAACAATCTGTCTGCTGAAGTTTCTGGATTACATTCAGAGGCAGCCAAGTGCATCACAGTTGTCAAGCCTAGATGTTACCAGCAACTACATCACTGTTCTATCACATCCTCTGAGATAGGACCCCTCCACACAAGCAGACAGCACCTCTGTCTTGTTCAGATTCAGTTTCAATCTATTACTCCCTCATCCAACCCATTAGTTCCTGTAGGCAGGTATTTAGGAAGACTGTACCATTATCAATGAAGTTGTCATGAAGAAACAGATTTGGGTGTCATCAACATATTGATAGCACCAAATCTGCACCAAATCTCTTGGTGATTTTCCCCAGCAGTTTCATATTTCCAAATCGTCCAGATAATCCAAAAGGTACCATGGTTGATTGTATTGAAATCTGCTGAGAGGTCCAAAAGAACCAACAGAGCCACAGTCCCTCTATCGAATCCTAGAAAAAAGTTCACCCACCAGGCTGACCAAGGCTGTGGCAACCTCATAGCCCACCCAAAAGTCCATTTAGATAATAACATACGAGTATGTCTTATACTGAGCCAGATCATTGATCTGTCTAGTTCAGTACCATTTACTTTGGCAGCAGTTGTCTCAGGTAGCTTTATCAGAGTCGTGCTACCAAATTTCCGTTTAACTGGAGATGCTGGGGGTTGAATCCAGGCCTTCTCCATGCAATGCATACTATCTACCCCTGAGCTTTATCCCCAGACAAAGACGTTAGTCTGAGCAAATCAAATTGCCTTGATTGTTGTAACATGTTTCATGAATTTGGGCTGCTCTAATAAGTTTTTAAAAATATGTTCTCTAAGAAAATATGCTTATCTATCATAACCACTCGCATAATAAATGGTTACTAGTTGGCCCGAGCACAGAGCATCTGTGCCTCTAGTTTTCCCCTTGTTCTCAGCCTCGTTCCCTCTTTCACAGCCCTCCCACCTCCTCTCCCCTCTTCCCTCCCCCTCGGCTCCCCCCCCCTGTTCTTGGCCCATTTAGGGCCACTGCCTGCCTGCCTGCTGCCTTCTCTCCTCCCCACTGTTGCTTTATCTCCCTGCCACTTCCTCCGCCATCGCTCCCCCCCCCCGGCTACCACTTTCCCCACTGCCTCTTTCTCTCACCTGTCCATCCTCGGCACTTTCCCTGGCACTGCTTTCGCCGCTGGCTCTTTCTCTCACCCATCCATCCTCAGCACCTTCCCCACTGCGGCTTTCCCTCGCCTGTCCATCCTCAGCGCTTTCCCCAGTGCCACTTTCTCTCAGCCATTTCTTGCCCATTCACTTTTCCCTAGCAGCTCGCTTGTGAACTCTCAGGTGAGCTGACATGCATGGGATTAGTGACAGGTACATCTTAGAGAAATATATATAGAGATGTTCTTTCACGGGGGCAAAGAGTTCAATTTAAAATGTTACTCTCTACAATTTTAAACTTTGGTTTTGTGGAGAGCATAATTGCATAAATATAATTTCCCAAAATATATTTAAAAAGTTACAGCAACTTTTCTAGGAATTCCAAGCTTGTAAATGGGGCTTCAGTTGAATAGTCACAGGATCATTGCCAGGAATCGTAAAAAGTCAGACTAAAAGCCTGATTTTGGGAACTGCTGAGCTTAGATTCTACTAAGCTTATTGAAAGTGTTTTTGTGTGGCTGGCCATTCACACACACAAAAATGCCTACTCATTTAGACTGATGGCCACAGTCCAATGTAGAATTAAAATCAATAGGCTTAAATGGGCTTAAGTCTGCTTTTGATTGTAGCCCAAGTCTTTAATATACTTAGATTTGAGCCAATGCTTGGAAGGGTGCAATCAATTTTAGCCATGTAACAGCCTTAAAAAAAATAACACAATCTCTAAAATGTCTTTGTCAGTGGTTAAGGAGATGTGCTCCTTTGTCACTACTATTGTATGGTAACTCTAATCTTCCTGGTACCTTCTCCTCACAAAATTAAAAGTTGCCCAAAAAGCCTTTGAAACTATCTATTTGTGTAATCTACCTTCCTTGAGTTGCTGGCTGTTTTTGCTTCTGCAGCTCTGGGAATATTGTGCATACCAAACATTAAGTGTGTCGAAATGATGGAAGTGCTGAACTGAGCCTAATACTTTACCACAAACTGAAGAAGTATGAGGCGGTAGCCATTCTCCAATGAGTGCACCACCACTCACTTTAAAAACAATGGGTAATTAGCTTCTCCCCAATGTATGTGCACATCAGGCATTAGGTTGTAGGGGTGTGCATAAAAAAGGCTGGCCTGGTTCGGTTCGAGTCTGAACTGGACCTGAACTGGACTGGACCAGTTCGGCCTGACACCCCCTCGAACAACTCTCCCCGCTGGTTTGGTTTGGTTTGGGGAGGTTTTCAAACCTTTTAGGTTCTTTAAAAAAAACTTTTTTGTACTTATTCCCTACGGAGAGATTCTCTGAAAACACGGAGGCCTCCTGAGATTCCCCCTCCCCCCATAGGCCTCCATTATGGCTCAAATCACCCTGTTCGCATGTTCTCCGGCCCATTCTGGGCCTCACCCCTGTTGCAGTGGCCATTTTGGAAGCTGCTGTGCATGCCCAATGGGCCTCTGCGTGGCCTGGGTAATTTTTTTAACCAAAAAAGCTTGTGAATGCCCCCGAAAGGCCAGGGTGGGGTTTGGTCTGATGTCCAGCTGGACTGAGGGGGGGGGGATTTGGCTTGAAATCGAGCCGTCAAACCAACTCAGTTTGCACATCCAGCATGAAGCTGCTGCTGAAGCAGCAGCTTCAGGAATAAACACACATAGCACATAGGAACATAGGACACTGCCATATACTGAGTCAGACCATTGGTCTATCTAGCTCAGTATTGTCTTCACAGACTGGCAGCGGCTTCTCCAAGGTTGCAGGCAGGATCTCTCTCAGCCCTATCTTGGAGAAGCCAGGGAGGGAACTTGAAACCTTCTGCTCTTCCCAGAGCGGCTTCATCCCGAGGGGAATATCTTGCAGTGCTCACACATCAAGTCTCCCATTCATATGCAACCAGGGCAGACCCTGCTTAGCTATGGGGACAAGTCATGCTTGCTACCACAAGACCAGCTCTCCTCACATATATACTCTCCAATGCATAACCCTAACCAAATGAAACCAAATTACAGTCTTCCCTATCAAACGCAGCTGGATCTGTGTTTGAACAAAACCTGCCATCATAACCTAAACGGCAACAACAACATTGGGCCTCAACAATGGAAATGCTGAAGTGCCTTTTATAGATACACTGTACAAAGTACTCTGTAATTCTTAGCTTATTCATTTTTGGAGCGAGCAAAAACAGTTAATACTGAGGGACAGTGGCTTGCAATGCCCAGTGAATTTCTTGCCTGAGTGGCAATTTGACCCTGGTGACCTAGCTACCTACCACAATGGTTTTGACCACCCAGAGAGCACTGCTGAGTTGTAGTCTGCAAATCTCTATCCTTAGGGGAGAACAGGCAGTCTTGTGGGCGCTCACCCTAGCAACGATCGTGCAGGGCTGCGGTGCTATTCCCTGAAGCCTGCACATATTGCGTTGGCATGCACATGGTGTCTGCACATACATAGGCACCATTTGCGTGGTCAGAAATACCATGCTGACCACATAACTGACACTTGCACGAGCATGCATGCGCATGCAGGCTGCAGGGAACAGCGCTGCAGCCCCACATGACCATTGCTAGGGCAAGGGCCACACCTGGAAACGTGGTAGGGCAGCAGCGGAGCAGGTAAGAACCTGCTTACCGGGTCCTTAAGGGTACTGCCCCCCACCTTGCCAGCCCATGCACAACCCGTTCATGCACATCCCTACAAGGGTCTGACTCAGGCCTATACAGACCATCATTTCACTATATATCTAACTAGACAATCATGTGTGGTGAAATTCCCTTTATTAGTTGGCAACATGATACAGATGACAAAGCGACCTCAGGATGTGTGTGAGAGAGCGAGCGGTTGACTGCTGGCATGGCTTCTGTAGTTAGCTTTCACCATATTCCAGTTCTATACATGAGTCATGCTTGGGGGATAATCACCATAATGTTTGTACTAGAGTAAAAGGAAAACTAAATGGGAAGAATGTTTGCTTTGGAACAGGGAGACCTGGGTTTAGATACCCAATCTGCCTGTGGTACAAACTTGGACCACTTGGTCCAAACATGTACAAGCTTAACTGACTTCATAGCAGTGGTGTAAGCACTAAATGGGAGGGGTAAGTCCCAGCTAACTCTTGCTCTGAACTCATTGAAGGAAGAGCAGGACACAAAAGTAATAAACAAACTGCAGTGGATAAATGGATGATGTAACTTAATTTCCACAGAGTTAATTACTACCATTGCAAAACTGGAAAGCTGCCTATGATTCCTTAGAATCCAATTACTAATCATTCGCTGTTGCCATCTTTCTGTTTATCATAAACTATGTTTGTTTGATGATGTGAGCCATCACCAGATGGTACACTGATGGACAAATATTTTGTCAATCACACAATATATTTGGTCCCCTTACTGCCTTGGATGGTCTAGATAAAACCCCAACTCGAACCATTCATTTCTATCATTTCATTCATCATTCATTTCCCAACAGCAAAATGTTTCAATTCAAAACAGGCCGTTTCAAGTGTTTTGAGTTCAAAACAGAATGCTCTCTTTTAAAGGGGCCTGTTTTGAGCTTGGAGCAGAAAAACTCCATTTTGATCAAACTGTTTTTGATGTTTTGAGTGCCAGTTTGGAGGCCTCCTGTTTCCCCCTTGCTGATTGTTTTTCTGGCACTGGTTTCTGATTGGCTTGCAATCTCCTTGCTTCTTGGTTGGCTTGTAAGTATACAAATCAAGTGTTGTCAGGGGCAACTGTACCCCCATTGTTTAGGGGGGAGGGGAAACACGAAAGGGATTTCAAAATGTATTCAAAGGGACTGGGAGGCACAGATAGCCCTTACAGTGTGCCTCTCTTGAAGAGGATACATCAGGAGAGGAGGAAGGAATCAAGGTGGGTTTGATTTTGCGCTTTGCTTTGCTTTTCTCAGCACTGAAATTAATATGCTGTGCTATTGCTGCTACAACTATCTGGTTTTTCTGGAGCTCAGATGGAAAAAGGCAGAACTTGGGTGCCTGCCTGCCTTGAGTTGTGATTTGTTTTGTTTGTGAGATAGTGTTGTGGTGAGAAATGGACAGTGGCAGTTCTCTCTCTCTCTCTCTCTCTCTGTAATATTTCTTGGTGATTGCTATGATAAGCTCCATGTCTGGCCTTGAGACTAACATGTGCTTCACTCACTGCTCTGATCTGCTCTGCAATCTTCATTGCAAGGTATACTCAATCAAAATGTGGCTGAAGTTGCTCTAGTTGAGCTTATGGCTATGCTTGCTGATAAGGGTATGCTTGCTGATAAGGCTATGCTTGCTGATAAGCTCAGACATTGCAATGTTAAGAACCTGAGGAGTCATAATTGTGTGTGAGAGAGCAACTTGTGCCAATGATGTTACACAGTGCACAGGCACTGCAGCTGCAGTGGATTTTCAGTCAGTGATTCATTTTTGACCATTTGGAGTGTGTTTTAAATGTGTGTTCTGCACTGGGAGGGGCAGATTCCCTTTTTACTTTTCCCTTTTACTGTGTGCTTCTGCAGTGATTTTCAAGGCAGGGTTGCAAAATGAATTGCACTCTGTGAGTGCAGCTTTCCCCCGCCATAGGGAACAATGGGGAAACTTGAAACACCCCATTATTCCCCTAGGGACACCAAAGTGGGTTGTGCGGTAGGGTATGATGGGTGCTACTTACCACACAACCCACAAAAGAAATGGGCAAGTGGTCGAAACAGCCCACTCAACCACTGTTTGGTGAAATCTTTTGGCCATTTTGCATTTCGTTTCAAGCTTGAAACAGAACCAAAAGTCCGTTTCATGCACATCCCTAGTCAGTTGTCCAGGCAGGCTCAATGCACTGTAATAGCACTATAAACCCTCTGTTTTCAACCTCTGCTGATAAATTCTGAATGAAAACATTGGTGAGGAGTTCTTTCCTCCCTTCCCTTCCAATAAGAATAGAAAGAACACTTTGCAGTAGAGGTGTGCATTCATTTTTGGAACAAATGGAAACCAAACTGAAGGGAGACCATGCAGTTTGGTTTCTGTGGTTTCTGAAATGAATGTGATGTGCAATGGATAGATACAAATGGGGTTCATTTTCAGAACCCCATTTGTTTTCATATATCTTGTAACAATGGAAAAAAAGATGCTGGTGGTTTTGGCTGCCACCAGCATTGTCATCAGCAGGAGCTGCAATGCACAGCCATCTTTTGGTGGGCATACTACCCAAGGAATATTGCTGCATTCCAGAGCAAGGTGAACATTCAATCAATCAAATCAAATTTTTATTGTTATGGTCATTTGACCAGCAAAGGACATTCAATAATGTGTCTGCCATCAGTGGCTGTGCATTGCAGGTACTGTTGCCACCAATATATATATATAAAAAGGAAAAATAAGATTTTTTTAAACTCAAAAATGATAACAATATATATGAAAATAAATGGGGTTGGATGAATGAGGAACTTCTGAATTCATTCCAAAACAAACAGTGCAGAACCAAAATTATCCTGAGCTGAATTCACATCTCTAAGCCACAAAAATGAATGAGCTTCTGAGATGAAACATTTCTACAGGCACACCCTTATTTTTCATGGCCTTCCCTCTGCAATCCCAACCCACAACTGTGTCCTCCATGACACCAGGTAGTAGCTCCACTGACACACCTGCAGGTATGCCCCTGGCAATGGCTTCCAGTATAGCTGCCCATTCTGTAGCCAGAATGGGATCAAGAGATGTGGCAAAACAACAGTACACTCCTGGCTGAGTGCTAGGGCAACCATCTGGAGAAGTGGGGATGGGCTAGAGAGCTCTCATGAGAGTGGGGATAGTGTGTGCTCTTGCAAGGATACAGGGTGGAAGGAAGAGATTTCAGGGCAGTGGGAGGCTGAAGCTTAGGAGGAAATGAGTTGGATGGCTGGACTCTTGCGGCAAGAGGTGGCCAAAGGAAGCAAACACTACAGGTGTGCTTAGTAAACTTCTTTCCTTCCACTACTGAAACCTCCATGGAGATTACATACACACTTCCACAATAATGTGGAGAGGAATTTGAAAATTCCTGTGTTGTTCACAATGGGAAGTAGTAGAGATGTTACCAAAGTATTTATTTGGTTCTCAATGGTCAACTGCACATAGGAAACAAGTACAATTTCCCCTTGAAGTTCTCCTCTGGTTTAGAATGTAAACTGAAGGTCTGAATATGAGTAGCCCAGTGAGGAGCACTGGGACAGGTAGTTTTCCCGGGCACCAAATTACTCAGAAACTATGTCAGTTGTCTTGGAAACTACATGTCCCAGTGTTCCTTATGCTTGGAACACTGTTGTGAGCATGCACAATAGTGTCCTAGCCACAGTAAGCCTCCCATTATTCCCAGTAGGAAGCCCATTGCTAAGTAATGACCCAGTCATTAGTAGTGCTGGAACCTCTGTGAGCAGCATGGATGAGGTTTGGAGAAGCACAGAATGACTGTGCGAGTGTGTTCCCCATTCTTGGCTCAGTAGGGTGCTGCATTGTATGTAAGCCATGGTTTATAATCTTGCCAATTCATCTGTTAATAACCAAAAGAGAGGTAGGTGGATTGCGGGGGTGGGGATGGGGGTGGGGAAAAAGAAAAAAAATGCCTTTTTTCCTTTATTTTCCCCAAACAAAATATGCATGGGGAGAGGAGATTTCTTAGCACAAAGACAATGGAAGAGCTCTCCAGTAAGTAATACAGAAAGAAAATATATGTGCTCTCTTAAAGAGTAGATGCCAGTTAGGGTTATAGAGCAGTGTCAAGCTACTCTCCTCTTATAAAAAGTGGTAGAATGTAACATGAAGTCGTTTCACGAATGGTAAGGGAAATGTTGTTAAAAATCAAGCGCTTGATATTCAACACCCTGAACATATGAAAATTCCAAATCTTGTTCTAGATTTGCATTGCATTATTGACAATTCCCTCAAGAACTGCAGCATGTAGATTCATTATGGCAAGCAAATAATGCTTGAGCATTGGAAAAGGCAGAAGATAATTTTTGCCAGAATATTTAAAAATAATGAAATTTTAACACACAGGGCAATGGGTGCACCAAGAGGTGGAAGATAGTATATGTATCTGATACTAAATTGTTGTGCACATTGTATCATTTGGATTTATGCCATGTATAATAGGCGTTTCTAGAGAGATGAAATTACAGTTAATGTTTCCTGCAAATGTATGCAGGAAAACAGCACCCTTACCTGGAAGTTAGTCTCACTGAACTCAATGGGACATAATTCCAACTAAGCATGCCTAGGATTGGGTTATAAACTAGTGTTTAAACACTAGGGAATGTTTATATAGTCCCATGATTAAATACTACCACAGACTGTTGGAGGAAGTTGTGCTCTGTAAATGAGATATATAACCAGACCGGAACTGTTTTATCTGATGAAGTGTCTAAATATATATATATGAGAGAGAGAGAGAGAGAGAGAGAGAGAGAGAGAGAGAGAGAGAGAGAGAACTGGAATCTTTTCACTGGCATATCTACTTTTTGCATTTTAACATTCAAAGCACAAATAGAGACATGCCATGGAAGTGAGTCCATGTTAATTTGTCTTACAGTCCTGCTGTAAAAGTGAACCACTTCAAGTTTAGATGCAGTACAGCTCAGAAAACCAGATGTTTTGGACAAATTATAGGGATGGCCATCACCATGCCTGCCGTGACCTTCCAATGGGCACTACCTTCCAGCGGCATCTGATGGGCTACTGTGTGAAACAGGATGCTCGACTAGATGGGCCTTGGGCCTCATCCAGCAGGACTGTTCTTATGTTCTTAAAGCTTCCCAGATCTGAACCTTGTATTCTCAACATCTGCTTCCATTTTGAGCCACCTTGGGAATATGGCCCCTCCCAAAAGCAGTGCAACTCACCTGTAGCTAATCCCAACCCTCTGTTACTCTAGGCACAACTGAGATTGAAACTGCCCTGCCAAAAACAAACCCATAGCCAACCAGAAGTCAAACCCTAGGAAAAACGTAGCTTGCCCTTTCCTCCTTGTTTTCTTGTTTATTTGTTTGTTTTTGTTTATTTTCTCACTCGCTTGCTTGCTTGCTTACTTTCTTCTTTAGGAAAGAAGTCAAAAGTTTGCTCCTCGCCTAGTCTGAGCCTTTTCTTCTCAAGAGTTGCTTCCAAACTGACTAGAAGAGGTTAAGAAGTGGTTAGAAGAGATTTTTTAAAAAAATCTACTATTCCTTGTAACTGAACTCCAAACAAGGAAGTTAGCCAAAAAGTATGGCATAAGCATTAAAACTTAGCCTCAGAGCATTTGAGGTTTCTCCTCCTCTTTCCTTTGGCTCTCCCTTTCCTTATCTGGCATGGATTATTGTATTTACCTGAATCAAAACTAGGTTTTTCCAAGTTCTTTGATGTTAGAAATCAGGGAGTCATCTTAAATTCAGAGTCTTCTTCCTTTTGAGTAAATATAGGTATACCCTGTATTAAACCTCTATTTTTTAAGGGGCTCATTTTAAATTCAGGGTGATTTTTGTATTTGGGTAAATACAGGTAGCCTTTTTTAGCAGCTACATCATACAGCTGGCTCATATTCAACTTGTTGTCCACTAAGACACCTAGAATATCATCCGCCCCTGCCACCCTGCAATTAATCCCAATGAGTTGAACAACTGAGAGCCAGTGTGATCTGGTGGTTAGAGTTTTGGATTGGATGGGGGAGACCTGGGTTGAAATCTTCCCCTGCTCAGCCATGAAACTCACTGGGTGATCTTAGGTCAGTCACTTTTTCTCATCCTAACCACTTCACAGGATTACTGTGAGGATAAAGGAGGGGGTGGTGGAGAACCATGGTAAACCCCTCCTGTATTCTACCAGAGACAACCACAAGGCTCTGTGGTTACCAGGACTCGACACTCTCGCTCCTTAGAAGAAGAGCACAATTTAAATGTACTAAATAATAGAATGCACACATACATGACATATGCATATTTTATTGACTTTTAGTCAACTCAAAAGAAAATTTAGATAAATGTAAACAACAAATAAACCCCTATCATTGCATACCCCTGCAGATCATGCAAGGAACAACCCATTTAATCCCTTTAGATGAAAAGCCCATTTTAAAGCCAAAACAAAAACATAGACAAGTCACGGAGATCACACAGATTACCAACAACAGACAGAATTTCCCGTGCAATGCCCATGTATTAGAGATGGGTCAGATCCTAGAGGCTACCTGGCTAAAATAATTCCCCATAAAAATAAAATATCCTTTATATCAATGTATATGACATATACATTATATCAATTATGAATTTATTTAAGCAACTTATAGAACTGAAAGAGGAAGGAAAACTTTCTTTCATATGATAATATAATAAAGCAGCCTAGCAGGAGCTTGACTGTGATTCTGATTTTTAAGCAGATTGGTCTTATTTTTGAAATAATATAAGAAGTTCAGTATGAATATTTCCTAAGGGCATGAGGGATTTAGTGATTCAAATGCTCCTTTATCCAAAGAGGTGAGGGAGTAAGATGAGGAAATTTATTCAGTTGTATATAGTGTGTGGGTAAAGAAGAAATGCAGTCTCATTGCCTACATCGCTTGCTCCTTGACAGATGTAAGATCTCTTTATTGCTTTCACTGAGGGTTTTGGCAGATGGCAATAGGACCTCTATTCTTTTAGAACACCACCTCCTCATCTACGCTTTCCACAATTATGTTGTAGAGGAGAGGAAAGGAATGGAGCAGAGAGGGGAGAAAATCATCCAAGTTTCAAATCAAATCAAATCAAATATTTATTGTCACATTCAATTGACCAGCCACAACAAGATAGATACTTTAAACAATACAGAATACAAACAGTAACAGCCACAAATTAGTAATAACAGCTTCTTAAATTAGTAAATTAGACGATTTACTAATTTAAGTAAATCATACATATAACTGATTACTTCAGTTAGTGTTTACACACTAGGGTTGTGCACGGAACCGGTTTTGCTGGTTTAGTTTGAATCCAGACCAGCCATTTAATTGGGCCAAACCAGACTGGGATATACTTGTAAAGGGGAATCTGGAAAGGATTTCTCTTTACAAGTAAAGGGCAGATTTACTCTGGAAGTGGGGAGAAAAACGGCACCCCATACTTTAGCAAAGGCCGTTGCGGAGGTGGTGGAGACATCGGTGGTGGAGACATCGGTCATGGTGGGCGGCGGCAGAGGCTCCTCCAAGCCCCCTGCTGGCCTCCTGAAGGACAGCCCGGGCAATGTGGCCTGGTTTGGGCCTCCATGCATGCACGCAGGCCATTTGCGTCACCATGTAATTTGTTTTGTGATGCAAATGGCCTCTGCACATGCGTGGAGGTCACAAAAATGGCGTCCACATGTGTGCAGAGGCCTGAACTGGGCCACAGCTGGGCTGACCTTCAGGAGGCTGGTGGGGGGCTTTGAAGAGCCCCTGCCACTGCTGATATCTCTGCTGCCTCTGCTACGGAGTACACTTTCTCTCACACCCATGCCTTTAGGATAGGAATGCCCCCTTTACTTGTATATACTCTCTAGATTCCCCTTTACAAGTGTATCCCTGAATTGGCCTGCAAACCAGTTCTTAGAACCAGGGCTGGTCCAGTTTGAACTCAGACCAGCACCCCCCTTTTGGAGACTGGTCCAGTTCAAACTTGGACTGCCTGAACCACCCATCCCTATCACACACCATTTTTAAATTCTGCAAACGGCTATAAAAAACTTTGCAACACTATGTGAAATATCCAAATATTGATCCGAAAAAGGAGTGTAATATAAAAATCATTAGGTCTGTTTGGATGCTTACTTTAAAAAGGTGAAAATAATTTAAAACATATATCCCTGTAGAAGGAGCAATTCAGAAGTACAGGACCCACTTCCAGATTTTTGCATGGGCAAGTTCAATTTGCATGTGGAATATTTGGATATCTTCCATCCAATACAGAAGAGGGGGAGACATTATATCAAGCCTTAGTTAATGCTCTTCTCAGTTTTAGAGTTCTTAGAGTAAATAGATAATTAGCTGGTATAAAGTTGTAGTGATTTATTGTAGGCTGGAAGGAAGTTTACTCTTCTTCCTGCCTCAGCCAGTTAATGCTTAATCTCCCTGACTGGTCTGAACCAGTTCTGCAGCACGTAGAAGACCTTAGTGCTGAGTCATCCTTGTCCTGTGCTCTGAGACACAGACTGGCTGGATTAAAACTCTGTAACTTTCAAGATCTGAAAGTTAAGAAAAAGGTTATGGGAAAACCCAGAAGCTCTGGTAGGTTCCTGCTGCCACCAAGCACCCTAAGACTTGACTAGAAATGGACCACTGGGTTGAGTACTTTGGTCCAAGGTTTGTCTATAACTGGATACTGGGCAAATGCAAAATTCTACTCCCCCTTTTTGCTAACAGGCAAGACGAAAGGAGGAGAAAAACTTTTGCCTGCATGTGGAGTTAATTGTTAACTTGGCCAAGCTGTATTAGAGACATGTTTCTGCATCAGAGAAACCCTCCCCCCTCTTAGTTATTGATTAACCACCCTTGGAGGCTTGAAAAAGGTAAAGAACAAAGAAAATAAACTTTTATTAAATTACTAGTGACTAGTTCCATCTGACATTTTTAGCTTTTAGATACACATAAAAATATTTAGTTGTTTAAAAGACTACTTTCAAAACACCCCAAATGATGCTGGGGTGGCACATTTTCAAATTAAGTTAAATATTTAGTTGTTTAAAAGACTACTTTCAAAACACCCCAAATGATGCTGGGGTGGCACATTTTCAAATTAAGTTACTTAGTTGCAAATAACAGATATTTAGGAAATGCAAAGCACACACGCACACACACACACACACACACACACAAATATAGGTTTTTAATGCAAAGACTACCTAAAACTTCCCAAAGCCAAAGCCCAGGCTTCCTATCCTGGAACTCACCAAACTCCTGATGAGAATCAAGCCCCTGCAGTTCTATCTTCCAAGAAGCTGCAGTCATCCTGTTGCAGCAAACTCCATTGCCACATATTCTCCTGTTCCTCCAGCAGAGAACTTCCCTTCTTGTTCCAAGAATTCCCAGCAACAGCTCTCTAGGTCCCACCCTCCTGGTGTACTGATTGGTTGCACCCTGGAGTTCACCAGCCTGTCAGTCAAGACAAGGGTTTGCTTTCTGTTAACCCTTTAGAGGGAGGGGAGACTGGTCACTACAAAAGTCAACCTTCATACTCCCTAATCTTACATATTTAGGGACCTGTTTCATATCTTTCTGGCACCCCACATCATAAAATATGATGTCTTAGGAGGATTTAGCATTATAATACCATAATGTAATCAGACAGTCTATTAAAAAAGCCATATGTCCTAAGTTTCTCAGTAAAAAAATTTAACTGCTCAGAGCAATAACTGTACCCTTACATCAGAGGAGCTGAACCAACTGGGCAATAAACTAATTTCTGAAAAAGATTAAAGGTATGCAGGCAAAACCAAGTTTTTACCTTCACTTGCCCTGTCTCTAGTCATAAAATGGCATTGAGGACGTATCAGGGAACTGTATCAATTAATCTAAGGAATTTAGATTGCACTGCTTCCCACTGAGTTTAATGGAGCTTACTCTCTTGAAAGTGTGCATATAGAATAGCAACCATTCCCATCCAGTGCCAACAAACTACTATTATCACATAGCATTTCCTTGAACATGGAGGTTCTACATGACAGCAAAATTGCCTGTTGATACAAAGGCGTCTTTTTCTCAGTATGATCAAGTGAAACTTCCACATTCACAGGCAGTTTAGCTCTGATATAGAACCTCCATATTCAAGACTGGTCTGCACAAGACTGCTGGTTTCTTGGAACTGGACAGAAACTGTTTTTGAGGGTTCCTTGCTGTATCTCTTTGGAGCTTCCTGGCATGGGGTCCTTGGTTCCAATCCTATACATGTTTACTCAGCAGTAAGCCCAAGAGAAATCAATGGGTCTTTGCTTCTTTGCTTTGCAGAGGTACCAGAAGGAAAATAAAAAAGAGAGAGCCCCCATTCTTGATCTCTGCTGATCCTGATTCCTATGTGTGCTTGCTCAGAATTAAGCTCCAGTAAAATAAATGGACTTACTTTTCAGTAACTTATTCCAAGCTCTGCTGAGGAGATTTGCTTCCCCCTTTTGAAGGAAGAGAGAGAGAGGTAAAGTACCAGATTACCCATAGATTCTCCTTATCACGCAGCAACATTTAGAAGCAAGGAGTCACTCACTAGAACTTGCCAGGACTTGCCCCTTCCAACTCTGGCTTCAGAACCCTGTTATTATGGGGATTCAAAAACTGCTAGATGGCTGTTTTTTGAACCAGCAAAAGGCCGGTTTGTCCAGCATGGAGCTCAATTTGGGGGGTATGTTAAGACATTAAAATATAAATATGTACATTATCTGTGCTGAAAAAAATCTTGCCAACACTCAAACCCCTCTGTTTAGGAGTTAATTTTTTTAAAATTTTGTCATAGCTCAGCATGTATTTTTAATGGATTTGCAACAAATCAGAAGGGTGGTGTCTCTTGTCTCCTAGTACAAAACTTTCAGGTGGATTGGTGGATACAATTGGTTTGATAAGGAATAGAATTTTCAGGGCTTATAATGGTGAAATGTTGAAATAACTCTTCATCATAAAACTAGTACTACTGTGTTACCATAATTTTGTTGCTACTACTTGAGTTTTTTTGATGTTTTTGCTGGGTTTTTGCTAAAAAATATGCTTTTTTTAAGCATATCACATCCTTTATTTTAATTTGCATATTGTTAGCCACCTCATCATGTTAATGAGTAGAAGGGCAGGGTAGCAATACTTTAATAAATAAACAAAAATTCAATTAGGTAGTGTGGCAATGGTTTTCATGATGGCATGCTAGTAGTTACCACAACTATACTACGAGACTATTAGAGCAGATCTACAAATGACTATACTTCATATGGAATCTCCCAGTGTTGCCTCAAGCTATCATTGCCACTTTCAAACGAACTTTCTCTATTCCTTATACTTGATTTTCATTACATCACCCTGAATCTGATCACAATCTAATGCTGAAACAGCAGTTGAAACAGGAAAAGGGAAGGAGTGCAGAATAATCCACTACCTCAATGTTGAGTTTTGCCCAGCATTTAAAAATATCATCCATGACTACAAACAGCCTCCCTGGCAATCCCTCTCTATTTATTTCCCTCTTTCGGGCAGCTTTTGAACACCCAGGGGTTAGCAGCCTCATCAGTACCAAACAGCCAATGATTTATTAAGCCAAGCTGCAGCATAATAATGCTCACCATGTGGCTAATAAGCGGGCATTTGGAAATAAAGCTGAAAAATCAGGGACTTTTCTTGGGATAGTTTCAAGGCAACCTTAAGTATGTGCCAGAACAGTCACACAGAGTTTTAATGGATTGAAGTGTGCCTTGAATGTTAAGCAGACAGGAACTTGGCACCTTCTAAAGCAGTATTATTCCATGGGGCAGAAGAAGAATATATTAATTTAAAAATAGGTGTGTGCATGCATGTGTGTGTATGCACATGCATGTGCATATAAGAAAGGGGAGGGGAGGGGGAGGGAGCTCACATACACTTGGTTGAATGGATCTAATATTTTAATTGTCTTGTGTAATTTTTAAAAAGTGAAACTTGAGGTCTTAGTAGGCTCTGCTTGTGCCTTTGGGTTGCTGTATGGCTCCGTATTGCTGAAAATGAGCAGCATCAGATGCATTACCCAATATGAAAGTAACCAATTCTGAATGCACTTATTCAACCACATTATTAAAAAAAAATACTGAGGTCAATAAACAGGACCAACTGCTGAAATCTGGGTGACTCTGGGCCAGTCATGTATCACTCAACCTAACCTACCTCACAGGGTTGTTGTGAGGATAAAAATAAGCATGTCCCGAGCTCCTTGGAAGAAGAGCAGTATATAAATGTAATAAATAAATAAATAAATAAATAAATAAAATGATGCCCAGGATTCCAATGGAACTTACTGGTCTTTAACTGCTATTATACCTCTAAGATCTTTGCCCAGCTTTCTGCCTCTCCATCTTTTGTCCAAAGTACAAGTCACCTTTGGATATTCCCTAGTGCAGCCTTGTTATTAAGTAACTCAAGTGACTCACCTGAAAAAAATTACTTGCATGTTAAAGGGTGGCCTTATTTCTTGTAATTCTTTTTGCTGTGATCTTGTGGGCAGCGGCAGCTTCAACTGTAAATCCTGGAAACATTTCTGCCTGTGGGAACCTCCCTCACTTTGCAGACCAGCTCTGACAATGCCATCTGGTTCTCTTATGGCAGTGGTGCTTGTTGCGACACCCCACGTCCTGCAAGGAGTGAGCCATGATGAACGTGACAGACAAGGAAAGCCACAGGCATGTTGCTGCTGGCAAAAAAGACTAGGAATGTGCACAAACCAGTTCGGAGGCCATGTTGGAGGCCTCCGAACCAGTTCGGAAACGGACCGGTCCGGCGGTCTGGCACTGAGGGGGGGGTCTACCTTTAAGGGTGGGGGGGTAGAACTTACCCCTCCCGCCGCTCTTCCCCCTCCGGCACTGCGTTTTAAATTGACGTTTTCGGGGTGGCAGCGTTCCTCCCTGCCGCCCCTGCCCCCATCGTTGCCCGGAAGAAGGAGTAAGATGAGCACGCGTGTGCATGCGCCGCATACGTCACACGCACGCTGCGTGTGACTATGCAGCGCACGCACGCACGGCGGCAACAGACGCGCGCACTCCGGCGCACGCATGCGTGCTCATCTTACTCCTTCTTCTGGGCAACGACGGGGGCAGGGGCGGCAGGGAGGAACGCTGCTGCCCCGAAAACTTCAATTTAAAACGCAGCGCCGGAGGGGGAAGAGCAGCGGGAGGGGTAAGTTCTACCCCCCCACCCTTAAAGGTAGACCCCCCCTCAGTGCCGGACCACGCCGCATGGTTCCGTGCACACCACTAAAAAAGACACTGAACTTTTGCAAGAATGGCAAATCCTCTTGCAAGACTGACTGAAGGTTGGGCAAGAAAGAGTTCAAAAATGCACTGTTGGCAGAGATGGAGCAACAGTGTCAAAGCCACTCCGCTGGAGACACTGAGGCTTGCAGGTGGGCCTCCATAGTTTTTACATTAGCAGCCAGCTCTAGAAACTTGCCCAAGAACATTCCATGCCATCAAGGCCAACTGGGCAAGTGCTTAGGGACAAGGGTGAGGAGAGCTGGTCTTATGGTAGCAAGCATGACTTCTCCCCATAGATAAGCAGGGTCTGCCCTGGTTGCATATGAATGGGAGACTTGATGTGTGAGCACTGCAAGATATTCGCCTCAGGGGATGAAGCCGCTCTGGGAAGAGCATAAGGTTTCAAGTTCCCCCCCCCCCCCCGGCTTCTCCAAGATAGGGCTGAGAGAAGATTCCTGCCTGCAACCTTGGAGAAGCCGCTGCCAGTCTGTGAAGACAATACTGAGCTAGATAGACCAATGGTCTGACTCAGTATATGGCAGTTTCCTATGTTCCTAAGGGTGCCCTATGGCAGGGCTGCACAATCTCTGCCCTCCAGCTGTTGCTGGACTACAACTCCCATCATCCCTGACGGGCTGAAGTTGTGCAGTCCTGCCCTAGGATAACAGCTGACGCTCTGTAAGCTAAGGCAGAACAGTGATGTTTATAGGTCATAAGAATGCTGTACTTGGGTAACATAATTATATATTTTTGGTTGCCAGCTCCTCCCCCAGCTTTTAACAGCTTCACAGTAGGGCAATATTCATCAGGAGCAGCTTCTATTCTCACTGCAGGATTCTGCTGGGAAAATCACACATTTCAAAAATCTTCATGTAATGTAGCAATTATGTGATGAGGATCAGATGAATCCCACATTCCAGCTGGTATCTGATTCCACTGAAGGAGTACCATCCATCCTGTGCCATCTCTCTATATGAGGGCTGCACAACTTAAATGCCCTAGTGGGCCAGAACCATACACAACTTGGCGTGCAAGGGCCGAGGTCCATTTTTAGCACATTATTACATTAAAATTAAAAATATCATTAGTTACTTGTGGATCTATTCCCCCTGTCAACAGGCCCATAGTTTTAACCAAGGAACAGTGGCCAGAAAATAGGTCCTGTCCCTGCTCAGTCAGTGGGACCCCTGGAGTGCAAGCCAGCCCAAAATAAATGCCAACTCCTCTCATCTTTCTAAATCAGGGCTGCTCAACTTCGTCCCTCCTGCAGATGTTGGCCTACAACTCCCATAATTCCTGGCTATTGTCCACTGTGACTGGGGATTATGGGAGTTGTAGTCCAAAAACAGCTGGGGGGCCTAAGTTGAGCAGGCCTGCTCTAAATTGTCATTGCTTTCAGGCTGCAATCCAAGGCATGCTTACATGGAAGTAAGCCTCACTGGGTATACCATGGAACATATTTCTGAGAAACCATGCATAGGATGGTGTTACAAGGCAGTTTTCAGCTCCTGTGTTGCTGCAGGATACCTGGGGGCTAGTAAAATAGTCCCTGCGGCTGAATCCGGCCCCTGGGCCTTATGTTGTGCAGGCCTGCTTATATAGCAAGCAGGCTAGTTTGAGACTGTGCTTGGTTGAATGTAGCTAACAGTGTAAAAGCTGACTACGTTTGAACTTAAGAACATGTTGAAAATTCCACAGTCATTACAGCTAGAAATAGTAACTGCTTATCACACCCCAAAGTGGCCATGTGTTATCCTCTGGTCTTCTTTTGTCTCAGCTGCACAGGAAGTATATTCAAGCAGCTTTTATTGAATCTTGATTATAGAATTCAAGCTCCGCATGAGTGTCGAGAACTTAAATGATCTATTAATAAGGTTGTGTTCTGTTCGTAACACAGGCCTTCAACAGAGCTTCTACTAGTCTAAGGGATGAAAGAAAGGGGAACTATGGAGGAGCCACTTAAGGAGACGGTGCACAATTATTTCAATTTGCCCCAATACAACACAAAAGCACACCAGTAAAAGGAATGAAATATTGTATCATTTTATTTCCCCTAATACGTAACTTCCCCTACAAAGATATATAGATATAAATAGATACACACACACACACACACACATCTGGAAGCTAACAGCCTGTATTCGAGGCACCTTTTTGCTACATCCATGACTTCAGATACTAGGAGTACTGGAGATTTCTGAGCTGTCATCTTGGATCAGTCATCTTGGGACCTTTTCAGGAACTCACTTCAGAAGAAAGAGCACCATGTAAAGATTATCAGTAGTTTAATCTTTGTTTTACAGGCATATGCTTGGCCATAGGTCATTCTTTTGGCAGAATCTGAAACCCAGGAAAGCATGTGACTAAATAACAGGAAGGAAGACCATTCAGTCTAGCAAAAGCAAATCCCCATTGCTGACTCTTTATCCATTTATTATGTTCCTTTCTAATCAGCAGTGAGAGGAAACATCATGAATATCCGGTGATCACCTATGCATTATATCTTAAACAATCTGCAGGAGGCACTTTCCCACAGATCTGGAAGGCTGTTGCACTAGGACATTTTAACAGCAGGGTGTGGGGGGAAATAAGTTATTGTTTGCCTGCTGCACTGCAACATTTAAAAGAAATGTGAAAAGGTTGCTAGGTCATTGTTTGAAACAACGGTGGGTCTCTGCAAGGATACTTTAGCTGTCAGCAATTCAGGTTGACTCAGAATACTGAGTAAACCATCCAAATCTGCCATGACAACATAAATGGATATTTGACCTCCCTAGTCCTTCCCTACACACTGAGTCACCCTGCCTCCTCCTTGGTGCATATTAGGGCTCCTTCTGCTATTAACTCAATGGCATGGTTACTACTCGTCTCCTTCCTGCACCTCTCTGGTACAGTGGAAGCTCCATGTCATGTGGGAGGAGTACATGATGACACATCTGTTTCCTCTGCCAGCACTGCCTCAGATTCCCAGGAGGTGCAGTGCTGGCAAGGGAAGTAGCCATACAGCAACCTCCTCCTATGTGACCTTGAGTCCCACCATTTCCTGCACAGGAAGAAGAAAGCTTAGCAGTTCCCATTCTGCTAACAGCTCCAAGATAATATTGGAAGAATCCCTCCTTAGGTTTCTGAGAGGCCAGTGGAGGGGCGAATATGAGGGCCCCTCTTTTCTCTGGTTGACATACATACATTCCAATATATGCAAAGCATTGCACAGTAACATTTGCACAGATGTGAAAGAGCGCGGTTGTGCAAACACAAAGACTGTGCCGATGAAGTTATGTGACAGTGTGGCCATTACATAGAATGGTTGCACTGTCGCACAGCTCAGCTTGCTCAATGTTTCTGTTGTGCAACCCTTACATCCCACCATGTGTGGAATATTGTGTAGTATGTGCAGCCACTGCATCCTGTATCAATGTAATAACCCCAAATACTGAAATAATTCTTGATGCTGGGGTTATATTTTAACTTGGTTTTACTGCCTTGAAATAACCTTTTCCTTCAAGACCATTAAACTAAGTTAAAATATAACCCCAGGATCAAGAGTTATTTCAGCTTTTGGGGTTATTACATAACACAATCTGATCATTTGTAACCATGCTTTGGATGGGGCCCTCCACGTGTGGGGCCAGGGGCAATTGTACTTCTCCTAGAAAAGGTCCTGCTTAGGAATAACTATTGTGCTTCTTTTGGGGTGTACAGGAGTAAAAGGGCTACTCTGCATTTAATGGTGGTATATAACTAGAATTTCCACAGGCACCGCTTGTCATGCAGGACTAAAAAAAGTTGCACATGCTCTTCTGCACAGCTAGTTAAGACACAGAGGATCTGTCTAGTAGGAGAATGTTTCCATCAGTCTACTACTTTTCTTCTTGGCAGTAGCTCTTTGCCACTAATAGTCATATAAGCAAGGGACATCCAGAGGGGCAACTCTTCTTATTTCCCCTCTATTCTGGGAAAAGTGGCTCCTGTTGAATTTCTGCTTTTCTTACATTGTTACAGGCACAGGCTTCCTGTCAAAGGAAGGTGGCAACTCTAGTCAAAGTCTTAAAAGCACTAGGGAAATGTTAGAGCAGTGATCTTCACTATTTTTCAAGTGGGGACCACTTTGTGGTGGGAGGGGGGGAACCCTTTCAGTGTCAGAGCAATTCACCACTGTGTTGAGCTCTACACAGCACTGCACTTATTTTTTTTAATGTTGGAAGGGCCCTTTAAGAGAGATGGAGCCCTCTCTTAAGAGCTCTATGTGGGAAAGTGCCAGAAAGGGCTACACATCCCAGCTCTTTGTGCATGCTTTCCAAATTGGTGTCGGGGTTCAAGAGGGCTCAATTTCCCTTTAAGAAGCCCCCTGGTGCTGGACAATGTTCAGCACTGCATAGTGAGAATGTTAGGCCCAGTTCAGTCATAATGCAGAACTGTGGGTCCAATTGACCTGTGGTTCTGCACCCCCTCCTCCTGCTCTCCCATCTGCATTCAGACAACAGGGAGACTGCAGAGAGATGGGGGAGCTGGCTGTGCGGGCATCCTTCTTGACAGAAAAACAGCCCGCACAGCCTACTGGGCCAAATTTAGGGAGGAGCTTTCTCCCTCAGCTCTGGTTCTGTGGGGCCCAAACTGCGGTGCCAGTGTTCAGATGTCAGTGTTCACACTGGCACTACAAAACTGGAGTGGAGTTTGGCAAGGGAAACCACAGGCCCCTTTTTGCACTTAACTCCGGTTTGCCCAATTCAGACATGCGGCTTTGGAAACTGGAGGTGAAGGGACCTCCGTTTCCCTATTTCATCTGAATTCAGCCATAGTCTCTTCATGATGTCAGGAGGACTGTGAGGAGTATGAAGCTTTGGCTGAAGCTTCACACAGGCCCAATAAACAATGGGTCAGAGAGCTGCACTTAGGGTTGATGAGGGCTGCCACTGCCCTCCCAGGCCTTACAATGAGAGGGTGCATGGTTAGGTGGGTTAATTTGAATCCCCCTGTCTCTGAACTCTGGGTTTCTTCTTGTTCTGTTTTCGTACACATAATATTCACATCCCTCCATTGGAACTGTCCCTCCTATTCTTTCAACTGGAGAAGGTAAAAGCAGAGAGGAAGAAATTAAGATAAAAAGAAGGGCATACTGGTGGCAATTTTTAAGAGGAAAGGAGGTGAAACATTGGGGAAATTCCCATTCTTGCCACTTGACCCTGGATGGTAAACCAAAATGAATGATTTTCAGCACACACTCCAAAGAAGAAAGGCCAATGTGTACCAGGCAATACACAGACACAGCCAGCAGCCCTTTATTCCTCTGACTGCAGCTATTGAAAAAATGTTATTGCTGCCAGCCACTGTTGCCTGTATTTATGTTTGTTCCACTCTCTAGTGACATTTCTCAGTGTGATCATGGACAGGATTGTGGCAGAGGACAGCTTGGGTTGTATAGTATGAAGGCAAGATGTTCTCAGTAAAACGGAGTATATAGGTTTCGTCAGTGCAAACTCAATGAGGATTTTCACACAGTCTGAAAAAATTGGGTTAAGGGAGCCTAAAAATTGGGCTGCAAGCCCAGTGGCTCGTAAGCGGGTCACCCGTGCTGTAGCCCGGTGCTTAAACCAGGTTTGTGGAGACAGTGCTCCGCAAATACAGTTTTAGCAATTGTGAATTGCCACAGTGTGGCTCCGCACTGCAGCTACTCACAAGTAGACCCTTGGAGGGGAGGCGAAAAGCCGCCTCCCGGCTCCGGGGGTCTCTCCAGTATGCTGGAGCTTCTGGGGGCCGATCAACCCCGTCCCCTCCAGCACCTGCTGGATCCGTAACGGAGCCAACAGTCATGTCTGTCTGCTCAGACTGTCTGTCAGACTGTTTGCTTGTGTGCGGGAAGAGCAGGCTAAGCCCTCTCTCTCTCCACTCACCCTCCCCAGGCGGGTCTCTGTGATTGTGAGACCCGCCTCAATGAGAAAGTGTAATTGTAACCTAGACTCAAAATGTGGAAGTCTTATCATCTCTATTGATAATGTCTAGATTACAGAGAGAAGAGACCAAAGTTTGTCACATTTTGGGCAGATGCTTCCTGAATAAGCCTGGTTAGGTGAACTTCAGTTTAAGTTTGGGGCTTGATTAGGATTTTTGCCTCTGAACCCCAGTTGCTGGGTGGTTTGCTGGGTGTTCATAGGAAGGGCAAACAGTAGGTAAGGACTATTGTTTTCATCCGGAGTGGCCAAGATATAGTAGTTCCTGAGTCCAGGCACAAAATGCTGCCTTGCACCATGATCCTGGTAGTGGTGAGCTCCCTTTCAAAACTGATCCTTGCAAGATTTGAAAGTGACATGGGGGGTGAGGAGGAGAGAAGGTTGCCAGCAATCGCCTCTTTTCTCCTTGTGTTTCTTGCAAGCTTTGGAAAGTGTGTGAGGAGAAGCTCTCTTTGGAAAACTTGCAAAGGACAGTTCAGTCCCAAAGATGGCAACGGGTGCGGGATTGGGGCATTTCCACCACCCTGTTGGTGCTCCAGTAATCTGCTGTCTGAGGCAACTATTTCAACTTGCCTCATGAAAGGGCCATGCCTGACCTTGATTCACTGCTTGTTGCATTGTTGGTCTATGACCAAAATAAAGCAATCGATTGATTGATTGTGGACTTCCTAGAAGTATTTGACTGGCCACTGCAGCAGGAAACAGGATCTTGGACTGGGCTATGGGCTGATCCAGCAAGGCCCTTTTTATATGTGTTTAGGTTGTATTTGTCTCAGCCTTGTAAATAGCCACATGCCTACTTAACACATTGCTTCCAAGTGTAAAGTTTTTGTGCATTGGATGAGATGGTTCGTTTGCTTGTTCTGTCAATGTAGCCCAAATGACTTGCACTGGCATACAAGGGCAAGCAAGCAAGTAAACATTTTTGTGGGTTAGTAAATCCTTGTACTCATTCAGCAGTAACGTCTGAAATTCTGGAAAACCTGACTGGCTGTAGATTGACATAAAAAAACCATTTATGAAAAAGTTATTCATGTTATACCAACAGCATGCAATGAAAAGATGCAAATTAGTCAGTGTTCTCATTATACACAGTCTTTGTGGCGCACTGAATGACACTTGTCCATCTCCACTCAAAACAACTGTTCCTTTCCAAGTTTATCACTCATGGATAGTGCTATCTGTAGCTACTTTAATTTGATAACCCTTCCCTATCACACATGAGATGAGTACTGGGAAAATTTCATTTGGCAAAATGGCAGCTTTTCTGTTGAAATGTGAAATTTTCAACAGAAAGGAGCAAGTACGCAGCTTGGGGGTATTACTGGACGCGGCTCTGCTTTTGGAAGCTCAGGTGGAGGCGGTGGCCAGGGGTGCCTTTGCACGGCTTCGGCTAGTGCGCCAGCTGTGTCCCTTTCTCGAGAAGGCAGATCTGGCCACGGTTACCCATGCCTTAGTCACGTCGTGGCTGGATTACTGTAACGCGCTCTACGTGGGGCTGCCCTTGAAGAATATACGGAAACTGCGGCTAGCGCAAAACGCAGCAGCTAGAGTTTTATCCGGAGCTGCCCGTTGGGAGCACATCACCCCCATTCTGAAAGAGTTGCACTGGCTGCCGGTTCATTTCCAGGTCCAATTCAAGGTGCTGGTTTTGACCTTTAAAGCCCTTAACGGTTTGGGCCTGGGGTATTTGAGGGACCGCCTGCTCCCAAGGGTTGCTGCCCGCTTGACGAGGACATCTGAGGGAGGCCCTGCACCGGTGCCGACAATGAGAGGCCCGGCTGTCGTGCACTCGGGACAGGGCCTTCTCTCTTGCTGCCCCCAGACTTTGGAATGCTCTCCCAGTGGCCATTCACTCCTCGGACTCCATCACAGCTTTTAGAAAGCTTGATAAAACTTGGCCCTTTATCCAGGCTTTTACATAATCATTTTTACTGCTGCTTCTGTGTGTTTTTACCTGTTGTATTGTTTTTATGCTTGTATTTTATAGATTTTAAATTTGGTTTCTTTTTATATTTTTTTAGGGATGTGCAAAAAATTTC
Organism: Hemicordylus capensis; assembly: GCF_027244095.1. Lineage (NCBI taxonomy): Eukaryota > Metazoa > Chordata > Lepidosauria > Squamata > Cordylidae > Hemicordylus > Hemicordylus capensis. The sequence goes on from NC_069662.1 coordinate 105,422,621, forward strand.
GGGCACAGAACGATCTGTGCCCGAAATGAACAATTTCGGGTGATTCGGGGCCGAACCGAATCACCCCTGATGTCCCCCGATATTTTTCGGGCACGAGCCAAATCACCCGAATTTCGGACACGAAAAATTCGGGTGATTCGGTTCATGGTTGATTTTTGGCGATTTTTTGAAGTTTTAGTGACTTTGGGGCAGTTCGGGGGCATAGCATGGGATCTGGGCAAAAGGAGTGGGGTGGGGTGGTAGTGCCTAATGGGTGCAGGCTACCACCCCAATTTCAGGGGGATTGGGCAAAGGGCTGATTTTTGGTAAATTTCTGAAATTTTCATGTCTTTGGGGCAGATTGGGGCAGAAAGTGGGGCCTGGGACAGAATAGTGGGGTGGGGTGGGGTGGTAGTGCTAGTATTTTCTGAGGTGTGAATTCTCATTCTATCATAGCAAATGAGATTTTTTTCAATTAAACAACTCTCATGACCCCACTTTCACTTTTTCACAACTCAATTACTATGAATAATATGAGGAAGTAATCAATTTAGCACACTTCACCTTATGAAGACAAACTTCATAAAAATAAATTCACCAAAATTCACCCCTCTGCCCAATCATTCTTAAACTGGGGATGGGTGGTAGCCTCCACCCATTAGGCACTATCTACCATCCCACCCCACTCCTTTGGGGCAGATCCACTTTCTGCCCCCAATCTGCCCCAAAGACACCCAAACTTCAAATATTCCCAAAAAATCAGCCCTCTGCCCAATCCCCCTGAAATTGGGGTGGTAGCCTCCACCCATTAGGCACTACCACCCCACCCCATTCTTTTGGGGCAGATCCACTTTCTGCCCCCAAACTGCCCCAAAGTCACTAAAACTTCAAAAATTCTAAAAAAATCACCCCTTTGTCCAAACCCCCTGAAATTGGGGTGGTAGCCTCCACCCATTAGGCACTACCATCCCACCCCACTATTCTGCCCCAGGCCCTACTTTCTGCCCCAATCTGCCCCAAAGACATGAAAATTTCAGAAATTTACCAAAAATCAGCCCTTTGCCCAATCCCCCTGAAATTGGGGTGATAGCCTGCACCCTTTAGGCACTACCACCCCACCCCACTCCTTTTGCCCAGATCCCATGCTATGCCCCCAAACTGCCCCAAAGTCACTAAAACTTCAAAAATTCGCCAAAAATCAGGACTTTGCCCAATCCCCCTGAAATTGGGGTGGTAGACTCTACCCATTGGGCACTACCACCCCACCCCAAAATTTTGCCCCTGGGCCCCTTTTTACCCCCCCAAATCAATTCAGATTCAGATTCAGATTAAATCCGAATCCGAACCGAATCAAGGGTGATTCGGGTGACCCAGATTCGGGCACAAAACAGAACAGGGATGATTCGGTTCGGGTCCAAGCCGAATCACCCAAAAACCCGAATTGCACACCCCTATATTTTTAGCTTAATATTTTTATTGTCTTTTTATTGTATGTTTTAACTTTTGTAAACCGCCTTGGGGTTGTCTTTTAATGAAAGGTGGTATATAAATGCAACAATAAATAAATAAATAAAAATAAAAAATTACCAGTCTATGTAGGGAATAAAGCTTTAGGCAAAAGGTATACTTTTTTTATTCCCAGTAAGCTTTCTGCCATCTTCTCAAATGTGGTAATCCCAGAAGAAGATGGTATATACTAACACTAAGGTAAAAGAGACAAGGGAAAGTTATCAGCAGTAACTTGTGCATCTTTTTCTATCAATAAATAACTTTATATTTCGTTTCTAGCAGCATGACGAAGCAAGGAGGTAATGAGCCATTATGGAAATCCCATCTGTTGCTCATCAGGGGATAGGCTTTGTGCTAGTAGATTTATTAAGGGAAACATTCAGTGTGCTGATCCTGTTACTGTTAATGAGAAATCCACTTCTAATTGCCCAAACTGAAAAGAATATCCCAATATATTGCTTCACTGTCTACATGAGTATCATGTGCATTCACATTATTTACACACACACACACTTTACTAGAAAACAAAATAAGATCACAACTAGCAAAGTGAGTTATGAGAAAGGGTAGCATTGGCATTAAACATATTGGACTCATTCTCATGATTAAAATCAGGGCCGAAGGAGAGCCTTGGTAGGGGAGACATCATATGCACTCCTGACTGACAGTCGTGGGTTTGCAAAGATTAAGGTAGGAAATGGGAAGAATGATCGTGTGTGGGAGTCGGGAGCTGGGTAGGATGGCTTTTCATCCATCCTCAATACAATGCTGGGGACAGAATGTGGATTAGCCACACCCATTCTCCCCAGTTCCTGGCTCCCACACAATCACTCCTCCTCCTCCCTTGTTCTTTGCAAACACATGCCTGCCAATTGTGAGCACACATGGCTTTCCTGCCCTGGTTGAGTGCTCCTCCTACCCTAATTTTGATCACGAGGACAGCTCTATTGTAGCAGACGTGAGTCTGCTGCTCAAGATGGTATTCTCTACTCCCCTTCCTCCAGGTAATGTGGCAGGGGACAAGGAGATGATAGAGTCATGGAGGAATGAGCTGAAGATACTATGAAGATCTTGTTCCTGTTTTGCAAGAGATGTAAAGGACTATGACTGATGTCCATGCTGTGAAAAGGCAGCCTTAAAGAACATTCAGACACTGCCAGGGAGGTATTGAGGAATCCATCTATACAGCCCATGTCCAATTTCTTGGTAAGGACTCACAGTCACTGAGAATGAGAATAGATTCCTCCATCATTACCATGACTAATAGCTGTGCTCTTAGTTCACTTTCTATGAACTGATTCTCCCATCTATCCAAACTGGAGGTCAATTTAAATGGCCAGTTAAGGGTTAGAGTAAGGTGATTGCTGTCAACAGTTGCCTGGGCTGTAGCTGTGAATAGCTGTCCATGTGTGGCAGTCTGCCAGAACATCAAGATCACTGCAGGCCCTGGAGTGGCCCCTGCTTGCCAGGCTGACCATTGATTGGATCCTTCTGAAACAGGACAATAAGAAGCTTCTTGTGTGGACTAGAACTTTGACTAAGCCTCTTTGACTCTAGTGTGTTCTTGTCTGATCCTTGGCTTGTGTTCTTGGTTCTGACTACTGGCTTTGGTCCTGGCTTACTTCTCCTGCTTTGATTGCTCAGAACTGGCCTCAAGCTTCAGTCCCAACTCCTATCTTGCTTCTCAGTCCTGACTCCTGGTTTAACTCCTTAGCCCTGACCTCTGGTTTCTCTCTTAACCTCTGGCTTGACTCCTTTTTCCTGGTTCCTAGCTTGCCCTCTGTCCAGACTTCTGACTCCAGACTTTCCTGTGGTTACCGCCCAAGGTCCAGCCCTGAACACTGCTTGAAAGGCTTCATGCATTCACTTGCTAAGACACTTCTACTAGTGGTAGCTTGCTCTGTGATTGCCATTTCAGACGACACAGTTCTCTTTTGAAGATGCAGTAATGGGGGAAGCTGCCTCTTGGTTTTCTGTCTAGTGTGCAACTGTTAATGGTGCAGAGTCACCCAAAGGAAAAAAATGTCATCCCCCCATTATTGTCACGGCTTTATATGATTGGTGCACAGTTCCCTGTTAAAGTGCAATCTAATAGGAGGAAGCAAGGCAGGGCCAGTAAGTACTTCTTGTCAAGTACACCTAATACTTTTCTTTACTCTTACCTTTAATTTGCTTGCCTTTGCCAGTCTCTATGAAGTCATGGGTTGAAACCTTGCAAGGACACGCCACTTGCATTTTTGCAAAACATCTACTGCCCTAATGGAAAAGAATGAAGAAACAGAAACAGAATACCCCCACCTTCTCTCTCTCTCTCTCTCTCTCTCTCTCTCTCTCTCTCTCTCTCTGTCTCTCTGTGTTCAGTGAGCTTCTCACACAAAGCTTGTCCCTTGATGCTTTAGTTGCCAACACAAAGACAGCTACTTATTTCCCAGAGACTACTAGCTCATCAATTTCCTCCTGCATCTCTCTGATGGAATTCAATGGTTGCCTCCTCAGAGGCTTGCCATGTGAGCAGAGTTTTGATCTTTACAGGCCTTGAAAGCAATGTGATCAAATGGATGACTGAGGGGACTTGACAGGTGTGCAGCTGTATATTGTGGCTCTTCTGCCCCCTGACTTCTTGGCTCATCTGTTTCTCTTGTCTCTGAACACTCAAAGAAACAGCCAAAGGAGATTAAAGTTGAGTTTCAAGGTGCTGCCATTTACTCTACAAGCATTCAGAGAAAATAAAACCTCCCAACTCCAGTAAGGTACAGTAACATAAACAAGGACGTATAATTGTCATTTCTATGCTTGAGAACCCTCCTGTGTCTTTAACCACTCTCTACTTTTAAAAGCTTGCTTCACTCTGGTCCTATTGCCCTGCCCTTTCCTCCAACTAGGGATGTGCACGAATGGTTCAGAGCGAACCAGTCCACCATGAAATGGGCTGGTTTGTAGTTTCGATTGCAATCTGAATGGGCGTTCAGGAAAGGTGGACTGGTCTGAGAGCAAATTGAATCTGGCCCAGTTAGCGGTGGATTGGTTCGCTGGTTTAAAAAGTTGCTTGTAAAGGAGAATCCAGTGAGAATTCCCCTTTGCTTGTAAAGGATCCCCTTTTTGCTTTGCAAAGGGCTTTACAAAGGGAATGCAGCAAGAGGCACCTTTGAAAGTAAATGAAAAGGGGATTACTGGCCGGGCGCCGGCAGTACCACTCCTGCCAAGAGCAACATGGTGCTCCCCGAAACAGCCTGTGCAGTGTGGCACTCACCTGGCCTGTGCACATGCACGGAGGCCATTTGCATGATTACAATAATTTGTGTGACCGGCCTCCACGCATCCACTTTGTAAGGCATGCATATATATATATATATATATATATATATATATATATATATATATATATATTCCCTTTGTAACAGTATATGACTGTATTTGCCCAAATAGAAGACAACTATGGATTTAAGACAGAATGGAATCCCCAATGGAAGCAGTATGTACAGTAGCATGTGACTGCACAAAATTCAGTAGTACTGGTAGTGCCCTCTTGCATGGCAGAGTTGCCAGGTGATTTAGAGACCCACTGTGGTGCATGTGGGTCTGCACCCCACATTGTGCTGTGGGACATGTCAGCCACTATAGTTTATCAGTGGTTAAGAGACACAGCTTTGTCTAATGTTCTCCACACCCTGCCCTCTCTATCTCTATAGGCAGAAGGTTATTTGTCCATTCATTGCTTCCTTTTTCAGGCTGAGGGATTTTAATTATTAAAGCAGCAAGGCACAACAAGGCCATCAGCACTTCCATAAGGCACATAGCCAGGCAGCCGACCATAGACCAATTACTTTTTCCCCTCAAGAAGCACACCAAGGGCCCATTTTATCCTACACCCTAGTGTGCTTCATTGCTATTAAAGTTATATCTGTAAATTAATTAAAAGGAAGTAAGCACTGAGCCATTCTGAAGAGAAAAATCTTCAGTGAGCTCTTTTACATTTGGTTTGGGCAGGAGATAGCTAGGGATCTGCTAGTAGATCTTTGGGTGATTCGTAGAAGATCAGCAAGGATTTTTGACTCCTGGTCCTTTAACAATAGCAACAATAAGAGCCCCCTCCCCTGGCTCCTGAAATAGAAAGCTTGGGTGTGTGTGTGTGTGTCAGGCATGGCTTATGGCTTAAAAGGACTGTTTTACTTAATACTTATACTATAACAGTATAAATGATACTATTTATAATAATTTAATACTTATTTATTTATTTATTTATTTATTTATTTATTTATTTAATTAATGCATTGCTATACCACCCAAAACGCAAGTTCTCTGGGTGGTTTACAAAACAATAAAAACAGCCAATAAAAGATTACATTTTAAACAATTAAAATTAAAAACATTTCAACAATTAAAATTAAAAAGTTAAATCTTTTAAAACACAATTAAAACAGTATCTAATTAAAATCCTGGGTGAACAATAATAAATAATGATTAAATGCAACTCAGTTTTAGTATTAAAATAAATTCCCAGGCTGAGCACTCCGTCCCTTAATTCTAAGTATGTTCACCTCCCTGAGCCCCTGCTTTGCACTTGGCTCTGGTTGGTGGATCTTGAGGTCCAAAGTTTCTTATGAGTGAGTCTGAAGACTGTCCATCCCTGTTCTAGATCCTGTTGATATCATGGCTGGATGAAATAGTGCTCTGGATTCAATTCTCAGTCTGAATTATTTTGGAGGAAATCTCTGTGATCAGCAATCTGGACCAGAGACAATGGATATTTTATGGCTGGGTCCCTGAAATGGTTTCCCACCTCAGATCTATTACTCATGAACCAAGTATTGCCTTCTGCTATCAGTATTCATGCACACCAAGGCATCCAAATGTAGTCACATACACATAGGCACACACACGCATGCCCATAGTCCCATGGACTTCAAACTTTGAAAGATAAGTAAGGGACTCAGTGCTTCACATTGCCCTGAATATAGTGACATTTCACATGTTCACCATTCCAGTGATATTGTGGTCAAGACACATGCAACTGGCCCCCATACACATCACTGGATCATTAAAATATTACCCTAGCGATATGGGAGTTGATCATGCACAGCAGATCCCACATAGCTAGGGAACAGTTTAAAGGATCTCTAAGCCTCAGTTGTGTTGTATTTTTGCTGCTCTTAATTTGTTCATAATTTCATCTGATGTAGTTGACTTATATGTGAATGATATTGACTGTATGTTTTTTTCATGTAAGCTGCCTTGAGCGTTCTTTTTAGTTAGACAGGCAGGGTTAAAATTCCTAATAAATAAATGTCCAACAGCACCAGCTGCTGTTGTTATTAAAATACTTGTATAGCACTCCTCAACAAAAACATTCTCAAAACAGTTTGCATAGAAGAAAAGAAGATAAGAGGATGGTTCTCTGTCCCAAAGGGCCCAGAATCTAAAAAACAAAACAAAACAATCTTCATTGGAGGGATGTTGTACTGGGACTGAATAGGGGATTAAACCCAGCAATACAAGAGAATACAAGAGAACCACCATTTAAAATCTGCCTCCTTCTTGTCCAGTTAACCAATTAGAATATGGAATTCTGAGAAATCAACTTGTATAGCTTGACCTAAGTCATTCTCTAGCAGGTGGTGCTGAATTAAACATATTGGCCAACATGATTCGTAGCCGTTACAATGATGGAGGGAGGTATGGGGATACAGTTGCAGACTCTTAAGTAGTGAAGATGCTGTGCTGATGCATTGGTGTGAAAACAGCATCCTCAAAATGTTCTCCATTGAGGCCAATGGGAAAAAAATTGTGGATTCTGCTTTCACACCTGCAGCATCCCCACTGCTCAGGATCCACAGCAACATCCCTGCACCTCCCTCCATCTTCATAACGGCTGTGAATCATGTTGGCTATTGATAATATCTGATGGAAAGACTTGCAAACGGACACTATTCCCAGTGTATTCTTTCACTGCACCATTTGGTCATCATTATTACTGATCATGGAGCAATGCATGAAGGTACATTTTAGGGAGAGGCCATAGCTCAGTGACAGAGCATGTGTTTGCATGCGAAGATCCCAGGTATGCCCAGGTAAAGCCGGAGAAGACTCACGTCTAAAACCCAGCAGCAGGCTAGGTCAATGCAGACAATACTGAGCTAGATAGAGTGGGTGTCTGTTTCAGTATAAGGCAGCTCCCTGTGTTCCTAGGATGCTTTTAGGGTTAGTGAACATGGATGCTCCATTGCCATCCCACCCCCCATCTTGGGTGGCATATGGTTGCAAATGGGACACTTCTTTTTTACCTGCATGCTTTTAAACTGCAGCTCTCTGAGTTGCTCACTAGCTGGGGTGATTTATGCTTTGGCTTTATGGATGATATCACACAATTATCTCCAGATGGAATAATTGCAAGGAAGGACTGCCAAAGAATATTAGCCGTTAAAAGAATTCAGCCATTGCAATACATTCAGTACTGTGATTATTTTTGTCTTGACTTCACATATTTGTATGGAAGCACAAAAGCATATCCTTCAAGGCAAAGCACATCTTTCTGTTGTCCAAAGTATTGTTGGAAAGACTGCAATGATCACTCCACTCAAACACAGTTCAAATTTCAAAACAGACTTTGGCCCAAGGCAGACCAACCTGGCCCAGACACATTTCTGAACTGAAGTTACTGCAGCAAGCAGAATTAGGGAGTCATTTGGTAATTGCTTTCAGTCAGTTTCAAGTTCAGCCTTTTTGGAAATTCTCCCTTGCTTTCCACCCTAGGAATGAAGTCTTATGATCTCACTTGCTGAGTTCTCTATTTCCTGCATGAGTAGAAGTCCTTTGCCCGATATATTAGATGCACTGTTGTCATAATATGCTTTCCAGCGGAGCAATTATAAACTCTTCTTGCAGCACAGAAATAAACTCAGAGACAATTTCAGAGAAAACATACACAATTAAGGCACTAGTATTTATAAAACCATTGAAATAAATTACCGCATGTGTGTGCATGCATGAATATATACAGCAAAACCCAACATAATCTCTTCCAAAGAATTTCCTGAAGTCTCCCAAATGTGACAAGTCTTTTCTCTCCCTGATGTAATGTGATAGCAAGTGTGTCCTTTCTCAGTCCATGGAATAAATGTTGGGACTACAGAGATTCCAAAGCAGGAGTCTGTTCTCTTCCTCAAGGGATTAATACCTACAAAGGGTGGAAGAAAAGCTCTGAAACAAATGGAAGAAAAAATATATTTTGTCGAAGTGTGCGCATACAAGAGGTACAAGAGAATACACTACCGTCCTCCACTTGACTAACTTGAGTGAAGTTGTTCAGGGTATACAATAAAATAGTGTTGTGTGTAATCTCTCTCTAAACTAGACCCACATCCCCAAGAGCAGCCCCAGAAAATTCAAGTAATCAGTAAAATCCCCACCAAGGGGGGAAAAAATCCAAAACAAAACACACAGAGCACGTACATTTTAAGTTGTTCTTTCATTGCTTAAAAGGCACACTGGGGTTACACAACATTTTGGACAAAGTCTGCAGAGATATGCTTTTGATGTGAAGCATATATGTATAAATGAGAGAAAATATCAACGATCTTGTGTTGTCTGCTCCAGTGAAGGGTAATATTTCAAATTGGGGCCCTCAGAGGAAAGCAATATCTAGCCACTCATTTCACTGAATCAGTACATAGGTCACAGACGTAGCTGGCCTACAGCTATGATAACAAATAGTCTAAAACATGGAAGAGGGCCTAAACTGAAACTCATTTGGAAACCTCGTGTTCCTCTTGTATAATCTAGTTCTGCCTGAAGTTCCACCCTCCTGTTCCAGCACCTGATTTCCCTTGCATCTCTTCTCCAACTTTGGATAGATCTATTAGAATTCAACCTGGCTTCAGCCTACAGGCCTGCTAATGCAGCTGTACCTCAAGAATTTCCCAGAAGCACTCAATGCCCTTTTGGCTCCAAAGAATATTCTATCTATCTATCTATCTATCTATCTATCTATCTATCTATCTATGAAATTTGTATGCCACCCGAAACTTCCATCTCTGGGCAGCTATATAGGCAGTTTGTAAGGCTTGAACCTATCACAGTTTTATCTCATATTATCCCACATGGCTGCTCTCATCCCAGCTAGCTTTTGACCCTCAAAGAAAGGATACATAGCTGAGGATAGATGGAGCTTGCAGGTGACTGTGCAGCTTTCTTGGGCATGTATTTATAGAACTCACTCAAGGACTTCACAACATGAAGAGTGGGAAAATATCCTTCCATCTTAAATGGCCCAAGAAATTCTGGCTAGTTGTTGCTTAGGCTGCCTGTTCTTTCATGGAAAAGTCTACCTTGCCACCAAAGGGTAGCTTGCAATGTGAAAAATTCTCTCAGCCCTCCTTACAACCTTTCAAGGTGAGATCAAGCATCTGATTAACCTTATGGGTACTCAGTCTCCTGAACTGCCTTACCACCAATAGCTTCTCCTGTTAATCTTCTCTCTAGGTTAGATATATCTGGACACTTACTGAGGGCATGCACATGAGCAGTTCTACCTGGGCTTGCACAGCCCTGCCCAGGTAGGACTGCTCACGTGGAGCACTGGGATCGGGCCTGATCCTGCAGCCCAAGCAACCTCAGTGTCAGGCAGCTCGTGTGCCCAGCAGTGGAGAAATCCCCCAATGCACTGTGCTCCACGCATGATGCATTGCAGGATTTCTGGAGGCCAGGTTGTGTTTCCTAGGACTCCAGATGGCTGCACCACTCCCAGAAGAGCCGTTTCTGTGTGTGTGTGAGTGATCAGACGGCTGGATTATCTGGGGGTAAGGTAGGTGCAATACAGCATCCCCCCCCCCGCCCTCCCCAGCCCCACACAATTAGGTCATGTGAATGACCTTAAATAGTAGTTGGGTTTGTAGTTCAAATATGCAATTGTTCACTGATAGGATACTATTCATAATCCTACATTTAGGATTTTTAGCTTGTTAAAACAAACTCCTATTTGGAATTTTAAAACAAACTTCTATTTGGAATTTTAAAAATCTAAACATAAGACTTTTATTTGGGCAACTCCAAAAAGTGGCTTGTCTTTTTAGCAATCGACTTTAAATCTAGCTATGCAACAAACTTTTACTCCAGGAAAGAAGGTCAAGGAAATGTCAAGCATATATATCTGCACACCAGACTGTGCCACCAGAGCAATTGCTTGCTCTTGGAAGAATGCTTTTTGACCTCTTAAGGAAGGCCACCATCATTTCCCTCTGCATACATGGATAAAAATGTAGCAAGCCTTTCATAGGAGCAGAAGTGTCAAGCCACAAGAGATGATAAGATTATAGAAAAGCCAGGCATTGTATCCTGATTAGCAGCTGAGTGCAATGCGAATTTCAAATTCCATCATGCACATAGCCTGCGACATTTCACAGATGAAGATAGAGGCACTTTTGTGTGCTTGTAACAATCCTGTTCCCACACTGAGGATCATAGCCTAGGTCCCTGCCCTCCCACGGTCCCTTATTTCTGAAGCATCTCCTCCATGTTACTGTTCATTTAATTCTGTAACTCGGACACATTCAGTAACAAACCCTGTCTGAATAGGTAGTTATTGGGAAAATGGAGGCAGTGCCTTTTAGAGATGTTCTCAAAACCGGTTTTGCTGGTTCGGCTTGAATCTACACCAGATTCTTGGGGTTTGCAAGCTGGCTCAACCCAAGCTAGAATTCTGTTCAAGCTGGCTTGACTGGAAGGATTCGGGTCAAACTGAACCAGGCCCAGTTCAGCTCAAATCTGAGTGAAACCACCACCAATTTGGTTCAAGTCAGCTTGGAAATTACCGGTAAAGGGGAAAGCAGGTGGCTTCACTAAAATGAGGGTGGGAGGGAGAATTTTTTTACCTTCAAAATTTTTATTTGAAGCTTTAGCATTGGCAGCAGCGGTGGGTAGTGGTGACTGCTCCACACCCCATTGAAGCAGGCAGGGTAGTTAGGTCCAGTTCAGGCCTCTGTGCATGCATGGAGGTGAATAAAATGGCCTCCACGCATGTGCAGAGGCCACTTGCATGACCATGAAAATGGCTTTCACACATGTGCAGAGGCCTGAACCAGCCTGAACCAGCCCTGCCTGCTCCAGCAGGGTTGGGGAGAGTAACCGCTGCCCCGCCATCTACCACTTCAGCCACCACCAAAGCTGCCGTCAGCAGAACTTTAAACTGCCCTGCTAACTGCACAAAGAGACACCTTTAAAGTGGTGCTTCTCTTATATTTAGTGGGGGGGGGGAGCAACTGGCCCTATCCAGCCCCAGCACAGCATCCCTCCAGTGGCTGCTGCTGGTATCTGCTTTATTCTTCTTTTTAGAATGTGAGCCCTTTGGAGACAAGGGACCACCTTATTTATCTGTTAGTTATTTTTCTATGTAAACCACTTTGAGAACTTTCTTTGAAGAGTGGTATATAGATATCAGCAGTAGCAGCAGTAGTAGTAGTAGTAGTAGTAAAAGGTAAAAATTCAATCCCCTCCTGCCCCAACTCATTTTAGCAAAGCCCCCTGCTCCCCGCTTTACTGGTAATGGGGAATCCTTATTGGATTCCCCTTTCCCAGTAATTTCCAAGGTGGCTCAAGCTGGGCTTGGTTCCAACTGAACCAGGCCTGGCTCAAGTGTGCACAAAACTGAACCTTGTTCAGCTCGAGTTCTGTTCAATTTGACGCCTCTACTGGATTCGAGCCAACCTGGCCTGGTTCAGTATGGTGCCTGGCCAAACTGGACCCAGTTCAACCAGCTTAGAGCTCTACTGGTAAAGGGGAATCCTATTTCCTAAGAGTAAACAATGTCCTATTTCCTAAGGGTAGAGTGGGTGGGAGGGGAGTAAAGTACTTATCGGTGTCGGTGGCAGCCATGGTGGGGGGGAGCAGGGGTGGCAGCAAATTTCATGATCATCTGCGCATGCTAAAATGTCACGAAAATGTCCTTTGTGGATATGCGGAGGCTCAAACCAGGCCACTGCCAGCCGGGCCTATTCTGAGGGAGACTGGCAGGGGTAGCGTGGGGAGCTGCTATCACTCCCACCATGCACCACCTACCCACTGGGTTAGACTGTGCATGAGAACCTCTGAGATTAGGCCCAATCCCAGTGGGGCAGTGCCATCTAGCCAGGCGTTTTAGCCCAGCTTTTCACTGAGGTTAAGGGAACAAGCACTGCCTTCTCTAACCCAGAAGGGTTCTTGTTCATGTTTGAGCTTGGGCTGCTGCTAGCACCCATCTCCTGGGGGTGCCCATCTCCTGGGAGAGCTTCCATCTCCTGGGGGAATCCCCCAATGCACTGCATGTGGTGCGTGGTGCATCATGGGATACCCTGAGGTCGGGCCTTGTCGTCCCAGCTCTCCAAAAATGGATCATGTGGGAGTGTGGACGGTGCTCCCACCAACATTTTGCCAATCATCTGGGGGAAAGGTGAGTCAAGCAAAGCTTGCCCCTACCCTCCTGGTCATGTGAGCGACCTCATTATCTCAGTATTCCATGATATTTACTTGAGAGCAAGAAGTTTAGTATCTCGGTAAATTACCCAAGCAGCGGATGACTCTAGAATATAGCTGAACTTTCCCTCAATTCATAAATTATCTATGGTTTCCTGTTCCTTATAGCCGTATCACATGTTACTTCAGTAACACATGTAACAATGAAGTCACAGAGAAGGATCACACAAGAATTTCTTGAAGGTTCAGAATTGAAATAGGAACTGCCTAGCTGATCCGTCCTCAAGCCTACAGCCCACAAATAGGCTGAAAAGGCAGCCATAGGCATCTGTGTCTTGCACAATGAAAAACCTATAATTTAAAAAGGTACAATGCTATTCGTGGAATAACCAGTCTGACCCTAACAATACGATAGATTGTGGCTGAGGTGCACAAACAAGTTTAAATAGTAAATTTGAATTCCACACTGCCATCTGCTGCTTTCACATGTAATGGCAAGGATCTTCCCCCACCAAAAAAGGTCCCTTACATGGTCAACCACCTGAAAACTAAGAATGAAAAAATATAGATATCTGAACTAAAGTTACATCAGTGGCAGACATTGTTCACCAGAAATTTTTCACCCTCAAAAACATTATTTAGAATATTATATAGAACAGTATTTTGAGACCAGTTATCCAAATGATTTGCAGTGAAACCTACAGTATCTTCCCTGTGGAATCCCTGCCCCCGCTCCAACCATTTGAGTTATTTATCTCCACAACTGAACTATGTGTATTCCGTTTAATTGTGAGATAACATCATAATTATGGGAAATTTTAATTCCAGAGGCATTCTGGTCAACATATGCAAAAGTAGATTTCAATTTGCATAATTCTCTGTTATGTCTTCATTGCCATAAGCCACAGGGGCTTATATCTAGCAATGTGCATTTCAGTCATATATGCTTCATTTTATATTAAATTTAAAATAAATTTTGAATATAAAATATTTTGCTCTATATCTGGGAAATGTAATTACTGATAACACTACATTCCCCCCCCCACCGCCGCCCTTTTGGTTAAAAGAGCACATATCCTATAACGTATATCCTATAAAATATATCCTATATACCAGGAATTCTCAACTTTGGGTCCCTTGATGTTATTGGACTTCAACTCCCATAATCCCTAGGCCCAGTGGCCTTTGGCTGGGGATTATGGGAACTGAAGTCCAATAACATCTGGGGACCCAACATTGAGAATCCTAGCTATATACTATTCTTATCCCAACAACAGAACTTAGAATAAGTGAGATACATTCAAAACTTGACACTTTTGGAATTCATAATTAAAACACATCCCCATTTTGAGGACAAACTCAGAATATGCCATACATTTGTTTGTTTATTACATTTATATCCTGCTCTTCTTTTGAGAAGCTCAGAGCAGTGTACCTGCTTATTTTTATTCTCACAACAACCCTGTAGGGTAGGTTAGCCTGAGAGATACATGACTGACCCAGAGTCACCCAGTGAGTTTCATGGTTGAATGGGGATTCAAACTCAGGTCTTCCCGGTCCTAGTCCAACACTCTAACCACTACGCTATGCTGGCTTTCACATATCTATACTGAAGCAGTTCTCAAACTACGGGCCTCCATATAAGCATCCTGAATTTTGACATATGTTCCAGTCTGAAATATATTATTATATGTCAGTGGTTCTACACGAATGTGCATCAAAGCCCAAGGCAAAACAAGAGACAGGAAAGCCCTATTCATTCTCTTGAGGAAAGACATATGACAGAAAATAGTCGGTGTTGGATAATGTCTACTTCCTGTGTAAAGTTCATTGCTTCCAAGGAAATACCATCAAGGAAGCTCCTCTGATGGTACCAATTTATTATAACAGTTAAAGAATATTTAAATTATGTATATTGGTTCCTGGTGAATATGAACTCAGCCTTAATACTGACATTTCCTGCTAACTATTTGGCTGGCAGAACAGTATCTGGCTTACCTGGAAACTGACATGTATTACAACATTATTAATGCGTACTGAACTATGAAATTCTGTTGTCTCAAGAGACAACAGTAGCAATTTGTTGGGAGACAATAAAAATATGAGACTATACTGTGAAGAAGTGATTTCTGGCCGTTATATGACTCTCGATGCTGAAGTTAATATTTTAAAAACTCTTTGATAGGTTGATGCAGTTAGACCAGGGCTGCTCAACTTCGGCCCTCCTGCAGATGTTGGCCTACAAGTCCCATAATCCCTGGCTATTGGCCACTGTGGCTGGGTATTATGGGAGTTGTAGTTGAAAAACAGCTGGGAGGCCAAAGTTGAGCAGGCCTGTGTTAGACTCTCATAAAAATGACTTGCTCATCTAGCATATTCAGTAACCCACATACTGCATAGTGTCCTGCGGGTAGTTCCCACATGAACTGCACTGCTGTGAGCATTTTTTAAAAAACGAATGCAGTTGCACAGAGAACTGTTCCGCAAATGCCTAAAGTTGCGTAAACACAGTTGCATGAGCGGGACACTATGGCCACTGGAAATAATGGCTGTTGTGTCACGCAACTGCACTTTTGCAGTGGTAGGCATTTGTTGAACAGTGCTCTACACTGATTTATAAAAAATGCCTGGTGTGGAAATTGCTCATGAGATACTCTGTGGTGTATTGGCCAATGACAGAACACAGTATAAAATAAGCCCCCCTAAATGGGCAACCAATTCTTTTGGGTTGCTCCGTGCCTCCTCTTCATCTCCAAGCAACCACAGACATATCTGACTTGTTGGGAGTGCCCATTCACTGTCCTCCCTGGAGGGGGAGGGGATTGTGGAGGGAGAAAGAGTGAGCGAGCAAAGCCTGCTTTGCCTTGCTTTGCTCTCTGCCATCCCAAACTCTCTCCCAGTCCTGGCAAATGAGCAGTCTGTGTGGCTCAAGTTAAAGCTGGGTCTCTGAACATCTCGGCAGGGGATGGGGCAGGGTGCCAAAGTCAAACTTTGCCTAGGGCACCAAAAACCCTAGGGCTAGCTCTGCTTCTGGTAAATGCATTGCCATGCAACAGATCATGAAATTACCTTCTTCTACCAAAGAAAACCACAAGGTTCTGTGTTTGCGAGGAGTCAACACTGACTCAACGACACAACTTTACATTTATACTTACGAACATAAGAACATCAGAACCAGAGATGCACCTAGATAATTCTGGAGCTTGGGCCTAAAGGCCTTTGGAGCCCCCACCCCTGCAAATTAAGCTTCATCATGCTCCGCCAGGTGACCACACCATCCAGGACAAACTAAGGAGGTTTTTTGGGGGGCCAGGAGCTTGGAGGCTCTGGACTATGGCCCCGAAGTCCAGGGGTAAGAGTGCCTCTGAACAGAACAGCCCTACTACTAGATTAGGCCCAAGGACTATCCAGCATCCTGTTTTACATAGTGGCCCACCAGATGATACCTCTGGAGAGCCCACATCTGGTGGGACTTACAAATTGGGAATGGAAGAACTAGCATTCTGCTGTCTGATCTAGTCGAAGTACACAGGGAGGGGCATAGCTCAGTGGCAGATTGCATCCTTTGCATGCAGAGGGTGCTAGGTGGAATCCTTGATATCTCCTGGTAGGGCTGGGAAATACCTCTCTGCCTGGATAGCTGCTGCTAGACTGTTTAGATAACACTGTGCAAGATGGACTAATGATCTGACTCAGTATAAACGAACTTCATATATTCATATTTATGAAAAATCATATGGAAGGAGGACTGGCAAGAAGACTGCCATTTTCATCCATTTTTTGGTGGTTCTGCCCTATAATTAAAAAAAGGATGTCATAGGATATGAACTCCTATGGGATCCACTGGCTGACATCCAGACTCACAAATCATTCATGCAAATGTTTTGTGCCAGTGCAGGCCTCCTCAATTTAGCCCCCCCAACCGGCTGTTTTTGGACTATAACTCCCATAATCCCCAGCCACAGCAGCCAATAGCCATGGATTATGGTAGGCCAGCATCTGCAGGAGGGCCAAAGCTGAGCAGGCCTGTGTTAGTGTAATGCTGTTGCACTAGCTAGTTGTACTAAGTCTGGTAGTTTGTATTCCATACTAGTATTGTTGTAGTGCAAACATGCATGTGTTTGCACAAGGTGTACAACTAGTGCCATGCCTCATATGTATTTAGAAGCAACATTTCTGCTAGAGTGCAAGAGCTCGAGTGCAAATTCAAGCATCCCCACAACTTCACACAGTTACACGATCTCCTTGCACTAGGGGTGTGCACAGAACTGGATTTGCCAGTTTGGTTCAAATCCAAACTGGTTTTCCCTTTACCAGTAGACCTCTGAACTGGTTCAGACCAGTCCAGTTTGAACTGGAGCTAGTCCAGTTTGAACTCAGACCAGCCGAACCAGGCCCATTCAATTTGAGTCGTGGTTTGAAACGAGCCAGCTCGCACATCGCTATCTTGCACTAATGTAACTTGTTCATTGTGCAAGTGCTTAATGAGTCTGGATGCCAACCACGGAATATTCTCTTATACAGTCAAAGGTGGAGAACTGTGATATGGTATTTGTTATTAAATACCATTTGTTATTAAATACTGTAATGTTGGGTTAGTGGCAGTGTGTCTCAATTCCCAACTTTTATGACAGTTATGACCAGAATATGGGAAGTAACAGAAGTGATGAAGCTTACAAATTGTGTGTCATATGAAACCTTTCACAATTACATCAGAGATATGAGTTTCATATGACAAATAAATGTATTGGGAAACAAGTCCTGTTTGTATGGTGTTAGAAAAATAATTACAATGATAACGATTACCCATCTGCCTTTTCGTTAAATATGCTTTAAATAAAATCAGTGCCTAACTCCTGCAATGATTGTTCTTAGCTTTGGACTAGGCTCACTGTCCAGCTATTAGCTGCTAATTGTAGGGAGAGACACAAAAATACTCGACTAATCTTTACAGTTCAAGGCCAAAAGCCAGCTTTTTCTGCACTGGCATTTCCATAATTGCTGATGGAATCTGAGAGCTGTTGTGACCAATACCCTCTTTACTGGCTAGGACAGAGCGGAAAATGCTTTCAAGAGTAACTTAATCTGCCTGGCATGTGCAAGTTTCTTTTGAAGAGGTTGCCTTTTTTGCCACTGCCCAAGCTAAATGAGAAGTAGGCTTCAGTTATTTAATTAAAACTGATTGTGGTGTGCAGACTTCCATTACCAGATCATCCCTCTGGGACTGCATTGGATTCAGCTGATCACACTGCTGCCACTGTTGGAGAATATTTGTGTACAAGCGTCCATAATGCTGCCCTGTTGGGGTAGGGGTGGGGAACACACAGAGAGAGCATCATGATTGGACTTGGAACTGAACTAGTGTGTGGGTTAAGAGGGAAAGAGAGACAGTGAGCATCTTTCATAATCTAAATTTTGACTGCCTACTGCCAGCAAGACTGAAACACTGCCTGATTGTCCAAGGGTAGCATGGGATCACGTGGGAACACTCAACTATATTTCTTTGAGAAGTGGCTTGCTTTTCATGCTGAAAGCAATGATGCCTTTGGTTTAGAATTCTATCCATGGCAAATACAAATCATGGGGTAGCAAACTGCAGTGCAAAAACACAACTACTGATCTGTTTTTCTTTCCCCAATAGTATGATTTGGTCTAAATCTGGAGTTTTCAAGGTTTGTAAATGGTGGGTCTTTCCAAGAAAAAGGAACATATATTTACTCATCATCCTCAAGTGCAGCTAAGAGCCATTTCATAATCAGTTGCAGGTCTCTGGCAAGAATGAGGTGCGGGAGGGGGATTCCAAGAGTAAGTGTAGCCTCTGAGCATAGACAGAGTAGATTTCTTCCCTTTAAGTCTCCACTTAATGGTTAATGGCTGATAGGATAATGGCTTATTCGAAGTAGTCTCATTGAACTTAAAAGGACATTAAGTATTCCTTAACATGTTACTTGTATTTCAGTAGGATTACTTTGAATGAAGTTCATTATGTAAGTCACCATCTCTTTGTTGCTGTATTCACTGGAATGTAGGAGATGATGGATTACTGGCATTTTTAGCCTTCTTTCCATAAGGAAAGTAAGCTTAGGCGATCACCCGGCATTGCGCGTGTGTGTATGTGTCCCACTATCAACTTCACAATGCCTGGACCAAATCATTTATGAACTAAATCAGGTACACATAGAAACACCTCAACAGCATAGTTAGTGATGATGTCATCCACCCCAGTTCAAGATGGTGCATGCATAAACATTTGAGGTGCTAGTGGGCCAAATTGTGAACTGCCTAACCAATTTTTCTACAGCTCTAGGGGAACATAGGGACGAGTGTTCCCTCTAAGGCATATGCATTTGCACACAGTTTTTTAATGTTCACTCAGTTAATTTTAGATTCCACTCAGGTTGAATCAGGAATGCCCCACTCTGAATGCAAATGTGCACACACTGCCTTCTACTGCCCAGAACAAAACTCATTCCGCACAGAGGTGAAAAAGATTAGAGGGACCACTGATAGGGACTCCTCAATGGTGCAGTTTGTAATGATGTCATCCACTCCAATTCAAGATGGTGGACACATAAATGTTTAAGGTACATGTGGGCTAACGTGTCTGATTGATTTGAACCAAATTTTTACAGGTTTAGGGACACATAGGGGTGGCACAAGTGCATAGTTTGTATTCATGGCATCCACCCTGATTCAAGATGGTGGATGCATGAACATTTGAGGCACAAGTGGGCTAACTTGTGAACTGCCTAACTGCTAAGCTTACTTAAGCAAATTAAGCTTATGTGATCACCTAGCTTTCTGTGTGTGTCCCCCTGTGTGTGTGGGTGTTCCTATCAACTTCATAGTGCCTGGAATGATTTGAACCAAATTTGGTACAGTTGTAGCAACACATAGGGACACCTCAGTGCTGTAATTTATGATGACGGCATCCACCACAATTCAAGATGGCAGATTGTGAAAGTTTAAGGCCAAAGTGGGCTAACTTGTGAGGATGCTAATTATCAATTAAGATTATAGTGAAAGGAAAGTAGGCAGATTAGTTCTTACCAGAACAACTTGTTGTTTCGGCTATACTAACAGAGCTTGTGCTCTTTGGGATGCTTTGGCTAATGTCAGATTCTTTGAGGACAGTTTGTGTGTTGTGTGGGGTTGTGGTGTGTTTACCTCACAGAATTTTTACATGGTTTTCCACTCACATTTTTAAAAGTACCTTTCCATTATCCCCCCTCCCCCAACACTATTTTTCAGGGATTGTTTAACTGTTCCCTCATTATATGGAAGCAAGTCCCACTGTGTTTAATTTTATTTAATGTCTTTATATATTATATTTGTAGACCTCCCCAAACTTCCATCTCTGGGTGGTTAACAGCAGCATAAAACAAGTTAAAACAGAAATTAAATCCTTGATACAATTTAAAACCACATCTAGTTAAAATGTTTGGGTGAATATATGTGTCTAAAGACTTTTAAAATGTTATCTCAGATGGGGAGGCTCTTATTTCAGTAGAGAGCACATTCCAAGACAAGGATTGTAGAATAGAACAATATCGGACCTCTGAAAAGTATAAGCATGCATATGTATTCAGTACTTGGTTTGGGCCCCTTTTGCAGCAATTACTGCCTCAATGCGGCGTGGCATGGATGCTATCAGCCTGTGGCACTGATGAGGTGTTATGGAAGACCAGGATGCTTCATTAGCAGCCTTCAGCTCTTCTGCATTGTTTGGTCTCATGTCTCTCATCCTTCTCTTGGCAATGCCCCATAGATTCTCTATGGGGTCAGGTCAGGCGAGTTTGCTGGCCAATCAAGCACAGTACACTGTATACTTTTCGGAGGTCCGATATTGTGCTATTCTTCAATCCTTGTCTTCTTGGTTCCATGTAATATTCTAATTTTCTGGGATTGTGGATTTGGGGTTTTCATGAGCTGTACGCCATGATCATCACAATTATAACAAATTAAGGCTTGACTTATCTCGCTTTGCATGTAATGCGTCTGTCTCATATATCAGTTTCACCTTTTAATTTGCATTACTGAAATTAATGGACTTTTGCACGATATTCTAATTTTCTGAGTTTCACCTGTAGAATTGTAGGTTCAGTTATCAAAATGCTGCTGGAAAAGGCATGTGTACTCCAACTCAACATCTTCATTCTCACTGTGCTCAGCTGCATGCTTCCAGAAAGCTCCAAAGCAGTGCATCAAGGAAATCCCAGAAACCATTCCTACTCAGTGCCAACAAACTATCAGTCAATCAATCATCTTTTACGGTCCAAGACCAGCATAAAATAGTGTGAGATAGTAATCATGAGGACTACATACATTAGGAAGGCCAGATTATGAAGCAATGAAACCATATTAAATTAAAATTACTACATGAAAATTACTAGATTAACTTTACTATAAACTATAATTACTATAAAATGATTACTATAAAATTGCTAATAATTACTAGAGGTTATAAACTATAATTACTATAAAATGCTACTCTGTTGTGAGAAGGACTGTAAAGCTACTACCACAGCTCAGCTTAAATATAGAAATATATATTAAAATAGGGAGAGGACAGAGGCAAAAGTATGAGTACAAAATCACTACATTTATATTCAAAGTTATATGCATCTGTCTATGAGAGGATAAAATGTAAGATATTCAAACTATAGGAAGTGGTGACTAAAATATGTAGGACAGGATAACTAGCTGAGAGCAAAGCAGGCAAGTAAAATAGGCAGTGGCTAAAATCAGTATAAGACTAATACATGGTTTTGGACTGGCAGTCAGGGCCCAGCGGATCTTGTATGCTGCTGCACAGAACTTGGCAATGTTGGACCAATCACTGGGTGGCATCCAAAGAAAGAGGATCTAAATAAGCACTATTGAAATCAATGAGACAAGTTAGGTGTGAACAACTTTAAGTCCCATTGACTTGGATGGTTTTTAATTGGTTAGAACAAACTAGTCCCCTTGATTTTAATGATGCTTGGCCAGGATTGACTTTTTTTGAAGACATACAACCCAATGTATCAAAGTATCACAAATGATTATGAAGATATGCTATATATACACCACCCTGAGTTCTTTGGAGAAAGGGTGGAATGATGATAAAACAAATAATTTCTTAATTTCTAACTCTCTGCATCTAAGACTGCTTTACATCTTTACCTGCCTACTGTTACTGATCTTCTATGGGACAAACTCCTGATGAGCTTTCAGCAGGAGCGGCCGGTGCAGGCACCACCAGGAGGGGACAGAGAGAGGCACCTTTAAGGACAAATTAATAGGTGCTTACCTCCTCTCCGGCTACAGCTACAAACTACTCTGTGCTGCACTACGCTGCCCGGCACTCCCTGCGGTGGCGGATCAGCTCCACCACTCACCTGGCCACTGGTGGGGGATGGGTTCCGCACAGAAGCCAGGTGAGTGGCAGAGTCGATCTGCTGCCACAGGGAACTCTGAACCTTCTGATGCTCTTCCCAGAGCGGCTCCATCCCCTGAGGGGAATATCTTACAGTGCTCACACTTCTAGTCTCCCATTCATATGCAACCAGGGCAGACCCTGCTTAGCTAAGGGGACAAGTCATGCTTGCTACCACAAGACCAGCTCGGAAGACCAGCTGCTGCATGGAGTAGTTTGCAGAGCGGAGATAAGCACCTATTAATTAGTGCTTAAAGGTGCCTCTTGCCACCACGCTGGCGGCGCCCACACCAGCCACTCCTGGCTACCAGAAAACCCAGGAGTGCCCAGAAGACACAAATACTAGTATATCATGTATCATATTATGGCAGTGTTTGACAACTGACATAGATATATATTATTGAATAGTTGATACATGGTAGCATTTTATTTTTAGTCTACTTTCTGATGGGAATATGACTTATGAGATCACCATGTCTGTGTGTCCATGTGTGTGTCCCGTTCGAATAATGTTTGCTCAAAGCACATGGAAGGGGGTCCTAGGGGACCCCAACAGGGGAGAGGGTACTACCTGCCAATTTGCCATGTTGTTTCAAGATGGTAACAAGCCTTTGTAACCCATATGCTGACAATCAGACACAAACCAAATTCACAACACGTGGGAGGGAGTCCCAGGGGACCGTGATGGGGATATTTGTTTTGTTTATCTTCCATAGGTTTCAAGATGGCAGATAGGAAAATAATGTATACCCCTTTGTATCCTATGTGCAGCCAGATACAAACAGTACATGAGAGGATGCACTAGGGACACCAATGAGGTCATTTTTTTGCTGATCTGCCATGTTGTTCCAAGATGGTGGCAACTCAGGTTACAGACAATACCCCTTTGTGCTGACAGTTGGATATAAACCACACGCAGAGTACATTAGAAGGAGTCCTAAGTAAGAGTCACATTAAAAGAAATGGAAAACAGGCTACTTAGTAGAACTACTTGTTCTGTTTGATGGCAGTTGATAGATAACATGCAGTGGAATTTAGTACTTGATAGTATTTGATATATATAATACAATAACAATTCTGTTGTCAAGAACAGCTATCCGATCACCTGAGATACTTGCTAAAATACTCTACGTTGGTCTAATAATCTGGAAATGACTGTGACAACACAATCAGTCGAAAGTTATGTCAGTGTTTGATACAAATCACTATGGCATATTCATAAACTGAAGATGAACATAAATGCATTATGCTCATCTCCAGTTTATGAATGAGGACACATTCAAACAGAAAATCCCTCTAAATGTTTGCAGGTGCAGGGGAGTGAGATGCCAGGTAAAAGAAAAGAGAGTCAGATGACACTGACCTCTTAAGCTTTTTGACAAAGAATAACACAAAGGTTTAGTGTGAAGAAGGGACTTCTTAGAGAAGTGGTCTGCAGTAAATTTCTGCCTCTTTTAGAATACGGCTGCGATATGCAATGTATTTCTCCTTACCCTAATTCAGGTGATGCTACGCATATGAAGATCTGCCTTGATCTGCCCAGGGATCAGGATGAAAAAACTTGCATCACCAACAGGATGAAGAAACTTGCATCACCAACAGGATGAAGAAAATAATATGATAGATGTGTATGCATAATAAACAGTGAAGAAAAACAATACCTTGTAGCTTTCATTCAATGTTCACCATGCAAACACATCCATCATGCTTTTTCTTTTGAGAAATTCCACAGCCCTTGATTATGAAAATATATGTTTGTAAGTCATTCCACTGAAAAGGACAATTCAAGTCCTATTAACACATTCTCTTCAATGGATGTACAACCTGTGTACAGTGTATACATGTATAAATCTGTATGCATGTACAGTCCTTTGCACATTTTGTTCAACACACATACAATAGTACACTTCCTATTGGTACCCTGCATTTGAATGAATCATTTTTTAATTAACATGTGTACAGTATTTCTCACAAACACATGTACATAGGCCTAGATATGTGTATGCATGCACAACATTATGTCTAATAAAGACTTCACTCTTAGCTCAATCCACATCTCTCTAAAATTATGGGCCAATTGAAATGATACAGGCTGCAGCCCACATGCAGAAGAAGGGGGCAAGCCAAGAGGACACCAGTCTGGATGTCTTCCATGGATGACTTGATGTCCTCCTGACACATCCCTTGGTTGTATGTGGGGGCTGTTCATCCAAATGGTTCCTAAAACACACACTCAAGTATTTGTTTGACAAGTGCTTGGAGCCATTTAGGGTCTTTAGGGGCCATTTGGATGAAAGGCACCCATATATGATCAAGGGATAGGCCGGGGCTGCATTGGGACATCTGTGGAGGATATCCTGATTGGTGCTCTCTTGGCCCACGCCCTTGTTCTCGACATGCACTGCCAACTGTGTCATTTTAACTAGCCCTGTGTCATGTCTCCCACTGATTATAGTACAGTACAGTTGTGAATAGCAACTGCTATACTGATTCCAAAGAACATTGTACATGTGATCTGACTGGATTCAAGTATTTGGGAAAGAGCTATATCTCAGTGGCAGAGTACCTGCTTAATAAGAAGAATACCCTAGGTTCAATCACTGGCACTTCCAAGTAGAGTTGGTAAGGGCTCCTGTTTGAACAATGACACTACTGAGCTAGATGGATTGACTCAGCAGAAGGTAGCTTCATATGTTTATATAAGCATCTATCTTCAATGAAGGTACATAACAGTAGATGCTGATTCAGAGAACCAATTCTCTCTAGAAATCTGTCCAAAACCTAGTGCAACAATTCCATGGTATACAAGTGGGTGACCAAATTACAGTACAAGTGGCACAGGCAAAAGGAATATTTGTAGCACTTCCGGACAGAAGCAGGAAGCCACATGGGTCTGGCTACTGCATGAAGGCAGCCCTTTATTCTCTGTCTCTTATGCATTGCACAGTTGTCTGCTCCTGGAGCATTTCCAAATGGGGCTTTTAGCTTGCTTCTCCTCCAGAATGGAGGAGAAGCCAGATTTACCCCAAAGTCCAGCCAGTGACTTTGTCAGCCAGTAAATATTAGCCAGATTTACCCCAAAGTCCCTGCGAGCTATCGGGGAGCACTTCAGACACAATTTGGACTTTTCATTGCACATTAGAGTGTGGCCCAATTTATGTCATGGGTAAATGAATCCACTTTTTGCATCGGTTTTGGGGGGCAAATTCAAAATCGCAGTAAAGCCTCACAGTAAACCCATGGTAAAACCTGCTGTGTGGAAATGCTCCTGGCTTAGCAAATTAGAATCATATCCCTTCCAAGGCATTTGGGGATCCATATTAATAGTGTGTGCTAGAGTGGCACCATATTTAATAAATGAATTATTTAAAGTATTTACTGTATGCTGCATGTATACCACTATGCTTCATGTATGAATTCATGTGAGCTTACAACAATTTTAAAAAACTAACAATAAAACACAACAGCCTTTGTTGCCAACACCTCACTGACAACTGTGCTTCAGAAGATGTCAGGACATGCAGAAAGTGTATTTATTTATTTAAAATATTATATCCCATCCGTCCAATGCAATACTGCTTGGGGCAGCTCACAACAGCAGCAGAACAATAAAACAGATACAATAAAAACAATATAAAGTTAAACAGTATAAGAGGTAAAACACTAAACAGTATAAAATGAATAGATGAATTAAAACATAAGCCTCCCTACATGATGTCATGGGATGAGCAGAACTATATGGGTACAGGTAGTCCTTAAGGTAGCTTGACCCATACCTGTTAAGGTACGTAAAGGTAAAAATCATGAATCACTCCAAGAAAAACACTGGTTGCCAGAATAGTTGGTGCAATGATGGAGCAACATGAGCTGAGCATCTGGCCCCTGCCAAATGCTGCTGCATTCTGTAATTACAAGAGTTGTAATTTCCAGAGGGTTTTGTGCCCTTCCTTAAGGGCAGCACCTTAGAGATGTAGAGAGCATGTTATAGTAGTTTATCCATAAGGTGAGAAGGGCATGGATCACTGTGTCAAGGCCCACTTGGCCCAGGAATGGATGCAGGTGGCACACCAGTTGAAGTTGAGCAATAGCACCCCAGCCACCATCACTACTTGAGCATCCAAGAGCCAAGCCAGATCCATATCAATACTTTGGAATGGATTTGTAACACACATGCCAAAATTGTTGGCCAGTAGTATACAATATTTTAATCAGCTAATGGTTGCTTCAAATAAATTTGGAAGTACTTCACTGTAGAAAACATTGTGGACAATTCATAAAAATAAGAGATTAAAAGATGTCTGAGGTCTCAAAGAGCACCCCAAATCATTCCACAAAGACAAGTTGTATAACTGTACTGAAAATTTTGGTCTGTCAGGACACACTCAAGTTTATGGGCAGCTTTGTACATTATGGGCAGCTTTGTACGATCACCCATAAGTACAAAGTAAGTAGGAGGGAACCAGAGGTTCCCATGGGATATGCGTTCCCAGCAGATGTGTCATCTGAACCCACCAACTTCCTCCTAAGATTACTGACTTCCTCCCAAGATTAGACTGTGAATTTCTGCCCAACTTTAAATCTAGATTTATAGTTGGAAAGAGATTCTCAGTAGTCCATCTGCAGGTTCAGATGACATGCCCACCGGGAGAATGTCCACCATGGGAATGTCTGGTTTCCTTCTACTACTTTGTACTTACTTACGGGTGAAAGTGCAAAACTGCCCTATGTTTTCCATTACATTTTCCCTACTTAAAAAACAACAACACAAAACCAACAATCAGCTGTTTATGAAGTATAATGGAAGGGGAGTCCCTCCAAAGAACATTCCTCTTTGGCACTCAAGTATTTCCTCCGCACTCAAGGATAATCTTTAGAAGTGGTTCTTAGGCGATGATATAAGCCTGGTAGAAATAATGCCCATTGAATAAATATTGCAGAGAGAGAGAGAGAGAGAGAGAGAGAGAGAGAGAGAGAGAGAGAGAGAGAGAGGTATGGACTTATTTTTATTTGTGTTTTCTTGGTGTCTATGAGGTTTAAGCAGCCTTCACTTTTAAATCGTTCTTTCTCTCTAAGTCATATTCTGTTGTTATCATATCAGTTGAAGTCAGAAAAGAATACCATTTTCCCCAAAAGCACTGCAGAACCTTCTAGGTCAGGATGCCATTATTTTGCAAACGCTTTTCATTTATTCAGAAAGAAGGCTTGCTTTCTCCACCTAGTGGCTCAATCATAACATATTTTACTTGTTAAAAATGCTATAAAGAAGAAATAACAACCCAAAACTGAAAGAACTTGAAAGCTATTTTACTTGTTCCTTTACTTTTTAATTTCAGAAGATAGACAGATAGATAGATAGATAGATAGATAGATAGATAGATAGATAGATAGATAGATAGATACTCAATTGTAAACCTAGGAAGAGCTTACCATGTGCTTGCATTTGAAGCAGCAAACCTGAATATAGAGCCTGAGCTTAGCTTGAGCAGTGGCTGACTTGTGTTCTTCATTGTTGGAATATGTGTGCTCTGTAAATATGATAGGATACAATGAATATTTATATACCACTTTTTAACAAAAAGTCCCCAAAGCAGTTTACAAAGATACAAACAAACAATCAAAACAGCTCCCTGACCCCAAAGGGTTCACAATCGAAAAAAGAAACATAAGATAGACACCAGCAACAACCACTGGAGGGATGCTGTGCTGGGTTTGGATAGGGCCAGTTGCTTTCCCTCTGCTAAATAAAGAAAATCACAACTTTAAAAAGGTGCCCCTTTGTTCAGTTATCAGGAAGATAACTAACTTCTCTGACCATGGACTCCAATGGGAAACCCTGCAAGAGTTATTGTGAAAGTAAGCAGAGAGTTTGTGAAACCCAGAAGTTTGCCCACTCTTGCTTGCTGTTGAGAAGACACTGTTTTGCTTGCTCAGTGCCTGCCTTCCATCAGGAGCAGAGAGAAAGTTTGCACTTGACCAAGGAGACTTCTGTAAATGCAGTGGCATTGTGTATGGTGATCAGAATTCAGCACTGAACAAGAGCAGGAGGAAGCTGCACAGCAGAACCGCAGACCTGACATGTGTGCAATTTTTTTTAAAAAATGAAGCATTAAGCTTATGTCTCTGTCTTTGGTCAAAATAACAGATGCATGTCACACTTACCTATATGAGAGTTACACATGCAGGCGTGGCGTGAGGCTGGTGGTGGCCCATGTTCAGCCACTGCTGTGGCCTGCTGGCCCCGCCCCGTGTCTGATATCAGACGTGGGGGTGTGGTTTCCCTCCCAAATGGAGAGTGCGGCCCCATTTGGAAGGGAGATGAACCAAGTTGCGTTGGGCAGCGCAGGCAGGAGCAACTCTCCCTGCCTTTAAGGTCAGGGAGAGCCATTCCGGTCACCTTGCCAAACTCTCCCTTAACGGCAGGGAGAGTTGCTCCAGCCCATGTTGCCAATGAGCCCCCTGGCCCCGTTTGGGAGCAAAATAACACCCCCTGCATCTGATGTCAGATGTGGGGGGGTGTTGGTGCCGCGAGGCGCAGTCCCTGATTCGTGGCAGCCTCAGTTTCACGCATTCAGATGTACAGGAATTCCAACCTCTGCCCCATTTAACTGTGGCTTCGTGTTATGTGTGAATGTAACCTCTGTTTCAGATGAATGTATGAATCATACTTGGGGCAATTCAAACCACTGAAAAATGTTGTGTTTGAATTTGGATTAGGTTATATTAAAGTTTGATTAGTGTTGATTAGTCTCAGACAGTCTATTCTAGGAATAGGAATAGGAATAGGAATAGACAGTCTATTCCTAGGACAGTCTAGGAAGCCTTTTGCAGCCAAGTGGGGGAAGGGGCGGCAGGGAGGTATCCTGCCTCCCCAATTACTGACGAAAATATGTGTGCTGGAGGAGGGAAAGCGGCGGGAGGGGTAAGTAAACCCTCCCCCCACCCTTAAAGGAACCCCCACCCCAATCTATCCAAACCCCGAACCGCCCATGTCTGGACCAGTCTGGAGTCCTGTAGAATGGCCTCCGGACCGGTTCGGGCACATCACTATTTAGAACATCTGTCATTATTAGGATATAATCAAGCCAAGATCCTCAAACAGAGAATCTTGCACACTGAGCATCAAAATGACTTAGGTGTCATCCCTCAGACCACAAGAGGGCGCCTTGGCGATCTCAGCCGGGAACCAGGCAGTTATTTTTTGTCACTTTCTGTATCCAATCATCAGAGAGTGCTCCTCGGAGCAAGTTATGATGTCTTACTGTCAGCAATTTTTAAAATGAAATTTTTGAACATTCCCTTGGCCAGTAGGATCTGCACTTGTGGTTCGGGTGAAGTTGAATGTCCACTACCTGTTGCTATATTGTTCCTTTTATAATGACAGTCAATATAGTCTTATTATTCTCTTACTATTACATTACCCTGGCCAAAATGATGAATTTTATGTCACACTTCTCCTTGCAGACAAGAAATCTTCTATCATACAAGGTTGCTAAATTTTGTGCAGCCACGGTTAAGTCAACCGCCAACAATTAACTTCTACCCTTTCGATCTTACCATAAAACGTTTACTTCATTGAAGTACTGTATAATATATTTCTTATATAGTTTATGTTTATTTGTGTTTATGTCTGATCTATGATTGTAATAAAGCCATTCATTCATTCATTCATTCATTCATTCTGTACAGCCCATCTTAAAATGATAGTATTGTTTGTTCACTTGCTTTTTCTCTTTAACGAATTCTACATCATATTTTCCAAACCTGGATAAAAAGTGCCAGAGGGAAGCTGTCATTCATATTACCTAGCTTACTACAATCTTCCTGAACACAAAGCTCTCAAATGAAGGGTAATAACAAACCAATGCGTTGTAACATCTGATATTGCTAGGTTAAAGATCTTATTCTTTTCTATCGGAGTTTATAGCAGAAATCTCAAAGCTTCTCTTTGGTTAATCTCCCAGGCTAGTAATCTCTAATACAAACGCCATTTATCTGACCAAGGGGACTGGAAATAGGAATCAATAGGAGACAGGGTTAGAAATACCGAGATGGCTGAGAAATTTATTGCACTGATGAAAAGCTTCAGTTCACTTGCTGCTGACCAAGCTACCAATACATAAACATCTCTGGATATCTATTTACTTATAGGAAATCACAAGTCCATTTTAAACTGTCATTTTGCCTTCTATTGGGAAAAGAGTGTGTAGGCTGGGTCAGGAGGCTTCGGACTACTATGGATGAGGTAGCTGTAGAACAAAGCTTTAACATATCCTTAAGCATCTTGGAATAACTCACAGTGCCAAAAAGACACAAAATATATGACATGTACCACACATGTTTATTATAAGGTGGGATATAAATAATACAATTTTAAAAATACATCCCTCTTCATCCCATTCTTCTGCTCTTATCATCCCAAACCTCTGCAAATCCTGGTTTGGCAGAGTTTCAGCTCTGGTTTCAGCCAGTTTCTACCATTGTGCCTTTAACAATGACTTGATGAGCAGCCATTAGCAGGTGATAATATTTCTTCGGAGGCTGCAAAAGATCTTGCCTAATGATTTCTGCAAATCAGACTGATCTAAAAAAAACCCCACCACACACACAATAGAAACAGGCAATATCTTTGTGTTTTAGCTAATTATTTGGCTATACTGTTCAGGAGGCATACCTTCCTCTGATGAATATTTGATGTATTTGAGTCAGTTCCAGGTAAGTGTTTGTAATAATAGTGCATGAAACCCTAACACGTACCACCGGAAGATATGAATCAAGCTGTGATCCTGGAAAGGATGTGTACTGTGGGCTATATGGCTGTTTAATATTTTATTATTTAGTTATTATTAAAACTTTTATACCGCCCTTCCAAAAGGCTCAGGGCAGTTTAGATTAAAACACCATTAAAATCAGTTAATAATTAAAACAAAAATTATAAAGCATAAAACAATGATTAACAATTAAAAACATCATAAAACAACAATTAAATAATCAGAACAATTTAAAATCAAATTTTAAAAAGCTGAGAAAGCCTGGTTGAAGAGATGTGTTTTCAGGTGTTTTCTGAAAATTGCCAGAGATGGGGAGGATCGTATCTCAGCAGGGAGCGCATTCCACAATCTCGGGGCAGCAGCCGAGAAGGCCCGTCTCTGTGTAGCCACCAAACGAGTTGGTGGCAACTGGAGACGGACCTCCTCAAATGATCTCAGCGGCCGGTGGGCTCATAGCGAAGAAGACGCTCTCTTAAATACCCAGGGCCTAAGCCGTTTAGGGCTTTATAAGTTATAACTAGCACTTTGTATTTTGCCCAGAAACCTATTGGCAGCCAGTGTAACTCCATCAACAAAGGAGATGACCCAGAGACCAATCTGGCTGCCGCATTCTGAACCAACTGAAGTTTCCGGACTATGTACAAAGGCAGCCCTATGTAGAGCGTATTACAGAAGTCCAGTCTGGAGGTTACCAACAAATATACCACTGTTTTGAGGTCATTGATCTCGAGAAACGGGGGAGCTGGCGTATCAGCCGGAGCTGATAGAAAGCACCCCTGGCAACTGCCTCAACCTGAGAAACCAAGGAGAGACGTTGATCCAGAAGTACTCTCAGACTGCGTACCTGTTCCTTTTGGGGAAGTGTGACCCCGTCTAGAACAGGCAGATCAAAATAGTCTCTAGAGTTCCGACCCCGCACAATAAGTACCTCCTTCTTATCTGGATTCAGCTTCAGTTTATTCTCCCTCCTCCAGCCCATTACTGCTTCCAGGCAGGCATTTAGGGAGGATATACCAACTCCTGAAGAAGTTCATGGAGAAGTAGATCTGGGTGTCATCAGCATACTGGTAACACCCAGTTCCAAATCCCCTGATGATCTCTCCCAGCGGTTTCATGTAGATGTTAAAAAGCATTGGAGAGAGTATGGAGCCTTGAGGAACACCATACTTAAGCTCAGATTTTGAAGAGCAACAATCTCCAATCGACACCATCTGGAATCTGTCCGAGAGACAGGAGCGGAACCACTGTAAAACAGTGCCTCCCACCCCCAACACTCTCAGATGTTCCAGAAGGATACTATGGTTGATAGTGTCGAAAGCCGCCGAGAGATCCAAGAGGACAAACAGAGTCACACTTCCTCTGTCAATTCCCAATTGGAAATCATCCATCAGGCCGACCAAGGCAGTCTCCACCCCATAGCCTGCCCAAAAACCAGTTTGAAATGGGTCTAGATAATCCGTTTCCACGAAGACCGCCTGGAGCTGAGAGGCCACCACCCTCTCAATTACCTTGCCCAGCCATGGGAGATTGGAAACTGGCCTATAATTGCTTAACTCTGAGGGATCTAATGCAGGCTTCTTTAGAAGAGGTCTAATGATTGCCTCCTTAAGACAAGGAGGCATCCTGCCCTCCCTGAGAGAAGCATTTATGATTTCTACCAGGCCGCATACAACAGCCTCCCTGCTAGATAGAACAAGCCATGCTGGACAAGGATCAAGAGGACAAGTGGTAGGCCTCACCACTCCAAGCAGCTTGTCCACATCATCAGGAGTCACAAACTGAAATTGATCCAGTCGAATCGTATAAGAGGAGTTTTCTGACACCTCCAGTTCAGACATCAAATTTATTGTGGAGTCTCCATCTAGGTCAGCCCGAATCCAAGAGATTTTGTCTGAGAAAAATTCATTAAACACACCACAGTGGGTAACTGATGCTTCCAAATTCTGGTTCAAGGGAGAGGGAGCAGATACTAGTCCCCTCACAACCCTGAACAACTCCGCCGGACGTGAACTCACAGAGGCAATATGGGCAGAAAAGAAACACTTCTTTGCCGCACGTATCGCCTGAGCATAGATCTTTAAATGTGCTCCATGTCGTAATCTGTCGGATTCGAGTCAAGTTTTTCTCCATTTGCGCTCCAGTCACCTACCTTGCCGCTTCAGCCCACGTAGATCTTCCGTATACCAAGGGGCCAATTTTGAAGCAGGTTGGAGGGGACACTTAGGAGCAATTGTGTCTACTGCCCTGGTGAGCAAGTTGTTCCAGTTCTCAACCAGGGCATCAACAGGATCACCAGCAGAGCCAACATTAAATGCCTCCAAGGCTTCTTGGAATCCTACCGGATCCATTAACCTCTTCGGGCGGACCATTCTAATAGGCCCCTCGCCCCTGAGAAAGTGGAAAGCGGTTGTAAGTCCAACCTTAACCAGATGGTGGTCCGTCCATGACAATGGGGAGATCGTAGGAGTCCCCACCCACCGAACATCACCCTGATCAGAATAAAAGACCAAATCAAGCATGTGACCTGCAATATGCGTCGATCCAGAGACCGCTTGGGATAGGCCCATAGTCATCATGGCCGCTATGAACTCCTGAGCTGCCCCGGACAAATTGGTCCCAAAATGAACATTGAAGTCCCCCAGCACCAAAAGTCTGGGAGACTCCAATGCAAGTTCCGCGACCAAGTCCGTGAGCTCAGTAAGGGATTCCGTTGGGCAGCGGGGCGATTGGTACACCAACAGAAGTCCCAATCTATCCCTGGTCTCCAAACTCAAGTACACACATTCGATATGATCCGATACCCTAACAGGGACCCTGGTAAGGGAGATGTTATCCTTATAGACCACAGCCACTCCACCTCCCCACCCATGTCCCCTGACCTGCTCCTCTACAGAATATCCTGGCGGGAGAAGCTGGGACCAAACTGGACCACTAGCCTCCCCCAACCAAGTCTCAGTAATACACATCAGGTCGGCCTCTTCATCCATGATCAAATCATGGATTAGTTCTGATTTATTTTGGACAGACCTGGCATTGCAGAGGAGCAAGGTAAGGTTATGTGGGATGTTGGCAGTGCTCCCCAAGGTCAAAGAGCTGGCAGGACAGCCGGAATGGGGGACAGCTATTAGATTTCTTACTACCCTTCCCATGGAACAGCCTGCTGACCTGCCAGTGTTTCTTCTAATATAGAACTGATTGCTTGTTGTAAACCACCCAGAGACATGGTATAGAAATACGTTATATTAAAAATAAATAAATAAATGATGATGTCTATGTTTTGTAGGCAAAATGACTCTAGGCCAGCGGTGTCAAACTCAACTGGGAGGTAGCCTGGATTTGATCCCAATGCACCTCCAGGGGGCCACATTCGCCTCATGTGTCTTCTCAAACCCACCTTGTGTCCCCTTCCCCTGCCCTTCCCTCACTCTCTCACTCATCCCCTTCCACTTCACTCTGTCATTCAGGGGAAGGTGCCTCTCTCCACCTTCTGGCTTTGTCTTCATCTTCCTCCTCCTCCATCTTTCTTTCACTCGGTTCCTTCCTTTCTTCCCCCTCCTGCTTCCCTCCTCCCTTGCCCTCCACTCATTTAGGAGAAGGCCTTCTCACCACCTTTTGTTTTTGTCCAACTCCCTCTTTCTCTCATTCTCTTCCTTTCTTCCTCCCTCCCCCTCTTCCTCCCTCCTTGCCCTCCTGCTTCCTTCTGCCCCCTTTCTCCTGAATCCTCTTTCTTCTGTCTTTGTCTTCCTCATCCCATTCCCCCTTTCTCTCACTCTCTTTCTTCCTCCTTTCCCTCCCTCCCTTGCCTTCTCCCCTCCCTCTCTTGTCTTCCTTCTGCCACGCTTTCTCCTGCACCCTCTTTCTTCTGTCTTTGTCTTCCTCCTCCCACTCCCCCTTTCTCTCACTCTCTTTCTTTCTACCTCCTCTCCTCTCTCTCCCTCCCTCACCCTCCACCCACTCCTTCTGCCTCAGTTCTCCACACACTGAAGAGCTACAAGGATACAGGAGGGAGGAGTGTGGTGGCAGCTCAGGGAGAAGAAGAAATCCTTCCTTCTGAGTGCGGGGTGGGGGAAGAGAGGAATGCTGGCAGCAGTGGCAGCAACAGGAGGAAGGAAGAAACAAATAAAACATACAGATGAATGAACGAACAGGCGAGCCAGCCAGGAAGCCGGAGCAAGTGGAGAGCATTGCTGCCACTTCAGTGTGTGGCGGAGTGGGGGAAGGAAATGCAGTGCCCAAGGAGAGGAGAGCTGGCCTTGTGGTAGCAAGCATGACTTGTCTTCATAGCTAAGCAGGGTCTGCCCTGGTTGCATATGAATGGGAGACTTGATGTGTGAACAGCACTGCAAGATATTCCCCTCAGGGGATGAAGCCGCTCTGGGAAGAGCAGAAGGTTCCAAGTTCCCTCCCTGGCTTCTCCAAGATAGGGATGAGAGAGATTCCTGCCTGCAACCTTGGAGAAGCTATGTTCCTATGTTCGTAAGGTCGACACACAGCTGCTTTGGTGCTGGAAAAAGAAGCTCCACAGCCTGGATCCAGCCCACAGGCCAGCAGTTTGACAGCCCTGCTCTAGGCTATTGAAACACTTTCCAGTGTGTGAGCTCCTTGGAACCTGGGGTCATTCTCCCCTTATTAGCTCAGCAATTCCCTCATGCTGATCCCAGGTGAAAAACCTTGTTTAAAAACCTTTGTTTTTACCCTGGGCAAAATTAATAAATGTTAACATTGTCTGTTTGTGTGTGCATGTGAGCATGCATGCAACCGCATGCACATACTTGTTAAGGATATGAGTGCAAGTATTGTTGATGCATTTCAGTCGCATAACCTTTTAATTTTTATTTTAATATCTGTTTTGCTGCTGGTTTTTAATATTTTGAAATGTTGAAACAGTAATACATTTCGGTTGCTCACATTGTGGGTGGGGCTTGGCTTAAGCAGAATTGGACATGATCATTCTTTCTACTGTCAGCACCTCCCCGCCAATCACTCCATTCTTCAAGCTGCTAAAGGTTTGTTCACAGAACGGGCTTCAGGTTTCAGGGCAGAGATGTCACAGGCATCAACCAGAGGACCTCAAAATACCAAACTACCATGGCAATACAGGGGTTGAGGGCAAAGAGGTGGTGTCAGGGATCAGCAGTGGGATCTTTTGAGGGCCCTGGGCCCTCAGAAGCTGCCTATTGATGCTGACCTCTGATGACAGCCCAGGTTGCTCACGTTGCTCCGGATACAGATTAAAATGTGGATTCATAATGATTGAGGAATGTGTATTATATACCTACCTCTTTAGAATTAGCTACATTTATATGATGACATGCAACAAGAGGCTGATTCTGCATTAGTGAGGAACATTGTCATCCAGAGTGTTACATATAAGCAAGCATGTGTGTCTTAGACAGTATCTGCTTAAATATTGTACTTGGCTTCTTCTTTCTTTTTTTAATGCCCTTGCCTTTCAAGAGGCCAGACAGATGTTGTATATTTCAGCATCAAACCTGTGTTTTTTTCTTTTTAAAATATCACCTTGCGGGGGAGGGCTGGTCAGGACTGGGACCATGGTGCAAGTGGGGGAGGAATTTTGCTTTGCACCATTTCCCTGCTAAAATATCCCCCCAAAGTGGCTCTTTGCCCCCAAAGTGCCATTGCCACAAATGGCACATTTGGGGGCAAATACCTGCTGGGGGATTTTGATTGGAAAGCAATGAGGGGTGCTAAGGGTAAACACCCCCTCCACTGGTGCTATGGTCGTTCAGTTCAGGGCCTCCTGTTAACCTACACTGGGGACAATGATGTGTTAACCTTTTATCTAGTTAGACCAGGGATGGCCTTTCCATGAGGGGAGAGGAGGTGGTTGCCTTAAGCAGCAGATCTTTCCCACTTTTTAAAAGGGAAAAGATGGCGGTGGCATTTGGGGCCCTGCCTCAGGCTTACTGCGGATTTAAACCACCACGAGTTCAGCCCTAGCATGGAGGCAGAGCTAGATGTTAGGATGAAGACATGGGCCTCTAGATCAGGGGCGTAGCAAGGTTGGAGTGGGCCCAGAGACAAGATTTTAAAATTGCCCCCCTCACTGAAGCTCAGCTCATGAAGTAAAGAAATCTTAAATGAGGCTGAATAGTGGTAAATATATAGTAAATATTAAATAAATAAATAAATAAATAAATAAATAAATAAATAAATGTGAACATCATCCTAAATTATTTTTAAAAAGGTTTTGTAAATTGTGGACGATGCAAGCCATTTAATAGTACTAGAGAAAGACATGCTGTTCTGCTAGCTCCAGGTCTTAACATTCACATCAGTTCCGGAGGATGAATACAACTGAAGGAAGCCCAGGCAGGTGCGCAGCTGGGGGAGTCAGTCATGTGACTTGTCTCTGGGGGGTGGGGCTCCAAGGCAGTGGGCCCTCAGACAACTGTCTCCCTTGCCCTATTATAGTTACGCCCTTGCTCTAGACCAGGGATTCTCAAACTTGGGTCCTCAGGTGTTATTGGACTTCAACTCCCAAAATCCCCAGCCTCAGTGGCCTTTGCTTGAGGATTATGGGAGTTGAAGTCCAATAACACCTGAGGACCCAAGTTTGAGAATCACTGCTCTAGACCATGTTTTCCTTCACAATGCTGTACAGTGTGGGAGTTCGCATTTAACCTCCCCCTCTCCCCAGCTGCTTTTTCTTCCCTGCAAATGGCTCCATCCCAGCCATTTTAAAACAACCCCCCCCAGCCATATTCATAAAGTAAGTACAGCTGAGGGGGGGGGATGGAATAGAGGGAAGCTTTTGTATGGGAAAACTGATGTGCAGGAGGGATTAATTAACCACCCGTTCTCCTGCCTACTGATAAGTTATTATTTCAGCAAACATAGGCTTAGGAACACATGGTTGTTGCAAAAACATCTAGTTCATCCCTGATTGAATATCTGGGCCCATCAGAAATCGAACTGTATTCAAATATTGAATTTTACTTTTACTAATTTTACTTTTACTTATGTGCTGATCAAATTCTTAAACAGGAATTTGTCTTAATAAATATATTTCTGAATCAACAATTCAGGCTGTATTATTAATGTACTTATGTTTCCAGCTTTTTAAAAAATCTTGTTTAATTCTTGAAATATATATAAAAAGAAAACTCAAGAAAAATTAGCCTTTTCAATTACTTAATAATGTCCCCAGTTAATCTACCCATCCACAAATTAATATATATAGAAGAGGGAAGACAACCATAATTTCCACGATTAGTATATAAAATAAAATACGACCATATAACATCAAAGGCATTGTTTGTAACCTGGATCAAATGGGACTGATTGATTTCAACTTTTCTGAAATTGCAATACGGTATGCTATAAATTCTTATATCAATTAACTAAAGTCATGTTTTGATTTTTCCAGTTATTGGCTATAGACATTCTTTTATTATTATTTATTTACACAATCAGACAGGTGTTATTGACTGGTTTGTTTTATCCAGACATCGAGTCCTTCCCAAGGACCTGGGATGGCTAAAATTTATCATCAATACTGTTGGTTATTATAATCGTCGCGAAATATAGGCTGTTCCCAGTAAAGTTGCTTTTTGTAATTGGCTGATGGTGATTTCTGTGGCTCCTGTGGTGTTGAGGTGCCCTTCAAGATGTTTTGGAATTGCACCTAGGGTGCCAATTACCACTGGGATTATTTTGGTCTTTTTCTGCCACAGCCTTTCAATTTCAATTTGTAGATCTTTGTATTTGGTGATTTTTTCTATTTCTTTTTCTTCTATTCTGCTATCCCCTGGTATTGCTATGTTGATTATTTTAACTTGTTTTTCTTTCTACTTGACCACAGTGATATCTGGTGTATTGTGTGGCAGATGTTTGTCTGTTTGTAGTTGGAAGTCCCATAATATTTTTACATCTTCATTTTCTACAACTTTTTCAATTTTATGGTCCCACCAAATTTTGGCTACAGGTAGCTTGTATTTTTTGCAGATGTTCCAGTGTATCATCCCTGCTACCTTGTCATGCCTTTGTTTGTAGTCAGTCTATGCGATCTTTTTACAACAGCTGATTAGGTGGTCCACTGTTTCATCTGCTTCTTTACAAAGGCGGCACTTGCTGTTTATTGTGGATTTTTCGACTTTTGCTCTTATTGCATTTGTTCTTAGTGCCTGTTCTTGCGCAGCCAGTAATAAACCCTGTTTCTTTCTTCAAGTTGCCATTCTTAGGCCATTGCCAGGTCTTGGTGATGTCTGATTTTCCACTTATATTGTGCAAATATTTACCATGCAGTGGCTTATTTTTCCATTTTTCTGCTCGGTTCATGACTTGTTCTTTCTTGTAGGCCTGCTTTCTTTCATTGGTGTTGAATAGTTTCGTGTTCTTGACCATTTGAAGTGCATCTTCTTCACTGTCCTTTATATATTCTGCAAGGCCTCTTTTCTCCTCCTCTACTGTTTGATGGACTTGCAGCATTCCTCTTTCACCTGAGCTGCGAGGGAGGTATAGCCTATCTACATCACTGTGGGGGTGTAGAGCATGATTGATGGTCATTATTTTCCTGGTCTTACAATCTAGCGTCTCTAGCTCTGCCTGGGTCCATTCTATTATTCCTGCACTGTATCTGACAAAAGGTATAACCCAGGTGTTTATGGCTTGTATGGTGTTCCCGCCATTGAGTTTGGACCTTAGGATTTTTCTAACTCTCCTGATGTATTCGCTTCCAATTTTTCTTTTAACTTCTGTGTGTGCAATGTTATCAGCCTGGAGAATGATGCCCAAGTATTTGTAATATTCTTTCTCTTCCAGGTTCTTGATCTTGCTTCCATTGGGCAATTCTATTCCTTCTGTTTTTCTTATTTTTCCTCTGTTCATTATTAATGCAGCACACTTGTTTAGTCCAAACTCCATTGCTATATCGCTACTGAATATACAGACAATGTTTAGCAGTGATTCAATTTCTGACTGGGACTTTCCATACAACTTCAGATCGTCCATGTACAGCAGATGGTTGATTTTACTTGATGTTTTAGATGTTGGTATTTGAGGCCTGTTTTGTTTAGTATTCGTGAAAGTGGAGCCATGGCAATTACAAACAACAGAGAGGATAGTGAGTCCCCTTGGAAAATGCCTCTTCTAATGCTAACTTGTCCAAGTGTCTCGCCATTGATTGTTAACTGTGTACTCCACATGCTCATTGCTTTTTTAAAATAAATATCTGAATGTTTTTGCTGACACCAGTTGTTTCTAAACATTTTAGTATCCATGTGTGAGACAATGAGTTGAAGGCTTTCTTGTAGTCAATCCATGCAACACTTAGATTTGTTTTTCTTCTCTTGCAGTTTTCTAAAATCATTTTGTCAATCAGCAGCTGGTCTTTTGTGCCTCTGGTGTTCAGGCAATTTCCTTTCTGTTCAACTGGAAGCTGTTTGTTAGTTAATAAGTGTTGCATGACTTCATCTGCTATTATTCCAGTTAATAATTTGAACATGGTTGGCAGACAGGTTATCGGTCTAGATTTACTTGGAACTGCACCTTTTGCTGGGTCTTTCATTATGAGGTGAATTTTCCCTGTTGTTGTTATTGTTATTACATTTGTATCCCGCTCTTCCTCCAAGGATCCCAGAGTGGTTTACTACATACCTGAGTTTCTCCTCACAACAACCCCTGTGAAGTAGGTTAGGCTAAGAGAGAAGTGACTGGCCCAGAGTCACCCAGCTAGTATCATGGCTGAATGGGGATTTGAATTCAGGTCTCCCCGGTCCTAGTCCAGCACTCTAACCACTATACCACACTGGATCTTAATTCTGGCAGCCATTAATATAAATACAATTAACTCTTTAGATAATTCCTCATTGGCCCCAACAACTTTATTTAAGAACACCAGCTGTGGACAAAAACTAATCTTCTCGTTTGTGATCTTTCTCATTTCTGTAAATTCTTCTAACCAGAAAGAATGAATCTCCAGAACAGGTCCACTATAAATGAAAATATGTTCTCATTATTCCACAATCACTTCAACAGAGAGGGGAACTATTTAAAATAAATAAATAATATTTAATTTTAAATAAATAAATAATATATGCTTGTTTATATGGGTCAAATGCCATCTATGGGAAACTTTACGATAATTCTCCTTAATTTGTTCTGAGGAGGAAATTACAGGCTTCCATTTCCATATTCTATCCTACTCTTTATCCTTAATTTCCTGTTGGACGTCATTTTCCCAGCATATTTTAAGACTGGTTAAAGGGTTAATATTTGATTTGTAACCAAATCATACAATTTAGGGACCAGACCTATAGAAGAGTCTGGGACCTCCAATATCAGCATTTCAAATTTTGTCAATTGTCTATTAGCTTGAGCTATTATTTCTGAATTAGAAATAAAAGATCTGCAATGTAAGTAATGCAGCCAAGAGCAATGTGGAATATTTAATATTTCACTTATAGATGTTAATTCAATAGGCTCACCTGGATGGTAAAAGTCCTTTAATCTAAATACTTCTAAGTATAAAACTTCTAAAACTTGAGGTGATATTTTTAAAAATCACCAGATTTAGGATAGCTAAAAATCAGAATAAGATGGGAATGTTTCCAGCTTTTAAATTTTGTTTTGCTTTAGTGACTTTCCTAGGTTTTTGTAATACCTCAGGGTACTATTTATAGGGCTCTGATTATATATACATTTTTATCAAATGTGATTTCATTTCCTGTTTGTTCAAAGTACCGCGAGAAAAAATGCATATTACTTTTGTCCCATAAAGTGTTCCCATAAGTCAGAAAAAAATAAGTACAAACCTAGCAATGCCAGATTTGTTTGATTGAACAAAAGGGTTCTTTCCCCCATCTTCAGAAACCAAATTCCTTGCTGTATTCATTCCCCCCTCATTATCACCTGTCAAAGTATACTTTCCATTCATCAAACCCTCCCTAATATTATTACATCAAATAAAATCAAAGAAAATTCTTGCACAGTTGGCTCAGAATTCTGTGTATTCCATTTCAAGGGAGGAAAAAGCCTTTATTTCTATAAATTTGTTTATTTTGGCAATTGATGTCTCTTCTTCTTGTGCCTTGAAAGCTGGTTTTTAACAAAACAAAAGCTTCAAAGTCTTTCTTACTCATAACTTGAAGTTAAGATGGAAACAAACCAGAAGGGATTGGCTCTCTAAGTGAGTAGGGGAACCTTAGGTCAGTAAAGCAGAGTGCTACTCCTGTATAAATTTCAGGGTACCTCCTTGCCCACTTTCAGGCTAAGTGTCATTTTCTCACTTCACAACACTGAATTTTTATTCCATTTTGGTTTCAAAGAATCTACTTGAACCAAAAACAAAGCAGAAACAAGCCTTCTGTGCTGAAAAGTTTTCAAATTGTTTTGTCTCTTCAATGACCTGTTGATTTGCTGATGAAATAAAAGAGAGAATTTTGAGATGTTCAAGGAAAGGCCAGTAGGCTACATGATCAAAAGGTATACTTACTTGTCTTACAACATATGAGAACATCTCTTTAAACCCCCAAGCCCCATGAATGTGGGCACACTTCAACAAGGTTGGCAAGCACAGCAGAAAAATAATTATACACTGTGATGAGATACAGGTGTTTCCTAAGCAGATGACTTTAAAAAAAAATGGTCTTCTTTCAAGAAATTGAACTGATGACAGCAAACCAGAAATGGGAAAGACAGAGGATGGATAAAGATCACCATTTACAACAGCTTGCCCAGCTGTGTTTTCACCAAACGTCCCTGTAGTGAGCTCTTTTAGCCTCAGGTAGTTTAGACAGTGGCGCTCTTACTCCTGTACTTCAGGGCCGAAGTCCCGGGCCTCTACACCCCCTGGTGGCCCCCAAATCCTGGGTGGTATGATCACTGCTGGTCTGCATTTCACTGGGCGACTGTGTGTGATTATGACCTGTGCTGGATGCTTTAGAGACAAAGCGGGAAGTGGAGACACACACGTGTCATGGTGTGTGTGTGTGTGTGTGTGTGTAGGGGGATGATGCTAAACGTAGTGGTGGAGGGGGCCTTCCAGCAGGCAGGGGGGCTTCCAAAAGCCTTTTGATCCAGGCTCCAAAATTACCAAGGTGCACCTCTGAGTTTAGCCTGCAGTATTCTCCCATGAGCAAAACAGAATTTTATTACCCAGCAGATGCAGATGTGTAGAAAAGGTTGTGTTAGAATGTGAAATGAAATGATGATCTGTGGGCCAGCTTGAATGTTACTGTCTGACCAGCCTCTTGATCATGTGAAGAGCATGTGCATGCATATCTCCCCACCAGCTGACCTGCCATTCTGACCCTGAGTACTTGGGGGGAGGAATGCCCCAATTGCAAGGTTCAGAATATTAAAATAAGAATGTTAAAGATAGTGTTTTAATAAAGTATTTAGTAAACAATGTTGTGTTTTAAATACTTTATTAAAACACTATCTTTAAAATTAGTTGGTTTTATCCTATGAAATGATTTTAATTGTTTCACTCTGTGAATTGCTTTTAATTGTTTTTGTTCTGTGAAAGTGTTTTAATTGTTTTTATTTTTATATTATAATTTGGATTGTGTACATCTCCTAGAGATGTATATAAATATGATAAATAAATAATAAAATACTAAAGTGGCCTTTTGACCACATGATTAGGGCAGTTCAGAGTGTACTCCCCCCCATGTTAACCCCTGCTAACTGGGCAAAGAGGCACCTTTTACCGTGGTGATTCTCTTTATTTAGCAGGGGGAGAGTAACTGGCCCTATCCACCCCCAGCACAGTACTTCCAGTGACTGTTGCTGGTGTGTGTCTTATGTTTCTTTTTAGAATGTGAGCCCTTTGGGGACAGGGATCCATCTTATTTGTTTGTTATTTCTCTTTGTAAACTGCCCTGAGCCATTTTTGGAAGGGCGGTATAGAAATTGAATTATTATTATTATTATTATTATTATTATTATTATTATTATTATTATTATTATTATTATTATACCATGCTGGGCTGGAATAGTATACTAGGAGGGAGATGATAACTTTATTTCTATGGCTGCTCCTTAACAAATTGTTCTTTGGCAGCTCATAAAGCAATAAAACAATAAAATAAAACATATACTTGAAAACACATTAAAACAAATCATGGATGTGGACACACTCCTCCTGATGCAATTGGGCAACCAGTCAGATTGTATCATCTGAATTAGTCCTCATGGGTTCACAGACCGCCTTTTTGCCACATTTTCTGCTATACATCTAAACATGGGGTTTTGCAAAATAGTTTTTGCCACTGGGCAGAAAGCTACTGTTAACCAAAGGGTTATTATCTACTTGGTAAACAAATGCCAATTCTCACTTTATCAAGAAGGA
This sequence comes from Hemicordylus capensis, assembly GCF_027244095.1. Lineage (NCBI taxonomy): Eukaryota > Metazoa > Chordata > Lepidosauria > Squamata > Cordylidae > Hemicordylus > Hemicordylus capensis. Next base: position 105,467,052 of record NC_069662.1, read on the forward strand.
GAAAACCTTACCTTATAGTTCAAAGAAACTTTATTGGACTCTGCAGAGTAACAAAGTGGCCATCTAGGGGATAGTTCCCAAAGACAAGATGGACCCCGGGCGGGGTGGGGGGGAGTCTGCCCACAGCTTTTATACATAGTTAAGAAAAAACATAGGAACATAGCACACTTGATACAGATTGGTACATGCAAGCAAACCACCAATCCAATCACAGGAGGTGATCCATCATCATATGTTCCATCATCCATCATCATACACTCACAGCAGGACCATTGTAAGGGCCCTAAAATGTATCTACACTGGCAATAATTTATCAGCCCATCTCCCCCTAGCGAGAGCACCGGAGCCTAGTAATAGGGAGTGAAAGCAATAAACAGCTAAAGAGATAGTGTCAGCCAGCCTAGTAGGCTGACATGACAAAGAACAGAGCATCCTGTTGTTAACACAGCAAAACTAGCTTGATTAGGTGCTGACCTGATTCCCACAGTATACTCAGAGTCAGGCTTCCAAGATGGAGTTCCTATGGCTCAGACATGATTGCAGGTTTGACCATAGGCCCATGGTCTAGGCTCACAGGTATCACTACCATGGTAGGGTTAGGAGAGAGTACATCTTGGTGTAGTTTGGTCATCAGTGTGGATTCTAGTCATCATCTTACCAAGTAGTAAGGAGAATTTCACTACATATCGGGTATAGATATGTTAAAATGTTCGTCTGCCTCCACTCAGAATGGCTAGGGGGAGGAGCTGAACACCATTAATAAAAAGATTATTCACAGTGCTTTTAACTATAAAATACCTTTCTATTCCTATATCTTCCAGTAACCTTCCCATATCTCAGTCACCCACTTGTCCTCATTTTCAGCACCTGCTCCTCACAACAAGAATCCTGAAAATTCTTTGTGAGGACTTCTGGGATGCCATTTTTCCCCAACAGAACTCTTGTACCTTTATCAGCTGCATGTCAAATGTTAAAAACACATGAAAAAGGTTAAAAATCCTAGCAGGTTAAAAATCCTACCAGGCTCTCTGCAAAGACCCATCTTAACTGATTGCAAAACATACCACCAAAGTATCTATATCTGATTCACTTAAAGCATCTGGATTTGAGTTGATGATATGATAAGGTCATCTCTCTGAAATTCCTCTGTATGGTCTGTATAGGTAAAGGTAAATTGTGCCGTCAAGTCAATTTTGACTCCTGGTGCCAACAGAGCCCTGTGGTTTTCTTTCATACAATACAGGAGGGGATTACCATTGCCATCTCCCATGCAGCATGAGATGATGCCTTTCAGCATCTTCCTATATTGCTGCTGCCCGGTATAGTACCAGTGACGATTTGAACTCTCAACCTTCTGTTTGTTAGTCAAGCATTTCCCCGCTGCACCACCTAAGGTGACACTTAAGGGTCTCTATGGTGTATGCTTAACTTTAAAAATAGCATATGTTTTCATTGATACATAGTTTTTAGGTGCTTGTGTAATCTTGTGTAATTTTGATCCCCAAAACAAGGCTAGTGCTCTTTAAGATTCAGTGGCAAGGAGAAAAAATACAGTGTGGCTGAGAAGAACTGGCCTCAGAATGTAGGCTAAAGAGTTTTTCTGAGGTAACTGATGTCCGGCCAAGAGGGATTTTTCTGGCACATTCTGAGATCTTGAACAATTTATGGCTGATTAGTGAAAATGCTGTTCAAGATACGTTAAAATACTGGTAAATGCCATTCAGTAAGAGGTAAAGAGAAAGAGTGTTTATTTGGGGGTGTTTTCTGTGTAGTATTTGTATTGTGTTCTGTCATAAATTTCATTATTTTGTGACAGGGTTTATTTGCTGTGAGATCCAAGTGCATTCATCAAATGCATGGACCTGCAGACACGACTTCTACTTCCATTTCTTACAGCTTGAATGGTTAAAAGTGGAATATTTGGCTCAGAATTGTAGGTCTTGCAAGTATGCTATATAATGTATTATTAAAAATAAGTTTAGAATCACTCCAATTCATTTCCTCAAAGTGAAAAGTCTGATCCAGAAGTCAGAGCTTGGCAAGATTATAAATAATCTTTGCTGGAAGTCCCTTTAATGGAGCAGAGAGTGGACAGTGTTGTTTACTTCTGCCTAAAAGCATGAACATTGGCATGAATGTTGATGAAATCACGAATATTAATAAAAAGGAGGGTGTGTAAAAATAAAAATATATATATTGGTGATTACCTATATAAAATTGCATTATTAATTTATTGTATTTATTTATTCAATTTACATACCGCCCTTCCTAAAGTGTCTCAGGGCAGTTGAGACTTAAAACTTTTTAAAAAAAAAACTTCCAAAAAAAAAACCAATTAAAAAACACATAACAGAACAGAACTTTATTACGGTCATAGACCAATATACTAGAAATACAAACAATGCATCATGTAAATAAAATTTAAGTAGAGAGAAATATATAAACTACTTATGAAATGCATTGCTAAGGATCAAATCAAGTTTTGCAGATTCTAAAACAAAACCTGTCCACTATATTAATAATTGTTTCATCTGGGTTAAGTAATAAACACTTCAAATAAAAATCATCAGAGCGTCCTAAAAACTTAGACAATAATGGGGAGATTACTCTCAAGTGGGCTTCCTTAAAAAAATCACAATGTAAAATTGAATGTGTACGAGTCTCCACGTGGCCAGAACCACAAGGACAGAGGCCGGCGGGGAAAGGGATGCCCTTAAACCTGCCCTCTAAAACGGCAGATGGAAGGGTTTCCATTAGGGCTAATGTCAATGCACGTCTGAATTTGGGGATAATAATAGAATACAGATTGCTTTTATGCTTTTTGTTTTAAATTTTTAAATCAGATTTGTTTAATATTCCCCCCCACACACTTAATAATACTTAATAATTAACTTAATAGCATACTTTTTTACCATCCTGTGTTAAAAAATTTCCGCTGTAAACCGCCTTGGGATTGCTTTAATGAAAGGCGGTATATAAATTTAACAATAAATAAATAATGCAAGATTAGAATTAAAAGTAGATATCATTAAAAGCTATAAATATAGGTCTTTGAGGCTCTCCTAAAGGCCTCCAAGGAAGACAATCCTCTCATATCCATGGGCAGTGCATTCCACAACCTAGGGGCACCAACTGAAAAGGCCCAGTGCCACAAGATGAACTGGTGGCACCCAAAGAGAGACCCCTCCTGATGATCTTAAGGAGCAGTGGGGATCTTGTATAGAAAGGCGCTCTCTCAGGTAATCCAGACCTAAGCCATTCAGGACTTTAAAGGTAATAAACAGCACATATTGGCAACCAGTGCAACTCTTTAAGAACCGGCATAATGTGGTCTCACTTGGAAACCCCTGAGATCAATCTGGCTGCTGCATGATGAACTAACTGAATTTTCTGAACTACATACAAAGGAGTTATAATTGTAATACTGATCACAGACAAAAAACTGCATTGAAATTGTAGGGAATTATTTTTATGTTATTAAGCATCATTATTTGAAACAGAGCACATTTTTGTGTGAAATTGAACTAATATATCTGAATCGTGATTACTATTATAATATTACATATTATAGTGATTGTCATAGCTCTACCAGAGCCAGAGGAGCAGAGGTGTATCTAGGGAAAATAGCGCCTAGGGCAAGCACTGAAATTGCGCCCCCGTCCAAACATCTGACACCCATCTTTCAGATAACTTTACCATAATATCAGCTCAAAAATATAAGTCAAGCTCATTAATCTTTTAATATTTCAAGAACTATTTAGCAGTGGACGTAGCCAGACCAAAAAATGCTGGAAAACTACAAATTTCAGTATGCTGGGGCTCATGAAATACCCAAATATTATGTGGAGGTATACTTGGAAAACTAAACAGAAGTGCCTGTCTAATTCTCTACTATGCATTGTAGCATCACTATCACATAAATTTTAAAAATAAATGGAGAATTTTACTTTTCCCAGGTACTCTGAAAATAATTAAAGGATATGCAGAGTAAACTGTGTCACTGCTTGGAATATATTCTAGTATTTCAGAAAGACAGTTAAAATGAGAGAAAGAGAGCAAGGAACTCCCAGTGGGCCTTAATACTAAGGATTTCACATTGATTCAAAGACAAACTCACCATTAATAGCCATATTATTAAGACATCACATTTAACTCACTTATCACAAGAAGCAAAGTAAGAGCAAATGAATACAATCCTAGCTCATAAGCTTCAGTTCAGTATTCACAAGCCCTGATTCTCTGTAGTGCCAAACTGAATATGTGTACAGTGACATATTATATTAATTTTAAAAAAAAACTACCTGTAGTCCCTTCGGGGGGCTTCTTAAAGGCCGGGGGGTCTGTAAGGTCCCCTGCTGGTCTCTATGGCCTCACAGGGACCATTTGAGCATGTGCGGTGGCCATTTTTGAAAATAATTTTTTAAAGGCCGCTTAAAACAAAATGGCCACCGTGCATGCTCAAATGGCCTCTTTGAGGCATGGCATGTCCTAGGGCCTCACACAGGCTATTTGAACATGTGCGGTGGCCATTTTGTTTTCAGCGGTCATTTAAAAAAAAAATTTAAAAAATGGTGCCCCCTTTCAAGTGGCACCCAGGGCACATGTCCTGCCTGCCGCACCCTAGATACGCCCCTGAAGAGGAGGAGGGGGGAGTTCACTGGGGAGAATCCTTGACTGTAAGGGATCCACAGTAGGCTGCCACCATCTAGTTTATTTTAATGTGGGACAACAAACCTCTTTCCCCACATAAGATTTCCCTGCTAACTGAGCAAAGAGGCACCTTTTAAAAGTGGTGATTTAGCAAGGGATCTATCTATCCACCTGGACCTATCCAACCCGAGCACAGCATCGCTCCAGTGGTTGTTGTTGTCTTTTTATGTTCCTTTTTAGACTGTGAGCCCTTTGGGGACAGGCAGCCATTTAATTAATTAATTATTTTCTGTATGTAAACCGCTTTGGGAACTTTGGTTGAAAAGCGGTATATAAATTTGTCGTATTGGTATTCCTGGGGGTGGGTGAGTAAAGTAAGTGGCAAAACCCTACCTAGAAGGGCTGAGCAGTCCTAGGCTTCCAAAGGACTGTGACTAAGGCAGACCCAAAATGAGGAGTAGCACACTTCACCAACAAGGCTTTATTATTAGATTAAAGAAAAACAAGCGTATGCAATAATAACAATTGTCTCTTCATAAAGCAGATTGTAAAAGAGGGTTTTCATTAACCTGGCAACTCAGATTCAAGCAATACAATAAAGGAAAGTATCTTTCCTTCTGCGTCTAACTGAACTGGTCCCTATCTTATTATCATAGGCAGGGATCTTGGGCTTCCATTTTCTCAGCAGCTTCTCAGCCAGCTGCTTCCTCAGGGCACTTGAGACAGAACAAACTAAAGAAGAAATTTCCTCTTCTTCTGCTGGTGGCTTGGAGTGTAGTTCCCACCTAGTCCTCTGGACAGGGGCAGATTAAGCTTTTTGCAGCCTTTAGGCAAAAAGGATTTGCCGTCCCAGCTCAAGGGCTTGCAGGCTGGGTGTGTGTGTGTCACGGGCAAGTTAAATCTTTTTAAAAACGGTTTTCAACCACTGCTGCATGGCTGGGATGGTAGCGGAGATGGGGGGGCAGAGTGTGGGCATTCACGGAGGCGAGGGTAGACCAAGGGGGGGGGGAGGCAGCAGCGGCACGAGCTCCTTTCCTGGGCCTGCCTGCCACCCAAATGAGAGGTTGGTCTGTTTGGGGCCTATTTCTGCCTACCTGCCTACACTAAGTTACTCTAAGTGAGGCTTAGCCTTCCGTAGTCTTCCCTCACTACAGTGATTATATCAACTTCTTAATTGGTTCTTATGAGCATAATATATTTCAGAAACAATGGAAAAAAAAGTAGTGGTTTCATGAAAAAAGGGAAATACATTCGGTAGTTTTCTAATCCAAGCATATGCAGCTATGCAGTCCAGTGCAGTTGAGACCACTTTTGAAATATTTACCCTTTCTTTTGTAATAAGCTTTGCAGAAACATTTATTAAGTTCCTTGCAGACTTCCGTGACAGGGGGACGTGTTGTCCAAAAGATTTTCCATGTACCTTGCCGTTTTGTCCATCTCCATTCAGCAGGATTTGCTATGTCTGGTTTGCACACCGTTGTTTGGCCCCATACGATTCCTGCCTGATATGCAGCCTGCATGCAGTAAGAGGGCATGCTTGATTGGCAGAATATCAAAATAAGATTTTTTTGCCTTGCAAAAGGTTCAGGTCTTGCATCATTCACATGCATAGCTGTGCTACCTCTGACATTCATGATCAGTGGTGTAGTGCTGCAGGGATGGGCAGGGACTCAGTCCCGGTACTTTTTCTCCTCCAGGGTCTCAGCAGGGACGCAAAGCCCTTGGCTCTCTACATAGATATAATGTGCTGCTCTTGTTATTCCAACCATTTATTACCATTCTTCCTGTCTTAGGATAGGAACATAGGAAGCTGCCTTATACTGGGGCAGATAATTTGTCCATTTAGCTCAGTATTGTCTACACTGATTGGCAGAAGCTCTCCATGGTTTCAGGGTCTTTCCCAGCCCCAACAGAAGATGCTGGCAGGGATTGGATCTGGGACTGTCAGCATGCAAGTCCTACAATGGACTAGTGTCATGACATGATCTTGACTTGGACATGATGGACATGATCTTGACTTCTTGTAACAGATCCCACTGCCCCACCAAAAAACCCCAACTATTGCATCTATCTGAGGAGCATGACAGGGTGGGTGTGGCTATGGGGCTGTCATGGAGAGTGCCTGCACTTCCAAATTACATCACTGAACTACATCACTGTTCATGATTACTACAAACCTCTCCAAGAGGTGGGGATCTCGGTCTTTAATCACTGCCGAGCACTGACTCAGTTTTGTAAACACACTAGACACACCATCAAATGCATTTCATTCAGGCCACACAGACTGCTTGCCTTTGTCAGAAAATGATACCACAAGTAGGGATGTGCACGGAACCATATGGCCCAGTTCAGTTTGAGGCCGGACCGGCCTTGAATGGAACCGGGCTAGTTTGATCCGGCCCCCATTGAACCCCCTCCGGTACGGTACGGTGGGGGTCCACAATTTTTTTTTTAATTTTTTAATACATAATAAATACCTCTAGCACCTTCAGGGGGCTTGCTGTAGGCTGCGGGGGGGGGGGTCTGCGAGGGTTCCCCCTCCCCCCGCCAGCTTCCCTCATCACCGCCACAGCCAGGTAAATATAGTATTTTTGGCCCTTTCAGGCCTCCATAAAGGTGAGCGGTGGCCATTTTGGCCGCTGCTGCACATGCGCAAATGCCCTCTGAGAAGCCACAGGCCAGCTCCTTCTTCTTGAGAGAAATCTCCAGGCTAGCTTTTGACCATGAAGCAACAAAATTCTATTGCTCCTCACCAAGCCTTTTTGACTGTGCTTTCTCTCCTTCTGAACAAAGACACGCTTCTCTTGCTGCCTCATGGCCCTCTACGTCCCGCCCAACATGTGCTGAGTGGCTGATCCCTAGTCTGTCAGTCAGGATGGGGTACACTTCCGATTCACTCTTTACTGGCAAGAAAAGGCTGTTATTGCCTGATTGCGACAGGTGCTGATAACTATTTTACCTCAAGAAGGATCATAGATTCAAAACGCGTGGGATAATAAAATATTTTTCTCTCCTAGGCACTTTGAGTATTTTGTCTCTTTTTTGTTTCTCCTGTTCCACAGAGTGACTTGAGCAGAATATTATTTATATGACAAAATATTACCATGGATCTAATATAGTTTTTCTTGAAAGGCAACATATTGATGGCTGTCAAAATGATGTCAAGATGTCTGAAACTTGGTTTATAGATACCCTTTCTTTTTTGCATGGTGTATTGTTTTCAAAATACATTTTAACAATCATAGTAAAGAGTCTATTCTTAAAGTAGCTCTCTGTATGTTGGCAACACAGCCTTCTGTTCCATCAGTTCAAAAGAAAAAGAGACATTATTTAAGCTTTTGCTTTTTAGGTTAGCAGCAAGAAAATCCTTCCAGCTTCAAGCAGGATAACATAGCCAAGCCTGATGAAAAAGGAAGGGACATCAAAGCCTGTAATATTTCTTTCTTCTAGGTGGGGTTGCTGAGCATCCTGAAACGAACGATTGTTTGAACACACAGTATATATTGGAGCCAAACGGAAACCTCAGAACTGGATCGCTCATTGACTGCAAAAGGGATCATTATTGCCATTTTGTTTTCTAGTGATCTCAGTTGCTTGTGAGAGCAGAGATCTGTGGATGAGCGAGAAGTGGTGATCCTTCCAGATTAATTCACTAGGGAGTTTTACACATGGGGCTTTTAAAGCCCTTTAACTGGCATCTTCTCCAGAATGGAGGGGGTGCATTCACATATTGGCCAGATTTACCCCTAAGTCCCTGCGAGTTATTGGGGAGCAGTTCACACACAGTTTGGGTTTTTCACTGTGCATTACAGTGTAGCCCAATTTATTAAAAAGCCTACTTTTTGCGTTGGTTTTGGGGGATAACTTTGGGATAAAAGTTTTGCAGTAAAACCTCCCAGTAAATTCATGGTAAAGCCTGCTGTGTGTAAAAGTCCCAGTAGATGATCCAGTGCATCCTATTCTAGGTAGAAATAGTGGTGTAGAGCACATCCTTTTAGTGAGGCAGAGTGCCCAAAAGACAGCATTGCAAAACGCAAAACAAAAACAATGCATCCTTCTTATGTAGGTAAGTGTCCTGAACATGTGCTGTTTGTGTATGGGATGGCTCAATATGACAAGAAAGGAAGTGCCCAGGCCAGGGGAGAACATAACATCAGCCCCCATAGAGACCAGCTCTGGCCTGTGAGGACTATTGGGGTAGCCCCCTCTGTCCTTCCCAGGAGTACTGAAAGATCAGTGTACCCTGAGAGGAAGGCATGAAAGGAGGCGCCCAGGCCAGGGAGCTCTTGCCCTCAGCTCCTAAAAGACCAACAGCCTGAGACAATGTTTTATTAACATTCTGTAATTTGCTTCTTTTAATATTGTAAACCACTTTGGGTGCCTTCGTCAAGGCAGAAAGGCGGTATAAAATGAAGTAAAAATGAATGAATGAATGAATGAATGAATGAATGAATATCCATGAAAATAAAAGCTAGATTTTGCACACTCCTAGTGGAAACTTAACAATGTATATATCAGAAATAGCTGACTGACTACTTTACATAAAATCTGGAATCCACTGGAGTAATGGGAACCCACTGACAATGCAGCACACATGAGATGAGACATAGCAATAGCAATAGCAATAGCACTTACATTTATATACCGCTCTATAGCCGGAGCTCTCTAAGTGGTTTACAATGATTTAGCATATTGCCCCCAACATTCTGGGTACTCATTTTACCGACCTCGGAAGGATGGAAGGCTGAGTCAACCTTGAGCCCCTGGTCAGGATCGAACTTGTAACCTTCTGGTTACAGGGCGGCAGTTTTGCCACTGCGCCACCAGGGGCTCTGGTGAAGGGAAGGGAGCAAAGAGATGAGTAAGAGAACACACTTTTTATCATAAGTATATTAGCAAGCTAGTTTGGAGATCTGACAATAACAAGAAGAAGTACTACCTTATTTGTTAGCCGCCTCATAACAATTGTATAAAATTATGCATGGAATAGAAAGAATGGACAGCGATAAATTTTTCTCCCTCCCTCTCATAGCACCAGAACCCCAGGAAACTGAAGTCCGGGAAATTTAGGACCAATGAAAGGAATGCCCTCAGCTCTTGCCTGTGGACTTCTCAGAGGCATCTGGTGGGCTACTGTGTGAAACAGGATGCTGGACTAGAGGCCTTGGGCCTGATCCAGCAGGGCTGTTCTTATGTTCTTATAATGGCTCACAAAGGAAAACAATAAAACAACAATTGTATAAAACATACAATTTAAAGCATATTAAAACAAAATAAAGCTACAATAATATACAAAACCCAATTAAAATGTAAGAAAAGAGTTCTGGATGAGCAGAAAGGTCTTCACCTTGAAAAAACTATGCAATCTTCATGTTGTTTTGGGGTACTGGATTTGGTGGAAGAAGAATTTGCTACTTGGAAATAAACAGAGAGCCAGCGTGGTGTAGTGGTTAGAGTGCTGGACTAGTACCGGGGAAACCCAAGTTCAAATTCCCATTCAGCCATGAAACTAGCTGGGTGACTCTGGGCCAGTCACTTCTCTCTCAGCCTAACCTACTTCACAAGGTTATTGTGAAAGAGAAACTCAAGTATGTAGTACACCGCTCTGGGCTCCTTGGAGGAAGAGTGGGATATAAATGTAATCATCATCATCATCATCATCATCATCATCATCATCATCATCATCCCCCAGTGAGGCACCACCTTGGCGCGGTTGTGGGGCTTGCGTGCTCTGAGGAAGGTGAGAGCTATGCCAGAGGTCCAACCATACTGGACAGGTCTCACCAGAGTGGCCAGACAAAGAGTGCCTCTCCCATCAACAATATGGTGAGACATAACTTTAATAAATCTATACTGGATCGGTCATCGCCCGGGTCAACAAGGACCGCGCCAGGTGCTGGAGTCCCTGGATATCTGGTGGCAAGTGGGCAACAGGATTCAGGATCTTCAGTTGAGCAACCAGGGCTGGAGACTGCAAGGTTACTGGAAGAAACGTCGCTTAACTGGAAAAAATAAATGAAAAATGCCAACAAGGAAATAATGATCTGCTATTACAAGTCTAGTCCAACTAGAAGAGGTTATTTTAAAAGAATGTACCAAATTTGGAAAGAGAAGCAACCAGATACAGAAATAACAGAACAAAGGCTAGCAGACCAGAGAAGATTCATAATAAGAAATAAAGTATTCACAGGAGTTGAGCTGGAAGAACTGCAAAGAGCAACACAGGCTCAAGATATGGAAGAAGAATTACCACCAATTGAAGAAGTTGCTCAGGCACAGGAGGAGGAGGTGTCGGAAATAGAGGATGCCACTGTTGTTGAACTGTTTCAAAATCAAAACCAGGCAACCGCCCCTTTGCCTTCACCTCAAAAACCCAAATGCCATTTAACAGAAAAGCAACAAGAACTAAAGCAAAAAATAACTGAGCACATGAACCAAACAACCACCAGGGTTCGACTTCCCACTCTAAAAACAGTTGCCAAAAAACAACTTTCTCAGGTATTAAAAGATGTCAATGCTGCACTTGCAGAAATAACAACCAAGAATTTGCAAGAAACAAACCAACTAATGTACAGTGCAGCAACAATAACAACACAAGAGCTCGGATATAAGATCAGTGGACCTGTCAAAAAAGAAAGTAGTACATCACCTAAATGGAACATTAGATTAGAAAGTAAAATCTCCAGGCTTAGATCAGATGCTAGTAAATTGAAAGATATAAATGACAAGAAGCTGAAGAATGAAAACACCAAACAGTATCTGATCCAAAAATACCACCTAGATTCAAGGAAAATTAGAGAAGTCCTGGAAATAATAAAGCAGCAAATAACAGCAGTGTCAAAGAAGATTAGCAGATACGAAGCCAGAATTACACAACACAGGCAGAATCTCCAATTCCAGTTGAATCAGAGACGTTTCTACCAAAGCATAGAAGGAGAAACTGCAAGAAACATAGAAAGACCAAATAAAGAAGAAACAGTGCAATTCTGGCGGAAATTATGGGACAATCCAATAGATTATAATAAAAAAGCAGGCTGGGTGAAAGAGGTCGAAAAATGTAACCAACAAATGCAAGATCTAATAATAACACCAGAATTAATAAGTGAAAGAGCAAAGAAAATTAAAAATCAGGGATGTGCACAAAACTGGTCTGCCCAGTTCAGTTCGAATTCAAACCAGGTTCGAACCAGGAGGGGGTGTTTCAATTTTGGTTTTGCTCGAACCTCCCCCTGGTTCGGTTTGAATTTGAACCATTTTTAACCAGTTTGTACCTGTTTGGAACTCCAAAAATTGGTAGGATAGTAGCTGGCACCCAGGGGAACCTGCCACCCAAACCCCATAGCAATCGGACACTCATACGATTTTTTATGAATTTTTGATATTTATATATTTTTCTCATAAGGTATAATGGGACTTGAACCAGCCCATTATTCCCTATTGTGGATCATCCATGGGTGCCAACAACCACACAAACCCCGAAGCAATCGGGCAACCCTATGATTTCCCCCCCAATTATTTTTCTCATAGGGTATAATGGGACATGAACCAGCCCATATCCCCTATTGTGGAGCACCTAGGGGTGCAAAGGTGGGGTGGGTGGTAGACACCCAGGGGTGCCTACCACCCACAAAGCTCCAAGGCAATAGGACATTCCTCTGATTATTGGTGAATTTTAAAATTATTTTAGAATTCCTCATAGGGAATAATGAGGATTGCAGCAAATGTATAGCTTCACGTCGGGGGGAAAGGGGTGTCCTAGGGTGGAGTGTGGTGGTTGGTAGTTCCCAAAGTGGGCAAGGAAGCTATCAGAATAATTTTACAGGAATTGGGCAGAAGGCTGATTTTTAAGTGATTTTTGAAGTTTATGCAACTTTACAGTTTTTCTCCATGAAGAAGCATGGAGGTTTCAGCAAATGTATAGCTTCACATCGGGGGCAAAGAGCAGAGTGTGGTGGGTGGTAGTGCCCAAGGGGGGCCAGGAAGCTATCAGAATTATTTGAAAGGAATTGGGCAAAAGGCTGGTTTTTAAGTGATTTTTGAAGTTTATGTGTCTTTAAGGTTAGCAATGAGAGTGGATTCATAGTTTGTCATTGAAAACCTTATATGCTACCAAAGAATCTACACTCAGAACACTTCAGAAACAACAAAACCCAGTACCCCATGGGTTAGCAACCCATGGGGGTGGTTGGCACCCTTGCTCTGGGCCATCCCAGCACCCCCCAAGTGCAGTTATGGGTCTGCTGAAACCTCCATTCTTCCCTATGGAGAAAAACCTTAAAGCCACTTGTGGGGTGCTGGGGTGGCCCAGAGTGAGTGGTGGTGTAGTGAACAGAGGATGCTAACCACACCCATAGGTTGCTAATCCATGGGGTACTGGGTTTTGTTGTTTCTGAGTGGGACCCATGTGGGTTGCTGGATTCAGTGGCTGACATCCTGACTACCAAAGCAAGGATGCAGTGGGAAGCTGCTACTCATGCAGCCACTTCTGCAGCATGTCCGGATGGGAATTATTTTCACTGCTCTTGTTTGCCTCAGAAAGTGCTCTGTGCCTTCCCAAATATGTCCCTGAGGGCTGCATGACCCTTAGGGACATATGTTTGGGAGGCACAGAGAACTTTCAGAGGCAAGGGAGACCAGTGAAAATCATTCCCCCTCACTATGCTGTGCATGCACTGAGGAAGTGGGAAAGCCTCTGGCTGTGTCCTTGCTTCCTTAACCAGGAAGTAAATTGCTTAATAACATTAACACTGACATTATTATATATAGGCCAAAATCAGAACAGCAGCACAGCTAGTTTCATGTGTCCAAGGAAGTTTTAGGCTTGTACTTTTCAAACAGCAGCTCTCCATGCCAGATAGCAAACAACTCTGCAAACTACTTTGCAACTAAGGGCACCTTTAAAAGCACCTTCAGGTACCACACGGGGTTTTCCTCTGCGTGTGTGTGTGTGTGTGTGGTGCAGGGTCAAGAATCACTCTGTTTATTATTTATTTATTTATTTATTTACACAGTCAGACAGGTGTTATTGACTGGTTTGTTTTATCCAGACATCGAGTCCTTCCCAAGGACTGGGGGTGGGTGAATTTTATTGTCAATGTTGCTGCTGTTGTTAGAGATATCGTCGCAGAATATAGGCTGTTCCCAGTAAAGTTGCTTTTTGTAATTGGCTGATGGTGATTTCTGTGGCCCCTATGGTGTTGAGGTGCTCTTTGAGTTGTTTTGGAACTGCACCCAATTACCACTGGGATTATTTTGGTCTTTTTCTGCCACAGCCTTTCAATTTCAATTTGTAGATCTTTGTTTTCAGTGATTTTTTCTATTTCTTTTTCTTCTATTCTGCTATCCCCTGGTATTGCTATGTCAATTATTCTAACTTGTTTTTCTTTCTTCTCGACTACAGTTATATCTGGTGTATTGTATGGCAGATGTTTGTCTGTTTGTAGTCGGAAGTCCCATAATATTTTTACATCTTCATTTTCTACAACCTTTTCAATTTTATGGTCCCACCCATTCTTGGTTACAGGTAGCTTGTATTTTTTGAAGATGTTCCAGTGTATCATCCCTGCTACCTTGTCATGCCTTTGTTTGTAGTCAGTCTGTGCGATCATTTTACAACAGCTGATCAGATGGTCCACTGTTTCATCTGCTTCTTTACAAAGGCGGCACTTGCTGTGGACTTTTCGACTTTTGCTCTTATTGCGTTTGTTCTTAGTGCCTGTGGGTTTTTTTCACATGGGACACTGAAAAAAAAACCTCGGGATCTCCGTTGCACAATCTATGCTGATTTTTAATGTGGTTGATGAAAAATAAGGCATCTTGCCTATGTAAAAGTTTACATTCACAATTATCCTCTTTAAGGAAAACACAATTTACAACTCTGATGTGAAAAAACACCCTGGTACTGGGCATGAGGCAGCTCACAACTAAGTCTTCTTTCCCCATTTTATTTTTCCCTACATGGGCACTTCTGTTAGTGCTTATTCCCGCTTCCACATTTCTCCCCATTCCCTTGCTTCTTGTCTCCGGATTTTGCTCTCTCTCTCCAAGGCCCTCCGTGCCAATCTCCCTTTACAGGCTTTACGTCCTCAAATCACACTCCTGTTGCTTGTCGGCTTTGTCCTCTGCTGTGCTGAATGGGCACTTCAGAAGGCAGTGTGGCTCCTCTTAGGCAGCAACTGCTTATTTCTCACACTGAGATGAGGCATTATCTGAAGCATCAATTCAGCACAGCAGGGGAAATTATGGAACACAGCCTGGAGGGGAGGTCGATGACACAAAACACTGGTCTGGAGCACTCTGGCTTCAGTTTAACTTCTTAATACAAAAAGGTTAAGAGAATTCAGCTGGTAAAAAATACCTTAGAGAAGCAGAGAGTGCTTTCAAAAAGGATGAAGTCCCTTAAATCAGTTACATAGGAGCCCTTGTCATAGTAATCTTTCCTTAGGAGAAGATTCAAGCTCAGACCTGATCCTTCCCCCACCTTTACATGTCTACTATGGTATGTATACATAGGCAATGATCCCAAAACCACATTTTCTTACTTTGTTCATTCAGAGATAAAAATTCTTATAATTGCATTGTCGATATTAAAAAGCAACAGAAGTCAAACTCACTTTAAAAAAAAAACACCTTCTTGTCTGAAATACATTCAACGTTCTTTATAATCTGTGTCCTTAATCCATATATATATGCAGCAGTGGATTGTGAATGCATATCTGCATAAGTTTGCTCATAATAACATTTATTGGTTTCCCTATAACATTTGTTCTCCAGGGAAATCACAAACAAAGAAATAGGATTAAAAAATAGGATAAAAAAGATCTTAACAGGGACATGTGGGGCATTGCCCATCTGTGAGATGGCTGGCACTGACAGCAGCAACAATACAAATTTGAAGGGCTGGGTTGTAATGTTCTAAATAATCAAGTCAGAGATGTGAAGAGAAAGTGTTTGCTTTATTTCAAGACTCTTAACAACTGATGTGCTTTCTCTGTATTGTTTTTACTCTGACCATTCTTCCCTTTCCCAAGACTAACCTTTCCCAGGCCTAATCCCAGGTTTAAGAATAAAGAGGCTTTGTTCTCAAAAGGGCAGTCTCACTTATCCATTCCTTACACCTTGCCTTTTCTAACCAACAAACAAGTTATGCAGAACATAAGAAATTAACAATGTTTTATAAATCTATCAGAAGCCTTCTGGATGCAATTGGATTGGACGGGCTCAGATTCATCTCAGAGACTTCTTCTGTTTGTTATAAGTCTTGCTCTATTGTTTGCTCCTGATGACTTTTTGGCTGTATTTCTTCTCCTCACTGTGGATATCAGTAGATGATGTCTGTTGCATTGAAGGACTTGTCCATACAGTATCTCTATTTTGTATGGTTGTGGTACAATTTCTTTGTGGACCATACCCATCCATGACCATCATGCACTCACATTTCCTAGTGAGCCGGCAGAGGGTTCAAGGCTTCAGACCCCATATTTTGTTTATTTTAGTATCTTGTGTGAAATATGAGTCTGGATGTTGAGAAAGTTTTTAGTGTCTTGATGTCATAGGAACATAGGAACATAGGAAACTGCCATATACTGAGTCAGACCATTGGTCTATCTAGCTCAGTATTGTCTTCACAGACTGGCAGCAGCTTCTCCAAGGCTGCAGGCAGGAATTTCTCTCAGCCCTATCCTGGAGAAGCCAGGGAGGGAACTTGAAACCTTATGCTCTTCCCAGAGCAGCTTCATCCCCTGAGGGGAATATCTTGCAGTGCTCACACATCAAGTCTCAACATGGTAGTTCTGGTCCAGAGTTTTCCATTAAACAACAGTTCAGCAAAATAGTTCCCAACTTCCATCCAACAACATTGCCCATTAACTCAACAGTTCCAGGAATAGATCTGTGTTCATTCAAAGCCATTTTCAACAAACATTTAACTATTTAACATCACATTCTGCCAGCCCATTAGTCTGAAGGTATTTTGGACTAAAGACAATGGCTGACATGATGCACATGCTAATGAAGCCATAACATTCCACTGCTGGGATGCAGTGAAGCCAGAAAATAGTCCCGATGCTTTTAAAAACTGGTAGGTGTGCAACCACCATTACCACATTGTGCAGCCACTGGTTTGTAAAAGCATTGGGAATGGGATTGTCTTCCAGTTTCACTGTCTTCCAGCTTCACTGTAGCTCTGCAAAGGAGCCTTACAGCTCTGTTAGTATGTGCATCAATCAATGTAAACAAAATCATAATGCTTAGAACTTGCTTTAAACTCTTGCAAGGTAAATTAAAGACCATTGTCTTTTCTGAGGTCCTGTGGTATCCCGTGCCTGGCAGGGGTGAGATAGGAACATAGGAAGCTGCCATATACTGAGTCAGACCATTGGTCGATCACCCATAATGGACTGCGATGATATACTGCTGTGAATATCTAATTCACAGGATTTTTACATCCTACCCAGTCCTTATAATGCGGATAATAGTCCTTATAATGCGGATAATAATGCTTATAATAGACAACCTATAACATAATAAGGTTATTATACAGTACTTTCTTTTTAGATACAGTAAAAGAGAGCTCATATTCTTTGATGGCAAAATAGCATCAGAAGTTGTTTTAAAGTCATTTTGCATTCACACAAAAAATAAAGCAAAACAGGAAAGCAAGAATTATAAAAAGCATAGTCTACTGATTTAATTGCATCACCACAGCAGCACCATTTAACAGAGTGGCTTCACGTGAAGTTACAAGTGAGATGAGGGGCGAAAAATATTTTTACAAGTGAATTATGAGCATCCAATGAAGGCATATGAGTGTGATTCCTTAATGCACTACTTCTGCAATAATCAGCCTCCATGCAGCATCAATGAGGCATATGTATTTCACATCTCCATTAGATTATTGAATGCTCACAGTGGGCTGCAAGTACACTTACAGCTCATCAAATTAAAGCCCCCAAAAGGACAGATTCAGTGCAATCAAGTTTACAAAGCATCTAATTTGTAAGGGTGTGAATTCCCAAATGATATGATTAAAAATGTATCAATGTGCTTTTAAGGAAATGGCATTGATTCCTGAAAGAGTCAACAATGGAAATACTTCTCCCTTGCTTGTTACTGTAAGCTTAGCAAGAGCTCACATATAATCCCAGAACAATATATGAAATGAACATTAACATGTGGAAAGCTTCTGTCATGGCATCTCTAAATCCCCTTGGTGTGGGATGGCAAGCAGATAGAAGCATGGTGAAAGAACCATCTCTTTATGGTTGGCTGCAGCTTGTCAGGTGGAGAAGGTATGCACATGTTTATAACAATAATATAATAATAAGATTATAAAAGTGCTCCATTCTCATAGATGTTCAAGCTGTTGCTATGGCCTATTTAATCTTTCAGTGCAACAATTCATATAGGCAACCTGATCTCTAGGCAGTTGTGGTCTCCTTTTGCATGCATGCAGGGGCGTATCTAGGGTAGGGCAGGCAGGGCACGTGCCCCGGGCGCCACTTAAGGGGGGCACCATTTTTAAAAATTATAAAAATTTTAAAAATGGCCACCAAAAACAAAATGGCTACCGTGCATGCTCAAATGGCCTCTGTGAGGCCCTAGGCCATGCCAGGCCTTGCAGAGGCCATTTGAGCATGCGCAGTGGCCATTTTGTTTTCAGTGGCCATTTAAAAAAATATTTTAAAGATGGCCACCACACATGCTCAAATGGTCCCTGTGAGGCCCTAGAGGCCAGTGGGGGGAGGGGAAACCCTTTCAGACCCCCCACAATGGCCTTTAGGAAGCCCCCTGAAGGGGCTACAGGT
This sequence comes from Hemicordylus capensis, assembly GCF_027244095.1. NCBI lineage: Eukaryota > Metazoa > Chordata > Lepidosauria > Squamata > Cordylidae > Hemicordylus > Hemicordylus capensis. The sequence goes on from NC_069662.1 coordinate 105,485,507, forward strand.
ATTTTTTTTTAAAAAAAATTATATAATATAAGTCATTGTACAGATATTTAGTTTGGCACTATGTACAGAGAATCAGGGCTTGTGAATACTGACCTGAAGCTTATGAGCTAGGATTGTATTCATTTGCTCTTACTTTGCTTCTTGTGATAAGTGAGTTAAATTTGATGTCTTAATAATATGGCTATTAATGGTGAGTTTGTCTTTCAATCAGTGTGAAATCCTTAGTATTAAGGCCCACTGGGAGTTTCTTGCTCTCTTGCTGTCATTTTAACTGTCTTTCTGAAATACAAGAATATATTCCAACCAGTGACATAGTTTACTCTGCATATCCTTTAAGTTATTTTCAGAATATCTGGGAAACGTCAAATTCTCCATTTATGTTTTAAACGTATGTAATAGTGATGCTACAATGCATAGTAGAGAATTAGACAGGCACTTGTGTTTAGTTTTCCATGTACACCTCCACATAGTATCTGGGTATTTCATGAGCCCCAGCATACTGAAATTTGTCATTTCCCAGCATTTTTTGGTCTGGTTACGTCCACTGCTAAATAGTTTTTGAAATATTAAAAGATTAACAAGCTTGACTTGTATTTTTCAGCTGATATTATGAAAGTTATCTGAAAGATGGGTGTCAGATATTTGGACAGAGGGCACAATTTCAATGCTTGCCCTAGGCGCTATTTTCCCTAGATACGCCTCTGCATGCATGCATACATGCACAGACCCCATTCCCATTGAAGCACACTGATCTAAAACATAACATTGAGATCATCCAGAGAGGTTCATCTGTAGTTGCCACCAGCTCATCTGGTGGCTATGCAGGGACAGGCCTTCTCTGTTGCTGCCCCGAGACCCTGGAATGCTCTCCCTGCTGAAACAAGAGCCTCCCCACTTCTGACAACTTTTAAAAAGTCTTCAGAGTTTTGTTTTTTTCACCTAATCTTTTTAATATGACTATGGTTTTAAATTGTCTTAAGGTTTTTCATTTTTAAACTGTTTTATGTTGTTGTAAACCACCCAGAGATGGACGTTTGGGGCGATCTACAAATTTGAAAAATCAATCAATCAATCAATCAATCAATCAATCAATCAATCACAGATTTGGCATACATATTTACATTAATACAATTAAGTGTGTGAGAATTTCCTTTATCCCAGGATTGCCATATTCCATTTCGGAAATGACTTTTTTCGCTTTCAAAAGCTTTGCTCTGAAGTGGTGCCGTGCTCACCACATTCTGGGAAATTATGGACATGTTCCATTAGGGAGAAATGATGATGGGAGGAATTGTGAACATCTGAAAAGGAAGACAATAATTGTCCAGGAAACATGTGGCAGATTTCCTACTCTGGATTTTGCTAGCCACTTGTTTCATGCTTCAACAAGGAAGAATGGCTGTTTAGGACTGCTTTCTTGTTGGCATATTCTAGCATGGTGAGAATAAGCAAGTTAGAACTGATGTCCCAGGAAGGGTTGTTAGAGTACCTTATTTAGGAGCCAGGGAAACTCTAACTTAGGTTCTATGCACCTAACACCAACCAAAGAGGAATGCAACAAAGCCATTCTTAAAGTAGCCTCAGCCAAGCAGGCTTTCTTCTTTGCTACATGGCAAGAGTACCTTCAACTTGGCCTAGATTTTTAGGACCTATATTTATTCATGATAATAGATTTCCATTAATGCATACAAACTGGTCTTAGCTGTACACTATGTCCTTTCAAAAAACGGTGTGGCTCCTTTAATCCCATGCATTGTTATCCACCTGCTTGCTCCAACCCTTCTGCAATAGGGCATGCCCTACACTTTCAAAGACAGGAGCAGAGGCATGATTAGGCATGGACTTAGGGGCCCTGGTCCATATGTCTACTCTCCTAGAGGGCCCCATGATTTTCCCCAAGGGAAAAGAGGTTTATATTTCTGGAATGGTTTGGCCTAGAGTTCTGAAATTTGGCACAGATGTACCAGGTTATCAGGATTCTATGTAATGGTTATAAAACAGATCAGGTGATCTGTAAAGATTTTTTTAATTTAAAAATCTTCCCAAAAAGTCTGATAAGTGGCTTGTTTCATGGCAGAAAATTACAAAAACTTCTGGAACTGTAGCCCTGCTTTGAGCCATAATTCCATCCCTATGCGAAGGAATCTGCCCATTGCCTTCATAAAAAAGGCTAAACATCACCCCCTTTTCATCCCCTTGTATATTTCTGGAGTGGCTTGTTGTAGAGTTCTGGAATTGGGCTCAGATGTAGGAGAGGTTAACAGGACTCTTGTGTATTGATTCTGAATCATATTCAGAGGTGCACCTGGGTTATTTTGAAGCCTGGATCTGAAGGCCTTTGGACCCCTCCCCCCCCCCACCACTGCAAGTTAAAAATAATGCTTATTTTTTAACACATAGGGTCTTGAGGGAACAAACCACAGACTAAAGAGGATTTGGGGCCTCCCAGGGGGGGTATGGACTGAAGGCCCTGGAGTTGGTTTGTGATCCAAAAGGTCTGCATGAGAACTGTGAAGCAAGGGCACGTGTTCTCCCCCAACCCCTTAAGAATGCACTATATTTCCAAGTTGTTTTATGTGTGAACTGTGGAACAAAGGACAAATATTGTGTCCCAGGTAGTCTGTGAATTGTCACGAAGCGATGTGAATCCATTGAGACTTGTGTAGTATATTATTTATTTATTTATTTATTTATTTATTTATTTATTTATGGGCAAATGCATTCTGGCCCAGATCTGGCTGTGAAATTGTGGTGAATGATCAAGAAGATGTATGAATCCTTTCGGAGTTATGTAGTTATTTTTCCCCAAATGCACTCTGACCCAGACCTGTGGGTTTGTGGTGAAATGCATATATACAGAAAAGATGCTGAATTTGCAGGGCTGGGAGGGGGGAGGGGGCGTTGTGTAAGCTCATTAGGTCCAAGTTCCAAAAATTATCTAGCTGCACCTCTTGCCAGGAGACCTAGGATGTCTACAGCAAGACAGAGTTGATGATATTGAAAGATGATCAGTTCCAATCAGATATTGTACCTGAAGCATGGGTGATGTTAATATCATTATCAGCACTCATATGCTGTCTCTTTATGTGTTCTCATTAGGCCTAAATTAGGCACATCAACACATTTTGAGATCTGAAGGATCTAGGATGGCCAGTTTTTTGACTGAATTTTTGATACTTTTTTTTTCTTTGTTGTGCAAATTCTATTTGTTGCAGCACAAATAGGATTTGAAAACCCAGAAGAAGTTGGTAATCATTGAAATTCATAATATCAGCAATGCCTATGGGTTACTCCTTTAGTATGTGCTGACTTACTGAACCCACAGCTTTGGCTTTAAATGAGTGTGTGTGATCTCTCTCTCTCTCTCTCTCTCTCTCTCTCTCTCTCTCTCTCCACAGATTAATAGTGCCATCTACTGGAAGGAAGTCAATAGACTGCTTCATATAGGGTGAATACATACAACTTTGAAATAAAAGGAAGATAATAAAAGTTTACCAGCCGATCTAACTCTAATCAAAAGAATGGAAAGGAATGGAAAATATTAATATGGAAAGAATGCCCACGTAGTTCTATAGAATAAGAAAGAAGTATGAACTGATAAGCAAATCTATTCAAGCAACTTAATAGCATTTTTCATGAAATTAAAGCACATTTCTGTTCCATGCATAAACAGTGCAGGCACTGCTGCCATTCATTGAAATAAGAGAAAGGTCAGACTGTTTAAGGGTGATGGAAAAACAACACATGACACACAATTGCAATTTAATGAGGCAACTAGCACATTTCTTCATAACCTGAAATTCATTGGAATTTTGTTAAGTCTGAATGCTGACACCCACCCAGATTGAAACCTGGCTGAGGAATGGTAAACACTAATAATAAATGACAAGGTGTCACGTTCTGTCATTCTCAACAGGCTATTAAATATTGAATAGCTACTCTTCTGTAGAGGAGAAGTACTATGCGCTGTTACTGCCAGTGCCAGTTTTTACAAGGAAGTGGTTGCATAGCTTTCACTTTCTGTTCATTGTTAAAGAACTTGTCAAGTCAGGACATTACACATGAAGCATGGCTCATAGAGGCACAGTCCTCCTCTGAATTCTGAAGGGGATCTCCTAAGACATACTGCATCTCCCTATATGCCTGGCCATTCCAGTTCATATTTCTAGCATCTTATTTAGATTACAATTATCTAGCAAATCTCTTATCTGCTAGACAGGTTCCCAGCAGACAGCAAAGTTAGGCACTTCATCCTTACACTTGGGAAGTAGAGAGAAGAGCACTGGTGTCAGAAGGTGTTCGGTTTTATCAGTGTGTTGCAGTGTGACTGCATGAGGGCCACTATGGGTGGAGGGGAGGACTCAGATGCATTCCTGTTGAGACACCCCTCCCCACACCTGTGTTGTGTTGGGATTTATTACAAACATTGTCTTAGTTCTTTGCATGGGGCATGCTTGTCTATATTTGAATGTAGCTATATACTTGGGAGTGGAGTCTGGTCCTTCAGAGTGAAGATATTGCTGAAAACACTTGCACTATCTTATGTTCTGGAAGACCAAAGACTAACAGAGAATGAAGAGAAACAATAAGAATGGGATTCTCCAAACAAACAAGCCATGAGACACATATCTCTGACTGTGAGTGATCAATTAATCTATCATATAGATGACAAACATACAGTAAGAGAGATGTGGGAAAGATTAAAGAATGTCTTTTAATAAAGAACCATGAACAGTCAGGTTTCCCTTATGCTGCAGTTGTGTAATAAATGATTCAGAGAGGGAGAGCTTGCAGGAGCACATGTACTCATTTTGGGGAATACTGAAAGACTGCAGGAAATAAATATGCATGAACCAGCAAGGATTGCACTTTTGCTTAATACCTTGAGTAAAGAATATGTGAATATATATTGTCAATTGTCTGCAAATTAAAGAAAATGTGACTTTGAGTTTTGTGCAGGAGTGTTTGCACGAATTTAATTTCAAAAGGCAAACAGAAAGATAGGAATCAGTTAAAAATCAAGCCTACAAAGTTGCTAATGGTAGGCAAAGTTTTATATGTTGAAGCATCTTGCATTTAAGGAATGCTTGTAGGGGTGTGCACAGAACTGGTTTTCACACTTCGGTTCAAATTCAAACCAAATTCAAACTGGACTGTGGATTCATGAACAGGTTCAGTTGAACCAATCAGCAGGTCTGGTCTGTTTGTTGAATGAACTTGAATTGGTTCAAATCAGTTAGCACATAGGGAATAATGGAGAACTTGAACCACCCCATTGTTCCCCATGGGTGGGTTGAAGGAACACCAAAGCAGGTTGTGTGGTAGGCATGATGGGTGCTACAAAACAATAAATCCACAAAACAATAGGGCAATCCACAAAACAATAGGGCAATCAGGCAATTTTTAATGAATTTTTACAATTTTCCTGGGTCAGTAGGTCAACCCTAGAGTTGGGTTTGGGTTGCCCTACTGACTCAGAAAAAATTCAAAAATTCATTAAAAATTGCCTGATTGCCCTATTGTTTTGCTGATTGGTTGGTCGGATGCACCCATCATGCCTACCACACAACCTGCTTTGGTGTCCCTAAGACCTATCCATGGAGAATAATGGGGTGGTCCGAGTTCTACATTATGCCCTATGGGTAAAACAGTGCACTGCCGCACAAGTTTTGAAACAGTACAAAAAGGGAATCATCTCAATCTGTCTCTCCCAACACGGATACACAGAACACAAAGCAGCACATTCAAACACAGTCCAAAAAAGAATCACTGAAACAGAATCCACTGCCAGCCACAGTGCCAGGTGCTTGTGCTGCATCATTGGCACAAGTTGCTCTCTCACACACTGACAAACAATTATGACTTCATTGCAGCAGCTGCAGCATGCACCCTTAGCAAGCATAGCCATAAACTCAACTAGAACAATGTCCTCTTCAGCACATTTTGACTGAGTACATCTAGCAATGCAGACTGCAGAGTAGACAAGAACACTGAGTGAAACACGAATTAGTCTCAAGGACAGACATGGAGGCTCATCTCACAGCAATCACCAAGAAAATATTACACACAGTAGAGAGAGCTGATCTGCCACTGCTGATCTGGTGATTTATCACCGCAACACCATCTCACAAACAGACCAAACCACAGCAGCTCAAGGAAGGCAGGCATCCTGCCTTTGTCCATCAGAGATCCCACAAAACCAGATAGTTAAAGCAACAAGCAACAGCAAATCAAGCATGTTATAATCAGTGCTTTTGAAACTTAGGGGGGGAAAGGACAAATGTCCATGAGAAGAACTCTTCTTTCTTTCCTTCATGCCTGGATAATAAGCAGGCCATGGCCTCAGATTGGCTGGGTCCCGGCTGACAGCCTGCCTGGCTGACTCATGACAGGGGTGTGCACGGAATCAGATTTTCTGGTCTGGTTTGAATCTGAACCAGATTCAAACTGGACCGGCCTGGTCTGGTCAAACTGGACCCAGTCTAGTTCAGCCACCGGATTGATTCGTAGACCAGTTTGGGTGTCTACTGGTAAAGGGGAGCCCAGTGAGGATTCCCCTTTAGGAGTAAAGGGGCAGGGGGACTTCCCTAGCGCTAGAGGGGGTAGGAGGGGAATCAGGGGCACTTACAAGGATTGGCAGTGAGGATGGCAGCCAGTTCGGGCCTTCTTCAGCCCAGGCTACTTGGGGGGTGGGATGGAGAGGAGCTGCCCCCCACCCACAGTGTCCCACATGGCCACTGCCACCCTCCTTCTTGTAAGTACCCCTGACTCCCCCCACTCCCCTCTAGTCCTAGAGAAGCCCCCCCCTGCCCCTTTACTGGTAAAGGGGAATCCTCATCCACCTCTTCTTTTGGCATCTTCAGCTGGAATCTGACCAGGAGCTCAGGCAATCAGGCTGAACACATATTGGTACTCAACAGCTGGGGGGAGGGCAGATGGGCACTAGCAGGTGGACATCCACCCCACCCCCCCAAAAATCAGAAAATAACAGAAAAAGCTTGTGGGGGGGGAAAGGTTTTTCTTTCAGCAGAAACCACCCCCACCCCCCAGTTGAAGTCAATGGAGAGCTGGAACTTAAGAAAAGAAAAAGCAGATGGTACTGCAGAAGTAGAATAAAAATAAAAATGAGAGGAACAGATAAGCCCCCCACCCTCCCTCCCTCCCTCCCACCCTCCCTCTCTACCAGAAGACCGAGCAGAGCAGTGTGTGCTGCAGTTCAGAGATCCAGCTCAGCAGCAGGCACAGCAGATAGTGGGCCCAGCAAGGTCCAGCAGGGCAGCAGCAGGTCTAGCAGGGCATAGCAGGCAGCGGGCCCAGCAAGGCAGCAGCAGGTCCAGCAGGGCATAACGGGTCCAGCAAAAGCAAGGAGCAAGGCAGCAATGTAAAGCAAAGCAGCCAGCTCTTCCTCCAGAGATCCAGGCAGAGTGAAGCCAGGCACTATCTACCTGGGCTACCTGGGCACTATCTACCAAACCAGATGTGATTTGGTTTGATTGCGAACCAGCCACCTTTTCCAAAGGCCAGGTAAGTTCACAAATGAACCAGACAAAGTGTGATCTTAGTACAAATAGAGTGAACAAAGTGTATATTCCTGGGCATACTATGTTCCAATTTTGCAAAACAGTTTGAGTGCAGAAACAGCCACAAGGCGTGGATGTAGAGTTCTTTTCAGAAGGGACCATTGCTTTCAAAGGAGGAAAACATCTGATGGTGGGACTAGGTGGGCATTGCAGGGGCATGCGGCATGTGTTGTTTCCAGGCAGAATGTAGCTGAAGGTGATATCAAGACTGTCCAGGCCATCTTGAGCAATTGTGGCTTTTCAGATCAGTTTTTATGTTCCCTGCATCCTGATGTAGCTAAAAAGATGTTAAAACAGAGGATTTTGGACCTAGAGAAACAAAGGGACCTAAGTGCAGCCTCCCTTGGAACTAACTGTGATAAATTTTTTAATGACCTTATGCCGGCAGCTTATCTTACACACTTGTCGGTCCTGAGTCAGAGGAGAGCTTTTTCACAAGCTCAGTTTAGTGTTCTGCCCTCTGCAGTTTTGGAGGGAAGATATAAAAGAATTCCCTGGAGGAATCGCCTATGCCCTTGTGGCGCAGGAGTGGTTGAGACAACCGCTCATGTTTTCCTCTATTGCCCTTTTCATAAATCTATTTGCTCCAACTGGATTGAGCCTCATCTTAGAAAATATCTGGGTCATTCCAATGAGTATTATGTTGCCTATTTTTTGTTGGATCAGTATAAGGGAATCACTGGGTCCACGGCAAGATTTTGTGTAGCGGCTATAAAGAAAAGGTATGAACAATTTAGTTTTTAAACATTTCTTTTTATATGTATATTTATGTGCCCATTTCCCCCCTTTTAATATCATAATGAGACTATTCTGACGATCAGCTGAAATCGGGCTAGGGGAGCCTAGCCCAATTTCAGCTGACTGTGTGAGCCATTGAGTTCACAGGTGAGCCCGGTGGCTCCTAGGTGGTTAACCTGTCTAAGTACCCTTCCCCTTAAACCGGGTTTGCGGAGCGAGTGCTCCACAAACCCGCTTTTCAAAATCGTGAGTAGCCGTGGAGCAGCTCCGCGCCGTAGCTACTCATGAGTAGACCCCCGTAGGGGTGGCGAAAAGCCGCTTTCCGGCTCTGCAGGTGTCTCCAGTATGCCCTGTGCACTTCTGCAGGGCATACTAGAGCTTCCAGGAGCCACACAGACCCCAAACTCCCCAGCCCCCACTGGCTTTGTCACGGAGCCGGTAGTCGTGTGGGCGGCTGACCCAGCCACCCAGGGCTCCCGTCCTGTTCGTCTGCGGGGAAAGCAGGCTTAGCCTGCTCTCCCCACAAACCCGGCCAAAGCGGGTCTCACAGATCATGAGACCCACCTCATTGTTTTATAACGTTATTCTGTATTTATCATTTTTATTAGAATTTTAACTTTTCTGTGTTCTAATTTGGTCATGGACCATAAATAAACTTACTATTACTAGCCAAAGGTGTCTGGGCTTGGGAGCCATGGAGTAGGGTTGAAATGCTAGAACACCAGTTTGTGGTGTCCTCTGTATCTGGGGATGTCTATGGTGGATATGCAAGTTAGGGCGTGTGGCATGCAGATAACCAGGATTAGTGAGAGGTGTTGGTTTCCATGATTAGTGGTTTGGAGCATCCCGAGCTCTGCCACCTACTGCAGGTCCTGGATAAATGATGCGGGTTTTCAACCCTGGATGGAACTGAGATTCCCAGTGTGGTGCAGGTTCTCATGATCACATCAATGTGGGTAACTAGTATTCAACCACGATTCTTGTAATCATGAGAACCCATCCTATGCATGAAGATATGCTATGTAAGTATTTGCGAGCTGTGCTCATGGGTAGAGGGTGTCATTGCAGCAGCCCCAACAGGAGTGGCAGGAGGAAGACAAGGACCTTGGTGACAGAGAAAGAAGAGAGTCACTTCAGGACCCAGAGGACCAGAGCTTGTGGCACTAGTGCTCCCTCCCTGGAGAGGCACAGGGCTAGCATTGGCCATACAGGGTGAACCTGGCATAATTCAGCTGAACCAGGTTTAAGGATGTAACTTGAAGAGAAGTGGCTGTATTTCAACAGGAGGTGGTCAGAGACTTAGGTTGGGGAGGAGGTGGCATCCAGGGCTAGCCCACCAAGAAGACCTTGTGAGGCAGCTGTCTCAGGCAATAGATAAAAGGAGGCAGCAACTCTCAAATGATGATGTCCTGTTGCCCCCTCACCGCCTCTCAGCCTGCTTGATCTGGGGTTGGCAGCAGCCACTGCTGGGGCTCATCCTCCTGCCACTGCTCGTCTGATTCCACTCTCCTTGCCTTTGCAAAAAGCAGTTAAAGAAATGTTGGTGTGTCTGTGTGTTGGGAGGATAGAGATATGCCCGGACCAAGGCCCGTGTACTGGTTTGGTGCCACAGGGAGTGGACGAGGAGAGGGATCTTTTAAAGAGAGGAAAGCAGTTCCTTGCCTGCTCTCCATGGCCACATGAAGCTTCCTGCTGCTGCGGCGCTCATCCCAAGAGCTTGCACATGGCATCCATACATGCACAGGTGCCATTTTCATGGTCAGCAACTACACACATGGCGTCTGCGCCAATGCCATGTGCATCCTGGCACTGTGCATGGTTTCTTGGGACGAGTGCTGCAGCAGGAAACTACGGGCAGCAGCAGAGAGCAGGTAAAGACCTGCTCTCCTCTTTTTTTTAACGATCCCATTCCCCACTCCCATCCTCGTGGTGCTGAACTGGTTCATGAACCTAGTTGGAGGAATTGAAGGTCTTGGCCTTGAGGAAACAAAATCAGGAGCAAAATTGCTGCATGGTCTGCTCTTCACACCAATTGGCTTGGAAAGGGACCAGGAGTTCTGAGGGGAAGAAAACAGGGCTGTGGGGTGGTGGGAGGAAGGGTCAATGCCACCCCCCCACGCCATCTCAGGCACTTGTGAGCCTTGGGCCAGGCTTTGGTGCACATCAGGTAAGCCAGACACAGGGCTTCAGCCTGAAGGAAGGTGATCAACCTCATTGGACAAGAAGCCCTGATGGAAACATGTCCCCACTGGGAATCTATGCACAAGGGACCAGAGGGAAAGTGTAAAGGAACTGTCTATTTTATTAGCAGACAGAGATAAAAAGAGATACTCCTGGTGGGTTCCATTTTGAGGTTAAAAATGACATTTTCCAGTTCATATGCAATGGAGCTAACCCATGGCAGGGGAATTGATTCCAACTGTAGTGTATTTTACTTTTCTTTTGAAAAAGCTTGGAGTACTGTAAATAGGTTCTCGGTTGTCTACCATCCAAATACCATAACTCAGGTCTGGAGTTTAGCACTGAATACAGATGCAAGTTTTATGTTTTCATGCATAGGATAAATCACATCATTAGAATCAGCTTCCAAAATCTACTTTTTATTCTCTATAGGCTGCATCTTTTTCTGTCATATGCCATCTATCCTGCATCTTTCCCCGCTAAATGACAGCAACAAAAAACCAAATTGCCATTGGCACTTAGCAGAACAGATCCAACACAGACATGTGATTTATTGCTGCTAAGCAGCTTCTTGGACTAAAAGCGTTTGTTGGCTACAGAGACTGATATTTTATTCAGATGCAAAAGAAATTGTTCTGCACTTTTCTGAGATGGGTTGATGGCACCTACCAGAGCAGTTTAACAACTTGAAGCTGAGGAGGGGCTCAGAAGCTCAGAAGGTTTGAGGTTAAGGTGAGGTTTTGTGGACATATCCAAATACTGTGGAACAGTTGATTCTGGTGCTGATATATTATTTATTATTTTATTTATTTATTCGATTTCTATACCGCCCTTCCGAAAATGGCTCAGGGTGGTTTACACAAAGAAATAATAAATAAATAAGATGAGCCCCTGGTGGCACAGTGGTAAAACTGCCGCCCTGTAACCAGAAGGTTACAAGTTCGATCCTGACCAGGGGCTCAAGGTTGACTCAGCCTTCCATCCTTCCGAGGTCGGTAAAATGAGTACCCAGAATGTTGGGGGGCAATATACTAAATCATTGTAAACCGCTTAGAGAGCTCCGGCTATAGAGAGCGGTATATAAATGTAAGTGCTATTGCTATTGCTAAGATGGCTCCCTGTCCCCAAAGGCCTCACAATCTAAAAAGACACATAAGATAGACACCAGCAACAGTCACTGGAGGTACTGTGCTGGGGGTGGAAAGGGCCAGTTACTCTCCCTCTGCTCAATAAAGAGAATCACCACGTTAAAAGGTGCCTCTTTGCCAAGTTAGCATGGGTTGAACTCAATTTCTACTTTATGTTTAGATCCAAATCTTGTCGAGATCAATGAGAGTTTCCCCCTTTATTACTCCCCATTAGTATTACAGCTGTCAAAACTCAGATTATTATTTTAGTGATCCTGGGAGAAAGATTGTATTATTATTATTATTATTATTATTATTAACTAGCACTACTGCAGGAATTTATGAATTTAGGCCGGAAACAAATGTAATACAGGAGATCTATGACTGATTCTCTCCCCATTTTTAAAAATGTTTGTGGGAAATTATTCCTAATTTTACATTTTCATATGTGTATGTGAAATCACACTGAAATTCTAGCAACTCTTAACGTTATGTATACCACACCCTATCAATAGAAAATTTCACATGTTCATAAATGAGCTAGAAGTCAGAGTGAATAGTTATTAATTTTGTACTGATATTATTTGTGATGCTCAGGAATATATCAATCAAGTCTTAGGGCCTTGTTGAGCTATAAAGTACAGAGACCTCAATAAAAGATGAAAGCCTGTCTGCAATGGTGCAGAAGTATATGACAGATGGAATGTGGCAGGTCAGGTGTATGGGAGGCAGAGCAATTGTGCTGTTCAATGACAGTAAAACAGACCATAGCAAAGCAGCCTTCACATCATCCGTTCCTTGTTCAACTGATGTGAAACCTGGAGAAAAGAAAAAAGCCCCTTCTTTGGCTGTCACAAATGAAGCATGTGGCACACACAGAGTTGACTTCTTATCATCATATTACATTGGTGCAGTGTCCAAGACTAATTGCCACTGTTAATCCTGCATCCTGGCATCATTGCCAAAGCCAGTGGAGTCCAAAAATGGTGGTGGTAGGAGATAACTGACAATGGATCTTGGGTAAATCCTTGGATTAGAATTGGAACCAGATTTCCAATGGATTTATCCAATATGGCCCCCACTCAAACCTTCCTTTTGTCCTTTCCCCTGATTTAATCAAATCAAGGGGGTTGCATCATGGGTTGAGACTTGGACAATGCTGTGAGCAAGCATAGCAACCTGAAGCCTAATAGTTCCTTCAAACCTATCAGCCAACCCTGCTTAACCTCCACACATTTAGAAAAGGGAGGTAGCAGAAAGAGCCTGTGCTGGGTGATGGTGACCGAGAAGCCTCTAGGCTGTGTTGCACTTCCATGGACGTCTTCAGGAGCATGGTGGGCCTTGCCATTTTGGAATGGAGTCATTTCTAGCTTATATAACAAATCTGTAGAAATACTTCTGTTTATTATAAACATGTACTGATTCATAAAAATAAAAATTTAAAATGTATTTATTCACAATAAATACTGCCTATGCTAACAATACATAGCCCTAAATTTGTCCTGAATTGCTATTTTGCTAGTTAGCAGTGTTTATCCCATTGCAGAAGACACTTGCAACATTTTAAAGGTGTGGAGCTTTTCTTATATTGAGCATCATTACAGGACAATTCTTTGCTGTCTGGATCTAGTAGCATTTACTCATATTAGCCCAGTGCTCAGTAACTGGTGAGACTAACAGTACAATTCTGGTCACATCTAAAAAAGGACATTGTAGAACTAGAAAAGGTGCAGAAGAGGGCAACCAAGATGATCAGGGACCTAGAGCATCTTCCTTATGATGCAAGGCTACAATACCTGAGGCTTTTTAGTTTAGAAAAAAGATGACAGCAAGGAGACATGAGGTCTATAAAATCATGCATGGTGTAGAGAAAGTGGATAGAGAGGAATCTCTCTCTCACACACATAACACTAGAACCAGGGGTCATCCCATGAAATTGATTGCCAAGAAATTTAGGTCCGACAAACAACAGTACTTTTTCAAACACAGCATAATCAACTTGTGGAGTTCTCAGCCACAAGAAGTGGTGTTGGCTACTAGTTTGGATGGCTTTAAGAGAGATTTGGCTAACTTCATGGAGGAGTGGTCAATCAATGGGTAGCTACTAGTCTGAGGGCTACAGCCTCAGAGGCAGGATGCCTCTGAATACCAGTTGCAGGGGAGTAACAGCAGGAGAGAGGGCATGCCCTCAACTCCTGCCTGTAGGCTTCCAGCGGCATCTGGTGGGCCACTGTGTGAAACAGGATGCTGGACTAGATGGGCCTTGGGCCTGATCCAGCAGGGCTGTTCATATGTTTTTATGTTAATTGGACCCAGACTGTCCAGGTAGTAGCACCCCAGTTTTATTAGAAGGTATTAGAAGGCTTGGGAGCAACTTGTAGCCTTGAGTTGCTATACCTCACAAGATCAAGACATATTGAGTGGCTCATAGTCTTGATCAGAACAAGCTCTTGAGGCTGGAGGGAGATTAAACACAGATTAAATTAACTGCTTTGAGATTTTTGTTTAAATTGAAAAGTGCCAATAATAATAATATTGTTGATATTTAAGCAAGCAGCTGCTTGTGGAATGATGCTGTGCTAGTGCAAAACTGTTGCGCTAGCTAGTTGTGCTAAGTCTGGAGTTGCACAACTACGTCTGCACTGTTGCACAACTGTGGCATGCCTCATTTCTTTTAATGGGGATATTTGTGCAAGAGCACTATGGCAGTATCTGTAAATCTCCAATTTTTCATGCAATTAAGCTAACTTTTTGCACTGGTGCAATTTTTTTTTTGCTCCAGTTCATTGCTCCAGATGTTGGCTTAAATAACAACAGCAGCAGCAGCAGCAGCAGAAGTGGATCTGGTTGTCTGCAGCAGAGCAGACCATCCTAATCTTTTGCCAGACCTGCCTGGGAAATCCAGGGCACCTAATAAGAGTCCAATATCCTGAACCATTAACTCCTCAAGATACTTAGCAGTGATTGGGATGCTCCACTGTGATTCACTTCATTATTACATTTGCAAATTAAGGCATTTAAAAAAAAAAGCCAAAATGGCTCAGTTAATCCTAAACCCAATTCAAACTCTGTTATGCTCCCCATAACATCATTAGGAGTGCAATGGAGGCTACATTCTTTCCTCAACCTCCTATGAGCCTCTGCCCCCTTGCATGGTTGCTTTTGCAGCAGCAGTGGTGATAGCATCAGGGGAGGCAGTGTCTCTTCCCCTTCCCCTCCATTTCCCAGAGGGCCTTTGGGCTCACACCTGCTCATGACATAGAGCAGTAGGCAGACTAACATGGCTCACACTCTCCAAGGAAAGTTCCCTATCCTTCCAGACTGAATCTAGCTAGCAACAGAGCAGTGGATCTTTTCTGGAGCTCCTTGGAACACACCTTTCTTCCCAGGTACCTGCTCTTCCCCACCGGACACATGAGAAGGGAAGGGATTTACAAACACAGGAAGGGAAAATCCAACCCCACCCCCAACACACACACACACACACCACAAACTATTGGTCTGCTTGATGTGCCCATCAAGGGATGGTACTGCTTTTCTGCATCCCAAAGATTCTGGGATCTTTCCCTCTTGGAATGACACAGGTGAGAGGAAGATTTCTGACCATTTATACCTCTGCTCTGCATCTTCAGGAAGGCATTCCACCCACCAATCTAATTCTTCTCCAGAGAACAAAATATTGTTAACTGCCTCCCTATATTCTTTCACTATATGCTCTCTATTGGTTTGTAGCTGCTAATTGTTTGGCTTCAGGTTGACAGGGACATCCATGATTTTTTGCAGGAGAGGCCCTGAGAGGTTGCTTCTGCTCTTCCAGTACAGTCTGGGAGCATGAGGTAGTCCCTCTCCTTGGAGCAGGCAACCCAGTTAGATTACCCTTCCTAGTGCTACAGGAGGAGGTGCTATCCTAAAGGTTCTGCAATCCAGAAGAGACTAGCTCTATTCACACATCATGTTCAACACAATCATGCAAAGAGAGTACGTTGTAACACAGGCACAGTGACACACATATTCTGTTGAACATAAGAACAGCAATACACGTCCTATCTGTATCCTGCATTTGAGGGGCCTGCACCCAGATTCACTGTTTATATCAATGGAGGTATGGTCATTCACACAAAAATATGTAATCTGAACACTCATACAACGTAATATCTGAATAGGGCTACAAGGGATAGGAATTCTTGGTAAGACATTTTTCTTTTTTCCTTCCCTGGCATTTGGAAGTTAAGGATATTTCCATTTCCTAGCCTGCCGTCTGAGAAGCTGCCACAGCAGTATCCCAAGGCCAGGGATGGCTGGAGAAAGGAAGAGAAAGCATCATATTCTTTGCTATGTGCAGGGGTATATCTAGGGTGGGGCAGGCAGGGCATGTGCCCTGGGCGCCACGTGAAAGGGGGGCACCATTTTTTAAAATTAATTTTTTTTTAATGGTAGTCAAAAACAAAATGGCCACTGCCAGGCGATTTGAGCATGCGTGGTGGCCATTTTGTTTTCAGTGGACATTTTAAAAAATATTTTTTAAAATGGCCACTGCACATGCTCTAATGGTCCCTGTGAAGCCCTAGAAGCCATCAGGGGGAGGGGGAACATTTTCAGACCCCCCCCATGGCCTTTAGGAAGCCCCTCGAAGGGGCAACAGGTTATATATATGTGTGTGTGTGTGTGTGTGTGTGTGTGACTGTACACATATTCAGTTTGGCACTATGTACAGAGAATCAGGGCTTGTGAATACTGAGCTGAAACTTATGAGCTAGGATTGTATTCATTTGCTCTTGTTTTGCTTCTTGTGATAAGGAGTTAAATGTGATGTCTTGATAATATGGCTATTAATGGTGAGTTTGTCTTTGAATCAGTGTGAAATCCTTAGTATTAAGGCCCACTGGGAGTTTCTTGCTCTCTTTCTCTCATTTTAACTGTCTTTCTGAAATACTAGAATATATTCCAAGCAGTGGCACAGTTTACTCTGCATATCCTTTAATTATTTTCAGAGTATCTGGGAAAAGTCAAATTCTCCATTTATTTTTAAAACTTATGTGATAGTGATGCTACAATGCATAGTAGAGAATTAGACAAACACTTCTGTTTAGTTTTCCAAGTACACCTCCACATAGTATCTGGGTATTTCATGAGCCCCAGCATACTGAAATTTGTAGTTTTCCAGCATTTTTTGGTCTGGCTACGTCCACTGCTAAATAGTTTTTGAAATATTAAAAGATTAATGAGCTTGACTTGTATTTTTCAGCTGATATTATGGTAAAGTTATCTGAAAGATGGGTGTCAGATGTTTGGACAGGGGGCGCAATTTCAGTGCTTGCCCTAGGTGCTATTTTCCCTAGATATGCCTCTGGCTATGTGAGAGCGTGAGAAGTAGAATTGGAGGGACGACCTGATTCAGAATATTGGTGTTTTTCAAGCATTACAAATACAAAACAATGAGTTAACAATAAGGATGAATGTGATGGATGGTGGCTTCAATATGCAAAAATGTTAAGTCCCTTGACAGAATGGCTACTAAAAACACGTGCTTGGATGATCTCTGTCTATGGATTGAATAAGGTTGTGAAACGTGTTCTTAGCGCAACACCTATCTTATTTTCAGTATATTGGGACCTAGCATGTTTGCATGTTGTAGCCATCATCTATCACATTCATACTTATTGTTATCTCTGTTCTCTTTACTATTTGTTTAATTCATTTCTTTATATTATTAGTACTCATGGTTATTAAATTTGCATTGTGTCTTTGTCTGGATATTATCCCTGTTTTGCATTCCGTGTCTCACAAGCATACCAGATTTGTATTCTGAACCAAATCAGACATAACCACAATGTAGCCTTGTAATCTTCATGGAGAGCGGACTTAGATGTTTTCATGTCTCTAGTTAACAACCTAGGGCAAAGCTATAGCAATTGCAGATAGTTTCCAAAAGGCCCACCTTAGGGTTAATTTTAATCCAAGAGGGTAACTCCAGGTAGACATGCAATAGAGCTTCACCAGTTCTTTATCTCAAGCATATCCAGAAACTGTATGATCAGAACATTTCTACAATAATACATGAAGGTAACGCTTGCTACTTAATAGGTGTGTATACAGGATAAGCACAAACTTGAACACACAATTCTAAACTGAGGAAACAATATTGAAAGGAAATTGAAACCTGGGGCACTGGTAGTTCTTCAGACAAAAGGTCAAACTGCTATGGGAGCTTGTTAGGAAGTGTGCGCAGTGTTGGCAATTCCCTAAGTAACTGAGAAGCGAAGCACAGGTTGAGCTTTGCTCTTGTCCTATGGCACAAAATAGTATATTTACTTCTACTCTGAAAGATACGGAGACCAAAAAAAGTTACCAAAAAGTTATAGAGGGAACGTATCATTTTTTTTAAAAAAGCATACTGTATATCATTGTGCATCCAAACAGAAAATATATTGTTGTACAAAAGCTCAACCTTCCTTCATGACCATGACTTGCCCTAGGTCTAACAAAGGGCCTTATATCCAAGAGCAATGATACTTGGATATAAATGAGATGAGCAAAACTCATGAAAACCTCTAGTGCACAAGCAAAGAGATGGTACCATCCAGAGGCCAAACAGTTCCAGTCTCAGGCCCACTGAATAGCTGGGGGCTTGGGCAAATTTTAACCTATGATTAAAAATTTAGTTGATCAGCTTAACAATTTAATTACAACTTTTTAAAGTTATCCCCAGAATATACTAATCCCTGGTATTCTGATATGTTAAGCCAGCTCAAAATAGAATTGATCAGTAGGATAAACTTTTCATGCAATTCCACCTTCAAACACCATGAATATCTTGGTCCTGGTATTAAGAAGATAATTTTATTTCTCAGGAGCATTTCAGAGCCCTCACCCTGACCGCACACTGCTCCATACTGTAGCATATTTCACTTGTTCCACTGAACAACAAGAAACACATATGCTTAATGCTTTTAATTTTTTTATTGAAAGCTTCATCAAATAAAAGAGAGGTTTAAACCTAACATCCACTGATCTACAGAAAGCCCCAGGAGTGGGAAAATGGCAGCGATTAGGATTGTGGTACAAACAAACAAAATTGAGGGGGGGGGGGGGACCACAATCTTCAGCAATACAGATTTTTTTCATGACATTTTGAAACATTAGCACAAAGATGCCCTTACAAGTCAGAGACATTATTTTAATTCCTGTTATAGAGTTTCGTGGGTTATAGTTTGGGTACTCGAAGGTCTTCTTGATTTGATGTTTAACCAGATGGAAGCCTTTGCACTGAAAATGAAAAACACTTGAAAAACACATCGTTTGCTCTATGAACTCTTGAAACTTCCTGATTTTTACATACCCTCTCCCCACCCTTGAAATGTATATACATGAAATCGTTTGTTTCTGTCAGTGAAAGGCAAGAACTGTTCTAGAATGACACTCTAGCTCAATCTCTGTTTCAGCCAAGCTTAAATCCAAGAACTTCAATGAGTAGGATTATGTCCTCACTCTAAGGGACAATTCACACAACCATTTCTCATGTAGCAGAGCATAGGATGGCAAGACCACATTGTATCTTTGCAAAGTAATCAACTGAGTACTTACATCTAAAACTCAGATCACTTGTGAGTACATGCTGGGGAGGAGTCAAAGCTGGGTTACAAAACCACCCAACTTGGTGACTGACTGCTTCTACGTTAGCTTATATTGGCTTCCTGCTTGCGGTGAACAGGGCAAGCATATGCTACCAGCATTTCACACCTCCTCTCAATAAAACATGCACTCAGGATGAGCTTTACTGTGAAATAAGCCAGTTTCGGCAGCACAGTTCAGAGGGAGCACCACTTTCCTGTGTGCATTTCATGCACAGTACATTCAAGGTCATGGTGAAGTTCTAAAATCTCCATTTCCCTATTACCAAAGATGCTTTGCGGTTAGATTCAACCTATATCAGCTATGCAATGATGGTTTGTTGAATTGTCCCACAGAATTGGCACTTTTTTGCCTCTTAATACCAAATGACGAAAACCCTTCAGGTGTGCAATATTTTTCCCAGGGTAAGGAATTTCAAGACAGAAAATAGAATTATCATTTGGAAGGGGTGTCCCCCCACCCGCCCGCCCACTGAAATTGATCATGTCATAGGAAAATTATCTTTTCAAGACTGGAACTTAATAAATCTGGTCTAATAGCAAATCATTTGCACCTCCTTGCATATTAGTGTGGAAGAACCTCAGATGTAATAGCCATCAAAATTAAAACCCATTTATGTAAACACAAGAATTTTAAACCCCACAGGAGCAAACCCAACATTCACTTTACAGCATTTGTCATACATTTTCATTTATTTTTCACAAATAACATGTCAGTAAAAATGAAAATACTGTTTCTTTTCTGAGGTACGAAGAGGAATTTGAGGTTGGAATCCACTTTAGGTGATGCGACAGTAGGAGGAGGGAGAACGGTTTTCACCAAAAGAGAAATGAACTTCCTTTTGATGTTTGATGATTTCTGAAATCCACTCAACAAGGAAAAGAGATCTGCTGAATTACTGACCCGTCTTCTGGCCAAGTATGCTCATGAGTGTTTACATGCATGATTATGTGTATGCTTTATTTAAAACAAAATAATTCACCCACCATTGTTGAGGAACAAGATAGCATTAAAAAAAGGAAAGGTTCTCTGAAACATGCAGCGTGCTTTCCTTTGCAATTCCATCACACCGCTAGAATATCCTTGGTCTATGCAGAGGACTTGAACATCCTTTGTACATCAGAACCAATTTCATGTTAAATAAAGCCTTGAAAAGGAATGTTGACCATGTATGACTCAAACACAACTATCTTCACATGCCATATTTGGTCATCACCACATGGACTGATTCATTATGTTAAGCCCATTATCACACCTTTCGTATGACTCTTATTATACAGGAAATAGTCCAAGAGACTGTACTTAAACCTGTTTCACTCATGTCAACCATAGCATTAAAATGTACAGGATGATGCTGATAAAAACACCTTCAGGCTTAAAATTATGAACCAAGGCAACTTTCTACACATTTCACATCATTTCTTCAATACCATAGACAACATAATTTAGATCAAAATACTGTGACATAAAAATAAACTTTATTACACTTCAGGCATTCTCAAATCTGCTGAGTTTGGTAGGCATACATACATAAATAATACCCTTCCTTCTTTTTTTAAAATGTAAAAATGCATTTTAGTGCTTAAGCTCACTGAAATCTCTTGCTTGCCTGATCACCAGTTTTCATCCTCCTCAGATGTGAACACAGCTATAGCAGAACATAATACAATATGATGGAATTATTCCAAAATACTCCTAATTTTGCTTTACATTGGAACTCTGAAATATAGTAAGACACAGTGCTAATGCCAGGTTGTTGCAGAAAGCCCTTTCTCTGGGCCCCTATGCCCCCCCCCCAGGATACTGCTGGTAGTGGGCAATAATACCTCCCAAACGTCCCATTGGTGAATGGAGGAAAGCATCAAGGAAAGCAGTGGGTGGCTCCTCCCACCTTAAGAGTATAGGAGGAAGAGTTGCCACCGCCATGTCCTGCACCATTTGTCAGTGGGGATGGAAAGAAGAGCTGCTGCCACTGCCAAATCCCACAGCAGAAGCAGCTCCTCCCCCCCCCCCACCATCCTCACAAGGGCCTTTGGAAGGGCCTATTGGCCAGTGGGGAGGATGAGTTCTATTGGCCAGTGGGGAGGATGAGTTGCTGCACAAATCTCTTTGCAAAGACACTTACTTGGAAGCTTCTTCTCCTGCCCTTCCCACTCGTCAACAGAATCCGAGGCTCCAATATGACTCAGGGGCCTCTAGGGGACACACCCATTTATAGATGTGGTGCTGGGCACAGTGGAAACACTCTCAGCTGACTCATGCCACTACTGCTATTGGTGCTGAGGGGTTCAAGGGTCAGCCTGGCCAGATAGCCCCTCTGATGGCCTTGGGCCACAGGGTCAGACTGACCCTGACAAAACAGTCTAAGACTCTTGGCAAACCAGAGTCATATAAATATGAAACTATCAACAGGAACACTTCCAGGGTTTATTTAAGGAGGAGTCCAATGTTTTTGGATGTCACCAAAGGCTTCAAGAAAAACAATCTTGTAAGACAACTGGCTAAGTAGACAAACCTCTTTCAGCATTTTTTCAGCCTACCATCCATAACCAGCCATCATAAAATACTTGGATTAAAATAAATTGAAAGTCCATTCAAATCCAAATACTTTGACTGAGTTGAGGTATGGATCAGCAAAAAGTGCCCCAGTCCTTACAAAATCATTCATAGCCTAACATAGTCCCAAATCATATGTTACCACAAGCGCTGCAGCCATTACAGAACTGCTGCTCAGCATTCCACCCGTATGTTGCCTTGGTAACATGGCCGATAGGGTCACATGGAGGTTACTTAATCATATTGTTTTTCATGTCAGCAATCCCCTCCCACTTCCAGTTGGTATTTGAAACAACTAGGAGATGGGGTCTATGATCAAAAGCAAGGCCTATGAAACACCACAGTGCATTGCTTTTGATGCCTGATCTATATGGCAGACTTAAGGTGTGGGATTACTAACACAAGGAAGAGCTGAGGTACGGGATCTTCCAGACGCTGGTGTAAGTGCCTCTCTGTGCCTGTGTAAATGCAGGCAAAGAAACGTGTGCAACACATGGACAGGCATGTGTGGAGCCCTGGAACATGGATCCAAAAAGAATTTTGTTTTCCTGCAGTTTGCATGAATGAAGTAAAGTATAGATATGCAGATTTCAGTAATACAGGTTCATTTCAATGCTAATTCTTACAAATGCAGAGCGCCTGTATAAACATTTCCAGTCTTTAATAGCTGTGTCTTTACTGAAAACTGGTAAGGAAATGCTTGATTAAATAACCTATCCAACAACAAAAGTGTAATTACCTTCTCACTGTAAAATACAACTGAGTTGCAATTTACCCACTAGGAACTCACATGGAGTGCCCAAACCCTTACTTTTTGGATAGACTTTGCTGACATTCTGAAATATACATTCTAGATTTGGGCTGCAATCCAGCACACACCTTTAGGTGCACAGGGAAAAATATGCATATTTCCATCCCAGCAGGACTCTCATCTTGTTACCTCTAACAGTAGTCATACCATGCAACACTGCAGACTGTTTTTGAACTCTGCAACATTTAAAATGGACTTTGTGGTACAGCACAGAGAGTTGGTGTTATTGAGAATGATAAAATATACACCTCACTGGGCATGCAGAACTAATTACATGATTCTCTGGATTGTGGACTTGGGCCTGACCCATGTTCCCTCTAACAGGGATTCCCAGATGTTGTTGACTACAGCTCCCAGAATCCCAGCTGCAATGGTTTTTGCTTGGAGATTATGGCAGTTGTAGTCAACTACATCTGGGAATCCCTGTTAGAGGGATTACTGGACCTGACTAACCCTAAAATGTCAATACTCAGGCAACATTCTGCTGGAATTTTAAAATATGTTTTAATCCTCCAAATACATTATGTATTCAGAATTTCCCCTGAGGTTGAAATCCTGCCCCCACCCCCCGCTTTGCTGCTCAAACACTGAAATCCACACAGTGCCCAAGTATTAAGCCCCCAGCCTGCTAATACTAGACAAATACTTCGGGAATTAATAGGACTCATATACATGAAGCTAATCAATCCAGTAATAAAACCAAGGCTCACCCTTGGGTGTTCTTGGGGTGTATCTTTGATTCAGTGGTAGCCACTTAATAGCAATGCCGCCCCATACTTAGTCATGGAATTGGGTTCGGGCTCTTAATCAACTCAATAGTGTATCAAATGGGTAATCTATTTAACCAGGGGGTATTTCTTTCTTTTCCTTTTATAAAATGACAGATTTTGTACAATGTAAAATAGAATTTAAACAATTTTAAGACAACATATTGGGAGACACTTGAAGTGATAGATCTGTTTTGTTGGTGGTGTTGCCTGACTGATTTAATAATCACATTGGAATGGTTTAACCATATTTGCTGGAAAAAACCCAACCAAAAATATATTCAGAATATATAAATAAAGCAGCAGAGTTCTGGACAAAAATGGGATGGTACCTCAGCATATTCATCAGCCACACGGTAGCTACCTTGCAACCTCATTGTCAATAGCAATGAGACTTTTCTTTGCATCAAACTAGAATGTATACAGAAATAATTAAAAAAACAAACCCACGTGCTTCTTTCATATTCAACAGATTGTGCCACAGGAGGATAATCTCTATTTTTTGTACAAACAGAAAAAGAAGGAAGAAAATAAGGCTGGCTTGATCATGTTTCCCATGTCCCTTCCAACAGGCATACCCATTTCCAAAAGGAAAAACTAAACAAGTGATGCTCACAGAAAGGAAACAAACATGGCAAAGCACACGAAAGAAAGGAAAAAGCTAGAGGTCTTTACATAACATGGAAACTTTTTCTCTGTGCTGTGGTCACTGTATCAGAAGTGTCCTTATGTAGTCACTGGGAACTACATGTAGTCACATAACCAGGTCTTCTTGTCTATGCCAGTTGACTAGATGACATCCTCTTTATTTTCTTTTGTAATGTTGCATATATAGCAGCCATTTGTTTGGGTAACCCAACCCTATCCCCACCCAACATGAGATACTACATTAAAAATAAGGAAAAGTTTTTAGTATTCTTAAAAAATATACTTGATTCTTTAAAAAGTCATTTAAAGTAACCACAGACTCCGTGCTCAATCCTCTGACAGTGCTTCTGCACAAACCTTGTTTCATTCCATTGGGGCTTGTGTGGAAGTCATGCTCAGTAAATGGTATCCTTAATATTACAACGGGGACAGCTGAATCTGGTTGATCCAAAGGAAACCTGTTTTATTTTCACTTTTTAATATGGTTACCCTGTTTTGAATGCTCCACAGTCATTGTAATGAACTCTTCCTCTTTTTCCTCTAATGGAGGACCATTTCAATCATTTGGTGTGTTTTTTTTTAAGTGCTTCCTTTGCTAGATCTTTCTGCCTGCTCCAGTTAAAAGAAATCTTGTACTTCCTTACCTCATTCTAGTTTGGGGGCAGAAGCTTCTAGGAACCTGTATGGTTTCCATCGGCATGCTCATGCTTAACATCCATTCTTTTAAAAAGTGTTCACACAAAAGAGATTCCCAGTGGATTGTGCCACCTGTATATAAGGGGGAACTAGTGGAGAACAAGAAAGTTGGAAATGAAGGCAATGTGTACTTTAAGAAAATTTTATATAAATTTATAGGGGCCTAGCAACATGTAGAGATGCCTTCTCTACAGCCTGCTTTTCTCTAAATTGTCACTGCATGACATCCCTCCCTGTTTGTTGCGGAGAAAAGATGACATTTTTTCATATATAGATTCATATATTCCTTTTTCTTTCAAAAATAGGTTTTCACTGATTCAATTTATTTGCTATTGTCTTTTGCCTAATCAAACTAATTAGTGATTGTCAGCAAACATATTAAGACAACAGAAAGCTAGTTAGTCTAAAGTGATTGTTAACTTCATGTTTGCATGAGAGAACAGGAGCAATTTTTAACTTTCTTCTTCAACAGAAGAGTTAAATGAAATCACTGATCATCTGCTTTCAGTGGCTTCTTCAAAGTGACTTGAATGCCCCACCCAAATGCAAAATGAAGATGGCTAGTTTTGAACGCTGGAAGATGACACAGGAAAAGGGAGGAAATGAACCCGTAGGGTGCTATGAAGAAGGAAGACTGTAGTTTCAGTACAAAAGGAAGCAGAAAATGCAGCAGAAAAGCTCAGCAAAGTTAAAATGCACCTGGGTAGAATAGTTGGCAACCCATACCTTCATCATGCTGTGAAATTCTGCCAAGTGCTGCTAAGTACCAACTGCTCAGAACTTTCCATTTGAAGCCTAAGTACATAGGATGTAAAACACCAGTGGAAGATAGTTTAAACAAACACAAAGATAAGAACTGGTCCGGCCATGTAGGTCAAAATAAAGATTTTTTTAAAAGGAAAGAAATAAGAAAAAAAACCTCTATCTTCTGGACTGTGGTAGGGTGTCATTTCATCTTTGGTATAAAATAGGCCATCCATAGGCTGCATTTGATCACAACTAAGAAAGACTACAGAAATTGTCAACAATTTCTTCTAGCTATTGCTTTTTTTTTTTGCACTTTTTTGACCATAAGCTCCTATCTACTTAAGTTCCCCCCACCCCAATGCTTTTAAGCTAGGTGTTTGCAATGTGACAAGCAAAGCAGACTAAAAACTTTTTAAAGCTCATAAAAAACACTGCAGATAAAAAGCACTAATGCTTTTGCCAGCGATCACGCTTTGTAAATTAAAAAAATCTCCATTCTGCAAGAAAAAAAACCTGCATTCCTTAAAATGCAAGTTGATTTCCCCCTCAGTTCAATAATTTTATTGTAAAACACTTTAGCCTTCTAGATTCTTCTCTGTCAACATTAAGAAAGTTCATAAAAGTCAGCATTTTTTTTCAATTTTTGAAGTTGCCACAGTTCCTTTATCAACAGGTTTTCTTCAAAAGAAGAAAAAAACATTTTCTGCTAAACTGTACAGTTCATTTTTTTTGTTAACTCTAAAAATTCAGTCTACCGAACTTCAGCACCAGTTGAAACTGGTGTAAGTTTCAATTCATTCTCCTTTCTTCTACCAAGACGTTGACAGCTTGCCTTGAGAGCCTTTGACGTCCTTAAAATTAAGGCAATTAAGATTCAAGAAGATAAACCTTACCTAAACATTTCTAAAAAAAACCAACCCAAAATAAAGACACACTGGATTTCAACAAGAAGTGGGGGAAAGAACAGTTGAATTCTTGAGGAAGACCATTAGTTTTCATCCCAGCTTGCGCCGTCTTGACATCATCGGTTTCTCAGTTGTAGTTTTGAAAACAAAAACAAATCTATCTACACTTCCAAGTAAATTCTGAATTTCAAATGTTCATCCAGATGAAATTTCAACCCAATGTTTTGCCATGGGTTTTTTTTCTTTAATAAAAAAATAGCAAAAATAAAACTATCAGACTACATGACTGAACAATTTGCACAGCACATAGAAACACTGTTTTGTTTTCATTAGGTAAGGTAGAAAATGAAAAAAAAAATTCTGTTGTCGCCTGTGCAAACTGGAAGCCAACTTCTTGTCCAATGAAGTTTCTCCATCCAAGGCAAACTTTTCAGATCAACATTCTTCAGTCCTGTTTATTATCTGTAAAAACAATTGAATCAAAGTAAACATTATGCAAAAAAACCAAAACCCAACCAACCAAACAAAAATACTCCACCCAACCCTTTGAAACAGCCTTTTGTCCTTTCCTGCTCAATTCTCTTTAAAATGTATCCATGCTAAATCAACTTTGTATCTCTCTTAAGTTTGATGCAGGCCTTAAGCTTAAAATGGGTAGGCAGAGGAGATGGAGCCTCTACCCTGTACCATTCGCACTTTGCAAAATGTAGAGATGTTAATGGGCAAGACTGAGGCTACTGAAATCAAGCAGGTATCTAAGCTTTAACTCAATGTAACAGGGCTGCAGATCCCCCCCACAGTAAGCATTGGTGAGTCCCCATTTTACTGAACTCCCACCCCAATAACTCATCTCTTCATACCCCCAAACTTATTTTTCTTCCCACAAGTGTCTCACCCTGCAAAAAAATTAAGTGAGGAGTTGATCCTTGCTTTCTTTCTGTCTGTGCCCCTGCATCTGGAAACATACTAATAAGTGCAGCTGGTAGTCTTCAAGGAATGAAACATTGCTGGTTGCCATTGTAAACCTCCCATCTCCTCAATCAGAAAATCATTCAAGATAAACTAAGAGGGAATACTGTTATCAACCACAGAGGTGCTCTTACCCCTGGACTTTGGGGCCTCCACGCCCCCTGCCCTCCCCCAATCTTCTTTAGTCTGTCCTGGATAATATGGTTTGTGCCCTCAAGAACCTATATGTTAAAATGATGCTTAACTTGCAGCAGGGGGCCTCCAAAGGCCTTTAGGCCCAGGCTCCAAAATTACCTAAGTGCACCTCTGATCAGCCATATTCTCACTTGCATATCTGGTAAATGAACTCAATATCCTTTGATCCTGGATATGCATAGTTTCATAAATTGATATTTCTAGCTGAAGATCCATTCGTTGCTTTGGAACACACTTGGACCAATAGGGTGAATGAATGGCCAGGGGAAAAACCATTATCGCTATTTTTGTAACTTCAGAATTTCAGACCATTGTAATCATGGTTTCTAGTGGGGTTTTAAAAAAAGCCCACAGCTACTTGGCTCTAGCCAGGACACGGTTATCCTAATGAAAGTCTCCACCATTGGTGGAGCTTCTAAAAGGGCAGATGTTTCTTAAGAGTGAAACAAATAACACAACATTGCAAATGAAATAATAGGCTTTCAAAAAATAAATAAATCTGAAGTTTCTTATTTTCACAGACAGTGAAATTTTATTATGACCTGTGCACTTTAATGGCACAGTGGGGAAATGACTTGACTAGCAAGCCAGAGGTTGCCAGTTCAAATCCCTGCTGGTATGTTTCCCAGACTATGGAAAACACCCATATTGGGCAGCAGTGATATAGGAAGATGTGAAAGGCATCATCTCATACTGCGCAGGAGGAGGCAATGGTAAACCCCTCCTGCATTCTACCAAAAACAACCAGAGGGCTCTGCAGTCGCCAGGAGTTGACACAGAGTCTCCGGCACACTTTACCTTTACTTTAAAATTATTTCCTCTCTGTTCTTTGAATCTTATGTTCAAGTCAGTTCAAAGGAAGATACATCTAATTAAAGATGTGATTATAACGTGGCATTTCCCCTCAGTTTTTAAAGAAAACATCCTCATAGATTCTGCATTCTCCCAAGGATACAAATGATACAGAATCAGCAACGAATTAACTGAATTACTTCCTAACTGGCACTCTGGAAGCTATTGTCTTATGCCAGGCACCACTTTCTTACTGAAAATTATTTTCAAAAGAATATATATTTTCAAAATCATTATTTCTAGAAGTTGTAGTTTGGAATATTTACATTAAAATGAAAGAGGACAAACTGGTAAGTCCCTTCTTACTTTCTTCAAATACACTGGTTTGTGAGGCTATAAAACTGCAGTTTAATTGATATGATTGTTCCTAGCACTCAGATATTCTAGTCATGATAATATAGTAATCTCATTTTTTCCTAGAGCATAATTAGATCGTAATCTTGCGCTCCAGTAGTGAAACATAGGGGAAAAAACTCAGGGAGGGAGGGAGAGAGGGAAGGAGAAGAAGAGAGGGAGGGAGGAAGAGGGAGGGGGAGAAAAAGAGAGCGCAAGAGAGAGCGCTGAGGACATATCCCCTCCTCCAAATTAGGTCAAGAGCACTGCATGTTCCACCTTTTAGTCTTCAAACACACTCATACAGCCCAGAGACTGACATTTCCACTGATTAGACATTTTAAATCCTCAGATGATGCCATCCCAGTATCCCCCAAGGCTTCCTGGTGCAGCATTAAGAGAAGGAGCAGTGATCCAGTTGGGACCAGGGTAGAAGACTGCCTGTCCTTACAGTTGCTCAAGCAATAATTCCCAAACAATTTGCTGTGAGTAATCAATAAAATAATTAAAGACTCTTGTGAACTCAAAGGACTAAGAATGATTCAATTACTCAGAAGAAGCCACCTGTTCCACAAGTTACTAGTTTTACCTCCTTCAAATCAGTGACAGGTCCAGACATGGGCGGCTGAGGTGACAGACTGAGCAACCACCTCACCTGCCTGTTGCTTCCTGTGCTGCCCATCAAGTTCCTGGCATGCTGCCTCCTTCTCCTCCCATGCTTACAGCTCAGTGAGCAGCAGGAGGAGGAAGAGGCAGTGCCTTGTATGCTACCCCCCCTCTTCTCTTGCCATTCAATGGCTTCTGGGCACATGGGGATGATATTTCTAACCCCAGGCACTCAGAGACTGGTGAGCATCAGAAGAAGGGAGGAGGAGAAGTAGGAGGAGGCAGTACCTCGTATCCCCATGCACTCACCCCATGCTGGTGAGTGGCAGGAGATGGGGGAGGCAGAGTGGAGCTGGCCTGGATAACCCAGCCCATTTATGCTGTCATCTGCATAAGGTATCATGGGTAACTTAAGGGGTGTGGCGCCACCGCAGGCAGAGACAGTGTTTATACCAGCACTGGGCCCAGAGCAGCATCTCATACAGAGAGGGAAAGTAATTTTTAGGGCTGTGCAGCCCCGTTTGGAAAGGAGATTGGCCCTCATTGCTTTGAGCAGTGCAGGGCTGATCACTCTTGGGAGGGAGATTGATCAGCCCTGCTGTGTTGGGAGCAGGACCAGGAGTGGCTCTTCCTGCTTTTAAGGCAGGGAGAGTCGCTCCCACTGGACTGCCAATGCAGCACAGGCCGATTTCAGCTCCATACAGGGCTGTGTGGCCCTGTTTGGGACCAAAATAACATCCCCACATCTGATGTCAGATGCGAGGGGGCATGTCTGGGGCCACACTCGATGCCCCTGATTGGGCGTAGCCCAGGTTCTTTGAACTCGTTCTCCCAATGGTGGCTCCACCCCGTTATCCACAGATATGAAAGGATTAAAACCAATATATCTTCTGTTTCTATAAGGCCGGAAATGACCACCGAGGTCATTTCACCAGAAAAGAAATATGGCTCATTTCACCAGAAAAGAATTTTTTAAAGTGAAGAATCCACAATCCCTCCCCCCTTTTGGACTTTTGGGGGGCATTGTTGGACGCCGGGAGATCCACGGAGCATGGTAGGGCACTTTATTTGGCATTTTTAGATGATTTTCCTAACCCCTGCAATCCCATAGACTTCAATGACTCACTATCTGTGGTTTCATTACTCACGGTAATCTGAGGGAACAGAACCCCAGCAAATAATGAGGTCCACTTGTACTAATTGTTTGGCCTTAGCAAATTACCACCTCTGAATCTCCAGTTTCTATCTGTTGCTAGGATGGCAAACAGACTGCAAAACACTTTGCAATCAAATGTTTATCAATGATAGCTGGTAATAAAACTGATTATATATTTTAAAATATTTTAAATGCTTTGGGGGTTATTTTAGTTGTATTTGTTAATAGTGTGTCTGCCTTTTATGGGTTTTCATTGCATGTTTTAACTATTGTTTTATTTTGGGGAGCCGCCCATAGAACAATTTGTTATGGGGTGGTGGCTGTTACATTGATTTTTATCTGGAATATGCTATTGATTACATTTTTGCCAATTCAAAATATATGTTCTCAATTAAATGGAACATCGCACTGATATACATTCAGAAGAAACCCATATGGTTTTACAGGGCAATGAATACCAGCTTACTTTGACTGTTGGTAGGAATATGCAGGTGCATGTTCACTGGATGTTTCCACTGCCATCTGTTGCTGTTGACCACTGGCTTCCTGTGATGAAGGTGCTACTGTCTGTGGAGAGGTATCGGCAACAACACCCTGAAGAAACAAAGAGGAACACAAAAAGCCTTACTGCTTTTAATCATCTAAGTGCCTTACAGGAGGAGAGTAGAACACTCTTACCAGCCTAATCATTTCTGTGCAGCTGTACCACTGCTTTATATTGTCGAGTGTCAGGGATATCAGAAGCCACATGCTGATATGACATAAATGCTAAACATTTAAAAGAGAGGCATGCCATGATTACAGCTCTGCACCGAAGGCCTTCCCCTTGTAACGCAGTGTTGAAATCTACATACTGTACACTTGTGGCTGGCCTGATTTGGATCTCATGCCGTCTGATTTAACATTGGCCCAACAGAGTTATTTCTCTCGTCATGACAGTGAGATCAGAATGAAGCCCCACCAAACAGGCACATTGGGATCGAGACACACAAAGTGCAGGATCTGTATCATGCTTTGGACAATGATGTATAGCCATTTTAGTATTCCCTGTATAAGTTATGCAAAGAATTGAAAAGTAAAAAACATAATAATTTGCTGTGCTTTTAAAAATCATGTACATAATAATACTTTAGAATCTGATGTAAAGATTCTTTTAAAGTTTGATTTTTGCTGTTTTGAAAACTAAATTAATTCTTTTTTATTATTATTGAAAGCATTTTGTGCTATTTTTATTACTTTATTTGTGTCCAAGCAATGGCAGGTGAACACAATTGGTTAAAAATCACTTTGTTGTACTTCAAAGTAGAAAACTAGGCGCAATAGCCCTAAAAACTTAATTGTTCTTGTTAAGTGTCCTATCTAAGTAAGCTGATAGATCATTCTGCACATTTTTTTTCTGCTGATGAGGTAGCCAATTACTTTTAAAGAGGCACTTAGAATCCCAACTCAGCAAGCTTTTTAAAAAAATGTAGCATGGTGTTCTTTTATGAAGATCAATGTAGAGTGTTCAAACAGGGTGTTATGGTAACGTTGACGGCAAAACATGATAGAGAGTGAAAAACCATTGTGCTGTGAAGATTTCAAAAGATGAATGAAACAGCAGTGATGTATCCAAATGCATGGGGGTGATTACTGAGGAGTACCAACGTTTGCAGGCAACACAGTGTAGAAGACTCCCCTGTGGAGCCCAATATTTACAGCAGAGTTGTGCCCACACAGCTCCTTGAGAAAAGCATCCTCACTCAGCTATCCAAGGAGTAGTAACTGCATCTACTCTAAAGGAGGCATAGTTCAAGACACAATTACTGAGTCCATGCTGTCCATCGAATAGAATTAGGTGATAAGTGGGTTAGAATGAAACTGTGAAGAACCAAAAAGAAATAAATGAATTTAAGAATGAACATCACCTTTCTCTCCCCTCCCCCACCAAGTATCCCTTTTTGTCCTTTTTTTTTTGGTCCAGAAGGCCTTATGAAGATGAACAGCAGCGGAGGTCAGACTGTAGCTCTCCTGGTAGCTTGTGCTCTACAGTGCCGAGTACATACTTACTCATTAGGCTGTCATCAGCAGGACTCAGCCCCAAGGAGGGAGGGAGCAAATCCTTCATCGAGGATGAAAAAGCACTCAGTCAGTGCAGCATCCTCCAGGTCTGCATATACAAGAGGAAGGTTTCCTTTGCTCAGTCACGGTTTCTGGTGGCTCTTGGCTTTCAGCAATCACCTATGGCATAAGTCTTATGCTAAGGACAGCATCAACCCCTTTTTGCTGCCTTCTCTTCTTGAACCTTTGGGTGTTTGCAGTCTGATGGTTGGCTTCTGTCCCCTTCCTGTTCCCATCTCCCTCCTTCCCCCATCTCCATGAAGAACTACTCAAGGGAATATTCAATTTCCTCTTTGATGAAAACAAAAAACAGACACAACACTTGCACATTATCTCTAGCAGAAGATTAAAGAAAACAAGTAGCTGATCCAGCCTTTAAAAGCAGTTAGAGATCTTTCCCCCAAATGAATTCAACAAAAGCCCTATTCAAACATTATGCTGTATGTGCATACAAGTGTCTGTACACATGTACATGTTTTCGGGTGAATGACTGTAATCAGTTTAAATATGAACCTGGGTACAGGTCCTGTCAAATGCAAGATACAGAAAGTGCACTACTGTACATGCATTGAACATAGAGTGTGAATAACTGTGTGTACAGCTCGGTATGCACATACACTGTACACAGATTGCATGTGTGTTGAACATAACATATAAATAGGGCTAAGGTCTACTTTACATGTACAGATACAGGTAAACTTACTTCAAGAGGGACAGCTGTTGGAGGCACAGGAGTGTACTGGGGAATGTAGGTCCCTTGCATAGGTGCAGCAGCCGTCATATACTAGAATAAGGCAAAAGCAAATCATTTTGAGCAATGTACAAAACTTGGAAAACTTTGCTCTTGATTTAAATGTCCACCATGCCCTACCCAATTAATTCCAGCAAGCAATTTCACAAAATATTAGGACTTCCAATCCACTGAACAATACCAATATATGTCAGGTGAAGTTACAGCTACTTATTAAGTGGTAGCCATTTAAGCATGCCACTGGAAGAAAAATGCCACTGAATTTGCATGATAAGTATAGTCAGTTGAACATGGCTGATCTATGGTAGCCATTTTGCACAATTAAGCTGCACGGTGATACAGCAGTCATATGACAAACATGGATGGTAATAAGAAACTGCTTTATGTAATAAGGAATGGGCAAATCCAGTGACACTTTTTAAAATCCCATTGATTTCAGCTGGAAAGTTAAGTGCTGCCTGAATTCTTTCCGACTGAAAAATTATTGGCACGTGGAGTGTTTTACATTGCTTATTTACACTCAAATGTAATAGCATACAGTGCTAGTGTATTCGTACCTAATGGGTTTTTAAGATGTCTTTAAGATGAGATGGTTAAATGTACATTTTTGTAAAAGTATGAAGCATGCCATAAATTCAGACTTTGAAGATATTTCTGTCTGACATCCGTACATGATGAAAACACAGGAGAATAATTCACTTAGGGACTAACATAAACGAAGCCAGTGTGCGGCCTCCTTGCTAAGTAATCCGAAGCATAGGCCCTCATTCCCAAACACATTTACTTTGGTGTAAGTCTCACAAATTTCAATTGAATTTATATCATGTAAGTATGCACTAATCACAGCCTTAATCCATGCTACCTTACAGCTATTTAAAATGAGAACAATTATATCTCTAGAGACCTGGAGAGAAAGAATAGCAGGAAAAGCAAAAGAAAGAAAGGGAACAGATGTTTCAGAACTTCCTTTTTTTATAGCTATGGCCACTTTCTTGGCTGTCTTCTATGCATGAATTAATTTTAATTTCCGGGAAGTCTTCCTAGCTACAAACATTAGGAATCCTCCTGAAAAGCTCTTGCCTCAAGTATTATAGAAATGTCCTTAATTACGAGTAGGGTTTTTTTTGACACTCTTACAGCTTTATTCCCTTCCTGCATTGCTTGTAGAGAAACTTGGCTGAAGGCAACAAATTGCTCAAATCCTTCACTGTCCTATCAGTATTAAGTTGTCACATCTAGACATTGCTTTGTTTTGACAGTATCCAACATTCACTGACAAAAATACTCATAGTTGTCTGCATGACTCCTCAAACATTATCTTCAAAGATGCACAGAAGATCAGAATGCTTCCAGAAAGTGCTTGATGAATTCTAAAATAATTAAGACACAGACCAGATTCTTCAGTTGAAATGGGAAGTGTTGGAGTTATTTGGTTTTATTCATTTTTAAATGTGCAGTAAACATTTTCTCTGGCTAATGGGGTAAATGAACTTTGAAATGTTTTGCTTTTATGCAGCTACATGACAATACTGTGATGCAGAAAAGCAAGGGAACAACAAACTTTGGATTGATAAATCCACTCAGAAAATAGCACCTTGACTTCAATTGAAATCTTCTCTACAAAGCAAAGGATTCAGTCCCACAACATCACTATTCTATTTAAAACAATGGTATATAGTAGGGGTGTGCGTTTTATTATAATTATTTCTTGTTTACACAGTCAGACAGGTGTTACTGACTGGTTTGTTTTATCCAGACATCGAGTCCTTCCCAAGGACTGGGGATGGGTGAATTTTATTGTCAATGTTGCTGCTATTGTTAGAGATATCGTCGTAGAATATAGGCTGTTCCCAGTAAAGTTGCTTTTTGTAATTGGCTGATGGTGATTTCTGTGGCCCCTATGGTGTTGAGGTGCTCTTCAAGTTGTTTTGGAATTGCACCTAGGGTGCCAATTACCAATGGGATTATTTTGGACTTTGAACTGGTGTCAGCAAAAATATTCAGATATTTATTAAAAAGCAATGAGCATGTGGAGTACACAGTTAACAATCAATGGCGAGACACATGGACAGGTAAGCATTAGAAGAGGCATTTTCCAAGGGGACTCACTATCCCCTCTGTTGTTTGTAATCGCCATGACCCCACTTTCACAAATACTCAACAAAACAGGCCTCGGATACCAAACATCTAAAATATCAATTAAATCAACCATCTGCTGTACATGGACGATCTGAAGTTGTATGGAAAGTTCCAGTCAGAAATCGAAACACTGCTAAACACTGTCTGTATATTCAGTAGCGATAAAGCAATGGAGTTTGGACTAGACAAGTGTGCTGCATTAATAATGAACAGGGGAAAAATAAGAAAAACAGAAGGAATAGAACTACCCAATGGAAGCAACATCAAGAGCCTGGAAGAGAAAGAACATTACAAATACTTGGGCATTCTCCAGGCTGATAACATCACACACACTGAAGTTAAAAGAAAAATTGGAAGTGAATACATCAGGAGAGTTAGAAAAATCCTCAAGTCCAAACTCAATGGCGGGAACACCATACAAGCCATAAACACCTGGGCTATACCTTTTGTCAGATACACTGCAGGAATAATAGACTGGACCCAGGCAGAGCCAGAGACGCTGGATCGTAAGACCAGGAAAATCATGACCATCAATCATGCTCTGCACCTCCACAGTGATGTAGATAGGCTGTACCTCCCTCGCAGCTCAGGTGGAAGAGGAATGCTGCAAGTCCATCAAACAGTTGAGGAGGAGAAAAGAGGCCTTGAAGAATATATCAAGGACAGTGAAGAAAAGGCACTTCAAATGGTCAAGAACGCGAAACTATTCAACACCAATGAAAGAAAGCAGGCCTGCAAGAAAGAACAAGTCAAGAACCGAGCAGAAAAATGGAAAAATAAGACCCTGCATAGTCAATATTTGCACAATATAAGTGGAAAATCAGACATCTCCAAGACCTGGCAATGGCTTAAAAATGGTTACTTGAAGAAAGAAATAGAGGGTTTAATACTGGCTGCGCAAGAACAGGCACTAAGAACAAATGCAATAAGAGCAAAAGTTGAAAAATCCACAACAAACAGCAAGTGCCGCCTTTGTAAAGAAGCAGATGAAACCGTGGACCACCTAATCAGCTGTTGTAAAAAGATCGCACAGACTGACTACAAAGAAAGGCATGACAAGGTAGCAGGGATGATATACTGGAACATCTGCAAAAAATACAAGCTACCTGTAGCCAAACATTGGTGGGACCATAAAATTGAAAAAGTTGAAGACAATGAAGATGTAAAAATATTATGGGACTTCCAACTACGAACAGACAAACATCTGCCACACAATACACCAGATATCACTGTAGTTGAGAAGAAAGAAAAACAAGTTAAAAGAATCGACATAGCAATACCAGGGGATAGCAGAATAGAAGAAAAAGAAATAGAAAAAATCACCAAATACAAAGATCTACAAATTGAAATTGAAAGGCTGTGGCAGAAAAAGACCAAAATAATCCCAGTGGTAATTGGCGCCCTGGGTGCAGTTCCAAAACAACTTGAAGAGCACCTCAACACCATAGGGGTCACAGAAATCACCATCAGCCAGTTACAAAAAGCAACTTTACTGGGAACAGCCTATATTCTGCAATGATATCTATAACAATTGGCAATAAAATTCAGCCATCCCAGGTCCTTGGGAAGGACTCGATGTCTGGATAAAACAAACCAGTCAGTAACACCTGTCTGACTGTGTAAACAAGAAATAATAATAATAATTCAATTTCTATACCACCCTTCCAAAAATGGCTCAGGGTGGTTTACACAGAGAAATAATAAATAAATAAGATAGCTCCCTGTCCCCAAATGGCTCACATTCTAAAAACCCCCCACAAGATAGACACCAGCAACATTCACTGGAGGTACTGTGCTGGGTGTTGATAGGGCCAGTTACTCTCCCTCTGCTAAATAAAGAGAATCACCATGGTAAAAGGTGCCTCTTTTCCCAGTTAGCAGGGGATTGTTTCGGATATAAAATGTTTTGTGCCCAAAACAGGCCATTTTGGCTGTTTTGTAGCCGAAACAAAACACCTAATGCTCAAAACA
This sequence comes from Hemicordylus capensis, assembly GCF_027244095.1. Taxonomy (NCBI): domain Eukaryota; kingdom Metazoa; phylum Chordata; class Lepidosauria; order Squamata; family Cordylidae; genus Hemicordylus; species Hemicordylus capensis. Next base: position 105,522,967 of record NC_069662.1, read on the forward strand.
GAAAATTTTGTAGCTGAAACAAAATGTCCCTGTTTCAGATACAGAACGTTTTGTTTTTTCGGCTGTTTTGGAACTCCATTTTGCAATTGCGAAGTCTTTCTCCTTCAGTCTCCATTTTCAATTTTGTCATCTGTTTGAGTTTCTGGCCCTTCCAGCCTGCAGATTGGCCAGCGAAAGCATGGGCTGATCTGCAGGCAATTGCCTCCTTATTCCTTTTAAGGAAATTTAAGAGTAAAATTTACCCTCATTGGCCAGTGGGGCAGTGTCCATTTACCCTCATTGGCCAGTGGGACAGTGTGCAAAATGCATTTCATTGTTGCTGTTTCACACTGTTGTGTGTAGATCTATTGCATTTCTGGGTGGGATGTGGATTTGCATGACCTTTGGAAATCTGCCTGGTTCTTTGCAAAGCTCTGCTGTTGATGATGATCTGTGATGTGGATGTTATTTGGGGTGGATTTGGGGCAGAAAGGGAGCTTTGGGGGCAGAAGAATGGGTCAGGTCGTAGTGCCCCAATGGGTGCCTTCTGCCACCCAGATTCCAAAGGAATTGGGGAAAGGGCTCATTTTTAAATAATTTCTGAAGTTTACATGTTTTGGGGGCAGATTTGGGGCAGAAAGGGGGCCTGAGGGGCAAAACAGTGGGTTGGGTGGGAGTGCCCCAAGGGGTGCATGCCACAACCCAGATTCCAAAGGAATAAGGCAGATTTCTTAGGAATTGTTGAAGTTTACGCATCTTTAAGGTTTCAGTGGACCCATAACTCCACCTGGGGGGCACTGGGGTGGCCGGACATGAGTGGTGGTGTAGTGCACATAGGGTGCCAACCGCCCCCATGGGTTTCTAGCCCATTGGGTGCTGGGTTCTGTTGTTTCTGAGGTCTTCTGAGTGTAGATTCTCTGGTAGCATATGAGATTTTCAACAACAAACCATGAATCCACTCTCATATGCTACCAGAGAATCTGAATCTACACTCAAAACATCTCAGAAAAAACAGAACCTAGTACCCCATGGGTTAGCAACCCATGGGGGTGGTTGACACCCTATGTGCTCTGCACCACCACTCGCTCTGGGCCACCCTGGTGCCCCCTAAGTGCAGGAAACCTTCATCATTCCCTATGGGGAAGAACTTTAAAGATGTGTAAACTCCATTAAATCTTTAAAAGTCAACCCTCTGCCCAATTCCTTTGAAATAATTCTGGCAGCTTCCTTGCCCCCACTGGGCACTACCACCCATCCTACTCTGCTCTGGGCCACCCCGTTCCCCCCAACGTGAAGCTATACTTTTGCTGAAACCTTCGTTATTCCCTATGGGACAAATCTTAAACTTCAATAAATCACCAAAAACCAGCCCTTTGCCCAATTCCTCTGAAATTTGGGTGGTAGCTTCCACCCATTGGGCACTACCACCCACACCCACTAGTTTTGCCCCAGGGCCATTTTTTTAAATGCAAAACATTTCAGATTCAGATTTTGCAACTTCGAACAAAGAACAAAATGGGGGTGTTCCGATTTCGGGCCAAAAACAAAACAGAAAAAACAAACGCACAACCCTAGTATATAATTATATAAAGTATTTTTTTGCATGCTTGAAAAACATAAATGGCCCACAAACAAAATGCTTATTTCAATACTGTGCTGGATTACCAGAAAGGGCAGGTTTATCACATGATCTTTGCCAAGTTTCTAAGACAGAAGCCTCTGGTTCCTGGTGAGTGCATGTTCCCACAGGAGTGTCATGTGAACCAACGACTGGTTCCTGCCCCAGGTGAATCAGATTCTGAGATTTCTCCGCCCAACTCGGTTGTGCAAGTTAGACAAACCTTGTAGAATTCTGGGAAGTCCAGAGTGGGAACTGGCACTTGGCAGCTTCCCACACCACACTTGCCAGAAGTGTGCATGCACTGGGACCTGGAGGTTCCTGGAGTACTGACTTGGTGGTGGTCTTTGTTTGATTTTGCTGCAAAAGTTGTCATTTCCAAGGGGTGTGTGTGTGTGTGTGTGTGTGTGTGTGTGTGTGTGTGTGTGTGAGAGAGAGAGAGAGAGAGAGAGAGAGAGAGAGAGAGAGAGAGAGTGTCCTCTACTTTCTGCTGTTGCATGAACTTTTTTTGCACCAGTTTGCCACAATTGCTCACATCAACTATAGCTTAGGCAGTACTCTTTTAACTGAAAGGTCATCTTTACTACACAATTCCAGACGATCAGTGATCATGTAGTGCTTATATCAATATCACTGCACTACCATATTTTGGCCTCATATTTGGAGACATGATTTTTTTTTTAACATTTATATCCCGCTCTTCCTCCAAGGAGCCCAGAGCGGTGTACTACATACTTGAGTTTCTCTTTCACAACAACCCTGTGAAGTAGGTTAGGCTGAGAGAGAAGTGACTGGCCCAGAGTCACCCAGCTAGTTTCATGGCTGAATGGGGATTTGAACTCGGGTCTCCCTGGTCCTAGTCCAGCACTCTAACCACTATACCACGCTGGCTTTCATGATGACATTATTTATGTCAAAGGAAGCCTTCCAAAAGGATGGGGAGAGGGAATGCATTCCTTTTGCCCAGGCAACATGGCTAACACTCAGGGAGTGGGGGTGGCATTCACACTGCCTTTTTAGTATGGACTTGCCAGTTTTGTTCACTCAGTTCTTACAGAGCTTTTGCATATAGTTGGTCACAGGTTGTTATTGTCCAGTCTTTCCCCCATGTTTATTTCATTTTTTCCTGGAGCTGATTTGTGGTGATTTGTTGTTGTTTTTTAAATCATAGACAGAATTGCACTTCCTTTGTAGAAGATTCTGACATATGTATGAGAGTAACCAGTGACATATGATGGGACTAAGCCTATGACTTTATATTTATGTCATTTTAACTTATGTCAAAACATCAGATGTCCCACCTACATCACTGGAAGGATCTTGCTGGAATCCCCAGCCTCTCAGTAACCATATGACCAGAGATGAAAGCCATCATTTCACCACCATCAGCCACCTTAGGCCCAGTTTTCTGGAGTCTCCCAGACCTATTGGTCCTAGAGAGAGATGTTTTGAGATCCATGTGACTGGAAATGGCATATGTTTTGGTGCCATTTCCAGATCCTCTAATTACTGATTGCTGGGAATCTTGTGACTCATCTATGAACTTGCCCTGCTACTCTGAACCAACTGGGTGGGGTTTTAGACTCACAAGACCGATGATTTGGTGCTGCTTTATAAAGATCCATGCATTTAAGATGGCTATAAGCCTAGGTTGATGGCAGTAGGGGGGCCAGACCAGCAGTGGCCCGTGTCCAGCTGCCGCCGCAGCCCCACTCACCCTGCCCCCTACTTCTGATGTCAGACGTGGGGGTTAGCCACGCCCCCACATCTGACATCAGATGTGGGGGGGGGGGATGGTCTGGCTCCTGAATGGAACCGTGTGGCCCCATTCAGGAGTTAGATTCAGGCCAGTGCTGCATTCGCAGCATGGCCAGGAGCAGCTCTTCCCTGCCTTAAAGGCTCTTCTCTGCTCTTTGTTCGGGAGCTAGATCGAGGCCAGCACTGCATTCGCAGCACAGCCAGAAGTGGTTCTCCCTGCTTTTAAGGCAGGGAAGATCCGCTCCTGGCCACGCCGAGAACGCAGCGATGGCCATTTAACTCCCGAACAGGGCCACGCGGCCCCACTTGGGAACTAAACCAGCCCCCCTCACATCTGACATCAGACACGGGGGCCGTGTTGGGGCCGTGAGGCACAGCAGGCAGCGGCCTGGGTTCTTTGAACCCGGTCGCCCAATTGTGGCTATGCCCCTGATTGATGGGTCTTGGGTTTCCTATTCTTCATCTTCTGACTTCTTGGACCTCTAGATCTCTCTGGCTGATTTTCTAAAGTTGTGCAGAAGCAAGTGTTGAGCTTGCAGAGACTTTCTTCCTGTGATTTGTAGTCCTGGGAAGTCAATACTCTCCCTTTATCTGGGTGCACACTACACACCTGAATAACATCTGTATAAAAATTCTGACTGAACTAGGCAACCACGTGTGACTGGATCAAGTTGAAGAAGCACTGACCTGGTTGCCTTGGCAACAAGGATGTGTTATTTCTTCCCCTTAATACTCACCCACTAGCAAACAGTTTGCCAAAAAGTTATGTGTGTTTTGTATTAAAACCGTTTGTGAAATTTACCATATCCCATTTCAATACTTTATTCTGTCTACAGAATTCAGCAGTACTCTATTCTATGTACAGCTTCCTGAAGTTATTTCCTTTTGTTGTTTAATGGCTTCATCCAGTCTGAGACATACTGCAGTATAGGAAGGTCCCACATCAAAAACCTTGCCATAGTAGGATATTATATTTCTGCCAAGGAAAGAACTCAATTCCCCTTACTTTGGATACTGTTCAGATGTTACTTACAAGGGGGTGAGTGGGAATCTCAACCTGGTAACTGCCTTAGGTTTTCACATGCCTCCCTGCCGCATCTACTGTGGCAGGAAATAAATATTTGATCCAGACTGTGCCACATTTATTTGGACATATTTTCCCTGACCTCACAGTCTGTTTTCAGAACAAATGAGGGAATGTTGGTCCTCGCAAGCACGATGAGGTGGAGGGGCGGGGTTGTGCCCCCATCACATGAGGCAGGCACGGGTGCCATCTTGCCTTCCCCTCCATGTGACAGGGATCAACCAATGAGGGGACGAGGTGGGCTGCTTGGCTCCCGGCAGCTTCCATTCCGGGCACAGGGCTAAACAAAGGTTTGCCCCACTTTTGTGGCAGGAGAGTGCGGGTGCTGGGTAGGTAGCTTGATTAACGGTGTTCGGCGGGAGGGCCATTTGGGGTGAGGGGGGCCAAGGAACAGGCTTTTAGGGTTTTTGCGGCCTGGAGGGTTGGAAATGGCCCCCACTTGGCAAGTGGCTTGACTCACCAACTCAGAGCTTTGGCGGCTTGAGTTGGGGGTGGGCCAGGTTGCCCCCCCCCTCAGAGGGGGGAAACCTCATGGTGAGAGGAAGTCAGGACCTGGTGCCTGACCGAATCAGTGCCCGTCTCCTCGCCTTGGTGTGGGACGGCCCTCCCTAGGAGGCGGTCCCACATGGGAAGAGTACCTGCACTCTGGTTAGTTAGGTACTTCGTTGCAAGTCTTATTCTGCTGTACATTAATAAAGTGGCCCTATTTTACTCCGAGTGTGTTTTGTCTTCATTGGGGCTGGGGGTGCAATTAAGTCATCATTTCAAGAAGATTACATTATCCGTTACTTTAATTTTTCTACTCTAGTGAGTGAACTGGGGAGGGCTGCATGTGCTTAGGACTTGTCTTGGGTTAAGAATGATTTCTCCCTTGATGTGTTGCCTAGAAGACCACACAGTATGGGAATCAGGACATGGCCATGCACTGACTTGCTGGGCTCTTGGCTCAACCAGAAATAGACCTTCAGTTGTTTATATATAAACAAAACCGTGGTCATTCCTACTTCGTAACTTCGTAAATATTTTTATTACTACAGGCCTGTTACAAAACTATTAAAGGACTTGACAAATGCAGCACCCTAAAGATCCAAATCTTTCTGCTATGTACTCTCAAAATTGTTTCAACCCCCAATAGTTACAGTCTAGCTGAACTCTGAAAGTATTGGGGGCTTTGCATATACCATCTCTTAATGCAGCTATCACACCAAAGCTGAAATTGACTTTGCTAGGGGCACCTCCTGGTTTGATGGCCATGATGAAACCCATATTTTGTGTCATTCTGGAGCACAGTGTTAATGAATTAGCATGTGGGGATCCACAGTGTTCATGCCAGCTCTTAAAATCCAAGTCTAGACACTGCATCACTAATCTAGCTATGTAAAAGTGTCTGAATTACTGGAGAAATGGATGTAAAACAAATTGCTGCTGAGTACATCTTAGCACTAAAGCTTTCGTTACAGTTTATCTCCTGCTCTCTTCCTTGAAGCCCGTCTGGCAAAATATCTTTCACCTTTGGTGCCTAGTGTTAAAATCAGATGCATGTTGTCCCCAGCTTTTATACCTCCATTTTATTAAACCTCTGCCCATGCCATTTAACTTTAACAATAATTTTGCTGTGAACTAAGAATAAAAAATATTACTTTGTCATTGGGTAGGACAATGTATTACTGAAGTGATATAGCATACTGCGTTATTCTGCCTTTACACAGCATTGTGCACACTACAAAATAGTTTGGAAAAACAACTGTGAAACGTGGGGCAGAGGTCAGTCTGAGACATATACGTTCAAAGTTCTTGTAGCCAACTAGAGCATACTAGATAAAATTATGATAGTTTTCTAATTAAAAATTGGCAGACATCTAGACTAATGCTGCACTACCAATTTCACTAAGTCAGAAGCTTGTGTTCCAGACTAGTGTTGCACTGGTGCAAGAAGATGCAATTGCATGACCTGTGGTGAACTTTCTGCTGTGAAACCTCTTCCATGCATGTTGGAGAGAATGACCTGCTATCCTTGTTGCACAAGCATGTTTGTGCAAGTGGACCAAGAGCACAAGAGACTGAGCAACTCTGCACATCCACTCGGATATCTGACCATCTTTGTGGGTGCATCTTTATTTGTTACGCCAGTACAACATTAGTCTGGATGTCAGCCACAATATATTTCCTTTAAAATATCCATTAATTACCTAGACAGAATGCCTGGTACATAAATGCAAACTGATCACATATTTTCATCAGATAATGGCTTAACTTCCCTAAATGCCAACCTGGAGCCGGTAATGGGCTAGATGAGGTTAACAAACTGAAATTGAATCCAAATAAGACGGAGGTACTTACAGTACTGTCAAGGGCCAGAGATCGAGAGCTGCTTTAGATCTCCCTGTTCTGGTTACACTCCCCCAGAAAGAACAAGTACATAGCTCAGGGGTACTCCTGGATCCAAAACTCTCTTTGGGCTCTCAAATTAAGGTAACAAACAGGGGCACTTTTTATCAGCTTCAGCTGATAAGTCAGCTACACCCATTTCTGGAGGAAAACGGCCTTAGAACAGTGGTACATATGCTGGTAACCTCCTACTGTAAGGTACTCTATGTGGGACTGCCTTTCTACATAGTCCAAAAACTACAGTTTGTGAAGTATGCGGGAGGCAGACTGGTCTCTGGGATAATCCGAAGATACCATAAAACACCAATCTTAAAAGAAAAGCACTGGCTGCCAATATGTTTTTGAGCAAAATACAAAGTTCTGGTTACTATCTATTAAGCCCTTAATGTCTTTAGTCCAGGGTATTTAAGACAGCACCTTTTTTGTTATGAACCTATTAAGATCATCTGGGGTGGTCCAGTTATGGCTACCACTGGCTCATTTGGTGGCTACTCAGGACTGGGCTTTTTCTGTGGCTGCCCTTAGGCTCTAGAATGCATTCTCTGTTAAAATCAGAGTTTCTCCATCTCTGGCTGTTCTTAAAAAGACCCTTAAGACACACCTGTCTTCTCAGACTTTTAATTAATTGTAACTGGTTTTGTATCATAATTATTTTAATCATTTTATCTTTTTTTATATTTGTTGAGCCAGCGTGGTGTAGTGGTTAGAGTGCTGGACTAGGACCAGGGAGACCCGAGTTCAAATCCCCATTCAGCCATGAAACTAGCTGGGTGACTCTGGGCCAGTCACTTCTCTCTCAGCCTAACCTACTTCACAGGGTTGCTGTGAAAGAGAAACTCAAGTATGTAGTACACCGCTCTGGGCTCCTTGGAGGAAGAGCAGGATATAAATGTAAAAATAATAATAATAAAATAATAACTTACGTACACTGCCTAGGGATGCACATGTCAGGTGGTTTAGAAATGTGCTAGATAGACAAATAGATAGATAGAGGGCAACACGTGGACCATCACAGATTGGCAAGTACGGAAACTGATGGCCTAAAAATTTATACTTCAAGCATCTACTTAATTATGAAGAAAAACCTGTTTAATTATGAACAAACTGGATTGGTGGAAATGATTAAATAGAGATATAAAACATAATGCAAACTTACAGTTCAAAGCTATAAACTAACCAAATGGTAAAGTTAAAATCAGACACAAGTAACCCAATGCAAAATCCTAACCTGATATTGCAAGCTGACCCAGAACACCCTGTTTATTTATGGCAGTGACATACAGCTTTTCAAGTGAACCTCCCAAAATTGTTGTTGGTGAAGTTGTTTACAGAGCCCTGAAGTTAGTCCATCCACTATGGAACCAACTAGATTTCTACAAGCTTAATATAATGTGACTGAAAATGTCCGAGGACCAGTAAATGGAGTTGCTCCACATGAATTCCACAGGGTGCCACTGTAGCTACATCAGCACACGCCACTCTATGCACCACTGAAGCTATGCATTCCTGTCAGAGTGGAGGAACCTATAAATAATCACAGTATACATTACTACAAGAAAAGTAGTCACCATAGGCCTCCTCCAAGAGGTAGATAAATGTGAAGCTGTCTTATATTGAATCAGATCACTGGTCTATATAGCTCAGTATTGCCTACACTGAGGTTTCAGAGAGATCTTCCCAGTCCTACCTGAAGATGTCAGGAACTGAGCCTCAGATGTCCTATCACTGAACTATAGCCCCAGCCCCATACTGTAGCTTTTTAAAAAATCAGTGATACAGGAGAGATGTGCATGAATGACTTAAAATATAATGTGAGATGTAGACCTAAACACTTGGTTATAGGAACCTTGTGCAGTTGAGCATCTTACTGGGGATAAACTTAAAGATGTTGCAGGACCATGATCAATTGTTATATGCATGTGCTCATGGCAACATCCTGTCTCAATGCCATTATCAACTATTATCAAGTGAAGTAGAATCTCTGTTAGTGCTCAATGCCTTAAATGCATTGCCCGGCATTCATTCATTCATTCATTTAGCAAATTAGACATGTATCTGCTCTATGATACACAGATCATATAAGTTCATATGCTTATATGGAATAGAACTATTTGTTAAGAGCTTCTTTTTAGCCACATTAATGTATATCTATGGATTTGGGGGGGGGAAATAAGTAAGAAAGGAAATTTGAAATCATGTTAAAACCAGGGTGGATTTGATTTAAATCAAACTGATTTAAATCACGATTTAAATCACTAGCAGGGTGGATAAAAATAAAAAAAATCCAATTTAAATAAAAAAAATTTGATTTTTTTGATTTAAATCGGATTTTTTTTATTTTTATCCACCCTGCTAGTGATTTAAATCGTGATTTAAATCGTGATTTAAATCAGTTTGATTTAAATCAAATCCACCCTGGTTAAAACAAAACACAACTGTAAATTAAATCAGTCTTAACATCTCCTCCTGCTTTGCTTCCTCCCATTTCTTCTAAATGGGCCCAATTGGCAGTTTTATTCACTGGTGGCAGTACTGAAGAGAGGTAGGAGTGAAATTGTTCAGTATTGTTCAGGCTTTGGCACAACAATCATTCAGGATTTGGCACAACAATCTCTAAACCATTCCTTATTTGGACTTTGCCATCTATGCCCCTTCCATCCATCCCTTTATGCCATTTTAGAGCAGCAAAAACAAAAACAAGGGGTGAAAGTTGCCTCTATGAGAACTGTGATTGTCAGAAGCACTGAATAAGCAAACCCTATAACACCCCACTTGAAAGCAACTTGCAGCCCAGTCCTGTAAAATCTTAGTCAGGTGTATGAGCTGAATTCAGTGGGACTTACGCCCAAGTAAGAGTACATGGAGTTCTGCCTTAGAATACTAATGCTGGAGCTCTTCCACTTTGGCTCTGGCTAAATTGGGAATTGTATACAGAGGTGCACCCCGCAGACCATGGGGACTGGGTCCGGTCTTCCAAGGTCTGGGGGGATCCTCCAAATGGCCAGGAGGTCTCGGCAGCTGCTCTGTGCCTGCCCCGCCAAACCTCCGTTTTTGGGGCTTTTTACTCCCCCCATTACCACCGGGGGGTACCTGGGGGGCAGAGCAGTCCTTCTCCATTCTCCCCCCTCCCCCGGTGGTGGAGAGACTGGAGAGATGCTGGCCATGTCCATTCAGGCCAGTGTCTTTAACAAACTGCAAGGCATGCCTGTGCAGTTTAGAGATTGTTGACCATCTCTAGACTGTGCAGGTGCACCTTGCACATTATTAAAGACACTGGCCTGCATGGGCACAACCAGTGTCCCTCCGGTCTCTCTGCTGCTGGGGGAGGGGGAGGGGGGAGAAGGGAGAATGACTTGGGAGGGGGGCTCCCCCCGCAGGCACCCTTTGGCTGCGGGAAGGAAAAAAAATTCTTTAAACTGGAGATTTGGTGGGGTGGGCCCTCCAAAGGAGGTTTCAGGGGCCCTCATGTGCAGGGGTGGCCTTCGTGGCTGGGGGATCTGGGTGCCCAAATCATTTTGGTGCACCCCGGATTCTGTAGTATTGATATTATGTAATAAGGGGCTTGATCTTTAGACAAAGTGTTTTGAAGGTTTTACTCAGCATATTTCTCGGTGAGGTAGTAACCCTGAATCAGGGCTGTCAAACTGCACACAGCAGGCTAAGGCTCACATGACTGAATGACAGAATACTAGCACATCAGGGAGAAAGCTAGGCTAGCACTTTTCTCCCTGACATTTAGTTTTCAAGCCTTTCCAGACAGCAATGTATACCACCTTGATTTCTGTTTCTTATAGGCAGTACTGCTGGATGGCCAGACAGCGCACAGCTTTTCCTGCATTTTTGTCCACCGTTAGCCTTGTAATCCGCAAGAGAACAGAACGTTTTCAAGACTGCTTTTTTATTGTCTTAAATGCAGAAGGTAAAATATTCTACCAGTAGGAGTGGTGAGTGGGCAGATTATGCGCAAACTGTAGAGGTGTGGTTATCTGCATCAGTGGTGATGCAGGAAAGGGTTCGATCCAAGATTAACACACACACACACACACACACACACACCCCGCACACACCCTTACTTTCACACCTGGGCAATTATACACAGCGCTTTCCCAGTCCACAGCTTCATCAATCCCCGGCTCACTTACTTTTTACATTTTTAAAGGTGTTTTGGTGGCATAGCACTTTCCATGCCACGCATCGATTCACCTTGCTGCCCCTACTAACCTCACTTTCTATGTGTTTGAACTTCTTAGAGTAGTGCTGGGCACTCTTCGGCACCATGCTGGTAAAGGTGCTTGGTGGTGTCCTGGTCTCAGAGGCAGGCAGAGGCAGGGAAGAGGTGGGTGTCAGGCTGCTGCACTATGCAAGGGGTGCAAGTCAGCAACTACAGGCATTTGGCCATGCCTCAGGGTCAGGAGTTGGCTCTGCCAAGCCTATTCAGCCCTACCTAGTCAGCCCTATTGAGCAAGGGGTGATAATACCCCTTCTCCCCCAGAAGTTCAGGTGAGTTGGCAGGTTGTGAAAAATGGGTAAGTGTGGTGGTGGAAGAAGAAGACCAAATGTGCATTAACTACACGTGTGGCAAAGGGGTTATAGAATCCACCTCGCATGTTATTCTTTACTGTGATTTGTATAGTGAACCCCGTTTAAGACTTGTATCTCCTATGTTAGATAATTTGCCTGGCTGGTCTGATGAATTTTATTTAAATTATCTTTTAACTAATGTGGACACTGATATTATCTCTGTTTTGGCCAGGTTTTGTTATATTGTTTGTAAAATACGTACTGGTTTATTGTAAATGTTTGCTGGTCAACGACCAAATAAACTTAAACTTAACTTATGAAGCTGAAGGCCATTTCAGGAGGGCAGCATGGAAGCTAATGTTCATTCATTATGGGGCCATGACCAGACAGCAAAAGAGAAACACCACATAATATTCCTTCACACTTTGGATTCTTTAGTGTGCATGGATGGCAATATGTTCCTGCAGAGCCAAAGGCTTTTACAAAAGCCCTAGCAGTAGAAACGCAAACATGAAGCTGTAAAACTAGAGGCTTTTAGAGAGCCATAGCAGCAGAGTGGCATGCTGTAACAACAACAAAATTTTGGCATTTTTATATGTAAATATTGTAATATATATAAACTGTGTTGAATCACTGCCTCGACTGTCAGTTTGCACTGCTTTTGTCTCTAAGTTGTCTTCTCTGCAGAGCATGTGTAGTGCCAGCTGCAGAGCCGGCAGAGATAGTGGGTGAGGACTGGAAGGGAGAGAAGGTGGGACATTAGAAAGAGGAAAGGGATAGTGGGTGGGATACTGGGAGGAGAGGGCAGCCCTGGCGGACCAATAGCCACAATACTTCATGCTGGATATATACAGAGGCGAGTCGCACGATCGGTGAGACCCGCCTTCAGAGGGTTTGCGGGGAGAGCGGGCTTAGCCCGCTCTCCCTGCAGACGATCCCCAGACAGCCCAGAATCCCCACGACTGCTGGCTCTGTCACGGAGCCAGTGGGGGCTGCGGGGATTGGGGGCCGCATGGCCCCCAGAAGTTCCAGGATGCTCTGCGCAAGCACGTGGGGCATCCTGGAGAGATACCTCCCTCAGAGTCAGGAGGCTTGTTTCAGCCTCCTACTGGGGGGGGGGGTGTCTCTTCGTGTGGTGCCTTGGTGCGGAGCCACGCTGCGGCAATACACAATCAAAAACATGGGGTTAGCAGAGCACCCCTGGCCCTGTACTGCCACTTCCAATGCCACCTCCCAGCACAGTTAAGAGCAGGATTTTGCTTCCGTGCCTGACTGCTTTGCAGAGGAAGCAGTGCTTTCTGCCAGTGAACCCTCTCATCAGCTACTGCTATAACACTAAAATAACCTTACTAATATGATATGCTGCCTAGATGACGTTGCCTTATACCAAATCAGACCATTGGTCTATCTAGCTCTGTATTGTAGATTAACTGGTAGTAGCTCTACAGAGTTTCAGATGGAGACCCTGAAAAGATGACCTTGTGGTAGCAAGCATGAATCATCCCCTTTGCAAATCAGGGTCCACCCTGGTGGGCCTACGGGGTGGACCTAAGCATGTGAGCACAGTCTGATGTAAGATATACACTTTAGGAGATGGGACTATAGCTCAGTGGTAGAGCATCTGTTTGCATGCAGAAGGCCCTAGGTTCACTTCTTGGCATCTCCATGAAGGGGTGGAAGACATTTCTACCGGGAACCTTAGAGAGCTACTGCCAATTAATGCAGACACAATACTGAGCTAGATGGACCAATGGTCTCTTGGTATAAGGCAAGCTTCCTATATTCCTGTGTTCTAGAGATGGGTCTTTCTCAGCCATATCTGGAGATGCCTGTGATGAGACCTAGGAACTTCTGCATGCAAACCAAATGCTCTACCATGAGCGACAGTCCCTTTTTCTTCTGTGTAGACTACATGCCCATACCACCACCACCACCACCACCACCACCACCACCACCACCACCACCCAGAAGTGGAATTAAACTTCAGTATGTTATAAAGCTGTAATTATGCCATGTTCCAAAGAGCTTATTTCGCATGTGGAAACAGGGGCTTTGCACGCGCACACACACACACACACACACACACACACACACACACACACCAACTGTTTCCCCCATGTAAGCGATTAGTGCTAGAAAAATCAGTATTCACAGAGTATGAACTACATGGAGAAGCAGTTTCACATGACTGTTTTCTTGTGCATCTCCTGTTGCACATTTGCTTGCACCAGTAAGCTGCACATCTGTACAGTGAGAAATACAAGCAATCTTGGGCTCATAGCCCCTGGGATTGTAGTCATATTTTTCAGTTGATCTATCCCATTTTTTGTAGTTCAAACTATTGGGAAAGTGAAAAAGAAAGAAAAAATAACATGCTTTTGAAATATGCTACAAAACCAATATTTTATCAGGGAAATATTTAGGAGAATTGTATCCTTCCAGCACTAACAACTTCCAATGTTTGCAGCTTACTTCATCAGTACCCTGTGCTGCCTTCCTCAGTCTAAAGACAAACATCAATGCGAGGAATTTGAATGCAAAGAAGCATTTAATGAAATCAGCGCTGGGGGAAAGAAAGCAATCCACTCCTATGGAAAAAGAATTAATCAAATCTTGTCTCCACATTGAAAATTCAGTGTGCTGATCGTAAATAATTTTAGACAGGACTGAAAGAGACACACAACTACCAGATGAGTGCTTCTGGTAAACACTTGAAAAAGAAACAAGTTGGTGATGGCTGCTCTGGTTAAAGTTTCATTCTGTTTATCAATATTTGGAGTAAAGCAAGCAAGGGGAAATGCTGTTGCAGGAGAAAGGAAGGAAAAAAGAAATAACGATGAATAAAATTCTACTTAGAGCCTCAAATATTTTATTACTCTGAATGTGTTTTATCTCACAGAACTCTTCCTAAAGCCATTAAGAGGGGCAAACTAAATGCTTGACAAGCAGATGTGATAACTTACGGCTGAAAATGTTTGCTCATGATGTACAAAGGGTGGTGATTCTTTTCTTCTTGGCTGGAAATCTTTTAAGGTAAACTGACACCATGTCAGCTGGCATGCTGCCATTTTTGTGTGAGCTCTTCTTATAAGGGTCTATTTCTAATGGATTGGGTACAGTGCTTTTCCATTTTGCTAATGAGAAAAGCTAAAGGCCATTACTTGTTCTGATTAAGATCCCTGTAGGAAGAAATGTGATGTGTACATTACGAGGCCATACGTAAAGGAAATATGAAGCATGTCCAATCAATCAGATGAGAGGTTAACAAAAGGAAAATACCAAACTCTCATCCTGTGAATATAAATGAAAAAGATGGGGGAAGATGGAAGGAGAAACCATTCTTGAAAGGTGACTTGTGGGAATCGGTTAAAATTATATTGATATGATGATCAACAGCCAAGGCTACTATCTGAGAAAAATGTAATTACTAAAATGAAAACTTTGAAATGAGAAGGAATGATTGTCATATTTCTAAGCATAGTAGCACCTTTCATTCAGAATATGTATTACGGCGGCTTCTGCCGGAAATTCTATATAATTGAAGGTGGATCTGTGAGTTCATTGTTTCCAAAGCTAGGAAGAAGATGGGGTTTATGACATCCTTATAGAAATTTACTTTAAATTTAAAAAGGCTCGACTAAATCTTTGCCAGGGGGCAATCTTAAAAATTTAAGAGCTGAAAACAACATATGAAACCAAACATAATGAGAAATGGTTCTGTGATCACGATGTTTCTGAACCCGCATAAAAGCTTTCAGCTGAAATAGAGGAAGATTCTGTAGCCCACTGATCAGTTAATCTTACAAGATAAGCAAGAGGGGGGGAAATGTACTACAGAGAGCACTTCAGACAGTGCAGGCGGACAGATATGCAGGCAGACAGAACGGATGATCCAGCAGAGCTTTTCCATCTCTACCATCTATGACTATAACCTTTGCCACAAATATGGATCTTCTGGAAACCGAAAATGGTTTTGAAATACTGAAGTTTAGAGAACTGTTTCAATTTATTACAGTTTAGAAGACACAGCCTGTGCTTCTCATAGGATGTGAACTGCAAAATACCAGTGGAGAAAATGGAGTTGGATAGGTGGATCAGCTACAAAGGTTTATATATCAGCCGTAACATAGACGGTTGAAACATTTCGTCAAAACAATAGTCAGCCTGGTTGTTTCAGCGGAACAAATCTCAAAATGTTTTGAGTGTTTCAGCCATGGGGAACAATGGGGAAACTGAAAACACCCCATTGTTCTGCATGGGTAGCTCCTAGGGATTCCAAAGTGGGTTGGGTGGTAGGACATGGTGGGAGCTATCTACCACCTAACCCACAAAAGAAATGTTATTTGTATAACAAGCCAACCAAGAAGCAAGAAGACTGCAAGCCAATTGGAAGCCAGTTCCAGAAAACCAATCAACAATGGAAAAACAGGCCTCCAAAATGGCACTCTAAATGTTGAAACATTTTGAATAGAAGTGGGTTTGTTTTGTTCCGAGCTCAAAACACATCTTTTATTTAAAGGGTGTTTTGTTTCTAGCTTGAGACACTTGAAATGGCCTATTTTGAGTTGAAACATTTTGCACATCCCTAATGTACACAGAGCACACAGCTAGATTTGATTTGTTTTAATTTCAGGGGAATTCCAGAAGGATACATTGGGCACGGACAGATGGCAGAAGGATACTGGAGGACCATTATTTGGTTAAGGTTTAGAGAATCAGTGAATGGGGCTTAACTGTGTCCCGGAGTACACTAGTGTGCTATGAAAGAAATGCTAGTATGCAAGAGCAACAACAAAATTGATTAAATTATTTGGTCCCTGGGAGCCCAAAGAACTCACTCACGGAGAAGGCTACTTCTCTGCATGATTCCCTTCTCTGGCTTTCCCTCCTTCTCCTCAGTTTCTGCTGAGGGTAGGTAGTTGTACTCTGCATTTGACTGAGTGTGACTGGAGCATTCAATCATTCCCAATACAAAGCCACAACAGAATTACCATAATTTTCCAATTATGTCACACTCCCAAGTATTGTGTACAGTGCTAACTTGTAAAAGAAAAGCATTGTTTCCATTTGTTATATACACCAACAAACTTGGACTTGTTTCTCTTCCCCCCATTGTTTGCCCCTGAGTTGCCTGGACAAGGAGAGCTAGTGCTAGTTAGTTGGCAAGAAGCAGGAAGCAGTTTTCTTGCTGGCAGGGTTTGGAACTACTTGCACTTGAATTCTGCTGTATGTGGTACATTGAGATGGGGAGGCAGGCAGATCACTGACTGGAATCATTGTCTAATCATGTAGAACTGATTTCGGTTCATTGGTTCGGGGACGGGAGAGGGCAGGAGCAGGTAGTTGAGGGGAAATGAAGAAAGCAGCTCTTCGAAGCAAGTATTACTTGTAAAAAAAAGCCACCCTCTTCCCTTAAGCCATATATCTTCATGTATTATATACATCATGGACTGATGTGTAAAATACATGAACCATTAAAGGTGGGGGGAGTATATTATAATAAAAAAAGTTTGTCAATGATTTCTTGTGATTCTAGATCCTACAAATCAGGATTCCATAAGAAGACTCCACAGCCTAGTGATTTCAGCTCAAAAGGAAGTGTTTAAAAGCTAGTCCAGCTCTTGATGGGGTGAAGCTGTAGGGCAATAGTCAACAGCATGTGCCACTGGACTCCCACAGGTCAGCCAGCTTAGAGAACCATGTCCCACAAGTAGTGTGACAGGAACTGTGTTCTAGCCAGAGTTCCAAGTACTGACCAAATGGGGTCTGAGTCTTTTATAGGGTTTTAATCCAATACAAACTGCGCTCTGGGCTCCTTGGAGGAAGAAGGCAGGAAGCTCATTTCCCTGATCAGGTAACAGGGATTGGAAAAGGTGTGGACCCCGGTGCCAATTCAGTTGATGACCAGAATAACAGGGCACTACTGCTCCCAATCAGCATACTTCAGAGAAATGCTTAGTCGGATTATGCTTTGAAGCTTCTCTGCACAGACTGAAGCCTCTTGTGGCCTTGAATACACTCAGGGCATTAACATTTTCTTTATCCATTGGAACCTTAGCTTCCTCTAGGATGTGACTTACTCAGTAATGGGAGAGCCTCCCATTTCTAGGTGGAAGTTTCACTGGGTCAAGCTCCTGCTGCTCATATATGACTATCCAACCCTGCCTATGGTTCTCAGGTGCCAAATTCTCCCACTAGCTCTGATCCTGTGGCAAGCCTTCAGTTCCCAATGGGAACAATGGAAAAGGAAAGAGGTAGCAGGCTATCTGATAATCCCCTCCCCTGTATTTATCTTACTGGGTTGGAGGAGAGGTGAAATGCTACCAGCAGTGAGAGAGTACTGGCTGCAATCTCTTTTAAACAGAGACAGGAAGTGTGGTTTAAAAACATTAAAAACCTGCAGTTCTGGGAAAAGAGCAAGGTTTCTTGGGAACATTAGGAGGCTTATTCCTAAGAAATTCCCAAGAAATCCATTGCAGAAGCCTCTGAAAAGACTTTAATTCCCAAGAAATCTTATGTCCTTCCCAGAGTTTACACATATAAACCAAAGTTTCTCCTGGATCTATTTAAATCAGACCACAGTCACTGTTGCTTTGCCACTGGAAGCATCTTGCCTCTTCTTCAACCCAGTATGGTAAGTATGGGGGAGTTGAATGGGTCCATTGATGCCTCAGCTCAGAACAGAAGCAACTGCTTCAGATTGGACCAATTTGAAAAGTCCTGCCCCCAAAAATGCTAATTCTAATTGCGGCGCGGGGCTGTGTGTCTTGAAGTAGCAAGCTGGGCTCTGAATTGAATCTAGTTGTACCTCTAGTTCTAATGTGGATACATGCCTACATGCAATTTCATTTCTGTTGTATAATTTTAAAATATGTAAGCCTTACAAAAATTGTCCAAAAACATTTAGGTCTCTCTTTACTTCTGTAGAAAGCTTAAGTACCATGGAACTGTCCTTTTGTATGTATTTTCAAACAACCTGGGTGGCAGAGTACATGATACTCCACTACTCCTAAACTACAGAATAGGTAGGGTGGATATATATCCCACAGAGATCTCACAAATCTTGCAATGTTTGTTCATATTTTCCAGTTGTATAATCTACTCACTGTCTTGAGAATATTAGCCATATGGCACTCTGACAAAGGATGTGTAATTTTAATTGTGATAAATTGGGGGCAGTTTGCTGATTCGACCACGCATCATATCACCCCTTAAATGAAGGGGCTGATTCAAGGTTGAATTGAATCAGCCCCAAATTGCCATGAATCAATTCATGTAATTTACACCCCAGGCATATTTTCTCTCTGTGTTTTTCAATTGCTGATTTTCTAACACTGGCTTCCAATTGGCTTTAGATTTCCTTGCTTCTGGATTAGTTTGTTGTCATTCAAATCAAGTGTTGGCATGGCCAACTGTGCCCCCATTGATGAGGGGGTAGGAGCAGGGAGGAGGCCAAAGGAGTGTATTTTTAAACACATTAAAAATGTATTTAAGGGGTTGCTTGGAGGCAGAGAGAGCCATTGCTTTTTGTGCCTCCAATTAGGGATGTGCATGGAACCGGCTGGCCCAGTTCAGTTCAAGTCTGGACCAGACGAACCTGAGCAGACCAGTTTGGTCCAGCACCATCTCGAACCCCCGGTTTGGGGTTCATGAATTTTTTTAAAAAGTTTTGTAATTTTTTTCTACTTTAACGTTCCTCAGGGCGGTGGGAGTGGGTGGGTCCTGTGGAGGTTCCCCCTCCCCCGCTGGCCTCCGTAATCATGGTTCATTGGCCCATTTGGGCCTCCATAGATCGGCACGGTGGCTATTTTGGACACCACTGAGCATGCACAAATGGCCTCTGCAAGGCATGGCATCACCCAGGGCCTGTGTGGTCATGGAGGGGGACAGCGAGAGGGGCCTACTCCCCAAGTTATCCATACCACTGATGCAGTTGTGCACAGGCTCCTCTATGCAGAGCAGCCTGGTCCCACAGCTCAGCCATCTATGGGAGCTGAGGTGGAAGTAGGGGGAAGGTCCTCCCATCAGGGAAGAAGCTGTTCTTCCTGTGACAATGGAGGAAGAGGTATCATTGGTTGCTAGCTCAGTCCGATCAGATTCTCCATCCTTCCCAATCCCCAACATTGGCAGTGTGACACCTTTCTCCCTTGAGACTGAAAAGGAGCAGGAGGAAATCATTCCTGTTCCTGGGCCTTCTCAGCCCAAGATGGGGGGGGGGCAGTGGTGGTGGTGCCCCCCTGAATATTCCAGTACAATACAGTACCACCACCACCACCACACACACACACACACACACACAAAAACACTTTATTTATTTATTTAACATATGTGTATACCGCCCAGAACTTATGAGTCTGGTCTTGGACCAGTCCTGGACTGAGAGTAGCATGGTGTGGGACCACTTTGAGCTCTGCCCTGGTGATACACACCATGCTGTCTGCACCCACTGCAGGACTCAGCTCAGCAGAAGAAAGAACTCCAAGCATCTTGGGACAATGGAGAGGCTGCATGTGGGTGGTGCCCTCCTTGTACCTTCTCTTGCAGGGAAGCCATGTCAGGGATGCTGCACGCAGCAGTGCCTACCAGCATATACATCACTGTGGATTAGGGATGTGCACAAAACTGGTTTGCCCAGTTCAGTTCGAATTCAAACCACGTTCGAACTGGGAGGGGGAGGTTCTGTTTTGCTCAACCCCCCCTTCCTGGTTCAGTTCAAATTTGAATTGGGCTTCTAAAAGTGGGTGGGGTGGTAGTTGGCACCCATGGGTGCCTACCACCCAAACCCCAAAGTTTTGTTGTTTCTGAGGTGTTCTGAGTGTAGATTCTCTGGTAGCATATGAGATTTTCAATGACAAACCATGAATCCACTCTCATTTGCTACCAGAGAATCTACACTCAGAACACCTCAGAAACAACAAAACCCAGTACCCCATTGGTTAACAACCCATGAGGGCAGTTGGCACCCTCTGTGCACTACACGACCACCCGCTCTGGGCCACCCCAGTACCCCTCAAGTGCAGTTACGGGGCTTCTGAAATCTCCATTCTTCCTTATGGAGAAAAGCCTTAAAGAAAGTAAACTTCAAAAATCACTTAAAGATCAGCCCTTTGCCCAATTCCTTTCAAATAATTCTTAGTTCTTCCTTGTCCCCCTTGGGCACTACCACCCACCACACTCTGCTCTAGGCCACCCCTTTCCCCCCGACATAAAGCTATGCATTTGCTGGAATCCTTATTATTCCCAATGTGGAATTCAAATACACTTTAAAAATTCACCAATAATCAGAGGAGTGTCCGATTGCC
Organism: Hemicordylus capensis; assembly: GCF_027244095.1. Taxonomy (NCBI): domain Eukaryota; kingdom Metazoa; phylum Chordata; class Lepidosauria; order Squamata; family Cordylidae; genus Hemicordylus; species Hemicordylus capensis. Next base: position 105,543,617 of record NC_069662.1, read on the forward strand.
TTGGGGTTTGGTGGGTAGTAGGCACCCCTGGGTGCCTACCACCCATCCCACTTTCATGCTCCTAGGTGCTCCAGAATAGGGGATAATGGGCTGGTTCAAGTCCCATTATACCCTATGAGAAAAATAATTTAAAATATTTCAAAAATCCATTAAAAAATCGTAGGAGTGTCTGCTTGCTTTGGGGTTTGGGTGGCAGTTGGCACCCATGGGTGCTCCACAATAGGGAATAATTGGCTGGTTTGGGTCCCATTATACCCTATGAGAAAAAAAATTTTCCCCAAAAAATTCGTAAAAAGATTGTACGAGTGTCCAATTGCTTTGGGGGTTGGGTGGTAGGCACCCATTGGTGCCAAATACCACCCCACCCACTTTGGGAGGTTAAAACCAGTTTAAACAAGTTTGAATCGAACCCCTCAGTTTGTTTCGAATTTGAACCAGCAGCTCGAATATAATGGCTGGTTCGGTTCGAATTTGAACCATCAAACCGAATGAGTTCGAAGCCGAAGCACTTCAAATTCAAACAGGTTTGCACATCCCTACTGTGGATCTTTGGCCCAGTCCCAGTGGGAGACACACTGCTTTCCTGTCCCTCATGGTGCACTGGTGGGGGCAGGAGAGCAAGGGGAGAACTGCTGCTCATGGTGTCGCCAGCCCCTCCCATGTAGTGAAGTACAGGTGCTCTGTGCTGCATGTGGAGATGCTTGACACCGAGCTCACAGCAGCTGAGTTGTCGACAGCCAAGGATTGCCAGGTGGCGGAATAGCTGATTAGGCAGCCAAACCTTTGCCAAGGGTTCATGATCACCGACAAAGCTGCCAACTTCACAAAGGCAGCTGAGCAGGAACAGTTTGTGCCCATCCATTGTATGGCACACACTCTGAACCAGTTGTGTGGGATGCTCTTGGTCCTTCTGGGGCTGTGGCAAAACATCCCTACTGCAGGCACTGGGCACCATCCTGCTGCTGCCACAGCTGCTCTTGCAGAGAAGTGCTACAAAACAGCAGCTTACTTCCATTGAGCGAAAAGGATAAGTGCATGCTCAGGGAGAGGCAGCTTGAGCTAGGCTACCAGAAAACCTGATCCCTCAGGATGTTTCAATCCAGTGGAACTAGGCTACCAGAAAACCTGATCCCTCAGGATGTTCCAATCCAGTGGAACTCCACCTTTCTCTTGTTCCAGCACCTGCAGGAGCAAGAGTTGGCCACCCATCCCCTGGCAAGGAGGTGTGGCTTGGAAATGTGCAAGGACTTGGCATTGTTTTCCAAGGTTGTCTTGGCACTCAGGCTATTCTATGTTGCCACTAACAGCTTGTATGCTGAGACAGGAACACTGAGCCATGCTTTGCCCAACACTCTCCTGTTTGAGAAGATGATGGGTGATCTCCAGACTACACTGACCACTGAGGAAGGAATCACCTTGGCAGGTCGGCTGAGGACTGGAGTGGTGGGTCGGCACACAACATCCTTGGGTGATCAGCAGTGCCTGTTTTGTCTTGCTTATGTGACCCAAAGATGAAGGGCAAAGCAGTCACCCCTGACCAGCTGTCCAGGTGAGGGACTTCCTGGTTGCAGAGGTTAGGTGAGCAGAGGAAAGGAGGCTTGGTCTGAAGCAGGAAAGAGGGTTGCGTATACTGCTAGTGTGCATTCCCACCCCTAGCAGCAGCACTACCATCAATGCCACTTCCAGGCCCAGCAGCATGGTGTCCCTGGCAGGGCCAAGTGAGCTGGTGGTGGATCCGCTTCTGTGTTCATGGAGGGGTTCCTTGGTGCCTTGCAGGGGGTATGGGAGGAGTCCACCAAGCCCTGCAGTGGTGCTGAGCAGTGTGTGCTGCAGTACCTGCAGAAGCTGGTGGCAGGCCATGAGGTGGAACTGATCCAGTTTTGGGCAATGCATCATCAAGTCTGGCTGGACTTGGCCACGGTTGCCAGACAGTTCCTCCTGTGTCTACCAACTAGCATCCTGAGTGAGAGAGTGTTTTCCAAGGCCAAAGGAGTGAGACACCCCATCGCTCAAGCTTGGATGTTGGAGTGGCTGGTCTTCCTAAAGGCCAGTCTCCCACTGCTAGGCTAACCTGAGCTGGCCATGGAGGATGAGTGACTCATGGTCACCCCCACTGCAACACCACTGGCAGCTTGCCCCACCCTGGCCATTGGCACTAACCCCAGATGTGTCTCAGTCTGCCTGTTAGTGCAGCCGACACACAGAGAAACGCACGCATGCCACCGCCTGCCATGGCCAATGATGAGATATGGACTGGTGCCCTGACCCATGTGTCAGGATGTCAGCCAGAACCCAGCACCAATCTGAGGCCATGGTGTGTTATCCAGACTCAGGCAGGCACGGATGTATGCATATGCTGGAGAATAAGAGAAGAAAAAAGACTTCTTCTCATGGTAAGAGATGAGCACCATGTCTAGCCTTGAGAATAACTTGTGCTTCACTCACAGCCCTGGACTGGTCTGCTGAGCTCTGCAATCTGCATTGCAAGGTCAGTCAAAATGTAGCTGAAGATATTGTTCTAGTTGACCTTAGTTGCTGGCTGCTAAGGGCGCTGCTGTGGCCACTATTGTAAGGAGTCATACTTGTGTTTGAGAGAGCAATTTGAGATGTTACTGCAGTGTTCTGCAAGGACTGTGGCTGGCAGTGGATTCTAGATCAGTTAATCTTTTTTGGCCATCTTTGGGCTGTGTGTATGTAAAAATGTGTTCTGTGTTGGGAAGGACTGTGTGTACTTCTGTTCTGCAGTATAGTTTTGCAAGGCATGGTTGCAAAATGTGTGCACTCTCAGGTTTTTCACCCTTAGGAAAACAATGGGGAACTCAAATCACCCCATTGTTCCCCATGGTTAGGTCCTGGGGAACCAAAGTGGGTTGGATGCTACCTACTATCCAATCCACAAAAGAAATGGGCAAGTGAGCAATTATTTGGGGGGGGGGTTTAAAACCCTAAACCTCCATATGATCCTATGGGTTTTTTTGGGTTTTTTTAAAAAAACATTAAAAGATCACCCACTTGCCTGTTTCTTTTCTGAGTTGGGTGGTATCACTATTCCCTACCACCCAACCTACTTTAGTATTCCTAGGACCTACCCATAGGGAACAATGGGGTGATTCGAGTTCCCCATTCTTCTCTATGGGCGAATTGTGAATTTTTCACGAGTTTCCGATTTGATTAGTCAGACCAGCCGGCTATGGCCGGCCAGTTCAATGAATCAATTCAATTTATTGCTATTCAATTTGAGGTCTAATTGAATAGCAAAAAAATGATTCGTGCACACCTCTAACTCTGACAGAAAAGCACAAACATCTTTATTCTGTACCAATAGGCATTTATTGCTAAACATTCTCTTTCTCTCTCTCTATAAAAAATAACTAGTTTTAAACAAAGTTAAAATCCCTGCCACACAGGCCAGGCATTTGCAAATTCAAGTCCAACATTTGCCAGACACATCTATGGTATGGTTTTTTAATTCTAAATATATGGGCTACTACTATGGATATTTATATACCGCTCTTCAACCAAAGTTCTCAAAGAGGATTACATAAAAAAAAATAATACAAAATAAGATGGCTGATGTCCAGATGAATGTCATGCAGTGGTGAAGGGGTGATTTTTAGCCAGCTCCCCTTCCTTCTGCAGCCCTTTGTGCCTCCTAAACGTATTCCATGAAGGTCCCACAACTCTTAGGAGTATGTTATCAGGAGGCACAGAAGGCTGCAGAAGGGAGGAGAAAACAGCCCTTCACTTGTTGCACACATACAGTCAGTCTGGATGTCAGCCCCATTTTTAAAAGGTTCATTTTCCTCCAAGAATTCCTATAACAATGATCAGTTTTCACTGTTCTATGCTTATTATGTCATATATACCTAAACTACTGTGTTGAACTACAAAATCAATAACACTAATGTTGTAAAGGCATGCGGATAGGGTATTTTCAGAGATGAAAAAGAGACTCTGTAGTTCTGTCAATTACTGGCTGATTTCAGAGGGTGATGAATTTTGCCTCTGGAGGCATGAGTCAGCCAACCCATACATCAGTAACATTCCCACTCTGGCCTTGAAGGAATTATAATTGTACAAACGGAGACAGCAGCTGCTTATCACTCATCCTGGCCTCAGGACTGAAACTTTTTGTGAACAGTAAAAGATCATGAGAAAGAAGGAGAGAGAAATAAGACTGTTAAGAAAATAATAATAGACAAAAACGATTTACTCAGAGCAGAAGCCACTGGTGCCCTATGTCCAATTGGAATGAAAATGTCAACATAGTCTTCATATTCACCTCTATTTAAATCACCCACTGCTTTAAAAAAATAATTTTTGTAAGGACTACTTAAATATCATAATGACAATAGCTATTTACTAGACACTAAAGCAGAGGGTCTCCAGCACTGTCACAGCCAACTGACTGAAGTGTAACATCTTTTCTACCCGATGACTATAGACTGTGCCTGGTTCCAGACATGGGAGCCAGGACGTGCCATGAGGCAGGACTTGGGAAAAGCAGAGTGCACATGGAAATGGAGTCATGAATGGCTGTCCTCCCACTCAGCTCATCCAATGAATGCTCACTGGGATGAAAAATTGAATCTACTTCATTTCTGCTAGTGCCTCTTTTATCTTCAATTTCTCTGACTGTTCTCTCTAATGGATTTGCTGGGAGTCATGTTTGCCCACATAAAAGCTCAGCTGAGACAAATACAAGAGAATATTCTTAGAAAGTAAGAGCTGAGCTCAGAAAGGCAATCAGTTGCACTAGCAAGCAACCTGATTTTTAGAGCTGTTGCTACTCGGTTAAGAAAGCATTTACCACAGAACCTGGGCCTATGGTTTTCAGTGACAGCAGCATTAGCTCTGCGTTTCAGGGGGCCCTTGGCAAACTGGAACACAGCATAGGCATCGTCTTCTCCTTCCTCCCCTCCATGTTACAGCTCCAATCCAAATCATACCCTCATATCAACAAAGCTGCTTTTAGACATTGGGCGGGGGGGCTTTTACCATAGGTACAATTATGCCCATAATTTTTCCTTTCCACAGCTGATAGCAGCTTGCAGGGTGTGTGTGTGTGTGTGTGTGTGTGTGTGTGTGTGTGTGTGATTTAAATAAGGGACCAAAGGCTGAAACTGTCTCTTATTGTGCTGCAGCCTTGATGCAAAAAACACACCCCGGAAAATGTCTTTTGAAAAAGAGAGAGAGAGAGGAGTTCTAGCCTCAGAACTCCATAGGCCTCAGTGTTCACAACAGAGAACAGAACTGCTTAGCAAGTACCAAATGCCTGTCATGATATTAGCAGGGGGGAAATGGAGGACAAGAGAAAAGAGAGGCAAGCCTCCACTTTTAAATCTTCTTCAAGGTCAAATGAAATAAAAATGCATTGTACTCATTGTTTTCATCCAGTTGGAAGTTATTTTCTCACCACCAGTTTGAGGTTCGCTTTTTTTCTCTTTAACTATGTACTGTAATTTCGGGCAGAAAGGCTGCAACAGCGTAAAAGCCGCAGTTAGGGGGAAATGCTGAAAAATGGCAAAATCCCAGCAGAAATGCCGCATCGGTGTAAACGCCACAATTCGAGGGGGACATCATGTGTTACTTTTTCAGTTGTGTTGAACACTTAAAATTTTACTAGAGCTTGATCCTGAATTCTAGCATAAATGCCACAGGTGGCAATAAACAATTTTTAATAATGCATGTGCCGGGGCCATTCTACCTAAAATTATGGTAATCTTTTCTCCTCTTGAAATTTTGATCCTAAGCGCTATAGCATGCTCTGGAGCACACAAGACCTGGCATCAGAGTTCTAGCACCAGCATGAGTAGACACGTTGTCTTGTCGTACCAGTATTAGACTCAACCTTTGCCGGGGCAGAGCCACCACTGGACGAACGGGTTCAAAGAACCCGGGCCACCGCCAATTAGGGGCCACGCCTCATGGCCCCGACACACCCCTGCATCTGACATCAGACGTGGGGTTGCTATTTCACTCCCAAACGGGGCTGTGCAGCCCCGTTTGGGAATGAAATTGGCCCGTGCTGCATTGGCAGCGCAGGCTGGAGTGACTCTCCCTCCCTTTAAAGGCAGGGAGAGCAGCTCCTGGCCTCGCTGCCAATGCAGCAGGGCTGATCTCCCTCCCAAACGGAGCTGTGTGGCCCCATTTGTGGGGGGAGATCAGCCCACGCTGCATTGGCAGCGCAGCCAGAACAGCTCTCTGTGCCTTTAAAGGCAGGAAGAGTTGCTCTGGCCCGCACTGCCCAATGCAACACTCACCGATCTACCTTCCAAATGGGGCCACATGGTCCTGTTTGGGAGGGAGACCATGCCCCCATGTCTGATGACAGATGCGGGGGTGTGGCTAGCCGGGTGCATCTGATGTCAGATGTGGGGACAGGGGCGGGTCCAGGGGCTGCCGCCATCCTCACTCTGCAGCTGACCTTTGTTTTTGGCACTGTTGCATTTCAGTGCATTTCTCTATCAGTGCATTTCTCTCCAGTTTTCCGGGTGGTGGCAGGCAGAGATTTTCCTGATGCCTGCCCTGAACACACGGTGGCATCTTATAGATGTATGTAGCACAAAGGAGAAGGAAAAGCAAACACAAATATTTATTATACTGCGTTGAGTTTGGCTCTTTTGATTATTGTGAATGAAATTCCTCTTCAACCCATGTGATGGTAAGAATGCTATTTAGTTCCACTCTCTGCTCTAATTATAGTAACATGTTTGAGGGTAGGGCTTGCAAAATATACATATAAAAGAGGTATGCCTAAACTTCAGCCAGGGCTGTCCTTAGGGCATAGCAATCAGAGTGACTGCCCTGGGCCCTACTCTTTTAACCCCCATTAGAATTAACTGGAAGGGGGCACCACACGGGTTGATTTGCCCTGGGCTCTGCACCCCATCTGGCTCTCTAGGGACAGCCCTGATTTCAGCCCATTTTGACAGAGGAGGTAACTGTCCTGTGCCAATAGCTCAGATTATACTGGCACAGTTATGCCAGTATAAATGGGGAGTGTTTTCAACATTCTGCCATTATAAACCCTGAATGATATATTGTTTATAATGTCAAAAGTATCCCTTTGATATTGTGCACACATTAACTAGAGGGCAGGAGAAACCACCCCTACAAATCTGGTGCAAATCCATTGCAAAATAGTTGAGTTACCGCAGTTTAAGTTTTTTAACTCCTAAAAAGAGATTTCAAAGTTTTGGCAACCTTTAAAAAAAAAAAAAAAAACCACAGATAACGTATATTTTTTAATGTCTGGTGTCTTTTTAACATTCCCCAACAATTCAGATCCATAAGGGACTGGTGCCTTTTGCTAGTTTGAAAAACATCAATCTAGTGATTTTTGAGTAATTACTGTTCGAAATTCCCAGAGTAACAGGGAAAATAACTAAGGAAAGGTTAGCTAAGAGCATGACTGATTCTGCCCACTGAGAATTCTGAAGCCAACGTTGGGAAGGGGAAGTCCTGGAAATTTCTAGCAAGTGACTTCCTGGTTCTGAACATGGGTGCCTGATAAGCACTTTTCCTATTCATGTGCATTGTTTTATCTCTCAGTTCCCTTTCTCTCACCCCCACCAAAGGAGGGAATCAGAGTCCCTCAGCAAAGCTTGGAATATTTTACTAGAAAGTAAGTGCATTGATTCAACTGGAGCTTATTTCTGAGTAAACACACATAGGAATCGAGACCAGCAGAGATAAATAATAAATAAAATAAAATTTCTAAAGCCATCATCATATACCAGACTGTACAAAGTCTTTACAACTTATATGGCACGGAAGTTAAGACGGGCACCTTAACTTGCAATTTCCACTCTTCTTAGAGCACGTGAAAATATAAAGCATCTGAACTCCCATCTTAAACTGAAGGTTTTTGGATTACCGAATACTATATAGTTCCCTGGAACAGCCAGAGGTCAATTGAATTCTTAATTCTGAGGCCAGTCCACCCTTGCTGGCTCTTGCTTCCTGCATGGAGAGTGGTAGTCTTAGGCAGTCCTCTGGCCTGGAATTGGGCACTCTTCCTCCTCCTCTCCAGCTGATCCTATCCCTCCTGTCACCAGCACTGATGAGGGTGATGTTGGAGAAGGAGTCAGCTCCTCTGAGAGTTCAGGCTCTCAGGGTGTCAATTAGGGGGATTCAAGCACTGTGGCTGTTGTCTTGAGGGGCTCCATCTTTGGAGCTCTCTCATGTCAGGGCTTGGCTCTGCGTCTGCTGCTGGTCTTCAAAGTCAGACTTGGAGTCACTAATCAGGGCTGGGATTATGACATTCTAACTTGTGTATTTCTAATAGTTGTGTTCATTTGCTTTCCATCTAAAGAGAGTGGCTAACATTCTCTGCAGCCCTCCAGCGATGGAAGGACCTTCAAGAAGCCTTCAGCATCGTCTCACTGCAGCTTCTTTGTGCAGCAGAGCAGGCACGGAAGGGGAGTGATTTTCACATCTCACCCTCTCTCCAAAAGTCCTTTCCACTTGAATTAATATGTTGTTGAGAGTTCACAGTCCTGAAGACCATATTTATATGAATGGAAAGGGCTTTTGGAAGGTGAGGAGAAACACAAAAATCACTTCCCTTCCTTGCACAGTCCACAATGTCAGCCAATAGAAGTAGAAAACTTCTGAAGTTGGATCCAACAATCCTGTAATCACATATAATTTCATGTTTCTCTAGTAGCCATTCATGTCCAGCTTCTCAAAGAACTCAAGCTGCTTAATCCCCATTCATTCACTTGTGACAATGGGAGGTTGGGAAGACTGGGACTGTCATTTTACCTCACATAACAATCGATAAAGAAAGTAAAAGAGCTTCAAGATCTACACCTGATAATGCCAAAGTAAAGAAATATGCAGCTGTAACATCTCTAGGGATGACATGTGTACACTTAGAATAATAGAAGCAATCTTTTCATAAAAAGACTTTAGAAAACATTATGGGATTTGAGTGATGTCATAGCCATGAATGATCAAAGGATGCACAAATTCAACCAAAGATAAGGAACAGATTCGATAAAGCAGTTAGTCCACTGAGGGCTTTTGGTGACATTGTAAACCACCAGTGGGCACGGGTGATCCAAAGAAAATATTAGATAAGGAATGTATAACAAGCTGGCTGTGCCGCTTGAGGAGTTCTGTAGATATGATCAAAGCTGGGGCAACAGAGAGAGCTTACAAAGCAGAGAGAGCTAACAAAGAGATAAGAAACTTTGTCCTGGAATAACTAGTTTGTTATTCCATTGAAGGATTGCTGGTGACACTGTACATCAAGAAAATGCAGCAAATAAAAAGCGAGATACAGATACATTTCTGATTTCTTAAAATACAGCAAAATAAATGAGAGTTTAAAAAAAAAAAAAAAAGAGCTATCACCATAGGCATTTATGTGGTACCACAGTCCCAGACCGATCCGTGTACCTGCCATTTCCCTGTATCTTCCCTAAAAAGACATGACTTGGCATCTTATACCATTTTACATTCACCAGCACAGTACTTGAATGAAGTCAACTGAGGATGAAGATGTAGATTTTGGTGCAGTAGCAGAGCAGATGGTCTACATATATTTTCCCTACTCTCTCCCATCCACCGGATCCATGCCACTGGGGCCCCTGAAATTCAGCGAGTCACAGTTATGACCTTTTGACAAGACATTGGGGAGACCAGGATGGGATGACCATTCACTTTTGGCTTGGACAAGCAGCTAAGTGGAAATTGCAGCATTCCCTGTACAGTGTTCCCTCTAACAGGGATTCCCAGTTGTTGTTGACTCCCAGAATCCTCAGCTGCTTTTGCTTGGGGATTCTGAGAGTTGTAGTCAGCAACATCTGAGAATCCCTGTTAGAGGGAACACTGTCCTTGTGTGAGGACAGTGAGGAGGAGACCTGGGGGAAAGTCCAGGAAAGAAGAGATGAGAAGCTTTCACATATAAGGCTTAAATCAGTGCTGTTTTAACCTATTCAGAATATGACTGTAAAACCAGCAGTACATTAACGGTTGTCAGTTAAGGAAAGGTTCACATGCATGTCTTAGTGTCATTTATGAAAATGGCCCCATAAAGAGGAATCAAGCGGGGAGGAGAAAGCTTTACTATCACTATCCTTTATATCGAATTTCACAAATTATTGAGCCTCCCTGCTTTTGAAGGATTCTGAAAACATGCAACAGAAAAGCAGATGCTGATGCTTTCCCTCTTTGCTACATAATGGGGCTATTCTCATGAGCAGCCGAACCCAGGCTAGGGCAGCCCAACTTGGGTTAGGCTACTCATGTGGAGTGCCAGGATCACTCCTGATCCAGGCACTTCCGCCCCACCTAACCCGATGATTTACCCTGGGCTTTAGCTAGGGTTAAGGGCGTGGGAGTGCCCTTAACCCAGTGCCAGGGTCCTGTGTGAGCTTGGGCTGCAGGCAGCCCCCCCCCCACACACACAGAGCCAGGCAGCAAGAGTGCCCGGCTGAGCGAGGATGGGAGGATGCTAGAGAAATGCATTGATGAATGCTGGAGGACTTCCTCCTTGTGTGCCGTGGGGAATGGCGGCGAACTGGGCAGGGTGATCATGTGCAGGAAAGTAGGCAGAAGCCTGCCTCCCGGCCCACCCTCCCCAGAGAGGTTGTGTGCACGACCTCATTGTCTTGACTTAAAAGAGTTCTTGTGCATTATCCCATGCAAGGACATGTACATTCCATTTTTTAGATGAAGCATGATGAAAAGTAGGTGTGTAAGTCAATTACACATCTGCTTTTCTACTGCAAGTTATAAGATGCGAAAAAGCCCCTAGAAATCACTTCTAAGTGCAAAAACTCTGAAGAAAGAGATCTAAAGTACTAAGCAAAACTACATAGGGGAGAACTATGTTGCAAATTGTCCATGGGCTGGAGAGGATAGGTTTGCCTGTGATAGATGTGAAGGTTTGTGACCCTCCCCTAGAAAGGGTCACAATCCCCTCTCTAGATAAAGAGCCTGTACCTACTTCTGGAACCAGGGCTGATCAATGAGAAGAAAGTTGAAGTGATTGCTAGCAGGGCCTTCTTTCATTTAAGAGTAATACAAAGAAAATCGCCCTTCCCCCATTGCATGCAGGGAACATTCTTCCACATGTGTGACACTAGCCAGTACATTACCTACAATACTTGGCAACACAGAAAAGAACAAGAGGGAAAGAAGAATCCCTTCTAGAGATGTGCACGAACCAGATTTTGTGATTTGATTTGATTTTTGTGATTCAACTTCAAATGAAATGGCAAAATATTTGAATCAATTCATCGAAACAGCAGTCATTGCTGGCTGTTTTGACAAATCGTCTCAAATTAATTCGGGTGATTTGGCTGTAGGGAACAATGGGATACTTTATTCACCCCATTGTTCCCCATGGAACATAGGTCCTAGGGACACCAAAGTGGGGTTGGTGGGGACACCAAAGTGGGGTAGGTAGCACCCAGCACATGATGGGTGCTACCTACTAACCCTACTACTACTAACCTACTACTCTTGTTACTTAAGTACATGAAATGCTTGCTAAACTTTTATACAGAGGTATTACCTTCTGATCATTACACAACAGATATCAGGGCAGTAAAACACCCACCAAAATGAGTAATAATAGGAGATGCCTAATAGTGGGGTAACTAAACACAGAATAACCCCCATCATTATGCATTGCCAGAATGATCAAACACAAATAACTCAGGGAAGAACTTTCTCTTGGTTGTAGAATCCAGAGGAAAGAGTTATGGTATGCAAGGACAAGACAGTGGAGCTGAATCAGGAAAATTAACAGTTTAATGAGACATATATTCTTTACTGTTTTTTAGTCCTGCCTCCACTCCAGGACTGGAATAAAGGTAACTGAAGCACCATTCAAAAACTGGCCTGGATCAATGAAAGAATTAACCAAAAACATCACATCCCCCCTTTCCCCTAAATAAAAGACCAGTCTCATCAAAATACTAACAAAATTCCAAACACAAAACTATGCACATAAAACAAGAACACAGATCAAAGTTGGTCCACAGATTCATGAGCAGCTACTGCTATGTACTATAGTCCTGCAGATAGCTTGGAGCTTCACAATTGATCCTTTGCAGGAAACATGAATGGCACTGCTCAGGGTCACATGGGGCTGCAGGCACTGGTGGATCAGGAGAGGTGGATGGGATGACGTTGTCACTGTTATGGAGTCGTCATCATCTGAGCTTGAAGCCTGATGCATGCTCTGTACTGGCTTGGAGTGAGATATAGTTCTTTTGACTGTATGATTGGGCTGTGATCATGGTACCTTTTATCAGCGTTATTTGATATGGTGCAGGATAAAAGGGCAGTGACAGTTTCTTCCAAGGCCGAAGTTTTTTCACTAGAACCATGTCACCCACTTTCAATGGTAGTACAGTGGCTCACCTGCATTGATTAGTGTAGTTTCATTGCACTCTTTTGTATGTTCATCACACTGACGTAAAGCTGTGTCCTGACATGGAGTGTCATGTTGAGGAGTGGTGTCTGAACTTGTTTGCCAAACATAAGGATAGTTGGTGCCACACCGGTAGTGCAGTGAGGAGTGGACCTGTAGCTGCGGAGGAAATGAAATAATTCTTGTTTCAAACTGGCACCTTCTGCTGTGGCAATCGGGAGAACTTTATTGAGTGTCCTCATGAACCTCTCAACTTCCCCATTGGCCTGCAACCAGTATGGGGTGATTTTTTGAAGTCTGAAGCATAGATAGCCTGAGAATTGATCAAACTGGGAGCTCAGAAAAGGTGGTACATTGAAGTAGTTGGGGCTGAAGAACAGACAGTATAGATGTATTAGTTATCTTCCTCAGGAAGATCAGCCTGAAGAGTATTTGCCTGCTCATGACCCTCCTGGCAAGCACACGAGGTAATCTGTGAGGACCTGCATATTCTTGCATAGTAGTTCTTTTCCCCACAGGCATGGCAAGTTGTGCCCCTGGCAGGGCAAACACCCTTGTGGAGATAAGATCCACCACAGTTGTAACAAACTTGTTGGGTCATCTGCTCAGGCACATACACCATGGTTGAAAATGGATGGGTAGCTTGATAAAAATGTTGGCTGCTTGCAACTAGGATGTCTCTGAAGCTTTTGTACAGTTTCCATTTGAGGGGAATAGCTGCCTTGCTCAATCAGTTGGGCATGTTGCTCAGACACTTTATTTGCTCAAGCAGTGTCCAATATTTTGGTCACTGGGGTTCACGTAGAAGTTGTTGCTGAAGCTTGACTGAGGAACATCCTTGTATTATCTGCACCCTTATCTCATTGTCTGTGTTTGTTAATGCACAGGACTATGCACAGGACTATGAAAGGTGACAAAGATGGGTGTGATATACATCAGTACTTTGTCCTTCCTTTTGATGTCCTTCCTTGACTTAAATCCTTGGGGGTCTGGGGTGTGTGGAGACTCTGGAGTTTGAGGGGCTGGGGGCCCATTTTAAATTCACCTCTCTGTGCCCATTCCAACCTTGCTATGCCCCTGGCGGAATAGATACATATATTATTGATCACTACACATGGGTTTCTGCACAACACCTGCACAGAAGAAACTTCCATGTAGAAAATGTGTCTCTTGTAAATTGACCCTGAATTTTCCATCCATGACTGGGATTTCTGAGAGTTAGAGTCAATAATAAAAGAACAGCACAATGCTTGTGATATGAAGGGCCAAATTACAATGATTTCTTAGTCTGGCAGGGGCTGGTTTTGGCCCTGGCAGAACTTGGTTGTCTGCTCCTGTTGCAAATTCCTCTGTCTAGTGTGACAAAGTAATGTATCCTCCTCCCTCCTGGTGACACTTGGAATCCTCACATAACTCCTGAACTGTTGTTCTGAGTCTTTAACAGAGATGGCTCATGTTTTCAGGTTTTGATCAACAACCATTTCTAAATGGTACAGTGTTCTAGTCTAGATGGTACAGTGTTCCTTTTAACACGGATTTCCAGATATTGTTGACTACAAGTCCCATCATCCCTGTTTGGACAGGGGCGCGATTTCAGTGCTTGCCCTAGATGCTATTTTCCCTAGATACGCCCCTGCTACAAAGGCATGTGTTACACAATATGTTATCTCTATGAAGAAATATTCTGAATTCCAAATGAGGGAGAGAGACAGAAATAACTGTTAGAAGAATGATGGGTCTTTGTTTCTGTCCCTTGACTTCCTTTTGCCCTCTCTGTGTCATGTAGGCCTTTTCCTCTCTGTGTTGCATTCTGTTATTGAGAAGGGAGTTTTGTTTGTTGGCTGGTTGATGGAGGGGATCTTAGCCACTCTAGCCGCCAGTGTAGAATCCAGAGGAAAGAGTTATGGTATGCAAGGACAAGACAGTGGAGCTGAATCGGGAATATTAACGGTTGAATGAGACAGATCCCATTTACAGAGAGCAAGTGCAGTTGGCCTCCAGTGCTCTTGCACTGCCTCCACTCTAGACCCACCTCTACACCAGGACTGGAATGAAGGTAACTAAAGCACCATTCAAAAGCTGGCTTGGATCAATACATGGATTAACCAAAAACACCACATTGTTGTTTTGCCAACTCACAAGGCCTGGGGTGTCAGCTAACACAGAAGTCTCACAAAAACCCCAAACCCAGCTTTCCACCACATTTCATAGACAGCAGATATAGTGCTTGTAGCCATTGCTAGCACAGAACAGATGTAAAGGTAACCGTTTTACCTTGTTTTACTTTGTGAGTCACCCAGAGAATGGTTGTTAAGGGGCTGCCAGCAAATAAAGTTATTATCAGGTGGGAAACTCAGGAAGGTATGCCGCTTTTAAACATTTGTCCAATTCAGTTAAATGCATCTAAAGTTATCTTTACAATAAATCAGATGTCTGTGTGGCTGGCCTCAACTTGAGTTTCCCTTCATTTCCAAATAACGCACTTCAGCAGCAAATGCAACACACTCCTCAAAGTCACCGAACACCTGAGCTGAGAGAAAGAAATTTTCTCTCATCCTATATGTACTTCTACTCTTCAGTATAAAGCAAAACTTTTCCATGCAGCCCTCAAGGAGAGTTTTTTATAAACTTCAGAACTCCCATGTTATTGGATTTGAAAGCAAAAGTTACCAACTGAAAAGCAGTTTCAGGTGTTTGGTAGTTGTGGAACTTTCAGAATATCGAAAGCAGTACTTGTAAATATAGAATACTGTTGAAAATTAAGGTTTTTTTTGTAGTTGTGAATCTGTATGCTTCTTTTCCCTTACTGACATGGAGTAATGCTGACAATTTTGAAAAAGGGGATAATAATCAGCAGAATTGCACAACTGCCAATAGAAGGTGGAGAGACTATGGAAGGATGTGAGCAGGGGGGAAAGGGGATTACTGTATCTCAAATACTCACTAGAAATAGAAGTGACAGCATGTTGACAATAAAGCTTCCTTCAGAAGTAAACTTTACCAAAGGGAAAATATTATATAGCAAATAAACTCTTCTGCTCAGATGCCAGAGTGCTGCTCTTGACGGCTCAAAAACTGCCATTCCTGAACTGAAAGGAATTAAGCAGCCGATACTGAGAACTGTGATCAGGCTATTTGGTTTTATTTTTCAAAGGAGGGTTTATATTGTATCCAATTTAAGCCGTCAATCACAACTTTTATTAAAGCACAAAAGTGATGTCAGATCAATGGTGGTTTAAGACATTATGAGTGACAGCCTGATGATGGAGCAATTTCAGGATCCATTTATTATTAAACATAGACTAATGCTTTTCTCTCCTTCCCTCCATTTTCTTCTTTAGGTTAAATGAGATATAGCTACTGACTTATCTAGCAGGCAAGGCAGAAGTTTATTGGAAGTACTAATCTTCCAATATGTATACAGATGTCACAATTAAAAGAATCTAGTATGTAACCGGAAATGACAGGGATGAAACTCATAATATTAATCCCTTCATACGTTTCTCCTTCATGGGGAAATTAATAAGAGATGGTTCATCAGATGAATGGTTCAACTGGAAGACATTTGAAAGTGGTTCATCAGGATGATATTTCCCTCAATCAGCTTTGGCTTTTCCCTTCTCCCTCTAAAATAAATCAGAGATGGCTATAAAAGAAATCAGATAGTGTTGCATTTTTGAGAGCAGGAGTCTTACTGTCAGTCTTACATCTGTGATTCCAAAATGACCTTCAAGCTTTATCCCAATCCTTTGGACCATTACAATATGACTGCAGGAGATGAGAATGCGCTCTTAGCCTTAATTTAAAGATCCTTATCCTTTATCATTGTTAGCTTGCCTACATGGTGAGGGAGTGTCCTATAGTTGCCTAGCAACCCTAATGTGCTGATTCCAACTCACTTTTCTCAGTACAGCCATTTTCCCTGAGATTGTCTAACACCTGGTGAAAGGTGGCTGCCATTGGGGTGGGGTGGGGCTAACAACAGCATAAAGAGGATAATTTCAGCTATGCATTTTGGTATTTCCTTGGGAAGAAAGGATTGTGAATTTATGAAACTGGTTTCCCCTTTTATGTGTACCAGTGAGGAAATATTTTCTACACTACCTCAACGGAAGCCAATATATAAATCAGAATGTCAATTCCCCATTTGCTCCTAGAGGTTGGAGATTGTGCACTCCGGAGTGTTATATTGTACATGTGGCACAGAATCCCATGCTAGCTTTCTATGGCACAGGTGACCCTAACTTTTTAGAGTTAGACTGTAAAAAAAAAAAAGTTTGCAAGCGTGAATTTTAGATAAGCATTCTGTTTAACATCAGCAGTTTACCCCCCATGTTTGTTACTACAATCCCTGCCAAATTGCTTGCTAGGAAACCCTGAGGAGGGCAGTTTTGGCTGAAACATATGCTGTGCTGATTAACAAAATGGTTTGTCAAAGGAAGTAAATGTATGAAAGTCTTTTAATAAAAAGTACTTTGCATATTGCAAGCTTTTAAATTAATCTGGGACAGAATGCAGCAGATACTAATGACACAGAATAGTTTATTACTTTCTGGCTTGTTTGTTGAAAACAGCTTGTTGAAAGGTAGCCAATGGTCCTTTATAACACCCTCTTGCAGATTTTTAAAGGACAACATTAGAAATATGAGCACAATGGAAATTCATTGTCCATGCCTTGTATTTCTCATAAAACATGATCGTGTTGAGATAATTAGAGTCCTGCTAAGATCTTTTTCTCATCTGCCTGGAACTGTATGGATTGCCCTGCCCTGAAAAGATTCACTTCTGCAAAACAGACCAAGACTTCTGACTCAGGGAAGTAGAAATTGGTTCAAAATAATTACTTTCAAACTGTTCATGAAGACTAGAGCTGACTTGGAGAAAAATTCTAGGGAAAAGGTCATTCAGTTTCTAATAGACGTATTAATAAAGCATATATTTTTGCTTAGAAAGCTCTCAGTAGATCAAAATTATTCCTGAAGTGAATAGCCAGCAGAAGGCCCATAAAATTCTTTGAGAGTCTTGGTTATTTAAAGATATTGAAAATTACTCCATGCTTCTTTTTACTGGATAGCAGCTCTCGGTCTAAGCTGCCTACTTAGCTCTAGTTTTGTTTGGCATAGAAAGAAAGGACTTCAAGGTTACGGTAAAAAGCAGATTCTGAAAAAGCTTTATTTGGTGTACAAGTGTGAGTGCAGACTAAAATATTATGAGTTTTTACAGGGGTAAAGCTATAATTGGCCGGACGTGTTCAAGGAGCATGAGCCATCCAGCATCTGGGAGCTGCCTTACTCACCTTCCCCCTCCTTCCAGCCAGCCACTTTTGCCACTGCTACTGCTGGCCACTCACCTGCCACCCGCCCGCCACCCCCTACCCAGGGGTGGGAGGCAGGTGGCAGTCCTCCACTCAGCGGATTGGCCAGAGGTTCTCTCACAGCTGCTACCTGCCACCTCCCTCAGCTGCTTGTCCTGGCTCCCAAGCCCATTTGTCTTCCTTTAGGCCAGGAGCCCCATGGTAAAGAGGGCATGATTGCACCCTGATGGACAGAGGGTGCATACATGCCCTTATTCCCAAGGGGCTTCTAGGCCTGATAGAAGGAGGACAGGCTGAGCGCTGTGGGGTGGTGGTGGTAAGGCAGTGTAGATGAGTGGGGGTTGTGCATGCATGAGCACACGCCAGCACAAGGGCCCCATGTAGCCGCTGGGGGTCTCATGTTCAGTGCTTGAACATGGGACATTCTCCCCTCACCACACTAATGAGTTTTTTACTTATAAATGGTAGAGTTCAGCTTTATGATTTAATTGTGTGTGGTTATATATTGTGTCAGTTCAGTTGTCACACAGAACTTGATGACATTTAAGGGTTTATGAAATAAATTTAGAATGGTGCTGAAGATGACCATTGTCGTTTGTCTGCCGGCTAAATATGAAGATTTGAGATGGATACTGAAAAGCAGTGTGTACATACATGCCTATTTCACCACAACTGTATGTGTTCCTGAAAGCACATGCTTTTTTGCATCTATGTTGTTAATGTTGTGAGCCGCCCCAAGCAGTAGTGTACAGGAGGGGCAGGGCATACATATTTTAAGGAAATAAATATGACCACCAACCCCGGCTTGTCTCTGTTAACCATAGCTTAGAAGTAGCCAGCCCCCCCCCTCTTCACCTCCCATGCGAGGCCCATATGCAATCCCAAATCCTTGCCCCCTCACTGACATCCCAACCATCAGATCTGATTACAAAGGGGGGTTGGCTCACCTGGACTGAGGAAGCTGAGAGACACAGAAAGGAGCCAGAAGGGAGAGTGACATAATTAACAATTAAATCCAATGCTCTGGATTTAAGGAACAGGCAAAAACAAACAAACAAACATTTTTCTAAATGGCAGAAGAAAGACAACCTGACAATAATTTTATACCTATGCAAAGAGGAGACAGTCTGATAGGACACACAGGGAAGTAAAAGAAAATATTCTTAGTATGGGAGCAGATTTTAGAGGAGGACTATGGGAGGGAAAGATAAGGCATAGTTGAACAGCAGTCTTTACCCAGAGGATGATAGAACCAGCAACTCCTTGGAAAGTGGTGAAAGATCACAATGGCCAACATCCAAACTTTTTGATGGTTGTTGTTTTTTTTAATTAAAAATGATTAAAAACCAATAAATTCCTCAATCTGTTACAAATTAAATATTCAGAGTCTTCCCAATCTGCCCTACACCTGTGCCTTGATATCAAGCCATTCTCCAAATATTCAAAAGTGTGAGAGGGAATCACCACAAAAAGGAAATCACATTATATCACCATTACTAAGCCTGATGAGTCAAAGGCTGGTCTGGTCAGGGGGTCTGCACAGAGTTGTGGTGAGCATGGGCAGCCAGTGCTGGCCACTCTGCCTCTTTCTTTCCTTCCCTGCAGCAGGCAGCCTGCCAGCCGGCCAGCCCTGGAGAGAGCAGGCTTCAGTGAGCCCTGCATGAGAGGCCTCTCTGGAAGCCCTGCCCACCCACTGAACAGCTGAGAGGCAGAGAGGGAAGGAGCTGTAGCAGGAAGCCTTTCAATCGCAGGCAAGCCTGCGCTGTACACACACACACACACACACACACACACACAAACGATCGGCTCCCAGTTGGGCTCCGCAGGGAAATATAAATTACTGGGACTGGGAGAGAGAGCAAGGCAGGCTGCAGTATACCAAGAGCTGGGCCTGTGCCACCATGGGGCTCGGGGCAATCACCCCAGTTGCCCTGCCCTATGGACGGCCTTGTTGCCACCTATTTCCATATCCCCCAAGCAATCCCGAAAGATACCATGGTTGATGATCTTGAAAACTGCAGAAAGATTCAAAAGAAGCTACAAAGTCAGACAGTCAGGCTATTCACATGAGCAGCCTAACCCAGGCTAGAGCAGCCCAGCCTGGGTTAGGCTGCTCATGTGCAGTGCTGGGATCAGGGCCAATCCCAGTGCTAGCATCTTGCCTAACCCTACTTTTGACCCTGGGCTCTAGCCACAGTTAAGGGAACAAGTGCACCCTTAACCCCAGCCAGGGTCATGTGTATGCCTGGGCTGCATGCAGCCTGAGTATACCCAGAGCAGGGTGCCTAGAGCTTCCAACTCCCGGGGGAAATCCCCCAATGCATCACACTCATCGTGTGGTTCAGTAAGGAATCTGCATATCTTCTTGCTCTGTCAATTCCTTGGTAAAGATCATCCATCAGGCCAACAAACACTGTCTCCACCCACATAGCCTGTATGTGTTTACAGGCTGTATACCCCATCATGTGTATGTAGCTGTAAAGCTTTTGTGGATTAGAGTCCACTTTATCAGATCCAAGATGGGAAAAAACTAAGTCAGAAAATGTGCAGTCTATATTTATACACATACAGACACCCCACTGTATCTATATCTGTCTCTGTTGTATCTCTTACAACAGAAGGCTGTGCTTAAAGTAGTCAAGCTGTGGTGCAGCAGAAGCGGGAGTGCACAACTTCTGTTTCTTTGAAAACACTCTAAGACTCAGCTTGTCCCACACTGCTACTATTCTTGCCTAGATTACACTGATTCTGGATGGAGGCACACTGTATGACTACATGCATTCAAAATTCCCATGGAAGCCAAGAGGTTGCATTCAAAGCCAGTCGTCATGACTAAGTTTCATTGAAATTAATGGGACTTGCATTAGCCACAATGACTAACTTGTATCACTGATTTCAAGAGTGCTTAATGAACAAAGTTTCTCTGAATACATACAACTACAGATCTTATGATGAGCATGGAGTAATATCTTATAATAAAAACAAAGATGCTGTAACAGGGATTGTGCCTGCTTATGGGGTTCGCTTGTACTGTAGAAATCTTCTTCCCTTTTCTGACTCGCTATTTCTAGACATGTATAGTTGCAATTGATGTAATGTTGCCTTGGAAAGCCTTTTATCAACCAAATACTGAAATGCACAACTATTTTATTGATATCTGTATGTTGTCCACTATAGGGTAAATAGCAGCACCAGAGGGTAATGTTAATCAGAAAAATAGTGTGAGAAGAAAATTGTTACCCCTGCTCAGCATCATGGTACTGAACTGATTTGAGACCTTCTGTAGTGCTATTTTTAAAAAAATACATGGAAGATCCTAATAACAGATTTCCTGTGTCACATCTAGTTGAGCCTTAAAGCACTCTTTCCACTCTTTACTTGATTTCCACGTTGTGATTTTAAAATAGATTTTTTAAAAACGGAAACAGAAAAAATCCAAGTTATTCTCTAGATAAATATTCCAATAATAATAAATGAAATGCTAATTAATTGATCAATTGGAGGCAACCTTGAGATAACAGAAAGAAACAAAGCATGGTTTAAAAAGAGATTGAGAAACACATTCTATATGCTTACCGTTCCTGTTGTGCCCAAGGAAAGATGATTCATCTGTTGTGTCAGCGGGCCCATCATACTTGCTGGCTGCATGGACATTGTGTGATCCATTGTTGGCGTTAACACAGCACCCTATAAACATACACAATTACATTACAATAATTACTCCATTTTTTAAAAAAATTGAGAGATTTATACCCTGGCTTTTGGCCATCAAAGGGGCAGTCAAGGCAGTTTACAGTTATCAACTAATAAACAGAAAAATAAAATCTTGAATCCAAAAATAAAATCTAAAATCCAAAAATAAAACCGAATCCTTAAAATCTAAAATCCAAAAATAAAACCGAATCTAGCTTAAAACAATTAATTAATATAAGCAAAAAAATTTAAAACCAAAATAATTAAGACAGCATAATTTGTGATTATAACTTTATAATCACAAAGTAGGGGCAAACATATAAAGTTATAATCACAAAATATGCATAAATTAAAATTTATTAAAAATTAAATGAACATTACAGTCCTGAGAAAATAAGGTTTTCACTTGGTGCCAAAAAAGATGACAAGGTTGGCTCCAGGCAACTCTCTCTGGGGAGGGCACTGCATAACTGGAGCTTCACCACCAAGAAAGCTGTCTTTTTCACCTTGTCACCATTTAATCCTGAACAGCAGAGACACTGAGACGAAGGTTTCTGAATAAGTTCTTACATACACATGTAAATGAATTACTTAACCTAAAACTTATGCTATATCCACAGAATTCATATAAATCACCAGTATCACATAAGGGCAAAGTGGGGCAGTCTATTGCCAGTGCACTGGTGTAACTAGAGGAGAGGTGCCCTGTGTTTGCCTCCCAAGCAATGGTATGTGCACAGCCCCACCACCCTCCTCAGTGGTCCACCCACTGGCAGTGGCAGCACTGCCACAGCTGCTCTTGCCATCCGCACTGCCACTTGGAACCTTGCCAGCCGCTCAGGTGCCACTCGCCTCCTTCCAAGTGGTCCTGAAGTCAGTTGTGAATGCAGGGCGCGCATGCACTCTGATGACACAGGATGCATGCATGCCTCCCATCGCCAGCTGGCTCTGGGTCTGTTCGGAAGGATGCAAGCAGCTCCTGAGCCAGCTGGCAAGGCACCGTGGGTGGCAGTGGCGGGATAGGGGAGGAAAGGAGAGCAGGCAAAGGGGAAGCAGGTAGCTGGTGGAAGAAGCAGAAGCAGGAGGGAGGCAGGCAATGAAGGTGGCCCTCAGGGGTGGGGTGGCTTGTGTTTAAAGGACATGATGGAACACTGGTAGCGCTACCCTGCTCGGGTGGCATATTATGGAGCACCATTAAAAGATAGGAAATCAGCATTTATTCAGCTTATTATAGGTTTTTTTCCCCCAACATGGGGGACATTTGAATATTTTAGCCTCACGTATGCCTATGCCAAATCCCCATGGCAGAGTCACAATAAACCAATCTTTGAATTATGGGTGGCAGGTGGAGAGAGTAGAGGGTTCTTTATGAAATCTGCAAGCCCCACTTCAGTTGGGGCTCATCATTTTAGCAAAATCATGCTACCATGACCCATAGCCACCTAAAACCAGGAACTAGGAAGGCCATCAGAAAAAGTAAGAGGGTCAGGTCTCCTCTGTCCCCCTGTAATTTGAACACTGCAATCAACAAATAACATCACACTACAGCATCATATTTAATTTCAACCTTAGATATTTTCACAACCAATTGAATAGTTGTGAATATGACAGTCTGCTCTATGTTTTGTTTACACAGCAGTGGAAGTTTGGGTGAAGAAAAATGGCACACTTTCTGGAATCCACTGCCTGAAGCAACTTCTTCCTGATGCTTTAGTGCAGGTGTAGGCAACCTTGGTACTCCAGCTGTTGTTGAATTACAATTCGTATTGTCTCCAGACACAATACATTGTAGCTGGGGATGATGGGAGTTCAACAACAGCTGGAGAGTTAGGTTTGCCTACACCTGCTTTAGGGTGATGCCAGCCCTGTGATCCTAATAGGACTGCCATATGCCAATTCCTAATGTACATCATATTTGGCTTCCTGCTCACGGCAAACAAACGCATGTAGACAAGTGAATACCAAAGCAATGCAAAATGCTTTTGCTTATAAGCAATGTAAAATGCTTATAATTCTTTACTATTCAGAATAGCCAGGACAAAATAATCTCATTCATCACTCTCTTACATCTATGTCCCCCAAATTTCTCATACAATGGTTCAGTTTCTGAGCAGCACAACTTAGCATGGAAATTAATTTACTCCCCCCCCTCATAAATTCTAACTGATGACAGTCCTTTATTGAAGAAGCTGAAGTGGTTACCAATGATTAAAGTACATGGGAGCACTGATTAGAGATGCGTATGGAACCAGCGGGAGGTAGCTCAAAGGTGGTGGGGCATACTTTTAAGGGTGGGGGAGGCTGCCCTTACCCCTCCCGCCACGTTTCCCCCACCAGTGCTCCATTTTAAAACTGTCTGTCGGGGCGGCAACTTATCACCCTGCCACTCCGTGTCTTCTTTGGATGAAAGTAACAGGAAGTACCCAGGGTACATGTGCTCGCACGTGCACCCAACATTCAAGTAAGCATGGCCTGTGCACATGCGCCTGTTGTGCACGTAAGCATGAGGTGTGCATGTGCGCCAGGTGTGTGCACGTGTGTCGGGTACTTCCTGTTACTTCCGTCCGAAGAGGACACGGGGTGGCAGGGAGGGAGGTTGCCACCCTGAAGGACACTTTAAAATGGAGCACTGGTGGGGGGAAACACAGCGGGAGGGGTAAGGGCACCCTCCCCCACCCTTTCAAGGTATGCCCTCCCGCCCTTGAATCGGCCAAACAGTTGGTCATTCAAACACGTTTGGAGAGCCTCCAAACAGGTTCGTGCACATCCCTCACACTGATGCAATGAACTTCTTCATGATCCTGTAAAGGCTTGCACACTTGCAGGAAGATGTTTTCTTTTCATTCTTGAACAGATCCCTCTCCCTGCTCCTTTTGAAAATCTGCATGCCTCACTGGATCTGAACATACTCTATAGATACAATGTTTACAAAATGGTAACAGTCTAAAGTTTTAATTTTGTTTGGCTTACGGCTGTAAATAAAATGATTGATTGATTGATTGATTGATTACAAAATGCTGTGCATAGACAGAGAGAAAGAGATTATGGTCATGCAATGATGATTAAGAACGAATAGTAGACCGTGCTAGACCAAACACACACAAATTCACACCTAACACCTTGAGTGATCATGAAGGCCTATGGTTCAAAGGCGAAGAACTGTCTTTAGTCATTTACCACAACAGATGAATAGTATATTCCTTGTTGCTGAAAAGGTCTTTGAAAAACTTTTAGATGATTTCTAAACTAACGTATGATCATGACACTGACATAGAAAATATCACTGATATTTGGAATTACTTTGCCTTTGCATGCAACAAATTGTAACATCTTTGATTCACAGATCATGCTATACTACTTGCAAAATAGTGGGCCTGTGCGAGTTCTGAAAATTAGGATTTGGATCTAACTAGATCCGAATCTTTTGGTATCTTATTCGGATTCTATAGGCTTTGGCCATATTGGATTGGATTAGAAATCCAAATCTGAATTCTGACTTAAATTTGAATCCCCCCCCCCCATAGTGGTCAATGGGGAAATTAGAAAAAATCACCAAAACTCAGTGTTTGGTCCTAGAGCCTTGAAATGTGCCAGACATGGGGAAGGGGATCAGGACACGCTATAGTGAATTTGAAGAGAATTGGTCAATTCCCTTATTTTTTGTGATTTTTTGAAAATGTTGTTAAAAATTGATAAAATTGGTGAAATCTGGCTCGTTTCAAGCTAGAACTTTACAAAAGCTTCTGAAACTGAAGGCTCTCTTTAGAGCAGTGTTCCACCAGCATGTGGAGGAATCTGCCTTCATGAAAAGGTTTAACAGCATGCCACTTTTGCTCCCCCTTTTATATTTCTGAAATGGAAGGCCATATTGTTATGAAATCTGGCACACATGAACTCCACATTGGCAGGACTCTTTGTAATGTATTTCAAAGTTATGGGTCAATTCCCTGATTAGTGGTGAATTTTTTTGGGGGGAAATCTTTTAAAATGACTAAAAAATGGTGAAATCTGGCTTGTTGCAAGCCAAAACTTTACCAAAGTTCTGGATCTGAAGATCCTCCTTTGATCATAATTCCATCCCCATGTGGAGAGAAAAGGGTGTCCCTTTGGTTTTATATTAATCTTCCTTCATCCCCATTGCAGGAGCAGGCAGACCTTTTAAAAGGGATTAAAGTGACCCCAACCCCCTTTATTCCTTTAATAGCTAGAAGGGAAAGTAATAAATTCTTTCTAACCACAAATACAGAAACATTCCAAGTACTTTCACTTTTACTGTGTGCTTCTGCAATGGGGAAGACAAAAATAAATATAAATCAAATGAATGTCCTTGTTCTCCACATGGGGATGGAATGATAGTCCTAGAACCTTTTTGTAAAGTTCTGGCTTGAAACAAGCCAGATTTCACCATTTTTAGCTATTTTAAAGAAAAAATTTAGTCATCAAAAATCAGGGGATTGACCCATAGCTTTGAAAACAATTACAGAGACATGCCAATGTGCAATTATTGTGTGCCAGATTTCATAATTGTATGCCTATCCATTCCAGAAATATTAAAGGGAGAGGGAAGGGGGCATGCTGCTACACTTTTTCATGAAGGCAACAGGCAGATTCCTCCACATGCTGGTGAAATGATGGTTCAAGGGGGATCTTTAGTTTCAGACAATTTTGTAAAGTTCTGGCTTGAAACAATGCAAATTTCACCATTTTAAGCCATTTTAAACAAAAATTGCAGAAATTCACCAAAAATCTAGGGATTAACCAGCTATCTTCAATTTCACTACAGAGGACTCAGAACTCCTTTCCCACATTTGTGGTGAGTTTCAAGGCTCTAAGACCAACCATTGATTTTTAGTGATGTTTTAATTTCCTCATTCACTATGAGGAAAATCCTATTCCATTTTGCTAATTCCAATGTATTTATTAAATTAATTCTGATATTTCAGAAGTAATTCTGACTTTACCGCTCTGTTGGATTTTTTTAAAAAATCAGATTTGGATTTTACCTTAAAAAAATTGATTTGGGGAATTTCTGATAAAATCCAAATTTTCAAATCCAAATTTGCACATGCCTACAAAATAGCAATGCACTGCTCACTTGGGACTCTGTTCACAAATTATAGCTCTTTATATGTAATTGTGTAAATATTACCAGGCTTACTAAGGTGAATGTTATAATTACACTGGGTTGGCCCTCTTTGTTTTTCAGCTAAGATAAGAGCACAAGAAAATATGAAATTAGAGTAATCTAGATCTATCGAAGTATTCTTCATATGCGGTGCCTTATGACTAAGCTACATTTGTTGAAATATATGTATGCATTTTTTTTAATTTATAATATCATTTCTATCCCACATCTTCTCCCCAGATAAGGTTTTCAGGTCAGCTTACACTGAAGCACAATAAAAACAATAAACAACAACAATAATAATCTTTATTTGTTAGCCGCCCATAACAAATTGTTTTCTGGGTGGCTCACAAAACAGCATAAAAACATCAAATAAAAACACATAACACATTAAATCACAACAGAAAAAAGGTGGGAGTATGAAATACAAAACAATGTAAAACTTTTTAAAAATCAGTTTTTAAAATCAAATTTTAAAATCAACATTTAAAATTTAAAAGGGCTGCGTGAGCAAAAAAATCTTTAACTGGCATCTAAAAGAACAAAGTGATGAAGCCAGGTGAACCTCACTGGGGAGCAGTGTTCCCTCTAACAGGGATTCCCAGATGCTGTTCACTACATCTCCCAGCATCGCCAGCTGAAATAGCCTTTGCTTGGGGATTATGGGAGTTGTAGTCAACAACATCTGGGGAATCCAGTTAAAGGGAACACTGCTGGGGAGGCTATTCCATAAGTGGGATGCAACCACTGAAAAGGTAGTTTCGATCATCAGTGGTGGCCGAACACGGGCCGCCGCCATCCTTCCTCTGCTCCTGCTGCTTCTCCCTTAATTGTGGACTCTCTGACGTACATGCCACCCTCCAGGGTTGGGCGAGCTCCTCAAGTAGTGGGGTACTGAATGGCCCTTTCTTCCCCTACTCTGGCTCTAGGAAAGAGAGAGCTTTCCCACTCAACACTCTCTTTGGACACCTCCAAACTCTTCTTCCGTTCTTTCAGATCAGCCACTCCTTTTAAAAAGCACTTTGGTGAGTACCACCCCGGTCCACTATATGTTCTCTACCTCTTTGCCCCAGCCCCTAAGACTGGCACACGTTTCTGACTTAACCCATGGTCAGTCAATGCATCCAAGTGACATCACTGTAAGGTGCCGTTGGCTGTGGCTGAGCTACAAGAGACTCCTGTCTTCGTTGGGCAGGAGACTTTCTAAAAGAAGTATTTTTTCCAACTTTGATAAATATCCTTATCACTTGTGCTTGATAGGAAAATGACTGGGGTGGGGGAACAAGCATATATATGCCTCAGTTTCACACAGCATTGTATGCAGCTGATTAAAGAGCTGTGTAGTTCCCTGAAATGTCTGACTGCCAGCAACAATTAATTTTCAGGGATAGTGAGGTGTCTTGCTTCTGAGATTTCTCTTGCAAAAGGAATGGTTGGAAACTTGGCTTGATTACAGAGGTGGCAGACTGAAGACTACACTAGTGCATAAATTTTGGAGACAGTTCATCAGGGATAGATAGCAGCAAGGGATGCTGTGCAATTCAATATTGTAAATCCAAGCCACTGGTGTGGTGTTGCATTTGAAATAACAAACAGCTCTTCCTATTCTATAAACTGTTACAACTTATTTAATGGTGCTTGATAACATCCTCTTAATGACTTAACTTTTGGATGACATGAGCACATAGAGTCACATGCTTACTTGTTCCATCACAACAATGGTCACCTCTCTTCCTTGAGATGATCACAGATACCCATTTATTATTTATTATATAAATATTATGGGGCTGAAAGAGCAGATAATTTTTAAGTGCTTCCTTAATATCTACAAGCAGGGCTCGCAACATCTATTTTTATTTCACTTGGACAAACAAAAAGCAAATAACCAGGGTCCTTCATTGACTGCAATTTAATCTCCCAAATTACATAATCCACAAAGCCAAGTATACCACGAGTAAAACACGAATTACACAAATGACAATAATGCACCAGGAAAAGGATGCAACATTATGACATTGTTTCCTTTTGGGTGCATTATACCGTAGCATAAGGAAAGGAATGGTAGCATTCTGAAATGTCACTGCTATGGCTATCATAAAGCAGATGATTTCTTCAGGCTCTTCATTAAAAGTAAGCCCCACCCCTAATATTCAATACTATTCAATACCATACTGATATGATTCAGTATGGTATAAAAAGATGTTCTTCAGATTCATTCTGGGGGGAAATGCTCTGATAGGGCTTGCATTGCCTCAGATCCAATTATCGTTTTGATGTGAGTGGTTCAAAGAACGGCTTTTAAAAAAAAATCTTTACAGATCTTAATTCTAGCCTCTGAACATTTAGAAGGTATTCCTTTCATTTTAACCACTACTTTCCACCATAATGAGGGCTAGAAACATAATACTTTAAAAATGAAAATTGGGTTTTTCAGGTATCTGACAGATGCGTTCTCTGATATCCTGAATATCAAATTCAATTTTTATTTGCAAATGTATGATTGCTTAACAAACTATTGTCTCTGGCCACAAAAAAATCACTATAACTTACATGTTTTCATATCAAAATACAGGGTAATGAGAATACATATAATCTCTTGAGTCCCAGCAGCCTCTATCCAAATGCATTAAGTATAAATTTCCTTAAATTTTCAAAACAATGACAATTAAGACAAGTTATTAAAACTAGACCTAATATAAAGATAAAGCCTGGCCACCAACATGTCTCATAACATTTCCAAAAAAGATTCAGGATGAATACAGGTGTCCATTTAACAAGCTGTAACATATCAGGATGAACATGTGGAGAACTATTAATTTGTTGTGTATGTCCATGATTTAAGGAATGTTTTTTCCACTCTATTGATAGGGATGTGCTGGTTTGCAATTGAACCGGACCACCACGAACCGGGCCGTTTCAAGCGGTTCAATTGTGAACTAGTTCGAACTGATTCGTCAAACTGACCAGCCCAGCCGATCAATTCAACAAAACTGACGCACGTAGCCATGGTTCGTTCCGAATTCAGTTCAAATTCAGACCCCCTACTGCCCCAATTGGTCTGTACATAGCCCTATCTCCTGCGTCCCTGGAGTTTTGATAGGGTGCAGATGTGTGAGAAACTCAGCACATGAGTTCCCCATATAGCTGTAGATTCAGAATAATAAATAACCAGTTGGTAAATGGATGCCAGTATTTACCTATAGTATTTTCTTTTAGTGTGTCTGCAGGGCCTGGAAATGTTCACTGTTGTGGTTTAGCCCACAAGAATGCAGCTCTACATGATCACGTCAACCAAATAGGTTCATAGACTGAGTAATGGAGAAGACATTATCTGTAGTACTAAAGAAAATGTGACAGTATACAGTGGAGAAATTATTTTGTATCTACCATCATATCAGTACCTCACAACCTACAGATTCTACATATGACCATCTAAGTGATTTTTAAAAACTAATTAAGAATATCCTGCCTGCTTGTTGTGAGATATGACTCTCATGAGGTCTCAAAGCCAAAAGGCTTTTCTGAAAATGTGCTTGTCAAGTTTCCTCCTATCCCACTGATTTAGCGGTAGAAAGCAGCAGAATTGTGTGTTGGGGCTTGCGATTGCATTAATGGAACATAATTTGCTTCAAATAATTAGTGTGTGCGCGCTCTGAGATGGTACACTAAGCTAGTGGCAAAAGCAAAGAAAATGCATTTTTCATCTTCATATTTTCAAGAGCTGGAGTTTACTTAGCTTGTAAAATACAGGGGGGAACACTTGAATGTGCTCTAATTCAGTTGAAGGCCACTGCTAACACATGCTGAGTTGACAAACTAATACATCCATGGATAGTGATAAATATTCCCAAAGGTGCCTGCTAAGCAAAGGCATCATCTCATACTGCGTGGGAGATGGCAATGGTAAACCCTTCCTGTATTCTACCAAAGACAACCACAGGGTTCTGTGGTTGCCAGAAGTTGACACTGACTCAACGGAACACTTTACCTTTGTGCAATTATTCTGATTTAACACTTTCACTTTGGATAGCTCGGAACATACTGTTTTCCACATTGTTCCCCCTGACAACTTATCAGAGCTTAAGGCTCCTCATTCCACAAATACAAGAGGGAAGAGAGAAACTGAGTAAAAAACAAACGTAGCTTTTAAATACAAAAATAGGGATCTGGCCATCTATTATATTAATTCTCATAGATGTGCCTCTGTGGGGATGCATCCCGGCAACCCAGCGGATTGGCTGGGCAGCACAGGCGCCGGATTGGCTGGGCAGTGGTTGGCCGCGTAGGGAAGTGGCCACTTAGGGAGGAAAGGAAAAGAAGGAAAGCGGGCAGGCGGAGAGGAGAACTGAATGGACTGGGGGAGGGGGGAAGCTGCGGGGGGAGAAAGTGGCAGAGCCTGGCTGGGCAGAGACACAGAAACAGCTGGCTGCTTTGGAAGAGGGAGGGCCATGCAGGAAGGAGCCAGTTGAACGCTTGGCTGCCCGACACTAGGGACTGGAGGAAGGAGGAGGCCGCAACGGCCAGCGGGGAAAACACAAGCAGGCTAAAAAGCGGGGGTGGGAAGGACAAATGAGAGAGAGAGAATGAGAGAGAAAGAGGGAAAAACGGAAGAGGGAGCAAGCTGGGGAAGAAGGCTTAGGGGGGAGGGGACTGGTGCAGAAGGCTTGGGGGGAGGGGACTGGGGCTGAAGGCTTGGGGGGAGGGGACTGGGGCAGAAGGCTGGAGGGGAGCAGACTGGGGCAGAAGATGGGGGGAGTGTACTGCGAAGGCAAGTGGCGGACCGCGGAGCCAGTACTTGGCCCAGTGGCGGGCCTGCCAGGCAGCGGGCCCGCCCTGCCCGTGGAGGCCAGGCGGTGGCGGGCCCAGCTCGCCTGAAGAAGCCAGGCGGCAGCAGGCCACGAAGGCCAGGTGGCGGCGGTGGGCCCAGCTCGCCCGTGGAGGCAAGGCGCTCGTGGGAGGCCAAGGCGGGAGGGAACTGGGCGGTGAAACTTCCTTGTTCGCTGCCCGGGAGGAGAAGCAGCGGCGGCGGGGCCCTTTTCGGCCGCCCACCACCCGGTAAGGCCTGTGGCAGCAGAGGTAAAGAACTCAGTGTGGGGAAGGGGAGGGCAAGAGAGAGTGTGGGAGGGGGAGGAGGGAGGGCAGGAGAGAGTGGGGCAGGAGGGGGAGGGAGGGCAGGAGAGAGGGGGGTAGGAGGGGGAGGGAGGGCAGGAGAGAGGGGGGCAGGAGGGGGAGGGAGGGCAGGAGAGAGGGGGGCAGGAGGGGGAGGGGGAAAGCCAGCCCCAGAGAGCACACAAATGCTCTGTGCAGGTCGGCTAGTTTCATTTAATTTGCCTAAATGTTTAGTAGATTGTAAGCAAGTAGTAAATTAGTAAGATAACAGCAGATATTCTGACTAAATTTATTTGAGAAAGTCTGATTGAAATTAAAAGGACAAGTTAGGTATGCCTAACATGTCTATTTAATTTCAATGGGAAGAATGTCACCCTTTCTCTTTTTCTGACAGAGTAAAGTCTTGCCTCATTTTTTAAGTTGTCAGTTCCCATCAGAATCCCTGAAGATACTGAGCTCACTATGGCAGATTAACGTACTAGCAAATGTAGCATTTGCTACGGGCCCCATGTTTTCGAGGGCCTCGCACGCCTGGCTTCCAACTGGGCATTAAAGTTAAAACTTTACCTGTTTTATTTGGTCCGTGTTAGATAAAATATCCCTTTTCTGCTAAATGTGCCTTTTAAGAGAAGGCCCAGCACAGCATCTGTCCAGTGGCTGTTGCTGGTGCCTACCACATTTTTCTTTTTAGAGTGTGAGCCCTTTGGAGACAGAGAATCATCTATCCACTCTTTATTTTTCTATGTAAACCACTTTGAGAATTTTGATTTAAAAATTGTATATAAATGTTCACTGTTGTTGTAGTAAGTGTGAGTTTGTGGCTTGGTCTCCCATACACCAAAATATAGCAAATGAAAAAATTGAATTACTTTACTATGCAAGTAAATAATTTATGTTTTAATATTTATGTGCATTTTAAAAAATTTAGGGCCCCTTTATAACATATGCTACAGGCCCTGCACTAGCTTAATCCGGCCCTGGCTCATGTTGGTCATGAAGCATCTTAAGCACTCAGATGAGACTGAACATTTAAAGACTGATAAATGCAACCATCTACATGCTTGGAGTATATAATATGCTTTCACTGGCTGATATGAATCTGTCAAATCATCTTCATTGTCACTGTTAAAAATTTGGCAGTTTCACATAAATGCACGAGAATGACAAAAGTTTTAGAAGATGCAAAGTGTCTGCGAGCAAAAGATGAAAACCATTTAAGGACTTTAACTGAAGCAAGCAACTTAAATACAATATATTCAATATTCAAGGAATGACAGTGGAAATAGAAGCAGTTAAAATTCCAAAGGCAAAAACTAAAATCAAAACTGCTTCTCGGGCCCTAGAAAACAGAAATGAACAATGAATATTGTTTGCAACCTGTATTAAGCCTGAGGATCCCCAGGCTGCTTTGTCACACACCACCCAGCTGCCCATCCTGCCTCCCTTTGCTGACTGTGACATGGTCTAGTGATGTCACTACACTGGCACAAGCACACTGCTACCTCCAGTGCAGTGAAATCATTACTGTGCATCATGGCTAGCTAAAGGAAGCAGGAAGGGCAGCTGGCTAGCTAAGGGTGACTAGGAGGCATGTGAGCAGGGGCTGTGTTCAGGGGGATGGGGGCGGTAGGGCACGCCACCCTCGGACTTTGGCGGCCCATATGCTACCACCCCATGCACCCCCTATTGCTACACACCAGATCCATTTCTCATTTATGTTTATAATCTGCACCTTATATCTAATCCTAATAAATGTTAATGCAATGTTTCTATTACAACTTTATCTTAGCCAATAAGTATTAAAAATCTGCCTTTTCACTAATGTGGGTATATGAAACAGGCTAAGCTCAGTGTCTCTTATCTGGAAATATGTGACTAATGAACTGTATGTATTTTTAATAATGAAGTTTTAATAATGAATTTTAAACAAAATATAAAAGTGATTCCAAATCGCAGAACAATCCCTCTAAAACCAGGGGTTACACACCCTCTTTAGGAGAGCAGGTCCATACCTGTTCCTCCTCTGCTTGCTAGCACTCTCCTCAGCTATGATTGTGCCTGGCTGCTCCTGTGCAACTCCGGCACACACATGGCTTCCGCGCATGGTTGCTGAACACACAAATGGCCACTACGCATGCACGGAAGCCACATGTGTGCTGGTGTCAAGCAGCTGGGAGATGCCCCACCGGTGCGCGACCATAGATGGAGGAATGCCGCAATAATGGAAGTGGCAGTGAGCAGAGGAGCCAGTATAGACCTGTTCTCCTCCATGTTAAATGGACGGTGTAAGCCCTTGGTTTTAAAGGGATTGTGCTGCGATTCAAACACCAAATCGCATTTCGAGCACATCCTTACAAATCAGTATTTAGATTACATCCTTTTCAAGGTATTGGAAAAATATATACAAGAAAAACTATGGAAGCTTCATCAAATTGGGAGAATTAAGAGAAGCAAGTAAGTCTCCATGTAAACAATTGTGAGCAAACATATTTTGTAAGTGACTGCTGTAATTTTACTCCAGGGTTTATGACTGAATTACATTATTTTATATTCATATTCATTCATATTAAAAGGCCATTGGGCTAAAATATGAAACAAAAATGTACTCATCACAACAGTGTGGGGTTTAATGAAGCAAATTCTCTTAATGAAACAAATTCCCTGAAACCCACTTATATTTCAGATACTCTTAAAATTAGTTCAGAGTGATTTTACTGACTTTAAATAGATCTGTCTACAGCGCTTAAGCAAAACACAAAAACTTCTTGGATTTTTGTACATTTCTTTGTATCACAAGAGGAAAGTCAGATAAACCAAAATTGACACAAATCATGTCTAGCAATCCCAAGACTGAATACAGTGGGCAACATTCCAGACTAAATTAGTCATGACTAAGTCTCATTGAAATTCGTTAGACTTAAGTTCGTCATGACCAACTCATTTCATTGAATTCAGTGGTGTTTAGTCATGACTAATTAGTCTGGATGCTGTTACAAAGCAGCCCAGCCTGAACCCCATATTTCTCTCTCACAATACCATCATTGTGTCCATGATCAGGCTCCCAGGCACAGAAATACAATCAGTTATCACTGACTTGACATCCATGGCACCTTAGATATAACAGAAGGATCTGAAGGCATCAGGGAAGATATAGATTGATAAACATATCATTTCTCACTCAGTTTCCCAGCTTGGAGTTTTCTGAAATGGGCACAGTGAAATTTGTTGGGAGAAGATTCAAGCTCAGGCATTTCCCTTTTATTTTATGTATTTATTATTTATTCGATTTCTATACCACCCTTCCAAAAATGGCTCAGGGCAGTTTACACAAAGAAATAATAAATAAATAAGATGGATGCCTGTTCCCAAAGGGCTCACAATCTAAAAAGAAACATAAGATAGACACCAGCAACAGTCACTGTCACAGCAACAGAGGTACTAGTCACAGCAACAGAGGTACTGTGCTGGGGGTGGAGAGGGCCAGTTACTCTCCCCCTGCTAAATAAAGACAATCATCACATTCAAAGGTGCTTTGCCAAGTTAGCAGGGGTTCTTCATATCAAGAACCAGATTGCAGCTACAAAACAACATTGTTGTATGCACCTAATCATTGTTGTTTTGTATTGAATAAAATAAGTAGCCCTGGGAAAAGGGCATTTCCCAGGGCTACTGATGCATGTGTTGCTGCCTTAAGAAAATAAAGGAACTGAGGCATCACAACGCTCATCTTGTATTTAAAGTGAGCATTACTGATCATTGGGGTTAATGTTCTGAATCAAGGAAGTATCGTTCCAATTTTAGTATATGTGCTGCTGAAGCTAGCACAAATCAAGGAAGTATGGACTTTGGCAACATCTGTTTAAAAAATCATTTACAAAGAGGACTTCATAAAAGCACAGTTCTACAGATGAATCCACAAGCAAATATGCAGTCAAGTTAGGTGCCCAGAGAGGATCCAGGATATCAACATCAGTGCAACAGTATCAATCAACATGCTAGGAAAGGACATCCACTACTACAGTGCTGCAGCAAGGCTTTAATCACAGAAATGGCAGTGATGGTGTATGATTGGAAAATGATTGGAAATTACTCACCTACCTGCATTCCATTGGGCATTTTTAGCCACTACAAAGCAATGAAAAACAAAACTATCTGCTTAATTCTAGTAAGGTGCTGAATGAGGACTGCAGGTGACATACTATAGGGGTGTGCACAAAACCGGGTTGCCTGTGGTTCGAGTCCGAATTGGACTCAACCGGACCAGGCATATTCGGTTTTGTGCACCTCGAAACATCCCCCAGTTTCAGTTTGGGGGCTTTGTGAGTTAATATGTAACAGAAACTGTATGTAATATGTAACTCACTGCCGCCACTCGGGGTGGGGGGGAGGAGATCAGTCTGATGTCGAGCCATCAAACCGAACTGGTTTGATGTCGGACAAGTTCACTTCTGAACTTCTTCGCACATCCCTAATATACTGCATAAAGGACACAGGTTAATGAAGATTAATGCTTCAGTGTTAAGAGTAAGCCTTGGACTTGTATTCATCTGATGGCTTGAAACTGAGTTAAGGCCACACCATAATATATGAGCTTAGCAAATAATCATTGTTGAGATTTATATTTACATTCTTTAATCAATCAGATCAAAATATCACTTTATAGGCATGATTATTGGTTATTAATCCACATGTTCTGTTTTTCAGCCACAATATTGATATTTACCAACCATTCAATACAACAAACTAAAAAAAGAAAAGGTAGCTTTTCCAATCCCACCCACCCCCATTATTTTATGTAGGACTAGTATTTTTAAGCCCGTTATAATAACGGGCGCTAGCTTCCCCCCCCCCCTTTCTTACTTCTCCGTCTCTCTTGCCCCCTTTTTTTCTTGTTTTGCTCTTCTTTCTCCCTTATTTAGTTTTTACATACTTATGAGGCTATTTTTTGAGTAAATAATATTCTTTATTGGTGCCACATGGTCTCTCTATTATGAGAAGTTTTTTTTCCCCTTCAAGTTTCATAAATTTGTGTTGGGCCTTGG